>NW_026535896.1:2531250-3796875 GCF_028551555.1 Melozone crissalis | reverse complement strand
CCTGGTCAGGATTTGGCTCATTGTTAGTAGCCAACAATCCCTGTCCTCTCAACAGATTTATGTAGTGCTTTTCCTGAGATGATTTTTCACAGCTTTTGCTATTTGTAAGAGGAGCACACAAAACCCTGCAGTGGTTGGAAGTAAAAAAAATGATTGCACAGATCTCAAGAGTTATCTTTTAATTATTTTTAATTCTGAATGTGCTGTATCATAACTCAGCCTCCTGCTTTGCTGTTCTTCCCTACAAGAGGAATGACCAATAAATTTTGCTCTGCAGGAGACCCCTGTAAAATTAGTCCCTTTATCACCCAGCTTGCCAGAGATGAGCCTCAGACATGAACTAGAAGCATTTCTAGGTTAAAGCTCCTTGTAGATGTGATCAGGCAAGTCTTGGCCAGCAAGCACTGCTCTTTTGGGCAAAAAGAGCCCAAAACTTGTGGTACGAGTTTGCTGGTGGAGGAAAAATTACCTGTGTGGAATTCATCATCAGTTCTCAGTGAGTGTGTGCAGGGTGAAGGCTCCCAGACTTGTCCCCAGCCATGTAAAGACAAATTGGAGCCATGCCTTGGCCTTGCTGCCCAGAGGAGCTGTGGCTGCCCCTGGAAATGCCCAAGGCCAGGTTGGAGCAGCCTGGGACTGTGGAAGGAGTCCCTGCCCAAGGAACCAGATGAGCTTTAAGGTCCCTTCCAACCCAGACCATTCTGGAATTCCCTAATTCTGTGATGTTTTCAAGACTCTGCATTATCCATACACACAAAGTATGGTGTGACTGATTTTGAGGTTTTCTTTGTGTATCATGAAATGCTACCAATGAAAAGTTTAGGATACTCTAAAGCCCATTTATAAAATTTGTCATATCCACTCATCCTAGCTATGCATATATATTCCAGCAATAAATGAACCTAATGGGATCTAATGCCTCATAATTGTTCATCAGGCTCAGGAGGTTTGACAGCCAGTTTCAATGTGAAGAAGGAACATTGCAGATTATATATTATAAAGTATATGCTGTTTAACTCTGATCACTTGCAATAAATGCTATTTACAGATTATTTACCTCAGGAAAACAGATTGGCACAGTTACAGGGATATCCACCAGGCCCTGCTGGCTGCTCTGTTCTTTAAGAACACAAAAATCAATGTCCCACTTTGGAGCCAACCAGATTCTGCCTGTGAGTCATGTTCAGAGTCCCGTAAGGTCAGGAGAGGCCTCTGCTTTGTGCTTGGATTTCAGATCAAGCCTGGGGGCAACTGTGCTTTCCAGGATGTTCTGTTTACAAGGAATGCAGCAGCAGGAAAAGCTTTTAAACATCAGGACATCCATGATTTTTGGGAGAGCTTTGGTGCATGTCTATTAACAAAGCAAAATACAAACTGAACTATTGGAATAAGATCCCAGTATCACCAGGTAGATTGTGCCTGGGCTCGTCTGAGCCTTGCTGCTGGGCCAAAGGCAGCAGCTGTGGCGTTTCACCTCACAGACACCTTTGCCTGGCTGGATGGTGCAGCTGGGCACTGAAACAAACCCAGGCTTGTAGAAACTCAGTTTACCTCAGGTGGAAGGGCTTCAGGCGAGGGTGAAGAGGAAAAGGAGAGGGATTCTGTCAGAGGGTTTAATCCAGAGTTTATTCCATGGTCACATCTGAATGTTGGTAACAGCTCCAACAGAATGCTGAGCACATGGCCCTGGCTGAATTTAGGCCCAGGGACAGGGGGAGGGGAAGGGACAGTGAGCACCAACCAGGTGGGAGGGGCAGGGTCTCAGGGGACGAGGGACACACAGACAGGCCAGTGACCCCAGGCCTGGGGGCATCCTTTGAACCTGACCAACCACACGAGGCCTTGCTGGAATGTTAAAACTGACTGACAGAACTCACTCAGCAAGGGGGCGAGGGGGAAGGGAGAGAGGTATTGCCACACCTGGGAAGGGACTGGGAAGTAAAACAGGCAATGAGCTCCCACTGCAACACTGAACCACGTGGGGACAGGGAACATGAGCAAATATTCATCTTTGGGGGCATTTTGCTGTGAGGACAGCTGGAGTGCAGGATAAACCCCAGAGATTTTCCTGTGTGAACAGTTTCTGTCTCGGTCTCGGTGACACGAGGCTGCCCAGTGTTAGCTGGTTTTACAGCTCTGCAGTCAGGGACAGGTGCATGGCCCGGGGCCAGCAGTGGCTGGAATGTCCCTCCTCCCCACGGTGACATTGTGTGAACAGGGCCTGAGGAGGGGCTGCCTGGGAGGTGTGAACCCCTGAGTGGGATCCCGAGGATGCTCCCCAGGCCTTGGGAAGGAGGATGGCTGTGCCCCAGTGCCCTGCTCACAGCTCCAGCTGATCCCTGCTCCTCCTGCGCTCTGTGCGGAGCCCGGCCTGCTGTGGGTGTGTGAGGGAGAGGGTGATGGATTCACCCCTGCCTTTCTCTTCCCCACGTTC
Source organism: Melozone crissalis (assembly GCF_028551555.1). Classification (NCBI taxonomy): domain Eukaryota; kingdom Metazoa; phylum Chordata; class Aves; order Passeriformes; family Passerellidae; genus Melozone; species Melozone crissalis. The sequence continues at coordinate 3,794,441 of NW_026535896.1, read as the reverse complement.
TGCTGCACAGTCAGGCCCTGAGTTCCTTTCAGGGAGCTCTGCAGTTGCCTCTTGGTGATTTTGTTACCTGGCTGTTGTTTTTTTTTGGGCCTGTGGTGATGAGTTTTGCCACTGATACACTCAGTGAAGGGACGCCTGAAATTCCCTTGGGCTGGGGGGGTCCGTGTGCCCTCAGGGAAGATTAGGGGATGGAAAACTTTCTCCAGGAGTAGGAAACCCACATTTGCTTCATAGAATCTCAGAATTGGGTTGGGTTAGAAGAGCCCTTAAAGCTCATCCAGTCCCAACCTGTCCCAGGTTGCTCCCAGCCCTGCCCAGCCTGGCCTTGGGCACTGCCAGGGATCCAGGGGCAGCCCCAGCTGCTCTGGGCACCCTGTGCCAGGGCCTGCCCACCCTCACAGGGAACAATTCCCAATTCCCAGTATCCCATCCATCCCTGCCCTCTGCCAGTGGGAGCCATTCCCTGTGTCCTGTCCCTCCATCCCTGTCCCCAGTCCCTCTCCAGCTCTCCTGGAGCCCCTTTAGGCCCTGCAAGGGGCTCTGAGCTCTCCATGGATTCTTCTCCAGCTGAACAGCCCCAGCTTTCCCAGCCTTCTCCTCTCCAGGTGAGCACTTTCATTTCTCTCAGCCTTTTCTTACAGAAGGGCTGCTCCAGCCTTTGGATCATCTTTGTGACTCTGACCCAGAGCCCCTCATACCTGGCAAACATGGCAAATACCTACAGTGTGTGTGAGCCTTCCTTTACTGCATGCCTTGGGTTTCCTTTGGCCATCGTTTCAAAACTCAATAACACTTCAGATGTGACATTTGATAGCAAAAAATGATGATAAAGATGGGGGGAAGGTGCAATACAGAAGCAATGGTTGTGTTTAATCACATTAATGGCAGCAGCCCATGCTGGTAATAAATTGTACAGATCTAAAGACCTTCTCTGGACCAGGGATGTTGTTACTTACCTGTGTACAGCCATCAGGAAAGAAGTCAGAATCCCAGGAGCTGGGTTGGTGGAGGGAGAGGGCTGAATCCATGTGCAGTGGGACTTCCCTGCAGAGAGAAGGGAGATTCTGGCAGAGCAAAGTTAAACACATTCTAGGTGTCATGGTCATTTGTATGGAGAGAACTTTGCCTTCTTTGTCCCTTTTTTGTGAGATGTCTCTCACTACTCACTTCTGATTTTCACTTGCTTACATCCGTTACATACAGCAACTTGGGATTCTTCTCCTCAGCCTTTTTTTCATTTCTGCTTTCATTTGGTTCAGGATTTTTTTATTGCTCTTGACTAATTAGGATTTTTTACAGCCTTTTAAATTTTATGTACACATTTCCTTTATTTATTTGCTTTGCAAACAGTCTTAACTTACTTAGGATTATTTGTAATTTCTGCTCTCAGAGAAGATCATTAAACATTAGCCATTTTAGTGGGTTAACAGGGCCAGGAGTGGGATGCTCCAGGCTCAGTCCATGTGCAGGAATGTCTCCTCACTGCTCTCACACAAACACATCCTGATGATGCTCTTAATGCCTCTGGCTGTGATGAATGGTGCCATAAAACTTTGCTGGGGTGAATTGCTCGACAGCACTGAAATTGGGAGATATGTTTTATTATTTAATGTCTGCCTGAATGTATAAAATAAAAAACTAAAAACATGTGGGGAGGGGGTATGGAGAAGCTCTATGTTCTATATTCACTATCCATGAATATTTATAGAGATATTTTCAGTGAACAATTAATTTTGCAGACTTCTAAGCCGGAGGGTTTAATTCCTGCCTCGAACCGTTTGCCTCCCCGTAACTGTTTTATTTTTGAACCGTGTTTTTATTTTTAACGTGTCAGGTGAGGTTCCAGAACCCGGTGGCATTGCAGGGTCTGTGTGTGCTGAGTGTCCCCCTGGGGCAGCTCCAGCCAGACAAGGCCTTGCCTGATTGATTGCCTGGGGCTCAGCGTGTGTGGGAGCTGCTGTGGGTGCAGCCCCTGTGCTGCTCTGTGCCCTCACTGACTGCTGCTCTCTCCTCTCCCCCTCCCTCCCTGCAGCTCTCGCTCCCGGAGGAACAGAACGAAGTGACCAGGAATGGCTGTGAGTCCAAGGAGCTGGTGTACCTGGTGCAGATCTCCTGTCAGGTAAGTGCCCTGCTTTCTCTCCCCAGCCTGGCTTCCATTCTCTGTCCCACACAGCCCCAGAGTGTTGGGATGTGACACTTCCCTGTGCTGTGTCTGGGGTTTTTCACCCCTTCCCTGGCTCGGTCCCCCCGGGGTGCTGCCTGTGGTGCTGCCACCAGCACATTTTAGGAGAGAAGGATTGAGGGGAGAAAAAGGAGAAAAGTGTGAAGAAATAATCCTGACTGGTGGCCAGGGATGAGCCCAGAGATGGGAGTGGGTGTGCCCAGGCTGAGGTCACTCTGGGGGCAGCGTGGACACACCAGTGACCCCACCAGGGAGAACCCCAGCCACAGGTTTGTTACCTCAGTGTGCTGCCAGGAGCCTTGGTCTGCTCCCAGACACCTGGCGTGGAATTCTCATCTCAGGATGCTTTGGGCAGAGGAATCTGCTGCTCTGTGCCACGAATTCTTCATCTGCTGGTCTGTGTGCCTTTGTAGAATGCTGCCTAATGGCTGTGTTTGATATGCTCAGTGAGTCACCCTCTGTGGGAGATGCAGGGTGCTGGCAGGTTCAGTGGGAGTTACTGCCTGTGTTGGGTTGTTTTCCTGGGTTCAGGACAGCAGCTCTTTCCATGATTCACCTCAGCACCCCCCAGCATCCATCTCAGCAGTGAGTACACACTGCCAGGTGGGGAATTTGCAGGGTCCCTGCTCTGCTGCCTCAGCTCTGTGCTCAGAGTGGGGTGTTGTGAGAGCTGAGGAACACTGCATCCTGCATCCTGAGGAGCAGAGCATCCCACCTCTTGAGGAGCAGAGCCTCTTGCCTTGTTCTGGAGGTGGAGCCTGGCCAGGCTGAGCTCCAGCAGTGTTAATTCCAGCAGGAATTATAATAATAATAATATATTAATACAATAATTCCTCTCTGTGGGCAGCTGTCACATGTTCCTGTACATGTTTATGAACGTGCTCTCGGGAGAGGGAAGAGAGGCTCCAGGTGGACATCTTTCACATTTGCCAGTGTTTTGGCATTTTTTGGGACTGTTGTAACGCCCTGGAGCCAGTCTGGCCCCGAAGCAGCACTGCCCAGCCCAGCAGCCCGGGCTGACAGGCAGCACAGCAAACCCTGGGTGTGGGCACACGTCTGTGCCAGCCACAGCAGGGCAGAGCCTGGCAAAGGGATTTCAGGGGACTGTAGGAAATGGGAATGAATTTCAGTGTGTTTGGAGCCCTCACATTTGGGGTACGTTTGCAGTGCTCAGTGGAGGGATGAGCCCTGGATTATTCCCTGGCTGTTGCTGGTGAGCCTGGAGAACATGGCAGTTTTTCACTAGCTCCAGAGCACATCACTTCTGATCCTTCCCCCCCACCTGACTCCAGAGATTCACAGGGTGGCCCAGGTATATAACTGTGTGTCAGACCCTGCAGAGTGCCCCTGAGCAGGAGGGAGGCCCAGGAGCAGCAGAGAGCTGGCATGGGGATCAATGGAGGTGAGGCCTGACCCTGCTCCTCTGGTGCCTGGCTCCCACTCTCCAGTGCTTTGCTGGATGTGTCTGAGGGTACAGGCATGGATTTCATCTGGCTGGGGACAATGGGGGGAATTGTGTTAGCCTTGGCAAAGGGAATTGTAGCCACTCTGCACCAGGCCCAGCTCCTGAGAAATTCCCTTCCCTTCCCTTCCCTTCCCTTCCCTTCCCTTCCCTTCCCTTCCCTTCCCTTCCCAAACCTTCCCAAACCTTCCCAAACCTTCCCAAACTTTCCCAAACCTTCCCTTCCCAAACCTTCCCAAACCTTCCCTTCCCAAACCTTCCCTTCCCTTCCCAAACCTTCCCTTCCCTTCCCAAACCTTCCCTTCCCAAACCTTCCCTTCCCAAACCTTCCCAAACCTTCCCACTGAACTCAAATTCAAACCTTAGGATTTGGCCTCATCCATTGAAGGATGGTTGTAGAACCAGCCACCTTTGTCTCCCTGTCATCCTTCTTTACCTTTTTTCTTTTTATTTTTTATTTTCTTTTCTTTCCCTTTCCCCCTTTCCTTTCCTTTTCTTTCTCCTTTTTCTCTTCCTCTTTTCCTCTTTCCCCTTTCCTCCTTTCCTTCTTTCCTTTTTTCCTAATTCCCTTTTTTCTTTCTCCTTTTTCTCTTTCTTCTCTTTCTTCTTTCCCCTTTTCTTTTTTGCCCTTTCCCCCTCTTTCCTTTTTCTCTTTTTTCCCCTTACATTTCCTGTATTCTTTCCTCCCTTTTTTCTCTTTTTTTTCTATTCTCCTGTTCCCCCTAGCTGGCTGGAGCTTCTCCCTTCCCAGGCCTGTGAGCACCCTGTCCCACGTTCCTGCATGTCCCTGTCTCTCAGATCCAGAGGAAGCTGAGACATTTGTGACATTTGGATCCAATGACCAGGAAGGCATGGGAGGAACTGCACAGCTGAGCATCATTTCTGCCATGGAGATCCTCCAGCCCTGGCCTCTCCCTGTGCAGGGGGAGATTCCATTCCATCACCCTTGGACCCAGCAGTGTCTGTGTGGAGCTGGCTCCACAGGAGCATGGCATGGGAGGTGTGAAATAGCTCAGGGAGTGTTGGTGCAGTGGGGACACATTTTGGCAGGGTGCATCTGGCTTGGGCCAAAAATACTGAAGGGAGGAGGAAAAAAGGCTGAAAACCCAATTTGGCTTTCCTCACCCTTCGGATGTGGTTCCAGCACCGGTGTTTGGGCACTGCAGCAGCCTGAGCTGTGTCCTGGATTGTCAGATGGGCACAGCCTTGTGCCAGGGAGGCTGGATGCCATCAGTGTAAAAGCTCTGAATTGCTGTGGTTTGTTGCAGGAGCAGATAGCGAAGGGTGAGGGTGTTCCCATCCTGGCAGCTTTTGATTGCAGACTTGGAGAAATCAGTCACACCCCTGGGTCTGGGGGCCGCTCTGGGCTGGGCAGCCCCCTGTGCTGTGCCCATCAGGTGGCATTTGCTGGGCCATTCCCTCTGGGGAGGCAGCAAAGCAAAGCCCTGGAGCAGCAGAAATTTCAAACATCTCAGCCTTAGCTGGGTTTGGCAGGACACAGCTCCTTACACTGAGGGAATTCTATCCCACTCCTTCCCAGCTGTGAGTATCATTTTAGTGCTGTAAAGAGAATTAGTGCTTGATGCCTATTTTGCAAAACCTTTCCAGATAAGGTTTGAAAAAGCATTCTTTGGGAGGTGTATTTGAGCTGCAAGTCAGCTTGTGAAATCCAGGCTTTGTGCAAGGTTCAGAGGAGGGGTTAAGTCTCTGCTCAGCTTTTCTTCTACTTAAAAACCTAAAAAAATTAATCCAGTTTATTAGCTCTTAAGAAAAAGTGGGAATATATAGAGAGCTGTTTCAGAAAAGAGGAGAGATAGGATTCTTCTTTTGATTCCTCTCAACAAATTTAAACATGAGAACTAGGAAATGACAAAGGGAGGGAGTTAAATCCTATTGGGCAGAGACAATGATGGGAGGGTTTGGTTTGGGTTTTTTTTCAGCAATTCAGGTGGATTTTCCTTTTTTTCCAAGTAAGATTGCGCTGAACTTGCATTTCTAGAAGATAGATTTCAGGAGTTCTGTGAAAAGAGTGATATTAAAATAAAAGGGTGAAGTCCAGGAAGGGTGGTGTGAGGACTGCACCTGTGGACCCTCTGAACCTGGGGACAGGAATTGGGAATCCCTGTGGTTCCTGGAGGAGCCAGGGATGGCTGAGACCCCTGAGGAATCTGTGCTGTACCTGCTGCTGTGAAAGTCCTTGGACAGTGTTTGCAACCCTTGGGAGTTCCACAGGGATAAACAAAGAATTTACACAGTCTGAACCACATTTAAAAGGAGTTACTTTGTGTCTGGAGAATAAATCAGCACAATTCAGAGCCTGCAAAAGGGCTGGAATGGGCTAATCCAATCAGCTTGTAAGGAAGGCTGGAAATGGCCTTTTGCATGTTTTGGGGTTTGTTTGTGTGACATTACAGCAACTCCCTGTGTACTTACTTAAATATTACAGCAGAAAAATGCCCAGTCTCAGCTTTTGTTCTGAAAAATGAAACTTGTAAATGCTGTTTACCGTGTGAGATTTGTGATGTTGGAACAGCTCAAGCATCATTTTTGGTGACATTTGGAGTGGCAGGGGGAGAACAAGGACTGTCTGTGGAGATGTTCACATTCAGGGTTGGGGCTGGAACTTCCAGCCCTTCCCGAGGCTCTGGCTGCTCCTGTCCCTGCTCACAGGTGGATTGTTGGGACAGGAGTGACAGGCACTGCTCAGCAGGGATGTCAGGGCTGACACAGTCCCAGGGATTAAACAAGGCTGGCTGCTGTGATGGCAGCCCCTTTCCTGCTCCTCCTTCCCAGGGATAATGCCAGCAAAGGAAGCCTTTTTCTAAGGCTGTTCCCAGGGCAGGAATTCTCATGCTCCAGGCAGGGTTTTCTCCATTTTCCTGCTCCCATTTTCAGGCTGGCAGGAGCTGAGCCATTCCTGTGGCACGGGATGCCCAGTGCTGTGCCCTGCTCCCGTTCTCCCTTCCAGCAGGGGCTGTGTTTGCTCTGGTGGGTGCAAGCAGGTCCCTGGTGCCCAGAGGAGGACATTGCCCCAAACCTCAGCCCCTTGTCCCAGCTCTGCCCTGCAGGAGCTTTGAGCTGGGCACCTGCTGCTTGGAGAGCAGCATTTGCCAGGCTCTGAAGGCATCCCCACGTTCCCTGTGCAGTCAGGAGAGTGCAGGGGCACAGGGGAGGCCAGGAAAGGCAGGCTCCAAGGAGGAGGAGCAGGCTTATGGAGGAAGAGCAGGCTCCAAGGAGGAAGAGCAGGCTTATGGAGGAAGAGCAGGCTCTATGGAGGAGGAGCAGGCTCCAAGGAGGAGGAACAGGCTCTGAGGAGGAGGAACAGGCTCCAAGGAGAAGGAGCAGGCTCTGAGGAGGAAGAGCAGGCTTATGGAGGAAGAGCAGGCTCTGAGGAGGAAGAGCAGGCTCCAAGGAGAAGGAGCAGGCTCTGAGGAGGAGGAGCAGGCTTATGGAGGAAGAGCAGGCTCTGAGGAGGAAGAGCAGGCTCCGAGGAGGAGGAGCAGGCTCCGAGGAGGAGGAGCAGGCTCCGAGGAGGAAGAGCAGGCTCCGAGGAGGAGGAGCAGGCTCCGAGGAGGAGGAGCAGGCTCCGAGGAGGAGGAGCAGGCTCCGAGGAGGAGGAGCAGGCTCCGAGGAGGAGGAGCAGGCTCCGAGGAGGAGGAGCAGGCTCCGAGGAGGAAGAGCAGGCTCCGAGGAGGAGGAGCAGGCTCCGAGGAGGAGGAGCAGGCTCCGAGGAGGAAGAGCAGGCTCCGAGGAGAAGGAGCAGGCTCCGAGGAGGAAGAGCAGGCTCCGAGGAGGAAGAGCAGGCTCTATGGAGGAAGAGCAGGCTCTGAGGAGGAGGAGCAGGCTCCGAGGAGGAGGAGCAGGCTCCGAGGAGGAAGAGCAGGCTCCGAGGAGAAGGAGCAGGCTCCGAGGAGGAAGAGCAGGCTCCGAGGAGGAAGAGCAGGCTCTATGGAGGAGGAGCAGGCTCTGAGGAGGAGGAGCAGGCTCTGAGGAGGAAGAGCAGGCTCTATGGAGGAAGAGCAGGCTCTGAGGAGGAGGAGCAGGCTCTGAGGAGGAGGAGCAGGCTCTATGGAGGAAGAGCAGGCTCTGAGGAGGAGGAGCAGGCTCTATGGAGGAAGAGCAGGCTCTGAGGAGGAAGAGCAGGCTCTATGGAGGAAGAGCAGGCTCTGAGGAGGAGGAGCAGGCTCTATGGAGGAAGAGCAGGCTCTGAGGAGGAGGAGCAGGCTCTATGGAGGAAGAGCAGGCTCTGAGGAGGAAGAGCAGGCTCTATGGAGGAAGAGCAGGCTCTATGGAGGAGCAGCAGGCAGGACTCCCCTCCTGGGTGGTTTCTGGGGAGGAGAGAGTGCAAGATCTTCCCACAGGGGCAATGTCTGAGTCAGAGGAGCACCAGCTCAAATGTGGTTTGCTGGTTCTGGCTGCCTGGGATAGTCCAGGCTGGAACCACAAATTGCTTGCAGGAGGTTTTTGAGTCAAACATTCAAAATATGGTTGGGTTCTTTGTCTTCTTTATTAGTAGTTTCTGATTGAAACTCAAACACCTGGAGAACAGGAACTGAGTAAGTGCTGCTTTGCTCCTGTGAAAAGCTCTTTAAGCTGATGACTGAAGGACAGGTTCTAACTCACAGGTATTAATTCTTCTGTGTGCTTTATATACATATAGAAACACAGAGAGGGGAAAGCTTTCATGTATTTATTAAAGAGATACATTTATGTGGAGCATCCGGGTAGATCCTAACCAGTGCAAAATCTGTTTTCAGAATGTGTGTTAGCCCCCTTTTCCATGTTTATCTAGGATTTTCTGCCTTGATTTAGGATTTTACTAAACAAACCAGAAGCAGTTAATGGATGCTTTCATTAAACAGCAAATTTTGCCATGATGCAGCCTCCTGTCCCTACCTGTGTGTCCCCCCACCTGGTCAGGGCCAGGCTGTGTGTGCTCAAGGCTCAGAAAAGCTCCTCTGCTTTCAGATGCATTAAAATTCTGGTCATCATCATCATGACCTTTCCCCTGCCTTGTTTTTTGTTCTTCTTTTCTGCCTCTTGGCACCACTTGCCTGAAGGTGACCAGGGAAATGAGACTTCCCCTGACAGGTTGTGCACGAGTTTGGTGCCTCACGTGTACAGGTGTTTGGAGGTGGAATCATGGAATGTGTGAGCTGGAAAAGAACTTCAGGCCCATCCAGTTCTAGCCCCTGCCATGGGCAGGGACACCTTGCATTAAACCAGGTTGTTCCTCTGGGTAACCAGTCCTGGGTATTTTGTAAATCCACAAAACCCTTTCAAAATCTGCCCACATGCCTTTCTGGCTTGTGTATTTCTTACCCATCCTTCCAGATGTTCACACATGTTGAAACCTCTGTCCTAAGCTTTTCTGGGGTGTTGAGGGCTGTTTCACATCAGAAAAGCAAGCAGCAGAATTCCTGGTTTGCCCCCTGCTAATCCATCACTGCAGTGCTGTGCTCCGGTGGATCTGAGGTCACACACTGTGTGCCTCCTGCTCCCAGCAGCTGTAAATAAAAGCAAAGTGACAGTGGGAATGAGAATTAATCAAGAGTGCCTGGAGATGGCAGGCAGCCTGCAGGGTGCTCTGGGCTGTGCTCAGACCTCAGGAGATCCCAAAGCCAAGGTGGAGGGGCTTTGAAACACCTGGCTCTGGTCCAGGCTTTGGGGAAGTAAACTGCCAGCTCTAGGGGTTGAATTACATCTGAACTGCTTAATTAACATCATTACTCTGGAGCTGGCATGGTAACATAAAGGATAAATTCATTTACTAATTGGGATAGTAGCTGTTAAGGACAAGGGTTTGACTGGCTGGTGCTCAGAGATTTCCTGCAGGAATGGGTAGGGCAGCACTCCCATCCAGCAGGATTAACCCTGGGCTCTGCTGTGTCCTGTTCTGAAAGCACATTCACCATCCTCTTTGCTCAGCCTGGGGTTTTGGCCTGTGATCCTTAACTCTCACACAGAGCCACGGAGTCCTTGAGGCTGGAAAAGCCCTCCCAGACCATCAAGCCCACCCTGTGTCTGCTCCCACCTTGTCAGCAGCCCAGAGTACTGAGTGCCACATCCAGGCCTGCGTGAGACACTCCAGGAACCTCCCTGGGCAGCCCCTTCTGTGGGATCTCAGCACAACATTCCTGATGTGCAGAGTCACCGAGATAACCCTTGGGGGGCTCGGAGGTCCTGGAACGTTGCCAGAAGTGTTTGGTGGCTGGACTTTGATCCTGCATGGGAAACGACACCTGTATGAGGATGGGAGGGTCTCACAGGGATAAATGGTGAAGGGATAGATTAATTATAGTGTGAAACACAGGGTTTAGAATTTCGGTACAGGGGGGTTCTAGGGAGACAAGATGGAGGAATTAGGGCGTGTCCTGTCCTCCTCCTTCTTCTTGTTCATCCATCTTCGGTGGTGATGGTGGCACTTTGAGATTGGTTCTTACTGAATGTGCACGTGTCAATAAGGGTGAAAGGTATTGGGGAGAAAAGGTAAATATCTTATACGTAGTTTTGGGTATAAAGATAAGTGACCGCCCCGAGGGCAGTCAGGGTGCTCATGGCTGACGTGCTGTGCGGACCTCTGTCGGGCCGGGAGAAAATATTGCAGATAAGAATTAATAAACAACACTGAAGACTGAAAAACCTGAAGACTCCTTTGGAGCGCGGGCTGCCCCAAGGGCATCCAGAGCCTTTCCAGGCCATCAAAACAGCCGAGAACGGGACACCCTTCCAGCTTTTACAGGGTGAAATTCCTCCTGGTGTCCAAGCTTCACCTCCCCTGGCACAGCTTGGGGCTGTTTCCTGTTTGCACATGTCACCATGGCAGTGCCAGGTCTGGCAAAAGGGATTTTTGTCCCTCCAGGAGCAGCCTGCACTGTCCCAGCTGCACCCTGGGGCTCTGGGCATCCCTTCCCTGCTGCTGGGGCAGATTCACTGCTCACATCCATCCACTGCTCATGAGACATGAAAAATTACTGCCACCCTTCAACTTTGGTCTTTAATTGCTCCATTCGTGGCTCTCTTCAGATTTTTTTTTGCTCTATTTAATTATTTAAACGTTTATTGTGACAGAAATGGGGTCAGCTCTTTGTTTTCTTAGCTCTGGATGCATGAGATGCAAAACCGGGGTTGTAGCTGTGTGTGGATTTTGAATGGAATAATTAATTTATAATAAATTTCTGACATTGCAAAAAGAAAAACTGTTGTGGAACTGTTGCTGCTAAAGCACATTTTCTCAGCAGGTGCAAATGTAGGTGTACTTCAAGCTGTCCCCTCAGCATGCCAGGGACAGAGGCTTTTGTGCTCAAATTCCAGTGGAGAAATGCTCAGGAATGTATTTGAGGGGAGGTGTTGATGGGGAAGGAAGGGATCTGGAAATAACCTCCTCAAGCAAGACAAGAGGCTCCCAGTCCATCAGAGCTGCATGAGGCTGAGCTGCTGGGCATTCTTGTCAAAGGGAATGGCAGTGATACACAACAACCTCAGGGGGTTTCCCTGGTGGAAAGCCCCAGCTGGAGGGGAGGGCCAGGCCCTGCTCTAGGGAGGGATGATGAGGGAGAGGGAGATCCTTTGTCAGGATAAGTGCAGTGTCAGTGGAAGTGCTGTCCTGGGAGGGGTTTTGTGAGCAGCAGAGGCTCTCACAATCCCATGGCTGTTTGTTAATGTCGTGTCCTTTGCCTGCAGACAGAAAAGCAGCCCAGAATTAGAGAGCAGACTGAGCTCTGGCACTGAGGGCCCCTGCAGAAAGCCTTGGGCACTGGGATGGACCTTGGCACGGCTCCTGACACTCATGTGGTGCTTTGGAGACAAGGCTGGGCCTGGCCACAAATTGAAGGGGACACTGGGGCTGTTCTGATGAGACACCAAGTCATCCACACAACTGAGCAGTGCAAATGCTTTGCAGAGGAGCCCTTTGCCTACAATTCACTTGTTTTACAGCTTTTCCAAGAGCAAGGCTTGGTTCAAGTCCAGAATGGGAGGAGGACTGTGGGGATATTCCTTCCTGCCTTGATGTGTGTTCCTTATGGGGAGGTTTGCCATTGTCAGTATGTGTTTACCTGGGGAAGGTGACAGGGCTTTGGGACAAACCATCTAAAGCTGCTTCATCCACTGCCATGCTGTGCAAGGCCGCAGAGCTGTCTGGGCACCAGCTGATGCTGGAGGCTGAGGGGGCAGCAGACACAGCCCAGGGGAGCAGCTGGGACACAGCCTCAGGGTGGGTGAAGTTCACAGACCTGGGAACAGCATCTGCACTTCCAAATGACAGACTCACTGCACATCAGATGGAGAGCAGGCAGGGCAGGAAAGGATGGTTTCAAAAAGGCTCTCTCAAGGCACAGAAACCACATCATAATAAACAGTGTGTGTGTAAAGGCAGAATCATTGACTTATGGAGTCATTTAGGATGGAAAAAACCTCCAAAATCTTGGAGTTTAACCTTTGCCACAGCTCTGCCAAGCCACCACCAATCCCTGTCCCCAAGTGCCACATCAACACAGTTGTTTTAGCTCTTCAGGGACTGTGACTCCACCCACCACTGCTCTGGGCAGCCTCTGCCAGGTCTTGACAACCTTTTCCATTAAAAAAAATCCAACTTAATATCCAATCTAACCCTCCTTAGGGCATCTTGTCCTAAAGGTACTCCGGTGGTAAATCAGAGATGCAGCATTTTCGTTATTTGTAGCAAATATTTACTGGCACAGAGCCAGGTGCCAAAATACACAATCACAACAGTTTCTGAAGTTCTGTCCTACCAGTGACACTGAGTGCATGTGGGTTATTGAACTGGTACTCTGATGATAATTTGTAATTGAGCTGTCTGGGTAATAGGAGGGCTGAGAGTGCTGCTGTTGCACTCAGTAAATAGAGGTGCTTTGCCAGACCCTGTGTCACTTTACAAATAAGTTTTGTTTAGAGGAGTCAATCACAGAATTCTCAGGGGAAACCTGATTTGAGCTTGTTCCCTAAATTGTGGGGGCTTTCCCAGAGTTCCAGAGCAGGTTTGGGCCCCAGGTTTGTGAAATGCACGGAGCAGGTATTGGTTGTCGCTCTGAATTGTGTCACTGTGAGGATGTGCCACAGGCTGGGGCATGGAGGCATCAGAAATAAACACAGACTGTATTTGCCAAGACCTTAGAGCAGGTTTGACACCAAGGGCTCAGATTTTGACAGATGAGGATTTTCTGTTTTCTAAATGGTGCATTTTAAAGTCATCTGTGGGTTAAAAACTGTGCTTTTATTTCAGACGTTGTGGTTCAGGTTTTGAAAAGCCGCCATCAGGGATATTAGATATTGAGGATGTTCTGTCTTAAATATTTCATCTCCTGGGCCTTGGCACCACTTTTCACTCTTTCTTCATAAAACTGATGGCTGCAGCTGCCAGAAAAGCAGATGATTTTCCATTTTGACTCCAGCTTTGTTCACAAAACCTCCCCATAAGTGCTTCTGTTTCTTGTGCTTTCAGAATAATGTTTCACCCTTCCTTGAGGCTTGATCAGCTGCATCTCTAACACAGATTTTTTTTTTCCCTGGGAATACTCATGGTTTTTATCTCTAACCTTGCCCAGAGGCATTTCTTACCCTGTTAGTGATATTTTCCAAGCACTGGTAGTGTTGCTTCGTTCTGGGGTGTCAGGATGAATGGGGCTGGAAGGGAGCAGTGGCAGATACAGCAGGGTTTTGTTATTTCTGTGCTCCTGAGTGCCTGCTGTTTGTAAATGATACCATGGATGTCTGACCTGTGGCATAGCAGGCCTAACGGGGTCATGGGGGTGTTTAAATAGTTTTTTGGGTTTGGACCTACAAAAAAATCTCTTTTCTCGCTGGCAGTTTGTGTTTACAAGAATATGGTTCTGTTCTCTGATCTCATATATATATATATATATATATATATATATATATATACATACATACATGCAAACATATATACAAGCCAGCTGTTTGCTGCCATGGCCTGCCTGAGAAATGAGATTTAAGAAAATTGAGATCTCTGTCTGCCAAATCTGCTGTAGGTGACCTCAAGCAAGGAATTCAGGAAGTTTTGGAAATAGGAAACCAAAGGAATGGCTTCCCACTGGCAGAGGGCAGGGATGGATGGGAGATTGGGAATTGGGAATTGTTCCCTGTGAGGGTGGGCAGGCCCTGGCACAGGGTGCCCAGAGCAGCTGGGGCTGCCCCTGGATCCCTGGCAGTGCCCAAGGCCAGGCTGGATGGGGCTGGAGCAGCCTGGGACAGGGGAAGGTGTCCCTGCCCATGGCAGGGGTGGAACTGGATGGGCTTTAAGGTCCCTCCCAACCCAAGCCATCCTGGCATTCTCTGATTTTCTTTTCTTTTTTTTAGCAACCTCAGGCAAGTAATTTTAAAGGTTTTTTGTTTGTTTTGCTCCAAAGGCCAGTGGTGGCTGCTGGTTTGATGGAACCTTCCCCTGTGGTTGAGTGCAGAGCAGTTCATGGCACATTTGGGCTGTGGGGTGAGGAGGGAGTTGTGTTTAATGCCTGCAAGGTCCATACAGTCATGTGTAGCTGTACATACACCCCCTCACTGCCCTGCTACACGGAGGATGGTGGAATTTCAGCTCCCTGAGCTCTGCTCTGTGGCTCTGAAGGGTTTTGTTTGTGGCTCCAAGCTCTCATGTCACGACTGTAATGTTCTGAAGTGCAGGAAAGCAGCCCCCCATGCTGTGCCCACCCTCCTCTCACCCCTGACCCACTGCTCCATGGTGGAATTTTGCTGAAGAGATGATGGATATGGAAGTGTTTAAATTACAGCATGGCAGGAGAGCAGGAATGCCACTCACATGTCGAGGGCTGTAAATCCCGGGTCGAGTTCAAGGTCTGTCAGGCTGCCATTCAGAAATGGGCTGGTTTTGGGAGGAAAAATGGCTCTTAGGGTTTCAGGCACTCTGTCTGTGTTGGGTTGTGTTGCTGGGCTCTTACTCCTCTGTACCTGTACAAAAGCACTCATCCCCAAAGCCTGAGCCAGGCATTTACCCACTCCTGGCAAAGCTGCTCCTCTGAGGGACACAGGAACCACTGGGCTCGTGGCTGTGTCCCCTTCTCCCCCAGAGAACCACACACCCCTGAGGAGTGATTCCCAAGCAGTGAGGACAGACAGGGTGACACTGCTGTCCCTCAGACCCAGCCCTGTGTCCCCACGTGTGCTCTGGGGGCTCCTGTCTGTAACTGGAATCCAGCAGCACAAGGAAGTCTCATTTTTAGGGGAGAAAAGCTGCAGTGGTTTCCATTAAAATATATTTTTTCCTAGTGACTGCAATTAATTGATAATAAATTGATAATTAATGCTGAGAGATTAATTTATGCTGTGGAATAAGACTAATAAGGGTTCACCACATAAATATACCAAATTTTCTCCTCTGCCTTGTGCTTCGTCCATTTGTATTTTCCCTCCATCTTGTGCTTGTTCCTCCCTCGTGTCCATGAGCTGTGATTCCAGGTGGAGTGCTGAAGTTTTAGTGTTTCATTCAGAAATAAAGTGCTTTTATGTTGCCTTAGTGCAAAGTCCCTTTAAGTTTTAAAGATTTATAATTTCCTTCAAGTTAGAATAACACACCAGAAGTCATGGAATCACTTTGGTAAACAAATGTAAGTGTAGATAAAGCGACCTAAGGCACCAGCTACAAACACTTCCTGGGTGAACTCCCTGGGATGGATTTTATCCATCCTGCTTTCTGTTTTGACTAAATCTCTAAACCATTTTCTGCTGTGACTTGAAACAGGAAAGGGCTGAAGGGTCAGGCTGGAAAAACATACAGAGCCCGAGCCCCAGACAGCTGTAAGAGTCACCCATGGCAGAGTTAACCTGCCCTGCTGCATGCTGCTGCTTTTCCAGCCATTTAATCTCTGGTGTTTTCTTACTGAGGGGTCAAACTGAAGTGACTTTTGCCTTATACTTTCATCTCATTTTCTGCTCTTGCTCTCCATGTGGGCTGCAAGGTTCAGGAGAGCATCCATGTGTTCTCTCTGAGGAAATCAGCATTTGAACCAGAAGAGAAAGGTCTATCCCTGTCTTAAAATAAATAAATCCCAAGTGCTGTAGAGCAAACCCAGTCAGGCTGAGGGACAGGAAGGCTGTGTGTGCTGGAGCTCAGTGGCAGCCAGGCTGGCTTGGGGAGGGATTGATGGACAGGGTGGCATCCTGCCTGCTGGCTTGGAGACAGATCCAGCTGCAAACAGGAGTTTTTCTTACGTAGCAAGAAGATCTGTGAATCTTTAATACAAGATTCTAGTGTGTAAGCTTTGTGAATGGATGGCACCACAAATCCTGGCAGCAGCTGGAGCTCTCTGGCAGGCTGGGTGCCCTGGGTGTTGCTCAGGGCACAGCAGGAAGAGTTTTCTGCCAGATGCTGAGTGGGAACAGTTAAACCCACATACAAATATTCCACTATGGAAGTGACCCGGTACTTAGGGGAGCCCCAGTTAGAAAAGAGCATGCATGATTCTTATACTGCTAATTGAAGAGTTAGAAAAAGAGCATGCATGATTCTTGTACTGCTAATTGAAGAGTTAGAAAAAGAGCATGCATGATTCTTGTACTGCTAATTGAAGAGTTAGAAAAAGAGCATGCATGATTCTTGTACTGATAATTGAAGAGTTGAAGGGATGATGGAGCAAAGTGGGCTTTGGCTGGGGGAATGAAACTGCAGGGAATGGTTTGAAATTGCTTCCTCTCAGATTTGCAGTGGATAATGTCTGTCTGTTGGTAATGAAGCCATCCCTGAGCTGCAGGAATCAGGATGGGAGGAATGGCAGTGGGAGTGACACCGCTGCTCGAGTGCCACAGGACTGAGCTGAGCTCAGGGGAGTAGGAAACTTCTCCAGGCTGTGGCTGCTCATTGTCCTCCGCAGGCCATTTGTTCAGCAGAGCTGAAAGTGTTCCCTGTGGAGCTGGGCCCTGGCTCCCTGTCCCTCCCCATCCCCTCCCGTGCCAAGGGAAGCCTGGAGCGTCTCTGGTCTGTGATCTTGCAGTGCTGGTGCCACTGAGGGAGGCTTCAGATCTCTGCCTCGCTGGAAATTAAATCAGTTCAGTAGTCTCCAATCATTTCTTTAGCATGACATTTCTCCTTGCTTCGATAATCAGGAAAAGATCAGCAGCTCTGTGCAGAGGCTGAAATCTCAGCAGCATCTCATCCTACCCAGCAGAGCGAGGGAGAATAGGTCAGGATGGGAAAAGAGCAGGGATGAGACCAGATTTTCCATTCTGAGAGAAATTCCAGGTTCTTCATGATGCTTCTCATTGTGAATGTTTCTGTAAAGAGCAATATCAAAAAATACTTTGATTTTTTTTTTTTCAAGAGGAACTTGTTTTTAAGTCACTGGTCAATTTTTCTTTTTAAAGATCCTGAAACTATATAATGGCATTATTGAAATCTTCACTTGATATTTGATTTTTTTTATTTTAAAGAATTTTGTCACAGCCAGGTTTGTAGTTGAATGTCTGAATCTGGGAAATCACTTTGTGCTTAACTTCACCTCTTATGTCCCACTGAAGTGAATGGGATTTAAGCTTGTGCTTCTGTAAATCAGGACAATTAATAATTATGGAAATGAAAAATAATTATTGAATTAGAAAATGAGAAATTTTGTTGATCAAAAATTTATTTGAGCAACAGTTTATGGAAATCATTAAAAACACAAAGGAGACATTTTTGCCATATGAATGTGAGTGCCTGAAGCCCCAGAAATGATGAGCTTTAATATAAAATACAGGTAACAACACAAGACCAACTTAACAGGCACTTACTTGTGTGTCTAATATTTTATTAGCTCTAAATTTAAAAAGAATCCTTTTGCCAAACCTTTCTGGTGCTTGAGAATTTGCAGGAAAGGGGAGCAAGGTGTACAGTTTTTATATTGGTATATTCTATGGTTTCCAGTTATACTGGAAACCTTTGTGGTACTTTGGATCTGGGATGGGGCTGCTGCTGCTTTGGCTGTGGCTCTCTGGGAGTCTGGCTGGGAGAATCCAGCCTGTGCTTTCCTGTGCTGGAGATCTGAGGGGAAGCATTAAATACTGTCCAGTTCCTTCCTGGATTGCTGCAGTGATTCCTTCCTGTAAAGTTCATTGCATCCCATGTAAATGTGGCTTAAAAATTCATCACTCAGGCTCCAAACCTGCAAAAAGCTTGGCTTAATACAATTTGAAGTGCAACCTAAAGCATGGGAGCTTTTAGAAATTAGTTATGCCAGGCTTAAAGTTGTAGAATATTGGCAAATACTCCCCTTTAGGGTGTTGGAATAACATTCTGCTGGGTGGAAATGTGTGTTATTGCTGCTGAGGTGCTGCTCTGTGCCAGCACAGCCTGTGCATGGCTGTGAGTGAGACAGGAATGGGCAGCCTGGGTGGAGGGGCAGCTGCTGAGCTCTTCTGAGACAAGTGACAGGACCTCAGGAACAGCTGGAGCTGTGCCAGGGGAGGTTTGAGTTGGATTTAGAGAAAGGTTCTTCCCCAGAGGGTGCTGGTGTTGTTATCCTATTGTTGTTATCATATTTCTAGAGTCCCAAACCTTCTGGGTGGTTTTCTCACAGCAGTGTTGTTCCTACTTCTTTGTCAGGGCTCCTGCAAGGCTCTCCCTGACCAGCCAGCCCACCCCCTTTTATCCCAGTTATCTTCATTGGCCACAGCTGCTGCCCAATTAAGGACATCACAGCTGCAGCCCATTTAGAGCAACTAGGATTGGGGCAAGGCCACTCATACAATACATATATTTTACTAGGACTCCTACTATATGCTGGCACTGCCCAGGCTGCCCAGGGAATGGGCACCGCCCCGAGGCTGCCAGAGCTCCAGGAGGGTTGGGCAGCACTGCCAGGGATGCCCAGGGTGGGGTTGTTGGGGGTCTGGGCAGGGACAGGAGTGGAATGATGATCCTTGTGGGTCCAACTCAGGATATTCCATGATTCCATGAAGCAAACTGTGATCCTTTTGCACAAGAGCCTGATGTCCATGATCCTAGGCTGAGTGACCTGGGAATGGTGATGAGGTTCTGGCCTCCAGGCACCCACAGCATCCCTGTCCTGGAGCCTGGGCTGCTGGCAGGGACAGCTCAGGGATGGCTCAGGGGTGGCTCAGGGATGGGATGGCTCAGGGAGAGCTCAGGAATGGGATGGCTCAGGGAGAGCTCAGGAATGGGATGGCTCAGGGAGAGCTCAGGGATGGGATGGCTCAGGGATGGCTCAGGGAGAGCTCAGGGACAGCTCAGAGGTGGCTCAGGGATGGGAGAGCTGAGGGATGGCTCAGGGGTGGCTCAGGGATGGGAGAGCTGAGGGATGGCTCAGGGATGGCTCAGGGGTGGCTCAGGGATGGGAGAGCTGAGGGATGGCTCAGGGATGGCTCAGGGATGGGAGAGCTGAGGGATGGCTCAGGGATGGCTCAGGGATGGCTCAGGGATGGGAGAGCTGAGGGATGGCTCAGGGATGGCTCAGGGATGGGAGAGCTGAGGGATGGCTCAGGGATGGCTCAGGGGTGGCTCAGGGATGGGAGAGCTGAGGGATGGCTCAGGGATGGCTCAGGGATGGGAGAGCTGAGGGATGGCTCAGGGATGGCTCAGGGATGGCTCAGGGATGGGAGAGCTGAGGGATGGCTCAGGAATGGCTCAGGGGTGGCTCAGGGATGGGAGAGCTGAGGGATGGCTCAGGGATGGCTCAGGGGTGGCTCAGGGATGGGAGAGCTGAGGGATGGCTCAGGGATGGCTCAGGGGTGGCTCAGGGATGGGAGAGCTCAGGAGAGCTCTGCTGGTTGCTTAGCAGCTGCGAGCTGCAGTTTGGAGGTGCAGGAGCCCAGATCCCGGTTCCTGCCCGCGCTCCGGCTCTGCTGCCTGCCCTGCTCCAGGAGCCTCCCGTGGGGCCACAGACACTGCTGCTGCTGTGGGGTAAGCTGTCCCTGCTCATCCATCAGCTTCTCCTGCTGCTGCCAGCCCTGTGGCCGGGGTGCTGTGGGATCCTGCACACCCTGGCACAGCAGGGCTGACCCAGCTCTGCCTCCCGGCTGCTTTTAACTCTTCCTGCCCTCATTCGTGGCAACCAGGCTGCAAAGCTCCAGGCCAGCCTTTAAAATGAAATAGAATGGAATCAGTGACAGGTTCAGGAACGTCTGACAGATCATTTTGTTGTTTGGGAATTAAATGCCCGGTGTGTGGCAGAGGCAGATCCGGGATCACAGGGATTTCTCAGGCTGCTGTTCCCTACGTTGGTGACTGAACCTTGAAGGTCACACTGGCAGCTCAGTGAGAGAGCAAGAATCCCTTAATTGCAAAAGATGGGGAAATGGGGAAGGCTGACAGCTCCCTGAACAGAATTAGCCTTGCACTCCTGGTTTTGTTTTTCTCCTATAGACAGAAGTGAAATGACATAATGTGGAAATCCCAAATAATTTATCCTGTAGGTGCCTCTTTGTAGGATTGTGAAATACGGTGATTTCTCATGAACTGAAAGCAATGTCTATGGACACAGTCACAGTGTGGAATTGTCTTAAATCATTGGGACAGGATGTAGCTGGGTTGGAGGGTTTATATCTGCAGTTGCCTCACAGGCTTTGGATATTAATGTAAAACTGATGCCTAGAACTTTGCTGATAAAGAAATCAGCGTAGGGGAATTATGCCTGGGAATTCAGAGCAGGCCATGCCTTCTGTATCCCAGGGGAGAGGGCACCTGGCAGAGCCCTGCCAGCCAGCCACAGCAGGTCAGCATTTACAGCTCTGTCCCCTTTGTGTTACCCCATGCATCCCCCGCTCTCTGCTCCACTTTCAGGCATCCCTGTGTCACTTCCAGTCCCTGCACTGCCTCTGAGTGCCCGTGGAACCCAGAGCAATCCCATCCCTTCATTCCTTCCACATCCCTGGCAGTGTCCAAGGCCAGCCTGGACAGGGCTTGGAGCAAACTGGGACAGGGGAAGGTGTGCCCATGGACGCCCATGCTCAAAGCCCATGGATGGGCTTTGAGTTCCCTTCTATCCCAAACCACTCTGGGATTCTGTGATTAATGACTCTTCATAAAGTGCTTTGACCTGTAAACTGCTGCATTATTACAACATTTTTTATTGACCATAATAGGCCGTGGAGCATTTAAAAGTCATCATTAGATATTAAAAGCTTCACAAAGCAAACTGTTCTGTGCTGCCACAGTCCCTTCCTTGTCCCCTGGAGCAGTCTGTATCTTGTCTGTATTTTAATTGGGGAAATGATATGCACTCAGGAATAAATCTGCAGCTAGAATTGTTCATCATGGATTGTTTTCTTAATTCAGCTGAAGGTTTGCCTGGGGCACCTGGCAGAAATTTTGCAAGCTTCAATCCTGCCTTCAGATCTCTGGGTTTATATGATTCTATCTGCTTGGAATCTAATTTCATGCTGTTTATACAACCACTTGGTGATTTACATTTGTGCAAGGACACCTTGTGTAGGAAAATGCTACAAAATCCTTGTAAAACAGGTGGAAGTTAAAGCTCTGGATGGGTCTCATGCTGATGGGCCACATCCAAACCCATGGTTAAATAATTAAAAACAGGACCGCAAATGGCTGGTTTGAGCATGAATGGCTGCTGCAAATTAATCCAGGAAAATGTTACCTGCAAATTAAACCAGGAAAATGTTACCTGCAAATTAAAACATGAAAATATTACCTGCAAATTAGACCATGAAAATGTTACCTGCAAATTAAAACATGAGAATGTTACCTGCGAATTAAACCATGAGCATATTGCTAGGGCACTTTGATCGCTTTCAGATGTTTCAAGGAGAAAGTGCTGTTTGTGCTCAGGTTTCCCTCCCCTGCCCCTGTGTGACGGTGTGGCTGTGTTTGTGTGTGCAGGGCAGGAGCTGGATTGTGAAGAGGAGCTATGAGGATTTCCGTGTGCTGGACAAACACCTCCACCTGTGCATCTACGACCGCCGCTTCTCGCAGCTGGCCGAGCTGCCCCGCTCCGATGCCCTGAAGGACAGCCCCGAGGTAAGGGGCACCCAGGGCACCCCCAGCCGTGGGGCTCGGGCAAGGAGTGACCTCTGGGGGAGCTTTGTTGGGTATCAGGGACAATTCCATCGTAGAAGGGGCTGTCAAGCATTGGAGGGGGCTGCCCAGGGCACTGGTGGAGTCAATGTCCCTTGACATGTTCAAAAGTGTCTGGATGTGGCACGTGGGGACGTGGTGTAGTTGCTGGGCTTAGAGGTCTTTTCCAGCCTCAGCAATTCCATGTATTTCTGGTACACAGAGTATTCTCACAGAGTATTATTGGAATAAGATCCCAATATCGCCAGGTAGATTGTGCCTGGGCTCGTCTGGGCCA
Organism: Melozone crissalis; assembly: GCF_028551555.1. NCBI lineage: Eukaryota > Metazoa > Chordata > Aves > Passeriformes > Passerellidae > Melozone > Melozone crissalis. Next base: position 3,772,501 of record NW_026535896.1, on the reverse strand, counting down.
AAGGCAGCAGCTGTGGCGTTTCACCTCACAGACACCTTTGCCTGGCTGGATGGTGCAGCTGGGCACTGAAACAAACCCAGGCTTGTAGAAACTCAGTTTACCTCAGGTGGAAGGGCTTCAGGCGAGGGTGAAGAGGAGAAGGAGAGGGATTCTGTCAGAGGGTTTGATCCAGAGTTTATTCCATGGTCACAGACATCTGAATGTTGGTAACAGCTCCAACAGAATGCTGAGCACATGGCCCTGGCTGAATTTAGGCCCAGGGACAGGGGGAGGGGAAGGGACAGTGAGCACCAACCAGGTGGGAGGGGCAGGGTCTCCGGGGACGAGGGACACACAGACAGGCCAGTGACCCCAGGCCTGGGGGCATCCTTTGAACCTGACCAACCACACGAGGCCTTGCTGGAATGTTAAAACTGACTGACAGAACTCACTCAGCAAGGGGGCGAGGGGGAAGGGAGAGAGGTATTGCCACACCTGGGAAGGGACTGGGAAGTCTGAAACAGGAAATTGCAGCACACTGCAATATCATATTGTGTGTATATTCTAGTATTATACATTAATATTATATTCTAATACTTTAATATATAATTACAATATTACTATTACTAGATTACTATATTACTATTACTATATTACTAGTAATTACTAGTATTGTAATTGTAATTACTAGTAATATCTAATACTAGTAAATACTAGTAATCAGTATACTTATTTCTAGTAAAGAGTAGTTTTGATGCAGCCTGGGCTACATTTGAAAATTGGCTACCACAGATAAAGTCAATGTTTTCCACCCCTGATTTCAGTGATCTAAAGGGAAATGTCCTGCAAGTTCAGACAAATTAATGAAGGTCCTGAATCTGGAATGGTAATTGAGTGTCAGGAAAGCTGCTGTCCTGTGTTCCCTTAGATGTGAATTTGGTTTTGTCTTTGCAGACTTTGTCAGTGTTGTGGGTATTTTCTGGCTCAGTGTTAACAACTCAGCACTCCCAGGGAATCATGCTGTCTGAGGCTGCTACACTGCAAGAAGAATCCCATTTGGAGTGCTAGGCTTCCATTTTAAACTGAGTATTCCTGGAGTGTTTTTTAAGAGCAGTTGCATTAGTGTGTTATTTAAATGGTCTTTAAAAAGCTCTTTTTCCTCAATGAGGTTTTTTTTTTCCTCAAAGAGATACTTCTCATTTCTTGGCTTGCTGTCTTCACCCAGAGTATGATGAGATGAAATTACCTCAGCTTCTCACTGCTGATAATTGAAAGATTTATTCATGTCCAGAAAAATCTCTTGGAAAGCAGCAGGTGAATCATGGCTGCATTGTTTTGGAGGATGTGGACACTGAAATTAGTACCTCCTGGATTTTATAGGGTGTTTGCCATGGAATTTAAGGAACTGACCATGCAGCCCCATCACTCAGCAGAGAGACTGATTTAACACTTGCTTTGGTTTCACACAGGGTATTTCTGAGGAGGATTTAAAGTTTAAATTCAGCAGAAGCAGCAATATTCAGGACAATGAATTCCTGGTTTACTTTTAATTATATTTTAGGCATTCCTATGTCTTGCATCCTTACTTGTACCACCAATTTAACTGGACTTTAGAGCAAGAGCCTGAAAATCTGCATTCTGTCTGCAAGCACAGAGGATGTGAAGATGCTGAACAGCTCTGCAGCTGTGGGGTGTCTCATCATATATTTTTTATTTTGAATTGGCCACGTTGGAACAGATGTTTGAGGAGAACAATGTTTTAAACAGTCCTACAGATTCTGGGCTACAATGCTGCTTTATACCACTGTCACTGGGAGACTCTGGAAGGACCTCAGTGGCTTCTCTGTAATAAAAACCAGTTTACTGTTACAGAAGGGACATGGCAAAGTGTATTTTTAAACCCCTCCTCTACTGCTTGAAATGTTACTCTTTGGCCAGGGGGTCACTCTGAGGTGCTGCATTCTTTGGGCTCTGCAGGCTTGTGGAGGTGGCACTCAGGGGTGTTCACTGGTGGCACTCATGGATGTTCACTGGTGGCACTCAGGGGTGGCACTCAGGGGTGGCACTCAGGGGTGTTCACTGGTGACACCTGGTGACACTCAGGGGTGTTTGGTGGCCCTAAGTCACGAGTTGTCTGTGTGTGTGTCCACGATGAGGGCAAAGCTTTAAATTTCAGGTATCTTGACAAGGGAAGTTAGGAAAATCTGCATGAATGTTACAAAATGATAATTATAATGTTATTACTTTCCCAGAGAGCTGCTTCTTTATCCTGTCTTTGGTGTAACCATTAGAACCCTGTGTGTAGCTTGCTGTCCTTGGAACGACAGAAATACATTTATTTGCAGAAGGGAACGTGTCTGTGTAACCCTTGCCTGTGGCTGTGGGTGATTTCTGGTCCTGTGTAAGCCTGCAGAAGGCTCTCCAAAGGCAGGTGCACTGACAGAACCCCTGTGTGTGTGTTTGTGTCCCAGCTGGTCACCCAGATGCTGATGGCTTACCTGGCTCGGCTCTCCAACATCGCAGGCAACAAGATCAACTGTGGCCCTGCCCTCACATGGATGGAGGTACAGCACAAACCTGGGGTGTTCCTCGTTTCCTGACCTTGCAAACACAGCAGGCGCATATCTGCTCTTTCCAGACCTGCTGGTGTCACTGAAATTCTATCCTGAAAGTTTTTTATTCCCCTATTGCCAGCACATAGAAGGTGTAGGACACACAGGATCAGAACCACTATTAAGAGTATAGAGTTTTTTCCCTTGTAACCTGGGTTTTGTCTCTCAGAAATGGATTGTCCTGCTGATACTCACAAACAGAGGGGGTGGCAGTCCCAGGGCTGCCTGGGAATGCTGGGCTCAGGGCTGGATCTCCCAGTGATGGGTTGCAGAAGGCTTATTTGTTTCAAAGCTCACTTATTCCTGCTCTCCTTTTTACCAAGGCAATGCTGCAACTGTGGCACATTTCTAAAACTCAGCTGTCTCTGTTATGGTGTTTCCCTGCTCTCTTGGTTTTCCAAATCATTTTTCCCTGTGGCAGCTCCAAACCCAGCAAATACTCCGTGCTCCTGTTGGCTCCCCTGCAGACAGAGGCAGCCTTGTGCCTGCAGTGCACAGTCTGTGTGTTGTAACTGCAGCTGCAGCTCTGCTTTCAGCTTTCATGGTCTTGTGGCCTTTAAACAATAGCCTTTGGTGGGGATGAGGGCAGGGCAGGCTGGGGAGTGTCCAGCTGTCCCTGCTCAGGCTGCCTGCAGACGTGTGGCTTTCCACTGCTGCACACCAGGAATAGAAGCAGCTATTAATAGACTTGCAGCTCCTTTTTCAATGGATCTGATAAGGATTGAGTGTGTTTTCCTGCAATTTCCCCCACTGATATCCTTCTCACCCTGAAATCCTTTAGGATGAGAAAAATCTTGGAAAGCAGCAAAGGGAGGGAGGAAGCTGTAGGGAGAAATAAGATAGAACATTCAGAGCAACACAGTAGGCCTGGAGATCACAGCAAACCCAGTGCAGAGTAACCTTTGTGACTCACTGAGAATCCTACACCATTTTACACAGAAACCCGGAGTTTTGGAAGTATGCTGATGATTGCAAGGGAGGGTGCATGTTTTCTTTAAAAAAATAAATACAAGGGTGGGAGAAAATGGAAAGCAACGCTAGTTTTTGGATTGACAGCATTTTCTCCTTGCCTCAGTACCTTGAGCATTAATTCCACCTCGTAGAGGATTTTTGTAGCACGTCTGTATTGCCATGGAGAACAGCATGCTTTGGTGTGAAAGGGAGCTGCAGCCCTCACTGTGTGTTACTGTTTGCACACAGAGCTGCAGCAAGGCAGTGTTTCTCTCCTCTGGACGGGCACACCCGACCCTCTGGAGCCCCAGGGAGCTGCTCTGGCTGTGCTGTGCCCTCTCCCCTGGGGCCCAGGGCTGGGCTGTCTCTCTCAATCAGCTTGAAGCCTTTGCACCACTAAAATGCTTCCTCACTTGTCCTCAGCTGCCTCACAGTCCCCTGTGCTCTTTGTTTCAGATTGATAACAAGGGGAATCACCTGCTGGTCCATGAGGAATCGTCCATTAATGTCCCTGCTATTGCTGCTGCCCATGTCATTAAGAGATACATTGCTCAAGCAGCAGATGAACTGTCCTTTGAGGTAAATAAAGCACTTGCTTTCCTTGTTGTCAGCTCCAGATCAGTGTAATCTGTTTGTCTGTGTGCCCATCAGGAATATGTCCAGACACTTCCACAATGTTTTGTGAGGTGAAGCTTGGAAGATCGAGTTAAATATTCGATCTGCAACGAGTTGGATATGGGCAGATGTTCAGTCATCTTTAAAATACAGCTTTACTTGGCATTAGTATCTTCTGATTAACCAGCTCCTGCCAGCTCCTCTGGGCTGTCCCTGAGTAGACCCCACATGTTTTCTGTTCAGGATCATTGTCCCTGTGTTTGTGGACTCAAGTTTCATTTCTCCTTGCCCAGGTTGCACACGCCCTCTGAGCAAGTCCCTGTCCATAACCATTTTTAAGAGCTGCTGCCCCCATGAGAAGTAAAGAACCAAACTGACAAAGGATTGCTGCTTGAAGGGCAGGTGATGAGCTAAAACTGGCCTGACAATCCAGCACAGGGGTTGCTGTGGAGTGAACCCCTGAATCTCAACATGGTTTGACTTGAGAGGGACCCTAAAACATGTCCCATTCCACCCCTTGCCATGGGCAGGGACACCTTCCAGTAGCCCAGGTTGCTCCACATCCCATCCAAGATCTGCAGATCAGACCCTGGAAGCTTTTGGTTGATCTGTTTTACCCAAAAAACAATGGTTGCCCTGTGCAATGGTGCTGTTCCTACAAAATGTGTGAAGGAAAGCAGTGCCCTGAGGAGTTCTGTGATCACATCCTTGGTGTGCAGCACAGGAAGGAAAAATAGCAGTGATAGTCTGGTGCTGCCAGGGCTTTGTTCATGTTCAAATCAAGGCAAGGATTAGTGTACCCCAAAGAACTGGGTGGGCATGGCAGCTCTGAGCTGGGCTCCGAGCAGCACAGGATTCAGGCTGCTTGTCAGCTTATGGGAGCACTGAAATGACACTCCCTGCTTGTAAATCTTGTGAATCTTGCTCTGTGCAAGGGAAACTGAGGCACGTGTAGTTTCCAAGGGTGTGCAGTGAGACACCACAGCAGAACTGGCACAGAACAGGGTCAGGAGTTGGGGTTTATGATGCTGAGTCCTGTTCCCTTACCCAGATTATCTCTGTGTTTATTATTCTAAATTTCTAGTAGGCAGTTGCACAAGCAGCTGTCTGGGGTTTGCCCCCAGTTCTGAGAAACATCCTTAGTGTCTCTGCTCCTCTGGTGGCAGCAGTTTCCTTCATGGACATTTGCTTTGCTCTTGATTCACTGTTCCCTGGAGGAAATAATCTCCCCACATCTCAGTCATCCCTTTGTGCAAGCTGGGGATGTGTTGCCTTTTCTGTAAAACACTTTGAGATCCATCAGTGTAAAATATCAGGTGAGAGTTGGGCATTACTGGCATGAATTTTTGCCCACCTACCTGGAATACCTGCAGAATTTATTTAGGTTCTTCCCTTTCTCATTTTCTGTAAGAAAGGCCACACAGAGCTTAATTCAAACCAAGCCAAATTTAGTATTGATGATACTGATTTCCTTTTGAACTACTGCAATACTGCATTTTTATGGGAATGAGCAAAGCCTCAGAGAGCCTGTCTGGTGTCCTTGGCCATTTTCCATCCTGTGGCTGTAGCACCACTTCTCCTGTGTTCAATTCCTAGCCCTGGGCAGTTTGGGAGCTGCCAAGGCAGCTCTTCACTCTGCTGTGAGAGGGAGCAAGGGGACACATCCAGTGCCTGCAGACTCGTGGGCAGGGCAGTAAAATTCAGTTCAGCCACTGGAGCAGATACTCCCAAGTGCTCCACACCATGGCTGCAGTTTAACCAGAAGCCTCTGTAGCCCTTCCCAGGAGGCTGCTGCTCTTGAGGCCCTTCCCTAGGAGCAGCTGTACCCTGTGTGCTGGGCAGGGCAGGAGCTCTGCCACCCCACAGCTCTGCTCTGCAAAGGCAGATGTGCAGCTGCTCCAGAGCTGTGCAGGTTTGCAGTGCTCAGACTGTGGTTATGGGAGCTGTGCTCTCCTCCTGGCTGTGTCTGATGCTGTCAACCTTTTGCAGGTGGGGGACATCGTGTCTGTCATCGACATGCCACCGAAGGAGCTGACCTCGTGGTGGAGAGGAAAGCACGGCTTCCAGGTAGGCACCAGCCCAGCCATGGCAGTGGGGCGGGAGCAAAAGCAGCAGGAGCCTCAGTGCTGTGTTCCTGGAGCTCAGGGTGGCCCAGGGGACAAGCAGGGTGTCCCTGCTTTGGTGTCAGGGGGCTCCCCTTCTCTCTGTCCACTGGAAGTTTCCTCCCTCCCTCAGCCCAGGGAGGAGGGCTGGCCACGGCCTGTGATGGACAGCTGGCCTGATGGCACTGGAAGCTTGTGCTGCACCCCCTCCAAGGCAGCTGACACTGTTACCCACATCATCCCCTTCCTTCCAGTAGCTGAAACCAGCTCAGGCAGAACAGAGAGGGTTTGGAGAATTCCAGCTGAGGAAACAGGGCTGCAGACTTAGACAAGCCACCCATGCATGCCTGCGTTCAGTGTGTGCTGTCAGGGGTGCTGGTCCCTGTAAACATCACAGCAAGAGATGGAGGCTGAGCATGTCTGGGGATTGGGTACCAAACCTTGTGTGCTGAAATGGCACTGTCCTTCCAAGGAGTTTTTAACCCTTTGGATTTTGCCACTAGGAAATGTAAAAGCTTTGAAAGTCTCTTTTAACCAAGCGAACCCCAGAGCCACTGGGGGCTGATTCGTGCTGTCTCACATTTCAGCCACAGGGATTTCCATCTGCAGCTGCTGCCTGTGAGTGGGTGGGATGAGGAGTTTGCTCTGCAGAGGCTCAGGATTGGTCAGACACTTGTGTAATTTGGCATGGAAAGTCTTCTCAAGGCTCCTCAGGTTTTCCCTGACAGCCCTTTCTGTGCCAGGCCAGGCTGTGGCCCTGCTGTTGTCCATGCCCAGCAGTTGGATGTCCCAGTCCCAGCTGGGTGCAGTGTGTGCACCCCTGGATGTGGATGGTGTGCTTACACTCTCCTAGTGCTGTCTGCTCAGCCAGGGCACTGAGACACAGCTTGTGTTGGTTTTGTGTCAGGTGTGGGAGTTCAGGTGACATCTCCTTTGTAAAGTCAGAGCAGCATGGACATGAGTACCTGCTCTGAAGTTTCCTTTGTTTCTAGAGTCAACACACTGGTACTGCTTGAACAAACTGCTGCTTCTGAACTGTGCTGTGCCTTTGCTGGACTTGTGTTCTAGTCCTAGAAGCCTCAAAGCTGAATATGCTGTGCTGTCACAGAATCAGAGAGTGGCTTGGGGTGGAAGGGAGCTCAGACATCAGTTCCAACCCCCAATCAATTAAAAGCTGTAGTACTGCTTGGAATGATCAGCCTATGCCATGATTAACTTCCAAGTGAATCAATGAAGCAAAACAAATGTACTCTGTGGTCTGTGCCTGAGTGTGGGCACTTGGCACAGGGCTTGGAAACGCTGTGTGGGGTGTAGATCCCATCCATTATTGGGGCTGGCTGACACTGGGGCCAGGTCTGGAGAACAGCACTGCACAGAAGGAAGGCAGCCCTTCTGCAGTTTGTCACAGCTTTTGCCTCTGATCACAGCAGTCCTGTTGTGTTTTCCCAGCATAAAAACATGGTGATGAGCAAGCTGCCAGAAAAGGGGGTTTTCTGTGCCCTGCACAGTCAGGTCCTGACACAACAGATATGAGCAGCTGCAGAAATTCAGCACTGTATTCTGGCTTAACAGCAAATTAGGGCTGGAATAATCTTGTGTCCTCTATGACAGGCAGGAGTGGTCACAGTGTGAGCAGGTGACAGCCAAACACACCATGGAGATGCAGCTCTGTGTTCCCACAGCTCCAGGAGCTGGGTTTGCTCAAAGTCTTAACCTGTGTGTTTAAGGCTCATGAGCTCTAAATGTACTGAAAATGTACATTTGCCGATGGAATGAAGCCTTTAGATGATCCAAGCAGTAAGAATTCAGAGAAAGGGAATTTATCTCTGGTGTTGCTACACCAGACCTAGAGATGAGTTACAGGCAGAGGTGTCCTTGATGGATGCTCTGAAAGAGTGTGTAGGTGAAGAATGTTGTCAGAGCAAGACGTGTAGGCACAGATGAAGCTGTGCAGCCTCTAAAGCATTTGTTAGAGGCAAATAGTTCTGTTCCTGTTTAGGAACATTGCAGTGATAGCAATCTGTTGATCCAGTCGTTTGAATTAATAAATCAACAGATCCCCTCTTGCCAGATAGTTGTGATTCTGAGAGCAGATAAAGGAGGAGGTCCTGCCACCAAATGTTTGGACAGCTTGTCCTGTTATTTCTTGGGTTTTTGCTTTATGTTAGGGAGGAGCAGGGTTTTATCCACCAACCACAGCTTCCATTAGAAACCATGTCTTGATAGGAGGAAAGCAAGAACAGGGGAAAAAATTTCTTGTTTTGCTGAAAGGGGAAAAAACTTTCTTGACTTAAAGGAACTCCCCTGGTTTTGTGCATTTGAAGCAGCTGTGGGTGAAGTGCCTTCACTCCTGCCTGTCCTGCATCCCTTGGGATAATGGGAGGGCTGTGCTGAGGAACTGGAGGCAGCTCTGCAGATGTGAGCCAAGAGCTGTCTCTGACAGGCTGCAAGCACCTGCAGCTGGGATTCAGCATGGCAGTCAGTGTTCCTGCAGCCAGAGCTGTCCTTCAGGGATGACTCTCTGGCTTTGTGTCCATCACACTGCCCTGGCACAGTGCCTGTGCTCTCTGCATACCTGAGCTCACGACTGCATTGCAACACACCTAATCCTGTGTGAACAAAACAACCCACCAGGCTTCTTAGCATTTGCTCTGCTTGAAGTAAAATGATTTTTAAGACATTTTTCCTCAAGCTTTTTTCTCTTCCAATGCCCTCAGTGTGAGTCAGTGCTTTCTCTGTAAGATTGTTACCTAAATTACAGCCACCTCCACATTAACAGCCTTCAGCCCTCTTTGTTCTGCTCTGCTTTTGCTTCATGCTTTGTCTTTTCAATCAGCTCTGTGTCAGGGAGCTGAGTCACTGGGGACGGGCCCTTGTTTGATGCATAACTGCCCTTGGTTGTCCTGAATTATTCTGGTTTTTGGGAATAGTTTCCTGAGGTGGAGAGCTGCTGGAGAGGTGACAAAACCAGGGTGTGCAGCCAGGGGGGACTGGGCTGATTTCAATCCCACTGTGATTGCAGCAGCTTCAGCTGGTTGGGAGACTGCAGGTCCCAGTTCCACAGAAGCCCAGGATGGTTTGGGTTGGGAGGGAACCTTGGGGATCATCCAGTGCCACCCCTCCCATGGGCAGGGACACCTTCCACTGTCCCAGCCCCATCCAGCCTGGCCTTGGGCACTGCCAGGGATCCAGGGGCAGCCACAGCTGCTCTGTGCCAGGGCCTGCCCACCCTCTCAGGGAAGAAGTTATTCCCAATATCCAGTCTAAATCCCATCCATCCCTGCCCTCTGGCAGTGGGAAGCCATTCCCTGTGTCCTGTCCTTGTCCAAAGTCCCTCTCCAGCTCTCTGCTTTCCTGCTGCCACACCAGTCAGGAATGGATAATCAGCACGTACCATCCCAAACAGACCTTTCTTTTTGTGAATAAAAGAAATCAAAATAATTTGATGGCCCAGGTGTTCAACTCTCTGTAACAGGAGCTCAGGATCAGAGGAGTAATAATCCTGTTCTTCCTGTTAGTAGTGCCCTAAAGTGCAGGAGCATCTCAGCAGGGGCTCCTTTGGGAATGAGGTGAGGCTGTCCTGCTCTCTGTGCAGTCACTTGGCAAAGACTCAGTGAAAACTCTCCTCAGGAAGGCCAAATAGGCCATAAAAAGTTGCAGTTTCCCTGTCAGGTTTTGCTAGACTGTCATCAGATTTAAAAGGAAAAGAGAAAACTTTTTGACTAAAATGGAATCCACACTGTAGATTATGCCAGACCCAAAAAAGCAATCTAAATGTCTCAATGTTTCATTTGCCATTTAAGTTGCAGGTACTTCCTCATTTGTTTGAATTCCCTCCCCACACTGAAGATTACCATTGTTACTCTGACTTTTCCCCTTAAAGCCTCTGTGCCCCCAGTTTTAGCAGCCCCTGTCCCAGAAGTGAAAAGATAAACCTGTAGTAGGTGGTGCAGAGCAGTTCTCATGCACCAGCAGCCTGTACCTTCCTCCTCTGCTGAAGGTCTGTGGTGATATATTTAACCTTTAGATGACCTTGCATTTATCTAAATATACACTACCCTGGCTATTCATTTTCCTGTGTTCACAAATCCTTTAATCCTGGCTCAAGCTCCAGTAGTGCCTTGCTACATCTGTTGAGATTAACTCTTGGACTAAACTCATTTATTGATATAAAATCATGGAAAACTTCCCATAGGAGGAGAAGTATCATCTTTTAAGTGGGTGGGAATGAGGCACAAATTGTAGATTATAACCCCAGCAAAGATCTCCTGGGGATCTTGCAAGAAGTTGGAGTAAGTCAGTGTGAAAATGTAAATAATTTCTAGCAGTGAGTTAACGTGAGGGACCCAGCACAATTCTTTGCCCCTAAAACTCCATTGTAATTATTGGTGTGAAATGACAAAAGTGATACATGGAGAGCAGGTAGAATGTCTGACTTGGGAAGATTGTGGGGTATCTGGAAGCAGTGACACCACCATCCTTTCATTTCTGAATTCCTGGTGAGTGTGTGGTACAGTGCATCCAGGAACAGGAGAAATACTGTGTTAAAAGGCAAAGGCAAATGACTTTTGATTTCATATCCAGCATTTGATTCAATGTTCAGCAGTGTGGGATCTGGGTTGGGTTTAGATCCAGATTTGGGTTGGTTTTAGATCCAGAATAATGGAAGGTTGGGGTCCGAGGACTTCAGGTTTCTTTACGCAGACAGTGTGGGCAGTTACTGAAAATGGGAGAAACTTCATCACTCCAGCTGTGGAGTGTCCCAGATGATGTCTGGGTGGTGGGCTGAGACTTTCTCTGGATCTGTACATTTTTCCTAATTTAAAAATTGCCTCCTGTATCTCACATGGGCAATGTCCAGCAGAGGCTCTCAGCCACAGTGAAGTGTTAAGGTTCAGTCTGGGGAAGAGAAGAGAAGGTTGTGGAGACCTCAGGGCACCTTCAGTGTCTGGGTGGGCTCCAAGGAACGTAGGGAGGGACTTTGCATCAGGAACTGATGTGACTGGACATGGGGGAACGGTTCAAAATGAAAAAAGGGAAATTTAGGTTGGATGTAAGGAGGAAGTTCCTCCCTGTGAGGGTGGGCAGGCCCTGGCACAGGGTGCCCAGAGCAGCTGTGGCTGCCCCTGGGTCCCTGGCAGTGCCCAGGGCCAGGCTGGGCAGGGCTGGGAGCAACCTGGGACAGTGGGAGGTGTCCCTGGCCTTGGCCAGGATCTTTAGGGATGATCCCCAAGGTCCCTTCCAACCCAGCCCATCCTGGGATTCCATGATGTAAACCCATGAACTGTATTTTGTTTAAACAGCAGCACTTCAATGTCCATGGCACAGCCTGTTGGCATCTCCCAGCAGAGCAGGGCCCTGAGCAGGAGCTGCCAGAGGAGGGGCCTCTCTGTGATGCTGCTGTTCATGATCCCTTTCTTGTGTTAACGGGCACATTTCTGTCTATAAACTGCACAAAAATCCCCACTGTGTTCCATAACTACAGGATCCCATGTCCTTGCAGAGCTGGCACACCCAGCTGAGGCAGTGGCTGGTGCAGCCATGCCTGGTGTTGGATTTTGGGTGGGTTGTGTAAGTCTCCTGTGATGCCCAGGCCAGTCCCAGGTACAGCAACCCCAGCTCAGAGCCCAAGGGCTGCTCCTCTAGGCTCTGCCCTGAGCTCAGAGTCCTGACAACAGTTTATTTCAAAAATAATTGGAAAAATTTCACATTGTGTGCTGGGTGACAGCTCGTCCCTGTGCCTGGGCAGGGCGCTGCCCTGCTGGATGTTGGCCTGTGGGAAGAGGAAGGTGTGGGCTCTGGTAACTCTTGCTTCCTTTGGGGAATTTGGAATGACTTCAGTCTGGACACCCCACACATGACACTGCCACCAAACTGGGGGAGGTTGATGGGTGAAAATCAACTTGGAGTAGGAAGGAGATCAATCTTTCTCCATGGAGACAAAAAGGGAATTGTGTAAGATGAACGAATAGAGGAGGGAGTGTCTGCCAGGCTTGGTGCTGGCTGCCCCTGTGCCTGCAGAGGATTTCATGGATGTGCCAACATGACTGGCACAGTCCTGCCTCAGTTCTGCTCACATGAGCTTGGGGCCATCCTCTGGCTCTTTCCCTCATATTCCTGTGGTGTTTGGGCAGACTTGGTGCTCCCAGCTGTCCCAGTCACAGTGGGACAGGGAATCTGCCCTGCCTCAGGTGAGTCTGGGCAGGTGCTGGTGCCTGAGCTCCATCTCACAATACAGCAGCTGTGCTGGGGGAGCAACACAGAGAAAAGGTGGGGAAAGATGCACCGTGGATTAAAGTTACCAAAGGTCTGCTCTGGTCTGACTTTCACCTGGGATGAGAGTGAGACGAAAGTTGCTGGGAAATAAGAGAGAAGGTGGGGATGCAGGGGAGTGCTGAATTTCTCTCTAGTCACAGCTTAACCTGAATCTTCAAACAGGGAAAGGGAAATAATTTCACTTCTCCCCAGATACAGCAGCCCCTCTTGAGTGGTATGGTGTCACAGACATCTTTTCATTAAAATCCCTTTGTTAAGATTTTTCCTGCTGAAGCTGAGAAGTTTCAGCAACAAAGTGTAAGCAATGGTTATCTGCTGCTGTGGAATGCAGCAGGTGCATCTGTGATTGGCCCATGTTAGATGTGTATAGTTAGTGGCCAATCAAAGACCGAGCTGTCTCTGGGACAGAATCAGAGAGAGCTTCTTTGTTATTGATTCCTTTTCTATTCTTAGCTTAGCCAGCCTTCTGAGAACTTTCCTTCTATTTCTTTTTAGTATAGTCATAATGTAATATATACCATAAAATAATAAATCAAGCCTTCTGAACATGAGGTCAGCATTCTCACCTCTCTCTTCATCCTGCAACCCTTGTGACCACTGTCACAGTATGGGAATTGTGCAGGCACATCCTACTCCAAGAACACATTAGGATCCTTCCCACAGCCTTTAACCCTTGGGCTGGTTTAGAGAGGCTTTCCAGCCTTTCTGCCTTGAAGGGTTGCAGGCAGAAATGCTGAGTTAAAGGGCAGTGCAGGGACAGTGCAAATTAACATTCAGAGTTAATCACTCCAGGCCCTGCAGTGCCTGGGGCTCTCAGACTGTTCTCTCTCAGGTGCTGGCAGCAGAGCAGAGCCTGCAGTTGTCAATGCCTGCTGGTCATTTGATGCTGGATAATGTCAGGGGGCATCACCCAGGGGGAGTTGAGGGGAGATGTTGGTTTGTTGTTATTATATTTCTAGAGTCCCATACTGTCACAATGATACTTCTAAAGTCCCGTTCCTTCTCGGTGATATTTCTTGGGGGCAGTTCTTCACAGCACAGACTCCTCCTTGTAGCTGCTTCTTAGTCAGGGCTCCTTCCAGGCTGTCCCTGACTGGCCAAGCCCAGCCCCTTTTATCCCAGTTATCTTCACTAGCCACAGCTGCAGCCCAATGAAGGACATTGCAGCTGCAGCCCTTCAAGAACAACTGGGGCTTATCTGGGCAAGGCCTATACACAGATATTCAAATACAATACAGATATTTTACTAGGACTCCTACTGTATTGGTTGAACACTTCAGATCATAACACTCCATTTCCTCCTTGTGTTTTACTCCAGGTTGGATTCTTTCCCAGTGAATGTGTAGAACTCATCAACGACAAAGTCCCTCAGTCCGTGACCAACTCGGTGCCAAAACCAGGTGTGTAATCAGCTTTTCTTCATGCAGTGAACTGGACTGGTGTTGTCTTTGTGTGTTCTGTGTTTAATACCTCCTTCACATGTGTCATGAGTGTTGATCACCCCCTGCACATCCTCCTGCCCCCCTGTGTGTTGGTGACCCACATGTTGCCCCTCTCTGGGAGCTCCCACTGTTGGATGTCCCTCACCTGCTGCTCAGACCTGGAGCTGTGTCCCCCTCCTGCCTGACTTGAAGGATTTAAGCCTGTCAGGATTTCAAGATACTTTGAGCAGTCTGTAAAGAGAGATTCCATGAAGCATCCCAGTTCTGAGTGATCAAGGGAGTGTTGCATGTCAGGATATTTAATACAGAACATAGATGAGCAGGAGTGTTTGTGCTGATCAGATAGAATGGATCACCTTGGTACTGGAAGGTTCTTTCTGCTTGAGGATAAATGGAGGAAGTTGGATATTACAGAATTGGAATGCTGGTTGCTTGTGCTCTGGGCACATGGCTCCATCTGCTTCCTCCTGCCTTCTGGACACTTCTGTGTTGTAGCAAAAACAGGCAAATTAATCCAAAGTTCTGCTGAGGGAAGGAATAATAAATAGAGAATGGGATTTTGGATCTGACTCTACTGTCAACCTTCCTGTCCTTTCAGTGTGTTCTGGAAGGGATTGGCATTAGGTGTGCTGGCATAACTGAGATCTCTGTAAAATTTACTGGTAGGGAAGCTGAAATTTTTTAAAAAAATATCTCCATATTCATATAGGTAAAGATATTTCTATATATCTTCAGTGTTGAGGAGTTTCAATGTGCTGTTCTTTCTTAGGATGTTAAGCAGCTGGGAAGGGAAGTTGGTGTTGAACTGGTGTTCTTCTCATTCCTCTTCTCTATTTTGATGATGTTTCTTATCTTGGCAGATTGCTGACTTGATGCTTTTAAACAAATAGATGCAATTCAAAAGCTTGACATTTGCCAAGGGAAATATCAGCATTTATCAGCTCAGAGCTCTGGGGTTTGGTGAAAGCCATGGATACCCAAGCTGTGAGTGCTCTGCAGTGATCTGTGTGCTGTGGAGAGCTGGCAGGGCTGTCCTCAGCCATGGGCACTGCCAGCCTCTGACCCTCCTGGGAATGTGATTTGGAATGAGAGCACAGAGATGGGCATTCCCTGGATCCAGGACCTGCCTGTGCTCCATCAGCTAAAACAGGAAAGGCAACTTGCAGCCTGAACACAAGCAAATGTTTATTGTTAAACGTGACTCAGGCCGCTCAGTGTGCTGAGCTGTGGGGAGCAGGCTCTGCTTTGCTGGGAGATAATGGAGCAGAATGGATGAGGGGATTCTGTTTGGCTTCAACAACACCATGGGGGTGGATTTCCCCCTTCAGCCCTGGGGAATGTTTGGTACAAAGCTGGCACCACAAGTCCATGTATCAAGAAAAGCAATAAGTTGGAAGATATTGCCAAGTCACAGAGGTGTCCCCTGACCTTCCCTGATGGTTGTTCCATGGGTACATCAAAAAGCTCCTCTAGAAGAGCTCTGAGGAGCTTTGAGATGTAAGGAATGCTGCAGCTGATTCTGTCACCCTGCACACACAGGTCCTGGTGCCACTCCTTGGGTGCCTTCTCTGTGCACCTTGGGAAGTGACAGCACCTGAGTGAGGTTGGAGGAGTCTGGAATTCCTCCCTTGGATGCTGCAAAAGCTGCTGGGAGAGGAGCAGGGAGGAGGCTCCTGTGGTTAGGGAATGGTGGATGTGGTGCTGGAGGACTCCAGGACTCCTTGGCTGGATGGAAGTGCTGTGTGGGATGGGTGGGAGGAGGAAGGCAGGAGGGAATGCCAGGTGCAGGTGTGCCAGCACAGCCCAGGGAGCTGGCAGGGGCAGGACTGAGGTGCTGCCAGAGGGGAAGCTGGCTCTTCCCTCTGCAGGGATGGCAGTGGCACTGCTGGGACAATGCACTTTGCTCACCCATATTCCTGCATTTTGTGTTTGCCAGCCCACACATTATGCACACAGGGTATTGCTCATGCACCTAAATACCCACATTAATTACTTTTCTCCCTGTCCCTGTGTCCCCAAGGACCAGAGACTTTCCTAAAAGTCTCACATGGAGCTGTTGTCCTCACTTGACATTAGCAGGGTATTTCATCTTGAATTAATGTGAAGTTTTAGATTTGGCCTTGACGAGCTGCACTTCTCAATAAGCCAACTTTGATTTCTCTAATCAAAATGTGATGTGTGGAGCATCCAGGACATCATGTCTGTGCAGAGTAAAGCTCTTTGCCACGAAGGAATTTCCAAACACAGAACTCCTCGTGCTGCTTAATTGTCCCTGGATCTGGCTGGGCTGAGGAACCTAATGAAAAGCAGATGGAACTTCCTGCCCTGGGTTTCTATTATTATTTATAATTAGAGGGTTTGATGTGCACAAGGGATGGGGACAGCATTTTAATGGAGCCATAAAATATTGCAGTGGTCTTTAATGCAGGGTAGTGACTGCAGATCCATGGAGATGAAACACAGGGAAGGGCAGAGGAGGGTTGGGTTTGAGGGCAAACTCTGCTTTTGGAAACAACATTTTCATGGGCTGTGGCAGGATGTGCTTTGTACCAGCAGCAATGGAGCCAGGGCCTGGGGTGAGTGATGGAAAATGGGAAAATATAGGAAAAACAGAAAAACCATACAGAGAACTGGCTTTTTATTCTGTTCTGAACAGAGTCATGTGAAAGAACACCAGTTTTGCCCCAAGTCACCTCTCAAATATATTTGACAATAAAGTTTGGAGTGAGGAGAGGAAAGGTACCTGTTGAGAGGTATTTTCCCTCCAGTTTTGGACTAAGCCTGTGCCCTCTTTTTTTCATCTTCAGTCCTGTAGGAAAATGCTTTTTTTCCCCCAGCTGAGATGCAAATGCTTTTCTGAATGTTTCTATTTATGTAAAAAAACCTGTGAGGATCTAGGAAGGTTCTGTGAGCTCATCAAATCCCACATTTCTTGAGCACTTTCCTTTTCCCTAAATTCTCCCAGTATTCTTAGTGGGATACAATACACTAATGATAATTTTTTAGCCTAAAATATTCTATTGGTTTGATATCTACTCTTTCATAGTTAATATTATCAGTTTAGCTGAATTTCAGTGCCACAATAAATGGAATCAGCTTATATTCATGAGCACTTTTAGAGATCCAGGATAAAGGCTGCATTTGAATTTCAGATCTTGAGGGAGAAGTGAATCTTTTAAATATTCAGTGCTGCTCAGAAGGAAAAGTGTGAATAGCTGCTCTGGATTTTCCTTCTAAGTGAACATTTGTGAAGTGCCTGAACTTTGTGCTGTGTTGACTCTTCTCGTGCCCCTCTGTCCATCTCTTTTTTTGGGAACAGTGTGTTTGTGTCCATGTGTGCTCGTGCTGTCCCACTCCTCTGTCACAGTCAGCGTCTCAGCTCTCTCTTTCAGTCCCTTTCTCCCTCACAATTCTGGATATTCCTAGTTTAGCAGTATTTGAACCCATATCTCACACCTTACCTCATACCTGCAGTTTGTTTTTGTCTTTTCCTAACAAGCAGCATCTTCCTGTGACCCAGCTTCACTGCAGTGGCCTTGGCAGGGTCGCTCTGGGGAAGGTTTTAGACCTGCTCTTTGCTGGGGAGAGCTGCTTTCAGTGGGGAAACACAGAATTAAGAAAAGAGGGACAATTAGAGCTGAAGAGAACAAATGGGGGTAAGAAGGTAATATTTCACTGTTTTTTCCTCCCCCCAAAATTAGCATTTTTAAAGCCTCAGGGGTCATTCTCACAAATAATGTAAAACCCAGCAGCTCTGCCCAACTTTATGGAGGAATTTTCAACTTGCTGTCTCATCCATTTAATTTATGTTTGAGAGGTGAAGGTGCTTTTATGGGACACAACATTAAAAGGTCCCCTGTCAGTATTACAGGCTGTTGTGAATGACTAATTTTCTTTTTAAAACATCAATAACAGATTGATCTGCACACCCAATGCAAATAATCCACTGAATTTTAGGAGGATTGAAATATAGCTCTCGATCAGGCAACAGGCTCTGCCCCAACCTCCTGCAGGCTCTGGTCAATGCTGGAGAAATTAATTTTAACTGCAAAAATGCAAATTGAGACACATTCACTGAGCTGTTGTAATCACAACAAGGCCATGCCTGGTTTGAAACAGGCTCATTTCTAATCCCTGGATAAAAGAGATTGTGGTCAATATTTATTTTAATAGAAATCAGAAAGGAGAAAGTGCAAATAGAGCTTAAATCCTGCAGATGCCCAGGCTGAGCAGCCATTTGACACTGATAAGAGCATCATGTCTTAATTAGTGCTTTTATAAAGAAAACAGGGGAAGTGAAAGCGCACATAATTAGTACCAGTTGTTAATCTGAAGTAAACAAAGGAGTTGTTTGGTGTTCATGCCACTGTCTCGTTAAAGCTGAATTAAATGGAAAAGTGCTGAGCCAAGGCAGGTCTGCGTTTGCAGGGGGAGGCAGAGAGGGGATGAGCACCCAGAGCTGCCCTGCTGGAGCTGCTGGTGAGACAGGAGCTGCTTCCAGCCCTGCCAGGCCCCAGGACCAAAATCCTGCAGGGAATCCTGATCCCTTGGGCACGGGGAGAGTGCAAACTGCCTCCAGGAGAGTCGCTGTCCGTGTCTGGGAGGGGCTGCAGGATCTCCCCAGCTCTGAGAGCCACCAGCACCCAGCCAGCTGCTCCAGGAGCTCCAGCAGGTTCCAGCAGCTCCAGCA
Organism: Melozone crissalis; assembly: GCF_028551555.1. NCBI lineage: Eukaryota > Metazoa > Chordata > Aves > Passeriformes > Passerellidae > Melozone > Melozone crissalis. The sequence goes on along the minus strand of NW_026535896.1, from coordinate 3,753,834 downwards.
GCTCCAGCAGCTCCAGCAGTTCCAGCAGATTCCAGGAGCTCCAGCAGCTCCAGCAGCTCCAGCAGGTTCCAGCAGCTCCAGCTGCCCCAGCAGCTCCAGCAGCTCCAGCTGCCCCAGCAGCCCCAGCAGCTCCAGCAGCCCCAGCAGCTCCAGCAGCTCCAGCAGGTTCCAGCAGGTTCCAGCAGCTCCAGCAGCTCCAGCAGCTCCAGCTGCCCCAGCAGCTCCAGCAGCTCCAGCAGCCCCAGCAGCTCCAGCAGGTCTGTGCCTGTTCGTGGGTCCCTGGGCTGGAGGAGTCCCAGCAGTGCCACGTTCACCTCCCTGTCCCCAAGTGCCACCTCCCACACTTGTCCTTCCCTCCAGAACACGAGTGTGGGGCTGGGGCAGAGCTGGGCCTGCCTCCTCTGCAGTGCAGGATTTTCAGGAGGAGCACAGCAGCACAACACAGCTCTGAGACAGTTATTCTGCTTTTTTGCACAGGATTAAGAGTATGAACAGCTTCTGCTTTAGTACCAGGAGAGATGAAGGAAAATTCAGTATATAACAAAATTCAGTATATAACAAACCATGTGCTGTTTGGCAGGACTGGGATGGGCCTTGTGCTGAAAAGTCAAACATGCAAAATGTTGAGGTGTTTTCTGAGCTGGGACACAGGGTGGGAATTCCTGGATCCTCTGAATTTCCCAGGTGTTTAGCACCAAACAACTTGAAGGATTGGGTGTGTTGTATTGTGCTGATGATAGCCCAGCTGAGCTGTGTGTGAAATAAGCCCATTTTCAGTGCAAGCATATTTTAACCAGCTGCTTTTTGTTTTTGTTTTGCTTTTTTCCCTTTTTTTTATTTCTCCCTTCCCAGTCTCCCCTGCCCATGGAGCCCGTCCAGCGTCCTGGAGCTACTTCCCCCCTTGTATGGCTTCATTTATTCCTTTGTCTTTCTTTCTTTCTTGCCTTGTTTCTCTGTCTCCTTTTTCTTTCCTTCTTCTTCTGTACATGCAGGTCAGTAGCACTGATGCCCTGCAGGATATTTAGGGGAAACCAAATCTTTGTTCTAAGGTGCTTTTTAAAAAGATATTTGGACATAAAATAATACAGCAGGGAAAGAACAAAGCTGGTTATAGCTCTTTTCTGGGGGTGATAGAATCATTTTGAATCCATAAAAAGATTGAAAATATTAAAAAGAAAGAAATTAAGTGTCACACAACCAAGTATAAATGTCAGTGTGAAAGAAACAGAAGATAAAAATGGATGTTGGGGAGGAATTAAACACAGTTATTGAAGTTTGTTAGAACATGGCAACCTTCAGAAGCCAATTTTATTTTTTTTAAATGAGGGAATGGTGTTTATGCTTAACATCTGACAATGGCCAAAGTGAACTAATATGTGGCTTGTTTATTCATAGTCCTGTTTCACGTTGCTTTTTTAGATCCTGCTAGTGCTGGTCTGAACATCACAGCAATAACCTGGTGTCAGTCAAACCTGGGATTGGTCATGTGGATTTGTCATTTTTACAGCAAATGCCTCACTTGCACAAATCAGCTCCCCCTGGGATGTTGTTTGGATTCCCTAAGTCAGTCTGAGAACTCGATATGCAAATACTGTAAAGAGACAATTATAAAATATAGAATATTGATGGAAATGTGCACAGATACCCAGTGCCCAGCCACCACTGCCAGCCTGTGCTGCTGCCCCTGGAGAGGGGGAACAGGCAGGGCTCCCATTCCCAGGGCTCCCATTCCCAGGGCTCCTCCAGCACAGGGGAACCTGGTCCTGCTGGGGAGGGTTGGTTTCCTGAGCACCTTCCTGAGCACTTCCAACTCCTCCAGACCCTGCAGGCACAAGGAATGTCCACAGGGAAGAGCAGGGGCTGTGTATTGACAAATATTGATATATTTGGGATATGCCATTGAGAGTGAGGTGAGGCTTCTTGCACTGCCCATGTCCAAACCCACAGGAGCCAGGGAGTACTGAAACTGGGATGGAGGCTTTAAGAACAAGGGGAGAATTTGTTGCTGTGACTGGCCACGTCCACTGATAAATAATCTGACAGAAAATTTGGGAGGAATCAGAAGAGTGAATCTTGTGAGATCCAGGGAGTTCCCTTTGGGCACACAAATATGGAGAAAAGATTTTTCTTCATGTTTTTCCATTTGTACAGTCAAGTTCCTTGGATCCCTGAGCCCTTCAGAGATGCAGTTCCTGCCAAGGATCAGCAGCAGTTAAATTCAGATAACACAGGGAGGCTTTAGCCTGTCTGTTTTTTCAGGCAGACTTTTATTAGGTTTTTAACACAAAAAAAAAAAAAAAGGAATGGCCACATTTCTGGTTATTTAATGCCAGTGGTCAGTGTTGAGTCCCCCTCCTCTCTCAGCTGTGAGAAGGAAGCTTCTGACAACAGAGCAGCTCTAATATTTCTGCTCAAAGCTATGAGGCTCATAGTGGTTCTGCTTGTTTTTCCTGTGAAATTAATTCCTTGTGACAGCCCTGTCCCTCTGTGAGTCACAGAATTGCCACAGAATGACAAGCTTGGCTGTGGCTGCTCTGAGAGCACCACTGCAGAGCTGGGGAACCACATCCTCCCCTGGATGAGCACTCCTGGGCTCTGGGGCTGTTTTAAATTATTTCTGTGTGCCACAGAGCATGCCTTCCAGTACCAGGAATTTAGAGATATTTGTGGTTTTTAGGTATGGGGGATTTGAGGTGCTGTTCAGGTTTTGCTGGGGCAAGGGGGAAGTTCCTTTCTGGGCTCATTTAGGCACTGAAGTTCTTTTTTGGGCTCAGATAAACGAGCTGAGCTCTGGACAGGGAGGCAGGAGCTGGAGAGGGTTTTGTAACTGGACAAAGTGCCCCTGACCACAAGCCCAAAATCTTCAGTCTCCCAGCCACAGCAAAGGCTGTTTCTCTGCAAGCTGTGCTGTGCTAACGATCACTGATTTCTCCTCCAGCTTTTGCCAACATAAACTGAAATATATTTTATATAATTTTTAGTACTCTTAACAGTGAAAACTCTGCTTAGGGTGGTCTGTGCACAGCATCTCAGAATCCCAGACTGGTATGGGTTGGAAGGGAGCCTGAAGATCATCTGGTTCCACCTGCTGCCTTGGGCAGGGACTGGAATTGGAAGTGGCCTGCACACGCTGTGCTCAGTGCTGAGCCAGCTCCAAGCCCAGTTGTTCAGGCCCCAGCAGCACCCACTCCATCCCCAGCTCAGTTTTCCAGGGATTTGGGTGTTCACTCAGCTTAGTTCAGCTCTGCCCGTGGTTTCTGCTGTTCGCTCTGTGAGCTCAGTGGATCAGCTCCCTCACACTGTCTGCTCCTGCTGGCACACAGACATTGATGGGCAGGAGCAGTTCAGGCCTAGAACAGCCCAGAGCAGCTCAGCTCTGCATGCCCAGCACAGAACTCTGGATTTCTCCAGCTCTGTCTCTCTAATTGCTGTCTCTCCACGCTGAATTGTTGGTCTCCTGCAGTCCCCTCTAGGAGATTGTTAACCTTGTCCTCTCTCCTGCCTTCTGTCCGTCCCTGTGCCCCCTCCCTGATTATCAGATTTGGAGATGGATAGTGTAAAGCCAGGCTCTGCATTTGTTACCGAGGCTCTGAACCAGTCCCACCTGAGCTCAGGTAGAGCCTGTTCTGTGCCATCACTGTCTGTCCTAACCACCTCTAACCCTGTGTGTGGTAGCAATAACCACTCACTAACCCCTAGGCTTGCTGGCAGAACCTAGCTGTAGTGTAATAAGTAGTGAAATAGAGATTTATTCATTTCTTTTTATATTAAAAACTGTTGGGTAGAAAAGCCGGTGCCTGGTTCTGAGAGCAACCTTCTGAGGGGCAGATTGTCTGCATGTGATCTCCAGACCCAGTGAGTGAATCCAGATCTTAAGGTGCTGCTCAGCACACCTGGGCCTTGCCTTGTGCACACTCTGCAGTATCAGCAGCCGTGTGGGTGTTAATCTGTGTATCAGAAATCAGCTTCTCCTCTCCACCAGCTGCTGCATTTCTAAATATAAAGTGTTCTTCTTTTCCCAGGCTTTCAATTGTGCCTCACTATCCAAAGAGTCTGCCAAACCCTCTGTGACCATGGTCTGGAGGGAAGACCTTGCTTGAATAAGAGAGGGAAGAAATGTGGTTAAATATATGGTTTTATGGCAATGGAAACAACCCTCCTGTGTGCCCAGTGCACTGTGAGAGCAGAAAACAACTGTGTTGTGTTGGCATTGCCATGACAACATGGCTGTCTCTTGGCAGAACTGGCACTAGGTGAAATTAAAGTGTTCCAGTGGAACTGAGGAGCTGAGATGTGTCCCTGGTACATTTTATGTAATTAAACATTTGATCCTCGGTTATTGAAAGGTATTTGACAACAGACATTCCCATTTATTTGCTTGCTGTGTTAAATCATACCTGGACTTCTGTTTCCCTGGATCTCATAAGTGCTTGGAAACAGACTGCAGGTGGGATTGTAGGAGAGCAGAGCAGCAATGTGTGGGAGCTTCATTTCCAGGCAGGGCTTGGCACCAAGGCAAATGGCAGAGTTCTTGCCCAGGCTTCAGACAGCGTTGTCCCCTGTGTCCCTCTGATTCACCCAGTCCCTTGGGATTGGAGTTGAACTGTGCCTTCCTAGAGGTCATCCCAGGGTGAACAGCTTATTATTGGATAATTGATATCAAAGCAATGCTGATAAATACAGCCAGTCAAAGCTCATTTCAGTCCTGCTATCCACAAAACCATGGAATCACAGAATCCCCTGAGCTGGACTCACAAGGATCATCCAGTTCCACTCCTGGCCCTGCACAGACACCCCAGCAATCCCACCTTGTGCCTGACAGCATCCTGCAAACACTCCTGGAGCTCTGGCAGCCTCGGGGCTGTGACCATTCTGGGCAGAGGAGGAACCTTTCCTGATACCCAGCAGCACTGGCAGAACATTTCAGTTTATGAAGGAGCCACTGCTGGTGCAATTCAGTGACTGAAGTGCTTGGTAAGTGCCAGGCCTCTCTTTTAATTGTATTTGAACTGATTGCAATTCTTCTTGTGGTTTAGGTGTAAAGCTCTGCAATCCTTGTGTGGATGCCCATTGTTCCTTCTCCAGTCATCAGAGGAGGATTTATTTTTAAACTAGGATTTAGGGCTCACATCAGATGTGCTGAAAGCTTGCTTTAAAAAAAAATTATTTTGCTGGTAGTGTGGATCTTGGATACATTAGGAATGTCAACCTTCACCTTCAATAATTGTGTTGTTTTGCTGGATTTCAGTGCAGTGAGCTCTGGAAAGTGCTTATTTACCCTGAATTGCTCCAATAATTACCTGGTTTCAGGAGAAGGGGATTTATTGCAGGGTCTGCTCTGGACTAGAAGACTGTTTAGTCCTTTTAGGTCTTTAACTTTTAGGTCTGTACTGCAGATCAGAACTGCAGCAGCATTTTCCTGAGCTTTTAATTTCATTTCTCTTTCTCTTTGCCATCCTTCCCTTGTTTTAAGTGATTTGTCTTTTGTTGCTTCCCATTTTTTGGCAGAAAGGGATGAGAGCTGTGGGCTGATCTGTGGAAGTGCTGCTAAATACAGGATTCATCTGGTCCTCTATGAAATTTGCACCATAAAATCTGAGATCCTGCTGGAAAAGTAGGAGTTGGAGAGAACAGCTTCCTGAGCCTGTGTGCTGGGAACAGACATGGCAAAAATTCAGTGTTCCCTGGACAGGCAGGAATTGGATGGAGGAGAATCCCAAAAGCAGCAGCAGCAGCAGCAGCTCAGTCCTGCCTGGCATGAGGAGTTGCTCACAGCCCTCTCTGGGGGACTGGGTTTGGAGAAAGTCCAGCCAGGCAGCAGCCCTGTGTGGTTCTGCTGCTCCAGCAGCAGTTTGGGAGAAGGAACCAGCACGGCTCTGGATCTGGGGCTGCTGCTGCACTGTCCCTTTCCCCACAGGGCCCAGGATGCTCTTGGCATTCCCAGTTGTGGGCTGGAACTGTCCATGATCTTCTAACCGTCCCATTTCCCTTTTGCAAGAGGCCAGGGCTTGGGTGTTCCTCTAGACCTGCATGGAAATCCACCTGAGGGTTCTCCACAGTGTCCCATGGTGGGAGTTGCAGGCACTCAGGATGGCAGGGGGTTGCACTCTGGGGAGTGCTTCACCAAACTGGGACAGGTGGTAGATTTACAAGGAGCAGGTTTTAGAGTTAAAAAGTGTCAAATATTCTTTCTACACCCTCTTCCTATGGGGACTTGTTTTTATTTGTAACTTGCTTTTGTCTTTTGCCTTCAGTGGCAAATCTGAAACACTTTTCCTAAACAGAATCTCTACATCTTGGCTAACTCCTTAGTGAGAGATGAGCAGGAATTGTACTTCACAAAGTTCCTAAGGATGCAGAGCATTAGGGAGTTCATATATTTCTCCTTTCTCCATAATCCTTTAATCCTTCAACAGTGCAGATGTTTCTGACAATGGCAGTGAGAGCCAGGAGTGCACTTTGGCAGTGCTTCAGGAGCACCCCTGGCTGTTCCTTGCCCCCACATTGAGGAGTTTTAGGTGATGTTTATGCAGTATTTGCAGTGAGAACAAATCCATGTTTCTGTGACATTTCCTGGGTGCTATGGAAACTGTCTGGGTGGTTCTCAGCAAGTTCTGAGTGAGTTGGTTGACATTTTCTTCAAGAGGCTTGGATTTGAAAGGCTGGAGTAGAAGAGCAGGATTTGGAGATGAGTGTTCTGTCTGGAGGGCACAGGGGAAGCTGGGGCAAGGGGAGGAGATCCATCCTTTGGAGAGAAGCTGCACTGAAACACAAGGGACCCTCAGGCCCAGGGACCCAGGAGCAGGAGGAAGGTACCCTTTGGTCCTGCTGCTTCACTCATATCTTCTTTTCTTTTTTAGCTGAACTCAAAGAGAGTTTTCTAATCTATGAAAGCCTTTCTGCAGCCCTCCCAGCCCCGAGGGAGTGGATCCTGTGTCCCCTCAGAAAGTGCCATGAGTGCAAAGCCAGTGCTCCCAGGACAGCTGCGGACACCAGTGTTGTCCTGTGGGACCACAGGCTGAGCCTGGGGATGCTGCAGGGACCTTCTGCCTTCTCTGAACAATCCCACTGAGGCAAAGGTGGAGGTGTCAGTGAATGAGCCTCTGTGTCCAGCCCCCAAATTTGCATTCAGGTTTTTTCTCAGGCATAGCTGAGTCTCCTGGAAGTAGGGAAAATATCTCACACAGAGCTGGCACAAAAAACCCCATCCCTGCCCACCCCAACCCCCTGCCAGGGTCCAGGCTCCTGGCCTAGGAGCCCTTTAGCAGCTTGGAGAGGAGCAAGGGGAGCAGCAGAGCTCTGCCAATTGAGGAGCATCCTCTGCTCCGTGCCAGCATATCCTACGTCCCCACTGGGAGGCACTACTGGTGTAATTACAGTGCTGGAAATCAGCCTCCAGGCACAGGGAAATGCCTGGAACACAGGTAGAGGGAAGAACCAGATTCATTCCTGTGTTCCCTATCAGGCAGTTTGTCCTTGTGTGTGGTCACTGAGGCTTTGGAAAGAAGCTGAGCCCATAAACAGCAGCTTCAGGCATCTCACACTTTGACAGATAATTTTGTGGTGAGCCCTGACCATGTTTCCTGGGGAATTTTAATTGGAAAAGGAAAGGAACAAGCATGGTGTGTCAATCTGTGCACATCAGTTGATGAATAATGACATTCATCTGTGTTCTGTGCAGATAAGAAAGATCTGTGTGGATGTTTGTTATGAAAATATTCCTGGTGTTTGAGGGGCTGGATCCCCCAGAACAGGCTGAGTAGTGTGAAGCAGAGCAGTGAAGCTTGGCTGAGTGCAGGGTGTTGGAGGCACCAATGTGCTTTAATAAGGCCACTTCCCTTTTCACTTGTTCTGTGCTGCTTTCTCACTCTGCCTGCTCTCCACTTCCTCAGGTTGGGGGGGCTGTTATTTTTAAACAAGTTGGTTTTTTCCTTTCTCACAAGGTCTGTCAAAATGGGACTTAACTGTAGTCATAGTTGGCTTTGCAAAACTCTGCAGTTATGCTAAAAGCTCTGAAATAATGTCAAGAGGCAGTTTTTTCTGCTCTGCTTTTCCTCTTCTTTTCTCCTGAATAATTCTGTAAATTAGTGTGGGAGCCAGACTGTGGCTTGAAAATACTTCAGGCAGTTTTAACCATAAACAATGGCACAAAGCTCTGATCTCCTCCTGGCCCATGGGTCTATCAAGGGTCCTGCCAGTGCACAGCTCAACTCTGCCATTAAAACTGGCCCTGGGAAGGTCACAAAGGCTGAGCAGCTGCACCACCACCCCTCTGTGCACAAAGACTTCGTAAGTGGGGTAGTTGGAATGTTTTTGTTGCAAGGCATGGCAGACCATGTCCACCAAAGCCTCGCTCACCGCATGGTACCACTGTGCCCAGAGCAGCTGTGGCTCTCTGGAAGTGTCCCAGGCCAGGCTGGACAGGGCTTGGAGCACCCTGGGACAGTGGAAGGTGTCCCTGCCATGGCAGGGTGGGACTGAATGAGCTTTAGGGTCCCTTCCAACCCATTCTGGGATTTGATGATTCCATACTCTGTGACATGAGATGCCTGCATGTCAAACCTGCTTGCTGACAGCTCTGAATCAAATCTAATCATTTTAAGGCATTCCATGTCATGATGTGCTGTTCTGTTGTTTTATTTAACTCCCCACTGTGCTTTCATCTATAATTTCTCAGCAACACCCCTTATTTTTAAAGGGGCTTTTGTTTATTTATGGGGTGTGCGTGTGTGTGTGTGTGTGTGTGTGTGTGTGTGTTGGGAGCAGCTGACTGCAGGACAAATCCAGCTGAGCATGGAGCAGCATTGCAAAGCCCTGACTGTCTAACTCCTAATGATGGCTTGAACCTCCTTCAGTAGTTACATTTGCAAAAGCAGAAAGCAGAAGAAGCTACAAGCTGCACTAATAACATTCTCTGGGTTGCTTTGCCTTCCCAGTTCTTGTGTCTGAAATAACTTTTGGAGCATCGGGTGAATTTCAGGGTTCCGTTTGTGACAGGCACATGGATAGACCCTTTCTTCTGTGGTTTCAAGTGCTTGGGCTTCTTAGCTTTAAAAGATAGTCATTATCTGCTTCCTCTGCTCCATGGCAAGCAGACAAACTCCTCAGGAGTGGGGAATGCATCTCTTTCACTTGCTTAATTAAAAAAAAATGCTTAAAATTGTCTGGCAAAAAAATTAGAACAGAAAATGAGACTCATGTGATTACTTTATTATTTTCAATCAAGCATTCAGAAACAGCAAAAGACATTTCAGTGCTGTTCAGTGGATTGGAGAGCAGAGACCCCTGTGCAGGTGCAGAAGGTCCCAGGTGCAGACGAGTCACATCTTGGTCACTCAGGTTTCATTCCTAAAACAAAGGCAGTTCCTAAGAAGGATTAAAGATTTTCCTTTACAGGAAACAAAGTGCAGATGGGGGAAAGGTGTGTCATTATACTGCAGGTAGTAAAATACCTCCTCAGAGCAGTAATTTGAAAGGTAAAACCCAAGCCTGAAGCTGAGGCAGCTCTGTGTTATTGAGGATGCAGCTGTTACATTCCTGCTCTGATTAGCAAAAACAGGATTGGGCAACTCCTGGCCTGAGTTTGAAACTGGGCACCAGCAAAGTGTGTGAATGGGGGGTCACCAGCCTTGAAGGAGCCTTCCTAGCCAAGCCTGGCCTACAGTAAAAAGGAAAAAAATTACATGGGGAGCATGCAACACATCCTGGCAGCTTTGGGCAGCTCAGCATTACTGCTCTGAAGTCTTAGATGCTGCTTGGAATTGTATGTGCATTTTGCATGTTAATTTGGAATACTGCTTCTGCTGTATTCATCTGTGTTGGGATTTTCAGCTTTAATCAGGGGGTTTGGTAGGAGGAATGTTCTCAAAATGGTGAGTTGGTACCAGGGAAAAGGGTTTGCACTTGGAATTTTTCAGAGAGAAGTGGATTTAGGAGTCGTGCTTGGCTGCTGAGGTAAACCTGGTGTGATAGTGTGCTCATTGCCCAGGCCAAACAAGTCCAGCAGTGAATACCAAGTGTACAGAGAAGCTGGAGAACAGGGTCACTGGGAGATGTGAGTCAGCAAACGATTTTGAAAATAGCACAGAGGAGAAAGCGTGAGCACCTAAAGAAAGGAGTTTTCCCCTCCTGCTCATCAAGATATCTGCAGATAGAGAGGCAAATTCCTCCCTAATCCTTCTGACCCTGAGGTTGCTCACCTTTAGCTGGCAAGCCCACATTTTAAAGTGGGTGACAGCAATTACTGGGATTGATGAACTGGTGTTAATGGGGCTCAAGGTCAAACAGCACAATGGCAGAACTAATCCCACAAACCACACTGGCACTAGGAGAAAGCTTGGCTGAGGCTTGCTGCCCTCCTGGCTCTTGTTCCTGCTCCAGTGCTGGCTGAAGCTGGGCAGGGAAGGCAGTGCTGGAGTCAGGCAAAGTCCCAGGGTCTCTGTGCTGTGCCCTGGGCTGCAGCCTGGCTGCAACTGGGTCACTGGGAAATGATCCCATCATTTGGCTTTGCTTTCAAACAGCAGAACTCCCGGAGAGTTTTTAATTGGGTTTGTTTTCAGTGATCTGATCATTGATTCAGCTCAATGCCAGCTAGCCCCTCGGACTGGGAGGGGACAGTGCTCCTGTGATGACATTATCAGGGACACTGGTGTGAGGTGCGGTCCCTGGGCGGCAGGGCCCAGCCTGTGTCACATCTGCAAGCTGGGACGTGCTTCCCCCAGAGCATTCGGGCCTGCCCGGTGTGTCTCCCTTCCTCCTGCACATGCTGAGACACATCTTCAGGGTGGCCTCGGGGATTTGCAGCAGGAGCAGGGACTGAGGGACAGTATGGTGGCACCAATGTGCCCCTGAGCTCTGCAGTCCTGGTGGGACTGGGCTATGGCCCTCACCACAGTGTCCTCTGTAGTTTTTGTAACATGAAGGAGCAAGGAAGGAGAAAGTGGATGAAGGTGAGTGCAGCTTTCCTGGCCCGTGTGTTTTCCTGGAGGTGCTCCCAGGCTGAGGGGATGGCACCGGGCCCATCCCCATGGTGGAGGCTCTGGAGCAGCCGTTGGTTACGTGGGGCAAAGGCAGCGCTCAGACCTTCGCAGAGCCCCAGGATGGGTCACGCTGGAAGGGCCCTCAGCAGCACCATCCCAGAGTACAGAGCACAGCATTGTGTCCATGGTTCTGGATTAACTCCAGTGAGGGACACTCCACACCCTCTCTGGACAATCTGCTCAGTGCTTGATGACTGCACAGGGAAATTTCCCCTCACGTTCAGCTGGAACTGCCCGTTCCTCTTGTCCTGTTGCTGGGCACCAACGAGCACAGCCTGATTCATCTTCTCAGCCACCCCCCTTCTAGATTTTTATACCTGGTGTTGTTTTACATGTATATTTTAGACCTTCCACAGACGAGCAGCTGTGTGCTGCTCCCCATCCCTCCCGGCCCACCCAGCGCCCTTTGCCCGGCCCCGGGAGGGGCGGCGGGAGGGACACGAGGGTCCCGCGGCGGTGCCAGCCCGGGGGCAGCGCCGGGGCGGCTGCGAGAGCCGGAGAGGGAGGGAGGGAGGAGGGAAGGAAGGAAGGAGGCACCTGCGGAGGAGGAGCCGGGGAGGGGCTTGGCAGAGCCGCAGAGGCTGCGAGCGGCCGGCGCATCCCGCGGATCCCGGCGGAGCCGAGCCAGCCCGGCGCGGAGCGGGCGCGGGGACCCGGCCGGGAGCAGGGCCAGGTGAGGCAGCGATAGCCCGGGTCACCCGGCGGGGCTCGGAGAGGGGGCCGAGGTGTCTGCGCCACTTGTTGCTTAGTAACTTGCTAGATACTTAATGTTTGTGTGGGGAATGAGTGGCTTTGGATGAGGATTCTTCTTTGCCGGTGGTGATGGTGCCTCGGGAAAGAGGCTCTTGGTACATACTTTTCATTGGATATTGGGAAGAAATTCCTCTCTGTGAGGGTGGGCAGGCCTTGGCACGGGGTGCCCAGAGCAGCTGTGGCTGCCCCATGATCCCTGGCAGTGTCTAAGTCCAGGGGTTGGACGGGCCTTGGAGCAGACTGGGACAGTGGAAGGTGTCCCTGCCATGGCAGGGGTGGCACTGGATGGGCTTTAAAGTCCTTTCAAAGCCAAACCATTCGATGATTTGATGGTACTGAACACCCCCTGGTTGGGCGCAGGGGTGCTGGGCTGTGCTGGGGTGTCCTGCCCAGGACACTGCCTGGAGCAGAGCTGGTCCTGCAGGGGTGTGATGCCGTCGGGGTGCTCAGATGCCTCCCTGCCTGGGATCATGTTTTCAGCCAGGTGAAAACATACCTGGTGTCAGTAATTTCTCTCTCATCCCCGGCTGCTGGTTACAGACCTGTGCTTCTGCAGTGGGGAAGGATCCTGGGGATCTATGCCCTTGGGCAGCTTCCCTGGCTTGGTGACCAAATACCGATTACATTTACATACTTACCCCTCTCCCCCTCCTTGTTAATTGTTTTACTTTTGTTTCCCTCTTACTAATCTCTGCCTTGAGGTTTCTGTTCCACTTTGCTCCACGCTGGGTCCGTAGTTGTAAATTGTTTTATTGGATTTGTTCTCGGGTCATGGGTGTGTAGCAAACCGGAGCTGTTAAAGGGAGCCTCCTTCATGTCCGGGATGATTTGTGTGAGGATTCCCACCCAGATCCCAGCAGAGAAGGAATTCCAGCGTGCAAACCCCCTCCACCCCAGCCCTGATCCTGGGGCTGCAGGGCTGGAGTTCAGTGCCTCCCTCTCAGATTTATACCTCCCTCCCAAAGAGGCAGCTGACAGAGGGGAATGCCTACAGTTTAAATTTCAATAGATTTTTGCATATCACTTTATCCTTTTGTCTTCCCTCCCTTCCCAGACTGGCACATCCCTAAGCATTACTATTATTGATGCTGTTGGTCAGGAGAAAGGGGCTTCCTATTAGAACTGCCAGCCCATTGTTTGCTGGAGCCCTGCGGCAGGGAATGCACACTCTGGAAAATAAAATTCCCAGGGAGAGACGTTACTGTGATCACAGGAGACACTTTGCAAGTAGCCATGGCTCATCTGTTCATATTTGTTCAGAAAATCTCCTAAAAGCCAGAGCCCATTTTAAGGACTAAATGCCCTGCAGGATCTGATTATTTGTGACAGAGAAGACAGGAGGCCTTCCCTTTCCACTCTTCCCCGGCCTCCTTTCTTCTGGGTACCACACAGGCATGATAAAAGAGGCTCATTTGAAATCAAAGCCCTGCACTGGGAAGTGAAAGGAAAAGAATATAAAGCAGGCAAAACAATACATTGTCTGCATTCCTAAGTCTTGAAAAGCAGATTTAATTCACCTCAAATCCCCAGACTTTTAGGTCCAGTTTTAGCTTTCAGTGAAGTTTTTTACACTTCTTTAGCTGTGTAAGGAGGATGTATGTGAAAATGTAATTTTTATCCCCTTTTAGCTATTGTATCCTTCTTGTGCTGTATAAGGTGACTGTAATATGAATGAAAATTGTGGTCATGGTCTTCAGGATTCTTTTTGTTTCCACTCCAGGTGAGTGGAAACTTAACTTCCAAAGGCAGAATCATCTCAGGGGTTAACAGAGAAAGAATGAACAGTTTAGGAAGTCAGGGCAGTATGGATCTGGGGGGGGTAGGTCACTGCAGCTTGGAACTGGTCTGGGCTGCAAACACTTGCCCTCAGGCCAGTGAAATGAGAGAGGCAGCCTTTGGGAAGGCGCTGGGAGAGCAGCGGGGATGTTGCTGCCACACTGGGACAGTCTGTACCCAAGGCAAAGGCTGTGCCATGGGCACCAGGAGCAGCGAGGCCGTGTGCCCTGACCCGGGCCTCCTCCTGTTCCCAGAGGGATCGCTCATGCCCCTTCCCCATGAATCTAAACGGTTTGTTCCTCCCCAAGGCCGTGCATAAGAGCAAACACCCTCTCGCTGTGGGATCGGGCTCCATCTGCCATCTCCTCATTGCTGCACTTGTGTTGTTGTTGGTTCCTGGCAGATCCTTTCCCACCGGCGCGGGCTGGGCGACGCGGTGCCGCCGTCACTGCCGCGATCCCGGCCCGGCCGTGCCACACTCGGGGTGGGGTGGCCCGGGAAGGCTCCAGGCTGCCTGCCTGTGCCAGAGTGCTTGCTGTGATGCAGGGTCAGCCTGGCTTTCTGGCAGGTGTTTGGGAGATGTCCTGCAGTGCTGCTGCCAGTTGCAGGGATTGCGTGGGCGAGGCTCAGCCGAGCTGCAGTTCCACGGGGCTGTTGGGAAGCGTTTAATCAGGGAAGGAGCTGCATGGAGCACAGCTGGGCTCTGAACCAGGCACAGCAAAGGCACTTTGCCTTCAAGGAGTGCGAGTTTGGAACAGTCAGCTCTCGTCTTCTCTCAGGCTGTGGCTGCTGAAGCCAGGAGAAAAAATGTTTGGTTTAGATTGTCCTAACGGGAGGTTGAGGTTGTCCATTAGGCAGTTGCAGCTGTATGGATAGCCAGCAGCTGCAGTCAGCTCCAGCAGGAAGTGTGTGGCATTGCCATCACTGTCTCTCTGTGGATCACATTCCTGTTGGTGATGACTGGTGAGTTGGAGAAGCTTCTGGCAGACGTGGCCCTGTTCTGGTGTCACCTAATGCCAAAGTGACATCTTGCTTCTTCAATGTTTTTCCATTTCTCCCTGAGCTGCAAGTGTCTGCAGAGTTACCCAGCACAGGTTGCTGGTTGTTGGTGTTCATGACCTCGCCCTTAATGCTGCTGCCCCAGCTGAGGTTCCAGAAATTCCTTTAACTGAAACCACCTTTCATGGGCCACACAGCACAACCTTTGGGGTCATTCTGAAATTGGGTTTCTTTTCAAACCATGCAAATTGTGTATCAGAGATACCCTCAGGTAACAGTGGCACATCCTCTTCAGTGGGAATATAGGGTTGCACATTTTGGTGTCAGATCTCAAACCTTTGGGTGTGGTGTGAGCTTGGGCATGTGAAGTCAAACAATCCTGACATGCCAAAGTGGATGTGGGTAGGAGGCTGACACCATCTCCCTGATGGGCAGATCTGGTATTCAGTTCTGCCTGTGATGGTTACCTGAGTCAGAGCAGCCTTTCTAAAGGATCCTCAGGCTCCAGGGTAGGCGAGATAAGCAAAAGGGCTGCATTAAGCTCTGCTAGAGCAGAGATTTAGCTAGAATGAAAGAGAAAAAAGGTATTTCAAGTGTCTCTCTGGATATTTTTTCCCTAGCTCCATGTTTCCCAATTTGCCCCCTTGTCTCCCAGTTTTGCTGCTGGCCCTGTGACCTCTCAGTGTCACCTGAGCTGCTGACCCTTCTGCCACGTGTGCTTAATCTCTATCAGTTTGTTTTCAGCTCCCACTCCTTTTCCAGACTGAGCCTCTAATAACTGGTTTCCTTTGCACTACAGCCCCATCCATCATTATTTCCTCCCCCAGTCACCTGTCCTAGCCTGTCCCTGCTGCATCATCACTGGGACTCTGTTAGTCAGCACTGTTGGTTTTTTCCAAAATACTATTTAAACTTGTTGATAGAATTAATAGATTGACCTTTCCAGCCCTTGCACCTTTGAAGCTCATGTCTCCATTAGCCTTCAGCTGCATAAATAACTGATTTATATCTCCTGGCCATGTCCCACTGCCCCGGGGCAGGTGTGCTGTCCTTCAGGGATTCATTTGAAGATGTCCTGGGTCTGTTTGTTCAGGAGGTCAGGTATCATCTTAGTGCTCCCTTATGGTCTTAGATTCTGTGCAAAGATCAGTCGTGTCTTAAGGCTGGAAATCAGCACAGACTTCTTGGTATCAGACATATGTGATAGACTTTTGCATCAGACTAACCTCGTGGTTATCATTCCTAAGCCATTACAAAATTTGGCAGAAGAGCAGGGAAGGAGGTTTTGCTGTTGTACATTAGCTCCTGTTCATGTCTGTGATTTCTCATGGCCATAAAGAAACTTCTCCAGGCAGTTCACACTGTGGATGATCCTCGTGCATGTCACCACAGCCATGTGATTCCAGTTCAATGCCAGCAGCCACCATGCTGGTACCTTCTGGATTTGCAGTGTGGAGCGGCCAGAGCCAGATGCAGCAGAAGCTGACGGAATTGTGGAATTGTGAGTTGCCAGGCTGGTGGATCTCTGCTGCCAGATGTTCCTGTGCTGACCAGGAGGAGCCAGCCTGAGCTGAGGGCTGCTGTGGGCACGAATGGGGAGCAGCTGGGGTTGAGCTGAGGTCATTGCACAGACACTGCCCAAAGGATGGCTGCAGGAGCCTGGGCAGATGCAAGAGATGCAGCTTCCTTATTACCAGGCTTTCTAAATAAACAGCACCAGCTCTTATCAATGACCTACTTTACTCTCCATATGTGAGGGGCTCTCGTGGTAGTTGGAAATTTGTCCTTATCCTTGGCTGGTTCTTGTCTTAGCTAATTTCAGTGGTTCTTATCAACTTACACTGAAATTAATCACCTTTAACATATTGCTTCCCTTCAGAGCCCAGCCTTAACTGATGGCAGCCTAGCACAAGAGAAATGCTGCAGCATCAGAAAACACAATTTATTTTGCTCTTGTTTATGGCAAACCAGTCAGTACATATTTATGAAAGTTATTGGAGAGAGATATTTTTAGACTCTCATATCTATGGAATTTTAAATTATCTCTTGAAAATCTTTATGCCTGCTGAGGGAGCCCAGTATAGAGATTGGTGAGGTTATTGCTGTGTTGGTTGGTCCTTCTTCAAAGCCAGCATCCTGTTCAAGGACTTAGGGATGGTGCTTGGTGCTGCGTGGTTCCACATTCTGCTTGGGGGTTTTAGGGCTGTGTAAATGAGCTTCCAAAATAGAATGTGCTGTGGCAGGAGGGAAGGAGGAAAATGTCTTGTTGCTAAGGAACATGACAGAGAACTGGGAGATGTGACTCAGTTCTTGGCTTGGCATCACTTCTCAGTGAGATGTGGGTCTGCAGAGTGGGTTTTTCTGAGTGCAAGGGATGGATTTTGAGTATATTGGCTGATGTTTTCAGGAGGGGTCGGGGTGATTGCTGCTGTGTGGGGACCCAGCTGGCCTCGCTCTGCTCCCACCCTTCAGTGTGATCCCAAGTGTGCAGAATCAGGAGCACAGGAAATGTGTGGCAAAAACAACCCCAGCTTCTCATCTCCTGATTCCTGGTGCTGCTCTTTTTTCAGAAGAGTCTGTTGCTTCTCCTTCTCTCCCTGCAGCAGTTTAATTTTAGAATAGAATGGCTCTGGAGGGACTAATAGCCTAGAAAAATTTTTGCCTGGTTTGCTGTAAATCTCCTTTAAGAGGGGATGGATTTCACTTTTGTTTTGTAATGCTTTTCTTTATGACATTCCCACACCTTTGTCCATCTTTGATTTTGTGCCTGCCAGTGCAGTTTGGGGATTGCTGTGGAGCTCTGCAGCCACGTGTTGTTGTTGCTCTGGTCTGAGCACCAGGCTCTCCTCTCAGCAGGGGCCAGCTGGGTGCTGTGACCTGTAAAATCCCTGGCAATAACAGAAACAAACAGGCTGCCCATGTGCTGGGAATGTGGGTCAGCAAACACCCTCCAAGATTATTCTCTTGGAGTCCAAGTTTGCTAACCCTGCATCAGAAAACGTGGTGCTGTTACCCTGGGAAGGGGCTTTTGTCAAACCCCAAATGTTAGTGCTACCAGCAGGGAATGGGACAGGGGCTCTTTGTGCAACAGGGGCTTGTTCTCTCTTGGCAGAGGCTCATGAGGCTGCAGGGAACAGGCAGGGATTTTGGGAGGGTGTCCTGGAGGAAGTTGCTGTTGCCCTGGATGGGGCCTGGAGCCACCTGGTCTAGTGGGAGGTGTCCCTGCCCATGGCAGGAGCTTGGGACAAGATGAGCTTTTCCACCCCAAACCAGTCTGGGATTCTGTGTTTAGCATCTGTTGCCAGGTATCCTTTGCCTGGATGTCCCCTGGCCTTAGGGAAGGGGCAAGATGAGGCAGCTGAGAGATGCTGTCCTGCTGTAGGCTTGGCTGGGCTGTGTTTTCTTCTCAAGCCTTTGTCCCACAGGGCTTTTCTTGCTGACCAGAACAAATCTGGGGACACAGTAAGGCTGCATTTATTTGTTTGTTAAAGGGGTTTTTCCTGTTGGGTCTCTGATCCAAAGCCAAGGAATCAGAAGGAGACAGTGCTCTTTGCCATCCTATCTTTCCTTCTGTTGGCAGCACTTTGGGCAATTCTGATTAAATATTGCAGTGGTCCTGGGAAGGATTGTGTGGCCAGACATCACTTGTGGTGTTGTTGGCCTGTGCTGTGAATCCCAAATAACTGCACCCTAATGAATGCATGGGGCACAGGAGGGATCAGGGCCAGGGAGAGCAGGTTGGTTCTGGGCTGTCTCACCTGGGCTGGCCCGGCTCTGCCCCTAAGAGCATCAGGGGCAGCAGATTATTCTTAATCCAGGTCACAGCAGTGCCTCAGCTCAGCCTCAGGGAAAGGTGTGGGGACACCCAGCAATGCCACCGTGAATGGGGACACCCAGCAGTGCCACCATGGGCTGAGCCTGTGATGGGGGGACACCCAGCAGTGCCACCATGGGCTGAGCTCATGGTGTGGGGACCCCCAGCAATGCCACCATGGGCTGAGCCTGTGGTGTGGGGACCCCCAGCAATGCCACCATGGGCTGAGCTCTTGGTGTGGGGACACCCAGCAGTGCCACCATGGGCTGAGCCTGTGGTGTGGGGACACCCAGCAGTGCCACCATGGGCTGAGCTCTTGGTGTGGGGACACCCAGCAGTGCCACCGTGGGCTGAGCTCAGAGGAAGGCTCAGGAGTCCTCAGCAGATGCCAAGGGATGGATCCCTGTGGGCTTCCAGGGGGGTGAGTTGTCCTGACCAAGAGCGTGAAGCTGATGAGGGGCTGGTGGCTGGCACAGCTCTTCAGGAAAGCTGCAGAAAGCATGTCCTGAGGGTGAAGGAGCCCTGGTTTTAATGAAGAGGTTGTTATTTCATAGCTTTTACCAGTGTCAGGGGGATTTGGGGCCTCACTTGCACCACAAATGCTGGTGGTGAAACAACAACAGCGCTGCCTGATCCGTAAATGTTCCTGGGGGAGGTACTGGGCAGCTTCCCAAAGCCACAGTGAACTACCTGGCACAAGGAATCCTTTTCCTTCCCCTCCTCCCCGCCATGTAAAGGCTTTGGCCAGCAAAGGGGAGGGAGATTTTTGTATGCTCCTAATTGATGTATTTGTGCCAGCAAAACTTCAGAAGTGGTCCAGACTCAGGTGGGGTTTTTCAGTTGGGTTTCATTTGAGGGTTTTTTGCAGTCAGGCACTCTCCACTGGTTGGAGAATTTATCTTTGCTTCTTCAGGCCAGGGTATTAAGCCAAATCTGCCTTTCTGAGGAAAGCAGCCCTTGCTCCTTCTAGGAAAGTCTCCATTTCTTGGTAAACATTGTGTTTTGTAGTGGTTAAGTCTGAGGTGGAAAGTAATATGGATAAATGTTGGAATTTTTGTTTAGTTGGGTTTGGCTTTCAGTTGGTAACTTAAAGCACAGCAACCATTTGAAATTTTCTGTTACTAATGCTGGTTCCCAAATTTATTTCTATGAACACCTTGTGTGGAGACTCAAGCTGTGGCTGGATCAGCTCTATCATGTCCCTGCTTTATTGGAGGGACAGTAATGGTAGGAAAGGGTTAATTGTTTTATCCACATCTGCTTGGTTTGTAACACTTGAAGATTTATTTCAGGTCTAAACCCTGTGCTTTGATTCCCTGGTTCTCCTGCAGTCACCAGTTCTGGGTGCAGAGCAGGTATTGCTGCTGCAGCAGGAGAGCGAGCACTGCTGCCTGCTGCTGTCCCTGTCACCTGTGGGGCTGTGAGGCCCTGGATCTGGTGAAAACACAGATCCTGCAGCATTCCTGGCAGCTTTTGGCACTGGTGCTTGTGCAGAGCCTGGTGTGCTGTGCTGTGCTCACCCAAAGCAGGATGCAGCAGGAGCGAATCCCTCGGGATGCTCTGGCGCTTCAGGGTCGGCAATGCCTGAGGGTGGGGGACCCCACCTTTGCTGCTGCTGCAGGGGGAGCAGAGCTCATCCCTCTCACACACCTACCTGCTTTCCTTCTCCTTAATAACCTGTCAGCAGGGAGATGACTGCTTGGATTTTCTTGCCATTCTCTTGTTCTCCCCCACCCTGCAGAAGCCTGAGTGAATCATTCCTGCGTGGGTACAGCCCTGGGAGCTGGGCTCAGCCTCAGAGGCTTGCAGAGCAGGCAGTGATGCAGAGCAGCCTTGTTACAGACCAAGGAGCCGTGCTAATGCTTCCACAGGCTGGGGACAAGGGAATTTCTGGTGGCTGAAGCTGCCCTCGCTGAGTCCTGGGCTGCTGCAGCACTTCTGTGTGGCAGGGAGTTTGTGGGAGTCTGCTTAATGGTGCAGAAAGCAGGACAATTATTTTAACCTGCACTGAGTGCCTTAAAGGCAGAACAGATTTACTATGTTTTAAAAACTCTGCTCACTTTTCTGGTCCATGATGCCAATACCAAGCCAAGTACATCTCTGGACCATGGAAGTGCACCCACTGCAGTTTTTGTTCTGGTTTTAGTGCTGAGGTGACACCCAAAAGTCGCTTGTTGATCTGCATTAGTAGTAGAATTTCTTCAGGACTAGAATTGGATGCATTTTTCTCCACTTAAAATCCATTCTCTGATGGGCTCGTTTTTCAGTAAGTCAAGCAAGGTGCATAGTATTCAGAGTGTGAAATGATTCAAGTGAATAAACACATATTAATGATTGCTTTATTTGGATTAGTAGGTGCTCTGTTTGCCTGCTGTAAAAGCATCTGTCTCAGGTCTCTCACCTCCAGTGGTGTTACCACAGCAGCCCGACGGTGCTAACCTTGGAAATTCCACACTAATCAGGATGAGCCTGGCTCCCTTTATCCTTGAGCTGGGCCCATAGGAGGTGATAAATGAGCCCTTATTTTCCTGTGATGATGGATGCAACCAAACCCCATCCTAACTTTGTTTGGCATGTCAGCACAATCTGTTCCTTTATTGTGGGCAATTAAAAAGCCCCATCAAACTGCAAACACTCCTTTAATTAAAGCCCCCACAGCCACAGTTTGTCATGCTCAAGGCTCCTGTGGTTGTTAAATAAATTTGGTTTGGTTGCTGAGCATGCAGATCAGGGGTTTGGTGGGGATTTTGGGATTTCAGGTGTTCAGGTGGTGCTGAGGATCAGTTTAGTGTTATACTGCTGCAGGGGACTTTGTGCAGAAGGATACATTTGCTTTCCTCACATCAGTACAAATTTGTTAAGGTCAGTGGAATCGGGTTTATTATATAGATATACATATATCAGGTTTATTACAGATCTCAACAGAGGAACTGTGTCTATGTCTGGTAAAATGGAAGGAGAAATATTCCTCTGTGTGAAGGGCTTAAAGCATCCTGGAGCATTGTGTGGTATAACCAGGATCCTGGGACAAGGTTTTCATGTTCCCTGCTTGAAGAACCCCTGAGGGAAGCAGTGCCTATCCATCTCTGCTTTGCTGAGTCCCGGTTTCAGAGCTGCTCTCTGTAGTTCACATTTCATTAGGCAGCAGAGGTGACACTGAAGGGATGAACCTTTGTCCCCAGGGATCTTGGCTGCTGTGGAAGGTGTTACTCTGCTGATCCTTGATTGCAGTATTTGTGCAGTGTTCATGCAGGTGGAATACAGGGTTCTTGTCTTTCCTGCCTGGGATGAGAGGGAGGAGCAGGGGAGGGTGATAGCTGCTGCTGCAGGAGCCTTTACAACTTCCCGAGCTGCAGAGGCTGCCACAATGCACGGCCCTTTGTACCCAGCAGTTTGTTCCCTTCAGTGGAGCTCTTCTGTTGAATTAAACTGCTTTTGAATCGTGTACACAATGGCACCTTTGTTGGGGAGGCTCCGAGGGCCTCTGGAGGAGCATTGACATTCCAGGGCATTGTTCTGCTCCCATTCAACCTGAGGCCGGCCTCTCCTGCCAGGGCCAGGTCCTTGTGTCACCCCCTGCTCTGCTTTGCCTTGCACTGGGTTCAGCTCCTGAGCTGGTGGTTTTAGCAGAGGGAGCAGAGTTTCCCCAGCACAGCCCAGAGAGACACAGCAGGAGGTTGGAGGGCAGCTCCTGCCCGAGCCAGATCCCCCTCTCTTTGGACCCTGCTTGTGTTCATTCTGGACAGGATAAACTCCATCTCTTCAATTGCCTTTGTGACCTGTTCAGTGGGCTGGGTGCTGGAGTCCCCATCCCTGGAGGTGTCCAAGGGACACCTGGATGTGGTGCTCAGTGCTCTGGGCAGGGTGACAGGGTGGGGATTTGGCACAGGTTGGATTTGATAGCCGTGGAGGGTTTTTCCAACCTCAGTGATGTGAGTCTGTTTTTATTTTGTGATGGCTTGAGAAGGGAGCTGCTGAGGCTCTGGGTGGTCCCTGTGCAGGGGCAGTGAGGCCCTGGTGTGCTGGGAAGGCAGGTTGGGCTCTCAGGGAGTTCTGCCTGCTCAGCCTCAGAGGTTATAGCCAGCCCTTTGTTCTGCAGGGGCCTCAGACAGAGCAAGGGCCAGTCACAAACTTGATTTCTGTGTGTAGGTTACACACTGGTTTGCACAGGAGATTACCAAGTTTCTCAGCTGAGCCTCATTCCCTTTCCCAGAGATGAAATTGCCCCTCCCAGGTGCTGCCCACCATCAGCCCTTGAGGTGGCTGCTACCTGGAGCTGCTCTGCAGGAATGTGTCTGTGTGTGAGTCCCTCCATTGCAGCTCCTGGTAACTCTGCACTGGCCAGGGCTGGGACAAAAGCCAGGTCTCTGTTTAGTGTCAAACCTTGGGAAATCTGTGCCTGTAAATAATTGATATTAATGCTACTCCAGTCCTTACATGCTCTGTAGAAGGAGTTGTGCTCAGTGGTGTCCAGGTGTGGAATGAGCTGTTGTCCCTTGTCTTGCGCAGTGTCCAAGAAGCACGGGAAGCTCATCACCTTCCTGCGGACATTCATGAAGTCGCGCCCAACGAAACAGAAACTGAAACAGCGGGGGATCCTCAAGGAAAGGGTGTTTGGCTGTGACCTGGGGGAGCACCTGCTCAACTCTGGCCATGATGGTAAGAAACAACCAGCTCCTGAGCTCTTCCTCTGTTGGGAATTTGTCAGGTTGACTGTGGCTGTTCAGGGTTGTGCTGGGGGACAAATGTGTGACACAAATCCGTGGCTGCATGGGAAACTGAGGCTAATGAGAGGCAAACATTGTGCTTCGATGTGGGAAGCACCATGGTTTGTCGTAGGAAGGGGACCAGGACACCAGCTGGTTCATCACAGGTCCAGTTTATTAAAGAAAACATCAAACACTTATACAGCAAATAATAAGCTTATGAATATTCTGTGAGCCAAGCAATCTATTGGTTAAACTATACCATGAGCTCTTCCTCATTCCTTAGGGGTTACATCTCTCTTTTCTCATGTCTCTTTCACTATTTGTTATCCTACTACAGCTAGGCCCAAGGACACACTATCTAGCAGGTGCAAAACTTGGAATTAGCCACAGCTTTGTACTTTTCCATTCTCTAGTCACCTAAATTTCCCAACAATGGTTCAGTGTGGGAGCACTGAAGGTGGCTGCAGCTCCTGAAGATGGGTTTTCATCCTCGTTGAGTCTTCAATTCTTTTTTTTTTTTCCAGGAATATAAGCTTTATTTGTATGTCAATGTCAGTGATTAACAGGCATGTTAAACCCCTAAATTTCTCTTAACTCAATACCTTTATATGATTCTAGCACAATTTGCAGGGTAAATCCTTCATTTGCCTTTTCCTTGGATTTCACAGGATTTACAGGAATTAACTGGATATTGTATTTCCTCACAGCTGACTTTTCCTCTCTGTTCAGGGTCCCTTTTCCCTCCCCATCCACAGTTCAGGGAGACAGAGGAGCAAACCTCTCCATTCCAAGAAAAAAATTACCCAATTGTTACCACTCTTCCTGGGATGAGCTTAGATTTCACGGCTCTTTCCTGCCCTTTCCCTGTGCCACCTGCAGCCCAGGGTCCTGCAGTGCTGAGGAGCAGCCAGAGCACTGGGATGCTGTCCCAGGGCCCCAGGCTCAGCTGTTCCCATCGGGAGCCCACACCCAGGGATGTTTGGGAAGGCAGCCTGGAGCAGCTGTGGGCTGTAGGTGGTTTGCCCAGGTGTAAAGCCATCAGGACAGCAGTGATGGGATCTGTTGGCTCTTCAGCAGATCCCTTGTGCCAGAGTTGTCCGTCTGGTATCTCCCAGCTTTTGTGTGCAGGCAGAGGGAGAAGTGACAGGATGTGTGGGGCAGGAAAGGAGTTTCTCTGTTAAAGTTGTTTTCAGTGAGTTTTCAGACTTCTTGTTCGTCCAAATGCTTTTTGGGAAAGGGCTGGCAAAGGGCAGGGAGTAACTTCTTGCTGTTTTTCCAGCTGATTTGTTTGGTAACAGAGATGTGCACTCCCTCACTTCACATAGAAGTGTTTCACTACCAGCTGGTGCAGAGCATGTGCTTGTCCTTATGGAGTCAGAACGGTGGCAAGGCTCGTTGGCTCAACTGGAGCCAGCAGAGATCCTTCCTGGGGCTGGCAGAGCACCAGAGCTGGTTTGGAGTCAGGAGCAGACCCTGACCCATGTAGACCTGCATCAGGAGTAGGTAACTCACAGCACTGGGTGGCTCTGGAGCTGGCTTTGTGTGTGTGCTGTGGGAGCCCTCCTGGAGGGCAGGAGCCATGGCAGCAGAGTGAGCTCACTGATGGGCAGCAGGGGATTCCCTCTCACCCCACCCCAGCCCTCCTCCTGTCTGTTCTCCTTAGGCACAAGTCAGCACTGGCCAAAGCTTTTCCCTGCCCTCTGTGCTGACTGCTCCCCCTGGCTTCAAGGGCTGGGTTATTTAGCATTCAAAGACACATCCTGAGCTGAACTAAACTGCTTCAACTCCACTGGAGGTTCTTGTTTGGCAGTCTCTGGGAACTCTGTCCTCGTCCTGGTCTCTCCCCACCATCCCACACATTGGGGTGACGCTGACTGGGCTTTGCTAATGAGGTCCCTCAGCTCAGGAGTCACCAGCTGCTTTCACCCTCATTTTAATAACCCTTTCCTAACTCCCTGGAGTGAAGCAGATCCAATTTGATTGTTGCCAGCGGGGGTATGACTCCATTTCCCACAGCAGGATTGTTGTTTTCCATGTGATTCAGCTCCCTGACCTGTATTCCAAGTGATGTAATCCCGGGATGGGGCTCGTGGAGACATTTCTGGGGCTGTGCATGCACAGCATTTTAAGATTCCCTCCTCCTGTAGCATTACTGTAGCTCAGTTGTGGAGCCTCTTGCAGTGCTGACCTGCTCAAAGGGGCCTGAGGTGAATTTAAAAAGCTGCTTCTCATAATCAGAACATCAAGTGCTTTTTCCAGCAGCTCAGAGCATGCTCTGGCTGAGCGTGGTACCTGCTGGTGTTATTTGGAATCACAACCTAGAACAGGGGAGTTCAGACGAACAAAAAGAACCCAATACATTAATTGGTTTGTTTAAGCTGGTGAAGGTTTGGTTGGGTCCATGTCCCATCCCCAAAAATATTTATCAGGGCTGAAGGAGCAAATGCCACTGTCCCTGGTGATTGCAGTGAGTGACAAGGCATCATCTGCACCTCAAAAATGCAATATTGAAACAAACTGGAGTTATGCTAAGAATTTTCTTAGTTACCAGCTTTGTGAAGATGACAAATTTTCAAGAATTTGCTGAGGAACAACATGAGCAACCTAAATTCTGTAGTCATGAATCTCTGAAACTGTGCTCAGTTTTAGTGAGTGGGAAGCGGAATGAGAGAATAAAAGGGATAAGGACAAAAACTGCAATAAGTGAAACATTTTTTTAATAAACCCTGCACTGAGGCAGCTGGCTCAGGTTGCTTAGTGAGGAGAAGAACATGTTTGCTGTGTACCCAGAGGGGATTTACAAGCACAGTGGAGATGTTTCACTCACTGCAGTACCTTGTCTTTCTGTGGGCTCAGCAAGTAATCCCTCATTCTGCATCCTCTGAGCCACTGTCAGGAGCAGGATAAGTTTGGCATGGGATGCACAGGAGGAAGGTGCTGCAGGGATGTGCCCTGGTTTGCTGTTGGGGAGCAGGAGCCCTGGGATGCCGCCCTGCAAAGCTCCACGTGCTGCTCTTGCCGAGTCCTGACCTGGCAGAGCATTTTGTGCTTATCTGAGCTGGCTGTTCCAGGCAGCTCCTGGCGCTGCATTCTGGCTGCCTGCAGCTGAGGCAGTGACTGCACTGCTGGGAGCTTTTCTGCACTTGCTGGCTGAAGACCCCACTATTGGAATAAGATCCCAATATCACCAGGTAGATTGTGCCTCGTCTGAGCCTTGCTGCTGGGCCAAAGGCAGCAGCTGTGGCGTTTCACCTCAGAGACACCTTTGCCTGGCTGGATGGTGCAGCTGGGCACTGAAACAAACCCAGGCTTGTAGAAACTCAGTTTACCTCAGGTGGAAGGGCTTCAGGCGAGGGTGAAGAGGAAAAGGAGACGGATTCTGCAGAGGGTTTGATCCAGAGTTTATTCCATGGTCACAGACATCTGAATGTTGGTAACAGCTCCAACAGAATGCTGAGCACATGGCCCTGGCTGAATTTAGGCCCAGGGACAGGGGGAGGGGAAGGGACAGTGAGCACCAACCAGGTGGGAGGGGCAGGGTCTCAGGGGACGAGGGACACACAGACAGGCCAGTGACCCCAGGCCTGGGGGCATCCTTTGAACCTGACCAACCACACGAGGCCTTGCTGGAATGTTAAAACTGACTGACAGAACTCACTCAGCAAGGGGGCGAGGGGGAAGGGAGAGAGGTATTGCCACACCTGGGAAGGGACTGGGAAGTAAAACAGGCAATGAGCTCCCACTGCAACACCCCACGGCTCAGAGAAGGACTAAAATCCCACTGAGGATCAGGGATTTTTGTCACTTGCCTGGGAATGTGGCACTGGGAAGGGCTGTGTGCTTGGTGGGTAAGCCAGGCACCAGTGCTGGGCTCAGAGGTTCCCTGAGCCAGTTCCCTGCATGGGTTGCAGGAATGCACTGAGTGTCACTTGCTCTCTGCTCCTGCCTTCCCAAAGCTCCTGGGCATTGCCAGGAGCCAGGTGCTGACCCAGGTGGGCCTTTATGGCTCTTCATGCAAACCACGTGTGCCATCGTGCCATGGAGTTTTTGGGATGGGCCTGTGCCAAGGTGAAGCCATGCTCTGTGCTGGGAGGTGCCTCCCAGGCTGGCAGGACAGAACCTGCAGCTCTAAAGATCAGGATATGATCTGTCTGTGCCCAGCTTTCTCCCCAGGGAAGGGTGTCTGGGCAAGGCAGGAGTGCAGCAGCAGGCTGCTGGTGCTGCTGCCCTGGGAGGGTGTAGCTTGTCATTTCCCAGAGTGTCCTGTGTGGGTCTGAGCAGGAGCACAGAGCAGCTACAGGGAGGGAGGTGAGGATTTCACAAGTGTGAGGGATGAGCAGTGCACCTGAGCCCTCCTGTGTTTCTGGTGATTCGTGGTGGGGACTATGCTGAGTGCTGGGCAGTGTCCTGGGGGTTGGATTTGGTGTGTTTGCTTTTCAGTTCCAGTGTGGTTTGTGCTGACACTCTGAGCTGTCCAAACAGTGCTGGAGCCCTTCCAGGGTAGGAGTTGCAGCTCCATGGGGTGCCAAGCAGCCCTTCCCCAAAGGCCTTTGGAGGGAAGGGAAAGGAGGGAAGGAAGCATTGCTGTCCAGTCTCTTTGGTGAGGTTCTGAGTCATGGGCAGCTCACAGGATTATTTTTCAAAATTATCTGTGCTGCAAGGTGTTTGGGGAGGAGGGAATTGGGAGTCACAAGGCTCCTGGGCATGGGGCTGGGTGTGCATAGGTGAGTTGCTTCCAGTGAAAGTCTCAGCTGGGTGTCCTTTTCTTCTCTCTTGTCACATGTCAGCACTGAATGATGGGCTGGGACCTGCAGGAGTAAAACCAGTTTTGATATGAGGGATTTTGGACTTCTCTGTTGGCAGAGCCTGTAGTAATGCTCCCTTCAAGTATGTTGGTTTGCACAATATTTCTGCAGTCAGCTCCATCCACCCCGTGGAGCCTGCCTGAAGGGTCCTGTCTGCATCCCAGGCAGTGCCTTACTCATCTCTTGGCTCCTGCTGGGCTTGGGAAGCGTCTCTTGGCAGCAGACCAGGCTCAGCAGGGAGGTGCTGTTTCTCCATTGCCCTCAGAAATGCTCCCACTTGAGTTGGTGCAGTTGCCACCTGCCTTGCTGGTTTGTTTTACAAATTCAGGGGGCATTCCCAGTTGGGAGGGAGCCACAGGATCATCTGGTCCAGCCCCTGGCCTTGCCCAGACCCCCAACAATCCCACCCTGTCCATCCCTGGCAGCACTTCCAAAGGCTCCTGGAGCTCTGGCAGCCTCGGGGCTGTGCCCGTTCCCTGGGCAGCCTGGGCAGTGCCAGCACCCTCTGGGGGAAAAACTGTTCCTAGTATCCAACCCAAACCTCCCCTGACACAGCTCAAGCCATTCTCTGTGTGCTGTCACAATTTTATGGAGCTGTGAGATACCGCAAATCTACCCCAGTTCCTGACTCCTGAAGAGACCTTGTTCTGATTCCCTTTGTAGGCAGAGATTCTTTTTTTTCCCCTCAAGTTTTTCTCTCTTTAAGGAAACTAAATAGAACTTAAATTTAGCCCGACCCCAATTAGCAGGATTGTGCTGGCAGAGGATGTTTGTGGAGTGTGGGAGCTGCTGGAGTGCTGCATTGCAGCAGCTGCACCATGCCCTGGTTCCTGCCTTGGAGTGTTTGCCCAGGGAGCTCCCCACAGCTCCTGGGGGTGTGACAGGGGTGGGAGTGAGGGGCAGCGTGGGGTGGGCTGCAGGAAAGGCAGGGCTGGGGGAGCTGGGCATGTCCTGAAGGGGTCAGGGGGAGCCCAGGCAGGGCTGGGGCTGCTCTGGGGGCTGGGATGGGGCAGCACAGCCAGGGGGGCTCAGTACCCAGCAGGGTGGCTCAGCACCCATCAGAAAGGGTCAGCACAGGCCAGGGGGGCTCAGCACAGGCCAGGGGGGCTCAACACAGCCAGGGAGGCTCAGCACAGGCCAGGGGGGCTCAGCACAGGCCAGGGGGGCTCAGCACCCAGCAGGAAGGGTCCGCGCAGCCAGGGGGGCTCAGCACAGGCCAGGGGTGCTCAACACAGCCAGGGGGCTCAGCACAGGCCAGGGTGGCTCAGCACCCATCAGAAAGGGTCAGCACAGCGAGGGAAAAGCCTCTTTGCCATTCTGTGGGTGAGGGACTCCTGAGCTGCTGCACACAAGGAGTTCCTTTACATTGTACTTTTTATTCAGCTACTGCTGGGCTCATGTGCTGGGGTTGCTTGTACTGCAGAGCATGGGGACACCGTTTGTTCTTCCAAGCCTGAAGTGTTCCTGTCACTCGTTGGAAATGATCCTTTCTTCCTTAGCAGTTGGACTGAAGCACAAGGCAGCCCTGGGGTCCCCCAGTGAGGTGGTGTCACAGATCCACCTCCAGAGATAATCCATCATGCCACCAGCTGTAGCCACAGATGATTTTGTAGGCTAATGGCACAAGGCTTTTTTTGTACCTCTTTATGCATTTGACATTTACACATCATCAGCTTCCATCACTGGAAAAGATGCGCTCACAAATGGAATTTTTAGCTGCAAAGTTTCCTATAGTGAAGGATCTATGCATGATTTTTTAATTGTTATAAAATGCCCGTGCTGTGTGGTCAGCAAGAGGCATTGACTTCTGCTGAAGATGTCAATGCCTGCAAGAGACAAAGTTCACTAACTCACCTGATCCTGCTCTGTGTCCTTCCTGTTCTTCCAGCTCTTCACATTTATTCACAACTAATTTGGACAGGTGGGTAGAATTAAATAAAAAATAACATGGAAGAGAATAGCAGGAAAGAGCAAATGGGGGATCTGCATCCCTTTATGTGCTGCACAGGGGCAGCAAGGGTTTGCCAGGGATGCTTTCATTCTCCTGTGCTGGTTCAGGTGCTTTTCAGAAAGGTCCATAGCAGCACCTTGGGGTTCCTGCTGACATCATGGCTTGTTTGGGGTCCTCTGGAGCTATCCACCCCTTGGAGCCACCCCTGCCCTGCTGCTGGGTGATATATTTGCCTCTGACAGGAATTTGTGGCAGAGTTGGGTATAGAGGGAACTGTTACCAGAGCAGAGAAACACAAGGAATGAGATCTCGGCAGCCTCTTGGCTGGGATCTCTGCAAGCCTGGTTCCCCTTAGCTCAAGCACAGGTTTGGCAGTCTGTCACCCCTTTGGCTCCTGGTATGATGTGAGGAGCCCTTTTTACCAGCTCAGAATTGTAATTACAATAATAGGCTGCCTGGCTTGGAATCTTTGCCATCCTGAAGAAAGCCTTCATTGCGAATTCAGGACAGCGGAGTCTTACAGATGAAATAATTTCAGTTTTTCTTGCTGTTTTAACTCCAGGAGAGTGAATGTATCCCATTCCCTGTTACTGCCCTGTCCCTGTCCATGGCAGGAATAGGACTGAGGGAGCTTTAAGGTCCCTTCCAACCCAAACCTGTCTGGGATTCAGTGTTCTGATGCCCCAGGTGCAATCCCTGCTCATGATGGCTTTGCTCCAAGGTTTTCTCTTCAGAGAGGCTTTGGAATATTTGCAGAGCTTCCATGTGAAATAGCCCCTCAGTTTTTACCTGCAGCTCCATGGAGTTCTGTGGCAGCCCAGCAGCCTGGCCTGTGATTCCCAGGTATGTTTGGAATTGTCGTGCCTTGAATGCTTGCAGCCACATCAGTGGGTTTGTTCAGGCAGTAACAACGTGTTCTGTACAAAGGTTTATTGAAGTGTTGGTGTTGTGTGACGTGCGTGTGACATTTCCCTCAGCACGGTGACATGGCCACAGCCATTCCAGCACGGGAGGGAGTGTTGGCTCTGCGTGAGGCTGGGGGGGTGTGTTAGATGTGCTCACTCTGGGAATGAGCCCCTGGGGTATTTTGTGCTTTCAGTAGGTATTTTCAGAGCATCCAAGCTGACAAGTTGGGATGTGAACTGAAAAGTTTCAAACCTCCAAGTAGGTTCAGCTCTGGCATCCTGCTATCCCAGTTTTCCTTCTGCCTCTATTTTTAAGTATTTATATGCCTGAAGCAGTTTGTGATTAGGACACAAGCCAGAGTTCTGAAGTTTTTGTTTGCAATTCTCTTTTCTGCTGAGGCATTTATTGTGTGACTTTGGCAAATCCCTTAAAGTCCCTGCCTCCTTTTTGTTAGTTATACTTGCAGGTGGGGATATCTGCAGGTGATTCACCTTGTCTACCCTATTCCAGGTGTTTTTGGATGATTGTATCTTCTCAAGTGAGCAGGAAAAACAATGCATCCTTACTCATCCAGTAATTTCTGTAATGCTCTCCTGGATACCTGGGCTTGGTTGTTTATTTATAGAGCTGCAGTTCACAAATCAGGGGTGGATCTTGTGTCCTGACAAGGCCACCTAACTGGGGACACTGGAAATCCTCCTGCTCTGCCTCCCTCAGTAGTATTTGTGCATCTGTAAACAGTTTCTGTCACACACTGAGGAAACACTGGCCAGTCTCAGCATTTTCACTTGCACCTGAGTCCCTGTTGTGCAGTCCTGTGCACACACGGCGTAAATGAGGGGGAGAATGTTTTAAAGTTGCATTCTGGGCCAGGAATTGTGTGGGACATCTGTGGCTATACAGCCTCTGGGATCCCAGGTAATCTTAGCCATCCCTTTCCCTCCATCCTCCTGTCCTGACTGTCCCTTTTTTAATTGAATTGGCAGTATGTGTAAACCAGGCAGCCTCAAACATGCCAAAACCAGTTTCCTTTTGGTGTTTCCTGATTTAGAGTAATTTTTTTAATCCAAAATCAATCTCCAAAGGACGTGGGCAGTCAGTGGTCACAGCTGCACTCCGAGTTCTGGCCCTGAGCTGGGAACTCAGACCTGTCCCTGCCACAAGATTTTGGCCTTGGGGAACTCGTTTGTTATCTCCCATTCCATCTCCAGGCTTGTACAATCAAACCAATAACCTGTGTCTGCCCCAAGGTGCCACAAGGTAAATTCCTAATGCCCAGGAGGTACTTGGGAGATTAGGAGTGGGATATAAATATCAAGTAGTATTTATCCAAGTGCCAGCACAGGTTGGCACGTGACATCCAGCTGTGAATGTCTGTAGAAATTAAGAAAATTCACCTGTGTGCTCCCCCTGTATGTATTGTGTTCCTTGGGCTGGGTTTGCATCCCAAATCCAAACATTTCTGATGTTGAACTGTGTTTTGTGAAGTGTTTTAGGTGTCTGAAGTCCCCTGGATGTGGCAATGAGTGTGTCTGTGTGACATCAAAGGCACATCCAGCAGCCTGGGGAAAAAAGGGAACAGTTGACCCAAATTGGAGATGAGTAGAGAGCCCCCCTTGCTTCAGATGTGTCTGCTGCACAAACTAACTGGACACAAGCTGATACTTTCAAGGCCAATAGTTTTGAGTTATTTTGGGCAAATTTCCAACCACAACAGGCACTGCTGTTGCTTCACCATCTGCCCTCCGAGTTGCTGGAACTTGAGATTATTGGGTATGGGGTCAGCATTACAAAGGGGTACATGGGATCCCTGTGGAGAATCCCTGGTTTGAGGGGGCATCCTTGGAGTTGCTGGGCAGGGAACACAGGCCTTGGCTGCTAAAAAGACCCAGTTTGTCTCTCCCCTTCTCCCTTGCCCTGCCTGCAGCTGTGAGGAGAGGATTCTTTGTGCTTGAGTGACCCTGAGGACAGCTGAGAGTTGAAAATTAATTTGCATTTCGAAACACTACAGCTGTGGGGGGAACAAACATGAGGAAAAATGTCACAGTCAGTACAGGAATTGCTTGTGCTGTTATCCTGCTGCTCTTAGCCTGGGGAGAACTTCCACCCCCCCTCAGTTTATTGCAGGGAGTGTAGTTGGTCTAAACAAAAGAGCTCCAGCACACTGGCCAAATCTGAGTATTAGCTGTGTCTTGTTGGGTATTAGGAAAAATTCCTTCACTGAAGGAGCTGTCAAGCATTGGAACTGCTTAGGCTGCCCAGGGATTTAAAAGCTCTGGGGTTGTGGCACTTGGGGACATGGTTCAGCCATGGCAGTGCTGGGAGAGCAGTTGGACTCAATCTTAGAGGCTTTGCCAGCTTAATGATTCTGTGATTTTTGTGTTAAAAGCAATGAAACCGTGGGAAGTGGGTGGGTGCAGCCTGCAGTAGGGGCTGGCTGTACAACATCTCCATCATGGCTGGTGGGCAGGGAGGATCCCCTGCAGCCCTGGTGCCAGGCTGTCCTGGCACAGCCAGGGCAATGTTGCTCATCAGCAGGACTGGCAGACGTGGCTGGTGACCTGCCCTGCCTGGAGCAGCCCAGGGCATTTCTGTTCCCCAGGCCTGAACTTTGCGCTTTGCTTTCCACAGCCCTGCCTGAGCTGCCATAAAGGAGATGCAGCTGAGGAAGCAGAGTCCAGTGCTGGCTCAGGGATCCAGCTCAGGGCTTGTTGCTGCACTCTGCCAAGTGCAAAAGTCCCACTCCAGCTCAGAGCTGTGTGCCTGGCACCAGGCTCTGGGGCAGCTTGGACTTTACACAGCTCATCCCCAGTGTGGAGAACGTCAGTGTGGCTCACAGCCTGGGAATGGGGGGCAGGGAGTTGAGGAATCATGGAATCCCAGGCTGGCTTGGGTTGGAAGGGACCTCAGATCCCACCCAGTCACACCTGTGCCACAGACAAGGCCTCCTTCCACTAGAGCAGGTTGCTCCAAGCCCCATCCAACATGGCCTTGAGCATCTTGGAAAGGAAGGAAAGTGTCTGTTTGGTTGGTCTTGTATTTCTCTTGGTGGCTCAAACATGAGGACAGAGATTTAGGAGTGAGACAAGAGTCCTGAGAAGAGAGTCTTTTAAAGCTGGATGTTTTCCTGAATGTGCAGGGGCTGCACATTGCCTGTGGAATGGCACATGCAGGTACAATGTTGGATGACACACAGCTCCTCATGCCACAATAAAGAGAAAGTCCTTAATCTCTCTCCTCTGCTGCTTCACACCTTTGTGTAACTAAGGTGGAGGGAAGAGCTTCAGAAATGAGAAGTTTACAAGTCACAGGCTGAAATATTACAGGGTTTTTACCCTTTTTTTTAAGGAAATATTTGGACAGTTTTTTGGAAAATGGCCTTGATGATCTTAGAGGTTTTTTCCAACCTTAATGGTTCTAAAATTGAGTTAAAATAGGAAATTATTGGAGTAAAAGCAACCGTATTTCTCAAAGAGGGGATATTCCCTGTTAAGTTTTTACATAATCCCTCATTAATGGCAAGGGAGTTGAGATTTATGTGGCTAATTCCAGATATTTGGAGATTGTCAGCCTTGGCCAGGCACAGAATTCCAAGAAAGGGGCTCATCCTGCTGCAGTGGCAGCATTTGTGCTGTGCTGGGTGTGTGTCCTTTGCTGGCTTTTCCCCTGCCTGTCCTTCCCAGCTGTTCCCAAAGGCAGCCTGGACACCCAGGGCTGAGCTTCTCCACCTTCATTTTACCTGAATGCTGATTGTTCCAGTTTCTGTGCTGGTGGCTCAGAACAGCCTTTAACCTTCTGTTACTCAGGCCTGGATTTTCAGTGTGTGCCTCAATCTGCTGGCACTGCGTGCTGGCTGTCACTGCTGAGGCAGAGCTGGGGCAGTCTGTTTTCCATGCTCCCTTGTGGGTTTGCTATGTGTGGAATTCAGTGAGGAGCAGCAGCCCAGGTGCTCTGGGCCATTGTCCAGCCCCAAGGCCTGGCCTGTGGGACCTGCACCCCACTGCTGTATTTTGGGAAAATGCCAGTGCCAGAGGGGGGCTTGGTGGGAGGCCTCATGCCCTGGGCTGAACAAACACTCCTGGTTCCAGTAACGTGCTAAGAAAATAAAATAAAATAAAACACAACACAAGCAAGCCTCTCAAAGCCCAGGGAGGGAACATTACAAAATATTGAAAAAGAAAACCCCACCCATCAAGATGATAGGAAAGGAAATACGCCTCGTGTGAGGATGAATCAAAATGTTTTTCAGAATGAAAACCATAGAACTTCTTCTTCCTCTTAATGGCAGAGAATTAAGCAGTTAACAAGCCCTCAGAGATGCAATAAGCCTTTCAAACCAGCTGAGAGATGCTCTGGAAGGACTTGAATTAATTCCTTTGGCTGCTGTGATGATGAAATGTGCTGGGGGCCCCTTTGGTGAGGCATCCACATTTCCAGCCCTTTGCATTTTATCTCCTGGGAGCACCTGACGTTGGAGATGTTGGAGGGAAGGAGGGAGGGGTTGTTTCAGAGGGAGGTGAGCGCAGTGTCCCCGCAGAGCTGGCTGTTCCAGGCAGCTCCTGGCACTGCATTTTGGCTGCCTGCACTGAGGCAGTGACTGCACTGCTGGGAGCTTTTCTGGAGTCACTGGCTGAAGACCCCACGGCTCAGACAAGGACTAAAATCCCACTGAGGATCAGGGATTTTTGTCACTTGCCTGGGAATGTGGCACTGGGAAGGGCTGTGTGCTTGGTGGGTATTACAGCGACCTGAGTGGGTCGGTGGGGTGGTGAGAGAAGGACGAGGATCTTGTTTCTTGATCAGAAGGCTGGATTTATTGATATATGATGTATAATACATGATGACTATACTTAAATAGAATAAAGAGAGAAGTTGCAGATGCTGCTAAGCTAAGCTAAGAATAGAAAGAAAGAATCTATAACAAAGTTGTGTCCAGGGACTCTGTCTTCAGCTTGCTCTTGTGATTGGCCCTTAATTATAAACATAGGAACATGAACTAATCACAGGTGCATCTTATTGCATTCTACAGCAGCTGATAATCATTGTTTACATTCGCTTCTGGGGCCTTCAGCTTCCCAGAAAATGGACAAATCTGAAAGAAAGTATTTCTGTGAAAAATGTCTGCGACAGGTGGGTAAGCCAAGCACCAGTGCTGGGCTCAGAGGTTCCCTGAGCCAGTTCCCTGCATGGGTTGCAGGAATGCACTGAGTGTCACTTGCTCCCTGCTCCTGCCTTCCCAAAGCTCCTGGGCATTGCCAGGAGCCAGGTGCTGACCCAGGTGGGCCTTTATGGCTCTTCATGCAAACCACGTGTGCCATGCAGTCTGGCTGTGGTAATTGCAGGAAACCACAGTAATTAACTGCCAATAACAGAACTTCAGTGTTGCTGCTGGTGCATCCTGTGAGAGGAAATCTCCTTTGGTTCCCTGCTGAGATGAGGCTGAGGTACCTGTCTGGTTCAAATGTGGGCTGTGGTTTGGGATCTAGAAGCCAAAATCAGTTCCTGAACTGAGAAGTTCACCTGCAGGGGAGGGATTTCTGCAGCAGATGGACATGGTACCTGAAAAAGTCACAGTGTGGTGTCAGAAGCTGCTGTAGGTGTTGGTCTGGGCACACTTGACATTTGCAAAATTAAGTCTTGGCTTGTGCTGTCATCCTGCCTTCTCCTTCTGAGGGAGCAGTCACTGTTCCCTCCATGTGTGCATGTACATCTCTAAAATGAGAATTAAAGGGCTGGGGATTCAAAGAGCAGAGGGAGGTTAAACACACACCCAATGGCCAGGTGTCATCTTTGTTCAGAAATCTGAAAAATGAAGTCACCATTCCAGCAAAGGCCCCTCAGGTACAATTTTAGCCCTGCTTGAATTTCAGTCCCTTCTCCAACCCTGCAGAATTCCCCCAAAATATCCGTGGTGCTGCTATGGTATATTTAGCTTAAAGAACAGATTGTCCTGGTAACCAGCTGAGGAGATGCTTGGAACAAGCCTGCTGGGATCTTTTCAGGGAATGTTAATTGCTCTCACTGTGCCCAGGCTCCTCCATGCCAGAAGAGAACTTGAGGCAGAGCATTGGTGCTGCAGCCCTGCCTTCCCTTGGGCTCTCCTGCCCTGCTCCACTGTCAGCGTTCCTGCTGGGAATGGGGCAGGCAGGGTAAGGGCTGGTTATTTCTCTGCCTCTTGCTGTGTTTGCTTCTTGATTTATTTGCCTGTTTATTTATTTGCATCTTGATTTACTTATTTAGCAGGCTCTGTGGTTCCAGGGGACCCCTCCTGTGGTTGCAGTACGGATCATTAATGTCTTTGGGATTTGCAGCTTTAGCAGATCTTGTCACCGCACTTCTAAGCTTGGGAAAACTCCTTTGGCCAGTCCTCTGGGACCCTTGCATGCAGGAAATGCTGCTGATGGGGGCTGGGCCCCGTGCAGGTCGCTGGTGAGATCTGTGACCTCACCCATTGTCAGGGGTGGTGGTGGGACAGACGTGCAGGGACATCCCACGGGGGCTTGGGGCAGGTCTGTCTGCCAGCCTGGGGTTTCTTCTGCCACACAGGACAAACAGCACTGGCTGTGTCAGCACACAGAGCCCTGTCCTTGTCCTTTGCTGCACAGGATGGAGCTGTGTCCCCTCTGCTGCCCTGCACAGGTCACACCTGGGCCCCACTCATCTCCCAGTGCCCTAGTGCCATGCAGTTCACACTTCAGCCCTTTCTGGCCACTGCTTGAGTAGGACAGGACTCCTTCCCTGTCCATTTCCAGCCTTAAAAACTTCTTCTTCCAAGAGGTGTTGAATCTTTTTGAATAAAGGCTTAAGTGTTGTCCTCCAGAAGTGTTTTTGAGACACTATGAGAATTTCAGGCCTCATGTTTCACCTGCTCTGCTCGGATCTGTCCTTGTGGGTGACTGATGGACGTGTACCCAGTGTGCCCTGGGTGTGTGTTCACTGAGAATCTCTTGTCTTTCCCAGGTTCAGGGTGTGTCTGTTGGTTCCATCAGCTGTGGTCTTCTTTGGAGCTCCCTGATGCTGAGGTAGCCCAGGGCTTCACCCCCACTGGTTTTTGTTCCCCAAAAAGCGGCACTTGGTTCCCAAGGCTCTTGGCTTAATGTACAAGGGCTCTGCTTGCCTCAAAATCTGCCCTGCTCATCCCTGGGAATGTAACACTGGAGCCTGGCTGGCTCAGTTCTGGCTGCCTCTAGGTGCCTTGGGGCATCCCAGGTGCAGGCTCTAATCTGCTCCTGCTGAGCCTGTGGCTGAGGTGCTGCAGGATTTACAGCTTTCACTGTGTCCTGTGCTCCAGCATGCAACAGACAGGGCCATCCTTATCCTGGATGCCCCTGCTGATTGCCAGGGAGCCGTGTGAAATGAGCCTTTCCTCCAGCTGGGAGGGTTGGCTGCGGGCTGGGGAAGCAGCCCTTGGAGGCTGGGGGGAGCATCCAAGTGCAGCAGCACTGGGGAGCACAGTGCCTGGCAGATGGCATTTGCTGTGCTGTAAGGGGATTTGCCACATGACCTGCTCAGCATCGGTGTCACGTGTGCACTGAGCAGACCTGGCATCTGAAAACACACTGAGATCAGCAGAGGAGCTGCTGCAAAAGGCTGGCTGGCAGGGGGACCCACAGGGATCCCAGCTTTTCCCATCAGGGTTTGCTGATGCTCACAGGAGCTCCATCCTGGTTTTCTCTCTGTGTTCAGGGCAGTTTTAGTGTCTGTTGTAAATCCAGTGATTTGCTGCTCCTCATGGACGGACACACAGCTCCAGCACTGGATGTGCATGAGCCTGGGAAGCCAGCTGGAAGGAATGGGGTGGTGAAGCGGCTGCAGTATTAACTTGACACCTAATTATATCCCCTGGGCTGACTTTTCCATTCTGTCATGCTCTGCTCTGTCTGCACTTTCTGGGAGTGTGGGATGCTGTGAAGCTCTCCATACCCAGCCATGCTCTGGCAGACATTTAAGATGAAATTATCAGCTGTAAAAGCTCTCCTGTCTGTGCCGCCAAAAGTAGCATCTCCCTGATGTTTATATTTCCTTAAACCAAGCAGGATAGGTTAATTCTGTATAGATTTGAAAGAATTTATTCCAACTCCTGGAATGGGATTTCACACCACAGTTCCCATGGGAGTTACCATGGAAGCTTCACTGTCTCTGACCAGAACTGGCTTTTTTTGACCTGATTCATATTCTGGCATTCCCTTGTTGAAGCAGGAACACCTCTGACCAGTTTCCACATGGACTCCTGAAGTTACATTTCCTACAGGCTTGTTTATATTTCCTTGAACCAACAGGATAGGTTAATTGTGTATAGTTTTGAAAGTATTTATTCCATCTCCTGGAATGGGATTTCACACCACAGTTCCCATGGGAGTTGCCATGGAACCTTCACTGTCTCTGACCAGTGTCGCCGTGGTTTTTTAAGATTTTCTAAGCCTTCTGATGTTGACATTGTTGTAGTGAACTTTCTCACACACTTTCTGTAAATAACTCATTGTTTTTTCATTCCTTTATGGAGGAGGAGAGAGTTGATGGGCTGTTGGTTTGACCAGTGCCATTGCAGAGGTGTCACTGTCACCTTCCAATCCACTGTCACTTTTGTAAAACTATAAATATTGGAGTCAGGGAATAAAACTCCCCTTTTTTCCTTCACCTTGAGAGAGGTGGTGTGCTTGTGTTCTTTCGTGTCCATCAGCGACAGACCAGAACTGGTTTTTTTTGACCCGATTCATATTCTGGCATTCCCTTGTTGAAGCAGGAACACCTCTGACCAGTTTCCACACGGACTCCTGAAGTTACATTTCCTGCAGGCTTTCTTCCCTAAGGAGGAGCTGAAGCCAGGGCCCAGGTGGGGGCAGTTTATGGCAGCTGCCAAGGGCCCAGCCTGCAGCAGGTCTGTACTAACCGTGCTGTTGTTGTTCAGTGCCCCAGGTGCTCAAGAGCTGCACGGAGTTCATCGAGAAGCACGGCATCGTGGATGGCATCTACCGCCTCTCCGGGATCGCCTCCAACATCCAGAAACTGCGGTAAGCTGCAATGAACCTTTTGTTATCAGGCACTGGCATCCTGGGAGTGATAGTGGAACCCTGGAAAAAGTTAAAGATAGAATCTAAAATGTTCGGCTTTGTGCTTTCCCAGATCAACTGCACCTGCGTAAGCAGTGTGATAAATTATATAATTGTTAGATGTGATGATTGTTTAGGAATTAAATGTAATTATTATATAACCATAAGAAGAATAGTGAGAAACTATGTTGGAAATTCAGAGAGGGGCTAAATTTATGTATACAATAGAATAATATAAGTTTAATGATTAACATGAAAGTTATATAACGATAGAGTATAAAACATGATGATTTCGGATGTATGGTCGGAGTCAGATTTGGGTTGAATATACCCCGATTCCCAGAGCTCTTAATAAACAGCACAGCATATAATCCCCCATGATTATGTGTTTGTGAACGCTAACAGGAGCAGCACTGATAGCATTGTGTGGGGTCACATCCCAACCAGCATCCCTGCTTCTGGTGCTTCCAGCTCTGGAACTGAGTCAGTCACACACAGCTTGTGCTGTACCCAACTGACATAACCCAAGGCTGTTTCCACACTGCATAAAATGGAAAGGCAAGCAATGGAATGAAAGTTATTTCTTGCTTTTATGGCCTCTTTACTTAAGTACAGGCATCATTTATAGTAGGGGGGCAGGGCACAGCCTGGCCTTCCTCTGCACATCCCTCCTGCACGGAGCTTTCCTTCAGGATAAAGTGTCAGGATCCTGGTGTCACTGTGCTGCCATCTTCCATTTCTGTTCTTTCTCTCTCCAGGAGCCCTTTGGAGCAGCCAGTGCTTCTCCCTGCTGCCTTGGGCTCCTGGCTTACCAGCAGTTCATTGGGAATGTGCAAAGGATGCGTGCCTGAGTCTGGTGGGGGCATTGCTGTGCTGCAAGGGAAGGGCCAGGAGTGTTCTGGGTAGAAGCTGTTCCCACCACAGCAAACTTCCTTTCCTCTTTCATGAGGCTGTTGTCCTCCTGTGGTTTGGTGTAGAATGTTGTGCTGTGGAGCATTGATGTGCTGGGTGGATGGGACTCACCAGCACTGCTCCTGGGCCCAGGGCCTGGCCAGGGCAGCACAGGGCTCTTTGCCATGGGCAGAGAGGCTGTTTTGGACGAGCTGTCCCCCAGTTCAGTGGGCAGGTTTGAGCTGGTACAGTGACTGTTCAAACCCTTGGATGGATGGGCTTGTTCTGGTTCAGATTAATCCTGTTTCTTATCCCAGCAAGTCCCATTTTAAAAATCTGGTCCCAAAGTTTTTATATGCAGGATCTAAAGGCTGTGTGGAGCTGTGGCTGAATAAAACATTTGGCATTGCTTCAGTTATATTCCTTTATTCCCTGTTTTGCCTTGTGCTGGACCATCCATCTAATCTCTGCCCTAGTCAATTTTTTTCCTTTTGTGTTACCAAGACCACTTTCTCCTTCATTGTGTATCAAGGTGCTTTAAAAATGGTTTTCTAAAATTGTAATGGCATCATTCCCTGTTGTAGTGCAGAGAATGAAGTGACAGCCTGTTTTCCAGGTTTCTGAGATGTTCCAAAAACAAAAGGAAGGGAGTACATGGCATAACTTATTGACACTGTCCTGTTCATGTAAATCCCTACAGATTTTGAGTGTTTGATGAACATAAGACACATCTTGCTGCAGTTCCCAGCTGTATAAACAGGGCATTAGGCTCATTCCAAAGCTGGGGCTGCAGTATCCTTATAAATTAATCACTGTGCTTAGATATCCCATGGAAGATCTGGATCTCCTGGATTTAAAGGGCTTTTTGGTTGGAGAGAAGGTTAGAGAATTTATTCCACATGGGAGATTTCCATGGAACAGATGTTGGCTCTTCAGTAGGGCAGTAGCTGCCTTTATTTGGCAGGTGGGCAAACAGCCACTGTTGATTTGGGGTGTTGATCCCTGGATCCTGGTATCCTGGCTCTTTCTGAGAAGCTGTGCAGTTGTTCTTCACCTAACAAAATCTTCCTTTGGGTCAGAAGGAATAACATGTAGCTCTGGAAACAGCCAGTGTAGACAGGAGGAGGGTTGAATGTGGTGGGGCACTCCTCTCTTCCCTCCATATTCACTTCTGCAACGGAGCATTTGACAGAGTGTGAGCTTTATTCCTAGGAAAAACCACTGGAGTAGGGCAGGGTATGGGCAGGGAGTTGGAGCCAGGGCTGAGTGTGTCTGTGTGGGGTGGGCTGGTGCCTTCCTGGGCTTTTCTGCAGAGCTGAGTTTCTGTCCTAGATGTGAGCAAGGGATGAGTCAGAAGGTGCCTGTGGAAGTGGTGTGAGCTGGACACTGGGCATGTGGAAAATTGAATGCTTCCTTTGCTCCTCTGCTGTCCTTAGGGTGAGGAAGGGATGGGCTGTTCACCCTCAGAAGGTGGGGAGCACTCCTGCCCCTTGTCTGGTGGGAGTGAAAGGCTTCCCATGAGCAGTGTCCATGTCCAGGGATGGAAAGAGTCCATCCTGATTCCAGGAGGGCTCAGCTACAAACACACCTGGAGCCCTGGGTGTGTTCTTCTCCTCAGGCAGGGTGAGCTCAGGGTTGTGTGACCCTCTGGGCACAACCTGCCAGCTTTGGGTGGGGGACAGGACAGGGACAGGGGTGGGGCACTTCACCCAGCCCACTCCCTGTGGTTGCAGTGCTGGCAGGATGAGCCCCATGGCTGTGAGCAGCCTCAAGGCTCTGGCAGGGGCCCCAAGGTTCTGCAGCTCCCAGGGCCTGGCTCACAGCTCTCATGGCCCTGCAGTGTCCTGCTAATTGGAAACAGCACTGCCCAGCAGATATGCCAGCAGCAAGGCAGCCCTCAGCCTTCTGAGCTCAGCTTTTATTTCAGAAACATTGGTGATTGGGTTTTTTTCTCTCTCTGAAAACCAAGGGAGTGCTATGGGGTTTTCTTCATGTGGTTCCTGGCTGTCTTCTCCCTGTAGCAGAGGCAGGCTCAGCTCACCAGCTCATCCCCCAGGAATTCCTGCACTCACTGGTTTCCATGTGCTGCTGATGGAAGTGACGCTGGCAGGACTTTATCATTGCCATTTGCAGGCCTTTGAAATGCAGAGGGACAGCAGCTCTCATCGTTCCTATGGGCAATCCCAGTCACAGCCCTTGGGAGTTAAACTTGTGGGCTTGGAAGATGTTCTCTGGAGACTTTGCAAAAAGCCCTGATGCAGCAAAAGGGATTGCAGCCAGTTGGTTGTAAAATTAACTGAAAATGCTTTATTAGAAAAAGGAAAAGTCTCTTTTTTGAAAAATATCCCCACTGGCTGCCCCACAGTCGTGGGTCATGTGGTTTTGGTGACTAAGTGTTTATTTTTTCCTGTAAATCAGGAAAGCCTTGCTGTAATTTGTGCTGGGTTTGATTTCATTCCTCCTCCTCAGAGCCCTTTCCCCATTTCTCCGTTCTCATTGCCAGCCACGAGTTTGACTCCGAGCAGATTCCTGACCTGACCAAGGACATTTACATCCAGGACATCCACTGTGTGGGCTCCCTGTGCAAGCTGTACTTCCGAGAGCTGCCCAACCCCCTGCTCACCTACCAGCTCTACGAGAAGTTCTCTGTGAGTGTGAGACACGGGGGGCACTTCCCCCTTCAGTGGGCCTTCAGCTGGTAGAGCAGAGAAGTCCTGGAAGCTGGACCTGCCTTCCACACACTTCCCTCTCTGTCTGCCTCACTTGGGGTTGTTAGAGCCATCAGGAGGGTGTGTCACCAGAATTGCCAGCCTGACACCGTGCTGCCCACACTCCTGATTC
Organism: Melozone crissalis; assembly: GCF_028551555.1. Taxonomy (NCBI): domain Eukaryota; kingdom Metazoa; phylum Chordata; class Aves; order Passeriformes; family Passerellidae; genus Melozone; species Melozone crissalis. Next base: position 3,710,300 of record NW_026535896.1, on the reverse strand, counting down.
CACCCTGCCGTTCCAGGAGGGGCTGGCAGTGCCCTGGGGTCTGAGGGGCCTTTTCTGTGTCCCCTTTAAGTCACTCAGAGGTGCCTTTGTCCCCTCTGCCACGCTGTGTTGGTTCCACTTGTGGGGCCACAGCAGATGGTCCCTGGCACAACTCCCATGCTTTGCAGGAATTCCCCTCTCGTTTGCCATTTCCCAGGAATGGGATTGGAAGCAAATGCTGCTCTGAGCTGAATGTCTTCTGCAGAAATTCTCTGTGCCATTAACATGCCCCAGGTCATGACTTACTTGCCCTTCCTTACATGATCCATATGCTGCTCAGTCCCCAAGACAGACCCCCCCCAACCTAAGGGGGAGAAGAGCAACAAAACCCCCCTGACTGCCAAGGTTTGGGATTTATTTGCAGCTAAATCCTTTCCTGCCTCATTCCAGGATGCTGTTTCTGCTGCTACAGATGAGGAAAGGCTGGTTAAGATCCACGATGTGATCCAGCAGCTGCCTCCTCCCCACTACAGGTCAGTGCAGCCTTTGGGTGTTGTGGGCATTTTGTGAGAGGAATTCTGTAATTCCACTTTCCCTCTCAAGACAGCCACCCTGTGCCTCTGCATATTGAAATGGTTATGGCTGTCAAAAGTTGGTTTATATTTTAATTAGCTCCTTACCAAACACTGTCCACTAAGCATGGTCTTACTTCAGGTCCTTAGAAACTCCATCTAGGAGGGAAATAGGAGCTTGTTATGTCAGAGTAAGGAAACAGTTTTATTGTAGGGGGTACAATACCAGTGCTAACAGCACTTTTAAAAAAATGAAATATAGCCAAAAAATTGCTCAGACCTTCAGCCAAACTTGGTCAACTGTATTTTGTCTCCAGTTTGCCCCTCCCTGCAATAATAGTAATTAGCAAATAACAACAATGCTCTCAGAATAACTGATGTAATTAATTATATTAGTATAATGTATTAGAGTAGCATAATATGGTGTTTTAAAACCACCAATTAAAATACTATATTCAAGCTAATTAGTAGTAATAAGAAATTGTGCTATATGGTAATGAGTCTTGACTAAGAACAACATTTTAACAGTCTTTAGTATTAAAAATTATGGCAGGGTATGGTGAAAAGGTACCAGACAAATTGGTATTGGTGATTGGCTTTAACAGCTGTATAGATACTGCATGTTAATGAGACTTTAATAACTAGTGATGCATTCACTAATTGGGAATTGTAATTGGTAGAAATAGCTAATGACAACATATGGTGGAAGTTATTTACAGATAGGTACCTATTTTAATTGGCTGGGCCAGCTCCCCTGGTGTGTCCCAGTGGTTCAGGTAAGTGACCATTTGGGGTGCATGCAGGCAGTATTTGGCTGTTGATGCCTAATTAGAATATTTCATTACAATCATCAACTGATTTTTGTAATGTACGTTAATGTATGTTAATCTAGAGGTGAAGTCAGAATTCTGGTCTGAGGGGTCAGGTGTAACACATGAGGACAGCTATTGATAACTATTTGTAGTCATTTCTGCCAATAAATGTTTAAATTGCAGTTACTGTGATGTGTGGTGATTAGCTGGACAATTGCAATGCTGCAATGAGTGGTATAAATAACTAATTATAAAAGTTAACTGGGGTTTAACTGATGTGTTATAAACTACAGCTGTGTTACTTGCTCTTCAAATAAGGTTGGCTAGTTGGTGCAACAGCTGCTGCTTCTAGTAACTAATTTCAATATTGATGTTAATTGAGGGGGTGTGGCCCTTTAAAAAATAAACTGATCTCTTTCTTTTCCTTTTCATTCACCTTTTCCCCTGAAATGATTTTTAGTTTATGGGGCTGGTTAAACTGGGTTCTGGTACCAGCAGCATGTGAGTCTCAGAGAGAGGGCACAGCCAACAGCAGCATGTGGAATGCTGTAGGTCACAGGGTGCTGCTCTCCTTTCCTGGGCTTTGCTTGGAAAAAGGAAAAAAACACTTCATTTTTCTGCTGCTCAGTGATGAGAAGTCACAGGCAGGAGCTGTCTGTTTGGCTTCCAGACAGAGGCATTTTCTTTACTTCCAATCTTGTCTATTTGTGGAATTTTCAGCCCCAAAACACCCTCTCTGTTCCATCTCTCTTCCCCCCAAAAAGAATAGGCTGTGAGACAGACACACGCCAGGGGCACCAGGAGGGTACAGCAGCATTTTCACTGCCACCTCCTGCTCCCTCCTCCCTAGTGTGTATCAAACTTAATATACAAATCGTACCATTTTTTAATATGAACAGAAGCCTCTGAAGTTTAACCTTCTATCTGCCTTACCAACCTCTGAGAAACCCACAGCCAGTATTTTCATTGTTCTGGGGTGTCTAAATCAATACCCCATGCCAGGATTAGCATTCCACGTCCTTCCCCACACATCCCTGAGCAGCCCCTCACAGCTGGCACACACCTGCAAAGGGTTTTTCCTGGAACTGTCCTTTCCTTGAGCCTGGAGCAGTCAGGAGAGACTGCCCTCAGCCCAGGCTGTGTCAGTGCTGCCAAAGCCAGCTCCACGGTGGGGCTGGGGGGAAGGAGTTCAGCATTCCTTGGTGGGAGCTGTCAGATCACAAGGAAATAATGAGCTGGCTTTGTGCTGTGGATCACGGCCTGGCTTTGCTCAGTGGTGCTGAACATTTGCCTCTCTCCTGTTTTCCAGGACACTGGAGTTCCTAATGAGACACTTGGCTCGTCTGGCTGATTATTGCTCCATCACAAATATGCACACCAAGAACTTGGCCATCGTGTGGGCTCCAAACCTCCTCAGGTACTCTGGGATTTTCCCATTTCAATAGAAAAGAAATGTTTACATTTATAAGCAACAGATACTCCAGAAAATCTCAGCTTTCAGCAGCTGGAAAGAGCTCTTCCTCTCTTCACCCAGTGCACTCTTCACCTCCTGTAAAATATGGGAAATTATTGTAAGCAGGATTTAAGATTGGCTGGCAAGTTCCTGACCTCGTGATGTAAAACAGCCCCTGTGTTATCCTGTCTCGCACAACTCAGTTCCACTGGCTGCAGTTTTGTCAGTAGTAACAAAGAAGAATTCCCTGAACCCTCTTTTAGAGGATAATTTCTCTCCTCTTGGTTAGATGAAACTGATGTGTCCTTGATCATCCAGGAGAATTTCTACAGTGGCATCACTGATTTCCCACTGCATAAGTCTCTAGAGTCTAATTTGACAGCTTTTGGCTGCAAGAATTCAAACTTACAGAAATTAACTTGGATAAATCTGTTTTGAATCTGGATGATAGGGCATTTTATTGGTGTAACTTAAAAATTTTGCTTTAAGAGAAAAAAATATTATCCTCCTGCCCTTTATTGTACTGATTTCTCACCTGCTGTTGTTACCAACCTGAGAAATCTGAGTGGGCAGTTCATCATGGAATCCCAGCAGAGTTTGGGTTGGGAGGGATATTAAAGCTCATCCAGTGCCACCCCCTGCCATGGGCAGGGACACCTTCCCCAGGTTGCTCCAAGCCCTGTCTGATCTGCCCTTGGGCACTCCCAGTTCATGCAGGTGGGCTCCTCTTTCTGGCAATTCCCCCACAAGCAGTGGAGTGACCTCATGTTTGAGTTTGCTTTGGTGAGTCCTGGAGCATTCACTCAGTAGGATCAGGTGGAGACACTCCCTGCTTGGGGGAAAATCCTCTTAGAGGCCACAGCAGGTTTATACAACAGCACTGCCTTAAACTGTGCCAGTCGTGGAAATGAGTTAACAAAAAGCTCTTGATTTTGGGTGTTCAGTGTATTAACCTCAATTCAGACCTCTCCTGTGGGATATCAGCACAGCAGTCCTGATGTGCAGAGTCACCGAGATAACCCTTGGGGGGCTCGGAGGTCCTGGAACGTTGCCAGAAGTGTTTGGTGGTTGGACTTTGATCCTGCACAGGAGATGACACCTGTGTGAGGATGGGAGGATCACACGGGGATAAATGGTGAAGGGATAGGTTAATTATAGAGTGAAACACAGGGTTTAGAATTTCGGTACAGGGGGGTTCTAGGGAGACAAGATGGAGGAATTAGGGCGTGTCCTGTCCTCCTCCTTCTTCTTCTTGGCCTCCATCTTCTGTGGTGGTGGTGGCACTTTGGGATTGGTTCTTACTAAAAGTGCACTTGTCAATAAGGGTGAAAGGCATTGGGGAAAATAGGTAAATATCTTATACGTAGTTTTGGGTATAAAGATAAGTGACCGCCCCGAGGGCTCTCAGTGTGCTCATGGCTGACGTGCTGTGCAGACCTCTGTCGGGCCGAGAGAAAATCTTGTAGATAAAAACTAATAAACACTGAAGACCGAGAAAAAACCTGAAGACTCTTTCCGTCCTTTGGAGCGCGGGCTGTCCCAAGGCCATCCCGAGCCTTTCCAGGCCATCAAAACAGCCGAGAAAGGGACACTCTCCCACACTCCCCAGTGTTCCTCTTGCCCCATCAATAAGGCTTTAACCTAGATCTGAAGTTTGGCCATAAATCCCCCCGGTCAGCGATGATTTGTGAGCGATGCCGAGGTGTAACCCCAGCCGTGCCTGAACCCTTTGTGGCCGAGCCCCAGGCCCTGCAGCCCCACAGGAGCCCAGGCCTGGCCCAGCAGGAGCCTCTTCCCTGTGCTGTGTCCCTGCAGGTCCAAGCAGATCGAGTCGGCGTGCTTCAGCGGCACGGCCGCCTTCATGGAGGTGCGCATCCAGTCGGTGGTGGTGGAGTTCATCCTGAACCACGTGGACGTGCTCTTCAGCTCCAAGCTCAGCTCCGTCATCCGCGATGGGGCAGGTGGGTGCTTCCCTGGGCCAGGAGCAGCGCTGCACGGCTGCCTGGGCTCCTCTGGGACACGGAAACATGTTTGTTTTAACCTGGAGGGCACATTGCTGGGCTGGGATGCCAGAACCAGACAGAGATGGCCTGCTTTTAGAAATTGCTGTCAGTACTTTTCTTAAAAGCCACTGATGCCCCACAGGAATGCAGACATGAATGTTTTCTACTTCTATGTTCTACCACTGAGAAATTGCAAGGAATCACTTATATCATTTTTTCTCCTGCTCCCTCTCCTTTTTAAAACCATCTTTTCTGGTGCTCCTGCATACTTACCCATCGGAGCTAAGTCTGTCTGCCCTCATCCCTTACCTTAAACACAAATAGAACAAGCTGGTGTAAAGCAGTCTCTCTGCATTCAGTCATGTTGAGGCTAAGAAACTGAAATCTTGCACTTGCTCAGGCTGATGTTGCTGTAGGATGAGGAATGAACCTGGAGCACCTGGTATGTCATCCAGCCTTGGAGCCTACAAATTCCCTTGAGTAACTGAGACCGTGTAGCTTTTCCATTGAGAAGGAGCAGAGTTGCACCAGGAGGAAAGTTTACTCTCTGTGTTAGTATGGCTGCCACAAGCTGTTCCTGCTCCTAAGCAGCATTAAGGCTGCACCATCTGCCTTGATAACCTGCCTGTGACTGAAACATGCACAGCTGCTGCAGTTAGCACCACCTGGGGACTGCAGAGAGCTGTGTTTGCACTGTATTTGCTGCTCCCTTCTTTTAAACAAACCCTACCTCTGCTTAGGCTGGCAGAGTTGATCCAAGTCCAGCTTTTTCTCCTACTGTAGGGCAGTTCTAAGTCCATGGAAGCCAGAGGTTAGCTTGGCTGAGCAGTGCCAGCCCCAGCAGGCTGACTCTGCCAGGGGAAGGAAGATAAGCATGCTCAGAATCCCAGCCAGATGATTATCCAGGCTTAGAATGCCCCATGTAAATTCAGCTAATTGTTTAATGACTCGGTCATTTGCATTCAGTGGCTTTGACACAGCTCTGGCAGGGAGCAGGGTCAGGCTGTTGTGTTGGCTGAGTGCAGGAGTTCTGCATTCCAGCACGGCTTCCTGGGAGCCTCTGGGTGTGAGCACAGCTCCTGCACCCACTGCTGAGAGGGGGAAATGGTGCTGCCAAACCTGTTTTAACCCAAACTTGACCCAGGACAGCTGAGTGATGTTTACAGCTCCTACACCCCTCCACAGACTCTGCATCCTTCACACAGAGCTGTGCTGCTCCAGGGACAGCCATGGAACTGGACCAAGCAGGATATTCTGCACTGATACAACTCCCCCAAAGCCTGAACTCACCTGGGAATCACCCCAGAAACACCAGAGGCAATGGCAGACACAGGAGAGCTGCTCCTACAGCAGACTCCCCATAATCTCTACAGTGAAGCTGTCAGCAGCAGGAGGCAGCAGCTTTCAAATTTTGCACATTCATCACCAAAACCAGGCACAAGCTCCAAAGGCCACAGGCAGGCCACACAGCAGATTCTGTTTGCTGTGTCCAGGTGCACTTTGGCTTGTAGCAGCTTCAGTCACATGTGGCATTTCCTGCTACACCGAGAGGTGAAATCTGGGCATGACCCAGACAGGTTTTATACAAAGGAAAAACATCATTTTCTTTACAGGCTCTTGCATCATCCAGATGAAGGAGAATGTGTCACAAAGGTTTCCATCCTACCTGCTTGCCTCTGTTGTTTTTTTTTTAATACACTAATCCATCATTCTTTTAGTCATCAACATATCTGTGACGTTGTGATCACATTTTGTCCACATCTTTCAATGGCTGGGATAACAGAGGTTCAGAAAAACACAGCACCTCCCTAGACACACAGAGCTGAGCTTTGATCTCTGCACTGCCTGTGCTGACTCTCCCTGTTGCCTGTGGTTTTCCCTTGCAGGGCACAGCTCTTTATCCCGGCCCAAGTCTCTGCTGGTGTCCTCCCCCTCCACCAAGCTGCTCACGCTGGAGGAGGCTCAGGCACGGACACAGGCCCAGATCAACTCTCCCATCGTGGCAGACAGCAAGTACATCGAAGTGGGAGAAGGCCCAGCAGCTTTGCAGGGGAAATTCCACACAGTCATTGACTTCCCATCTGAAAGGTAGAGACAGGTTTCCTCTCCAGCATGTGTCATAATGGTGTTAATTTGAATACAGCAGGAATTTGCTTATATTGACTTGGGACTTGTTATATATGTAAACATTGTGGCCAGTTTTCTACCTGCTTTTGACTCTGGGAGGATTCAGCTCATATCAGTGGTGTTGGTTTAGCCAAATAATTTGTGCTCCACTCCCTCTTGTTTTCACCAGGGACATCATTTAATGTATAAATCCATGTTGTCTGTGATGCAGAGATGCCTGGACCAGTCACACACAGAAATGTAAACAGGGTGAACACCTCAGATGTTGGGGTTTTCCAGGACTAAGTGCTCTTCCCAAATCCAGGTTCCCTTGAAATGGAGCAGTTGGACAGGCTCCATTTCACTGGAATTTAAATATGGACACTGGAAATTAAATATGGTAGTGGAGGAGACTAAAGTGGTTTTATAGAATTTTATAGAAAAGAGAGATGCTTTTGAACACCTTTATGGCTGCCCAGCTTCCCAGAGAACTGGGGCTTCTTCCAGAAAGTTCATCCCTTGGCTGCTGGACTGGACAAGGAAGAGCCTTTCCTCACCTGCACTGCAGCTGCTTTGTGGAGTTTGGGGGAATTTACACAGCAAGACTTTAGGGCTGAGCTGGAAGAAAGAAAACATCCTCAGCTGGGAAAAGAGGGAGGTTCCAAGCAGAAACCTGGAGTTTCTGAGCAGAAAGCAGAGAGTGCTGATAAAAAGCAGCCAGGATTGAGCTGCAGCCCACCCTCCATCCATGTGTTCCATTTTCTCTCCCCAGGAAAAGGCCTCCCAGCAAGATGAAGAAGTCTCCAGTGGGGAGCTGGCGTTCCTTCTTCAACCTGGGAAAATCCTCCTCCGTGTCCAAGCGCAAACTGCAGCGCAACCCCAGCGAGCCCTCGGAAATGAAAGCCATAGCCCTGGCAGGTGAGGTCCCCTTCCAAAACCCGGCATTGTCAGCAGGGCAGAGTGATGTTTCCAGCGGGCTTTTATCTCCTTCTAGCGTCCAAGCCGTGCATGACACCTCCAGTAGCTCTTCTTTCCCAGTGGATCTCGGGCAGCTCTGGAGCCTGCCAGGGCTCGTAGCTCTGTGCTTTGCTTGGAACAGCTTTGGAAGGATAAGATGTGGCTGCTGCTATCACAAGTCACAGGATAATTCCTTCTGACACTCTCATTATGAAATGAGAATACACTTCTCATTCCCCTTGCTGCTCTCAGAAGAGGGAAAGGCACCTTCCCACAAACACATTCCCTCCAAAAGCTGCACCAGAGTACCCAGAGAAGGCAGCCAACAACCCTTTGTAGTCACAGGCAGCATATGTAGGTGGAATTCTCAACCTTTTCCATATGTAATTTTCTGTTTCTTTCCAAACTTAAAAATAGCAACAGCATGTTTTTGCAGTAAAAGACATCACAAATCCCAAAATATGGGCCCAGGAGAACTTTTATCCCCTCATCTCTAAAGATTGATCTTTAAATTCTTACCCTCACAGTCTTCACACTTGCTTATGATGTCCTTCAGGACTGTCTCCTCAGAGACTGAAATTATACTTCTTTAGTGCCCATAAAACAGGGTCTGTAAATGTTCCTTCCTTCCCCCTTTTTGAGGGGTTTTGCTTGTGGGAAATTGTTTCCCATCCTGTCACCTGCAGCAGTCATCGCTTGGGTTGGTCACTGTTTCCAGGTAAAATGAGAATCAGAAACCCACCTTCAAAACAAGATTACTCTCAGGACAGTGATGTTGGTGCTAGAAATGCATTTGTTTTTCCTGCCACCGTTACCCAGCTAAATGGAAACCCCTTTCCTAACTGATGCCTGTGTGGTTCCTTCCTTCAGGAGGACGAGGAGACAGCGGGACGCTCCGCTCGGCCAAGAGCGAGGAGTCCCTCACCTCCCTGCATGCTGTGGATGGTAAGGCAAAATCCTACCTGCACTTCCAAGAAATGGGCATTAAGGGAGGCACTTTGACATCTCTGGCTGTAGATATTCAACAGGGCAGGTTTGCCACTGCTCCAGGGGAAGCTGAACTTGCTAACTGATGAAGCAGCTTTCTGCTCCCAGCACAGATGAATCTTACAGAAATGCTCTTCATGGCTTTTCCTGCTTTTAAGGTTGAAAAAAGCAAAACTCTTGCTTTGGTGTAGCTGACGCTGCTTATGTTCATTCCTTGGCTCCTCCCCTTGCTATTTCAAGGTTGACAGAACAGCATTGTGGAGGAAAGTGCTCTCTGAGAAAGACTTTCAGCACATTTAAAGTGTCTTTGCTTGTGCTCACAGCTTAGTTTCACACTAAATCATGCCTGGCAAGTGCTGTAACAGAGTTTAAGCAAATGGAATAAGCAGTCACTGCCAAGGATGTTACTTTGTGTGCAGAGATCACATGGGGAGCCTCTCGCTGCCTTAGGACTGCTCTGACCACCCCCACCCCCGACTGGGCTGGCCCCCTGGGCAGGAGCTCTTGTCACTGACCCACGGTGTCTCCTCTCTTGCAGGTGAATCCAAACTGTTCCGGCCCAGAAGGCCCAGGTCCAGCAGCGATGCCCTGTCTGCCTCCTTCAACGGGGAGCTCCTGGGGAACATGAACCGCTGCAACTCCTACGACAACCTGCCCCATGACGACAGCGACGGCGACGAGGGGCTCATCCACGTCCCTGCTCTCATCTCCCCCCGCTCCTCGGAGGACGTGGACCTCAGCCCGCCCGACATCGGCGTCGCCAGCCTGGACTTCGACCCCATGTCCTTCCAGTGCAGCCCCCCCCAGGCGGAGTCCGAGTGCCTGGACAGCAGCACCTCCCTGCTGGAGTCCGTCGATATCAATAAGGAGAAGCCAAGCCTGCTCAAGAAGGATTTAGAATCAGGCAGCCAGTCCCAGACCCCAGGCAGTGCCACAAGCTCTGAGCCAGTGTCCCCTTTCCAGGAGAAGATGAGTCCCTTCTTTACGCTGGACCTGAGCCCCACAGAAGAGCAGGCCTGCAAACCCCTCAGCTTCTCACCCAAGACAGCCCGAAAGCCCATCAAATCTCCACCGCTGAGCACTGAACCAATGTCCTTTGTGCTACCCAGCCGTGTGCCAGAGGCCATGGGAGGAGTGCCCACCACATCCAGGAACTCCTCTGCTTCCAGCTGGAGCAAAGAGATTGGCATCACTGAGATCACAAACAGGTCCCCAACCCAGATGTCCTTGCCCCTGAAAAACAGTGAAACAGGAACAGGGGAAGGAGCCCACCAAGAGCTGCAGCATCCCCAGCTAGTGACTGCTTGCAAAGCAGAGTTGCCAGAAGAAGGGGAGAGAGCCATGCCAAGCAGTCAGAATAAGGCTGTACCCAGTGGACACACCCAGCCAGGTACAGTGCATTTTCCTCCATTCTTTCTTTAAGTTCCAAAGGGGAGCTGCTCTCAGAACCGTCCTCCTCTGCGTGCCTTTAGGAGAGGGGATTGCCCGTCAGTTCTGGTCACGAGTGTCTTGCAGGGCTGTGCAGATCAGTAAAGTCTTAACCTCTGCCTTCTCCCTACATCACACAAATCTCGGATAATTTCCATAATGCTTTATATTCCGCTTTTTTTTTCCCCATCCTCTCATGCGTGAAAATCTCTAGCATGTCCTTCTCAATCATTTCAGCCAATAGACCATCTAAGACTTTTCCTTTTTTAAATTAAAAATCTGCCAACACTCGAAGAAGGGACCTTTCCGCCTAAAACCTTATGATCAAAATTGTGTAAGGGTATCTCATTCTCTGCTACCTCCTTCCTACCTCTAGAAATGCAAGAGGAGCCTTTAGACAATCTCTTGGGTTTTTTCCTCTTTGTGATGAACTGCTGTGCTGTCGAGCAGCGTTTACCTGTGAGACACAAGTGTTTCACATCAGAAGGAACTGCCACTGTGAAAGTGTGGAGAGCATCTATTTTTTTATAATAGTCGTTAAGGTCACTCTCCTTATTGGGTAACATAAAATCACTCTCTCTCTCAATTTTCCCCCCATTAGGAGCAGTTGCCCTCGACTCCCCCCAGGATCCTGTTCCCGTCAGTTCTGTGTCTCTTATCCCTCCTCCTCCTCCGAAAAACGCAGCGCGCATGCTGGCCCTAGCGTTAGCCGAGTCCGCGCAGCAAGCATCCGCCCAGTCCCACAAAAGGCCAGGAGATGCTCATGCTGAAAGCACAAATTATGGAGAGGCTGAAGCTGGCACAGCTCTAGAAAAGCTCCATCTCTCTGCGGGCGCTCCCGACAAGCTCCACCTGTTCACTGCTGTGCCCGAGAACCGCCTGCACTTCCAGCCCGGGGCACCTTTAGAGCAGGACTGCCAAGGCACGGCCGGGGAGCAGAACCACCCGCCCGGCGCACCTGGAGGCCAAGAGCCCCCGCCTCTCCACACGGGCACGCCTGGGGACGCGCCTGGCAGCAGGGATGCGGAGCAGGAGCAGTCCAGCTTCCACCTCAGCAGAGCGGGGGACAAGGAGGCCTTCCCGGCCCACGTGGGGGACTGGGAGCACGCGGCCCCGCACGGCCCAGGGACGCTGCCGGAGCGGGAGCTGCCCGGCGCGGAGCCGGCTGCGGAACAGCCCCACCTGCGCGCGGGCCCGGCTGGGGACAAGCTGCACGCTCCCTGCGCGGCCGAGGACAAGCTGCAGTCTCCCTCCGTGGCTCCCGCTGGGGACAAGGGCGCCCCGGCCGCGGTGCCGTACCTGAGCACCCTCCCGGGCCCAGAGCCCCGTACCCCGCCCGGGGCCGCCCCCCCGGCAGACGTGAGCGTCCCGCCCGCGCCGCGCGCGGCCACGGCCCCGGCACAGAGGCAGGAGCACCAGGCTGCCGTGGGACAGGTGCCAGCGGCCAAAGCACCCAGCGGCTCTGGGCAGGTACGTGCTGCTCCCTGCACAGCTCCTCTGAAATGCTGAGCGCTGGCAATGTCGGTCCAAATCCAAATGGCAAGGGAGGGGAATTGCAGGAAACTGGGAGTGACGTGGGTATAACACAGACACAGCCTTGCAGGAAATCCTGTGCTGCTTTCCTAAGGGAGCATCCTGTAGGGGATATACCCACTCTTCTTGGTTTTAAGGAAAAAAGTATTTGCAGGGGCAGGTGACAGAGGGATTGATAGTTCAGAATGCTCAGAAAGAAGAATTTTTGCATCCTCTGAAAGGGTCCTCTTCCAGCATCCTGGTTAGGTTCTTGTCCAGTCAGCGAAAGGATGAGAGGACACAGTTTTAAGCTGCACCAGGAGAGGTTTAGCTTGGACAACAGGAAGAATTTCTTCACGAAAGGGTGATAAGTGCTGGAAGGGGCTGCCCAGGGAGCTAGTGGAGTCCCCATCACTGGAGGTGTCCAAGGAGCAACTGGACATGGCACTTAGTGCTCTGGGCTGGTGACAAGGGGGGATTGATCTCAGGTAGGACTCCATGGTCTCAGAGGTCTTTTCCAAACTCAGTGATTCTGTTAAACAAAGCAGGTCAGATTGCTTGTGCAGCTTTGAAAAATTTCCATCAGAAATCTAAAGCCCGCAGCCCATGAAACACGCCTGGCTGCATCCTAAGCCCTGCAGCCACATTTAAGTCAGGAATTTTACTTTACTGCACTTCTTGATCTGCTCACCATTAACATCAGACTTTTAAAAGCAGACCACCTAAGGAAACACTGAGGGTAATGCGTGAGGAGACAGCCACCTCCTCCCTTCCTCTGGTTTGGCATTTGCAGAGCACACCAGTTGTGATAGGTCCCTAAAAACTGCCGGTGGCATCATGCCTTCCCATGCTGAGAGAGGGAACATACATGCCTGTCAGTCCCCAACAAACAGAAACCAGGCACAGATATGCTGGAATGGAGCTGATCTGTAGAAGAGTCTGGGATGTTCTAACTACAGAACAGCAGAGAAAAAGCTGCTTGTCCCTAACTTTGTCTGCTTTCTTCCCTGCAGATGTGGAGCACAGCTACACCTGAAAAACCTCCGGAGCCCACGCCAGGCTTTGTCTCCGAGAACAGTTCCAGTGCCCGTGGCTCCTCTTCCATGCCTGCAGGCCACCAGAGCCACTTGGAAAAGCCTCGGGAGAGCACGAGGGCTCCCCCTCTGCACCTGCGCTCCGAGTCGGTCCCTGCCCCCTCCTCCTACAGCTTCACCCCGCCCGTGCCACCCGTGAGGACACTGGAGAGCAAGATCGCCGCGGCCATGCACTCCAACAACACGGACACCATCAACAACTCCAACTACCACTCCTTCCTGGCCTCCTCCATGCTGGCATCCTCCGTGGAGGAGGCGCTGCTGCCGCCGCCACCGCCGCCGCCTCCCAAGCACTCGTCCACGCAGCCGGTGTACGTGCCGCACCCCAAGGCAGAGAGCCTGCCCGAGCCCGCGGGGCCTGACCCCTACCTGCACACCAAGCACCAGTACCGGCCCGAGAGCGTCCCTGCCCACGGCTACCACGGCAAGGCCGAGCAGCACCAGCCCTACCCGCCCCGCCCGGAGCCGCCCGTCGCCGCGGGCGCGCGCTACGGCTCCTACGGCACGCAGGGCAAGGGCTCTGCCGCGGGCCTGCACCCCAAGCCCCGCGGCCGCACCGACTTCGTGTCCTCGGTGAGCTCCGCGGGGCTGCGGGGCAGCGGCTACGCCGAGGAGGCCCCCCCGTACCCCACCATCCGCAGGGTGCAGTCGCTGCACGTGCCCGGCCCGGCCGCCGCCGCCGCCATCCGCTCCGTGCCCATCTCCCGCACGGAGGTGCCCCCAGACGACGAGCCCGTGTACTGCCCGCGGCCCCTCTACCAGTACAAGCCGTATCAGCCCCACTCCGACTACCACGTCACGCAGCTCCAGCCTTACTTTGAGAACGGGCGGGTCCATTATCGCTACAGTCCCTACTCCAGCTCCTCCAGCTCCCCCTTCTACGCCGCGGCCGACGCGAGTTTCTGCGACCTGGATCCCTACAGCACCGTGCGGGTCCGGCCCTTCCACGGCCTGCCCGGCCGCGAGTTCGGCCCCTACGTGTCCCGGCTGCAGGGCAAGGGGCTGTACCGCTACCCCAGCCTGGCCGCCTACCCCCGGGCGGGGCTCATCAACCACCTGGGCAAAGAGCACAGCTTCGTGAGCAGGGACGTGCCCCCCGCCCCGGACATCAAGCACATGTACATGTCCTGGGACCTGGAGGACATGGAGAAGTACCGCATGCAGTCCATCCGCCGCGAGAGCCGCACGCGCCAGAAGGTCAAAGGGCCCCTCATGTCCCAGTACGACAACGTGGCCCCGCTGCTGCAGGACGAGCTGGGGGGCCTGGATGCCATCCACCTGCGCAGCAAATCGGATCCAGGCAAGAGCGGCCTGCTGACGGTGGCAGAAGGGAAAGAGGGCAGGTACCCGGCCAAGGCGGCCACGCCCGAAGGGGACGAGCGTTACTACGGGCAGCACGCGGAGCCCGAGCTGGACCGAGCCCTCTATCACGGCGGGGGCTACGGGAACGGGCAGCCCGAGAAGCCGTCCCTGCCCCAGAAGCAGAGCAGCATCCGGAACAGGAAGATGCACGAACCAGGCGGCAGCAGCAGCGAGCACAGGACGTATTTGCAGCAGGAAGCCAACCATAGGCAGCCTTCCGAACCCAAAAATGGGCCCCCCTACCCTGAGTACAGGCCCAAGGGTGGCCCGGAGCCCTCTGAGCCCATGGGCTACCAGCACTCGGGCAGCAAGTACATCCCAGGCAGCCAGGAGACCCTGAGGCTGAACCACAAGGAGGGGAGGCTGGCAGAGGACAGGCCGGACCTGGAGAGGCCCCGAGGCAGAGCGTCCATGGAGAAGCACTCCAGAGACTGCTACAAGGAGGAGGAACACGCCGCCCCTCCCGTGGCGCCGCCGCCCAAGCCCGAGCGGAGCCACAGCCTCCGGATGCGGGAGCACCCCGAGCCCATGGAGAGGGACTCTGCCCTGCTGTACCCCTACCAAACCCTGGGCAAGCGCCAAAGCACGATGACTGTGGTGTCCCAGTACGATAATCTGGAGGATTACCATACCCTGCCTCAGCACCAAAGAGGGGGCTATGCTGGAGCGGGGGGCTTCGTGCCCCCTGGCTTCCCCCACGTGCACAGCAGAACTTACGCCACGGCGCTGGGGCAGGGAGCCTTCCTCCCCACAGAGCTGTGTCTGCAGAGGCCCGAGACAGAGGTGCACGTCGAGTGAGCTCTGGGGGGGACGAGGGATAGAGTCTAAGCAGCCTCTGCTGGACAGTGGACTGTTTTATTTTTTCAGTGACAGTAAGAAACTCCCCGACCCTGCCCAGTGAGCAAAGCAAAGCCCCCTCAGCCCTCCCCTGGCCCCCACTCACTGTTTTTATGTAGTAGAGCTATAGATTTTCATGTAGTTTTGAGCCACCTGGGAGGACAGGGCAGGCTGTTGGCACACAGGTGTTGCCAGAGGCCGAGCAGGGCTGACACAGATGCTGTTGGGGCAGGGAGGGAAGGAGTTTGCCCCTCCCAGAAGTGACACTGGCTGCTGCTCCCCACGCCCAGGGTCCCATGTATGATGGGCTGTGCACGATGGACTGTGCCTGCAGCTCCATCCTGCTGCAACTGCCCATCCCAGCTGGCTCCAGGAAAGGGCCGTGGAGGATCCTCGGAGTTACACAGAGAGAGTGGGGCTGGGCAGGGCTCCCCAGGGATCCTCTCCTTGCTGAGGCCCTGCCTGTGCTGTGGCTGCACCCACTGCAGCTGCTCTGAGCTGGGTGGGGCCTGTTCTGGTTTCCAGCCCAAGGAATAGGCTCTGAAGCCAGCTCAGAACACAACACACTCGTTACATTTCTTGCTTATTAACAAGCTGCTTCTGCCTATAAGAAGTCCATTTCCTTCACATTTCTGTGTTGTAAGCAGAGGCCAGCTGCAGGAGCCATGTAGGACAGGTTTGCATTTCTCACACCAAAAGAAATAAACCACTAAACTACACCAAACCCGACCCCCAGAGCTGGGAACAGCACACCCATTCCATGCCAGTCCTTCCTCTTTGCTGCAAGGTTATCTGTGGCCCAGATAAGCTCATTCCATCCTGTGGCTGGCAAGACTCTTATTATCTCACTGCAAAAAATACTAAAAAAATAGATTAAAAAAAAAGTCTATAGGATTATGTAAATCAGAGCCCTCCTTGCCAGCTGTGTGTGACAAGTTGTCTGCGTGAGCAGCTGCCCTGGGCCAGGTCCTGCAGCAATTCCATCAGGGAATGCTCCTGCTGAGCTTAAACTGGAGGTCTCCAGACTCTCTGCAGCCTCTGAGTTCCATGCTAGGCAGAGATCCCTGTGGAGTTGTGGCACACAGGGAGCAGTGATGTGCCCAGGTGCAGTTCCTCCAGGACTCAGTGAGTAGGAACAGAAGGCCAGTGCACTCTAGAATACACCAAAAACGGTGTTCAAGCTGTTGAGAAGCTTTGATATTGTAAAAACGGCCTGGCAGCCCCTCATGCTGCCTCTCAGACTCCCCAGGACTCACACCCCCTGTACAAATAAAGCACATCCATTCCATTAGGTAGGGCTTGCAAGCAATACTTGAGATTTAGCAGTTTTTAAATGTTCACTGATAAATTCCAAGGCCATTCCTGTTCCGTGTGGTTGAAGAACTTCTCTACCTGTTTCAAATCTCTAATCTTTTATGAAAAACCTGGAAGTCCTGCAGTTAGCACACAGCTGCTTAGGTGGGGCTTTTTGAACAAAAAGTTTCATGGCTATTTTGGGACTTTTAAATCCTAAGGAAAGCCTGCTTCTAGTTGCTGACTACTCTGTAGCTTTTTGCTTCTTTTAACCTTGGAGCCTTGTCTGGGGCTGTTTCAGTAACTACCTTCTGGATATATTTTATTGTGCAATGCTGGTGTTTTAAGCATTTTGTTTAGAAGAGTTCTCACGTGTTATGGAACGAAATCAGGCAGTAAGAAAAAAAGAAGAAAGAAAAAGAGAAAAAAGCAGCACTGTGATCCAGGTTACCACAATCTCCTCATGAAGAATTCCCAGGTAGAGGGGTTGGGGTTTTTGGTGAGGGAATGCTTTTTGTAGTGTTTTCTTTTAAGGAAAACTGACAGAACTGCACAGAAAGGGACCACTGGGTGAGCCACCCTGTCTCCACTGGCAGTAACTGCCAGGCAAGGCTGAGCTGCCCTGGTTCCTGGGAGCCAGGCTGGATTATCTGTGCTCCCCAGCAGAGCTGTGTTGTGCCAGGACCAGCCTCAGCCCCTGGCTACCTGCCAGGTCTCCAGTTGAAGCAGGGATAAGTGTTTGGTTCAGGCTATTTGGGATTCAGGTAAAGAGAGCTGCAGGTCCAACCTCTCTCTCTGTGAAAGCCTTAACTCCCCCCTGCCCTCAGCCTCCCCTCCCTCTGCCTGGGCCTTACTCAGCCAGGACTATCCTGCCACTGCCAGGGGCCGCTCCAGCTCCTGGCAATTGTAAAGCCTCTGGATTTTCCTGCTCGAAGCCACTGTCTCCCTGTAGAGCCCAAGTGCCATCCCTGACAGCCTCTGCTCCTCAGTGCTGTGCTGCTCTCCCTGCATTGTGTGAAGTGCCAGGTGCAAAGCTCATCCCATTGGAAACAAACCCTTCAGCACCTTTCCCAAAGGGCTTCTGGAAGTGCACACCTGTACCCTAACCCAGAGGGCTGCTGCAAACAGCTTTTGGGAATGAGAGGAAGAAGACAGCAGAGCCAGCAGAGAGAGCAGAGACTCCCAGCCACCTCCCCCTTGGTGTGCAGCCACAGCCAGGTGTGCTCCGAGGGTGGGAGCTCTCCAGGAACCCAAACTCATGTCCAGCACTGTTGAGCCACAGTACAGAATTCAAAAAGATGAAGGCACCAGCTTTTCCCAGGTAACACAGACCAAAACCTTTCCTTTATTGTTCCTCCTGCCCACAGCTTCAGCAGCATCCTGCATGATCCTGCCCTGCCAAGCCATACAGTGAACTATGCAGTCCTGCTCCTGCTCTGGGCTCAGTCTGCTGGTCCTACAGAGAGTTTTACATCCTCATTAACTCCAAAATTCATAGGTGAGGTTGGAAAGGGTGTCATGCATCAGAACAAGGCAGGCAGGTGGCACCAGGAGTCTCAGGTGGGTGAGCTGGAGGACAGTGACAGCCCAGTCCGGTGTCCCAGAGTGGAGAGAGCAGGGGGACAGCAACGCAAATAATCCTCTAATCCAAGTGCAGTTGTGCTTGGGCTCAGTAATTCTTGCCTGACCACGTCCCACGAGGTGACAGCAGCTCTGTTCCTCAGCAGTTCCCTCACATGGACACTATTGCATCTAGAGCTGCCACTCCCTCTGTTTCCAGCAGAGGGTCTCCAGTGCATGCAGAATGAGGCTCCGGGAGTGTGCTCCAGCTCTGGAATTTCACCTCTGCTTTGGAGCAGGACGTGACCAGCAGGAGCCCTTCCTTGGGAAGGGGAGTGCAGTCATAGGTGAGTAATGAGGACTTGGCCCCTATGAAGTCTTAAGTAAAGCATTAATTTCTGATTTTTGCAGAGTCTAATCAGGTGATATCTATATGCATCTCTGAGAACACCCCCACAACTTTGTGCCTATGTCTTTGCAGTGATCCCCCGCCCTGCTCCCCGCGGGGGGATCAGTGAGGATTGCACAGTGGTAGTAAGTTGCTACACAAAACCAAAACCGACTTGAAAACGTTCTGGTCCTCTTTGACCCCAGAAGGGACAGAACCTCAAGTGTGCTCTGCCATCCCCCGGGCTGGTGCCAGGGCATTGACTCAAGTGGTGTGTTACATGTCAGGAAATCCGGGTGAGAAGTTGTTTTCCCTCCTTTCGTTGTGGCGGCTTAGGCGCGTTCCTGTTCCCCGAGCCCAGATCCCTGTGAGAGGCCTGGTGTGGTGTGAGCCGGCACCTCGTTCCTCCTGTGTGCACAGCCCTGCCTTGTCCAGCTGGGGGGAGGGAGGGGAATAAAGGGTTGTTTTGCCGTTCATTTTCCTGCTGTAGAAGACTTGATTTTTCTTTCCCTGAGCCGCATGAGAGAAACATCCCAGAAAGTCTTGGGTTACCTTTGGAGTTCCCTTCACTTTAATTTATAGAGTGTCTTTTTTTGTGAACTGGTGTAAAATGTATATGCTGACAAGCTCATGTATTTTTATGTAAATATTTTTTGTGGTTCCCCACTTGCCCTTCTCTGTAAATATTTAGAATTCTCATATTCTTCTCACCTTGTATGATGCAGATGTGGTTTTGTTTCTGTTTTTTATTTGTACTGTAATGCAACAATCCAGACTGAGGTGTCTTGTGGTATTAAACAAAAGCAACAGTCCCACTGAGCTCACACTCAGATGTGCAACTTGACAGCATTAATCAAGCCAGGTTAAAAACTACTCAGGTGTGCCTGTGTGTATTTTTTCCTCTCTGCCTCGTTAATTAACAGCCTACTTAAAACACAAAACAGGAAGAGGCAGCTTGGGGACGTGCCTTGGAGGGAGGGATGCTGGCAGGCAGCTAAGGAGGAAGGAGGTGACTTTGAATTCCCATGCCAAGGCTTTGGGCTTATCTGTGCCATTGCACCTGTGCCCATGGCTGCTTCCTAACCATAAATAAACCTGCCTGGGCTGTTTGAGTGTCCCTTTCCTCTCACCCAGCACGACAGCACAAGCAGAAACAGCCTGGCCCTGGCAGTGAAGGCACAGGGCAGATGAAGTCAGGACAAACAGATGGCACAGGCCACCTCAGAGTTGGCTGGGAGGGATTCTGGGCACCGCAGTAATACTGCTCATAGTTAATTAATAGCAAAAAGATTATTAAAGAAAGCAAATTTCAGACATTTCTAACACTCTTAAGAAGGATCTCTCACAGTTCTTTCATCCAGTAAATAATACTGAGTGTAGACCTGCTGCCAGAAATAGGAGCAGCCTGATCCTTCTCTGCATGGAGGACAGGTGACCCCACTGCTCATGGCCTGTGGGGTGGCTCCTGCTGCAGTGCAGCTCTGCCCAGGGCTTTGTGTGACTGCACAGGGGCTGCATTAGGGCCTTTGGAAATCTTTGCCTCATCTGCTCTCAAACCTCACTTCAGTCCAGATCTGCTTATTAATGCACATCCAAACTTGGTGCTGCTCTCCTTGTAAGGCCCCACCAGCAAACCCAGCAGCCCATTTCTCCTGCCTGAGCCAGGAATTCCTGCTCTTCAGAGCCAGGAGCAGAGGCTGTGCCACAGGAACCCTCCTCATGGGAGGACACCAGAGCTGCCCTCACAGGGCAGGACATGACCAGGCTGATTTAGCAAAGAAAAATCTTGATTTTCAAGTTCAGTAGATGAATTCCCATCTTAACTGAAGTGTTGGTGGCTGGCCAGCCCGTTTTCTGCACAGCACCCTGCCAAGGGTGGGTAAATCCATGGCCGGACCCTCGGGCTGGGTGGGAAAGGGAACAGCACGAGGTTGAACCCCAGGGGTTTCCTCAGGGAGCAGCCCCAGAAGTGGCACCTCCAAGCTTGGCTTGGCCTGAAGTGCTCCAAAAGCAGCACCCCGGGCATTTCCTTCAATGGCACCGAGATCAGTGACCAAGATCTGCGGGCTGGGGGTTCCACACACCAGGAGGGGGCTCGGGGTGCCCCTGCAGCACCGGGAGCAGCTGGGATGGCCCCAGTTCTCCACTGCTGTAATGATAAACAGGATGGAAACTCCATCCCTCTGACAGCCTGGCCTGAGCAGCTGAGCTTTGTGGGCAGAGCAGTTGAGGAAAAGGGAGAAGGATGGGTTTAAATTGTGCCAGAGGAGTGGCAGGTGCCGGGGCACAGAATCTCTTCTCCTCCCGAGCAGTTTCCAGCAGGCAGCGCTGTTACACCGCCTGTGCCTCTCAAACCCGACCTGCCGCTGGAAAAGATGATGATGTTCCTTTCTAGCAGTTTCTGCTCGGCTTTCCAACTCCTTACATCTAAGGATGGGTTTCCTTTTAGTTTTTTCATATTAGAAGGGATTTGCAGAGTGGTCAATGTCGCAGCATGTAAGGCAATCCTGAGGAGCAGGAGCAGCCCCACTCCCCCCACCGGGAGGGGACCTGCACACCTCAGCAGGGATCCACTAAGCTCCAGGGCCCCATCCCTAAGGAGCACAACAATATGTTCACTTCTACACTAAAAGCCATCCAAAACCAGCAACTGATGCTGGAAAAGCCAGGAAGATGCTCAGTCCTTCCTTCCTCCCTCCAGCTGGTGCACGGATGCCCTGCTAAAATTCATTATGAGCTCACAGAGGCAGAAGAGCCCCCAGCACAGGCTCTGGGCCCAACACCTGCCAGAGCAGGGCTTGGGCAAATCCATCCCCAGCCGTGCCAGGGCTGAGCCTCCCCTCCCCTCCCTTCCCTCCCTCCTTGCCCAAAGCCCAGCCTGCATTTGTATTCTCCCCAGCACCTGCCTGGGGCCCGGGCAGGGCAGGGGACAGAGGTGACTCTGCCCCAGATGGCTCCACACTGGGGCTGCTGGTGCCTCTCTAACAGCACTTGACAGGAGTTTGGCAGTGTCACAGGGCTGGAGAGGTCACCCAGATGGCCTGGATTGGCATTCCTGGTGCAGGAACTGCCTGCCAGCCCCTCCAGAGAGCTGGCACGGAGGGCAAGGATCCTGCCCAGGCACAGACTGGCCACTGCTAAGGGGGAATTCGTGACGTGGGGCCAACAGCAGCAACCAAAATGGATGGGAAAAGCAATTCTTTGTGCTCCTCTCATGCTTCCCAGGGACAGCAGGAGCCTCCTCCCACTCCTCCCTCGGGAGGAGCTGAGAGGGCAGGGTCCTGCCCTTTGCTTTGCCTCTGCAAAAGCTTTGAGGCAGCTCTGCATCAGGAACTGTCACAACAGCACTCCCTGCCCCTCTGCTGTCACTTCATCAACCTTTCCCGAAGGGTTTTTGTTAACCCTGTGCCACTTGGATGCTCAGAGGCAGTGGGAGAAGCCAGGGCTGTTGGGAAGGGCTGGGGTGTCCCAATGAGGGCATCACCCACTGCCTGATAAAACCTGGGGGCTGCTCAGCACACCCAGAGTCACTGCAGTCCTGTGGGGTGACCAAACTGCACCCCACCCCTAAAGTCATGAATTCAAGAGGCAGCAGAGCCCAAACCAAAGGTGTGACCTGCAGAAAGCATCCCTGGAATAGGGAATGGGCTGTCCTGGGAAAAGGGGGGCTTGGTGTATTTTACAGGGAAATTAAAGCTGCCTCAACTCCATCCCGTGCTTCTTAATCCTTCCAGCTCCAGATCCTTCCCAATGAGCCAAGGAAAGTCACCAGCCCCAGACAGACACCTTGAGCCCAGACTGTGTCTGTTCTGTGGTCAGACTACAGGACAGGCTCTTCCAGAATCTGCCTGGAAAGGTCTCCCTGCCCCACAGACCTCCCCCAGGCCCTGCCCAGCATCACAGGGGGAGCCTCACTGCTCTGATTGCCTCACAAGAGGGAGATGGATCCCCCCAGAAATGTCCTTTATAGAGTGTCTGAATTCATTAATTACAGGCAGATGCAGTCAGGAGACTCCCACCTTTCTGAACAATGAAAGATGCTCTTCTAAGTGCCAAAGGCAGCAGGGAAGAATGAGATCCTCATACAGATCTCATCCTGATGGGGGTTGTGCATCTAGAAGGACACAAGGATTGTAGGTGTGACAGGTGAGAAAAGAAAAACAGGTTACACAAAGGGGGAGGTGTTCAAGTAAAAATGCATTCATCCATTTTTTAAAGATGCTGGAGAAGAGTATTTGACTCCAGCAAGTGCTGGAACTTTATGCATTATTCAAACTGTGTGAACGTTTGAAGCCTGGAGACCTGGAAACCTTCAGTGAGAACAAGTCTCCTGGCACGTTCCCAGGGAGGAAGTGTGGCTGATCCCTGTCCTCCTGGCACAATCAATGATTCCCATGGTTTCCACTGCACAGCAGCTCTGTTCCCCTGCCCCCAGATACACCACAGCCCAGTGGGCTGCACTCAGGATACCCCAGGGAGCAGCTGCTCCTGAGGCACGGGGCACACAAAGTGAAGTGGTGCAAACATGGAAATGCAGCAGGAGGGCAGAGGGCTGAAGGAGAACAGCAGCCCACATGAAACTTGAAAACCAAGTCACCCCCGTCCTCCAAACCCACCCTCACCCTCCCAGGCAGCCAATCCCATCCACAGCAATATTACAGAGAACCTCATTCTGCTGCACTTCAAGCTATAAATTCAAACATCAGAATAAAAAAAGAGGTGCCAGACGGGGCCAGGTTTTCAGACAAGCAGGCAGGCAGCCAGCAGCACAAACACTGAGCACGGGCAGACATCTGCCTTGCCCCCTCCTCCTCCCCATCCCTGCTTTTATTTATTCCCATCTTTTCTTTTTTCTTTTCTTCACATTGCCCCGGTGGCTTTCAGAGGGGGACCTGCATCACCTCGCCCATGGGATTTTTGTTTCAAGCCTTTTCTTTCTTTTCTCTGCATTCAGCTCAAGCTTTGCCAGCCTTTCTCCCTTGATCCAGCCCCACAAGGGTGGGAGCTGGAGCAGGATCTGCCTCATCTTCTATGGCCAAAGGCAGCTGGGGAGGGATGGCTGCACAGCAAAAGCAGGGGGTGCATCCCACACAAACCCACACTGTGCTGGCCAGAAACCCCACTGATGCCAGAAAGGGGAATTTCACTGGTAATGCAGCAACTTCCCAACTAATCTCACATACAAAAGGCACATTCACACAGTACAGAGCAGGCAGCTGCTGCAGGAGAGCAGAGGCTGCCTCAAACTCCTCACTTTTTCCTTGTGTGAAAGGCTCTTGGGAAAGGAGCCGATGTCTGATTGCCTCTGCTTTATAAAATACTTTCCCAATCAACGAAATAAGTTCAAAAGCAAAACAAACCCTCTGTAACAGCACCCCCAACCCACAGCCCTGTCCCTTGCACCTCAGGGGTGGTTTTAAGGTGAAGGATGAGGGCAGGCTCAGTGTCCCCACCCATGGAAGGGAGTGGAGGTTTCCCTCAGGGCTCTGAGGGCAAAGGGAACCATGGAAAGGTTTGGGTGGGAAGGAACCCCTCAAGCTCATCTTGTCCAACTGAACAGAGTGATTGTCACATCAAGTTTTGAGGGACAGGTGGGCCACCAGGAAAATAAGGAAAAGCTCCTTCCCAAGAGCCAGAGGGGTTATTTGCTGTTGGTGAAACAGCAGCTGATGGCATAAAAGCCCACAGGGCTCTAAGTTAATCTCTCTCTTTTCCAGAGCAGGATTGGAGTAATAAAGGGACAGACATGAGACCATGGGGGAAAAAAAGAATATTTGATGGGAGCTGAGCATGTGCACATGATCCATCCTGCACCCCACGAGAGGTGGGCTGGGAGCCTTGGGAAGGGACAGTAGAGCTGCACAGACAGAAACCATCCCAATGCTGAGACACAGAGGTGCAGCCTGGGACTCCCCAGCCATCCCTCTGCTGGCAATTCCTGGCTTTTGGGTCCCTCACTTTGCACCTCAGGAGTTCTTTTTGGGAGATGCTCCTGCACAGCCCCATCACATCCTGCCCCAGCCCAGCTGAGTGTCCCTGCTCCTGCTCCCTTCAGCTCTACCCAGGAGGATGCAGTTGGAGCAGTGAGCAGCAGGAGGGAGCAGAAACGCCCCTCTGGAATCAGACCAGGCACAGAGGAGCTCAGCCCTGGCTTAGCAGGAAGCCCTGAAGGTTTGTGTGTCACCACAACAGCACCAGTGGGAAGGAGGCTCTGGCAAGGCCCCTCATCATAAAAGGGAAGAAAGAGAATAAGGAATTAGATTTACATTCCTTTTTCCCCTACAGGTATTGAGGCTTTCTGGGTGTAACAGAGAAGCTCAGATGCAGATCATCCATGTCCTGCCAGGTGCCATGGGCTGAAGCATCCCTGAGCTGGGCAGTGCCTTAGAGATGATCCATCCTCACCTCTGGGAGGCCCTTCCCCAGTGAAACCCTGCTCACAGAATCCCTCATTCATGAGGAGAAGGGGTCCTGCAGTGTGAACCTGGGCCAGCAGCACCTGCATAGCAATTCCCAGCTCATGACAGGGACACAAATCTGTCTGTGAAACACCATTCCCTAAAGGATTGGGGAATGGAGGATTGCAGGTTGGGCAGGGCTTGGAGCAAGGTGGGACAGTGGAAGATGTCCCTGCCCATGGCAGGGGCTGGAACTGGATGAGCTTTGATATCCCTTTTCTAAACCATTCTGGGACTCCATGAAGATGGGTTTCAAACCACTCCAGTTTCCAATCCCCAGGCCTTGGGAAGCAGGTTTCATCCCCATTTTACTGAAGGAAAACCAGAGGCTGAGCTCAGGGAGTTTAGGGAGGCAAACAGTACCTGGGATGCGACAGTGGGACCCCACAGACATCAGTGTCCCCTGCCACAAGGGCCTGAGCCCATTTTCCTGGCTGCAGACTCCAGGTTTATCCTCTCCTGGTTATCCTTGCACAGTGGTCCCGCTGCAGACCCTTCCCAGGCTCCTCAGCCCTCAAAGCTCCCAGGTTCAGGTGACACCAGCACCCAAGTCTGCACCTTCAGAGGTAATTAAGCACCTAATCAGTTTTGGGTCTTTACTCACCAGCTGAACATACAAATCTGATTTATCCCCTTCATTTCAGCAGGCAGCAGAGTAGGGTGGAGCACTGCCAGGAGCTGACACAGACCTCTGCTCAGCCTTTCCCATGCTGCAGGTTTGCTTTTGGACACTCACAGGACTGAAGCATCCTGAGCTCAGGAGGGCACTCTGCACTTGAGGAATAGAAATGTCAAAGCAATTAAGTCTGAAGAGGTTCTTTTCCTATCCATTCAGATTCTGTGTATTCCCTCCAGTGTGTACAAAACATCTCCTATTTTAACCCTCATCCAAGTGTTTTCCCTGAGCCATAGTCAGGGGATGAGGCAACAATCCCCTTTCTGCAGAGGAACTCCTGGGATGTGCCTGGAAACCACCCATGTGCCACTGGACACCCCTCAAACAGTGGGGAAAAGCCAAATTACTGAGCCCCAAAGCTCTGAACAGGAGCCACGGGGCCCAAGGCCACCAACCAGCCCTGACTGTGCTGGGACCACCCCAGAGTCAATTCCTGAGTGTTTCTGCTCCCCCTGAGAGGAAAAGCTGCCACTGCCCTGCTGGTGCCACTCCTGCCCTGCTCTGTCAAGGACAAGGTCAGTGGTGGATGTTCCCTGCAGAGGGAAATCCACTGGGGACCCTTCCCAGGATCCAAACCCTGGGAGGCAGCTCCAAATCCTTGTGAAGGAGGCAGGAGGCAGACAGGGAGCAGCTCACCTCCTCTCTCTGAGGCCTTCCTTGTGGCCACAGCAAATCCCCCCAGTCCCTCAGCCACCCCTCTCTGGGCTCCTCTTGTCCTGAGCAGCCTCCTGAGCCTGAGTCCTGGGGAGACAAATGCAACCCTTCCTTTCAGTCATCAATCCAAGACTGAAACCTCAAGGAAAACATGCAAGATAAGGACATTTCTGCCAAAGCCTCTGCAAGCAGCAATAAATCCTTCAGCTGCCTCCCAAAGTGATGCTGCACAGCCTCTGAGGCCACAGAGAGGGTTCAAGAGCTGTGGTTCATTTCTAGGAGGGCATTTCCACTCCCCTTTCCCACCAGGAGGCTGCTGGGGGCTCAAATACCCCAGGCTGGACTTGTGGTGCCAACAGGACCATCAGCTCTCATCTGCCATGAGGCAGCAGCTGCATAAACCAGAACTGCCTCGTTTCTTGAAACAGGGAGGGAAGGGAGGAGGGGAGCTGCCCCAAAGCACCCCAATGCACCCCAAAGTACCCCAATGCACCCCAATGCACAGCACCCACCCAGCCCAGCCCAGCACCACAACAGCCCCAGCTAAGGGAACAGAGCTCAGGCAGCCCCAGGGACAGGACACAGCTCCTCAGAGCCATCTCTGCAGGGCTGGCACCCCTGGGCATTCATCCTTCCCTGCCCTTGAGGGGATGGGCCGGGGCCAGCCCTGGCCCCTCTGCAGGGCCCTGCATCCCACAGAGCATCTGCCTTGAGCCCCCTTTGTCCCTTTGCACAGAAACAACAGAGGGGGCTCCTAAACTCACCCACTGGGGATGGCTCCATGGTCAGAACTCAGATTCCCCTTTGGCACCACAGGCCAGGACTCTGCTCCAGTCTGGCACAGGAGTACAAAGGTTCTGTCACCATGGAGAGCCCAAAACTCAGGGTGGGAGGGAGGCAATGACACCCAAGTGCAGAGCAGAGTCCTCTCCCCAGCAGCTGGAGCTCCCAGCAAGGAGCTGCCTCCTGTTGGATTATGCTCTTTTCTGACCTAGATGCGGGAACTGAGAGGCATTTTAAAAACTTTTATTCTATTTTCAGTCCTATGTGAAGGGTGAGATAATACAATACCCAATACAGATGCATACTATAGGAGCCTTCTGTCAAGCTTTAAGAATTCTCTACAAATCCATTTCCCACACCTCCCAGCAGGAGCTCACCCCAAACCCACCCCAGGCACCCCAGGCTCAGCTGGCAGAGCTACACCCTGAAAATCCTATTAGGCACTATTGTATTTGCTGGGAAATGTCCCAACAATAGCAGGAATGATGCATCTGACTCCATGTTCTCAGAAGGTGAATTTATTACTTTATGATACTCTATTATATTAAAGATCACTATACTAAACTATACCAAAAATACAGAAAGGATACTTACAGAAGGCTAAAATGATAATTATGAAAACTTGTGACTCTGGAGGGAGTCCTGACACAGCTTGGCCCTGTTTGGCCAAAGACTGAAAACAACTCACAGCAGAATCCAATGGAACAATCACCTGTGGGTAAACAATCTCCAAACACATTCCACATGAGCACAACACAGGAGAAGCAAATGAGATAAGAATTGTTTTCCTTTTCTCTGAGGCTTCTCAGCTTCCCAGGAGAAAAATCCTGGGAGAAGGGATTTTCTCAGGAATGTGAATGCTCCAAGGCACGAGCCATAAGCCAGCAGAGGGAAACTAAACTCACCCCCTGAGGATGGCTCCATAGTCAGAGCATCTGGGCAGGCACTCAGTCAACCTCGTGCTGCAGCTTCTGCTTTGAATGTTGTGTCAGAGCGAAGGTTGTGGCACAGGTACAGAACAGCACCAATAACAACAATTAAACTGTGACAATAACAGGGTCCTCTCCCAGCCAAGGGCACTGCCAAACCACACATTCATCACCTAAACACAAGCAGAGTCCCTTTGGCTCCACAAGTTCTTCTAGCAGGGAGTTCCACAGTCTTGGAGATTAAAAAAAAATCTTAAAAAAAATGTAGATTTAACTTCAGTTCAAGATGAGCTGCTTCTGTTTAAATCTGGTGTCTTTCTTGTTCTGGATTTGTACTCCACCTCTCTCCCTGGCTCAGGGACGTGACATTTCCATAACACACTGGGTTCCACTGAAATTGAGATAATTCCCAGGCTGTGGCCTTTTGGAAGGCAGGAGTCAGGACCAGCTCTCCTTCATCTCAGTGTGTGTGCCCTCTCTTCCCTCGGACAACCCCAGAGCCCTGCCAGCCCAGGAGGAAAGGGCAGGAGCTGTGGCAGGCACATGCTGCTGCACTTTCATTATCACAGTCACAACACGCTGCCAAGCTGGGGGAGTATTTTTAGACTGGCAAAGAAAAAAACCCAGGCATTTATCAGAGAATTATTAATACAAAAGCAACACTAATATTAGCAGTGCTTGCTTTTCCCTATACTTATACAAATTGGGGTTGGTTTTTTCCCTTCTCCAGCTTTTCTAGACAAGGAAATTGGTGCTTGTCCACCACTCAGAGGTCTTGGATAAAGAAACCAAGACAGGGGACAGGGATGGGGCACTCCAGGACTTAAGGGGCTAAAGGGATGTCTAAAAAGGACCAATGTGACTCGTGCCATGGATGGCAAAAGCTGTCACACCCCACAAGCTCCCCCAGGGAAATGTGTGTGACACACACACCGAGGATCCATGGACCAAGTTCTCCCCTTCTCTGGAATATCCCTGCTTTCAGAAAACTTGCTGACAGGTAGATGACCAAGGCAGCTCATCTGAGTAAGATTAGCATGGATAAATGGGATTAAACCCCTGTGTGGACACAGCTAGAAGCAAGTTTTTAATTTATTTTAGCTCTGAAGTAAATAATTAAAGGCCACTTTTGCTCTGACCAAGAGCAGCCCTGCCAGTGTAGGTGAAGTGTTCCACCTTCAATCCTTGCCATTAATTAATCTGGACTAATTTTCACCCAAGTATCCCTGATCAAACAAAGCTGAAGCAAGACAGAGAGTCCTCCTGAGCTGACTGCAGCCGGTGCTTTGGAGGCAGCCAAACAGATCCAACACCAACCAGCAACAGGATCAGGCAAATTGGGAACAATTTCAGCTCCTTCTGCAATGACATTGAGCTGCCTCAATCCTGGGGGCTGAACAGAGGCCACAGCAGAGCCCAGCTGGCAAAACAATGCCAGGATCACAGAGAGAGCAGCAGGGGCTGCTGCAGCTCAGAGCTGAGGGGATGGGCCGGGGCCAGCCCTGGCCCCTCTGCAGGGCCCTGCATCCCACAGAGCATCTGCCTCGAGCCCCCTTTGTCCCTTTGCACAGAAACAACAGAGGGGGCTCCTAAACTCACCCACTGGGGATGGCTCCATGGTCAGAACTCAGATTCCCCTTTGGCACCACAGGCCAGGACTCTGCTCCAGTCTGGCACAGGCGTACAAAGGTTCTGTCACCATGGAGAGCCCAAAACTCAGGGTGGGAGGGAGGGAAGCTGAGCTGCAGCAGGGTCACCATGGCTCAGGGAGGAGCCCAGGTGGAGTTTGGACATCTCCAGAGGAGGAGACCCCACAGCATCCTGGGCAGCTGCTCTGGGACTCTGCCACCCTCCAAGTCTGCCCTCATGGTCCAGTCCCTCATTGTCCCCAACCTCTGGGCTCCTGCTGGGTTTGCTCCTGGGTAGCACTGGGGCTCCCAGCCTGTTCTTCTCCCAGAGCCATTTCTGGCTTGGCTGTGCACAAGGTTATTTAACAGGAGCCCAGGGGAGAAGGGGGAGGGAAGGAGGGATTTTGCTTGTCCAGAGAAAGCTGCTGCTGTCAATGAGCAGAATAAAATACTGTGGAGAGAAAGTGCCTGACAAGAGACTGAGCCCCAGGAATTGTTACCAGGATGGAGCCAGAGGCTGACACTGGAGAAAGGAAAGGCTGAGCAGGCACTGCCAAGCAGTGAAGGAAGAGCAGAGATGCTCAGGACAGGCTCTGTCAGCAGCAGCTCCCTGCCAGCCTCGGGCTGATCAAGCAGCTCCAGGGGAGGAAAGTGATGCTTCATCCCACTCGTGCTTCTACATCCCCATTTTCCACAGACAGGAATTTCCACAGCCTGCTTCAGTACAGCAGCAAAAGCAAATACTGAGGATATTACACAGCAACTCATTGGGCTGGAAAGAGACGTTCTGGAGGGGTTTTATCAAGATAAGATAAGCAGCAGCTCAGAGACAGAGATCCATCAGGACACATAATTTGCTTGGCCCCTGTGAGCAGATTTATATCTGGGGAAAGAACAAATACAAACATATATAAATATCTGAGACAGATTCTGTCCCCTGCAAGGAAAAACACACCTACAGCACTGGTGGTCACAAGCTTTAGGTTCAGTGCACTCCCCTGTACCAAGGGCACACCTTGAGCAGAGCCAGGAGCTCAGGGCATCACTTTGGAGGAGAGGAGCCCCAGGGATAAGGAAGATCTGACAAGTTTTATGGAAACAGCAGCCAGCAGAGGGAAAGAACCCACAGCAGCAGCAGCCCTGTGGCAGGAAAGGCTCCCACAGCAGGCAAAGACCAGGCAGCTGCAGAGCCCCTGACCCAGCCTGGTGGGAGCTCATTCACCCAAACCCTCCCAGGGCACTCAGGTTCTCAAGAGCAGTGGAACCTACACTGGGAACCTGCAGCTGAGGAACTGGCTCAGCTGTTCAAGTGATGTGTTTGCAGTTAAAGGATCTGTTTTTCCCAGCATAAACAAGGCCATGGGTTAAGTGCAGCTGTTCCATCAAAAACAAGCAGAGAAAAAAACAAGGATAAATCAGTATGTGAGCTAAGAGAATAATTACTTTTACCTCTTTTGGTCACAAATGGATTGGAGCAACTGAGAGTTTTCCTGGACCTATTTATGATGGGAAATTCACAAGGCTATTCCTGCAAATAATTAGTTATTGATCCCTAAGTTTGCTTAGGGAAAAGCTCTCCTAAGAAAGTCAATCTATTATTCAAGCCACATTTGTTTAGGGATTTGTGGCACTGGAGCCACATTTTTGGTTTCCTACTGATGAAGCACAACTCCAGGTTTCTCCATGAGTGAGGGAGCTGTTTGAAATCCCATTTTTCAGAATCAATCCTTTTTCGCCCCTTCTTGTTCCAATAAATGCTTTTCTCCAGTATTTACTTAAAAGGTTTTGAATATTTCTTGGCAAAATCCTTAGTCATTTTATTATTACTCTAGGAGTGTTTTCCCAGCATATAGATGTTCTAACTAATAACAACAGCATTAAGTGAATCCTTGAATTTCTCCTGACCCAGGGCACACAAGTGAAGACAGAGTTTTCATTTCTGCTCAGCTTCCTGCTTCTTCTCATGACAGGAAAGCTCTGATCATCAAACACTTTTTATTACAAAGCCATACAGATTTCACACAAAAC
This sequence comes from Melozone crissalis, assembly GCF_028551555.1. Classification (NCBI taxonomy): domain Eukaryota; kingdom Metazoa; phylum Chordata; class Aves; order Passeriformes; family Passerellidae; genus Melozone; species Melozone crissalis. The sequence continues at coordinate 3,678,801 of NW_026535896.1, read as the reverse complement.
ATGCCACACAAGCTTTTCCCAGTGTCAGGACCTGGCATGTGGCTGGGACTCCTCAACCCAGAGTAACAAAAATCCCATCTCATCTTCTCCAGGGCAGGGCTTTCCCTCAGCAACTGCTGAGTCCTCACCAGAAACCTTCCTTAGGTCCCTTTTCCCAGAGCTGGAGGAATCAGCACTTTTCTCCTACTCCCATTTTCAAGAAGCATTTATTGCCCTCTGATTTGAGTTCTGCTCGGATTCCACAACCCCAGAAAAGCAGAGCAGACTCTCACTCTGCAGCAATTAGAGGCAAAATCTGAGCAAATTAACCCTCAGCCTTCAACTGCCCTGTTCCTGCTTCCCTGGGCTCTGGCAGAGCGGCTGCCTGTGCCCGATATCAGAGGAAATCCCAAGTGCAGGGGGTGAAGCAGCTGGGTGAGGGCTCCCCACACTTGGTGAGGGTTCCCCACACACGCTGGGTGAGGGTTCCCCACACTTGGTGAGGGTTCCCCACACACGCTGGGTGAGGGCTCCCCACACTTGGTGAGGGTTCCCCACACTTGGTGAGGGTTCCCCACACACGCTGGGTGAGGGTTCCCCACACACACTGGGTGAGGGCTCCCCACACTTGGTGAGGGTTCCCCACACATGCTGGGTGAGGGCTCCCCCCACATTTGGTGAGTGTTCCCCACACGTTTGGTGAGGGTTCCCCACATACACTGGGTGAGGGCTCCCCACACACACTGGGTGAGGGCTCCCCACACTTGGTGAGGGTTCCCCACACACGCTGGGTGAGGGTTCCCCAGGCCTGAGGGGCACCTGGGGGGCACCAGGCCAGGCCCACCCGGCTGTGCCTGCGAGGCAGAGGCCAAAGAAAGCAGCTGGGACTGACACAATCCCCAGTGCCAGAGGGGCCTGCAAAGATCCCATCACACCACCATGGAATATCCTGGGCTGGACCCACAGGGAGCATTGATCCAGCCCCTGCCCAGACCCCCAACAACCCCATCCTGTCCATCCCTGGCAGTGCTGCTCAAACCCTCCTGGAGCTCTGGCAGCCTCGGGGCTGTGCCCATTCCCTGGGCACCCTCTGGGGCAGAACCTTTCCCTGATTTCCAGCCTGACACAACAACCCTTCCATGCCTCTGTGTGCACACTGATTTTAGAGGTCCTGCAAAACTCCCTGAGCAGCCTTTCCTCTCTGGCTGGACTGTCATGAATTCAAGTGCTGCTTGAGCTCCCTCACATCCCATTTCCCTGCTCATCCCCATCCATTCTGCAGCAATTCTTCCAATTGTGTGCCACAAAACCCTGTGGAAGTGTTCCTTCATGCTGCTGCACTCACAGAGATGCTGCTGTGAAATGCACTTTTCCAGCTGCTCAGCTCCAGCCCCAGCAGTGTTTGCTAATGCAAATACCCTGAACTGTCCCTAAGCTGCTCCTTCCTCCTCCCACAGCTCAGAGCCATCCCCAGCAGCTCTGGAGCTCATTCCTTTCAACAGCCCGTGCAAATCTCTATTACCACACCATGATGGGCTCAACAAAAAACAGCATTTCCAAGGCAAAGGGAGGAAATTTCTATTTGGTTTTGGTTGAGCTTTCATTTTTTTCAAGGCATGTTGTGAAAGAATAGGAGCTACTCTTAGAGATAAATCTGCCTTTGCAAGCTAAACAGGAAAAGTGCATTTCCATGCCTTTGAATGCCTCAGAGCCCTCTCACAGAGCTCAGGAGGGTGTAGGAAAACCTGGCCCTAGGCACAGACTTTGAGTTGGAAGGCACCTCAAAGACAATCCTGTTGAAGCCAAGATTTGTTTTTCATTAATTCAAACTGCTTTTCACAAGTGATTCATCCTCACAATAGGATGAGCACAGGAACTGAACCTCAGAGGAGAAAACCACAGAACTGTAGTGTACTAATGGGACCATATGAACTTTTACCTAATTAGTAACATCCTGTAAGGTGCCCTTACACAGTGAAAGTGTCATTAGTGCCATTAGAGTGGCCACAAAAAGGCCAGAGGACAGTGACACTCAGGATTCCCAGGGCAATGCCCAATCTTGGCAGTTCCATCTGCTTTTACAAGGATTTATTGCAGTATCAGTGCAGACAAAAACAACCCCAAGACTTTGCACAGAGGATTCCCAGTTACCCACTGATTCTCACTGATTTCAAAAAGCCCAACAACTTCAAGAAGTCCCTGTGACCTTAAGGACTGTCACAACTCCCTGTCAATCTGAGCAGGATAATGAACTTGGCTGTCAGCAGCACCTAAGGCAGGCCAGATTTAGAGGCCAGAATTCCCTCCTGGTCAGGCAGTAGGAATTGGCTGCCACGGCCCTTTAACACCAAGTTTTACATTTCTCACAATCCCAGCCTATCCAGAGGAAACCAAGTGCTCAGGTTTTGAACACTCATATTAAGAAACTCTTTAAAAGTGAAAAATCAGCAGGCAAAGCATAAGTGTGCTGCAAATGTGATGTCAAAGATGAGACTCAGTGAGGAAAGGATCCCAAGTTTTGGTTCAGCAGCCTCCTGGATGATGTTTGAAGGGGTGATTATGACACTCCATAATCATTAATGCACTTCCAAACCATGCCCTGCTGAAAGCCCTGTGAAATTAAATGGACTCCTTGCCTTGCAATGAGGGAGGCAGCAGGAGCAGCCACAGGATTTCACTTCTCCCTGCCCCAGATAAGCCTGTCACCAGTGAATTCCTCCTCCCCCTTTTCTTCTTCCCATATTAATGCCCTTCATCATAATAAGGATTCCTTCCCACTGCCAAAACTCAATTTACACTATTTACTTTAATGACCTCATTTGTCATCCTGGCCTGTGCTGCTGCCTCTGGGACCACAGCCTGTCCTGCTGCCAGAAGGTCTCATTTACAGTTTGCTCTTTCATTATTTTTTTTAAAGATTAAATTGCTTCCATTTCAAGGCAAACAATCTGGGATAGTGAGATACAATCATGCATTTGATCAATGCATTTCAGGGTTATGGACATCCCAGTCCCAGCTGACTGCTGTCCACTGCATCATCCAGTTATTTCCATCACCTTTGGCTTTGTTATTCCTTTCAGTCCTTACAAAATCTACTGGCTGGGACACTTGAATATTGCTACAACATTAAGCTGTGGGAAGAATTTCAACTTGTTTTTGGGGGAAGAATAGGAGTGTGATCACTTCTCTCCCCAGTGCATCAGTTCATTTGCTTGTCTAAACCCCATTTTTTATCTCACAGCTTCCCTGCTCCAGAGAGGTGCATTCCTTCCTATTAGATTATATTTCCCTCTCCACTCCTGACAGGCTCAGTAAAATTCAATGGTAATGAAGTCATGTAAATAGGTTAGGGAAGAGCACAATACTTCATGTTCCATTATGCCCCATGTTGTGTGCACACAGCCTCACACAGAGGGCTGGGCTGGGGGAGCCTCCAAACCCCCACAGCAAACCCAGGCAGGGCAGCAAAGCCCCTCAGAGCAGGGCAGGCTGAGAGAGAGAGAGGTCACTCCTGCAGCCTTGCAATAAAGCACTCCAGCCCGTTTGCAGTGGCTTTAAAAGGAGATATTAAAGCCCATTTTCCTGTGTAGGAGTAACTCCTGAGCCCCCAGCAGAGGTGTCACCTGCAGGGGCCCATTTCCAGTTTGTCTGGAGCAGTGGCCAGGTGTGAGGGACACTTGCTGCCCATCACTGTCACTGCCAGCATAAAGCTTAACCACAACACACAGATCAATTGCCAAGGGCCAAACTTTGAATCCCAATGTCACTCGTTCCTTCACTATTTAAAAATCTTTTCCCCACCTAAACAGAAACCTGGTTTTTAACCAAAGCAAAGAGCAGTGGAACTTCCCTCATAAACAGCTTCAAGAACTCACAGTTGTTTCGAGGTTAACGAGCCCCTGCCTCATTTTATTCAGCTCCTGCCACTACAGGACTTCTTTCTTGTTTCCTTCCATCCCAAAAATTTGTCTTCAGCCTCAATAAACATCACCCAAACCCTTTGTAGTGATTTCCAATATGCTGATGCATTTCTTCAGAAGCCTCTTCAGTGAATAAATTGGTCCCAAACTAATAGTCCTTGTTATTTATACAGACACAGCCTTGCTCAGGCTGTCTCCTAAGTAGACTTCAGCAGGAACATAAGGGATAACATCTTTTCCAGATAAATTTGAGTCTGATATAAGTATTTTCTGCAGAAAAACATGCTTCAGATTTCTCATCAATATTTATACATAAAGCTAAACCAACCTTTTAAAGTTGCTTCTAGATAATATATGATGGTAACTTGACAATAACACAATTTTACAGGTTATGTATGATGCATAAAAGCACATAAATATTACTTACTGTCAAAGAATCAGGTTTCTGGTGTGTGAGAAGAAGATGGAAGTTATTCCAGCACAGTGTTCCCAGGATTCCCTCAAGTCTTGCCCTGGATCACCACATGCAGATGAGAGCAGCAGCAAGGCTGAGGGAAAACAAACCAGAATTGACAACATCACAACAGAAAAGCATTACCAGTGTGGTCTGAAATAATCTCCTAATATAGGAGTAATAAAGCAGCATCAAAACTCTTGGAAACATCAGTTTTCCACTAATTTCTACAAATACGAAAACATTTTAGAGACTGTGCATTAGAACTCTGGAAAACATCTTCTGGACACAATAATGCTTTTTAAAATTTTATTTTGTACTCCTTTAACCTTCATCTGTGCAGGACTTATGTCATTACCTTACTCTACTCACTGCAACACAGAGTGGTGGTGCCTGAGGCTGGAAAGGATTCTTTACTGCTTCTGGGAAGCTGCTTCCCAAGGAAACATGGGGGAATTTAAATTAAAAAAATACATTGCAAACCCCATGGAATTTGCATGTGAAGCAGGTAAGGATTCCAGCTGTTCCTGGTTTACTGGTAAGGACAAGCACTTAAATAATTCTAGAAGAGCCACAAAGAGGGAGTAACCATATTGTTGTATATCATATTTCTAGGGTCTCATACTTTCTGGGTGGTTTTCTCACAGCAGCTCTTCAGAGCAGTGTTGTTGTCACTTCTCAGTCAAAGCTCCCCCCCAACTCTCCCCAAATGCCAACCCCCTTTTATCCCAGCTACCTCCACGGGCTGCAGCTGCTGCCCAATCAAGGACATCACAGCTGCAGCCCATTTACAATAACTAGAATCAGGGCAGGGTCACTTATACAATACAGAGATCTCTTACTGCAATACATATATTGACTCAGGCCCGCATAAGGGAGAGCTTGGAAAGGAGGCAGAGCTGTGATCAGTGGGTGCCTGAGGCTGGGAAAGCCCTCCTGGATCACTGAGTCCCAGCTGTGCCCCAGAGCTCTGAGTGCCAGCTCCAGGGATGGGGGCTCCACACCTTCCATGAAGGAATTCAACTCCTGCTGCTGCCCAGGATGGCTGTGCCAGGGCAGCCCATCTCCCACACCTGGATCTCCCCAGCTCCACACCCAGGTGCAATCCTCACCCTGCCCTGTTCACAAACCAGGCTGTCCTGGCACTCCCTGTCCCAGGAGTTTCTGACCCATTTAAGCAGGGCAGGAGCCTCTTCCTGACAGACCCTTCACACCTGGAATCTCCCAACACCTTCTCACTGGGCACAGCAATATTTGTAGTCACAGCAGGTAAATGAGCTGTAGACAGGGAACACAACAAATTTAATGGCATGAATTATTTACACACAAGCCATCTTGCTCCACAGCAGTCCCAGCAGCAGGGATTATTAATTTATAACCCAACTACAGCTACATTAAACAGAACGAGGCTTCCATAAAAACTTAACTGTGGTGCTACAGAAATATTGGCCAGCACATCCAGGCAGGGCAACAGGGTTCTCCAGCAAAGCCTCACTGAAAATCCATCATCACATCTCTTGGGACATGGAAAAACATCCACTGGACTCCAGTTTGTACCCAGGCATGTCCTTGTCTGCCTTGTCATCCAAACAATGCACCTGAAGCAGGATTTGCCTTGAAGGCTCTAAAATAGCACCAAATTCCTCCTTTCCAACAGCAGTGCCAACACCCCCCCTTCCCTGGGGAGCAAAATTCTTGGAGACGTAACAGGGAGCATCCCCCACTCCTGCAATGTCCCCTCAGCTGATGGGAGCAGGAGGGAAAAGAGACACCCCAAAGGGAGAGCAGGAGGAGCCTTTGGGGGTGGCACAACACAGGATTGGGTCAGAAGCTGCAGAACGTGAGGCAGAAAGGGAGGGAACCGGAAACACCTGAGCAGAGAGTCCAGGAGAAGGAAATGTGGCACAGAACACAACCACAGCAGGGTCACAGCGGGGGATTCAGGTAAGGGGAGTGGGGCACAGAGTGGTCCAATTGTACAGAACAAGAAATGCAGATAATAAATCTGTAAGGACAAACCTGGCCAGCAATGAGAAGTGTGCAGACTGGGAATGGATAAGGAAGTGGGAAGGCTGAGCCTGGAGGAACATGAGGAGCTCCACAGGATCTTGGGGCAGGTTTAACCAAGCCTTTACCACTGGGTGTTCATGTGACAGACACCTCCATCATGTCCTGCCATCAAACACGGCTCAGTGGAACACAGGCTTGGCCATACACCTAAATTCTGCAGCTGTGGTTTGTGCCTTCTGCAAAGAAACAGAGCTGCTCCAAGAATTATATGTAATATTCATCCCAATAAACACATTAACAGCGGGACTGCTGCACCCTCAGCTGCTTTTTCAGCCAGTTGGTGGCTGAGGCAGCAAAGGAATCTCCATACAGCAGGAATTCAGTTCCTCTTCACGGCTGGAAACCCTTCCCACAGCACAACCTCGACAGCAACGCTGCTGCTTACTCTGCCCAAGGTCCAGGGCATGCTGGATTGCCTGATTTTGGTGGCTCTGAGTGCTCCTGATGCCTGGTGCCTCCTGAACACGTGAATGACCTCACTTGGGGCTGGAGAAAAGGCCCCCAGCCCTGCTGAGGGGTGGGCAGGGAGCACAGGCTCAGCCCAGCACAGCAGCTCCTCCTTTGCCTTCCACAGGTGAATTCCTGGCACTTCCAGGCCCCTGGGCTTGACCTACTGAGGGATCACTGTGGGGCTGCACAAGCCAATCCCAAGGCCCAGAGCTCCCTGTGCCTGGGCAGGAGAAGCTGTGCTGCGTTCTGTTGTGTTGTGCTGTGTTCTGTTGTGTTGTGCTGCGTTCTGTTGTGTTGTGCTGTGTCTGCCCTGAGCCCCCTCCCTGCACGTGATGCTGTGGGAAACCTCTCTGCTCCTTGCCCCAAACTGGGGACAGGTGAGATTTAACAGCTGCAAGGCCCTAACGAGGAGCACCTGTGGGAATTAGTAAATGTAAGATTTTTAGAAGGTTGGGAAAGCAGGCTTTGGAAACAGAAAGAACAGAGAATTCAGAACTAGCTGTAGCTGCAGAGTCTGAAGGTAGAAAAAGTTCCAATAGTACAGCAAGTAAGGACATGGAACAATAGCTTGAGTTTTAGGCTTGGTTAAGATAGATATTAAGACTGCAGAAAAATATGTTTAGTAAGATAGCAGAAGGTTTTAAGCTTACTAATGGTGTATTGTTAATGGAAAGCAGACAAGCCAGCATTGTGTGCAGCAGGTGTATGTGTGCCTGTAGCAACTGGTTAGAACAACTCTCCGTAAGCTTTAGCAATGTGCTACTGGCTGGGAAGTTTTTAAAATGTTCTGTAACAAAGCAACCTTTGGCTGCTGCTGCTGTACATGAGCTTTGCCATCCCTCTGTTGTCTCAGCCATGTAGTGAGGCTGATGCTGCAATAAAGCTCAAGAGATGTACCTCAGCACTCCTGTCCTGTTGGTGAAAACAAAACCCCCAAACCCCAATGGTGCCCTGTGAGGGGCTTCCATTGGTGTGTTTTCCATGCTGCCCTGAGCTGGTGCTCTCAGAGCCCTGCTGAGGTGCAGGGAGGGCTCTGCCCATGGACTGGGACAGGTGGCAGTCCCAGAGCCTCCCTGAATAAATCATAGTTGAAAAAACAAACCAATCACCAAAAGAACAAAGAAACTATCCATTAGCTGCAAATACTGGAAAGGCAGGAAGGTTAATGATCCTAGCAGGCTGGAAATTCTCCTGTGTTGGGGATTTCAGGCAGCATAAAAAGCAGCTTTGTACTGAATTTGGGAGAGAAGAGACAACAGTTCCAGGTGTGCAGAGAATCCAGTGGGACAGGCAGGAGGAGGAGGCCAAGCCTTGGGAAGGTGCTGCCCTTGTGGTGCCAAAGGGGAGGAGAAACCCCACAAAGCACTTCAGTGCCAGCTGTGCCAAACAGGAGAAGGACCCACTCTGCCACCAGCATCTCTCTCCAGAAGTGCTGAGCTTCCAGCAAAGTTCTCCTGCCTGCACAAGCAGGGGGTTTGCAAGCCCTGGGAGTTCTGTGCCTCAGTTTCCCCCTCACAGATGGTCACAGAGGGCCAGTGGGCCCTAAGCAGGTCTAAGGGCAAGGTGGGCAATGCCTCACTGACTCTTTGGGCTGGACTCTTGTTGTAGCCAATGAGGAATTCCTGATTTTTGTGCTATCACAGCCCTATCAGCAGCTGAGGAGGAGTCAGAGGGCTCATAAAAAGTTCTCAGACCCAGCAAGTTTCCATACAAACCTGTTTTTAATATTTATCCCATCACTTGCCTGCTCTGTGCTGCAGCTTCTCCCTCTGTACAAGTGGAAAGTGGCACCAGCCCCCCAGGGGAACTCTGGAACACAAACCCCTGAACAGCAGCTACAGGTTGTGCTGCTGCTGGGACCAAGGAATGCAGCCTTTAGGGGGCAAAGGGGGCTTTGGCAAGAACCCCAGGGCCAGAGCAGCGTGGAACTGAGTGAGACTGTCCTGAATTCAGTGCTCAGCAAAGCAAAGACACAGCTTGGTCACTGCCAGTGCCCTCGTCCTTCACACCAGCACTGGCAGCACAGCCAGAGCACCCAAAGAGCCACTGCAGAAACCCCCCTGGAGAAAGGCAGCAGCCCTGGCACCCCAGGGCAGCACCTGCACACAGGGTGGGTGTGGGTGAGCCCCTCAGAGAGCAGCCAGCTGGGCTTGGCCACACACACCAGGAGGGCAGCAGGGAAGCTCCTTCTACCCTCCTCCCCTCCTCTGAGCTGTGAAGCAAAGTGAAAATTTTCCAGGATAGAAATCCATTTTAATTTAGGTGAAATGTACATTTTTGAGCTGAGTCTGTGGTTAGAAACCATAGGTATTTAGCCAGACTGCAAGGCCTAAGCTCAGTGAAGTTACTTCAGTGAAGGACAGTTAAAGAGAGGAAACAGAAGATGATAGAGAGAGACAGGGACTGCTGTAAGGGCAAGTCAGCCTGACCTCGGAATTCTTTCTGATAAAAAGGAACTAGTGGTAAATGTCACACGAAACCCATAAAAATGAATATGTATGAATCTATTGTGAAACTGTATGCATATGTATTTGAGAGAGACATAAAAAGAGACCTGAAGTTCTCAGAGGCACACATGCCTTTTTTGAGGAGAGCAATCTCCGCATGCGTCCAGCGCTGTAATAAACCTACCAGCTTTGCAACTTGTACAAAGTTGTGGGGTTCTCTTCTCCGCAAAACAGCTGCTCCTGTGCTCAGGGGAGCAGGGCAGGGGGCACAGGGGACCCGAGCCTGTCCCTCACACACCAAAGCAGCACAGCAGTCAAGGAGAAGCCCCCGTGTCCACCAGGAGAGTTCAGCCCCTCCAGCCAAACCAAAGCTGTTCTCCCAGAGCAAATCCACACTTTTCATCCCAGGAGAGCACAAAGGAGGGAGCCCAGCAAGCTCTGCTCTCTCAGCAGCTGCAGGGAGTCCTGAGGGCCTGGGCAGGTACCTGGGTGTGGGATTTTCGGGGTTCCCAGGACAAAGGAGCAATTGAGAATCTGACTGCATGTTCTTAGAAGCTTTATTTATTTTATTTACTTATATTAAAGAATGCTACACTAAAATTATACTAAAGAATAGAGAGAAAGGATACAGACAGAAGGCTTAACAAGACACTAATTAAAACTTGTGACTGACTCCTCAGAGACCCAACACAGCTGGACAGTCATTGATCCTTAAGTAAAAACAATTCACATCCAATCAAAAACCACCTGTTGGATAAACAATCTCCAACCACATTCCAAAGCAGCGAAAGAGAGGAGGAGCAATCACCTAATTATTACTTTCATTCTTCTCTGAGGCTTCTCAGCTTCCCAGGAGAAGAATCCTGGGCAGAAGGATTTTTTCAGAAAATATGACAGTGACACCTGGGAGCAAAACCACATTGCTCCCACTTGCTAACTCCGGTTTTTGGGGCTTAGAGCTGAAATCCACCCAAAATAATCCAGTGGGGTTTATGAGGACTTTGGAAAATGTCAACTCAATTCATAGCATTTCAAAACCTTTTGTAAAAGCTTTTACATGTTTCCTCTCTGTCCACAAAAATGTGTGTTGAGAATTCACATTTGCGCTCTTTTTCTTCTATTTTTCTTTTTGCAGAGTGCCAGGGGAAGAAACAAGCAGGTTTTATTTTCAAGTTCTTGTTCAAGACTGTAATGAAAACTCAGGGATTATTTTTTCATGAAAATGTCCACTTAGGAAAAAGGCAATTCTCTTTCGGGAAGAAATGGTTTCATTAAAAAACAATAAAAAAAGTAAAATGGTACTTTCTAATGAGAGGCTGGAGTCTCTCCTCAAGTTAAGTGGCAGCCCAAGCCACACAAACACACTTTGTTATCCTCTCCAGCGTCCACACACAGAGCAGAGAAAATTCCTGCCTGTACTTTGGAGTTACCAGCAGTACTTTAGTTAGGAAAAGATAAAAACCTGTCTGGCACACAATCTGTATTTGTGATTTGCACTCAGGCCTTGGAGGCTTAGCCCAGGCCAAAGCTCAGCTCTGCCTCATTGAGCAGAGGATGTGAGCTGTGGTGGTGCCCTTGAGATGGCAGCAGGGCTGTGGGGAGGATCCTAGATGGGGAATGCACTCAGAGTTTGTCTCACAGCAGCTCTCAGGAGGCAGAGGTTTGCTCCAGATGGATGCTGTGGGTACAGCACTCAGCATCCCACAGCTCACAGCATTCCCAGGAAGGCTCAGCTCTCCCAGCCAGGTCTCAGTGTCCCTGGAGCAGCAGCAGGACACACAACCCAATCCACAGAACAAAGAGCAGCAGGAGCATTTCTGGGGAAAGCAAAGGTGGGCAGGCTCAGGGGAAATATCAGGAGCTGGCTGCTGCCCCACTGTGGAGCTGCCCTGGGTGACACAGCCTGGGGACAGTGCTGGCTGTCCCTGCACGTCTCTGTGGATGTGACAGGCTGCTCAGAGTGTGAGAAATCTAGGTAAGTTTTCCCAGAATCAGCCTGAGAGACTTTAGGGAGTTGAAGATAAACAATGATAGATTATTAATATAAACAACCTGCAAGATGTTTTCCTACTTTCTGTTTTCTTGTTTTTCTCAAAAATTCTTTATAAGAAAGGTGTCTTGTTAATCAGCCAATCAGGTGAAAGGTATTGATTAATTGAGCAACCAGGTCTATCTGTATTGAACAGATATAGAATATAGATATAGTGTACAGAAAGAGGATCAGAAGTAAAGATGGGTGCTCTATGCAAAGCAGCCCTCTGGAGAGTCTGTGTGTTTCTTGCTCAACAAGGACAGGTCTCACTGGGAAGCAGCTGGGAGCAGGCCCCTGAGCCAGCCCAGCCACGTGTGGCCCTGCAGCAGTGTGGCAGCACGAGGGAGGTGCCCCTGTGCCAAGGGCAGGACTATCTGCAGTGCCCAGGGCTGTTCTGGGCTGTGCGGCCTCCACCAGGCCTCACTTGCCCTGGCTGGCACAAGCACTGTCCTGCCACCAGCAGTGTATTTATAGCCACGCTATCAGTGCTCTCCTCCTGGGGCTCCAAGCCCTTGCTATTCTGAGCCCTGCAAGAGGAGAAGGGCACAGGTCCTGCCCCAGAGAATTCTCAATTAGGGCAGCTTGCAGAGACCTCACTTTGGAGTGTGGTGGGCACACAAATAAGACCTGATAACTGAATCCCTCTTTGCTTCCTCTGTGTTTCCACAAATTTGCAAGTCCAGAAATTCTGTTCAGAGCCACAGAATGAGTCTGGCCCTGAAGCACTGGAGGCCTGTAAGCCTCAGTCAGCCATCCCCTCACGCTGTGGTGTCAGCACAGGGGCCCTGCTGCTGGGCAGCTTCAAAACTGCTGCTCTCCCTCCCTGGTGACTGAAGTTCTCCCAGCACCTCATTACCACTTCTCCCAGCTGCCTGCCCCACATCAAAGGGGTTTCCTGAGGCTTTGACAACCATCCCCCTGCTTCCAGAAGAAAGCTGTTGTAAGCTTTTTGGGGGAAGAAATTATTTAAGGTAGCTGAAATAGGATTTGCCCATGGAGGAAGAAGCTCCAGGTTTGCATCCCACCATGAACAGTGGAGATGATCCCTAGAGCCAGTGGGGAAGAGAATCACAGAATCCCAGAGCTGGTTGGGCTGGCAAGGCCCCTAAAGCCCATCCAGTGCCACCCTGCCATGGCAGGGACACCTCCCACTGTCCCAGCTGCCCCAAGCCCCAGTGTCCAGCCCTGGGCACTGCCAGGGATGCAGGGCAGCCCCAGCTGCTCTGGTGCCCGTGCTGTGGGAGCACTGGGAGCTGCAGGGCTGCTGCAAGGCCGGGAGTGCTGTGCTGTGAAGCCCTGAAGGCTCAGGCTTTGCTGGGCAATGATAACACAATTATTTATCTCGAGTGGATGGAAGTGCAATCAAGGCAGAGCCTTTCAAAACATCTTGAGACAGGGAAATCAGAGCTGCCAGACCCAAACAGGTCTTGCTGGGCAGTACAAGGGTGGCTATGCAGACCTGCCTGCTCTGTGGCAGAGTTCCATCACTGCTATTCATCCTGGAGCAGAAATCTTCAAGGGAATAAATGAGCCCTTATTTCCCAGCACTGAAAATGCCTTTGGGCATCACATCCAGGGTGATTTGCCTTGCTGGAATGTTCTGTGTCTATAGAGGGCCTTGTGACAGTCCCTGCGTGCCCTGGGGCAGGGGGATGGGGTGGATGTGCAGTGCTGGAGCCTGAGTTTGCCCAGCACACCCAGTCCATGCCCACCCCAAAGAGCAGGAAGCAGGGAGCTGTGCCCCTCACACACACCTGGGAATGGACATTCCCATGGAACTCTGCTGTGCCAAGCCAACGCTGAGCTCCTGTGTCTGACTCCTGCTGAGCCCTGCTTCAGGCAGCTTGGCAGGGCAAATAATTAAAGATGGTCTCCAAATCCATAAATCAAAGAGAGAAAGGCCTTGGATACAGGAACAAAAGGAAGAAAAAAAGGACTTAAAAGTCTGCCCTGTGCTGTACAATGCTCAGACAGGTTCTTTGCAGGCACAATTGTGCTCAGGAAAAGACTGCTGAGACTCAGCAAGTTCCCTGGGAACACAGGTGGGGGAGGCTTTGAATCTCCGGGTGCTTTTGTGGCTCTGAGTGCTTTGCTCTGCTCTTAAATCACAGCTCTCCTTTCCTGCACGGCCTGCCAGGGAGGAGCAGAGGCTGGGAGCAGGGAACAGCTGCCTGCAGAGGGGAAGTGACAAGCTGTGACAAAATACCCTGAGAGAGAGCGGGGAAATTCTCCACAGCCCATGGCCACAGAGAGAAAATTACCCAAGAACAGCCCCCCAGCATGAGCCCTGTGAGGGATAACATTTCATCAGCACCAGTGAGATCACAGAGGAGCTGAAAGGGAGATTTCCCATTGCACACCAAAGGAGAAACCGAGGCACCAGAGGGGGAAGTCCCTGGTGGACACTCGGCTGCCAGCAAGACAAGCTGTGCTAGTTCATGGGTGGCACCTGGGGCTGCTCCGCTGCTCTCCAGCCCCAGCTCCTGGTGGGCCAGGCTCCACAGGTGATGCCCAGAGCAAGGAAACCTCCAACCAAATGATGGCCAGGGCTCCAAAGAGCCCTGCAATCATCACTTCTAAACCAGGGCGGTTTCCTGCTCTGAGGAGGCCAGACAGGTGCTTTTATAGTAGGAGTCCTAGTAAAATATATGTATTGTATAAGTGGCCTTGCCCCAATCCTAGTTGCTCTAAATGGGCTGCAGCTGTGATGTCCTTAATTGGGTGGCAGCTGTGGCCAATGAAGATAACTGGGATAAAAGGGGGTGGGTTGGCTGGTTAGGGAGGGCCTTGGAGGAGCCCTGATGAAGAAGTAGGAACAACACTGCTGTGAAGAGCTGCTTGTGAGAAAACCACTCAGAAGGTATGGGACTCTAGAAATATGATAACAACAATAAGAGAACACCAAGTGGTGACCCCGATGTGATAGAAGATAGGACAGCTGAGAGCTGTAGCAGCCTGAGAGCTGCAGTAGAACATAGCCTTTGAGTCAAGGAGCTGTGACAGCCAAGAGCTGTGAAGAATATGGCCTTTGAGATGGGAGCTGTGTGTGTTGTATGTAGCCTTTGAGTCATGGGGAAATGTATGTATTATACTTGAATATCTGTAAGTAAAAGCAAAGGGGGAAATATAGTAGGAGTCCTAGTAAAATATATGTATTGTATGAGTGGCCTTGCCCCAATCCTAGTTGTTCTAAGTGGGCTGCAGCTGTGATGTCCTTAATTGGGTGGCAGCTGTGGCTAATGAAGATAACTGGGATAAAAGGGGGTGGGTTGGCTGGTCAGGGAGAGCCTTGGAGGAGCCCTGATGAAGAAGCAGGAGCAACACTGCTGTGAAGAGATGCTCGTGAGAAAACCACCCAGAAGGTATGGGACTTGAGAAATAATATAATAACAACATGAATACAACATTTTTGCATGCTTTAGACCACATTATCTCCCCAAGTTTGCTGGAGCTCCTCTGTGAGGATTTTCAGGCTGAAGGGGGGGGTGGGGAAGGTCTGTGGTGTCCTCAAACCACACGAGGCTCTGGAGAACAGAGAAAGCCTGACTGCCCCAGGAACAGGCTCTGACAGGAGATATGGAGAGCTCTGCCCTTGGCTGAGAGTGATACTTTTGTTTTCTGGTTTGTTTTTTTTTTCCCCAAACTTCTTAACCTGCTCTCTCACACTGCAGAGCTGGGAGCCTTTTGTTAACTATTTCCTGCTCTGGTTTCCATGGAAAACTGAAAGCCACATGCACCATCTCCCAAGAGATGACAGAAATGCCTCTGGCCTAACAATCCCTCTGCCTTTAACAAATGAGGCCAAAGAGAAAAACCATGAAGATGCAAACCAGGGATTTCAAGTCCATCTGCTCAAGTGCCACAAACCCTCAATATTTTAGAATAATCAAGTGCTAAAAAATTCCCAAGCTGTTTAGGTAAGTTCACACTGAGGCATTCTTTCTCCTGAAAAGGGCAAAAAGAGGCATTAAGCCATTATATTGCTAAAGTGCTGGGGGGAAGTGTAATATATTGTGATTTAAAGCATTTGATCTTTCCCTGGTGACACACTTCTAATTCTCATTATTTCTAAGCTTTGGGCCAGGGTCCCATCTGTTACACCAGTGCTTGTCTTTCCTCAAGTTTCAGCTCACTGCCCCAGGGCTTCTGCTGGCTCCTGGGCAACATGATCCACCAGCAGGACACCTGGCAGCATCCAAAGCCCTCCAAGTGAGAGGCTCAGTGCCCAAAGCTGGGCTGAGGTGTCCAGAAGAGGGCTGCCTTATTTCAGCTCTTTGCACTTTGAAGCCTGATTTCAGCACCTTTGAGTCTCAGCTTCCACGAGATGTGTAAGAAGCCCTGGATTTATCTATCTGCTCACCCCAAGATGGCACAGAAGGGCAATTCAAACCCCAGCGATGTTTGCAGACCAGCATGAGCTCCTTTTCTCTGTAGGCACTCACACCAGGCCTGCTCACTCAGCTGGAGGCAAAACCAGCTTTGTTTTCAGCTGGGCAGCATTTGCTCCATGACATCTAAAGAAGGGGGATCAGCTGAGGTTCAAGGTGCAGGAATGAGGAGGGATGTGAGGAAGGCCCCAAGCTCTGAGCAGCTGAGGGTGAGGAGTGGGAACTCCTGTTAGTCTGGGCAGCAGCAGTGGGGCTGCTCCAGGGGACATTCCATGGAGTCTGTCTAAAGTGGAATTCTTAATGAAACAAAAGTGCAGTGCTCTAAATTTAGGTGCTCTATTAATGTTTTTAAAAGCCATGGAGTGGCTGAAATCTCACTCAGAGTTGTTGCTTCCATCAGGCCAAAACTGAAATCCTGGAGTCAGTGGGGGAAACCTCACAGGTTTGAGTGCTGAGCTCCCTTTGCTGTCCCTGCCCATCCTTGGTGGCACTTCCAGCGGTTGCTGAGTGTTCCTAATGACACAACCCACAGCTGTTAATACTTGTAATTCCATTTTATGCTTTAGCCTTTCTGGCAGCAGAGCAGCAAGGCTAGAGCTGCAGTTGAGTGAGACAGCAAATAAACAACAGGCCAGAGAGCTGCCATGCAAAGAGATACCCATCTCTCAATATCAGATCTGTTAGTCTAATACCCTTCGTTTGTGTTGCAGAACAGGTTCTGTCTTGCACTCCAGCTACAGCCACATCAGATGGGCCATAAATCATTGAACAATACAAGCAGGAACTGGGACTTGTCTGGTAAATCACTTTCTGCTGGTGATATGCTGATCTCTGTGGGATGGGGATGGATGAGATCCCTGGCTTGGAGGCAGGGCTGTGCTATGACAGCTATACACGAGGGACGTTCATAGCAAACCCACGCTGCGATTTATTGTTTAGTCAGAAAATTTCCCCTTGATTTATAAATATTTCACCTGAGAAGAACATCCACGCCAACTCCAAGCACACAGACAAGCTTCCCAGCGCCCAGGGATGATCAAAGAGCAGCGGCTGGATGAATGCTGGGGCTCCAGGGGGGCTCCAGAGCTGCAGCTCCTCCACAGTAAAGCACATTAAAACAAACGGGAGTGCAGCTCAGCCCTTCCAGGGGATCACTGCCGGGTGTTAATGTGCCCTGTGCTCCCCATTGCCGGTGTAAATGTGCCCTGTGCTCCCCGATCCAGCCAGAGGGGAGGCGCCGCTCCGGGGTCCAACCCTGCTGGTGGCTGTTCAGTCTGGAATCGGGAGAGGTGCAATCCCCCAGCGCTGAAGGACAAGCCACAGGCTCACCTGTCCTGCCCAGCTCCGTCCGCTCTCATGAGGTCAGGAAGCTCAGAGTGCTGCGTTAATAAATCAGCCCCACTCCCATCACTCGCTGCCGCCTTTATCTGTTCCAGACACCTCTTGCTGCCAACAGCCCCGTTCTATTTTTACGGAGCAAATGCTTTCACGGCTCCGCTTCCCTGGGCTGCCCACTTGATGTGTTGTTCACACCTCGTTTACTCTTCGCACCCTCAAGGACCTGGAAAGGATCCCTCCCCTGGAACGGGAGGACAAATAGGAACCAGAGTTGCTGTCAGCACTTGTGGCTCTGGGGGGACAGGAGAGAAAAGGGCAAGGGGAGGGTATCTTTACATCTTTACTCCTTCAGCTGCTGCCCTGATTATCCATTCTCTCCTTGTAACCAGTTCGCAGTGGAAGCAATCAAGAAGAGCATCTCCTCAGCCAGGGCATGAATTACTGCATCTCCTGAAATTCTCCATGTGGGAGCACAACCTCCCACAAGGGGTCCAACATATCCACAGAGGAAGACTTGGAAGCAGATCCCAGTATCACCAGGTAGATTGTGCCTGGGCTCGTCTGAGCCTTGCTGCTGGGCCAAAGGCAGCAGCTGTGGCGTTTCACTTCAGAGACACCTTTGCCTGGCTGGATGGGCAGCTGGGCACTGAAACAAACCCAGGCTTGTAGAAACTCAGTTTACCTCAGGTGGAAGGGCTTCAGGCGAGGGTGAAGAGGAGAAGGAGACGGATTCTGCAGAGGGTTTATATCCAGAGTTTATTCCACGGTCACATCTGAATCTTGGTAACAGCTCCAACAGAATCCTGACCGCGTGGCCCTGGCTGAATTTAAGCCCAGGGACAGGTGAGCACCAACCAGGTGGGAACCAACCAGGGACCCCAGGAGGGTCTCAGGGGACGAGGGACACACAGACAGGCCAGTGACCCCAGGCCTGGGGGCATCCTTTGAATCTGACCAACCACGCCAGGCCTTGCTGGAATGTTAAAACTGACTGACAGCCCAACAAGGGGCGAGGGGGAAGAGAGGTATTGCCACACCTGAGAAGGGACTGGGAAGTCTGAAACAGGAAATTGCAACACACTGCAACAAAGACTCACAGTCCTAGATGAATAATTTAATTACTGAACAAACTTTCCAGAGATGTGCTAAAGATTCCCTGTGTGATCACTGGGATCTCGGGGCCAGGCTGGGTCAGCTCATCCAGAGTCTTTAGGGTTGCCATGCAGGAAACACATCCCTGTCCTTTAGCACTTGCTAAGGCTGCAGCAAGATGTGCTCCAGGTGTGGCTACTAAACCGAGTGTAGTCTTGGAAATATTCCCAAACCATCCATCTCAGTGACAATTAGGTCAGAAATATGAATCCTTTGTTATCAGTTCAGAGTTTTTCCAGTAACTTCTACTTAATCTTTGGAACGTGCACGATTCAAAGAGAGAGGACCACAAATTTAATTGGGATGGGAACAAATGCATAAGCCAAATATAATTTGACTTTAAGGAATGATCCCAGTATTTAAAACCTATCAGTTTTGCCCTCCACCTCAGTTATTAATAGCAGAGGTGCCAAAGCAATCAGCCACTTCTCTTGGGATGACCCAGAGCTGCTGGGGCTGTGTGGGGCTCTGGAAGGGCATTTGGGCACCTGCAGGTCAGAACATTGTGTGCAGATGCCCTGCTGAATGCAGCCTGGCTGTGAGTTCCCACTCTAAGAATAAACACTTACTAAAAATAAACCTGTGCTCTCCTGGCTTTCTTCTTTCCTTTGTTTTCTTTCTTTGTTTGTTTTAGTTCTCTCTTTCCTTCTGCCCACCTATCCAGCAATCGTCTCATCTTCACTTTGTGCAGATCAAATATTCCAAAAATCCTCTCTCCAGCCTCCCAGCACACAAGGAAGACTACAGCACTTTTAAGTTCACTTTCTAAAATCACAGATATGAAAATAAGCCACTTTGGAGCCAAGCCTGTGTTTTACAATCATTTACAAAGCCTGTAATTCCATCTTTATAACCATCAGCAGACTGTGTAAGGAGTGAATCACTGAATTGATTTGGATGAGGAAAAGGCAGCTTTTCCATGTCAGAATTACAGCAGGAAGAATTCAGAACTTATTTTCAACTGAAAAACAAATGAAATGGTTCAGAGACTCCAGAATACTCACAGGGAGGAGATGGACAGCTACCACAATAGCACAAAGTTCAACATCATAGAGCCTTTTCCTTGTTGTCATTTCAAGTCAGGTGTCCCTCCATCCCTCAGTTTCCCTAAGGAGAATAGCAATATTGGCACAAAGGGCATGAGAAATGTGTAAGATTTTCATTTTTTGCACCCTCCCTGCCCACTCTTGCTAAAGGAAAGTTCCAAGCCCCAGGGGAAGTTACCAATCCCCCACATGTCACAGGTAAGGGGTTTGGTTCTTTCCTCTGTCATGGTGAGCAGGGCCAAAATCTTCACCTCTCACTGAGTGGTCATTTTGGAAATCCAGCTGGATCTGCCCCAAGGGAACATGCTTTCCCTAAGCCATCAGAGCATGGATCTCACTGACGATTATTGAGCTCCTTTTGTACTCAGCCTCTCCTCTCCCTCATGCACAGCAACATCAGTTTAAGTGTTGTCATCCCAGCTTTTCTCTTCCCACAATCCAGCTCTTCCACATCAGCAGGGATGGGGACAGCCCTCCCCACATGTATTATTTCATTGAATGTTTCCAACCAGGTTACATTTTTCATGGTCTTTATTTGGATCAATCACACTAAAAGCTGATGTAGCATTATTTAATCTTTGACAGGGAGAGAGTTAAGATACAGGTTTATTCACTTACAGAAAATGTCAGACTAGAATTAGACGATCACTTAAGGGATTGAGCTTAACTACTATGAGAGCTGCTTTTTCAAGCAGAAAATGTTAATATTCTTGCCTTGTTTTTCCCTGGGTTCTGGTGGCATGAAAATAGGATTTATTAGAACCAGGAGTAAGTTTGGGGTAAATGATGCCGTTCCTTTCTTCAGTGCAAAAAACTGATAGCTGAATATTCAGCACCAAACTGCACTAGGCTGGGTCTGGGAGCACCCTGGGTAGTGCACACTCACACAGTGGAATTTTAAAGACTTGTGCCCGAGGGCAAGTGAGATTGGCTGTGCAGTCTGGGTCTGGTCTGGCTTCTGACAGTGCTGGGAGCTGATTTACAGAGCCAGGACAGCTCCTCTGCAGCTGAGGCTTTCCACACACCGAGCACAGAAGGATGGAATTCAACACCAGGTACTCCAAGAGGTCATTCCATGGACAGCCTAGGATGGAATGGAGACGTCCATGAGCCAGCACTTTGTCCTGGGGCCCAAGGAGCCCAATGGTATATCCAGGGAAGCACTGGGAGGAGCACTGGCAGCAGGTCAGGGAAGGATCCTGCCCCTGTGCCCAGCCCTGGAGGCACATCTGGAGTGCTGGGCCCAGCCCTGGAGGCACATCTGGAGCGCTGGGCCCAGCCCTAGGGGCACATCTGGAGTGCTGGGCCTAGCCCTGGAGGCACATCTGGAGCGCTGGGCCCAGCCCTGGCTCCACCCTGAGCAGGGCCTGTGGAGGCTGCGGAGCTGAGCAAGGGCCTGGAGCAGCTCGGTGCCCAGGAAAGGCTGAGGGAGCTGGGGCTGCTCAGCCTGGAGAGGAGCTCCAGTGAGAGAGGCCTCAGCCCTGGCTGTCCCTGTGTGTTCTTGGCTGTCCTTGTGTGTCCCTGTCCATCCCTGTGTGCCCCTGGTCAGAGCAGGCCCAGGCTCTGCTCCAGGCCCAGCAGTGCCCCCAGAGCCACGGGCAGGGCCTGAGCCCAGCAATTCCCCCTGCACAGGAGGCACAACTCCTGCCCTGGGCAGTGCCCAGCCCTGAGAGACTGCCCAGGGAAGGTGTGGAGTCTCCTCCCTGGAGATATTGCAGAACATGGACACAATCCTGTGCCCCGTGCTCTGGGATGGGCCTGCTGGACCTGGTGACCCTCTGAGGTCCCTTCCAGCCTGACCCACCCTGGGATCTTGTAGAAATCTTCTCCTCTTGATACACTTGCCTGGGTCAGGAGGCTCCCTGCAATTATCACCAAATAATTAGCAATTAAATACCTCAGTAATGAACAAGCAGCTCTGTAGCCCTTGGTCCTGGGCTGTGCTGAGTTCCCACTGATCAAAAACCCAGGCACTGATATTTCCTCTGCACCATCCAGTGCCCAAGCAGCACAACCAGCCCTGGAGTGTGGAGCTGGGATGGGGAACACCAGCAGCTCTCCAGGAACCCATCCCTTCATCTCCAGCCAGGCCTGAGCCACTGCTGCCCAGCCTCCTGCACCTCGCAGGGAGCTCTGGTGAGGAAGGGGTTAACAAGCAGCCACACACGTTCTCCTCCTCCCTAGCCAAGTTTCCCCCAGTCAAAGCAACAGCCTGTGTTCCATGGATCTCCTCACTCCAGGGTCACAGACTGCCAGCCTTGTTTTAATGAGCTGTGTCCTGCAAATTTCACAGTCACTTCCAGTCTAATAAGGGAACCCACAGGGGTGGTGTTTTCAATTTGCTCCTCTTTCCTGGAGAGTTTGTGCCATACATCACACAGAGCAGCTCACAGCTGGTGCAAAGAGAAAAGAATTAGCTTGTATTCCCCATGCAGGGGTTTTATAATTCAATATTTATTAAGACTGGGGTCCTCTCATTTGAAAGGCCAAACAGTTTGTTTTACTATGTGTGGGATAGATTACGTTAATATAGTGAACAAGAGCTTCCAAGAACTAATTTAGAGAGAGTGTTGAAAAGCCCTGCACATGATAGAAATATTATGAACAAGTAAGAATCCTTAATACTTTGTCTAACCAAGCCCTGTGCATACAAATTAAACATAATTGGAAATCCTGTTCCAACCATCAGACTAAGGGCTACTTTACAACTGAAATGACACCTAAATGTCTAATTTTAATTTTAAATTCGCTCTATAAAAGCACAGCCTGATTGTTTTCCTCTCTTCGAAAGAAGATTTATGAAAAACGAGCAAATCTAAGCTTTACTTAAATGTATATGAATGAACACAGCTTTCAGCTGAAGCTCATTGCAAAGCAGAACTCCTTGAATATTCATTAATTCTTCTAGACATCTGATATTCCCCTGTACACACAGTAGCACAATACTATTGCTCAGTAAATAATACCAGAGTCCCGTGAGAAATTCAGAGATTTGGTTTCAACTTTTAATCTAAAAGCACTGTGAAATATTCCATCATTTTGGAATATTGACTATATCAATATTCACATCGAAAACTTTGCATTAGAGCCACAGAACTGGAAAAACCCTCTAGGACACCAACAGCAGCCACCTGGCAACAACAGCCCAGCACTGCCAAGGCCACACTAAACCATGTCCCCAGGTGCCACAGAATGGGAATTCCACCCTCCACCCTCCCTGCCCTGGGCAGCTGTGGAAGGGCTGGACAATCCTTTCAGTGAAGAAATTGTCCCCAGTGTCCACCCTGAGCTGCCCTGGCCCAGCCTGAGGCCGTTCCCTCTGCTCCTGTCTCTGTTCCCTGGGCAGAACAGCCCGGCTGTGCCCTCCTGTCAGGAGCTGTGCAGAGCCACAAGGGCTCCCTGAGCCTCCTTTGCTCCAGGCTGAGCCCCTGCCCAGCTCCCTCAGGGATTCTCCATTCCCTTCCCAGCTCCCTCAGGGATTCTCCATTCCCTTCCCAGCTCCATTCCTGCCCTGGACATGCTCCAGCCCCTCCATGGCCCTTGTCAGAGGGCCCCAGGGCTGCCCCAGCACTGGAGGTGCCCCAGCAGGGCCAGCACAGGGGACAATCCCTGCCCTGGGCCTGTGGCCACCCCACGGCTGGCACAGCCCAGGAGCCAGTGGCCATTGCCCACCTGGGCTCGTGTCCAGCCACTGGCACAGCACCCCCAGGGCCTTTCCCAGCCCCTCTGCCCCAGCCTGGAGCTCCAGGGGTTGGTGTGACCCCGGTGCAGGAGCTGGCACCCGGCCTTGGTGGCCCTGTTGGATCCAGGGTCCAGCCATGCCCATCCCTCTGCAGAGATCCTGCCCGGCAGCACAGCCACAGCCAGACCACAGCCACAGCAATCCCGCAGCCACAGCCAGAGCCACAGCCACAACCACACCACAGCCACACCACAGCAATCCCACAGCCAGAGCCACACCACAGCCACAGCCAGAGCCACAGCCACAGCAATCCCACAGCCAGAGCCACACCACAGCCACAGCCAGAGCCACAGCCACAGCAATCCCACAGCCAGAGCCACACCACAGCCACAGCCAGAGCCACAGCCACAGCAATCCCACAGCCAGAGCCACACCACAGCCACAGCCAGAGCCACAGCCACAGCAATCCCACAGCCAGAGCCACACCACAGCCACAGCCAGAGCCACAGCCACAGCAATCCCACAGCCAGAGCCACACCACAGCCACAGCCAGAGCCACAGCCACAGCAATCCCACAGCCAGAGCCACACCACAGCCACAGCCAGAGCCACAGCCACAGCCACAGAATCCCACAGCCAGAGCCACACCACAGCCAGAGCCAGAGCCAGAGCCAGAGCCACAGAATCCCACAGCCAGAGCCACACCACAGCCAGAGCCAGAGCCACAGCCAGAGCCGCAGCCACAGAATCCCACAGCCAGAGCCACACCACAGCCACAGCCAGAGCCAGAGCCACAGCCACAGAATCCCACAGCCAGAGCCACACCACAGCCAGAGCCAGAGCCAGAGCCACAGAATCCCACAGCCAGAGCCACACCACAGCCAGAGCCAGAGCCACAGCCACAGCAATCCCACAGCCAGAGCCACACCACAGCCAGAGCCAGAGCCACACAAATCCCACAGCCACACCACACACAGCCACCCACCAGCCACACCAATCCCACGGCCACACCACAGCCAAACCACAGCCACAGCCACTCACAGCCCCACCAATCCCACACGCACAGCCACACCACTCCCACAGCCACACCACCCACAGCTACCCACAGCCACAGCTACAGCTGCAGCCACAGCCACAGCAATCCCACAGCCAGAGCCACAGCCGGAGCCACACAAATCCCACAGCCACACCACACACAGCCCCACCAATCCCACACCACAGCCACAGCAATCCCACAGCCCCACCAATCCCACACCACAGCCACAACAATCCCACAGCCCCACCAATCCCACACCACAGCCACAGCAATCCCACAACCACACCAATCCCACAGCTACAGCCACACCAATTCCACAGGCCCACCAATCCCACACCACAGCCACAGCAATCCCACAGCCCCACCAATCCCACAGCTACAGCCACAGCAGTCCCACAGCCCCACCAATCCCACACCACAGCCATACCAATCCCACAGGCAGCCACACCCACACCATCCCCGCACCCACACCCACCCAGCCGGGGGGGCGCTGGCAGGGGTGCCCTCCATCCCTCCATCCCTCCATCCCTCCATCCCTCCATCCCCTCCCCACGTTCCCCAGAAGGACCCGGACCGGGCCTGGTGCCAGGCTGACCCTGGGCAGCGCCAGCCCTGCCCAGCTGGGTTTAACCCATTCCCCGCCGTGCTGGGGTTACCTGAGCACCAGCAGAGGGTTTCTCAGCAGAGTACTCTGGGAAGTGCTGGCAGAGACTTTACCAAAGCACAGGTATGGGACCCACAGACTGTCCCTCCCCCAGCAGTGTCTGCTGGGTCCTGTTAGGGCTTCTCCATGGCTGGGGGGGCTTGGCCAGCACTGCTCCTGCCTCTGGCACCAGCTGGGCACTCCTGGCAGCTCCCTCTGCTCCCTGGGCTGGAGCCCCCCGTGCACCCCCTCTCTGCTTTAGAGCCACTCATCCAGTGCCTGCATTTGAGATTGTCCCTCCCAGCATTTGGGAATTTAGCTGCTCTATTGAACAGAATTAAAAGATTTAATTTAGTGAGATTTGGCATTAGCTCGTGCTTCTCTGCTGTCCATTAATGTCAGTACTGAGCTGTGGATCCATTCCAATAAATGTTTGTACAAATATGTTTGTATACAGATTCATGCAGGCTATAAATTCAGCGTGAGGCACTTCTCACTGAAACATGCACTGTGACTCACCAAAAACATGAAGAGGATTTCATTTTTTTGAGGGAAGAATTTTTTAATTAGCCAGTAAAGTTCAGGAGACTACACATCATCCAAGAGTCAACAAAGGCTGCTGTTAATTGGTAGGAATCTCCCAAATGAAGGGAAGCTAATGGAAGTATTTCTTTATCTGTCTCTCCCAAATATTCCCGGTTTGGATTTTTTCTGCTTAAACTGTTAGAGTTAATGTGATTATTCAGTTAAATGAGTAACAAGAAGAGATTCCTCAGCAAAGGGTGTGGCAAACATGTTAAACACGGCTGGAAAACTACAACATGTCTCCATCATACCCAAATCCCAGCATCTGCTCCTGCTTTTTGCACAAAATGGAATGAGAACCAGCCACCCAAGAACCAGGAGGTGCAGAGGGGCTTTCCAGGACCAGTGTCCACCTTCTGGTGTGTACAGGAGACTGACCCACATTTAGACCCTTGCAGGTCAGCAGTGAGGCTCGTGTTCATGCACCCACTGCACAGTTCTCCTGGGCTCAGGGAGACATTATTAACCTTAAATCCAGGTTTAATCTTCCATGTCCTGCTGGAAAATCTCAGAATGTCAAGGAAAAAATTCTCTCAAGTGATTCTGGAGTGACTTTCTGTGGCCTGGAGAGCAGAAGAACACAGTGTGGAAAACAAAGAAAACCAGCTTTACCTCACACCACAGTTAATAAAAATTAAATGTCAGACGGGACAAGAAAAAGTGATGTGGTAGCATACAGAGGACAGGATCCATGAGAGATTCTGAGTAATGAAAAGGTCAGGGGAACCTATAAATAAAGCCTGAGGCATGCGAGGTCTGAGGAGGCAGGGAGCTCATCAGGGAGTACAGAAACTCAGGCAATTATTGGATATGTTTTATGTAAATGGAGCAATTACCATTCCAGGTATGGAACCTGCTTCTTCTCAGAACTCTACAGATCCTCCCTGTCCACCCCCAAAACACAGCAAGGGCTGATCATGGTCCCTGTAAGGGCTGGACTGTGCAGGGACAGCTCAGCCTGGGGATGGGGAGCCATTCCCACCTCTGCCAGGCTGCCTCGTGCAGGTGTGTCCCACAGCCCAGCTGGGATGTGGTTTGTGGGCTGTAGGAGGGACTGATGGGGCTGCGACGGACGGACAGACGGACGGAGATGAGAGATCTCTGGAGCCAGGGCTGGGAACTTGGGGTTTATTGCAAAGGGCCTGGGTGCAGGCCCTGCTGGGAGCTGCCAGCCACAGCTCAGAGCAGGCCCAAAGAGGGAGGGAGAGGTACAGAGAGAGAAGGCAAGAGCGTGGTAAAGGGGATGAGAGAGTGAGGATCCCATTACAATACAATAAATCTTCTTCTGTGCTGAAGATTCTAATTGTCACTAACCAATCTAAGACACAAATCCTATAGCATTCACATACAGCCTGTAAGAATCATTACATCACCATCCTGTGTTACATTTTAAACCCTAAAAACTCCTCTTTGGGCCCCTTCTGCCAAGCTGTAGGGTCTGCTCTGACCCTTGGGCCTGTCTGCAAGCAGAGGGTGTTGTTCCATCAAAAGGGGATTTACCTTCAGCTGGCCACACCATTGTTTTCCAGTTGTTCAGTAACTGAGGGATCTCAAAGCTTGCTTTCATTTCAATCTCGCTTATAGTTTCTATATTCTCAAAATCTTTTTCCAGGCAATCATATTTATAAGGCTTTCCTGTTTCATCTTCCCCAACAGCAGACCCCAGCTTCTGAAAGGAAAATCCTGGGGGCCTGCAGCTTTTGCAAGCATGAAATGTCCCAGGTTTGCATGGTTACATGATCTGATATTCCCAGGGCTTTCCTCCCCCATTTGAGTCTCCAATTCAGTCCCCTCTATAGGAACAGAGTTTTTCCTGGCTCTTGTCCCCAGCATCCATGCACAGAGAGCTGTCCCACCCTGCACTCAAGGGCTGCACAATGTCCTGTGCCAGTGCCCCACCCCACTGTTGTACAAACCTGGATGAACAAACAGATTAAATTGCAGCCACAAAGCCCCAGCTCCAAAAACCAACCCATTTAAAATTCAGGACATGCTCATGGGCCTTCTTGAGCTGGAGCCTAAACAGATCCCACAAAGCCACAGGTGTGAGCACTGAATTGTGCGGGGTCAGTGGGAGGCAGGGACAAACCCAGGGCTCGGAGTCATCCCCTGGTCATGGAGCCTTCCCCACATTGTCTGCAGTGAGGGACAGCTCTTTGTGCTGGGCTGGCTGCTCAGGGTCACCAGCCAGGACCAGCTCCTCACAGGGCTCACAGGGCTGAATTGTGGGTGTGTCATGCAGGAGGAGCTGCACAGGTGCTGGATTTTGGGTGTGCAATTCAGGAGGAGCTGCACAGCTGCTGGATTTTGCATGTGGAATGCAGGAGGAGCTGCACAGGTGCTGGATTTTGCATGTGGAATGCAGGAGGAGCTGCACAGGTGCTGAATTTTGGGTGTTTGATACAGGAGGAGCTGCACAGGTGCTGAATTTTGGGTGTGTAATTCAGGAGGAGCTGAATTTTGGAGCTGCACAGCTGCTGAATTTTGGGTGTGTAATTCAGGAGGAGCTGCACAGGTGCTGAATTTTGGGTGTTTGATGCAGGAGGAGCTGCACAGGTGCTGAATTTTGGGTGTGTCATGCAGGAGGAGCTGCACAGGTGCTGAATTTTGGGTGTGTAATGCAGGAGGAGCTGCACAGCTGCTGAATTTTGGGTGTGTCATGCAGGAGGAGCTGCACAGGTGCTGAATTTTGGGTGTGTCATGCAGGAGGAGCTGCACAGCTGCTGAATTTTGGGTGTGTCATGCAGGAGGAGCTGCACAGGTGCTGAATTTTGGAGTGGAATGCAGGAGGAGCTGCACAGGTGTTGATGTTGGAGTGTGTAATGCAGGAGGAGCTGCACAGGTGTTCATGTTGGACTGTGTAATGCAGGAGGAGCTGCACAGGTGCTGAATTTTGGATATGTAATGCAGGAGGAGCTGCAGAGGGGCTGAATTTTGCATGTGGGATGCAGAAGGAGCTGCACAGGTGCTGAATTTTGCATGTGGGATGCAGAAGGAGCTGCCCCGCTCAGGCTCTGCAGACACAAGCCCGGAGCTGAGCTCTCCTGGCACAGATGGCAGAGGAGCTGTGAGGGTGAAGCAGAGGGCAGCGAGCAGCCCTGATCCCATCAAATCAGACATCCTGAAACCCAGCATGGAAGAACAGCACCTCTCCCTGTGCCAGCAGCCCCACGAGCCCTGTCCTGGCCCTGCTCCCCCCTGTGCCCCAGTGCCATTTCTGTCCCTTTATCTGCCTTGGCAGCGTGGAGAGGCTTTGCCAGGGAAGGACAAAGCCCTCCTGGGCTCCCTGGAAGGGTCCAGCAGGCCAAGGCTGTCTCTGCCTGCACCTGGCACTGCCTCCCCTCCTTCTATTCTGGGAGCAGGGCAGCAGCTGAGCCCTGCTGTGGCTGGAGGCAGATGGGGCACGGATTCAGTGGCTCTGCTGCTCATTTGTTTGGCACAAAAATGACGGGCACGCAATGGAACAAGCGGCAGCACACACAGGGGGAGCACCCTGCAGCTCCCCCATCATTCATTTCCCTGTTACTGTCAGGTTTTCTCCTCATTCAGGGATAAATCTGCAGCAAGCAGAGGGTTGGAGTTGTCAGCCTGATTCTCCCCAGGTGCTTTTAGGTCTATTGCTCTGATTTCCTAGCGTGCATTTCTTGCACTTTTGGGAGGTGGGAATGGCTGTGTCCTGCTCAGTGAGCTGCACACTGGAACATGAGGCACTTCTGAGTTCTGGGGTTTTTTACTATATCTTCAGACCAGTCTAAAAAATTAACTGTAGTCAAAATGAAAAGTCTTAATATGCATAAATACGGGAATTCATACAGAAGAAAGAAGCACCCAAGGCACACAGGGCAGCTTGGCCCTCCACAAACTGTGGAATTATGGAAGCATTTGCTCCTCTTTGGGATGGAAATATGTTTTTTATTAATCTTGGGCTGTATCTGCATTTAGTTTTCATCTCTAAATCACACAGGATATGAGGACCTGAGTAAAATTAAGAAAGATTTTAAGATTAGTATTTTTTGACATCCATCCCCAAAACATTCATAAACCAGGACACTGAATTCAGTGGTTCTCAGCTTAACCCACAGCAGCTGTTTGTACACACAGTAAAAACACAATCTCTTTCAGTCTGATGAAAATCCCATAAAGGAAAATATAATGAAAGAAAGATGGGTCAAAAATATGATTCATTTGCACTCCTAAAATGCAGACTAGTCTTGCTGAATTTGCACATTGTAACTGCAAAAGGCATGAAATCCTTAAAATATTCCTGCAATGGTCTTATGCTGAATGAAGAGCTTTATGAATATTTCAATTACAAGATGAGGCTTGAAAGGATAGAGTTGTTTCAATTTTGAATCACCCTTCCTTAAATAACTTGCCCTATTTGATAGGAAGCGGGACTCAGTTAAATCTGACACAGACTGGGTAGGGATGGAGCTCCCTGAGCCGGAACCCCTCACTGCCCCCCTGTGCTGCTTGGAACAGAGCAGCCCTGGCTGCACTGAGCAGACAGGGAGCCCTTGTCACCCCTGGGGCAAACAAGCCCTGTCTGATGGCTCCAGGCCTGCCCTCCTCCTGCTCTGCTGCTCCTTACAGGGTTTGGTAAATGGAAGGCTCAGCTCTTTGCCGTGCAGTGCTACACCTGCCCCTCCTTGCATCAGGAGGCCATCCTGTCCTTTTGGGATTTGAGAGACACCCAGAGAGCGGCAAATCCACTGTGCTGAATGGATCAGCTCCTTTCTATCCCCACGTACAGAAAGGCCCTGGTTTCCTCCTCTGCCCTACTCAGAGATGGACCATGATGCAAATACTCATGAGTTAAAGCAGAGCTTTACAGCCCCCTCATGTCCTGGTTCTGATATCACCAATCCAACCAAAATACAGCTCTGATTTTGAGGAGTTACTCCTGGTTTTACTGGAGTTAAGGGACATTACAGCACACCGCAACAGTTAATGAAACCAGGTTGTTGGTTTTTTTTTTTCATTCATTCTTTCAGATCACCCAACCAGAGTCTGTATTTGCCCCCACCTTCAGTGCTTGCTAAACTGGAGCAGCTCTAGAATTGCATCCACCCCAACATGTGAAGCACAGATTTTAGTGGAACTTGGGATTTCACCTTCTTGGGAAAGCAATTCCATGTTTGTGCTGCCTGGTTCCAGCTAAGCAGCTGAGGACAGCTCAGTCCTGCAAGGAGAATAACAAACTTCCTTCAGCAAAGCTGCAGAATTAGATTTCACTTTTCAGCAGAAATGATCCACCAGCACCAGTTGTTCAGCACAGACACCCCTGTGTGCATTTTCTTATGCACAACAGTGTCTCAAAGTGCAACTTTCCCCTCCAGTCCCTAAGGTAGGACTTAAAAAACAAGTTCAGGTCTGATAGTTGTTGGCAAAGCTGAGGGACACACTAGGCTCCCCTGGAACCTTTCCCCATTTCCCTGAGAGAGAATGATCGCCCAAAATGAAATCAGAACTCAGCCCTGACTTCCTCATGGAATAAAATGCCAGACTCTGGATTCTGCTGCTCCTCACAGCCACCAAAGAGGCCAAGCACCCCAGGAAATGGAGCCTGACTGGAGCCACTCCAGCAGACTCGCAGTTGTTCACCACTGCTTCCCTGGCCTTTGAATGGAACCACTTTTCTGAAAGCTTGCCTGGTTTCCTTGTACCTTAATTAAGCATCTTCTCTGTCCTCCACTACACTGCTGTTTAACACATCCTGGCAACCTGCCCCTCATATATTGCAGGAGATATGGCTGGCAGCAAACGGAGCTTATCACTGGGTATTAATTACTTGAGCATAAATAACATTCCCTCTTCTCTCAGGTCCATGATCCACCCTTTCTGATGGAAATATATTCATAGTAACAAGAGAGAGAAAACAATGGGGCGGTAAATTTAAGCCTAAAATGAGTGATGAGTCTTGCAATGAGTGAAAATTAAAACCAGAATAATTAAAATGAAAAATAAGATACATTTCTAAGAGGCATATTGATTAACCCCTGCCCAGAAGCATCTGCCAAGGCAAAGGCTGGGTTTTTCCACTCTATCTTCAGATCAGTCTAAGAAATGAACTCCAGTCAAAATGAAAAGTCTCAATATGCATAAATATGGGAATTCACACAGGAGAAAGAAGCACCCAAGGCCCACAGGGCAGCTTGGCCCTCCACGAGCACCAGTGGCACTGCCCAAGGACAGAAGAGCTCAAAGGCTGGGGTGGGAAAGCAGCTGATCAAATAAACCACGGGGTGTGCAGGGCTCCCTGCCAGGGCATTCCCAAAGCCTCCCACAAAGCCCAGGTGAGCACAGAGCCTCTGCTGTGCTCCCCCTGCCCTCCATTGCCCCCTCAGCTCTGCCTCTGAGGTGCTGCCCACCGTCCCTGCACAGGGAGCAGAATAAAGCCCAGGAAATGCAGATTTGGCTGCTCCAGAGTTCTCATGGGTGATTGCAGGGCAGAGCACACCCTGGCATCCAACCCCTTCTGCTCTGCACTGCTGAGGGTCTGTGCTGTGCTGCTGGGAAATGCTCTGAGGGTGCAGCTTTGCCTGCTGGGGACACACAGAGTGTGGAGAAGCACCTGGGCTCATGGTTAATGAGCCAGCCCTCAGGTGCTGTGTTAAAACGCAGCGTTCAGGTGGAAATGTTTGCACACACAACACTGGCAGCCTCTGAGAGCCCCTGTTATGCATAAGTGGCTCCTACATGAGTTGTGGATGGATTCTGTTGTGACTTTGCCTTATCAGTGATACATTCATAAAGCAGATGTTTTCCATGTTTTGAATATGTATTTTTAGCTTGTTTACTGGGTCCATTATAGAAATGGTTATTCATGGGTGAATAGCATGCTTACAGGTTATAAATGTTTCTTGTGGAGTATTAGTTAACATTTTTAAAAGTACACTGATGAGTGTAGAGTTTATATGGGGTATTTACGTGGGTGGATGTATCTGTGTGAGTTATTTCAACTCCCAAAAGAGATGCAGCTTTGTATCTAAATGTTCATTACAGCAAAGAGTGGATCTTTTATGCTTTTATTCCCATGGTTTATTGTCCTGTACACGCTGGTGAACAGCAGAGAAATGGATCCAATTGTCAGAGAGGACAATTCTGGAAGAGGTGCTCTCCCTCACTTTCAGGAAAGTTCAATACATTCACTAAATTAAAACTCTTTCAGGAAAAGGACAACCCTGGGGCCTGCCTGACAGGCTTTGGAAGGGGTCCCTGAACCCCCAGAAATGGTGGCCAGGCTTCACAACTTGAAAATATGGTTTGAAAATACAGGAAGCATACAGGGTGCCCCCAGCCCTGGGGGAGCCTCTGCTCTGGATCTGCTCAGCTCAATGAGGAATGCAGGAGGGGGTTTCTCCATCCTCCAGAACCAGGGAAATTCCTGGGCTCAGGTTGAAACCTCAATTCAGGAAGCCACTGGGGCACATTTGCAGATTGCAAACACAGAACAAGCCTTGTGCTACCCCCATGCCCTGGGATGGATTTTGCAGACAACCCAAACTCCTTACAGGAGGATGTATGAATTCCCAGACTCGACAGTCCTAGGAAGGAGCAGCTTTGTGGGATGAGAGCTTGAGGGCAATGAGCAGACTGAAGAGCTTCTGGGATATTTGCAGGTGGCCATTTTCTCTCTGGGAGGCAAGAGCCAGGCAGGAGGAAGGTGCAGAGAGGGTCCAGTGCCATTCTCCAGGCTCTGTCTCTGGCCTCACAGGAGGGACCCATCAAACCTCTGAGCTGGACAAGGCTCTCCCTGGGCAGGGTTTCTGTAACATCCCTCTGAGGGCTCTGACTTGCACAGACCCATTGCAGGTCTGCTTTCCATTTCCACCTCCTGCAGGAGGAGATCAGCTACAGAGGAAGAAAATCTGAAACCCAGTTTGGATTTTTGACACGTAATTACCATGCAGAGGTTGGGTGAGAAGGTCTCAGAAAATGAACAAGCCATTCTAAGGATCTCATTTTTCTCTCTGTTTTCTTCTCTCTGTTCCTCTGAGGCTCAGGATAGAAAAAGAAGAACCTGAGCAGAAAAACAAAAATGAGACCTCTGGAAAAGTTCTGGCCACTCTGAGCCTGCAAGATGAGCATTTCCAGTGGAGTTCCTTCCCTTGAAATGTGCTGTTTAACTGAGAGATAATTCCTGTACACTGGAGGCCAAGCTGGCTGCTGACTCCTAACACAATTCAGGTACAACAGAGCCATGTTGTCGTCATTTTTCCAACCCCTCAGAAAAACCCCCACAAGTTTCTCTTTCCCTACATTATAAGATTACATCTCTAAGTAAATGATATCTCTGACCCCTGCAGATTGCACTCTCCTCCTTGTTTCCATGTCAATAAAACCACTGCTTTCTATTTCCAGTTTATCTTGTCTTTGTATTAAAATCAAGAGGCAAAACTGTATTTCAGGTCCTGAGTGTGCAGCTCAGTCCAGACAGCGCACATTTATTTCCCAAATAAAGATACAGTCCTTTCTCTATGGAAAATAACTCTTGCACATTATGTATTCCTCATTTTATTTTATTAAAGATGGAATTCTGCAGGTAGCCTGTTTTTTCCACCAAAGTTTTAGGAGCAAGGGAAGAGATTTTCCCCAACAAGGCCGTTTTTTTCCCCCTGTGTTGTTGAAATTTGTGGAAATCTTTTATCTCACATATTATTTTGCTTCATTCGTTTTCTGGATGAGACAATCCTCTTTGGGAAATCTGGTTTTCTGCCTCTTTCTAAAGATCAAAATTGTTGGCTTCAGTTATGTCAGTGTGTTCCCATTAGCTGCAGGAAGATCAGCCCTTCAACCTTTATTCTAAATATGTGCTTTGCAGAAGAGCAACGAATTTTGCAAACTGCCACTTACCAGTCTCCCTACTCCAGAGCCTCTGAAATTCCAGAACATTCTAACCCCCAGGGGACTACATCCTTTGTTTTAAACCATCAATTGGAACTGCAACTGGGACATTGAGGCCAGAAAAAAACCTTAAATGGGGCAAAATCTAAACTTTCTCTGACCATGGGTAGCTGATGAAATGTGTCAGAGATTCCATGAAAAGAGTACACAAAACATCTCAGCTGGAGAAGACAAAGCATTGGATAAACATGTGAAAGGTCTGCAGGGAAAGGTGCCCTGCTCATATCAGACATTTTGTAGGAAATAAACCCCAATGACTGTAAATCCTGAAAGCAAACACTAACATTGTAAAATTCATGAAGGCAAAACACTTCACTACATAGCAGGGAGGTTTTTACCTTTTCTTTTAATTTAGCTGGAACAATGTCTACAATACATTGACTCACAAGTTAAGTGAAGGTATGAAATCACATTCTTCAAACTGAGATGGGACATTCTGGAGTGGTCAAACCCCCTGGCAAGAGGGGCAGAGTTCTGCACGTCCAATGAACACCTTTTGAAACAACCAGCAGTGGGGATTTCGCTTTTGACAGTGATGAGAAGAGTGGGCCTTGTCCGTGGAGATAAGGTGCTCTGCAGAGGAGGGCAAAGCTCAGAGCCTCAAGAACGGAGGGATCTGAGGCAGGTGCAGTGCAGTGACCCCAGGCTGAGCAGCAGGCCAGGAATGCCAGCCCTGCTGCCAGGGGGTGCCTGGCTGGCAGGGCAGTGTCCCAGCAGGGCGTGGGGCTGTGCTCCAGCAGCTCCAGGGTTATACAGGCACCTCTTCCTTCCCCTCTCCCGCCGTCCCGTTGGCTCCGCTCAGTCCCGCCGGCTCCCTGCCTTCCTCCTCCTCCTCCTCCTCCTCCTCTTCCTCATCCTCCTCCTCGTCCTCGTCCTCCCTGGCTGTCCCTGTGTCCCGGGCCAGGCTGGGCAGGGGCCCCAGGAGCTGCCCTTCCCGGCGGGACTGGGCCAGCTCCTTGGCACAGCACACGGGCGTGTGGGTCTCGTAGGTGCTGTGGAAGCTGTTATAGTCCACCTCGTAAAAATCCTTCTCCAGGGTGAGCACGGGGGTGAAGCGGTGTCCCCACAGCACCTCGGTGTCCATGTAGGAGCTGCGAGCCTGGCAAGTCATCCCTGGGTGGAAAGAGAGGGATGTTAGAGGCAAAGCTTCCTTATGTGCTCACCCAACCACGCCTGGCACTTAAAAGCACTTCTGTGTCGTTTCCATACCTGACTGCTCTGGGACACGGCAAAGTCTTGGCTTAATAAGCCTCAAAAAGCCTCTATCATGAGCAAGCCGAGCACCCAGAGGGAAAGGGATGCATTCACATCGGCATCTTCCACCTCCTGAACTTCGTGCTTAGGGGTTTGCAGGCTCTAAGCAGCTTCTCTCTGCCTCTCCCTGCTCTGCTGAGCTGCTGTTTCTGTGCCTGACACAAACAGCTCCCGGTGGATCCTGCTGGAACAACCCCCAGCCCTGCAAGTGCTGCCCCAGTCCCGACCCACACAGCCCAGGGCACAGCGAGCCACTGCCCTGCCCTCCTCGGGGCTGCCACCATCCCTTCTTCTCTGCAGCAGGGCCAAATTCCTGTGCAGCAGTGCCACAAGTCCCTGCAGCAGTGCCACAACTCCCTGCAGCAGTGCCACAACCCCCTGCCTTAGTGCCAGAATTCCCTGTGCAACAGCACCACAGCTCCCTGCATTAGTGCCCCAATTCCTGTGCATTAGTGCCACAATTCCTGTGCAGCAGTGCCACAATTCTCTGCCTTAGTGCCAGAATTCCCTGTGCAACAGTGCCACAATTCCTGTGCAGCAGTGCCACAATTCCCTGCAGCAGTGCCATAATTCCCTGCATTAGTGCCACAATTCCCTGCATTAATGCCACAATTCCCTGTGCAGCAGTGCCACAATTCCCTGCATTAGTACCACAATTCCCTGCAGCAGTGCCACAGCTCCCTGTGCAGCAGTGCCACAATTCCCCTAAGTGCCACAATTCCCCTAAGTGCCACAATTCCCTTACAGCAGTGCCACAATCCCTGCATTAGTGCCACAATTCCCTGC
This sequence comes from Melozone crissalis, assembly GCF_028551555.1. Lineage (NCBI taxonomy): Eukaryota > Metazoa > Chordata > Aves > Passeriformes > Passerellidae > Melozone > Melozone crissalis. Next base: position 3,642,633 of record NW_026535896.1, on the reverse strand, counting down.
ATTAGTGCCACAATTCCTGTGCAGCAGTGCCACAATGCCCTGCATTAGTGCCACAATTCCCCTGCATTAATGCCACAATTCCCTGCATTAATGCCACAGCTCCCCTGCACACAGCTGCACACACCTGGATGCTCAGTCCAAAGGTGAGGGGTTCCCTTCCCAGCTGGCTTTTGAATCCCCAGGATGGATCAAGCCCTTGTGCTGCTGAGCTGTGGTCTGAATGAACAGTGGCTCACAGGAACTGGTACTTGTCAAGCTGCTCCTCAGCCCCACGGATCAGAGCTTATTTACTTTGAGAAAGTTTAAAGAGAAGCTTTGCAGAGCAGGGATAAGCACACCTGTGAGCAAATCCTCTTGGAATCACCCTCAAGTGTCAAGGCTGTTTTCTCTTCCAAACATTTTTCTTCTCTTTTTCCTAATTATGTTTTGATTTTGGAATTGATTTCCAGTAAAAAGCTAACCTCACAAAGTCCTCCCACTGTTCTCTCACAGAGGGTGAGGGATTGGCCTGACTGGAATAGATTCAAAACATGCCTTGATCCAGTTTCTGGCCAATACTTGCAAGTCTAATTCCTGCAGCCCAGAGCACAGGGACAGAAATCTAAAGTAATGCATAGGGAGAAAAAAATCTCAGTGTCAGATGGTTCAGGGAAGAGCATATGACATAGCCTCACTCTGTGAGCTCAGAAGTGACTGAAATCTCAGAGCAATCAGAAAACACCTTTCCTTAAAAAAACCCCACCTTTGTGAAAAGAGGAATATTTTGTTCTTATAATTGCTACAGACCATTAAAAGACACCCACACAGGCAAGTTCTCTGCACAGCTGAAAGCCTCTTAGTGCTTTCCATAGTTTAAAGCCACCAGGCCAGGAGTATTTTGTTCCTTGAAAGGGGAAGAGACAGTGACACACGCAATGCTGAGACATCTGCAGCTCTGTAGCACAGGCTGCAAACCCAATCCTTCCCCTCAAGAATATCTGCAGGAGTGTTTGCTTCTGGGCAGGAACAACAAGTACAGCGTTAGTCACAGTGTTCCAGCGTGCTGCTTCCTGGGCTGGAAGGAACTGGGAAGTGCAGAGGCTGCCTTGAGAAACACAGCCAGGGAATGAAAATCACCCCAAGTGCTGCTGCCTCGTGGAGAAGCTCTGTGGAAGTTCAGTGTCTTTTCAGGAAACTCAGCTTTTGCTGCAGAGCTAAGGAGCAGGTGAGGCCACTCCTGCCTGTGGTGGCTCTGCCATGTGCAGCATCAGCAGCCCTGGGGTGAGGAGGGTCAGCCCCTGCCCTGGCCAGCTCCTCACTCCCTGGAAGCCCCAGCAGTGCTGCTTCCCCAGTCCTGGCACAGCTTTTGCCAGGGAGCTGTTACAGGCACTGATCCCACCCTGACCTACCCAGGCAAGGGCTTTTACTCCTGTTGTCTGGGGGGTCAGGCCTGCAGGGCTGATCCCATTTCCTGGGGCTGCCCCATGCCAGGAGGTTGGAAACCAGCAGCTGGCTAAAATAAACCAGTCCTTTTCCCTTTGCACAGAGCTGCTTTGGCACCAGAAATCCCAGAGGCCTCCAAGTGCCTCCTCCAGAGGCAGCAAGGAGGGCAGGAGAGGGGACCCTGCAGGCTCCAGGATCAGTCCTGTGGATGCACCAGCTGCTTCTTACCCTGCTTTTCCAAGTGCTGCATCAAGGTACCATCAAGGAGTCTCCAGGGCAAAGATGGGACCTCCTTGTGAAATGTGGGGGCCTGGGGCTCTCTGAGGGAACTCCTGCCTTATAATCCAGGCCTGAAATAGCTCCTTGCCTGGGGGTGCACCTGAGTGAACCTGAGCTCCTGGGACACCATCCCAGTCCAGCTCTAAGTATTCAATTAGGGCAGGAACAATGGAAAGCTTTCAGCAAGCAAACACTGCTGCTGCCAGCTTCCTGCAGGAGCTGCTTTCTGTAACCCCAGGGGGACACTGAGCCAGCACAATAAGACAACTTGTAATTGCTCCATAATCCCATTCAAATATTCCTTTCTAGCACATGTGCAGTGGTGTTTAATTGCGTGGGGACACACTGCTTGGCAACTCCCACATCGCCCAGTAAACAACACCATTGTCTCTGCTTCAAATTCCATTAAGTGCCTGCTTTGCAGGCTGCCCTGTGCTCTCCAGCCTGGTTAATTAATGCATCTGTAATGTCCCTAGCTAATTATTGCCTCTGTGACTGCAAAAAGATGACAGAAGAGGTGTGGAAACAATAAACCTTGTTTTTATTAAGAGCACGTGGATGCAGCCACTTGCCACTGGAACACAACGTGCACCCACCGTGCTTGGAACATCCCACCCTGCAGAGGGGCACAGCAACCCCCAGACTCAGACCTCTGTGTAACCCTGAAAAAATCACCTGTTCCATTGTGTATCCCTGAAAAATCACCTGTTCCACTTGTATGCCTGAAAAAATCACCTGTTCCATTGTGTATTCCTGAAAAAAATCACCTGTTCCATTGTGTATTCCTGAAAAAATCACCTGTTCCATTGTGTATCCCTGAAAAATCACCTGTTCCATTGTGTATCCCTGAAAAAATCACCTGTTCCATTGTGTATTCCTGAAAAAATCACCTGTTCCATTTATATCTCTTAAAAAAATCACCTTTTCATTTATATCCCTGAAAAAATCACCTGTTCCATTGTGTATCCCTGAAAAATCACCTGTTCCATTGTGTATTCCTGAAAAAATCACCTGTTTCACTTATATCTCTTAAAAAAATCACCTTTTCATTTATATCCCTGAAAAAATCACCTGTTCCATTGTGTATTCCTGAAAAAATCACCTGTTTCATTTATATCCCTGAAAAAATCACCTGTTCCATTGTGTATCCCTGAAAAATCACCTGTTCCATTGTGTATTCCTGAAAAAATCACCTGTTTCATTTATATCCCTGAAAAAATCACCTGTTCCATTGTGTATCCCTGAAAAAATCACCTGTTCCATTTATATCTCTGAAAAAAATCACCTTTTCATTTGTATCCCTGAAAAAATCACCTGTTCCATTTGTATCCCTGGAAAAATTACCTGTTCCATTTGTATCCCTGAAAAAAATCACCTTTTCATTTATATCCCTGAAAAAATCACCTGTTCCATTGTGTATCCCTGAAAAATCACCTGTTCCATTGTGCATCCCTGAAAAAAAATCACCTGTTTCATTTCATTCTGGTTTATCTGAGGCTGTGGGATGTCTTGGGTATAGGGAATCAGTTGCCATATGCTCCCATCCATCAAGCAGAATCCAAATTCAGAATATCCTGAATTAGAAGGAAGCCACAAGGATCACCAAGTGCAACCCCTGGCTGCAAGCAGACCCAGATCTGGGTGCCACACCAACTGTGACATTCCTGCTCTTCCATCACTCATACACTGAAGCACTGACATATTGGGGAGCACAAGAACTGAAGAGAGATTCCAGACTCTCTGAATTTCTTGCAGAATTAACCACAGCATGTATGGCCCCAGTAAAGGCTGTTAATCCTTCCCATAAAGAATATATAACTACACATTTTGGGTTTAAACTGTGCAGATGTAGAGAAGTGCTATTTGGGAGTTTCATTTAAATAAACTTCATGCCAAAAGAATACAGAATCCCAGAATGGCTTGGGTTGGAAGGGACATTAAACATTGACACCTTACACAATCCCAGGCTGCTCCCAGCCCCATCCAGCCTGGCCTTGGGCACTGCCAGGGATCCAGGGTGGGCACCCTGTGCCAGGGCCTGCCCACCCTCACAGGGAACAATTCCCAATTCCCAATATCCCATCCATCCCTGCCCTCTGGCACTGGGAGCCATTCCCTGTGTCCTGTCCCTCCATCCCTTGTCCCCAGTCCCTCTCCAGCTCCCCTGGAGCCCCTTGAGACCCTGCCAGGGGCTCTGAGCTCTCCCTGGAGCCTTCTCCTCTGAACAATCCCAATTATCTCAGCCTTGCCTCACAGGAGAGCAGCTCCATCCCATCATCTTCATGGCCCTATATCCTCATTTTCCTTCTTTCAGTCCAAGTAGATGTACTTGAATTCATAGACATATAGTTTTCAACTCTATCATACTTTCTGGGTTGTAAGACCATTAGAAGTTTCATTTTCTCCTAAACAATCTGGTTTAAAATGAATAAAGTATGTTCAAGATAAATGTGTGCAATCTGTCTGTTGAGGAAAACATGCAATGATACGAGAAATGTTCAGATGTCCACTTTTAGTTGCAGCTTTGTCATCTCTTACTGCAGCAGCTCACCTTCATGCTGCCCACAAAACTCGATTTTAATGGAAACCAGAGATAAAACTTGTCTGAAGTTAGAAGCAGATGCACCAAGATTCAGTAAAGCTAGAACCAGTTCCAGGGTTTGGAGGTGCTGGAGACCAGGGCACTGTGTCCTGGCTTCCAGTTGTGCAATAAGCATTGCACAGAGATTTAATGATAATTTCACTACAGCAGAATCCTCAGTGGGTATTTGGCTGTGGGTTGGAGGCACAGATCAGTAACTGAGCTCAGATCAGTACCTGAGCTGTGCCTGCTCCTGCTCAGGGCAGCCAGGGATGCTCCCTGCACAGCCCCATCCTCCTGCCCAGCAGAGGAAGCAGCCCCAGCAGGCTGTGATGTGTGTTAGAGCCGTGTCTCAGCACATCTGAGAGCAGCGCATGTAAAACAAGTGCCAGGAACGCTGCAATAGGCTCTCTGCTGTCATCACAGTCCTTATCAAAGAGCTGGAATGTCTGAGCTGCTGCCAGGGCCGGGAGGAGCCGCCTCAGCACGGCTGATCCTGCTGCTCTGCCCTGGAGCACAGCCCGGGCTGGGAGGGCACAGTGCCCCTGGGTAACCCAGACCTCAGCACCCCAATCTGCAGCTGCAGCTGCTTGGGGGACACCAAAGGCTCTCTCCAGCTCTTGGAGATGCTGATTTTTGGCAAACATCCCATGCCAGGTGACCTCGGTTAATGGGAGAGGAAGGGGAGACACAGAGGGTGCACTGCCAACCCCAAATCTCCCCATGCTTCCATGGGATCCCATCCTGAGCAGAGGTGAACCCCCCAGTGCTGCTCCAAATCTCCCCAGGTTTCCACAGGATCCCATCCCCAGCAGAACCTCCCAGTGCTGCTCCAAATCTCCTCAGGTTTCCATGGGATCCCATCCTGAGCAGAGGCAAACCCCCCAGTGCTGCTCCAAATCTCCCCAGGTTTCCACAGGATCCCATCCCCAGCAGAACCTCCCAGTGCTGCTCCAAATCTCCCCAGTTTTCCATGGGATCCCATCCCCAGCAGAACCTCCCAGTGCTGCTCCAAATCTCCCCAGTTTTCCATGAGATCCCATCCCAGAAGAACCTCCCAGTGCTGCTCTGTGGCCTGCAGCTCCTCAGTGGGCAGAGACAGCCCAGCCCCTGGGGCTGTCAAGACAACATTTTTCATCAGGCTAAAATTAACTGTGCTCATTGAAATGCCAGGGAGCTCAGTGATTATCTGCTGGGAAATGTCATGTGCCTGCCTGGGCTGGGCCAGATCTGCTCGGCCCCAGGGACACAGACCCTGCTGGCACTGCTCTCCCTCCTCTGCCCTCTCTGTTGTGCCCAGGATGATGTTTCTCCTTCTCCTGGATGCTCTGAAGCTGTGGAACACCCACTGCCCAGGAGCTGATGGACTCAGAGGGGCAGTGCCAGTGATGGAAGTTTATGGGTGGCAAGGAAAAGGTATAAAAAATTTCAAGTTCTGTTGCTGTAATTAAGCAATATGTGTCTTTCAATTTGCATTAGCATATGGTAAGTTATAAAAGTTATTAGTCCCTCTGTGTTAATTAGACCAAAGAACACTGTAACATCCAAAAAGTCAATATTCTTCCAGCTTGAAAAGGAATATTAGAAGGTAGAAGCATGGTCCTCCAATTACTTGTGCTTGTCTCCTTTAGAGGACATGGCTGGGCTTGATTCACTTTGATATTTATGCCAGAGGAGAGTAATAGGATTTTAATTTATCTGAATGCTCTCCAGGCATGCAAAAGCTCTTAGGCACTGGGAAAAAATATAATAAAAGGACTTTATGATGTAAAGACCTTGGATTCAATTGCCATGTCTCCAGCAGGCCCAGCCAAGCTCTCACCAGGTAACTCCTTTAGGGTTTACAGGGACTGCAGAAGCAACTCAGACACCAGTGCCAGCCTCTGTCTCCAGAGGACAGCCCAGGTCATGAACATAATGACCTGAGACATCTCTTCCTATCATTTTTAGGCAGTGTCTGTAACACTTCTGCAAGACATTCCTTGCAGAAAACTTATTTATATGCAAAATGCATGCAACACAAGACAACCCAAACCAGATGATGAATGCCCAGAAACTCCATTCAGTAATTTCACCCTTCCTTTGTGCTCCCATGAAAATCATGATTAATTTCAGCACATCTTTTGTTGTGACTACTCCATTTACAGCCAGGAAACTGCACTCTGTCCTCTGCAAAGGTGGATAAATTGAGGTGTGAAAACTCTGCTGTTTGCCTACACTCCCACAGGGATAGGATGGGTTAATTACTTCTAATCATTAAATCCCTTTTTATCACACTGACTCTAAGCCAGAAAAATACATACCTGTACTTACATAAGAGTTCATTAAAACTTCATTTAGTGACTGGACTAATCAGGCAGCTGGAGTGTTTCTTGTGCCTTATTTAATTGTGCTGGGAAAAAGAGGCAGTGAAAACCAGGGAGGACCAGGAGTGGAGTAACAAGCTCTGCTGCCTCTGTGCCCAGGGAGCAGCAGTGCTGGATGCTGTGCCCAGGGAAGCAGGGCAGCAGGAAGCCACAGAAAAAGCAGGATTTGGATCCAGGATTGGGATAACTGTCAGCAAACAGCAGAGGGAGGGTAAAGCTGGGAGAGAAGAGAATCCCTTTAAATTAGCTGTCAGGAAGGCTTGTAGGATATGCAGAGTGTGTCAGCGCATGCAGTGATGGCTTACAGAGAAAAACAGTCTTTTAACAAATTGGACTTGCTAATGTTCCCTAACCAGATGAGCCAAATCCTTCACCACAGCCCAGCTGACTGCAGCACGTGGGAGGGGGGCCTGCACCCGCCCTGCTTCCCCTGTCCCAGCAGCTTTTAAACACTGCCCAGTTTGGGATCAGCAGGGCAGGGCAGGCCAGCAGCAGCAGGAGCTGTCCTTCACCAGACTGGCCCTGAGATTTTGGGGAGCAGAGAGGCAGGGAAAGCAAAAATGTATTCACTGTGCAAACAGATTTTCCATCTTTGCTTCGATCCCTTCTATTGCAAGTCAGATTCGGGGCAGCTGATGTTGACAAGAGTCCCTTTGTGATAAGGCAGAGATAAAGGATTCCCTGAAGGAATGCCTGTGCCCAGCTCACCAGGAGCACTAGGGGTGATGCTGCTGCCCCCAGATGCCCACGGAGCCCCCTGGGAGTCAGAACACTTGTCAGCAATATTGATTTTGTCTTCACAGAGCTCGTTTCACCCGGCATTGACCACAACAGATCTGCCCAGAAATTCACTCTCCCTTTGGCCTTTTCCCCCCTCTCGTGGAGCCCCATCACCCATCCCAAACAGGGATGGGAAAAGCCTGAGGCTGTGCAAGGCTCTGGGGGTCCCTCAGTGCAGCAGCCCTGGGTGCCACACAGCTCTCACTGCAATAACATGAGCTTTTTCATCTTTTTCAGCCAAATAAACCCACTGCATTTCAGGTTGGCCCGTGAGCTGCTGTTCTTCAGTGTGCTGTTACTCAGACCTTTAAAAAACCAAGATAACTTGAACACAGAATCTTTGTTTTAAGTCACAGTGCTTCACTTTGTAAAAAACCCAGTGACTTGAAGGGTGTGAACTCCTCAGAATTTATTCTACACTTTTCATTTGAAGTTATTTACCATCTTTGCCTTGCACTGGGTCAGAATTAAACTTAAATGTCAGTAAATAGAACTGCTTGTTTGAGAGGAGACAATACATTACATCTGTAATACTTGTGCACCTGGTTAAGTCTACTGAAAATAGCTATAAAATCACTGTCCCACATTATCAGTGAAAAATATCCCCACTTGTAGTTGTGCTTCCGTTTCTGTGGTCATTGATATGTTGCCAATCACATTTCTGACCTGCTTTCCAAACACCTTACGGAAACCAGAGCTGTATACCTCTGAACTCTGGGGGGTGGAGTCCTCATTTTCCGTAGGGGTTGCTAAGGGAACAAATGCTCTGTTGTATTTTACACTGCCCTGAACCCGAGCAGGCTGTGACAGTGTCAGGATTTAACAGAGTCCTGCTGGGAGTAAATATCACACCACTCCTGAGAGCAGATGGGGCTTGAGCAGTGCCACGGGCTGGGAAGCACCTTAAGAATTTGCTTGGAGCAGATTTAAAGTGTGGAGGGAGGGATTAATAACCCCAAACTGCTTTATCAATAATTCCAAGTGTGAGGAGAAGCAGGAAAGCACAAACACTGTCTCTGCAAGCCACTCTTCTTGTCTCAAAATACCCCACTCCCCTGGCTGACCCATCCCAGCCTCCCAACTGGATCCTGGGATCATCCAAGGTCCGCTCAGCTCCGAGTCTGTGCACAATGCCTCCTCCAGCTCCAGGGTGGGACTTCCCAGGCTGCCTTGTGAGCCCAGGATAATTCATTTCCACAGCTCTATGCTCCTTAATATCCTCACAGCCTGGCCTGTGCAATCCCTCTGGGCCAGGAGCCCATTTGTAAGGCAATATTATTCCTCTGCCATGCTTTTAATTGCGAGGTTGTTACTGATAATGACTTCCTCTCGCACATCCCCAGCCGAGGCTGAGCCTTGCTGGAGGAAGGCAGAGCAGCAGGGGTTCAAAGCACTCTCAGTGTCACTGTGTGACGAGGAAAGAGGCTTTGGACAAACAGGGAGCCGCATTCCACGCTCAGATTAGGAGGCTCCAGCCTCTAATAAATGTTTAGGCTGCAGAATAAGTCACAGTTACAAATCCTTGCCTTCAATAGTCTTTTCCACCCACCCCTTCCTTTGCCACGTCTCTACAATGCTCTGCTGGGGAAGAGCATTTCCCTGGACATGCCAGGTGAATTCCACTCCCACAGCACAAATTCCAGCCCCAGTGGAATGTAATTTATCCATCACCTCCCATCATCAGCTCTGTTTGGGGAAGTCAGCCACTGCTGATCACCTAAAGGGAGACTCTGGGACACTGAATTGCCTCTCTGGACAGCAGCCTTTGGGAGCAAAGGTTTGGGAGGCAGGAATTTGAGAGATTTTTCCTCCTCTGGCTGTTGTAACTAATGAGCAGATCTCCACGAGGGGATAACATTAACAGTCAGCAAGGGGCAGAATCTGTGAGACAGGGTGCTGACACCACTGAGTGCTTGTAACAAGCTGCAAACCCCTGCTAATGACTCACAGAGAACCTCACTGAGATGGAAAACAAACTCCAACCACCACCCACAGGAAAACTCCGGGCTCATTACTAAAATCCTGAAACACCAAAGGGGAAAACTGCTTATAAAAGCTTTTTTTGCATCTCTTTGTCCATCTTGAGCCAGCAGCTCTCTCCTCAGCGCTGCCTGCAGCCCTTTCCCCCTGCAGACCGTGATTCCATCAAGACATTCTGGCCACCCCAGGGTGGAAAACCCTGCCTGGAATGCACCTGAGCATCTCAGGGGCTTGGACACACTCCCTGCGCTGCAAGTGCAGCAGGAAGAGCTGCCAGCTCCTCCCCAAACCCGGAGCAGAGGGGAAGTGACCCATGGAAATGACTGCAGGTGCAGCCAGAGCTCCCGGGGAGATACCTGTGGGATGGAGCCTCTGTGCCCATCCCTCCCTCAGCTGCCTTTCCCCCGAAAGCTGAGGATTATCCCTTTTCCAGAGTCACTGTACATGGACACAGAGTTCTTTCATCGGCTGTCACAAACACACCCCCAGGAGAAACTGGGAATGGGCTGAGGATATCTCCTAATTTCCCATTACCCAGCTTTGTCTGAGCTGGTAAGCAGCTGCAGGGCTTCAAGAGTCACAAAAGCAGTTTCTGTATTTTTCCTCTTTGAGCTCCTTCTGGGAATGTGTGTCCTGCACCACGTGCAAGTCATTCAGCCTCAGCACGTGCTGCTTTATGGAATACAGTGAGACTTGGGCACTTCATAGCCCCCATTAAAATCAACACTACAGCAGTACCTAAAATAGCACACTTACAGCCTATCTTTAATACAGGGAAGAAATGGGAGAAGATTTGCACCATGAATTTTGATCACAGCAAAAAAGACCACCACAGACTTCAAGAATTCCTTTAATCCATTGGTTTTTCCTCTCCTGGATCAGTTCTAATTTGATTAGGAGCAGCTCCAGGACTAACCACTTCACTTCAATCCCAGACTTATAAGAGAGGGTGAAACACTACAAAAAAGAGGGTGAAACCTACAGCACGAGCTAAAGGCCCAACTTTTCACTGCTGCTTACCTCAGATGCCCCACCTGAGTCAGGCACTACACAAGGACAAGCCTCACTGTGTTCCCAGGCCAGGTAACATGGACAGTGAAATCCTAATGCCAAACTGCTCACAATGCTTTGTGCCCCCTTCCTCCTCAAAACAGTGACTGATTGCTGACAGGCCTTACCTGTGGCTTCCACCATTCCTTCCAGGATGACCACAATCTCAAACTCCTCCTTCTCCAGCTGGGTGCGGGACATCTCCCAGAAGGGGCTTTTCTCATTGATCTCATGTGAGATGATAAGAGGGGACACCAGGAATAACCTGTCGTCTCCGGTGTCAAATCCCACGTTGATGTCCGTTTGATTCAGGGGAATAAACTCTCCTTCTTTGGTCTGTTTGGACTTAATCAGTTTGGCTCGAATGGAAGCCTCGACAATGTGGGAATTGCGGAGGTCCCCGACCCGGAACATGAGGCAGAGCTTCTCGTCCCTCATGGAAATGACGGCGTTGTTGGAGAACATGAGGGTCTCCGCCCTCTTCTTTGGTTGGCTGATCTTGACGAACATGCATCCCACCATGAAGGCGTTGACGATGGAGCCCAGGATGGCCTGGACCAGGAGCAGCACGATGCCCTCGGGACACTTCTCCGTGATGACCCTGTGCCCGTACCCGATGGTCGTCTCGGTCTCGATGGAAAACAGGAACGCCGACACGAACCCGCTGAGGTTTTCCACGCAGGGGATCCAGTTCTCGTCCTCCAGGTGGTCCAGGTCTCCCCGGATGTAGGCGATGAGCCACCAGATGAACCCAAAGAACAGCCAGGTGATGGTGTAGACCATGGTGAAGACCAGCAGGTTGAAGCGCCACTTGAGGTCCACCAGGGTGGTGAAGAGGTCGCTGAGGTACCGGTAGGTCTCCTGGACGTTGCCGTGGTGCACGTTGCACTTGCCGCTCTTCTCCATGTACCGCTGCCGCGGCTTCTTGCCCTCGGCGGCAATGAGCCGGGTCCTGTCCGTGGCGATGGGCACGTCATCCCGAGCCTGCTTGGGGATCTTCTTGGGCTCCCGGGACGTGACCCCGATGTCCATGTCCTGGTTCATGAAGATCCGGGAATCTCCAGCCATGGCTGGGCTGCGCAACAAGGAAGGACAGCTTCAGGCAGAAGGCAAAGAGAAAAAAGCCATGTTTTTTCACTGTCTGGACCATCAGGACATTGATTTTGGAGGGTTCACACTTCTCCCACAACAGCCACTTGTTAAACACAGCCCTGCAGTGAGCCAGAATTAAAGACTGATTTATCACACACAGGCCCTTCAAACATCAGCAACTACTGGGGTGATGGGGACACTGTGGGAGTGTGGAACGCTTAAACCTTGGAACATTTTTGGGTTTTCTTTCTGTCCTTAGATTTTTTTACACACCAAATTTGCTTGAGATCACAACTCAGAACAAAGTAAAGATACATCAACATTTTTTCAGGAGGGACTGGAGCTTTTTCATGCCTCAGGTTTTGGGTGCATATCAAGAGAAACCTTAGAAATTAAGAGAAAACGCTGAGCACCACTGTCTACCTAAATCTCACATGAGTCTAAATTATGCATGAAGGCTTCCCTTGCAGTCAGCAGAGAACGGCATCTCCAGGGATAACTCAGGTTTCAGGAGTGCTGAATCACCTTCTGGAAGTTTATTTGTGAAATAAACATTTAATTGAGAATCTTGAATCCCACGTGTGAGGGTGTGATGAATCCAGGCCTGCTGTTAATGAGATCTATCAGAGCTCACCCCTTTGCTCCACCTGACATTAGACAAAATCACTGGGCACTTTTAGGAATGCATCAGAGCTATTAAAAAGCCCACTGTCGACATTCAGAGTAATGCTTACCAGGATACAAATAAATAACACGAGATGAGGGCGGCAATGCTGTCTGCCAGTTCCAATGTAACATCCTGTTTACAGAGATGATTAGATACTCCTTTAAAAAATGAGAGTCTTGACTCTGGATGCAGGGCACAGACAAAATCTCTGTCAAAGACTACCTAAGGAGCCTTAGGGATATCAAAGATAGAGCAGCAATATTTTCTATGGCGTTCATTCCCTGTATTGTCCTCTGCAAATCCCATTAAAACCTAACTAAATCTATTACTGCTCCCTCTGTCTTTAATCTTCTTATGTGCCTGTGAATGAGAAAAGGTGTAGAGATACAATTAAGAGTATCTTGGGAGAGACAATTTTTAAGACCGAGCAAAGTAGCTCCATCTTTTTGGTATTAAAAAGCACAAAGGGTGGGCGGGAAGGAAGCAGAGGCAGGATGAATAAATGAAACAACAAATTTTCACTTCCATTCGGCTGCAGCCAAGTCTGGATAATGGCAGACAACTCCTTGTGGCCCTTGTCTAAGTCACCATCGATCAGTGCTCCAACGAAGCAGCCAGAGCCTGTTGCTGGCTCGGCTCCGCAGGGAGCCCAACCATCTGTGCCAGCCCAGGCTGAGTGCTGCCTGCTGCCACAGCCCTGCTCACAGGGCCGGGCTGAGTGCTGCCTGCTGCCACAGCCCTGCTCACAGGGCCAGGCCAGGCTGAGTGCTGCCTGCTGCCACAGCCCTGCTCACAGGGCCAGGCTGAGTGCTGCCTGCTGCCACAGCCCTGCTCACAGGGCCAGGCTGAGTGCTGCCTGCTGCCACAGCCCTGTGAGCAGGGCCAGGCTGAGTGCTGCCTGCTGCCACAGCCCTGTGAGCAGGGCCAGCCCAGGCTGAGTGCTGCCTGCTGCCACAGCCCTGCTCACAGGGCCAGGCTGAGTGCTGCCTGCTGCCAAAGCCCTGCTCACAGGGCCAGCCCAGGCTGAGTGCTGCCTGCTGCCACAGCCCTGTGAGCAGGGCCAGCCCAGGCTGAGTGCTGCCTGCTGCCACAGCCCTGCTCACAGGGCCGGGCTGAGTGCTGCCTGCTGCCACAGCCCTGTGAGCAGGGCCAGGCTGAGTCCTGCCTGCTGCCACAGCCCTGTGAGCAGGGCCAGGCTGAGTGCTGCCTGCTGCCACAGCCCTGCTCACAGGGCCAGGCTGAGTGCTGCCTGCTGCCACAGCCCTGTGAGCAGGGCCGGGCTGAGTCCTGCCTGCTGCCACAGCTCTGCTCACAGGGCCGGGCTGAGTCCTGCCTGCTGCCACAGCCCTGCTCACAGGGCCGGGCTGAGTGCTGCCTGCTGCCACAGCCCTGTGAGCAGGGCCAGGCCAGGCTGAGTGCTGCCTGCTGCCACAGCCCTGTGAGCAGGGCCAGGCTGAGTGCTGCCTGCTGCCACAGCCCTGCTCACAGGGCCAGGCTGAGTGCTGCCTGCTGCCACAGCCCTGTGAGCAGGGCCAGCCCAGGCTGAGTGCTGCCTGCTGCCACAGCCCTGTGAGCAGGGCCAGGCTGAGTGCTGCCTGCTGCCACAGCCCTGCTCACAGGGCCGGGCTGAGTGCTGCCTGCTGCCACAGCCCTGCTCACAGGGCCGGGCTGAGTGCTGCCTGCTGCCACAGCCCTGTGAGCAGGGCCAGGCCAGGCTGAGTGCTGCCTGCTGCCACAGCCCTGTGAGCAGGGCCAGGCTGAGTGCTGCCTGCTGCCACAGCCCTGCTCACAGGGCCAGGCTGAGTGCTGCCTGCTGCCACAGCCCTGTGAGCAGGGCCAGCCCAGGCTGAGTGCTGCCTGCTGCCACAGCCCTGTGAGCAGGGCCAGGCTGAGTGCTGCCTGCTGCCACAGCCCTGCTCACAGGGCCGGGCTGAGTGCTGCCTGCTGCCACAGCCCTGCTCACAGGGCCGGGCCAGGGCTGAGCCTGCAGCCATGCCAGGGGCTGGGAACAGCCATTCCTGCTGCTGAGACGGGAAATCAGGGGGATTCGGGTTTGCCACCCACCCTGCACATGGGGTAGATAATCCCAGGGCTGTGGGTTCCCTTTCTCCAGCCAGCATTTGGACACAAGAGTCACCCCTGCTCTGTGTCTGTCCCTCCTGAGAGCTGGCTGGGGTGTATTCACTCACATCCTCAGCTGCTTCTCACTGCCTGCTGCAATGCAAGCCTCCAGACCCGCTGGCCTGGCTCTCCCTGCTCTGAGGTTTGTCTCCTTACACGTGAGCAAAGTGCTGCAAGATCCTGAAAACTGACACAGCTTAACTTTCACTTCCCAACATGTGAAAGCACATGGCAGAACAATCACATACTTTCCCCCCCTCTTTAATAGGGAAAGAAGCCTCCCATCCCCTGGAAATCAGGCAGTGAAAAACATCTTCACTTCCTTCTTACAAATAATACTCTCGATGTATGTTTGCATTGATTGATTAATCTAAAATTACTCCATTTGGACTTAAAAGCTTGTCATCAATCTAAATGTAAAACCAGGCAAGTGTTGCCTGTTGCTTTCAATTTTAAAAGGCTTGTTTTAAAGATAATTTTGTTATAACAGTACATTTGAAGCTATCACTGGCACCACAGGAGAGAGAACAATCCAGTTCCAAACTTCAATCTAGAGTGGAAGGTTACATGTTCTAGATTCACACCAAAGAGACCAAAAGGATCTTAAAACTTAGTACAAAGAACAGAATAGAGGAAAAGAAACCAAAAATCCTAAATCCTTGGAAAGATCACCCTGGTGGAGCAGGTTTGAGGAACTGCCCATTAAGGAATGTACGGAAGAACCTTTTTAACTAAAACACTCACAGGGCTGGCAACATCCCTGGTGGTGCTACTGATCTCCAGCAACAGCTCAGCTGAAACATCTCTGCAAACCTTCAGGAACACCTTCCAAGTGATCCAGTAAAGCAGAAAAATTCCTGCTGGATAAGAAGTTCACTGACAGCTTCATAGGCATTACAATTCCTACCAATACTTCATCTTTAACTTTCCCATTGTAGCATGAGCACAACCTCAGTCTGTGGTTATGGAAAATAATTAAGCATATGAATTTTTGCTTTGGAGTCTTTAAACAGCATGCTCCTGGTTAGCAGTTTGAGCACAGCTTTGGATGGCTGCACACTATCCAGCTTTCTGCTCCAAATGATCCCAGGGCTTTCTAATTCTGAGCAAATCACTGCTCTTCCTTCTGCCTTAATTCCTCAACAGTAAAATTTGTGATTTGGATGTGGATGGTCTATGAGATCCCAGGCACCAGAATCCTCTAGAAAATTTGCTGTCATGATTTTTACTGCCTTGGGGAACTTTAGCCCAAATGACAAGAGGCTCTGAAAGGAGCAGTGCAATCAGGGAAGGACCTGGTAAACTCTTCCCAGTGCAGTGCACAGCCACTGCTGCCAGCCATAAGCATCTCTGCCAGGTCACGGTAAATATGTTCATGCATCTCCCAGAGATTTCAGCTCCACTCTGTAAAACCCTGCTCCCTCCAGCACAGAGAGCCATGGGGTGAAATTGCCTCTTACAGTCACAGCACTGTTCTGTTTCTCTGGCATTTACTGTCTTTGGTTAAACGAGGCCAGGATAATAAAAATGTCACTTCTGTACAAAGCTGCCTTCCTTTAGGACAGGATACTGCATGAGGAGCTGTGAGTCAGTGCATTATCAGCCTTGCAGAGAGGTTTTTATCAGCCCTGCTGATGTTCGGCTCTGCCCAGATGACACACTTGGGGCAGGCAGTGACATTCAGGGGCTGGGATCTGCTGCACAGGAGCCAGGCTGGGGTGGGGTGACAATCTCCAGGAGAGAGGGTTTGCCAGAGCAGCTCCCAGCCCTCCTGACAGAGCTGGTGTGCTCCTGGCTGCTCCAGCAACTTGCCAGAGACATCAAGGAGGGTAAAACTATAAAACACTTAAAGAAACTTCTTTCCTTGCTGACCAGGGGGATTTTTCCATTGAAACAATTGCTGATCTGGCTGCAGTAAACACACAAATTTCCATGGGGATGGCATTTGATGCTGGAAAGGACCAAACTGACAGGCAGGTGGAGTTTAAAGATGTGAATCTGTCATCGAGTTTGTGTAAAAGCAGACTTCTTTTTGTTTCTTTTAAACCCAATGCCTGTGTTTTCTCACATTGGGAGAATAATTGAGCAACTGTTCTTTAGCAAACCTCCCACAACTTCCCAGAATTTTTTTTTTTCCACTTAACCCTATCTTCTTCTTGTTTTCCAGACAATGAGTCCTGTACTTCTCAACAAGCAACCAAAAATACTGAAGAGAGATTACTGAAAAACCTGACCTGGTTCTTCTGCTGCCTGTTGGCCCACACCCCATAAAGCAGGTTACTGTGCCCAGGTTCCTCTGGGCCACATCATTCTGCTTTAGGTTACAGTGCTGCAAGGGAATGAAATTCTTAATTGTCAGACAGGAGCAACATAGGGAAGGAGGTGCAGGAATAAAGGAAATTAAAGCAGCAGCACTGAAGAGAATAAAAGCATTGGCTGCTGAACACTGAGTGCTCGGAAAGATGGAGGAAGGAGAAGTCTTAGGAGAAGATGGCCTTTGACAATCCGAGGAAAAGTGACTTGAGATAGGCTCTGACTGAGGTGGGGCTTGGATTTCCCTGAGAAAGGCATCTTTCCTCCACCCTTTTATTCCCTGTGTGTGAGTGGGACTGAGCAGTCAGCTCCACCAGCCTGCCTTTCCTGTGCATGCAAGGTGAGGAAAGGCAGGTGGATTTGGGGGAAACCATGGAATATTCTGTCTCTCTGACTTGATATAAATAGAGGTTTGGGGTTTTGGTGGCTGCCTCTTTGGGAAGTGCTTGGGGATCCACAGGTGGAGGGAAGGCTGCAGAAGAGTTGTGCCCTTGAAAGCCAGGGAAAAAGATTCAAAGACACTGCACAAGAAAGGAGACCTGTGGCACTTCACAAACAAACATGGTTCCAAAGCTCCCTGACCCCAGTAATTTGCCTCTCCAAGCGTCATCTCACTCAGCACTGAGCTGGGAAGGTGCCTCTCCTCTCCTCTCCTCTCTCCTCTCTCGCCCTCAGGATGTGTCAGCAGATTCCCCTGGGGCTAAGGAGGCCTCTCCCTGCTGCCAGGTCACAGAGATGGTGGCTGCTGCTTAACCTGAAGGGCCAGGGTGGCTTTGTGCTTGTCACAGAGCTGGGCTGTGACAGCTCCTGTGTGCCCAGAGTGCCCTTGGCTCAGAATACCCCAACAGAAGGTGCTCGGGCTTTCCAAAGAAAATCTCTCTGGCCAGGGAGCCAATCTGACCCCAAGGAAGGGTTTATGGACATTTGCACTTTCCTTTTACCTGTGAGTTACCTCCCAACCCATCCTTCTCCTCTGAGATCCTGGGACCCTTCCATTGCCAGTTGTGAGGGAGGAATGTGACTCTCCAAGGTATCTAAAGAGTTTTACAGCACTCAGCACAAATATCACGTGCTGTAAAATTTTATTTATGTGTTTTCCAAGAGGCCTGGACCAAGGAAGGGCTCTATGTCCCATATTTCAGGATGGGGGAAATCACTCACAAAAACAGTTCTTCAACACTCAGACTCATTGGGAGTCTGTGGCAGGGCAGGAATTAAATTTAGCAGTTCCAAAATCCTTAATGAGCCCCTGGAATCACTGCAGAACTCTTTCCTCCTTCCCCCACTCCAGCAGCAGGGAATGCAGTCCCTGTGTGCCTCAGGTGTGTCTGAAGATCTCTTTGCAGAGCCTCCACAGCCTGATCACACAGATGAATAACCCAGCAAGATTATTTCCAAAGCCAACTAAGGCAGTTTCTGTTCTCTCAAACAGCTACAGGTTTCAAATACATTTTTCCCTCAGCTATGGATTGAAGTATAAAAACCCCACACATCTCCCAGGTTCACAGCTGCATTAAATATAATGACTCCAAACCGATACAGAACAGAGTGGAGAAATAAAACTGTGATCAGGAGAAACTGGGTAGGTTTTTTTTTTTTTACAGAAAAAAAAGAAGATGAAAACCAGGAAATGCTTTTTGAGGCATCATTCAGGCTTTTACAACTTGTTAGAGCACGTGGACTGGAGAATATGGAGTTTCCAGAAGACTGGGACTATCTCCTACAGCACAGTTGCACTGCACAGGAAGGATGGGAGGATTTAATCCATGTCACTCCCAGGCAATTCTCTTGTACTTCACTGCATTAAAGACCTTGAGTGTGGCTAGTCCCTGAGCAAAGGATGCAAACACAATATTCTGCTCTTAGGTGTTTTCCACGATTTGGAACAGTCAAATGATGTTTTCCCTACCAACAACAAATAAAGCCTGGAAATAAATCAATTTGATCCTTCCACCTCCAAGGAAGTGGCTGTGCCTGAGGCACTCTGCAGCCTCTCTGTCCCTGGCCTCTCACCCCAGCTCTATTTTAGGGACACCTTATGGTGTCATTGAAAATCTCACTGTTGTCTTTCAACCAACACAACTGAACAAAGCCAGGGACACCTTTGTCCTCATCAGACACTCCTGTTTCTCCTGCTCTTGGCTATTTACTGTGAACAGCAAACACTGGATGTTGAGAAAGCAGAATCTCAGCTCTAGGAGAAAATCCTGCCCCAGGAACAGCAATGTTCCCATTCTCCATTGTTTAGGAATTTACCATCGCAGCAAAAGAGAATCATTCTGGAATCTGCAGCTGCTTAAAAAACACAACAAAAATAAAAAATGTACAATAAAAGTTTTGAAAAATACATTAAACTGTTGGACCACTTCACACTTCCGCAGTACCTTGCACCCAGAGTTCACTGATGGATTTCCCAAACACAGGCTCTTTTTGCCCCAAGGCCTTCAGAAGTGCTTGAATCCACTGCAGAAAGGGGTCAGAGTCAGAGGGGCAAATTGACTTCATACCAAACTGTTGGGCAAGGGCCAGTGCTTGCCCCAAATGTCCAAGGGCCTCTCCTGATCTCAAACCCAACAGAAAGGGGGTGTCTTAAACAGTGGAGTCTGGAGATTTGCCTTGGAATATTACTCCAAAGCTCTGTTTGCCTTTTTTTTTTTTTTTCCTCAAAAAATTGGGTTGGAACTTCCCAGAGATGGAAAATATTCTGCCATGGGAAACAGAAATTATCCTAATCCTTTATGTCCAAGTGGGTAGGAACAGTGAGCCAAAGAACTGAAGTCGAGAAGTGAAATAACCCCCCAGCACAAACACGGCCCCACACACTCCCCACCTTCTATGGGGACCCTGGTTGCTTGGACTGCTCAGAGAACCAGTGGGAAAAGTCAGTGTGGTTTCCCTCTGAGCTCTTCTTCCACAAATCCAAGTCTACTTTAAAGTAAAAGGGCGCAGGAGGAAGGAGCTGCTTGACGAGAATCTCCAAAAGCCAGAGGTAAGTTTTTTGGGACAGGGTCAGTTTCTGCCAGTTCTTGGCTGCTTCCTGAAACTCCCTGTTCAAACCCAAGGGAGAGAGGCTGTGTAAAAGTTAATCAGGTGCTTCCAACCACCATGTGCTGGCACAAGGAGAACCCCAGGCGCCTTTCTGAGTGATGCAACAGGACACTGGTAAAAAAATCAGTCATGTTTTTACCTCCCAGAGCCATAACCCCCGAGGGACACCCAATGCACTGCATTCCCTGTCCCCTCCAAGGGCTGAATGTGCCAGTTCCTCATCTGAGACTGCACTGCCAGGGCTCTGTAACTCCAAGCTGACTGGCAAGTATCCTAATTATGAAAGAATTTAATCTTGGGCTCCAGATAAGGATTATGGAGTCGCTCCAATAATTCAGGGCTGCTCACTGATCAGTCTCCTGGTGCCCTTTGCATTCCAGTGATCTCCATTAATCCTGTACCTGAGCAGTTCCTATCTTTTAACGTCCTTTTCCACATCACACCTTTAGATCTGACAGTGCTTTTGCCCAAGCTCGGCATCCAATCCCTGCCTTCCCAAAGAGTTCCGAGGCAGGACCTGTCCACAGCTGTGAGTTAGGCAGGACCTGTCCACAGCTCGCACCGGGGCAGGTTCGGGCACAGCAGCCTGGCATCCCGCTGGCCCAACAGCTCCGTTCGTCCCGGCGCTCTGCAGCCGGAGAAGCTCGGGAGTGCCCTGGAATAACAAAGGAATCGGAACTTACTCGCTACGAGCGGCTCCGCATCGGTGGCGCCGGGGCTCGGGGGGCGGCTGGCGGGGGGCAGGCGCGGGGCTGGGCGAGGCTGCGGGAGCAGCGGCCGGTCCATGCCATCACCAGGGAGCGGGGCTGCTCCCGGGGGCCCCGGGCCGGCCGCCGCCTCCCTCCCGCTGCCCGCGGGCAGCCAGCATCGATGTGCCACGGGCTGCCCACGCCCTGGCCCGGCTATCCCCGATCTGCTGCTCTGCTCTGCTCCGAGCCCTCCTCCGCCGCGGCGGTGCCACTTCTGCCTTCCCTTCCCCGCTCTGCCCGCTCCGGGGGACCCGCGGCGCTCCGGGCTTTGAAGGGCTGGGGCAGACGGAGGGCGGGAGGCTGCGTGTGACGGAGCCTTATCTGCTCTCCGTGAGCGCAGGGGCGGGGGGCGAGGGAGGTGTTTGGGCGCTGCCGGGAGCGGAGGAGGGAGGGTGGGCAGGCGGAGAGGCGAGTGCCTGCCCGGGGAGCTCGGGATCGCGGGGGCTTGGGAAAGGGCTCCGAGCTCCCGGGACCGGCAGCGAGGGGCTCCGAGCTCAGCAAAGAGCTCCGAGCTCCCCGAGGCCAGCAGCGAGGGGCTCTGAGCTCGGGAGAGAGCTCAGAGCTCCCCGAGGCCAGCAGCGAGGGGCTCCGAGCTCAGCAAAGACCTCCAAGCTTCCCGGGACCGGCAGCGAGGGGCTCCGGGGGCTCCCCCAGCGCTGCCCGGGATGGCCCTGCCCGGAGTGCGGGCTGGGCTGCGCTGGGATGGGTTGGCACCCTCCGGAGCTGGGCTGGACTGGCACCCTCCGGGGCTGGGTTAGGCTGGCACCCTCCGGGGCAGGGGGCTGTCAGTAGCACACAAACAGAGCAGCTCCTAAGAGCCAGAAGGAAGGGAGAGCCGCGCATTTCACACGTGTGAAAATCGTCACCGGCACCGTGGAAACTCCGCCGGGCTGGACCCGGCCCTGTGGGGGCAAGGGGACAGCGTGGTTCCATCAGGCTGTGCCATGGCGTTTGCCGACCGAGCTCTGGGGTTTGCCTGGGATCCAGCCGGTCCCCTGGAGTGCTCTCGAAGTGCTTCAGTGCTTTGCCGTAATTCTTTGTCTTCCCCTTTTTTCTTCTTCTTTTATTTTATTTTTTTTTTCCTTTGTCACTGATAATACCACACTGTCTCCCCAGCTTAGTGAAATATTTCCTTTTCTGAAAAGCAAATGTCAGGCCAGCTGCATATCTCAGGCCGATCTGCCTGGTGACTGCAGGTTACCCCCAGGCTTTGTTGCCAGTCCTGTCCCCCTGTCCTCCTTAATTTCCTATTCCAGGAGCACACACATTACAGCCCATCAGAAAAGCTTTCACAGAAGATTTGTCTGGTCAGGAAAAGAGAATTTATCCAAACCAAAGCAGGGTGCAGGATTGTGTGGGTATTGCTGAAACCTGCAAGCTACTTTTTGTTCTCCTTTGAATGATTTTCATTTTTTTCTTTTTTTAAAAATTACCCTATCACTAATGAAATACATTAGCATTGGAATGATATTTTTATTTTCCTAAATAGACATTTTGCAATTTATTATTTGCATTCCTTTTTTTTTTTTTTTAACAGGAGAAAAAGAGAACTAATGGAACAGGAGTAAAAGAGAACTAATGGAACTTCATGCAAATCAGAAAACTTGGTCTTAACCAGCTTAAATCTAGCTACATAAGATCTTATTGTGGAGACTAGACTGGGAAAATCAAAGACAGACATGCTGAAGAAAGAAATAACCACAGGTTTGAATATTATTAATAGTCATATTGTCCAGGGACTGGGAGAAGAAAGCCCATCTCTATGCACACACTCCTTTTATCAGTGCTCTGGTTCTTCCTGTGGATGTTGGATCTGTCCAGATGGGACAGGAATCTGGAGCCAGACCAAGGATTTCAGCCATCAAAATCAGTTTTGGAGATGTAATTTTGCTTTTCCAAGGGCTGGTTGGTGTTTGCCACTGCAGCACAGCGTGGGCAGGAGCTCAGCCCAGCAGCCTGGCTCCTGATTGCCCAGCAGCAGCTCAGGCTGGCCCAGCAAGGCTGCAACAGCTCAGGGCTGAATTCCAGTCAGCACTGAAACCCCCTGCAAGGAAAGCAAAGGCCATGGTAAGGAACTGTTCACCAGATTCTGTGAAATTCCGTCAGATCTTCTGCCTGCTCATAACTGCCAGGAACGTCCTTTCAGCAGAATTACTTTTACCTTTTAGGGGTATGTCCGTGATAACTTTATAAAAGTGTTGTTCAGGGAGTACAGTCACACTTTGGGTATTTTTAATGAGCATTCAAACTTCCTTTAAAAGCACTAAAGAGTAAATTCATTCAGTGGGAGAGTCAGCCCCCCTAAACCACAGTGTTGGCTTTCAGAGCAGGTCCCTGGACGCTGCTTCCCCAGCACTAAGGACAGTGCCACCTTCAGAATGGCATCAGCTCTGCTTCCTCCTTCATGTCATCTCTGTTAATAAGATTTGCAATGAATTCTTGTGCTGGGAGATGTAGAAGGAATCTCTGGAGGAGCGCAGTGTGTGCAAGGCTGGTGTGTCACGGCCTGGCTGGGATCGGCCCTTCCACCGTGGCCTTGGCCCGAGCGGCCGCCCTGGCACCGGGGAGGGGCTCGGGGAGCAGGGGGGGCTCGGAGGGGTCTGTGCTGGCTGGGTGGGTGTCTGTGTGTCTGTGTGTGGGTGTCTGTGTGGGTGTCTGTGTGGGTGTCTGTGTGAGTGTCTGTGTGTGGGTGTCTGTGTGGGTGTCTGTGTGGGTGTCTCTGTGTGGGTGTCTCTGTGTCTGTCTGTGTAGGTGTCTGTGTGGGTGTCTGTGTGGGTGGGTGTCTGTGTGGGTGCCTGTGTGTCTGTCTGTGTATCTGTCTGTGTGTCTGTCTGTGTGTGTGGATGCCTGTCTGTGTGTCTGTCTGTGTGTCTGTCTGTGTGTGTGGATGCCTGTCTGTGTGGGTGTCTGTGTGTCTGTCTGTGTGTCTGTGTGGGTGTCCGTGTAGGTGTCTGCCAGCCCGCACGGCTCCCATGGCACAGGAGCTCCAGTGGCTCCGTGCGTGTCCCTGACGCCTTTCCCGCCTTGGGCACATTCCCGGGGCTCCCGGCGCTGGAATTCTGCTCTCCCGACTCTGCAGTTCTGACAGGCACTGCCATCTGCCGGCACCGCGGCCATCCCTCCAAACCGGCCCCAAAACCGCCACACAAGCGGGATTACACCAGGGGTTTCACGGGGCCCTGGATTTTCGCAGCCCGCCCAGCCCCTGCGGCTGCAGAAATCCCAGTTTCCCCAACATCCTCCATGGATTCTCCAGCTGGAGAATACACAGAGGCTTGGAGGCTCCTCCCGTAAGGATGTTTGTCCATGGCAGGTGGATGGTTGGGACCCTTGCCCACCCTGTGGGATGGCACAGCGCTGTGCCCACCCCTCTGCCGGGTGTCAGAGCAGAATTCCTGACCCCAGACCCACCCAGTTCACGCTGGAATTGCCTTTCTGTGCCTGCTGCACCAAACCAAGCACAGCCCAGGCCACGCCAGGCAGGGCTCTTGAGAGGCACTGCTTCCATCAGCACCAAAGGCCTTTCAGGAGCTTTTCTTTGATCACCAGGCAGGATCACCTTCCCCTGGTCCATGTGAGTCCCTGCTTTTGCTTCCTTATCCTACACTGCAAACTCTGCTGTGTTTCACGTATTATTTCAACAGACATCTCCCAATTTGTCCTGATTAAAGACCAGTCAGACCTCATAGCAGTTTTTCAGCTGCAAACCAACTCCGGTGACATCACTGTGCCCCTGCTGAGGTGGTGAAAAAGTTTTCAATGGCCTCACAGGTTTGAAATATGTTCCAGAACTGCAGGGATCAGCAGGCTGCAGAAGGGCTGATTTAACACCAAATGGCAGCACAGTTTGGATATTTTTGGGCTGGGATGGAAACATGGAAATGCAGAGGGATTGATTTTCTGTTCAGGATGGGATTCACCTCAGGCAGTGGCATTCACTGGCATTCACTCTAAGTATGAGCAGCCCTGCTCCTTCCTTTCCAGCTGATGCAGAAAGACAGGTAGGAGCAGGAGGCAGCCAAATTAAACCTTGTGCTGGAATGGGATGCAGGATCCAATTCCAGGGGCACAGAGGTACAGATTTCATGTCAGTGCAACATCTTGATTTTCCTGGGGGTGCTCATAAGCTCTAACAGCTGTACTGTTCAAAGGACATCCAGAGCTATTTACAGGGGGGATTTATGGCAACTGTGGAATGCTCAGCTCCTGGAACTGCTAGCAGAACAACAAGAACAAGCTCTAATCTCATTTTGGTGTCACTAAATTGCTCTCTGAGGATCCTACCTATATCAAAAGCTTGCCTAAAATGACCCGGTTGGATTTTTGCAGGTTCCTGTAGAACACAGCAGGGCAGCCCCAGGGAGCCAGTGGGGAGTTCCCTGCATTTCCCTGAGGTTTCACGGGCTATAAATGAGCTATCCCCTCTGCTGAGGCCAGCCTGGCCCTGACACTCGTCACCCAAAGGGACAGTGAGCCCCGGTGACAGGGGCACCTGCTCTGCAGTCAGGACAGGCTTTGGCTTGAGAGGAGAGGGAGCAGCGGTGCCTCCAGGGAGCGTTTTAATTTGTTGTGCAATTTGATCTCCGGAATGAGAGATGTCTCTTCCCGTTTGTCAGCCGCCCCACTAGAAGAAAACAGAGTTGTAAGAGGCAGTGCTGGAAACAGCTCCTAGGATTGCTCATCCACCTCCAGCCTCCCCTGGTACTCGCCTGAACGGGAGCTGAGGCTCTGAGAATCCTGACGTGACAGTCACCCACTCCGTCTCGACTTCCCTTTGTGTTTGGGGCTTATCCAGCCCCCGAAATGCAAACGAAACTCGGGAAGCGGGCGAGGGGAAGTTTCCTGAGCCAGCTCCCCCGCTCGACTGTGGAGGAGCGGGGCCGGACGTGCTTTGTTGTGATAATGAGGATGCCCGAGCCCTCAGGGATGCGCTCCTGCCCCGGCTCCCGGGCTGGGGCCGCGCTGATCCCGGCCCAGCCTCGCATCCTTTCTCGGGAGTGCCCGCCCGTGGGTGAGCCCTGCTCCGAGCCAGCGCCGTGCTAATTAACGCTAATTACGCTCTTGTTCTGCAGGTGCAGCAGCAGCACCTAAGGCTGAACTTCCCCGGTAGGTGCCAGGGCGAGGATCCCCGGGACGGGCACAGTGCGGAGCCATGTGGCATCTCCTGTGTGCCACCTGCCCTGTGTGCCACCTCTCCTGTGAGCCACCTCTCTCTCCAGTGTGCCACCTCCCCTGTGTGCCACCTCCCCTGTATGCCACCTCTCCTGTGGGCCACCTCTCCAGTGTGCCACCTCTGCTGTGTGCCACCTCTGCTGTGTGCCATCTCTCCTGTGTGTCACCTCTCCTATGTGCCACTTCTCCTCTCCCATGTGCCACCTGCCCTGTGTGCCACCTCCCCTGTGTGCCACATGTCCTGTGTGCCACCTCTCCTGTGTGCCACCTCCCCTGTGTGCCACCTCTCCCCTATGTGCCACCTCTCCCCTGTGTGTCACCTCTCCTCTCCCGTGTGCCACCTCTCCTTTCCTGTGTGCCACCTCTCCAGTGTGCCATCTCTCCTGTGTGCCACTTCCCCTGTGTGTCACCTCTCCTCCCATGTGCCACCTCCCTGTGTGCCTCCTCTCCTGTGTGCCACCTCCCTCTCCTGTGCGCCACCTCTCCTGTGTGCCACCTCTCCCATGTGCCACCTGCCCTGTGTGCCACCTGCCCTGTGTGCCACCTCTCTCCCCTGTGTGCCACCTCTCCAGAGCCGGGCTCCTCCCTGCCTGCAGCTCAGAGCCACACGGGCACCGGTCAGACACGGATGGGGCAGACCCAGGGGACAGTTTCCTTGTTGGGCTCTCAGAGATGGACAGGTTTGTGACAAAAGCCAACGCCTCGGTTCGTCCAGGTGGGGATCTCTTACATTCATTCCCTGCTGAAGCACAAAGCCTTCCCTTTGCAGAGGGGTGGGTGGGTGAGTGCAGGGTGTGACAGGAAGGGACAGCCCGGTTCTCAAACCAGCCACTCATTAACCCCTTCAAGCACTGGCAGGACAGGGACTGGAGGTAGAGTCAGTAATTCCTTCATTTGCCTATGAGGAATCTTCCGGGGGATTTAATTGACACTGAAATATCCCACAAATGTCTCTGCATGAGTGTCATACACTGAGTGTTGCCTTTGTGCACTGGAAACAGCTCAGCCTAAGCTCAGTGTGCTACCTCTAGGCCTGGATTGTGTCCCTGTGATCCCCAGGGGAACCAGGGATCCCCTGGAGAGGGATCAGGGGAGCCAGGGATCCCCTGGAGAGGGATCAGGGCTCCATAAGCAGCCTCTTCCAGCCCATCCTGTGGTCACTGAGCAGAAAGCACAATCCATGGAGCAAAGCAACAACGAGAGGCCCTGCAGCAGCAATTTGTGTAAATGCCATGTTTTGATACTATTTGCAATCCGTTCTCAGGAGATAAAAGCAGACTGGCCCTTGCAGCTGGTGTCACCCTCCCTTGCTCCCAGTCCAGTCTTGCCCTGGGATCCTTTAGGTGGGAGGGTCCCAAAGAAGCAAACATGGAATTGCTGCTGCCCCAGCAGGGACATGGAGTGGCTGCTGCCACACCTGGCCCAGCTCCTGGCTGTGCTCCCTTTGCCCTGCATGGGCTGGAAATGCTCTGCAGGGAAATTCTCTGCAGAGAATCACAATTCCATCACAATTCTATCACAATTCCAGCCTTGGGCTGGGCACTGGATCTCCTCTGCAATTAAGTTTTATTCTTTGACACTAAATAGACCTTCAAGCCGATTTCTGAGGTGCACCCACGCCTTCAGGGGAGCCTTACACAGTGAAACCAATCATTCCATTTGTCCCCAGCGTGTCTGTGGCCAGAGAGGAGCCTGCATGCACTGCTTGAATTCAGAGCCACCACTGCAACCATCGCTGTTCATTAGAAAACCCCAGAAACACTTACGCAACTCGGATTTCCACAGAGTTTACTAAAATTAGCAAGGTTTTCAGCAGTTTTTCAGTCATTTGCGAGCTCGAGAGAACCATTTCTAGAATTTTATTTGCAGACCTTGCAGCAGCATTCAATATTTATAAGGAATTCCCTGTCTTGGTAGCAACGACTGACAGTTACAAAAAATAAGTACATTATAAAATGCATTAATATTTTAAGTCTGCCTGAGACTGCTGGAGGAAGATATTGCCAGCTTTTGCCTGACTGGCTGATATTTAGTTCACACAAGTAACTGACAAAAGCAGACATATCTAGGAGGGAAAAGAGAGGGTGTGTAAGAAACAGCAAGAGCTACAGTGAAAGATTTGTCTATGTTTACACAATAAATCAGCAGCACAATGAGGAATAGAACCATTTTTTCCCCCTCTGTTTTTGTTCCAGCCACTCATTCAGTGCTGTTATGCACTCAGGTGTTGCTTTTGGGTTCTAAATAAAACCCTTCCTGATCCTCCAAATAAAATGTTGAGGTTGTGCTGAATCCAGGTTTTCCCACAAAAACACGAATAACTCACGTTTAATGATGCAGCTGAGAGAAAAGATAAACCTTGATCTGGCTGGAATAAAGTGCTTTTTCCTGAGCCTTCCTGCATGCTGGGTGCAGGCAGTGCTGGCCACGAGCCAGGGCTGTTTACAGTGCCAGCGTGGCTGTCCCACACTCCTGAGCATCTGCACATTTTGTTCCTGGCATATTTGTGTCTGTGGAGCCAGCTGACCTTGAAACTCTCATCAGAGGGAGAAAAATAAAAAAAATAAAAAAAATCAGCAGCCAGGAGCTACCACCCTCCATATATTCCAGTTATTATCAGAATATTTTTCCCCTGTTCAGTTTGCACAGAAATGACATTCAATAACACCAAAAATGTTCCCTCTGTCCCGAGAGAGGCATGTTCAGAGTGAAACCAGGAGAAATGAAAGGCCTCTCCAGCAATCCCCCGGCACGGCTTCATAAATATAAAACTGCAGCAGTGCCTGGCTCAAGCACTGAAGGCAAAATGTGCCCAAGCTCTGGGGTGTCCCTGCTCCTGCCTCCCCCAGTTCCTGGCTCTGGGAGGCTCCGTGTCCCTCACTGCTCCTACAGGGCAGAGGATGGAGGGCAGAGGATGGAGAATCCCCTCTGCTGTGGGACCCAGGGCCTCAGGCCTGTGGCTGTGACAGCAGGGCCTGGCAGCCCTGCCCACACCCCCTGCCCACACCCCCTGTCCACACCCCCTGCCCACACCCCCTGCCCACACCCTCTGTCCACACCCCCTGTCCGCACCCCCTGCCCACACCCCCTGCCCACACTCCCTGTCCACACCCCCTGCCCACACCCTCTGTCCACACCCCCTGTCCGCACCCCCTGCCCACACCCCCTGTCCGCACCCCCTGTCCGCACCCCCTGCCCACACCCCCTGCCCACACTCCCTGTCCACACCCCCTGCCCACACCCCCTGCCCACACTCCCTGTCCACACCCCCTGTCCGCACCCCCTGCCCACACCCTCTGTCCACACCCCCTGTCCGCACCCCCTGCCCACACTCCCTGTCCACACCCTCTGTCCACACCCCCTGTCCGCACCCCCTGTCCGCACCCCCTGCCCACACCCTCTGTCCACACCCCCTGTCCACACCCTCTGCCCCCACCCTCTGTCCACACCCCCTGCCCACACCCTCTGTCCACACCCCCTGTCCACACCCTCTGTCCACACCCCCTGTCCGCACCCCCTCCTGTCCTCCTGAGGGGCTGGAGGGGAGACACCCTTTGGAGCACCCTCATGCTGCACTGTGGGATCTGAATTCCCTGGGAAAAGGAGGGATGCAGGCGCTGCTGCCAGCCCTGCCCCTCTCCAGCTGGGACAGCAGCTCCTCCTGGACCCCCAGCTGCAGAATGGCTTTTCACAGAACCATGGGACAGCCTGGGATGGGAGGGACCACCAGAATCACCCAGGCCCACTCCTGTCCCTGCCCAGACCCCCAACAACCCCATCCTGTCCATCCCTGGTAGCGCTGCCAAACCCCTCCTGGAGCTCTGGCAGCCTCGGGGCTGTGCCCATTCCCTGGGGAGCCTGGGCAGTGCCAGCACCCTCTGGGGGAGCCTGGGCAGTGCCCAGCACTTTGGAGAACCCTTAATTGGCAGATCTTCCTCCAAGTGTTCCCGGTCCTCCTGAGGAGTGAACAGATGAGTTCTGCTGTGAGCTGTGTGAAAGCTGCTGCAGGTCAGAGCCAGGGACATTTCAGGGAGCCCTGGGAATGAGGCTGTGCTGCTGGGAGCCAAACTGGGTCCTCTGCAACCTCCACTCCTCCCTGCAGTTGTGCAGGATTCAGTGACACTGGAGGGCTCCCTCCCATGCTCTCACTGAGCAGCAACACCTCTCTAAAATTGCAGCAGAACTCTTGGATTCACCCCACAGGCCCTCAGTGGAATTTTCTTTTCTGCCTGGATCTGCCTGGGCCCTCTTCCTGTGCCACGCCACACACCAACTGCAAATTTTACTGCTGCTTAGTGCTAAAATTGTACGGGAAAAGATGCTTCACCCAGATGGATGAAATTTACTTTACTTTCTGGTAAGTCATGAATTTCATCCTCTGTTTGATGTATCTGAGCCCAAGATGAAGGAGATCAGTGTAATCTCAGCTTTATAAAACCTTCTCAGCATGGAGCACAACCACAGCCATAACTCAGCCAACTGCAGGGTCCCTCTGCTCCGTGCAGAACAGACAGAGGAATTATGGACTGGATTTCCCAGGACCTACCAGTGGAAATGAGGCATAACACCAGAATTGTAGGCATGTCAAAAAGCATAAAAATAAGCTTCTCCAGGAAATATGATGCCATATGGCCCTGGTCTTTGTTGTGGTGAGCTCCTGGCAGTTCCCCAGGCGCTGCCATGGCAGAATGATTCCGAGCAGGAGCCTGGGCTGTGTCAGCTCAGCACGGAAATTGCCTGGGGCTGTGGTGTTTCCACTCTGACAAAAGCTCTGCAACTCATGCATTCTGCACTGTCCCATTAGTGGAGAATTGATTCATCTCTGCTGATAGCCTGCACACACCTTGTCACCCAGCAAAGTCCCTGAGGTGCCAGAAAGGCTCTGATTATTGCTTTGGGTGATTTATCCAAGATTTATGCAGCACTCGGAGCCAAGGCCAAGAAAATTCCCTGCTGTGCTTGGACCAGATGCTGCTCTCATCTGAGCTGTGTTAAATCTGAGCTAAAACTGATGAAGCCAACAGACAGGGAGTGCTTCCACCAGCCTTGTTTTGGTTCCCATGTGTGGCCACCCCATCCCCATCCCCAAAACATCAGCAGGACAACCACACCTGCATGGACAGCTCAGCCTCTCTGAGTGCACCATTTGCTGTGCAAAAGGCTTTTGACAAAAGGTTGAGTGGTTTTTTTAATTGATTGCACCAGGCCTATTTTGAGGAGCAGGATGGATCTTTGTAGGGCTCAGGCAAGTATGGCATGAGAATGCTGAAACATTTCCAAAGCTTCACCTTCACCCCCGTTCTCCACCTTAATTTCATGTTTCCCAGAGGTTTTCCCACCACAGCCAGTGTTGCCTCCAGCAGTCCCTGCACAGCCCAGCAGAGGGGAGTGGGCCACCACACTGGTTTTTCCTCTCCTGCCCAGTCCTGGGGCAAAGCTACACATCTCTAGGATGTTATTTAACCACACACCCTATTTGCAAAGAAAGATTAAACTTTTTTTTGTTGTTAAGCATAATTTTTCTAGTGGAAGGTGCTCCTGATCATGGCAGGGGGTGGTACCAGATGATCTTTAAGGTCCCTTCCAACCCAAACCATTCTATGATTCTAAGCATGAAGCAGAAGCTTTACTGAAACGAGGTCTCTGTCCATAGTTTGATGGCACAGACACACTGATTTTAAGTTCTTTACCCATATATGAGGCCTAGGTAGGAGTTCACAGTTTTAGAAAGCACTGTGCAGGACAAAAAAGTTTTGGGACATCTGCAGAAAAGGTTGTGCAGTCAAGTTTCACCTCAGTGTGAGTCATGGAGACCTCCCAAAAACCTTGGTGCAGGAGCTGGAGGTGCCTGCCTGGCCATAAATCAAGTTCTCTGTGAAATAAAATCTTTGTAAAGGGGAAGCTTTGGCACAAGGAGACCTCAGGGTATGGACACATGTAAGAGGAAGGGCAGAGGAGTGTCTCATCTACCCAGCTTGGTTGGCTTTTGTCAGGCTGAGAGAGATAAGGAGCCAACCTGCCTCAGAGCTGTCTGGATTGCTGCTCCCCATTGCAGCAGGAGGCCTCTGGAGCTGCTGAGGGAGGGAGCTGTGTGCCCCAGGGCAGCCTGGCCAGGAGGAGCTGGGGGAGCCACCCAGAGCAGCCAGGCCAGGCTGAGCCAGGGAGAGCCACTCTGGCACTGCCCCCGGGTCTCTCCAGTGCTGGGCACACGGGGCAGGGTGAGCTGGCACCTGAGGCTGCCACCTGAGGCTGCTCTCTCACCCTGGGTGGCAGCAGCTCCCTCCCTGCTGGCACAACCCTGCCTGGCTGGGCTCACTCTGCACATCAGCCATCCTTCATCCCTCAGGTGCTGACCTTCCAAGCAAGGCCTGGTTTGTGCCCCATTCTCTGGGAAATGTGCAAAGGGAGCCCTGAGGCACCTGCAGGCCCCAGCTGAGGAAAAACCCCGCTGGAGGCTCCATGCTTTTTCCTTCTGATAGCAGCAAGCACAACACAAAAGGAATGGCAACCTCAGTGGGAGCAGTGTGGGGCTGCCAGCCCCCTGTGCTGCCCTGAGGAGCAAGGACAAAGCTGCCCCCAGCTCCTGAGGGAGGCAGGCAGGGATCCAGGGGCTCCAGCTCCCCCTGGCACTGCCTTCATGGAGCACAAACCCCTGCTCAGCACTACAGGCCTGGCTCCTGAGCCCAGCTCTTCCCATGGAGGCTTGGCCTAAATCTCACAATGCCAGGCCCCACATGGGCTACCCTCAGACAGCAGGCAAAGAGAGCCCTTCTCCCAGGGCAAGAGCCCTTCTCCCAGGGAAAGAACAGAACAAAGAGCAGAGCACATGTGGAGGGGATGGGCTGGGTTCCTCACTAGCCTGTCGTGTGTCTCTGCAGCCTGTGGGACCTCAGTGCTCTCGGGAGATGACTGAATAAGCAATCATTGCACACAACTCACTCATTTCCTCACTCTCCTATCACCGTGGGCTCCATCCCAGCCATTATCTGCTGAGGGAATTCAGCAGGGCTGTAATTCCTTCACACAATGTGCTCTCACTTTCTGCCTGGCTCCCAGGGGAGATCAGTGGGTCAGAATATCAAACCAGGCTTTGTGCCTTTGCCTGTCTCTGCCTTGGTTATCCTCTGGGAAAAGCAGAATGGTGACTGCTTCCTGCCTCTCTCTGTGTCACCTGCATTCCCAGAGAAGGTGGGTTTCACTTATTAGTGCTGATAATTAAT
Organism: Melozone crissalis; assembly: GCF_028551555.1. Lineage (NCBI taxonomy): Eukaryota > Metazoa > Chordata > Aves > Passeriformes > Passerellidae > Melozone > Melozone crissalis. The sequence goes on along the minus strand of NW_026535896.1, from coordinate 3,609,793 downwards.
AAGTGATGCTGTCTTTGAGCCCTTGGGGACCTGCAGATGATTCAGCATGAAGCACCACAGAATGTTCTACCTTGCACAGGGATTGTGCTGTGCTGTTTCTTTTCACAGCACCTACTGTGAAAAGATGCTGTCCAAAGGGAGAGCAGCAGTAATAATCAAACCCAAGGAAAACCTTATTGCCAGCCGGGGTCTCTGTACAAATCACAAATGGGACAGGACTGCTGTGGAACTGCAATGAGCTGTTTTATTTTTCAGCATCAGTCTCATTACATGGTTATGACAATGGGAAGATGCCAGCAGCTCACATCCCAGGCAGCAGACAAAGAACTTAATGTTACAACTCACTTTATAAGTTTTTTGACTAGTCACACACAGCAAAAGCATATTGACAGTAGTTCTGTCTAACCACTATAAGCACACGTACCTTTGGTTAAACAATGCTTGCTTATTTTGAATATGATACCTGCTTGTGAGCCTTCAAACACAATGCACAGAGCTCCATTATTAAGCTTAAAACTTCCTAGTATCTTGCAAGATAAACTTTTCTGTAGCTTAGAGAGTTATTCTAGACATGCGTTAATACACAGACCATTTTTCTATTTGTCCTTGCTTTTCTACTTTTAAAATAATATTTCTGCTGACCAATCTCATGGCTGCTGCTTGGCTCTAATCACAGTTCTGCTGTCTCTGAGGCCTGCCTTTTGCAGCTTTCCCAAAACTCTCTGATTTTGTGGATTCCCACAAAACCTGAGCCTGAAGTGTGTGAAGAGCAGGCAGCCTGCTTGGGGAACAGCTGGAATGAATTCCTGCGGCTGGAAGGGAGGGAAGGCTAAAATGGCCAGCTGGACATTGAGACAAAGGGTGACCTTAGAGCACATCCCAAAGGGGACAATGACCACCACCAGCAGGTCCTGCTGCAGAGGAGAGCAGAGGGATGGCAATATCTGGGAACTGCTGGGGAGCAGCAGGATCAACCCATGGCATTGTCAAGGGGCTTTGGGAGCAGCAGCACGAGGAGTGGCTGCTGCTGAGCAGAGTGAGGCAGGGCTGTAGCTACTCAGAACTCTTCCTTTCTTCATCTGGGAAGTACCAGGGCTGGAAAATCTGAGGCTCAGATTTAGCACAAGTCCATATCTGGTTCTCCAGAACCCATTCTCCAGAACTAGAGGTGCCATTCTATTCCCAACTGAATTTTGCTGGTGATGTTGAACACAGCCCTGGGAAGACAACTGAAGTAAGCCAAATATACCCATACGTGCTATTTCCTGTTTGGATATTCTCACTCTGGCAGACAGTCCCCATGCCTGGCTGAGCCACCCTGCCTCTTATCCAGCTCCAGGCTAGCTCAGGCAAGCAGGAGGACACATGCTCCAGAGGAAAACCTGTGTGGAGACACCTCTGTGCTCCCAGCAAAGCTGGATCTGACAGCCTGGACACTCTCTGGGGTTGGTGTGGGGACAGCACCTCACAAATGGCAATTCAGGAACATCTCAGGCCCTTGAGAACAACTTAAACTTCCCCAAATGCCCTTTTTAAAGCTTCCAGAAGTGTGTTTATTTGGTAACCAATGTGAGAGGAAACATGCAGAGGATGAAATGAAGTGTGAGCTCATTTTAAGGCTTCAGAGTATTTGATCAATTGCTGCTCAGAAAAACCTTGGTAGGCTGTGTGTACCTGGGACATCTGTGCTCCTTCTTCTACCCAATTAATTAACTTTGTCACTGAGTTGCAGCTAGTAATTAACACTTTTATTGCCATCATGTGCACCAGTAAGGGTGAGAGCTTGAGAGCTCCAATGTCCCTCAGAAACCTGATGGTACCAGACAAACCCAGCTGAAAATCTGGGAACAAAACTTCAGCAGGTGTTACCTGCTGACCAGTTCTTTATGGCTTCCAACACTTTCCTACACAGAGGGTGTCAAACTTCTGCTTTTCAAGCTCCAAGCAGAAGGAGAGATTTCAGATACCTCTGAGTCAGGTGCCAGTGCCACTGTTCAGAGCACTCACTCATTTTTTCTACTGATTCCTTTGCTTAGGAGTGCAGGGAAGGTGACAAAGACAGGGCTGCCAGTGCAGGAACATGGCTCTTTATCAGTACAAGCCTTATCTTATCTTCTGTAGGCTCAGCTTAACTCTCTGAAAGAAGGATTCAGTGACTAGAAAAGGGAAGTGACCCTGCTGTTTGTGCAAGAGGGATTGCACACCCTCTATGTGAGGTGCCATGAGCCCCTGATCCCAATCCCTGCTCTGATCCCATTCTCTGCTCCCATCCCACTCCCTGCTCTGATCCCTGCTCTGATCCCACTCCCTGCTCCAATCCCTGCTCTGATCCCACTCCCTCTTCTGATCCCTGCTCCCATCCCTGCTCTGATCCCACTCTTTGCCTGCTCTGATCCCACTCCCTGCTCTGATCCCTGCCTGCTCCCATCCCTGCTCTGATCCCACTCCCTGCTCTGATCCCGTTCCCTGCTCCATGTCCCATCCCTGGAAGGGGTTGGATGGATTCCCTGATGGATTCCCTGATGCATTTCCTGATGGATTCCCTGATGGATTCCCTGATGCATTCCCTGATGGATTCCCTGAATCCCCATCCCATGCCGGTTCTGCAGCTGAGCCCAGCAGGATGGAGAGAGGAGCCTCTGGGCAGTGCCCCCTGCCCTACACTTCCAGGAAAGGAAGGACTTCCCTGGTGCTCCCTGCTCTGCCAAGTTTACAAGTAAATACAGGTAAGGAGCTTTGCTGGAGGATAATTCCGTCCATCAGCAGAGTTGCATAAGCCCCTCTTTCCCCACGTGGCACTGCCAGCAGAGGTGCTGTCCCCTGAGGCCTTGCCAGGGACCCGGGGGCATTCCAGATCCCACAGTTTTAGGAATTTTTGATGGCAGCTGAGCTGCTCCAGTGTAACAACTCAAAGATAGTGCTAAATTCTTGTCATCAGTTCTCTGAAAATGATAGCAAAATGAAGTGTGTGAACGTGTCAGAAAGACGAAAAACAACTTGGTTTGTTCAGCCGGGAGAGGAGGCGGCTGAGGGGAGACCTCAGGGTGATTTCAGTATCCTCTGGAGGGGCAGTGTAGGGATGGGTTTGGACAACATTCCAGGCACAGAGAGGGATGGTTGGGCTGTCCTGTGCAGGGCCTGGAGCTGGGCTGGATGATCCCTGTGGGTCCTTCTCAGCTCAGGATATTCCCTGATTCTGTGACCCCATGATAGCTCACCAGGGCATCTCTCAGGCTGTCTAGTCTGAGGAGGGATCTCCCCTCTCTGGGCCCATCCTCGGTGCTCTGTAAAGGAGAGAGCAGAGAACACAAGGGCCCTGCTGCTGTGTCTGACCTCCAGGAGTCCAATCCCACTGGTCTCTGCCTTTCTGGGCTCCCACATGCACTGCCAGCATTTAAACAGCCTGTGCATTTAGATTTTGTCATTAGACTCAGCAGAGGAGGACAAGGCTTCAGCAAGCTGCTGCTCAGAACGTGTGAGGCTGAAGTGATTACAAACCCTTTGCTTTCATTACTAGCAAGGCTTGAAGGTGCTGGGAGGGATGAGGGGTATAATTTACTCCATCTGTAAGGCTGTTCTTCCATTGCAGGCACTCAGAGATTTACACTCTCTGCCTGCCTGCCTGCGTGCTCGGATTATTTAGGGAAGGCTGGCGGGGAAGCCAAGAGGAGCCAAAGCCCCGCTCTCACATTTCCCTGGGCTGTGACAGTGCTTATTCCCAGGGATGGAGCTCTGGGAGTGACTCAGAGGCACTCAGACAGCAGAGTGAGTGCTCAGCCCCCCGTCCCTGCTGCTCCAGCACGGCTGGAACCCGCTCAGAGTGTGTCTCATCCTGGGAAGGATGGATCACTTCTACTGGGAAGGATGGATCACCTCTCCAGGAAGGATGGATCAGCTCTTCAGGAAGGATGGATCACCTCATCCCCAGAAGGAAGGATCATCTCCCCTGGGAAGGAAGGATCCCCTCTCCATGAAGGATGGATCACCTTTCCAGGATGGATGTATCCCCTCTCCAGGAAGGATGGATCCCCTCTCCAGGAAGGATGGATCACCTCATCCCCAGAAGGAAGAATCCCCTCTCCAGGAAGGATGGATCCCCTCTTCTGGAAGGATGGATCCCCTCTCCAGGAAGGATGGATCCCCTCTTCTGGAAGGATGGATCCCCTCTCCTGGGAAGGAAGGATCCCCTCTCCAGGAGGGAGGGATCCCCTCTCCAGGAAAGATGGATCCCCTCTCCAGGAAGGATGGATCACCTCTCCTGGAAGGATGGATCACCTCTCCTGGAAGGATGGATCATTTCCCCAGGGAAGGATGGATCATCTCTGCAGGGAAGGATGGATCCCCTCTCCTGGGAAGGATGGATCCCCTCTCCAGGAAGGAAGGATCCCCTTTCCAGGAAGGATGGATCCCCTCTCCAAGAAGGACGGATCATCTCTCCCGGGACTGCACTGCAGCTCCATCCCTCCCGTGCCCAGCACTCAGTAAATAGGGACTGGGAGGCTGCCAGGATTCCTGCACCGAGGTTAATGAATAAACAACGCCTGCAGGACTCACTCGCCTCCTATTTTTAACGTCTGTATCTTTGATTGCATCTTCGAGAGACCTCTCCATAAATAACCATTCCAAGAGATAAAAGCATTGGATGTTTCCTTTGACAGAACAGAGATTATCAGCATTTAGACAGAAAAACTGCTGGTAGGCAAGCAGGCTCTTGCTTTTTATAGAAAATGTTGCCTTTATCGTGGCAAACAGAATGCTGAAAGACAAGAAAATGCAAATATAGCAAGGGACGTTCTGGAAATGGGAGCTCAGTCATGCCTTGTTTTCCCCATTTTTCCTGGTGGGAGGTGCTCTCATCACACACATTTCCAGGAAAACAATGAAGGAAGCTCAGAAAAGTGGGCAGTGTTGGAAATTAGGAGAGCTGCCAGCACACCAAGGTTGCTGCTGAAAATGGGATTTAATTGCTTGGTTATGGATGCAATTTTGGGAATATTACCCAAGGTGAATAAATAAACAGTTTTACAAATAGAACCCCTTGGATTTCCGAGAGTGCCTTGGGTGGTTTGGAATGTCCAACATGAGAGACAAGGAGGAGAAATCCTTCTGCACTTTGTGGGAATCCCTGCCATCCAAGGGGGCTCCAAGCACCTTGGAGTCATTTGTCACTTGTGAAAATCTAGGTCATTTACTCCCCTCCTCCTGCTCTGCTTTTTTTCATGCTAAATATAGAATGTATTTTCTGGCTTCAGACTGAATAAAATTGTTAATTACACTCTTTCCTAAAAACCTGCAATTGAAATTCACTTGGGGAGTCTCTGAAAGCTGGGGAAGGCTATTCTATTTTATAATATTCTTTTGACATGTCTTAGAGGAAAAAGGAAGAAAGCTCATTTGCTTTTAATTTCTCAGTTTTGAGGATAATATTTAACAGAAGTAAATCCCTTTAAGGGCTCAGCTATGCTCTTTGAAGCTAGAGGGAAAAATCCCATTGAGTTTCAGTGCAGGAAAACCAGCCAGATGCTTTGTAAAATTATGTTAAACAATCTGCAGTGTGTTAAGTGATGCTAGAAAATTAATTTGTGCCATCGTGAACTGCCAATAGGTGAAAAAGATGGGAATCCTGAGTGTAGTAGGTAGGGTATAAAAATAACCAGGTTCTTTCAGGGTGTACCTCATCAATCATCTCCTGGTAAAGGGTCTGGAGCAATTCCATCCTCAGCTCCTGGTGCTGTAAAAGCCCAAAGGTGCTGGTGTGACCCACCTGCCTGCCGGGAGCTGGAACAGAGGGACTGACATGCTCTGCAGATGAAAAGGGCTGCCTGAGAGAGATCCAATTGTTATTAATGATGGAGCTATTAGAACAAGGGTGTCTAATAGCAGAGTTAATTCCTTGTTCCTGTGCTTTTATCCTTGCAGTGCTGCAGGGCCAGCACTGCCTCCCTGAGCCACAGAGCTCCTCTGTTCAGCTGTTAGAGAACTTGTTTTGAACATCCAAACCTGTTCCCAAGTTCCTCAGGCCTTGGAGGATCCCATCTGCAGCTGTCCCTGCTGGTGGCCAGAGGCACTGGGTGCTTGTTGCTCTGTCCCTGAGGGGAGAGCAGCTTCCCTGGGGTTGTTGAGGGGAGAACTCCTTCATTTACAGCAGGGATACAGCCTGCCCCAGCCATCCTCTGCTCATGGGGAGGGATGGGCACCTCCACAAGGCAGTGCAGCCTTGGACTGAGAGGGAGGAGAGGAGATGCCTCCTGGGCACGAGGGAACCAGAACTGCTTTATTAGACAGCTCGTGTCTGCAGGTGGGTGGGATCATCCCAGGCCTTGGTCACTTGGTCCTTCAGGATGAAGAAGATGGAGAACTACAAAAGATGGACATTTCTCTAAGCTCCAAGGTGACGGCAGTGCAGAGAGAGAGGCAGCAGCCTCAGAAAGGTCACTTCTGCAGCCCCACAGCAGTGGGGTCACTCCTGAGGAGTGAACAGCAGTGGGGTCATTCCTGCAGCCTCAATGGGGTCACTCCTGCAGCCCCACAGCAGAGGGGTCACTCTTGCAGCCCCACTGAGGTGACTCCTGCAGCCCCACTGAGGTCACTCCTGCAGCCCTCCCTCTGCAAAGGGCCCAGATGGACTCAGGGGTTCAGCTCAGATATGAGGGAGGTTTAGACCAGGAGTTTGGGCAAGGACACAGCCAGCTCCCAGAGCACAGCCCCATTAAACCAGGCTGCAGAGGGTTCTGCAGCATATGAGGGGCATCAAGAGGCACCTGGTTCTTGCCAAACCATCTCCCCATGCAATTCAAGGCCTGGAGCTCACAGTGGCCAAGGCCCCCGTGCTGTGCCTGTGCTGCTGGGCTGGGACACGAGGCTGGAGCGTTGGGCAGCAGCAGCAGCTCAGCTCCCCAGGTGAGGCTGCATTACTGTTTAACTCTGGCAGCCCAGCTCTTCAGTGCCTCCCCATCTCTCCTGCAGCCCATTCCCCTGCCTTCCACATGCCCCGTGCAGATGAGGCCCAGCATTAATGAGCCATTGCATACAGATGAGCTGGCAGCCAGTGTGACCTGCCACAGCCACACATAAAAGCCAAGGAGGGCCTTGGGCTCTCTTCTCTTGATGCAGGAGCTGCTGGACCCAAGTTCTGTGGGAGTTCCCTGCTCTGGAGGACACAGGCAGCTCCTCTCCCATCTCCCTGCTGCACTGGCTGAGACACAAGGTAAGGGGCTCTGTTCTACTGCTTCCCCACCATATTTCCCTAGACTGTCCCTTCTGTCTCCTTGCACAAATTTACCATGTCAGGACTACAGCAAGGGAACGAAAATTTTCTTTTCTTTTTTGTTGTGTGGAATAGGATGTGTGGATTCTAGTCTGTCTTCTCACTGGCTCACCTCTCCTTGGGCAGCTCTTTGCCACTTCTCTGCCTCTGTTTCTGCTCCCACTAAGCAGCTACTGAGGAGAACACTGCCAAAAAAATCTCTGCATGTGCTGGAGTCCCCTCAGCCAGCAGGTGCAGCTGATGGCAGCTCAGGCACTGCTCCTCTCTGGGAATGCTGAGTGCATTTCTGACAGTGCCACGGGGCTAGAGGGGCCTTCAGCCTCAGCTCTGTGAAAAACTGGGCTGGGATAAGCTCAGGGCATGTTAGATTTGTGTGGGAGCTCCAGCACTGCTGTTTAACCCTGGGTTAGCAGCAGCCACCTGGGCTTCAGAGTGAAACTTCAGAGTAACTGCAGGGCTAATTAAGTGTGTGTAAGTGGACAGTTAATGAGCATCAGCCCAGGGTTTCCACAGCCTTACCTGGGCTGGGAGGTGTTTCAGTTCCCCAGAAGCAACAGCTCAGAGCACAAGTTCCCCCAGCTCAGCTGCAGAAGATGCTCAGAGCTCTAGGAACAAGGTTCTGAAAACTTCCAAAGTTAAAAAAAGTAACCACCCTTAAATTCTCTTCCATTTTGGGCATGACAATGTGTAGTGCATGGTTCACTTCCTTAATCTCACAGTCAATTGCTTTTCTCATCCCCTATAAACATCAGCAGGGAAAGAGAAAAATCTGCATATGTGTTAGTAATAAATTTAAAAATCAGGGCATACCACTTAAGGGTTGACTTGTCAGAAAATGGTAATTAAAAGTGTTCCAGCTGACAGTGCTGCTTTAATGAATTATTAGTAATGTTCTCAGAGAACATTTGATGAAAGACACTATAAGAGCTCTTGCTTAAACAAACCAATTTTCTGCACCATGCAACTTCAGTGCACAAGAGGGGGAAAATCTCCCCCATAGAATCACAAAAATAACCAGATAATGGTTTGAATGATCACAGAGGAACAGGTGACCATTCCTACTCAGCCTTTATTTCCTATAGCACAGCCTTTTTCCATAGGTGCTTATCTGAGAGCTGCCACTCAGGAGTTAAACTCTGTCCCAAAAGCCCAAAGAGGTGCAGTGTGAGAGCTTCTCACAATTCCAGGTGTTCTCCATGCACAGGGCAGTGTCCTGGGACAGGCACAGAGCCTTTGGCACAGGGAATGTCCCTGGGACGGGCACAGAGCCTGTGGCACAGGGAATGTCCCTGGGACAGGCACAGAGCCTTTGGCACAGGGAATGTTCCTGGGACAGGCACAGAGCCTTTGGCTCCATGTTCCTGGGACAGGCACAGAGCCTTTGGCTCCATGTCCCTGGGACAGGCACAGAGCCTTTGGCTCCATGTTCCTGGGACAGGCACAGAGCCTTTGGCTCCATGTCCCTGGGACAGGCACAGAGCCTGTGGCACAGGGAATGTCCCTGGGACAGGCACAGAGCCTTTGGTTCCATGTTCCTGGGACGGACACAGAGCCTGTGGCACAGGGAATTTTCCTGGGACAGGCACAGAACCTTTGGCTCTGGGTCCCTGGGATGGGCCAGAGCCTTTGGCTCGGGGTCCCTGATCACAGCTGGGGCTGCTGGAGCCCTCCAGGCTCTGCCTGGCAGAGTCCAGGGGAGCTGGACAAGGCAGCACAGAGCACCTGAGTGAGGAGCTGGATGCAGAGGGCATGGAACTGCAGGGATGGGCTCTCTGAGTACCTCAGTCCATTGTCCAGTGACTCTTTGTGCCTTTTACTGCTTGGCATCTGCTGCAGCTCCTGCAGGAGGTCCTTGTTTCCAGACAGAGCCTAGGCTGGCCAGAAGACATTGAGGGGAGAGCATGTGGAGACCTGGAAACACAGCCCTGCTTGTTGGGAGCGTTGTGTGGAGTGGGGAAGGATGAGGGCAAAGGGCACTAAGCCTTAATCATGGATTTGTGCTTGGATGTGAAAGAACGGTGGGAGGTGGGGGAAGGAGACTCCCATGCTTCATTTTCTTGCCATGGGGTTCTTGATGGCTTCCAACTCCATCCAGGTTTGTTGTTTGTCCTCGACAGGAGAAATGTAAGAGTGCAGCTCTGGGAATTCACCTCTCTGGCAGAAGCCCTGTGGACCCAGCCCAGCACTGGTGAGCAGCACATCCAGGGGAACTGTGGGGTTCTAGCAGGGGTGGTGGTGGGAAAGGCCCTTCCCAAGAGGAGTTCAGAGCTCCAGAGGGCTGCTCTGGGCTCAGCAGCTCACCTCAGCCCCCTGTGACCAAGGCACATCCCTAAATCTTTGGATTAGAGCAGCAATGAGGGCAGTTTGACACAGGAATTTCCCCTTCCCAGCCAGGCTGCCCAGGAGTGCCCGCTGTGTGTGCCCTGGGCACACAATCCCAAAGCTGCACCACACACCCTGCCTGGAGTGCAGCTCAGCCTGCCCACAGAGAAAAGGAGCTTTAGAGCTCAGTCCCAGGCTCTGGGTGCCCCATCAGGAGTCCTGTCCCCAGAGCAGGAGCTGGGAGCAGCCCAGGGCTGATGAGGGCTCACCCTCCCTGCTGAGCCTCCCTCAGGTAAGGGTCTGCTCCCTTCTTGCTTTGCCCAGGGTGGAGGTTTGAAATGGCTGGGGTTTGGTGAGGAGGAAAGCAGGGCAGGCACATGGGAACCTGTTTCCTCTGCAGCATTCCATGAGAAAGGCAAAGCACTTTAACAAACCCTCCCAGCCAGGGTGTGCTGTGGGCAGAGCTGTGCACAGGGAAACCCAGAACGGGTAACAAACTGCCAGGTACTGCTCAAAGCTCTGGGAATGCCCATCCCAAAGGGAAAACCAGGCAGTTCTACAAGTGTGCATCACAGGGCAGAGCTGCTGGGACCTGAATGGCCTCTCTGTGTGTGGAGGTTTGTTAATATCCAGAGAGTCCCTCTCACTTCCCTTTCTTGTTTAAATCTGGGGGCTGTGTCTAATCTTGTCACCCTGGGTGAGAGGAGACACCATGAAGAGCAGCTCCTCCAGCCCCAAATTTAAACTGAGCTCTGGTGCCTCTCTTAAATGAGATGCCTGAGCTCTTCAAACGTCTGAAGGGGTAAAGTGAGGTGAGAGTAAATCCTTCATGGGTTTTACACCACTTTAGTAGAACTTTGGAAAGCTCAAATAACATCTGAGGTTTGCTGCATAATTGAATCCTACATAAAGTGGCACAACTGATACAAGATTTTTAAAAGCTCATTAATGGCTGAGGTCAGAGCTTCAGTTTTGGAAGTAATTTAGTCCCAGGTTCAACTTAGGTACTTAACAGAAGAAAAAACTTAAAATAGGAATCTTGGTACCTAGAACTGCTTGTGTAGCTGACGATCCAGGGAAGTTTGAAACAATTCACTTTGAATGCCAGTTTGTGAGAGCTCAGAGGAATTCTGAGGCACCAGAGTCACTTGAATGAGTTCCCTCAGGTTGGTGGAATGAATCACCACCACAGAAAATTCCATCCAGATTTAAGCTCCTAAATGAGTGGGAAGGATGTGAGATGCCTGGACAGGTTAAGCTGTTTTTCCCTGGAAACGAAACAGTAAAGGGAGTCCAAGAGGTCAACACTGCTCTCACTTTTCTGTCTAGTTCTGTCTGGAACATAAGGACCTCCTGCAGGAACTACATTAGGTGCTGAAAAACAAGAGGCAGAAAGAGCCACTGGGCACTTGGTGATGGTGTAATTTAAATACAAAGCCTCGCACAGTGTGGGAGCTCATCATAAATCCAAACTTAAGATTTTAATTTGCAAAAGGATCTGCAAATCAGCTTTATATTTGCCCCCCTCCAAAAGCCATTGTATATTCCCTCTGTTTCATTCCTTGCTGAGAATATTGAGATATTATACTCTCAGAACTTTTTTCCCTTCACAGATAATAAACAGGTGCCTGCCAATATAGCAATGGGGCATCTCTTGAGACTCTCCTAAAATCTGTGCTCCATTCCAACTCTGACTACAGCAAGCTGATGCTGTTACCAGCCCACAGCTCCACACTCAAAACGTTGCAGTCACTGAATTTATCTCCCCAACCCCCTCCTTCCTCTTCCATCTTACGAGCAGATGGGGAACAGGCACAAAGAGGAGAATATTTGTCCCATAATACACAAAAAAAGTGGGAAGTTGAGAACTCAGCTCAGCTGGACTCTGGGAATGCTTTATCACTTGACTGCACTTCCTAGGTCCTGCAGTCAAAAGCCATTTGATTAGAACAGATCAGTTGGGTTTTGGGTTAAGACAGAATCTGCTCCCTAAGTTTACTGCTTGCTGTGAAATAGCAAGGAATGAATGCACTGAATGCTGGTCTCTGACCTTGGTAATAAGTTGATTTAATTGGATTTGATTTTTCAAATGTAACATCTCAAGTCAGCCATAAAGTCTGGAATTAGCATAGCACATCTCGGCACAGGAGAGATTTTCAAGCGGCAGAAGGAGATGAAGTCCGTGCCCAATGAATTTCAAATTACACTGAGGATGAACTCAGCCATATGCATGTCAAACCCAAATTGGGCAGGCTCTGAGTGCAGCAGGCAGCACAGTTATTAATGGCTTACATTTGCTATTAGGAATGCAGAGTAGCTGCTTTGCACCCAGTTTGTTCTGATGTCTCCTCACATCAATGACCCATGTGACGGGTCAATAATTCACTCCCTGCACTCTGCAAGCCAAGAATGTCTTGCAAGTCAATTACACTCCTAGAAATAATTAGGAGCACAAAAGTAACTGGAGGATGGGGATAGAAAAAGCCTTGCTGGTGAAATATTGCAAATCCCAGGCAAAGCAGAGTGTTCCTGCCTTTAGATCTGCAGCTCGTGCTCCCCAGCACCTTCAAGGGCACTGAGCATGCCCTGACAGCAGGAAATGGTCTGAAAAGGGGCAATTTGCAGTGCCAGTATTTCAGGCAATAATCAGGTTCCCGTGTAACTAAAAGCTATTTTCTTTCTGCAGGAGATGTATGAAAAAGTAGGACATTAGGCAAATAGCTGCCTGCTGAGATCTGAGCCTCAAAATTGTTCCTGAAATTTGTTTAGCTTCCATGGCATTAAACTGTAATAAATCCCAGGAACATTTTAACCAATCTGCTGGGCACAAGCAGACTCTAATCCAGATGGACAAAATCTTCTTCATCAGACCCTGTATGAAAGAGCACAAAATGCCTTTACCAGCTCTGGGTTCAGCTGGGAAGCTCTGAAGCCAGGTTCTCCCAGCTTAAGCCTTGGGCTCAGCCTAAAGGCCACAGCAGGGGCTGAGACTGTGCTGTGCATCCCTGGCATTAGGGCTGTTATCCACACCTTGGGGAGGCAGCCAGGGAGAGCTGAGGGATGGAAATTGCTGAGGTGAGATTGGAATGGATGTTGTTGAAAATCTTGGGAATCCGGGGCAGGACAAAACCCATCAGTCCCGGTCTGGAGCACCTGTGATGGGCAGGAATCCTCCTGGTGCCTGGTGTGTGGCTGTGCAGCCTGGGCTGGCTCAAGGGGAGCATCAGCCTGGGCAGCTCAGGAGAGCAGGGCCAGGCAGCAAAAAGGGAGCAGGGAAAATCACCAGGGAGTGCCTGATGTGCTTCAGTGTCAGCTCAGCTCGTACCATGGGCAGCCAAAGGAATTCACAGGGCAGAAAACCTGTATTATCCAAAGGAAAAGTGCATCTGTGCAGGAATGCAACAAATCCTTTCCCTTCTGAGCAATTCTGTGGCATCACCAGAGGTTTCTTTGCTTTCTGGAGGTACAGGGAGAATTAAGAGGCTGCATTGTCCCCCCTGATCCTCCCATTCCCTGTGGTGCCACTGTGCCCAGCTGGCTTTGACTGCAGATACCAGGGAGGGCCTTCATGCTTCTGAGGTAAGAAGTGAGTTCAGAAGCTGAAGTCCAAAATGTCTATTAATGGAGAGCAGGTCTGGAGTGATGTTCCTTTCAACACATCTGCTGGGAAACTCCTGAATGAGGGGCAGGACACACTGAGAGGAGCCTGGCACATGAGCATGAAGCTCAGGGTCTGTCACTACTCCTGTCTGAGAGACACTGATCCCACACACAGAAATTCAGGAAACAAGGAGAGCTCAACTGCAAAACAAAGCCAGATCCAAGCAACAGCAGAGCCAGGGACAGACAGAACAGCAGCAGAAGAACTAAGAGTAGAAAAGCCCTCTGTAAATGATGTATTTGTGGGATTTACTTTGAAAGTACTGTTATTTAAAGAAGGGGATGTGCAGTGCTAAGTCATGAGCACAGAACTCAGGCTGCAGTGCAGCCTTTAATCCCTGGCAGGTGAGACAGGCAGAGCTGGGAAATGCTTCACACACAGTGCAGTGCTGTGAATGATCCAAGGGAAGAGTTCCACACACACTTTGATCTTGAGAGAAAGCCTCCCTCACTTTGGTCTGTGTTTACATGAGGAAAGGGATAAAATGTGAAAGAACTGCCTTCTGTGGGAAACAAATCACAATAAATTCTATTTATAGCACAGCAGTGCTCCTGAAAGGTCCCAGAATCCCTGACAGTTGCCCAGGGATCCCTGCAGTTCCTACTGAAGCCGCTGCAGTATTCCAAAGGGCAGGGCAGAGGTGCTGAGCACTAAAACAGCATCTGCTGAAACCCCAGCCTCAGCCCTAAAATAGCCTCAACTTGCACGTAAAGTAGAGAAATGATTGTGATTTCCTTTGCAGACAGGGACCAGGAGTTAGAGAGAGATGGAAACATGTGAGCACACAGAGTCAGGGCCCCAGCTCAGCACCTGCTGTTTCCAGGCCAGTGCATCCTGCCATGACCATCTCAGGGGCAGCTCCCACCCATCCCATCCTGCTGTACATCCCCAGGTCTTTCCTCTCCAACCCTGCTGTCTGGGGGTGCTCAGGGGCTGCCATTCCCACTGGAAACCTGGCACAGCAGGCTTTGAGTCTGGCTGATCCAGAGCAGTGCGACAGGCCTCTGTGCCCTGCTCGGGCTCCTGGCACCCAGCCAGGCTGCACAGGGGGAGTTGGGAAACCAAAGTCACCTTGGTGAGCACCAAAGGCTGGAATTACAGCCTCAGGTGAGGACAGTGCTCTTCACATTCCATGGGAACATTCCCTGCCTGGCTGGGGTTTTCCCTGGCGCTGTGAGCAGGGCAGAGATGGCAGCAGAGCAGAGACCCCAGGGTGCCACTCACACCACCAGGGCTACCAGCAGCTCTTTGTACCCCAAAACCCCAGAGCAGCCCTTCCTGCTGCAGTCCCACACAGGGCTGGGCTTTCTTTGCCCTTCCCTTGGCTCCCACCAAACCCTGCCCTGAGGATCAGTGTGGTGTGGCAGGGCCAGCCAGGCCCTTGGTGTGCTCTGAGTGCCCTTTCCACGTCCCTGCTCCAGAGCTGGAACTGCTCTCTGGGCCACCATGGGGGGACTCTGTCCCTCAGCATTTGCTGTGTGGTTTCTGTCCTTGTGCAGAGCCCACACAGAGGGGCTGCAATGCTCCCTGTGTGCCCTGGAGGAGCAGAGCCCTTTCCCAACCCTCTGAGGTGACCCAGAGGGGCTGCAATGCTCCCTGTGCCCTTTCCCCACCCTCTGAGGTGACCCACACAGAGGGGCTGCAATGCTCTCCCGTGCCGTGAGGGAGCAGAGCCCATTCCCCACTCTCTGAGGTGACCCAGAGGGGCTGCAATGCTCCCTGTGCCCTTTCCCCACCTCTGAGGTGACCCAGAGGGGCTGCAATACTCCCTGTGCCCTTTCCCCACCTCTGAGGTGACCCAGAGGGGCTGCAATGCTCCCTGTGCCCTTTCCCCACCTCTGAGGTGACCAGTGCTGAGTTCTCTGCCCCCACCCCAGCACTGGGCCCTGGCTGAGCCAGCAGCACAGCAGTGTCTGATAAACCCACAGCACTTTGGGAAGGAGGCCTGGACAGGGGCAGAGCTTTCATCAGAAAAATCCTCCAGCACTTTGGGAAGGAAGCCTGGATGGGGGCAGAGCTTTCACCTGCCGGGCAGTGCTGGGTGCTGAGGGATCTGAGAGCAGAGCAGGGCCAGCCCTGTCCCTGCTCACAGGTGCCTCTGCCTTGGCAGTCTGTCCCTGCTGTGTCCCCAGCCCCAGCTGCCTCTGGGCTCTGCAGCAGCTGTGACTGACACCTGACATTGCCAGCCTGCAGAAACACCACGGGAGTTAATGATTCAACCCTTAAGTGCTCAGCAAAGAACACCAGCATGGGCAATGTGCACAACTGGCTCACATGACTCTGCCCCTTTCCCCTGTGGCTTTTTGGGGGTGTTTGTGCAGCATTTGCCTTCCAGCCTCGCTGCTGAGGGTTCACTGCATTCAGATCAATCCCACATGTCCAGGTGAGAGCCCATTTCCATCTGCCCTTCTCACACATTCACGGGGCAGTGCCTTTGTCTGGCAACACAGAGCAGGAGCAGCCACACAAAACCTGCCTTTCTCCATGAAACATTTCAGCTAAAAACAAAAACCTTTATGTTCAAGGCTCCTCAGCCCATCAAAATCAATTGTCTTAAAGTAGAACAGAAATCTAGTGCAACATTGAGGGTGAGTTAAATCCCTTTTTATTTCTTTCTCGCGCAACCACAACATGTCACACACAACTCTACTGCAATGAGAATTATTTGTGGGGATTTTTTGGCCAAATGAAAAATCCTAAAAGATAGAATTTGCTTGAGAAATTATTTATTCTAAACAGCAATTTCCTACTCAAACCTGAGTATTTTCAGTGGAAACCTTTTTGTCTGAAAATAGAAATGAGAAATCCTGCTGGAGAAACAGCTCAGCTCCCAGTTTTGTGTGTGCAGAGGCAACATCCCAGCGTGGCTGCACCTGAGCTGTGCCTGGGAATTCCCTGTCCCAGCAGAAGGTGCAGCAGGAGGTTCAAGCCAGCCATGGAACCAACCTGGCACTGCAAAAATACCCAATTCTGATGTTTGCCCTGGTGCCTGGGAAGGGATTGTTGCTGAATGCTGGCGGATGGTTTTGTGCAGCCAGAGGGGTTTCCAAGGGCCAGGACAGGAGGAAATTCTGCTTCTGCTCCTCTCCCAAACCCTTCCCAGGTTTGTGCATGGGATGTGTCCTTTGCTCCCAGTCTGCTGGAGCCTTTAGCTCTCCCCCAGCAAATGCAGCCCTGGATTAATTTCTGTGCAGCACTAATTACAGAATTGTTAATTGCTAGCAGTGACAGTAATGTCTTTATTGCTGTAAATCCTTTATTTATACATCTGAGGTAAATATTTCAACCTTTGAGGACCCCAAACACTCCTAAGCTTTCAGAAAACCAGATTTGCTTGAGTCCCCAGTGCTGTAGTGCCTGTTCTTTCATTTATTCACTGCCCTGTGTTCCCATGAGAGAATTATTTCTTCACATCTAGGGGGGGGACTGCAGCCCCTCCTTTCAAACCATGTGTACAGGGCACAGCATGGGTGGAATTAGTGACTGTTTGTTATCACAGAAATATGATGGAAGTGGCTCCAAGGGGCACCCAAGTCACACTGAGGCTGCTCAGCAGCAGCACCTCAGCCCCAAACCCTACAGAACAGGTGCCAGGCTCAGTGAGGAGGTCTCACGTAAGGCAGAGGGGCAGAGCCCCCCGGGCAGGGCAGGGCAGGGCAGCATTTCTGGGGTGCCTGAGTCCCTTGAGCAACAACTGCTCCTGTGGAGTCCCTGCATCTCACAGGTGTCAGAGCTGGCAGGGCTCTGCTCCACAGAGTCAGGCCATGAGCAGAGCAAGGGAGGGGACAGTCCATGTCCTGGTGATGGCTCTGCTGGCCTGGCTGAGCCAGTCCTGCTTCCTGCAGCTCTGAGACCTCTCCCTGCTCCCACAGAAATCTGGGCTGGGACACGCCTCTTCCAAGGATATTCCATTTTCCCAGGGGATATTATGGATTATGCCCCCAGGTGTCCCCCTGCCTGTCCTGATGGAAAGGGGCAGCCCAGAGAGCTCACAGTAATTCTGTTCAGCAGGAGAAGAGGGCAAGGCAGGGGATCAGACCCTTTGGGGCATCCACTTGAAATTCCACTTGGGCTTTAGGCAAATGCAGTCACTGGGCTGGAGCTGTGACAAGGCTCCAGCTTAGCTTTGAGCCGGATGGAAGGATCACATTTCCCACATGGAGCTGGCATGTCAGGCGACACTCTGAGGCACAGCCACACTGCTCAGAGCTCCAACTGCTGCCAAGGATAAATATTCCATGGTGGCACTGCCAGGGCCAAGAAGGAACCTTGCCAGTGCCAGCAGGTCTGGTCCCTTGGCAGATGTGTCCCTCAGGATGCTCAGAGGATGGTTCCAATCAGGTTCTCTACAGACAGACCCCAAGGCCAACTGGCTGCTGCAGGCACCTTAGATTTTCTTCCACTCCCTATTGATTCAGCTTTCTGTGGCAGTCCTTGATTCTGATTTTGATATAAGCAACAAGACAGAATGGTGCAACTGCTATCCCATCCCAGCAGGCCCATTCCTGGTGTAGCCCCATTCCTGCTCCATCCCATCCCATCCCATCCCATCCCATCCCATTCCTGCCCTGGGCAGCTGGCACAGGGCAGAGGAGCTCTCCTCCCCAAAGGGCTCAGCAGTGGAGCAGCCAGCAGATAACACCATCAGAGTAAGTGTTAGAGTTTGCTATTCTAATAAAAATGGATTTGATAAGGTATTAGGAATTGGATATTTCACGTACTTTGTTCAGAGAAAGTTCAACAAAAAGAAAAACACAGAAAGGACTGAAAGAAGATCTGAGTTTTGCAAAGAACTGAACAGGACTGAAAAAAAATAATCCTTTAACTCTGTATCCCCTTTCTTCTAGCTAAGCTGCTTAGAACTTCCTCTGAATCCCTAACAAAGATGTTTCCAGGCAGGCTGCGGGCTCAGGAGCTGCTCTGTCTCCCCCTAATGATCCCTGGTGCCAGCCTGGCTCCCTCACCCTCTGCTGCAGGGAGGGAAGGAGTCTGGAGCCGCAGACACCAAACTGAGGGACAGAGCAGGAGATGGAACCTTGCTCTTATCAGGCCCCCATCAAACTTTCAACACCTTTTCCTTCCTCTCCCCTCTGATCTCCTCAAGGGCTGCACGTGGCTGGGATTAAAGCAATTCCCTGCACTAAAACTTACCCAAGGAGCAATTGAATGTTATTATCCCCCATGTCCATACTTTTCAGAACAGACCAGCTGAAAGGAAGCAAGGGCAAAGAGAAGCACTCAGTAACATTCCTGGGGAGCAGAGGAGCTCCAGCTGCTCAGACCTGCCAGGGTTGGTGTCACCCACCTGCAGGGCTGCAGAGAGGAGGCAGAAATACAGGGAACAGCTCAGATATTTGGGGTGGAGGCACTGCTGGAGTGCTGGGAAAGCTGAGAATGGAAACATGGAACTTTTTCCTTCCTCTGGTGATCACTGGGAAACACAAGACTGGGCCAGGGAAGTGGAATGTTCTTGTTTCCACAGCTAACCTTGACAGGTCGTGTTTGTTCCTGGGGTTTTTATTGGTGAATGTGCCCCTGTTGGGGAACTGAGCAGGGCACCCTCTGTAAACACTCCATGCCTGGGGACAGCAGCATTCCCTGAGTCCCTCAGCACAGAATTCCACACAGACAGCACTGCCCTGTTTACTTGGGCCCAACAGGAAACATATCCTGGTAAACATTAGCTAGCAGGTAGTCAGGCACCTTTGCTGATTTGAATTAACAGGCTTTTAATTGCTGTATTATATAACTTTATATAATCTCCTCCAGACAGTCGGTGATATGCTCACAGCATGCTTATCCAGGAGGGAATTTTTCTCCTGCTGAAGCAAATCAACACATTTCAGCTGTGTGTGGGGGCAAAGGATTTGTTGAAAGGAGAATTCCTTTGTCAACCTGCCTGAAGAGAGGTGTAATTCTTCTGCCTCTTTGATCTGCTCCAGGGTAGCTTAAGCAGGGCTTGTAAAGGAGCCTCAGAAGGGGCCATGGATAATTTAAAGAGGCAGGAGAAGAATGGTGGAGTTGGGGACCTGTTTTCAAGGATCCAGGCTGAGCATCTTGTTCTCAGCTCTTCTGTGGCTGTTATCTGTTCAGCTGCATGTCCAGATCCTCACCCAAATTCCAGGAGGTGTCAGTGGAGGCTGGATCAGAACTGTGACAGTAATTTGTCATCACCCCTGCTGCGAGGACATGGGCAGATCAGAAACCAGAATTCCTGCAGATTTCTCCCCTCCACACCCATTCCCTGAGGTCAGGAGCCCCTCTATGCCTAAGGAGTGCAAGTGCAGCTCATGATGTACAAGCTGAGGCATCCCAAAATTTCACCCTGCCATTCTGGTAAAGCCAATGTTCACATTCCTGCAGAAAATGAACACAAGGGCCAGCTGACGTTGGGTGCTTTTGCACAGTAAGTCTAAACCCTGGATCATTTCTTGGAATAATGTGTTGCACAGGAATCTTTTATTTCTGTTCAAACTATGCATTAACATGGACATATTAAAAATGCATCAGGAAAATAAAACTTGAGAATTGCTCAGGAAAGTGTGACCTCATTCCCCTTTCCTTGAATACAGGCTTAAAGTTTAACCTCTGTCAGCTCCATATGCAACCAATAAATTCAACAGCAAAAGGGTGAAAAGGTACAGTACAAAGTGACCTTCATTTCTTTCTTTTATTGAGCAGGGGAGGAAGGTGATTCAGTCCAAGTGCAGAAAGAAGGCAGCTGTAAGAGACATAGAAATGAGTTTATTCTTAGGGCTGCTGATACTAACAAGGACATTAAATAATAGAATTACTTCTGGCTTTACAAAATGCAATTATTTTGTACTTAGACTCCGTCCTTGATCATTTAATACTTTCTCTTTGCTCCTGATTGACCCCTGTGAAGGTGTTTTCTGGTGCCTGTAACTGGGTCCAGTGAGAGGATTTCTGCTTTAGCCAGCTGAGACATCAGGCAGCTTCTCTAAGTTAATACTGCAGGGTAAAGGGACCTTGCCAAGCAGCAATTCTTGACTTCATAAAGCTGTTGTGGTGGCAAGGGGACCCTCAGAGGGGGCACTTGGAGTCCCTGTGTCAGCTGTACAACTGGCACACAGTTTAAATGGCTGCAGTTAAATGAGACAAATTTCACAAACTCCCTCCAGTGTCTGACAGCTCACTTGGGATTATCATCATTTTGGATACATGAAATTAGAGTTTAGGAGAGGTAAACAGCTCTTGCCACAAGTACTTTAGCACGTGAAATCAAGCAAAACTTGGGCAGTGCACTTGCCACCAATTTGAGCCCGAGCATTTTGCTGCTGACCAAAAGGAAGCCTGGGTGGGCTGGTGATAGGAGGTAGGGTTTGAGATAAGGGTGTAGCATCTTTCGCTTGCTCTAAAAATGTCATCCCTAAGGCTTGTTTTACTGTCCCTCCCTATTGGGAAGGTAAAGTAACAACAGAAACACAAAGCTCTCAACATCTCCTCATTCCAGGTGCACTCCCAGCTCTCCCAAAGGAAGCATCCCCTGGCAGCTGCAGGAACCCAACCCTCACTCTGTGTGGCTGGGGATTCTCCTCCTCAGACACCCAGCAGGCCCAGAACAGCCCTGTGTGAGTCAGCACTGGGAATATTTCCCCCTCAAGTTCTTTCTTTGTTTGGAAGCTGCAGCATTTTGCCCCAGGACACATGATCACAGCACACAGCTCATTCAGGCATTCAGAAGGATTTTGTTCAACAAAAGCAAGAGAAAAAGGCACACATGGGTCCAGGGCAGGCTCACTGTGCACTAATCCAACATCCTCTCTGGCAATCAAACACATTTTATGCTTCAAGGGTGATAAACTCAGAAATCAATCATTTCTGAGAACACTCCTAAGTTTTGGGTCAAAATCAGGCCCTAGGATGGCCCAGGAACACCCCAGGCAGTGTCTGGCTCTGCAGTGCATCAGCCTCTCCCCACACCCGTGTGTCTGAGGAGCTCCAACACTGGAATTTTTCAGATGTAGGGTGATCCAAATTCCAGTCTGAACACATCTGTAGCATTTTCTCAATGACTCTTATTCCCTGGGCCTCTTGTTAACATGGTTGGACATACAGGACAAAATAAGAGGGACAGAGAGATACACTTTCCTTTAAAGCACCAGGTTCAGAAATCCATTCTTAGTCTTAGCATCACCTTTGTGGTGAGCAAACACCCAAATTCTCCTGCTGGAGTTTCATCTTTTCTTTTGTTCTCACTTAATAATCCTATTTGAGATGCTTGTGTGATTCCAGGGTCTGAATTTCACACCTCCAAACCCATCTCTAACAATGCTAAAAATAACTGTTTGTCTGCCTTAATTATGCCTTCTGCATCTGCTCCCCTTTGTCCCTAAATTTCTTATCCACATTTCATCCAGGGTCTCCTAATGTCAAGACACACAGAAAACTGCATCAACAGACCAGGATTCATCTCCTGAAAGGCAGAGAGGTCTCCAAACCCAGCAGTTTTCCCCACACATGCCCATGATGGAGTTATAGCTGCTCCAGGCTTCACTTACACAACCGAGCACAGGACAATATTAACACTTGACTGCTCAGAGTTTATTGAGCAAGCCTAAATGATTGGTTTTTGCTGGAATGCTCCTTAGGCAAGGAACTCTTGAGTTTCCTCCCCAGCTCACTGGAACTCTTCCCCACCAACTGCGGGAAAATATGCAAATGATATCACTTTGATCTAATCAAGGGCCTGTGTCAGAGTTTCCCCTGGCTGCAGGCAGAGGTTAAACCCTCCTGGTGGTTGTTTCTCGCCCTGCAGAGCCTGTCAGCAGCAGTTGGGGATGTTCAGCTACCTCCGGGAGCGTTTCACCAGCCGCCTCCGGGAGCGCAGCCGGCGCCGCGCCAGGCTCGTCTCCAAGGATGGCAGGTGCAACATCGAGTTCGGCAACGTGGAGCAGTCCAGGTTTGTCTTCCTGATCGACATATGGACAACCATCCTGGACCTCAGGTGGAGGTACAAGATGACCATCTTCATCTCGGCCTTCCTGGGCAGCTGGTTCCTGTTTGGGCTGCTCTGGTACGTCGTGGCCTACATCCACAAAGACCTGCCCGAGTTCAACCCCTCCTTCAACCACACCCCCTGCGTGGAGAACATCAATGGCCTCACCTCAGCCTTCCTCTTCTCCCTGGAGACCCAGGTGACCATCGGGTACGGCTTCAGGTGTGTCACGGAGCAGTGCGCCACTGCCATCTTCCTGCTCATCTTCCAGTCCATCCTGGGCGTCATCATCAACTCCTTCATGTGTGGGGCCATCCTGGCCAAGATCTCCAGGTCCAAAAACCGGGCCAAGACCATCACGTTCAGCAAGAACGCTGTCATCAGCAAGCGTGGGGGGAAGCTCTGCCTCCTGATCCGCGTGGCCAACCTCCGCAAGAGCCTGCTGATCGGGAGCCACATCTACGGGAAACTGCTGAGGACCACCATCACCCCCGAGGGGGAGACCATCATCCTGGACCAGGTCAACATCGAGTTCGTGGTGGACGCCGGCAACGAGAATCTCTTCTTCATCTCGCCCCTCACCATTTACCACATCATAGACAAGAACAGCCCCTTCTTCCACATGGCAGCAGAAACGCTCCTGCAGCAGGACTTTGAGCTGGTGGTGTTTTTGGATGGCACCGTGGAGGCCACCAGTGCCACCTGCCAGGTGAGGACGTCCTACATCCCCGAGGAGGTGCTCTGGGGGTACCGCTTCGCTCCCATCGTGTCCAAGACCAAAGAAGGGAAATACAGAGTGGACTTCCAGAACTTCAGCAAGACAGTGGCCGTGGAGACTCCCCACTGTGCCTTCTGCCTCTACAATGAGAAGGAAGCCAAAGCCAAAGAGAAGAAAGGTTATGACAACCCTGGCTTTGTCTTGTCTGAAGTCAATGAAACCAGTGACACAAAAATGTAGTGCCAGGTGTTTGTGGGGCTGAATTTTCAGAGAGAATTCAGTCTTGAGAGGATTAATAAATAATCAGTAAAACAAAACAGAAAGGCAGGTTTGGGTTTGCTCTAACCCAGCTTTTGTTTCCTCAAAAGCCTCCAATCAAAGAGGAGCAGCATACCAGTGATCACTATTTAACTACACTATATATATTTCATAGAATTTATATTTTTATATCCATGGGACATTTAATGAAGCTGCTATGTTGGAATGTCCAACTCACTGAAGTTTTCAGGGGTGTGCAAAGGTGTTAAAAAGCCTGAAAAGATAGAAAGAAATTTTAGGACAATTAAGATACACAGCTGCTGGAAGGAGAACGTGAAAAGGTGAGACAGAAGGCAAAGCTAAAGAAACCTAAAGGACTTAGGAGCCAAAACCTCAAAAAATTTTCTGGTTGCCGAAGTCCTCTATGAAAACAGAGTCTCTGGCTCTGGAACTTGAGCATGTTTGAATGTTCTGGAACAATTCCTTCCCTCTTTCTTTGGGACTGGTACAGCTGCAGGACAGAGCAGTAAGGGATGGCACAAGCCTAGGAAATAGAGAAGGCAGAGCTTGGCCCAAGCTGCTGCATCTCCAACTCCAAAATGTGACTTCTCCCCTCTGAAAGCCTTTGACTCCTTTCAGGGAAAAAGCCAAATGGAAATAATAACTGAAAAACCAAGGAGAAGCAGAGACCCACTCTGGGACAAAAGGAATTTTGCAGCTTATTCTCAGCTGTCCCAGCCTTCAGCTGCTCTTCACTGCCCCAGGAGCTGCCTGGATGGGGAATAGGGAACCATTCGAAGACAACTCTCCAGAAAGTTGGGGAGATGGAGAACACATTCATTCCTTTACACCTGGCAGAAAGCACTCCACTGGGAGAAGAGAGGAAATTCCCAGCTCTGGATGTATCCTTCCAAAAAATCCCCAATGCAAACAGAGATTATCTTCCCATTTGAAGCACAAAGGTCTTGTTCAAACAAAAACAGAGCCCAGGAGCCTCCTACCAACATTTGGCTTCAGATTTGGTTCCAAACTGTTCATCCCCCCACAACCAAATGTGCATCCCTACAGGAAACAACTCCTGCTCAGTGGGAGCTGAGAAGTGCTGAACATTTTCTGGGGCTGATTTCTGACATAAGTGCAACAAGAAGCTTCAACACCTTTTTAGTGAATTTCTACTTCCTCACAGTCAGGGTTCTTCACCCCAATTCATTCTGTTACTGAGAGTCCTAGTGGCAGACCAAAGAGGTTTTGGGAACTCTTCCCAGTGATGTAACTCAACTCATCAATTTTCAATGCTGTGGTGAAATGGAAATCCTGTTAAAAGCTGATGGACTAAGTGGTTTTAAAAGAAGGGGAGAATTCAGCAGGTCAGATGATGACAAGAGAAAGCTGTGCTGCCAATGAGCACGGTGTGAGTATGGAAATCAAACTCTGGGAACCAGGAGTGTTCAGGTCCTGGTCCCAGTGTAGTGTGAGCTCCTCTCTTGGGTCAGAACAAATCACTCTGCTCTGTATCTCCAATTGCCATCTGTACCATGGGACATAAACACTGACATTGTACAGAGAGCAATGGTATGAACAGTTCTGTCACTAAAGCACTTTAAAAGCCAATTCTCAGCTGTGTCTCTCTTTCCTCTGTGCACCACTGTCACACCCTTCTCCACTCTGGTGGAAAGGTCAGCACACAAAGTTCTGCTCTCATCACACATCAGAGCTACCAACAGTGGCTGCACCAGGGCCAGAACTGAGCATGGAGAACAGGAGTGAGACCTCTGAGGTAACTCACAGATACTGCCTGACATTCTAATTGTGCTGCATTGCAACTTGCAAACCAACAGGGTAAAAAATACTCTACAGTCCCAATCATCACAGCACCTTAGTGCCCCCCATATAATCAGCCTGGAAGGGCAGTTTTGATCCCCCAAAACAAACATCAAGAAATCAGTGGTCATGTACAGAAATCTCAGAGGGAGCAGGGAAGTGAAATGATGTGTCCAGAGTCCCAGAGTGGTCTGAACCAAAAGGCTGCTCCATCCTTCCAGAGCTGCTGCTGCATTTCCTCCCAGGGCTTCCTGTGCAGTTCCCTGGGTGCAATGTCTCCAGAAAGTGGCACTGTCAGGGCTCAAGGCTCACAAGCTGCCCCTCTTACCCCTGGCAGAGGAGATGCATCAAGATGCCTTTAAGAGAAGCAGAAAAAGTGTCCCCACTGGACAAAATCAGCAAATCCATTTGAAAGGTCAAACCCAGCTGTGCAATGAGGAGTCAGGGAAGATTCCTATTTAAGTACTGGTTTGGGATGTTAGTGCTAGTGGGGAAAAGAAATCAAATGCTCTGCATGCCTGCCCACAAGGTGGTGCACACCTCCAAAGCCTGGAGGGTCCCCAAACAATGCACTTCAGGTACTGCCCCTGGAAAGGCCCCTCAAAATCCTAAACCTCAATGTTCTTCTGACCTGTGATGGAAGAACCTGCAGTGTGAGCATGAGGAGGTGTTGCTCCATTTCTAGAAACATGGAGTGCTCCCACAGCTCAAAGAGAAAACACCTGATCCCCTGTGGGGTGGTTACCTGTGCTGAGAAAACACCTGATTCCCTGTGGGGTGGTTAGCTGTGCTGAGAAAACATCTGATTCCCTGTGGGGTGGTTACCTGTGCTGAGATGTGACCCCCACCTGATCCCCTGTGGGGTGGTTACCTGTGCTGAGATGTGACCCCCACCTGGTCCCCTGTAGCTGCCTGTGCTCCCTGTGCTGACAGTCTCACCTGCCTTGGAGCCTGCAGCACAGAGAGCTGCACCAGGGCAAGGGTGACTGAGCTCTTTTGTGTATTTTGGTGTCACTGGAAGAGATCCAGGAGCAGAGGAGATTCGAGGGGATGGATCCAAAGCTGACAGAGCTGTCAGGCTCCCTTAGGCTCCCTGATGCTGGGAGCTGGCTGGGAATCCCAGAGCGAGCCTCCCGTGGTTGTCACCCCAGGAAGGCCTGGCAGCCCCACAGCAGCAGCAGCAGATAGAGCTGAGGCTGAGCCCAGCAGCAGCACAACAATGAGTGGAATTTCCTCTGGCTGTCCAGGGAGAGCAGTTTGTCACCCTGCAGATAAAGGCCTGGCCAGGAAGCAGGTTATCGGGGACAGGCCCCTTGGGACACGCTCCAGAGAAAAGCTATTTTGGGGGCTGTCACCCCTGCTGCCATTAAAAGAAAGTTCAGTTAAGAGGATGAAAATAAACTTAATCTTGCTGAGCAGAAGTGGCTGGAGGGAACCACAGAGCTGATACTGGGAGACAAAGGCCGGGCTCTTCACCCTGGCAGGGCTTCACTCCCCCAGCTCTGCCCAAGTCCTGCTCCCTCGGGGTGCCCTCCTGCCTTTGGGGCTCCCCATGGAGCTGACAGCCTGCTCCATACCCTGCAAAGGCCTCAGGAGACAGGCCTGCCCTTCAGGGCAACAAACCACACCATGCCTGCTGGATTAAGGCCTAAAGGATTTCACTGGGAAAGCCAAGCAGCCAGGCTTGGGAATAATGTGTCTGCACTAAACTTAATTTATCTTCTCATTTCACAAACAACATGTTTCTTCTACTGTATTTATTTTAAACACTCATTCAAGCTGTGCATAATATTTCAATCATTTTGAAATAGATTTACCCTCCTGCTGGCAAATGAATAAGGCATCCTGCTGACTGCTGGAGAAAGGGCCATGAATTAAAATAACTGCTTTTGGTAAACTGACATGTGCTGGTTTGCTGTCTGTCTGCACACATGCTCTGGGAGGAGCTGGTGAAAAGACACCCCTAAATAATAATAACAACAATAATAACAACAAAAGCCCCTGGCACACTGTTCAGATGCTCCCACTGACTTGCACTGCTGGATTGTGGCAGGCACCGCTCACAGGCTGCCACAGAATGCCTGGACACAATTCCCTGAAACTCTGCTGCTCACCCCAAACCAGCCAGCAGGGAGCAAGGACACCAGTGGTGGCAGCTGAGATGTCCCAACCCCTTCCCCCTCCCAGGCAAACCCTTGGGAATCCTGCTGGGAGCAGCCAGGATTTTCACCTCGTTTCTTCCCCCTGAAATCACTCCTGCCTTGATCCATGGTCGTGGTGCTGACCCAGCTCCTGCTCCCCACAGGAGCAGAGAAAACAGCACCAGGCCAGGAATGTGAGCAGAGAGGGAAAATGTGCAAGTTCCTAAACCCTCTGGTAAATTCTGCTGCTGCAGCCTGGGGGACCTCTGACAGTTAAATCACATTTAACCCTGTGACAGCATCACTGGAACAGGAGTGAGGAAGGCTGAAGCTCTCTCCATGGCTGCTCAAACAGACACAAAAGATAATTCCTGAGGCCAGGCTGACATTCCTGTGGTGGAAACATCTGCCTGGGGACACTTTCACTTGAACAAACTCACTGCTGCACATAAATTCATAAATTCTGCCTGCTCAGGGGAGGTGGAAGAGTGAGGGGAGGCTGGAGATCGGACAGACTCACTTGGTGTCTCCTTTTTTTTAAACACTGCTGGCCAAATTTAATAAAAAAAAACCATTAAGGCCTTGCTCTCCTGGGCAACCACATCACAACCAGCTGTGCAAAATCACCAGGTTCATTCTTTGTGACAGCCCAGCGTGGAGACAGGTCGGGATGCTGGGGAGCACAGGCATGTTGGAGAGCACAGGGATGTTGGGAGCACAGGTGTCACTCGTGTGCTGGGACTGGGGCAGGAACAGATGAGAGGCAGGATGGTAGAGAAGGCAAAGAAGACTTTATCCAGTAGAACCACAGTTTTTATAGAGTGGTACAATAGATTCTGTTCCATTGACTAACTAACAGAAACATCTTTCTCACACACTGTCCTTGAGAGGAACAGAAAAATAAAGTAGAACAACAGCACCTGCAAATTGTTAATAGTCAACAAGTTATCATATCTTTCCAGCTCTCTGAAACTTCTCACAAACGCTTGCTGTTTCTCTCTGTCCCATGGCATCCACACACAGGGATGTTGGGGAGCATTAGGGATGTTGGGAGCACAGGGATATTGGAGAGCACACGGATTTTGGGGAGCACAGGGGTGCTGGGGAGCACATGGACGCTGGGGACCTTTGGGGATGCTGGGAGCATAGGGATGTTGGGGAGTACAGAGATTATGGGGATTATCAGGGACGCTGGGAGCACAGACATTCTAGGGAGCACAAGGATGTTGGGAGCACAGGAGTGTTGGGGAACACAGGGATTCTGGGGAGCACGGGGATGCTGGGAACCATCGGGGATGCTGGGGAGCATGGGGATATTGGGGAGCACAGGGATGTTGGGAGCACAGGGATATTGGGGAGCACAGGGATATTGGGGAGCACAGGGATATTGGGAGCACAGGCATATTGGGGAGCACAGGGATATTGGGGAGCACAGGGTTGTTGGGAGCACAGGGATGCTGGGAGCACAGGGATATTGGGGAGCACAGGGATATTGGGAGCACAGGCATATTGGGGAGCACAGGGATATTGGGGAGCACAGGGATGTTGGGAGCACAGGGATATTGGGGAGCACAGGGATATTGGGAGCACAGGCATATTGGGGAGCACAGGGATATTGGGGAGCACAGGGTTGTTGGGAGCACAGGGATGCTGGGAGCACAGGGATATTGGGGAACACAGGGATATTGGGAGCACAGGCATATTGGGGAGCACAGGGATATTGGGGAGCACAGGGATGTTGGGAGCACAGGGATATTGGGAAGCACAGGGATGTTGGGGACAATCAGGGATGTTGGGGAGCCCAGCGATTCTGGGCAGCATGAGGGTGCTGGGAACCATCAGGGGTGCTGGGGAGCATGGGGATATTGGGGAGAATCGAGGATGCTGGAGAGCACAGGGAATATTGGGGAGCACAGGGATATTGGGGAGCATAGGGATGCTGGGACCATTGGGGATGTTGGGAGCACAGGGATATTGGGGAGCACAGGGATGTTGGGAGCACAGGGATGCTGGGAGCACAGGGATATTGGGGAGCACAGGGATATTGGGAGCACAGGCATATTGGGGAGCACAGGGATATTGGGGAGCACAGGGATGTTGGGAGCACAGGGATATTGGGGAGCACAGGGATATTGGGAGCACAGGCATATTGGGGAGCACAGGGATATTGGGGAGCACAGGGTTGTTGGGAGCACAGGGATGCTGGGAGCACAGGGATATTGGGGAACACAGGGATATTGGGAGCACAGGCATATTGGGGAGCACAGGGATATTGGGGAGCACAGGGATGTTGGGAGCACAGGGATATTGGGAAGCACAGGGATGTTGGGGACAATCAGGGATGTTGGGGAGCCCAGCGATTCTGGGCAGCATGAGGGTGCTGGGAACCATCAGGGGTGCTGGGGAGCATGGGGATATTGGGGAGAATCGAGGATGCTGGAGAGCACAGGGAATATTGGGGAGCACAGGGATATTGGGGAGCATAGGGATGCTGGGACCATTGGGGATGTTGGGAGCACAGGGATATTGGGGAGCACAGGGTTGTTGGGAGCACAGGGATGCTGGGAGCACAGGGATATTGGGGAACACAGGGATATTGGGAGCACAGGCATATTGGGGAGCACAGGGATATTGGGGAGCACAGGGATGTTGGGAGCACAGGGATATTGGGAAGCACAGGGATGTTGGGGACAATCAGGGATGTTGGGGAGCCCAGCGATTCTGGGCAGCATGAGGGTGCTGGGAACCATCAGGGGTGCTGGGGAGCATGGGGATATTGGGGAGAATCGAGGATGCTGGAGAGCACAGGGAATATTGGGGAGCACAGGGATATTGGGGAGCATAGGGATGCTGGGACCATTGGGGATGTTGGGAGCACAGGGATATTGGGGAGCACAGGGATGTTGGGGACTGTCAGGGATGTTGGGGAGCCCAGTGATTCTGGGGAGCACAGGGGTGCTGGGGACCATCAGGGATGCTGAGGAGCACAGGGAATATTGGGGAGCACAGGGATGCTGGGAGCACAGGGATATTGGGGAGTACAGGGATGTTGGGGACCCCAGCGATTCTGGGGAGCACAGGGGTGCTGGGGACCATCAGGGATGCTGGGGAGCACAGGGATGTTGGGGAGCCCAGCGATTCTGGGGAGCACAGGGAATATTGGGGAGCACAGGGATGTTGGGGAGCACAGGGGTGATGGGGACTATCCGGGATGTTGGGGACTCCAGCGATTCTGGGGAGCACAGGGGTGCTGGGGACCATCAGGGATGCTGGGGAGCACAGGGATGTTGGGGAGCCCAGCGATTCTGGGGAGCACAGGGAATATTGGGGAGCATAGGGATGCTGGGGAACACCGAGATGCTGGGAACCACCGGGGATGCTGGGGACCATGGGGGATGCTGGGGACCATGGGGGATTGCCGGGATCACCGGGGATGCAGGGACCATGGGGGATGCCGGGACCACCGGGGATGCAGGGATGCCGCGATCCCCGCGGTGTTTTCTGCGCGGCCGCCACAGGATGGCAGCGCTCACCTGCGGATCGGCCGCTCCGCAGCCCCAAACTCCGCAGGGCGACAGCGGCAGCCTCGAAAAGCACAGCAAGAATTTATTGGGATTGTTCCGTGTTTTATTACACAAAGTTCAATGCATTCGTGGCTCGGTTTTGGCACGGGCCGTGCTAGCAGGGTGTATTCAGCCCTTCACAGAAGTGTTGGGAATTCTCGGCGGTGAATTCAGAGTTGGTGTGTGAGTGGAAGGCTGGAGGCTGTAACCATCGGCTGCTGCTGCACCCAGCACAGAGAGGGGGGATCAGGAACGAATTCTTTAAAATCTCAGCTAGTTTGGCTCAATTCCTGGCTGCTGTCCCTCTGTGAGGAGGATAAAGCTAGACTAGAGATTGGGTCTGGAGAGACCCATATTCCATAGGGAGCTGTGCTCTGGAACGCCCGACCAGACACGGCTCTCTGCTTTGTGCCTCAGTTTCCCCAGCTGTTAACACCCAACAGCACGGTGGTGCTGGGCTAATGCTTGGATTCCATGACCTCAGAGGGCTTTTCCAATCTCACTGATTCCGTGATTCCATCACAGAGCACCCCGGGACAGCCCTGAGGCCTCGCTGGGTCAGTTCACAGCCGTGCCCAAGGCTCCTGCTCAGATGAAGCTCTCCCTGCTCTGAAGTGCTCCTGGTGCAGCAGGGAGCCACCTCCAGGAGTCACTGTCACTGTGCAGGGCCTGCAGAGCCATCACATCCCTGGGGATGGTTCTGGAAGCCCGGGTCACATCCCTTCATGCTGCTGTGCCTGGAGCTCCCCCAGCACTGCTGTGGAACCGGCCCAGAGTCCCAGCATGGTCTGGGCTGGAAGGGACCTCAAAGCTCATCTCCTTCCACCCCCGTGCCAGGTCCCCTGCTCCCCTCCATCCCTCATGGACAAGGATGCTGCTCCCCAGATTCCACAGCAAGGTTGGGGTGCTGGTGCCACTGGGTGTGCAGAGCTTGGAACGTGCTGGCTGAGGATTTTGGGGAGCTGCTCAGCTCCCTGTCAGCCTTGAGCCTCCAGAAATGGAGCATTAAGGGAAGTTTTAAATCCTCCACAGAAACATCTGCCCCAAGCTGAATCCCCTTCTTAATTTGTTTTACTGTAACACCTCAGTAGACTCTTACATCAGATATGTGTATATACAAACACAATTATATAAAATGTGTACATACACACACAATTACATCAAATAGGTGTATATATACACACACACAATTATATCAAATAAGTGTATATATACACACACAATTGTATCAAATGTGTCTATAAATACACACACACAATTGTATCTCATATATATGTATATATATACTGTTCTAAGAAATATACATACATCTATGTGGAATCACAGAGTGCTTTAGGTTGGAAGGGACATTAAAGCTCATCCCATCCCACCCCCTGCCATGGGCACTGTCCCACATTGCTCCAAGCCCCATCCAGCCTGGCCTTGGACACTTCCAGGGGTGTGGTAAGTGTATATAATAGATGATAGACAGATGGATATGATAGATAGATAGATAGATAGATAGATAGATAGATAGATAGATATGTATGTACTATACATGGGTCATGAGGGAGACCCAGGGAAGGTGTTAAGGTTTCTACAGGTGCCCTCTGCCAGTGCTCCCAGCACAGCCCCCTTCAGCCACTGCTCAGGGACACGGGAACACAGACCCTGTGCCCAGGGCTGGCCGTGTCCCTGCCCAGCCTGACATGGGGACAATGGGGACACCGGGGACACCAGGAACATGGATCCTGTGTCCCAGGGCTGGCCGTGTCCCTGCCAGCGTGGTATGGGGACACTGGGGACACTGAGAACACAGACCCTTGCCCAGCCCGGTATGGGGACACTGGTGACACCGGTGTCCCAGGACTGGCCGTGTCCCCGCCAGCCTGGGTTGGGGACACTGGTGTCCCAGGTCTGGCCGTGTCCCAGGGCTGGCCGTGTCCCCCCAGCCCCGGGGGCCGTGCCGGGCCGAGCAGCAGCAGCAGCAGCAGCCGCCGGGGAGGGGCGCCCAGCCCGGGGCTCCGCAGCTCCGGCAGACACAAAGCCCGGCAGAGCCAAAGCAAATAACAAGCGTGCAGCAGTTCCTGGAAAGGAAGGAGCCGGCTCTGGTGGTGAAATCACCCCGAAGTGCCAGAGCCCCGGGCTCCTCATCCTCCTCCACCACTGCGGCCTCACACGAGAGCTCCAGGACGGAATCCCATTGTGCTGGCCCGGGTTGGAGCAGCACGGTCCCGTTGTGCAGGCCCGGGTGGGAGCAGCACGGTCCCGTTGTGCCGGCCCAGGTTGGAGCAGCACGGTCCCGTTGTGCCGGCCCAGGTTGGAGCAGCACGGTCCCGTTGTGCCGGCCCGGGTTGGAGCAGCACGGTCCCGTTGTGCTGGGCCGGGATGGGAGCAGCACGGTCCCGTTGTATGGGCCACGTTGGAGCAGCACGGTCCCGTTGTGCAGGCCCGGGTGGGAGCAGCACGGTCCCGTTGTGCCGGCCCAGGTTGGAGCAGCACGGTCCCGTTGTGCCGGCCCGGGTTGGAGCAGCACGGTCCCGTTGTGCTGGGCCGGGATGGGAGCAGCACGGTCCCGTTGTATGGGCCACGTTGGAGCAGCACGGTCCCGTTGTGCTGGCCTGGGTGGGAGCAGCACGGTCCCGTTGTGCAGGCCCGGGTGGGAGCAGCACGGTCCCGTTGTGTGGGCCGGGTGGGAGCAGCACGGTCCCGTTGTGTGGGCCGGGTGGGAGCAGCACGGTCCCGCTGTGTGGGCCGGGTGGGAGCAGCACGGGCCCGTTGTGCCGGCCCGGGTGGGAGCAGCACGGTCCCGTTGTGCCGGCCCGGGTGGGAGCAGCACGGGCCCGTTGTGTGGGCCGGCTTGGAGCAGCACGGTCCCTTCCCCTGGCACCTCCCCTGCCCAAACCCTTCCTGCTGCAGTCCCTGTCCGGTCGGGTGGGTGCCAGCCTCACACCCAGCTGTGCAGCTGTACATCCATCTGTGCCCACCCTGTGCCATCCCTGCCCCACTGGGCAGACCCTGGGGCAGCTCTCCCCTGTGGGGTGCAGGGCTCAGGGGCTCATTGCTGTCATGGCCTCAAAACTGCTCTGCCCTTGGTCTTCGCATTCTTTGGTGTCAGGCTCTGTTTGCTGCTCCTGGAGCCTGAAAAGCTGATTTTTGCCAAGGATCTCTAATTCTATTCTGATATAATAGAAGAATCTGAGCTTCATGTGCAGGGATTTCTACCTCTGTAGTGGAAAAAATGAGGACACACAAGCTAAATAACATGTTGTCATTCTCCACACGACCTTAATCAGAGGTCTCTCAATGATTTGACAGAAAGATCTGAGCTTTATTTGCAGCAAGTTCTGATCTCACATATGAAAATTGTCATGTGTGTGTTATGCTGAGTATTGTGCAAAAATATACAAATAAGGTCTTTGAAGTGAATTCATAAACGCAGCCCCTGACGTGGCCCTGGACTGCAGCTCTAATTAACACCAAATGCAGCCACGCTGGGTTTGATGTGGGAGAACAGACTTGGGTAGGCAGCAGGCTGAAGTCTCACCAACTAATTTCACAGAAGTTATTAAAAATACTGGATCAGCACAGCAAAGCAGCCTGTAAAAACTCTATTATTGTAACAGGATAATGAAGTGAAGCTGGCTGCTTTCATGCAGCATTTACAGACTGATGGCTCTTTCCCTGTGACACAGAGGTGGGAAACAGCAGCTGGGTCCATCCCTCCTTGGAGCACAAATCTTCAGGCCCAGCCATGTCCTGCCATGGACATGGATGGAACACTGCTGGGCAACTCCAGCCTCACATTAAATATTTACATCAACAGAAGTTATGGCAGATTTCCCTCATAATTAATGTCTCATTTGGACTGGAACGTACTTGTTGAGCATGAGTATGAGAAATCCGTCTTTGTCTTTACTAAGGGAAGGTCTTGGCACAGGGAAATCCCTTTCCCCTGTCCTGGCACAGGGAAATCCCTCTCCTTTGCTACAGCAATCTGATAGAAATCTGCAGCTGTTTGGAAGTTCATCCTCAGGGCTAAAATACAATTTTTAGGTATATAAAGCAGGAAGGCACCAGTGTGCATGGGACAGGGGTTCTGGCATTCAGGGATTCTGGACAGGAATGATCTCAGGGGTTCTGGACAGGAGTGATATTAGGGATTCTGGACAGGAATTATATTAGGGATTCTGGACAGGAGTGATCTCAGGGGTTCTGAACAGGAGTGATCTCAGGGATTCTGGACAGGAATGATATTAGGGATTCTGGACAGGAATGATCTCAGGTGCTTGGCTCTGGAAGGATTTCTTATCCCCTAGTTTAGAGCATCAAACAAGTGCTTAAGCTGGGAGCTCCTTCTTCCAGTGGGGTTAAAAAGCTTCAAAATCCAGTTCAAAGCAGGTTCTAAACCTGCTGGCTGTAATTAAGCAGGAGGAATTCACACACACAGGGGCAGGACCAGCTCAAACAGAGAAAAGCAGCACAGAGATCCAGCCAGGAGAGCCAGAGCTCTGAGCCTGTAAAGGCACTGCTGACTCTACTCCATGTACAGGTTGCACTCTCTATAGATATAAATACAGAGGAATGTGGAGTTAATTCCAGTTTGGTATATCTGATTAGATCCCATTCAGGGTTTGAGGCTGGTGGAACAGAAATCCTGGGGAAATACCAGATCCCTGGAAATCAGCAGCTGAATTCACCGAGTGCAATGGGAGCTGGGTTTCCTGGGGAGCTCTGAGTCCTGAACATCAACCCAGGGAAGGTTTTCTGCTGCCCCTCTGACTCCCAGCTCACAGCCAAGTGATCCCAACCATCTGCCTGGTAAACTTTCTGATTTCAGCCTGCAATACTTGAATTCAATCTGCCTTGTCCTCCTGGCAAAAGCAGAGTAGCTTTAGGGCTGTCAAATTCCTTGTTTGCCTTGTCCCAGTGTGCCCCAGGACCTGGGGCTGGGAGGGCAGATCCCCCTTTCCCATTCCCTTCCAATGTGGCAAAGCCAGGCTGATTTTGGTACAAATTACCAATCTCTGTCTTATTTCTCTTTCTCTGGGTGAGGAATGTAAATTATCGAGGTCCTGTGAAAATGCTCCAAAAGGTGCCTGGGAAGTTTCCCAGCAGAGTGAGGCTGTCTGGCACTCTGGGGGGAGATCTCCTTGCTCTAAGATCTCTGGATTCCTTGGGAATGCCCAGAGTAGGAAGCAAAAATCTGTCTAGAGCTAAATATTAGCAAATACTAGAAAAAAAATCTAAAGAGAAATATTAGTGAATACTTATATTTAGAAAGGATTAATGCCAGCAATGCCCGAAGGGAAGGGCATTTCATTAATCCTCCTAGCGAAAGGAGGCAGAGAAGACCCAAGCTGGGATGCTGCTGATCACCTCCCATCTCAGGAGGGCTCCTTTAACACACTGGGCAGCCCAGAATCAGATGCTTCTTAAATTGTTGGTTATTTTCAAATTTCTTTTCTCCCCCCCCCCCCCCCCCCCCCCCAAAAGGTTCATGCTGGCCAAATTTTGCTATGAGGGACATCTTTGCACTCTGATAACCTCCAGATTCTGCCTTTAGATGCTTTTGTGCAATCTCATCTTCTGATTTTCCTATTACTGGCAGGCGGGCAGGACATGGTATTCAAATAAAATACTTGATATTTCCACTGATGCTGCACAGC
Source organism: Melozone crissalis (assembly GCF_028551555.1). Classification (NCBI taxonomy): domain Eukaryota; kingdom Metazoa; phylum Chordata; class Aves; order Passeriformes; family Passerellidae; genus Melozone; species Melozone crissalis. The sequence continues at coordinate 3,573,435 of NW_026535896.1, read as the reverse complement.
CAGAATTAATCTCGCTGGTGCTGCAGTGGAAAACAACGGAGATAAGCAGCAAACCACTCACTCTTGTGACTAAATTGAGCAACCCTGCTGGAATCCAGAGAGGGAGCAGCTCTGGGCTGCTGGAAGTGGCCCTTTTCCCGAGCCAATCAAGCTTTGTCCGGCCTCAGCAACAAAAGGTTGTGTGCAGGAAGGAAGTGCTGTGCTTGTGCAGCCCTGCCTTCCCAGGCCTTTATCAGGTCTGCAGGAGCTCCAGATATCTCTCAGGACCACCGTGCAAAAGTGCAGGAAGTGCCTCGGCCTGACCTTTATCCACAATCAGAAGATTCCTTGGCAGAGCTTGTTTTTGCAGCCTCCACCTCAGGAATGTTGTGGAGCACTGGCTCTCCCTGGGGTTTGGGGATAGGTGGGAAACAGGAGCAGGCTGGGCACACACTGACATTCCTGGGGGGCCTGGGGCACCCCAAGAGCCATCTCGACACCTCAGCTCCTGAGCTCTGGCTGCCCTCCCACCTTCTCTGTCTCTCCATGGACAAAAGCCAGAGCCTGGGTTTTAATCCCTTCAACAACCAAATCCAGTCTGCCCATCTCTGGCAACAATTTTCTGGAATGAGTGGTCAATACTACAGGGATCAGGATGGGTTGCCACTACTGTGGAGCTGCTTTCTTTCCCTTTTCAGCTAAATTTAATTTCAAGTGCATGCAAGTGTGAGAGGGGAGGGAGAGAGTGGGACAATTTGATGCCTTAGAGAAGAAAACCATCATTTATTTTGTCACTTTTTTTACATCATCTTCTTCATACAGCTGTTTCATTGTAACATTAATACATTTAAAAAAACACAACCCACCAAGATAGCTTGCAAAATTATATATATTTTAATATCCAAAAAGTATATTGCATATATATAGTAGCAAAAGCCCCATTTCCATGGGTAGTTCCTTCATATTTAAATTTTGCGATTTTTGCAGAAATGTTGCTTAAAAACACCCCAAAAGCACTAAGACCTAACAATTAGCTTGATCTTGTCTTTATTAAATAATGGCATCAGTGCTTGTGTTTAACGTTCTGAGCAGACTCCAATGCTCTGGTTTCAGACTCCCCTCCTGCAATGGGATGCACATGGACCAAATCCCGCCCCACAGAGTCCCAGGGGTTGGTCTAGACTAGATAGTTGTGATCCTGTTAATTGGCTGCCACTTAATACAAGTCAGCTAATGGGTTGTACATGGAAATCTCACCCCCCAGACATCTGTTCCAAACCCCAAACGCTTGTGGTTTACCCTCTGTTTATGGCACCAAACTGCTGCTTGTGCAGCGTCACATTCACATCTGCAAAGCTGGGGATGGCTCAGAGTTCTGGAAGGGGTCAGATTTCCACAGAACCCCCCAGCAGAAGCCGTCTAAAAGAGGGATATTTGGTTGTTTTATCTATGAAGTGGTTAAGATCTTCCCAAAGTTCAGGATTTGGGTGAAAAGCGATCACAGAATATTTCAATGGTTGCCTTGAGATGTTGGGCCTGTTTTTAATCAGCCTCAATGCAAACATGGGAGTAAGTGGAGTTAATTTGCAGACAGCTACAACAGACTAATACAGAAAATCCTCTCCTCTAGACAAACCCAGGGCAATCTGGAGGGTTTCTGGCCACTTTGGGGGTCAGTCATGGATCCAATTGCAGGACTAAGCCTACTTCCAACAGATACATTACTCGTGTCTTATTTTTTTTTTTTTTTTAGCAAAAAGTACAAAGCTACAGCCCAAATGTACAGATTGAAAAGATGTACAAATTACATTAAAAAAATAAACAAAAAAACAACTGAGCTGATAGTAAAAAACAAACCTGCATTTGTGACCGAGGTCAACTCGTTTTATTTACTCTTTCTTTTAAAACTGTGAGATATAGGGAAAAATAACTCTGCATAATTTATACAGTAATTTGCCTTCTGGTTTGTTGACCCTTGGTTGGACGGTCTGACAAACGCACAGCGTTCGCGAATCGGTGCTTCCAGAGCCCGCGGCTCGGGCGGAGCCAGGGACCTGCTGTCGTTCATTCACTTCCCTCCTGTTCCCAGGAATGCCTGTGCTTGACTTTGCCTTATGCTTTGTTCAGGTTTCTGCTGCTTGCTGAGTTCACACACAGTCAAGTGAAGTTGTACTCTAGAAAAGTTCCTTCAATGCCCTTTACTTCTTAAAATATACATGTACATATATATATATGAATATATATATATATATATATTTAATTTCCAGTTGGATGAAATTCCTCCTCTGCCTTAGAGCTAAGATTCCAGTTGTGGTCCCCTGCAGCCCAATGTCCTCCACTGAATGGTCAAATGGCCAGTGAGAAAAACCCCGTTGTGGTCATCTTTTCCTATGACCCACTGCTGGATCTCTGCCTTGTCAAAAGCCTTTGAATCCTTAAAAATTGCTCTCATTCAAAAGCTAGTAATCATTCCAGGGAATGGTGAACCATCTTCACTGTCACTTCCTACAGAGGACACAAGCCTTAAACCCCAAGGAAAACGCAGACTACTGGCCCACAGGAGCTTCCATCTCTCAGTTCAAGACACAAGAGGCAAAGTTACAAAAGTCAAAGGTTTGGTCCAGGAATAACAAATATCCAGTTTTAATTCTTCCCCAGAAAGGCCACAATCATCCATTAAGGGTCCCCCCAAAAACCATACAAATCCCAGGAGTAAAGAAAAAGTCCAAACAGACTGCTCAAGGCCACTGGCAGATCAAAGCATTTAGTAATAGCTGCCCAAGTGCGGTGTGACGTGGGCGTTGGGGTGGCGGGGCACGTTGGGGTTGGGGTAAATGCTTCCTGCAGGGGAGGTCCAATAGGGGGAGGCCGCTCCGAAGAAACTGGATGATGTGACAGGCATGGAGGAGGGGTGAGGGGGCACAAAGTTCACCTTCTGCTGGTGGGCATGGTAGGACGGCATGTAGGACAGATCCGAGGGGTACTTGTACATGGAGGACTCGGTGGGGTGGGGCTGCAGGGCCTGGGCGATGCCGTGAAAGTCAAATTTGTAGGCGTAGCGCTTGCCGTGCACCTTGGTCATAATGTTCTTGTCGTAGTAGTAGCGCAGCGCCCGGCTCAGCTTGTCGTAATTCATGTTGGGCTTGCTCTTCCTCTCGCCCCAGCGCCGCGCCACCTCGTCGGGGTCCGTCATCTTGAACTCGCCGTTGGTGCCCTCCCAGGTGATGCAGCTGGCGTTGGAGCTGTCCGACAGCAGCTCCAGCAGGAACTGCCACAGCTGGATCTGCCCGCTGCCTGCAGACACAGCAGGGCAAAGGAAATGACTCGGGCCTTCCTGCTCGGGCTCACACAAAGGCAGGAAACAGAAGGGCTATCTCGATCTGACTGGGAACTGCTCCTGCGGGCCTTGGAAAGGCGGCCCGAGCAGGGGATAAACTGTTCCCAGCAAACAAGTTACTCAGCCCTTTGTTCTGGGCCTGGGCCTGAGGTCACACTACATTTCATAATGGTTGCCTTTGGCCTTAAAATCCTCGGGGTATTCATAAACAGGGCTTGCTGTGAGGACACTGCTCTGCAGAGTTTTCACTGACTGCCCAGCACAGCGTACTTCACCCCTGCACTGCTCCCTGTTTGCCATGGAGATTGTTTTGGATACCTCCAGCTCTTTCCAGGGGGTGATCTGGGTTACACGGGATGATTTGTTCCCCAGATGACTCCGGGTTTTACTCAGTGTAGTTGTACAAGTAGTTAAGGGTAAGTTAAGAGCCTTAGGGGGATGTTTCCTTACAGGCATCCCATGTGTACAGGTTTGGTTAGTTCGAGCAGGATTTGCTCCAGGCAAATTACTCCCTAAAATCAGGGATTGTTTACTGCAGATGATGTGCTAGGGACAGTTACACTGTCACTTTCAGAGATGTTTTCTGCCTTTCTTCTTGTAACCCACAGCAGGCAGTGAAAAATTAATCTGTACTGCAAATCTGAGAGACCAGCACTTAAACCCCCTATAAAACTCTTCTCAGGAATCGCTGGGTTTGGATCAGAACATCCAAGATGGGGATTTTGTCCCAACAGAGATGTTGTTGGCACCATTTTCCTCACTTTTCTGTAAGGATTTTGGCAAAAAGCCCTTGTGAGGTCACAGCTGCTGTGTTCAGTGGCTCTCAGGTCCCCCCAGGGGTGCAGGGGCAGCAGCTGCTCCCCCAGTGCAGGCTGGAGCAGCAGCTCCAAAGGAAAATTCCTCTTTGGTAAGGGGGGTCTGAAATGTAAAATGAACTCACCTGGATTGGCAAGACGGCTGCTGGTGGGCCCCAGGATTTGGTAGGGATCTAAAAAATAAAATAAAGAACAAAAAAAAAAATCACCCAAGAAAATTTAAAGGATGTTTCATCAAAAAGAAACTCCAGGTCATTATGATTTTTCTAGAAACCAAATTTTCTTTTTCTTTCTTTACTCCTTCTGTCCCTTCTCCCAGAGCCTGGAGGTGCTCCTTCTTTCTTTCTTAGCAAACAAGGACCAGATATTTCTGGCATCCGAAATGGCACAGCCACAGTTCCTGGCACTGCCACCATTATTTTTGGCATCCAAAATGGCACAGCCACAGCTCCTGGCACTGCTCTCAGACCTGCCTGGTTTTGCAGTCTGGGATCTCCTTGGACATAACCTGCACTGTGTGGCAACCAGAGTACGTCAAACGTGGAAAAAAACCTGTGAGACAGGAGAACAGCCACAAAGCAGAAGCAAAGGTATTCCTCCTAACAAAAAAAAGAGCTCAATAAAAAAGAGAGCAGATGAGATTTTCAGATTCACTGGTTAGCAGCTGAGCTTGCAGCCCTGGGAGGGCAGGAAATGTTCACCCAAGTCTCTCTTTGTGAAGCAAGCACAGCAATAGAGAGATGAGAGTAACAGGAGTTTGTGGCTGGCTCCACCAAGGCTGAGTGGTTCTTGAAAACCCCACAAAGCATTTATTAGGAATGAATTCCTTCCCTTTCTGTGGGGCCTCCTCAGCCCTAATCTCTACACTTGTGCTCTGCCTCTCTCTGCTTGTGGTGATTTGGATCTGCAGTTTGCTGGGGATTGAACAGGTTCCAAGAGAGCCAAGCCTGGAGCAGAGGAAGGGGATGGGGAGCAGCTGTGCTGGGCAGGGAGGGTGGGGAGGGACAGGGAACACCCCCTGCTCTGCCTGGGGCTGCTCTGGGCAGGGAAACCCTGCTGGGATGGACAGACTGGGATGGGACAAACTGGGATGGACAGACTGGGATGGGACAGGCTGGGATGGGACAGGCTGGGATGGGACAAACTGGGATGGACAGACTGGGATGGGACAGGCTGGGATGGGACAGGCTGGGATGGACAGACTGGGATGGACAGACTGGGATGGGACAGGCTGGGATGGGACAGGCTGGGATGGACAGGCTGGGATGGGACAGGCTGGGATGGGACAAACTGGGATGGACAGACTGGGATGGGACAGGCTGGGATGGGACAGGCTGGGATGGACAGACTGGGATGGGACAGACTGGGATGGGACAGGGTGGGATGGGACAGGCTGGGATGGACAGGCTGGGATGGGACAGACTGGGATGGGATGGGACAGGCTGGGATGGACAGACTGGGATGGGACAGGGTGGGATGGGACAGGGTGGGATGGACAGGCTGGGATGGGACAGACTGGGATGGGATGGGACAGGCTGGGATGGACAGGCTGGGATGGGACAGGCTGGGATGGGACAGGGTGGGATGGACAGGCTGGGATGGGACAGACTGGGATGGGATGGGACAGGCTGGGATGGACAGACTGGGATGGGACAGGCTGGGATGGGACAGGCTGGGATGGGACAGGGTGGGATGGGACAGGGTGGGGTGGACAGACTGGGATGGGACAGGCTGGGATGGGACAGGCTGGGATGGACAGACTGGGATGGGACAGGCTGGGATGGGACAGGCTGGGATGGGACAGGGTGGGATGGACAGGCTGGGATGGGACAGGCTGGGATGGACAGGCTGGGATGGGACAGGGTGGGGTGGGACAGGCTGGGATGGGACAGGGTGGGATGGACAGGCTGGGATGGGACAGGGTGGGGTGGGACAGGCTGGGATGGGACAGACTGGGATGGGACAGACTGGGATGGGATGGGACAGGCTGGGATGGACAGACTGGGATGGGACAGGCTGGGATGGGACAGACTGGGATGGGATGGGACAGGGTGGGTTGGGACAGACTGGGATGGGACGGGATGGGACAGGCTGGGATGCTCCAAGGGGACCCTGCAGATCCTGGCCCAGGTTGGGCAGGGGCAGAGTGGGCACAGAGCCCTGCAGGAGTGACAGGGGTGGGATGGGACGGATGGAGACGAGAGATCTCTGGAGCCAGGGCTTGGAACCTGAGGTTTATTGCAAAGGGCCTGGGTGCAGGGCCCTGCTGGGAGCTGCCAGCCACAGCTCAGAGCAGGGCTGAGAGAGGGAGAGAGAGATAAAGAGACAGAAGGCAAGAGTGTGGTAAAGGGGATGAGAGAGTGAGAGAGAGTAAAAGAGAGCAAAGTTCCCATTACAATGTCATAAGTCTTCTGTGTGCTGAATACTTTGATTCTTACTAACCAATCTAGTACAAGATACAAATCCTATAGCATTTACATACAGCCTATAAGAATCATTACATCACCATCCTGTGTTGCATTTTAAACCCTAAAAACTCCTCTTTGGGCCCCTTCTGCCAAGCTGTAGGGTCTGCTCTGACCCTTGGAGCTGTCTGCAAGCAGAGGGTGTTGTTCCATCAAAAGGGGATTTACCTTCAGCTGGCCACACCATTGTTTTCCAGTTGTTCAGTAACTGAGGGATCTCAAAGCTTGCTTTCATTTCAATCTCACTTATAGTTTCTATATTCTCAAAACCTTTTGCCAGACAATCATATTGATAAGGCTTTCCTGTTTCATCTTCCCCAAGAGAGCCCCTTGGGGGCAGCTGCTGGCACAGCCCAGCCCCTCCTGAGCCCTGCCTGTCCCTGCTCCCCCAGCCCAAGGTCCCAGACCCCACTCTCACCTGGCTGGGGCCGCTGCTGCTCCGTTGTCTTATTCACATTTTGTGTCCCTGCGACAGGAGGGCCTGGAAAGAGAGAAGGGGTTTAGAGGGACAGAGCACAGGTACAAAGTACAAACCACATCCCACAGGAATCACAGCAACTGCAAGGGAAAGGTTTGCTCAGACCAAGAGCTGACATTGTGGGGATTGCACTATAAAATAAAGAGATGTCCCTAGAAATTTAAAATTTCAGCATAAAATGAAAATGTACCAATAAGGAAAGCATTACATAGATATTTATAATTTGCCAAATAGTTAGTGAGATCAGGAAAATATGTAGATACTTCATTAATTTTCTGTCTTTTACTGCAACTGAGCTTCCATTCTAGTTTGCATCTATGCTGTGAACAAAAAATTGGATTATTAAATGTACAAATGCCGACCTCCTTCCACACTGGAGCTTTTCTCGCATTTTTTGCAAATGCAAATTCTTTTTTAGGCCAAAAAAAAAAAAAATTGGGGGTTTATCAAACATTTAGTTGATAATATCATGATGATTTGTACAAATCCCTTCAAGAGGAAGATTGCTCTAACAACAGAAAATTGTGTATCATTTCTCACAACAGAAAATTGTGACTCGAAGAATAATTCTCACATTTGGAGTGAGCACAGCTCAGGAAGCTGCAGAGAAAGGGAGGGGACTCTGCCAGGTGCTGCCACATGGATTCAGAGCAGGAGAACCTTGCTGGGGGTCAGAAGGGCCCACCCTGCCCAGGGAGAAGCCCCAGCAGTGGCACCGGGGACAGGGACAGTGGCCCAGAGCCAACACAGATTTAGGGACAGAGAATTGGTCTGGGATGTCCAGAAAGAAAAAAATCAAAATTCAAATCAAAACAAACCAAAATACTACACCTCCCTATTGGAATCCAAGGCACCCTAAGCCCAGCAAGAACAAGAGCTGGGTGTGAGCAGGGCTGGAGCACAGGGGCCCCACCTGCCTGCTGGACTTTGCCTTTCTGCAAAGCTGCCAGAAGCTCTCAGAATGTGCAGATCTGTCCCCAAAACCCTCACAGGCCCATGATTTACAGGGTGTCTGTGCAGAGGATTTGCTCCTGGCCCCTTAACCAAGCCCTACAGTTTTACTCTGTCCATAACATCATTCTACTCCTTATCTGTCCCCAGTTCTACCTCTTATCTGTCCCCAAATCGTCTGCCCCTCTGACACAGGCCAGCTGTGCCCAAGTCTCATTTTAGCCTTCCATTGCACAGTTTGTGATTCCCACTGGGACAATTTACTTTTGGAGAGGCCAGAATTCCCATTACTGCCCCATCCTGCTCTCCTGACTGCAGCATAGGAGGGATCTGACAACAAAAGACAACAGGCACACAGGGCTTGAAAAGAACATTTCCTAGAAAAAAAACTTGTAAGACTCTGGCTTTGCTTCATGTCCCAGCTTGGTTTCTGTGGGCCTGTGTTCTTTTCCTCTCCCACATCTCCACTGCTCCCCCAGCCCCTCACAGAAGGGTAAATAGGGCTGTAAATGCAGCAGTGGGGCTCTGTGGGCAATTCCCAAGCCTGACACATTCTGAGCATGAAGTGCTGTCCCTGCACTCAGTGGAATTCAATGTGACCCATCCCAGCTCATAGGAGACCCCTTTCTCTCATCCCAAGACCACAGGCACAGAAGGAGGAGACGAACCCTGTTCCTATTTCACAGAAATTAAATTCAGATTTTAAACCTGGGGAGGCTGAGGATTTGAGGTGGCAGTAAGGAGGTTTCAAGGAGATGCAAAAGGGGGAAAGCATCCTGCAGGGACATCCCAAGTGCCCCTCTGCCCAGCACCTCCTGCCTGTGGGGCTGTGCAGCTCCCTGAGGATCCATCCCAGGCACTGGCACATTCCTGCAGCGCTGGGAAAGCCGCTGAGGCTTTGAAATGACAGCCTTGCAGTCATTGGCATGGAAAGGAAAACACAGAGGGACGGGAGAGGGGAGAGGGGGAGCCAGAGGAGGAGGGAAGAGAGAGGAATGGGGAAAAACAGAGCTCGTGTAATCTGCCTGTTTTTATTTTTATTTTACTTGTTTGTTTTTTTCCCTGTTTGCAGAAACCACAAACCCCACTGCAAATAGATCAGACTGGAAAACAAACCACTGTGGTTTCAGCTGGGACAAAGAGTGGGATGGGACAGCTCGGGAAGAGGGAGGTGACAGCTTCATCCACACTGTTCCAGCAGGGAGACCTGTCCCAAAAAGGGATACTGTCTCCATTAGGGATCCCTGTCCCCATTAGGGATCCCTACCCCATTAGGGATCCCTGTCCCCACTAGGGATCCCTGTCCCATTCCAGATCCCTGTCCCCATTCAGGATCCCAGTCCCCATTAGGAATTCCTGGCGTATTAGGGATCCCTGTCCCCATTAGGGATCCCTGTCCCATTCAGGATCCCAGTCCCCATTCAGGATCTCAGTCCCCATTAGGGATCCCTGTCCCCACTAGGGATCCTTGTCCCATTCCAGATCCCTGTTCCATTCAGGATCCCAGTCCCCATTAGGAATTCCTGCCCCATTCTGAATCCCTGTCCCATTCAGGATCCCAGTCCCCATTCAGGATCCCTGCCCCATTCCAGATCCCAGTCCCATCCCAGATCTCTGTCCCCATTCCAGATCCCTGTCCCATTCTGGATCCCTGTCCCATTTGGGATCCCTGTCCCCACTGAGGATCCCTGTCCCATTCTAGATCCCTGTCCCCATTCAGGATCCCTGCCCCATTCCAGATCCCTGTTGTCATTACAGATCCCTGTCCCCATTCCAGATCTCCGTTCCCATTCAGGATCTCAGTCCCCATTCCAGATTCCTACCCCATTAGGGATCCCTGTCCCTTTCCACATCCCTGTCCCCACTGAGGATCCCTGCCCCTGTCCCCATTCCAGATCCAAGTCCCATTCCAGATCTCTGTCCCCATTCCAGATCCCTGTCCCATTCCAGATCCCTGTTGTCATTCCAGATCCCTGTCCCCACTGAGGATCCCTGCCCCATTCCAGATCCCTGTCCCCATTCCAGATCCAAGTCCCATTCCAGATCTCTGTCCCCATTCCAGATCTCTGTCCCCATTCCAGATCCCAGTCCCATCTCAGATCCCTGTCCCATTCAGCATCCCTGCCCCACTCCAGATCCCTGTCCCCATCCCAGATCCCTGCCCCATCCCAGATTGCTGTCCCCGTTCCCATGGCCCCACAAGCAGTAGCAGGGCAGTCCCTGCTGTCCCTGCTGTCCCTGCCCTGGTGCTGTTGGGGCCTTTCCCCAGCCCCAGCAGCTGTCCCTGCTCCACACCAGGGCTGTTTGCAGGGGGTTTCCTGGCTGCAATCCCAGTGGATCCCAGTGGGACACAGCTCTCCCAAGGGCAGGAGAGCAGGGAGGGCTCGGGGCAGGCCCTGCCTTCCCCATCTCCCCCCTGCAGGCAGCTCTGACTCCCCCTGCTCCCCTGGGACATCCCTTTGAGGTATCACAGCACAGCCATGTTTGGGGAAACGCTTTGGAAAACCCAAGTTCTGCACTGAGAAAAGCAAAACCCCCAGCAATGTCCAGCAACTGAGATGTTAATGGACATTTTGGTTTGTTCAATCCATAAACAGTTCTGTAATGTAACATTAATGGAAATGCCATATGATGATCTGTTAAAGGAAGGCAGCAATTCTTTTTCCAAAAGAAAAATCCTTTTCAAAATAAGGGAACATTTCCTTCCCAAAAAGTAGTGGAACTCACTGAAAATTTTCAGTTTTCTCTGATTTTTTGAGGAGCCAGATCATTGACTCAAGGGAAACAACTGCTACAAGGGGTTGCTTGATCCAGAGTCATCAGCATGTTTTGGGTAAATAAATAGGCCATGATTTGGAGAGATGGTCTTCCTCATTTTCCTCCTCCTCCTCAGGTTTAATCCAGGCTGACTGAGTCCCTCTGCCTCAGTTTTTCCTCTATAAATATGGATTATGGAGCAAAGTGTGGGGATGTATAGGGGCAGCCTTGTGTTGTAGGATGAGATTCAACCCTGAGTGTGACTTGGCCATAATAAGAAGGGTTAAATATGAAAATTAACCCTGCTATTGAAACACCATGTGCAGTCAGCTACTGTAAGTTTCCAACTCTTTCTCTCCCCCTCAAAAAAAGAAAAAAAGAAAAAAAGAAAAAAAGAAAAAAAGAAAAAAAAGAGAAAAATCTAAATTCAGGAAGCTATTTTTATTTCACAAAAAAATCTCTGCAATGTGAAAGAACCACACCAGCGCTCCTGGCTTCCAGGCCCAGGCTCGAAAGCTGAATGTGTTTAAAGCAAAATGGAAAAGGCAGAGCCAGGGAACCCCTCCAGACTTTTGCAGGTTCCTGCAACAACAGGATCATTCCCAGGACCTGACATCCAGTGGCTCAAAGAGATCTTACAGAACTGCAGCCAGCCAGTGACAGGAATAGCCTTATCTGTCATTTAAACCACTCAGATTTTACACCAAAACTTGCCATGGGATGGAAATTCAATTAAAAGACTTGGACTGGGGTTCTCTCCTGGTGTAAATCAGCAAATGGCTCCAGTGAAGTGGGGCAAATTTATCCCAGAAAGGATCAGGTCCCTGAGTCTGGTTTAGACTTAAAAGGCCCCATGGAACAAGAGCCCTACAACAAATGTGTGTTCAATACAAAATGGAATTAAAGAGCAGAAAATAAATCATAGATGCTTTCAAGAACTGTCATTCTGCAGCTGTCTGGTTTATGTCCAGAAATTCCCCAGCATGAATGCTCAGTCTATTAGGAGGAAGGTAAAGGATATTAATAATGCTTTGCACTTTCACAGCACCTTTCAAGCGAGGATCTCACAGCTTTGCAAACATTCGCACTCACAGCGCGCCTGGCAAGAAGGTTAAATATCATTTTATTTATTCCCAGGCATAAATGCACTTTCTGCAGGCTTTAGCTGCATTTTCCAGCCTTCCCCAGGAGCCAGGCTGTGTGGGGCAGGCTGCAGCCCTGCTCTCTGGGCCCTTTTAGCCCTGCTCTCCACTCCCTCACCCCAAATCAGCCCTGGCTGCTCCCCTGGCACTCTGTGCTCAGCTCTCCAGACAGCCCCTGTCTCCCCTGGAGCTGGGTCCCCTCCCAGCACCTCTGGGGCATATTTAGTCTGAACAGACTGATAGATATAGCTGGGGGCAGATGGACAGACACACAGACTCCCTTCCCAGGAAACCAGCCAGAAAACCCCCAGGTGGATTCCCACAGCACCATCCCAAATCCTTGTCAGCCTGAGTGCAGCCCAGTGGGCAAGGCTTCAGGGAGGCTGTGTTTGAGATATGATGCATTAGGGAGCAACCCCTCGCTGATAAACTTCAAAAAATCCCCAAAAAACCCAGCCCTGGTGTTTTATAAATCTGAGAGTTTGGGACAGAGGGGAGGCGAGGGGGGTTCAGTGAACAATGGGCTCACAGTGCCTGAGCTTCCTGAGCTGCTGGGAAGTGCTGACAGCCCCTTCATCCTGCTCCTCTGAGGAGCTCTCTCAGTCAGCCTGAGTCAGGCAGCACTGTGCCACCAGCCTGATGAGGCTTTCCAGGAGAACAGCGAGCCTGGGGCCTGGAACAGAAACATTTCTTAGGCCTTTCTCTTTCTAGGATGGACACAGTGGGGCTGGGTCATTTATGGACTCGATGCTTTGTGGGAACTACAGGGGAATCTTATTTGGAATGCCACCCATGCTGGCACTACAGGCAAGACTGGGAAGGGATGGAGAGCCCAGGAATCCCTGGAGCTGGCACTCCAAGGAAATTCAGCAGCTGGAGGGTGGGAAGGGGCTTCTCTAAGCCATGAAGACAGAGCCAGGAAGGGAGACAGGGGCAAGGCAGACCCAGGTGCCCTGGGGGATTCAGACTTGTGATGTGGCCAAGTGGTCACTTGGGGTCTATTTTGTGGCAACCACTAAATAGGGAGAGAGGGAAAGGAGGCTCAGGTACCTGGAGATTCAGATTTGCAGCCTTCTCTTTCCCCTTCTCCTGATCTGCTTCATTGAAACCCCTAAGGCCAAGTCCTGCCTGGAAACACCCATGCTCCAGGCCAGGTGAGTCAGGCCGCCCCAGAACAGTTCCTCCTGCATGCCAGGTTTGGGCCATGGACTCTCCATGCACAGCACAGGCTGGGTTTTGCAAGGCCCTCCTGCTTCAGGAGGAAGAAAGGTCCATGGCCTGGTGGCTGGAATTTAAATTAGCTTCCCTAAATGGGGAAAGCAGAGCCAGGTGTCCTGGGGGTGCAGACCTGCCATTAATCCAAGTGGCCCCTTGGGGTCTATTTTGTGGCAGCCCCTTTATAGGGAGAGGGAGAGGAGGGCACAGAGCCCCAGGGCCTCTCCTGCCAGCTGAGGCCAGGACTGGTGGCACCCCCAGTGCCTTGGAAAGGTGCCAGCATGGCAACAAACCCTGCCCCTCTCCTGCTGCCAGCCCAGCCCATGCCAGGCCTGCCCAGGTGTGTGCCCAGCCCTCAGCTGCCCCTGAGTCTCCTGGGGACCCCAGTGAGGAGCTCTGGGTGGAGAGCACAAACCCAGGCTGCAGTTCCTGCAGGGCCCAGGGGCCAAACCCACCCCCAGCTGCTCCTCCAAGCACCCAGGGCACTGCTGCACATGGTGGCAGAAACACTGAACTGTGGGGCCATGGAGTCCCTCCCTGGCTCCTGGGACACATTCTGAGTGCCCCTCTCACCCCCAGGGCACTTCTGACTGCCACACACACACAGAGGACATTTGTCTGCCTTACATGCACCCCCAGGACATTTCTGAGTGCCCCACTGGCCCAGGACATTTCTGAGTGCCTTACATGCACCCCCAGGACATTTCTGAGTGCCCCACAGACCCAGGACATTTCTGAGTGCCCCTCACACCCCCAGGACATTTCTGAGTGCCCCACTGGCCCAGGACATTTCTGACTGCCTTCCAGGCACTTCCAGAATATTTCTGAGTGCCCTTCACACACCCCCAGGACATTTCTGACTGCCCCAGGACATTTCTGAGTGCCCCACAGACCCAGGACATTTCTGACTGCTCCAAGCACACTCCCAGGACATTTCTGAGTGCCCCAGGACATTTCTGAGTGCCCCTCACACACCCCCAGGACATTTCTGAGTGCCTCTCACCCAGTACAACCTCCCAGGTCAGCAGAGCAGCTCCATCTCTCCTCAGCACAAAGCTGGGCAGGCTCTGGGCTCTCACCCTCTCTGGGTGTGGGCAGGGATGGTGGCACAGGGGCTGGAGCAGGGCAGGTCTGAGGACTCCTGTGGCCTTTTCCAGAGGCTCTGCCATCACATTTACCCAGCTGCAGGGACATGTGTGTCACACTGAGCCTCAGAACCTCACAGCATCACCTGTCCTGCAAGGAACTGCAGTCAACTTACTATCTCTGCTAATTAAAACAATTAATTAACACATGTGCCACATGTCTTTGTCACTCCTGGCCAGTGTTACTGTGCCTGTTCCCATGGTTTCATGAGACGTCCCAACCAAACTCTCTCTTTTCCCCTTCAAGACACACTGTGCTGTTCCTTGAGCTGAGGAACCGCCACTCCCAGGGGCAGAGGAGGAAATCAGTAATTCTAAATCTCTTCACTAAGAGGAAGCAACTCATTGAGTGCAGAATGATTTCAAAATTACTTCTATTTTACATCATCAGACAGTTTGATTATTTCCCAATTGAAAAATACTGAAATTGAAAAATATTGCCAAGCCATGTTTAGCATCCATCTGGGTGCACTGTTGGACTCAATGATCTCAGAGGCCTTTCAGCCTGAATGATTATGGGATTCTCTGATCTCTGCATTGCTGTTAACTTGTTTCACAGATCCCAAATCCAGGAACAACACTGGGTTTTGACCTGAAGTCAACTCAACCAAGTGAAAGGGACTGATTGCTGAATGTAGGTGAGAAATCTGCTGCAGAGATGGATGTGAAGGACAGATTTAGCTTGGGGAATGCCTGAAAGTAGCTGAGAGCCTGGTTATGAATTGCTGCCTTTATAGAAATACAGATCAGAGGGATCAAACCTTTCTGACTGAACTGCTCTAAATCAGTGATGGACTAAAGCCCTGTGGCTGAAGGCCACTCATTTCCAGAGGCAGACAGGATCTGGATGGTGCAGGAATAGAGCTGGGATTCAGGATTGCTGTCCTCTAAAGCCAGGCTGGACAGGGCTTGGAGCAATCTGGGACACTGGAAGGGGTGGGACGGTGGAAGGGCTGGCACTGGATGGGCTTTAAGGTCCTTCCCAGCCAGCCCATCCTGGACTGTGATTTGCACAGGGGATTCCCTGAGGCAGGGTGTGCTCAGGACAGGTGGCTCTGTTTGAGCCCTGTCCCTGTCCCTGAGCAGGGCTGCAGGGAGGAGCCCCCACAGGGCACAGAGCCCAGCTCTGCTCCCCACTGAGCCCCAGGGTCTGTCCCTGCTGCCCCAGGCAGAGCTGACAGCCCCCAGAGATGCAGAACATCCCCAGGCACAGCGCTGGCACTGCCTGAGCCACGTCTGCCTCAGCCCTGCTGGCCTCACAGACACACAGCATGGAGAAAAGGGGGAAGTAATGGGAAGATTTTTTTTTTCCTTGTTGTTGCTTTTTTAATATCAGCAGCAGAAATCCCAATGCACAGTGCACAGAGGCTGAAGAATGTGTCCTGAGAAGCCTTCCCAGAGCCAGCCTGCAAAAGCAGATGCTCTCCAGGCAGCAGAGATGTTCCTGAGCCACGCAGGGCTGCAGGCACAGCCAAGGTACAGCTGCACATCCCCTGCACACCTACAGAACCACCCAAACACAGCCAGGAGCAGGCAGGAATGTGCCCACAGCAATTGGATGTTACCCCCAGCACAGGGTGTAAAACCAAACCACTGACGGGCTGCAGGTTGCTCTTGTTGAAAAACACACAAATGCAGAAGTAAAAAACCCCAACCCTCACATCCATGGAGAAAAAGGCCACGCACACATGAGAGAAAAGGGAAGACACACATGCACAGCCATGGCAGTTTTACAGCTTTTAAGTCATCATCAGGAAACAAATTAACTCTTGTTTTAGGAAACAGCCCAAGCACTTCCAAGGCTTTGGGAGGGAGAGCCTGGCACCCCAGCAAATGTGTGACCCCCCCCCAGCACAAAAACACTCCTTGCACTGCACTCCAGGCAAAATAATAATGGCTCTTTTGCTGGGGGAAAGGAAGGATAATGGTTACTTAGAAAGTGCTCCAGACAAGCTGTCAGGTTGAATTCAGAGAACTGGAGTCTACTCTGGGACAGCGCTGGCTCGGGGTGATCCCTTGTGAGTTGGGTTTCCTGCCTGCTACAGCTTAAAGACAACGATTCTTTGTTTCCAGTTTTTCTGGTGAAAAAACACACGCCTGCCTCCGAAGAGGGTCAGGGAGAAAGCAGACAAAACACTAACTCTGGAATTTCAAAGGAAAACAATTAAAAAAAAAAGAAAGTATAAAAAGCAAAATCCAAGCGCGCTGGCTACTGTCTCCCCTGAACTCATAAATCCCTGCCTGGCCACACAGCCAAAATGAAAGGAGAGCTAAAAAAGCCTCCCCTTTTTCTGCTGCCGAGCTAAAAATGGGATATTTCATCACCAGGCACACAAATATCATAGAAAAATGTTTTAGCAAGTACAGACAATTAGGAGAGCACAAAGCTGCAGCTGCTTTTCCTCTGCCACAGCTGAACTGGGGAGTTTAAAACCTTTGCTGTGGAAAGGAGCTGCACTGACACACTCAGAGGAGAGTTTATTGGACGTGGTCAACATTTTTCACTGCAACCTTTTAGATCTCAAAAATGGCCTTTTCAGGAGAAGGGGTTTATGCAGGAATTTGAGAGGTGTTCCTGTGGGAACTGTGCTTATGCAACCACGTTCCCTGCAGCCTCTGCCCCCCTCTCCCCAGTCCCCCCACATCTGAACCTGTTACCCCAAATTGTCACTCAGTTTGACAAGTGGGAGGGAAGAGTTTTGAGGAGTTCCTGCCAGTTTAAAGGGAACAGAGGCTGCAGCCCTGATGGGGAGAAAAGCAGCTGCACAGACCCATATTTTGTGAGGTAGCAGGGAATTGGAATGAGAGAGATTTTAATTGATGCTCCAACACCAGGAAACTCTTTCTTAGGGCCTCACAACGAACATTGGTACAAAGCCCCAGGAAATCACACTGGATTTCAGAGTTCACTAATTTATTTATTCTCTTAAATTTGCCAACAGTCCCACCAAACACACAAACACACACCTTGTACCCAAACATCCTCATTGTTCACTCAACAGCTTCTATGATCATAAATATGGGATAGCCACAGAACAAACCCTTAAAATTCCCCCCCTCCATCCCTGTTCATGTATTCACACAGAGATTTCTTTCCTCTTTGAAAGGTACCACATCCCTTTTCCCTGTGCTCTGCTGGAGTTTCAGTTGGATTGCTGAGACTTTGGGTTGGTTTGTCACTGTTCTCAGCCAAATCTGGAAGGCTCAAGGAGGATCAGATCCCTCTCTGCAACTCCCTGCCAGGAGCCAGGGGGGGTTGGGGATTCTCCCAGGAACAGCTACAGGACAGGAGGAAACGCTCTCAGGCTGTGCCAGGGGAGGCTCAGGCTGGAATTTCCTCATGGAAAGGGTTGTTAAACTGGGAGGGGCTGCCCAGCAAGGTTTGGAGTCCCCATCCCTGGAGGTGCCCAAGGAACACCTGGAGGTGGCACTCAGTGCCCTGGGCTGGGACAAGGTGGGGATTGTTCACAGGTTGGATTTGATGGTCTGGGAGGGCTTTTCCAATTTAAATGATGCTGGGATTCTGGGATTCTGTTACCTTGGGCTGTGCAGAGCACAGACCTGTGTGAATGCACCTTTTGCACCAAGATCCTGAATGACCTGGAGACAAAGAGCCCCAGGAACCTCTGTGGTTAATTGTCAGCTGTGATGCTGAGCCTCCCCTCAGCCCCTCTGCCACCTCCCTGCACAAACACCACTTCCCTGGGACCAGCAGTGTTGGAGCTGGGGGTGCCCAGCCTGGGGAAAAGGAGGCTCAGGGCTGCCCCCATCACTCTCACAGCTCCTGAAAGGTGCCTGTGCTCAGCTGGGGCTGGGCTCTTTCTCCAGCAGCACTGACACAACCAGAGCACACAGCCTCGAGCTGCACCAAGGGAAATACAGGGTTGGATAGCAGGAAAAAGTTTTTTACAGAAAGGGTGATAAAGTTCTGGAATGGCTGCCCAGGGAGGTGGTGGAGTCCCCATCCCTGGGTGTGTTTCACAAAGCCTGGATGTGGCACTGGGGGCCAGGGTTGAGTTGGGGTGCTGGGGCTGGGTTGGACTTGATGATCTTGAAGGTCTCTTGCAACCCGGTGATTCTGTGAATTGAATTCTGTGAATTAGAAAGTGCCACACATCCCAGCCCAGGCATTCCCACAGGCTGCATGGCCACAGGGAACTTCACACATCCACAGGGAACTTCACACATCCACACACCAGGGCTCTGCCTCGCTGGGAGCCCCCAGCTCTGCCCTGGCCTCAGCTCCTGCACAGCATTCTGCTCCAGTCTTAAACACAGGAATTACACAGGCCCCGACACACTAAAAACTTTAAAACTGTGCTGGAGTGAGGCCAGAGAGCTCAGAGCCCTTTGGGGACGTGGCCCTTTGGCCTCCCAATGTTGTTGTATGCGAATATTCTTTCCATTTCCCTGTGGAAAGCTGCTCAAATGACACCGTTCTGCAGGAGAGCAGTTTAAGGTCTCCCTGGGCTGGGGCAGATCTGTGGGCTCAGATTCCTGTCCCTGTCTCCAGTACCCACAGCAGATCACTCATTTCTCCAAACAGCCCCAGAAAATGACCCAGACCATGTCTGCAGTGGGAGGGGGACACTGCTCTTTCCATTCAGCCATGAGAGCAGCCTCACTGCATTTCCCAGAAAATTGCTCTCCAGCCAAAAACCACTGGTGATTTTCATTAGAGCCATTTACTCCTCGGAGGCAGCTGAAGACAATTTGTCCCAGTGACGCTCAGTCCCATCCTTTGGAGTGTTTATGAGGCTGGGAAGGGAGCAGCTGAGGCAGCAGGAGCTTTGGAACAGGACAAGGTTTTACCTGTCTGCTGTGAGAACACCCAGCTGCCCTGGGCCCCACTGTGGGACTTCAGGATCTGCTGAGAAGTTCCCCAAAACTCCTGCTGCAGAGTTCTGCCCCAAAGCAGAGCTGCAGCTCCTCTCTGCAGAGCTGGCACTGCAGGGAGTGAGGGGGCAGCAAGCAGAAGGGAAAAAGGGAGTCAGGTCTGCAGCTGCAGCCGGGGCACCAAAGGCAGCCCAGGGACAGCACTGGGACAGGGCCAGGCTCCCTGAGCTCCTGGGACGTGGTCCTGGGGGAGGCAGCAGAGCCTGGGCTGCATCTGGAACATCTGCAGCTGTCTGTGCTGCAGCTGCACTTTTTTTTTTTTTGACCTGTGGGTTCTTTTTTCCAGCCGTGGATGGAACATGTTGTGTAAAGCACAGCGTCAATGTATGCAAAGGGCTCCTGTCTCTCCCTGCAATCTGCACAAGCAGCTTATTTGCACTAGTTATGTAGAAAAGATACAGGAGGAGTGAAGAGAATGGTATTTTTTTCCTATCTTTGGCATGGTTGGTACTATTTCATCACCTGCTTTTGAATCCTCAAGGGAAGGTGGTTAGAAAAACTCATCTGTTTTTATTCACAGACACAGAGAGGAGAAATATTTACAGGATTGGTAGATTCTAGATGCATTGGCATGCAGAAAACTGTTTAATCTTTTGAGAAGTTAAAAAAAATAATTTAAAAAATAATAATTTTTAACATGAAATTCCCTTTCCAAAAGAATATCATGTTTTGGAGTGAGAATATCATCTTGAAGTGAGCCCATTAGAAAGGAAACAAGGAAAATCCTGTTTCCTAAAAAAAACAGCCTGAGGAATTCCAAGTCCAGTTTTATGAGCATCATGAGTCTCTGCTGCGCTATTGGATGAGCCACTTCACTCTGCTCTCCCAGTCCCTTATCTGCCAGCCTGTCCTGCTCTCCTGTCCCTTCTCCTTATCTCAGTAACCTCAGCCAGCTGCAGTGGAGTGGGGCAGTTTGTGCTGCACCAACACCCAGTGAGGAAGGAATGATGGAATTTATGCCCTATAGGGAGAAATGGGGGAGGAATAGATGGGATTTCAACATTTCTACGTAGTTCTTAATTTTTATTTGCCTCTCTCCAGGGCGTGCTTGGTCCTTTATTGACACATGATGAAAGTTCCATGTGAAGCTGAGGGCTCCACGCTGACAGCAGTGAGCCCAGAGCTCTGTCAGCTGCACTACAGAGACACCCTGGAGGCCACTAAAAATGCAGGGGGAGGGACACTTTCCCCTCAAGTTTCTTTCAGTCTCAGTGACTCAAGGCCCACGTCTCAAAGTGTTTAAAAATTCAGAGGAGTGCAGTTCTACACAGAGATTTTCTCTTGAAGAAAAAAAAAATCAGACTTTTCTTGGCTTTATTTTTAGCAACTGCCTGGCCTGAGACAGAATGAGCAGAGGTTTGGGTGTAAGGGAAAATTGTGAAGGAGCACATGTCCCTAATTTATTCCCACTATTATCCCTACTACACAGTGCAAGCCCAGCTCGGATGAACTTTAAATAAATTATTGTTAATGTCAAAGCAGCAGTCAGAGCACACCTGAGTGGCTCTGTCCCTGTAGTGCCCCTGTTTTACCAGCTGGTGCTGCCTCAGAGGACAGAACAGTGCCAGGAGCTGCAGTGGATTTTCCTGCTGGACAGAAGGAGCTGCTGGAGGAGCAGCCCTGACCCCGTGCCCATCTCTGAGGCAGATGTTGGGGGTGAAATGCAGGGGAAAGGAGGGCTCTGAGAGCACAGAAAGGAGGCAGCCAGAGCCTCCCTGCAGGAGCTGTTACATGTGGCTCTGTTTGCTGCAGCCCCTCAGTGCAGGGAGGTTTTGTCCCTCCTCCTGCCTTTCCCCACTGTTCTTTTAATCCAAAATTGTGGCTCGTCCATGCAGCCACGTTCTCCTGAAGAGCAGAGAGCCATTTGTGACAGTCAGGGAGCTGGCACACGGACAGGCTGGCAGAAACTTCTCCAAGGAGGAGCTGAACAGAGCCCAGGGAACAAACCCAATGTTCCTGCAGCAGCACAACGGGAAAGGAAAACCCCATTACAGGCTCCTGTCCCTACCCAGGAGTTACAGAGCACAGAACAGATTTTTGCTCTTTATCACCCTACTTGGGGGTGATAAATTCACCCAAATATTCACTGTATCAATTCAACTTCTCTGTGGAGGTAAGGGATGTGCTTCATCCTGTCCCTGCCCGTGGCCATGGACTGAACCAGATGATCCTTAAGGTCCCTTCCAACCATTCTGAAATTCTGTGATCACAACTTTTTCCTGACTGAGAGTCCAGTTTGTCAATAAAAATAAGAACAAGGAGCAGGGCTGGAGCTGCAGAGAAAAACCTAAAACACCTGACTGAAGGACCCACAAACATCTCCAAGGCCTGAAGGAGCCTCAAGAGGGTTATTAACTTTTAAACTCCAGAGTTTCTAAGCTTAGCTACATGGTCAGAATTTCTACTAGATAAAAAAAGAAAAATTGAAACAAAAAAGAAAATCAAACTAGTCCAAAATGAAAGTGTCAAAGAGATAAATTTTGTCTTCCTTGCTGGTTGAAATGAGCTACAGATCCGTGGATGGGTTTGGAATACCTGAGCGCCCTTTACAGTAGTGAAATTCATTTTGAGATTTGATCCTTTCAACTGTGAACTCAGAGGAAAACAGAGTCTCAGCCTTGCTGTCTGTGTGAGATTCCAGACCGTTCACATCAGGAACAGAAAATGTGCCAGCAGTTCACCAGCTCAGCAAAACACCTGTGTGACAGTGACACCTTTGGTGCCACGGTGCTGGCTGGGCAAGCAGAGATGGCATTTCCAGCCTGGGTGGGGCTGCACAGTGAGAGTTATTCCTTTTTTACTGTGCTGTGAATGCACAGTGGAGCAGAACATTTTCTGCCAAGGATATTATTAACAAGGTCTAGTTTTAACCCAATCAAACCCAGGACATTTATATGCAAGACACTGACCTTCTTTGGTGGCAAGACGTGAGGAGTCTGTGTGGGATGGAGTGTTGTAGACCAGCAGTGAGCTACCTGCAAGGCAAAGAAAGGGAGTTAGAGCAGTCTGGGCACGGGGAGCCATCAGGGCAAGTAGGAAATGTTGTCAATGGCATGAAAAAAAGCTAATTTTGCTGTTAATTAGGCACACACTTTCTGTGAAACTCATCTAAAAGCTTGGTAGCTGCAGGGCATATGTGCTGCTGCTTCCTCATTTGCAAAAAATAAAGATAGTTGTCTCCCTCACTGAGTGCCTTGATGTCCCCCATTGAAAACTGATCTTAAGGGGTGAGGTTGTGCAGGTACAGGATCTATCCCAGCACAGCCTCCAGAAGTGCCTGTGGCACAGTTTGTGTGACAGGATAAGGGAGAAGCTTTTCTCTCTCTGGCTGTGAGAGAGAAATTTTCTGTTTGAGGAACAGGCAGGAGAAAAGACACAAATTGCACTGTCAGGACCTTTTTGGCCATTTTTAGAGTGTCACATGCTTGGTTTGGGGCCAGCAGCTGCACAGCTCTCACTGGGATTCCAGCATCTCCCTGCTCTGGGGAATCTGGGAGCAGCTCCCTTGCTTCAGAGAGGCCTTTCCAGCCCCACATGACACACAAGTGCAGCACAGAAAGATACTGCTGGAAGGGTCTCTGTTCTGCACAGTCTGTGGGGGAATGTTCCTTTGTAAGCATTTCCCTCTGGTTCTCTGTAAACTCTCCTGGAAATGGAGGAGATGCTGGGAGCCCAGGGAAGCCAGCATGAAATGCACATTTCATGGCTGTCTGGTTAAGTGTGCTCACATCACCCCTGGGCTCACCCTCCTGCAGCCCTTGGAGCAGTGACAGCCCTGACAGGGCTCAGGGTCCTGTTTGTGCTGAGGCTGTGGCTGGAGCAGCACTGATGCTGCCCTGAGTGCTTTGACAGCTCTGCAGATCCCCCCATGAAGGGATCCTGCCCCTGAGAATCCCCTCAGCAGGGCAGAAACCCCCTCAGCAGCTGGGCAGGACTTGGGGCTGAGCCCTGCTCGTCCCTCTGGGTCCCAAATAACCCACCTGCCCCTCAGTGCTCTCAGAGTGTCTATCACAGACATCTTTTGTGAAAAACCCTTTCTTGGGATTTTTCTCCCTTCCGAGAAGCTGTGGCCTCAGCAACAAAGTGTAAACAATGGTTATCTGCTGCTGTGGAATACAACAGGTGGATCCGTGATTGGTCTCCTGTGGATGTTTGGATTTACTGACCACTCATGGCAGAGCTGCTCTTGCTCTCTGCAGAGACACAGATCTTTGTTATTCATTCCTTTTCTATTCTTAGCTCAGCTAGCCTTCTGAGAACTTCTATTCTTTTTAGTATAGTTATAACATAGTATATATATCATAAAATAATAAATCAAGCCTTCTGAACATGGAATCAACATTCTCGCCTCTCTCTTCATCCTGAAACCCCTTGTAACCACCGTCACAAGTGTCTCTCCTGTGAGAGCTGGGGTTTGGGCAGGTCCCTGGCAGATCTGAGAGCCTTTGCAGGTGCTGGGTGCTGCTGGCCCTGTGCTGCAGTGCATTTCTGTCCTCCCCAAGGCAAACAAAGCCAGAGGCTGCACAAGCCAGCAGGACACAGAGGCAGGAGGTGCTGGGAAACAAAGCTGCTCGCAGGGAGGGGAGGAGGGATGGTACCATATGCTGCAAAACCAGGGGATGCTTCCAGAGAGCAGGATGGATGGTGAACGAGGAGGTAAAGAGTTCAGAGGGATCCCAAGGGCACCCTGGCTCAGAAAGCTGCCAATGGCCAAAGGGATTGGCTGGAATATTTAGAGAGATTGGCTGCTGGAGGAATTGAAACAACTCTGTCCACGTAACTCATGTTTTCATCGCATGGTTTCTGGCTTTGGCATTTCTTTCTTGAATATCTGTGGGGAAACTCCTGTCCACCACTCTCTCCTTTTCAGGTTATTTAAAGCAATCCTGAGTGCAACGCCCAGCCCAGCTTCCCCCTGCCAGACAGGGAAGTGCTGGGGAATTCAGAAACGTGGTTTTCTATGACTAAATGGGCTGCAAATGAGCGGCTGGGGCGGTGGGGGTGGGGTGATGAATAGCACTGAGCGAGCAGGATCAACCTACAGCTACTTTAGGGTAAAAAATGCAGCCCAAGCCACTGGAAAGGAGCGGCGCCTCCCCCGGTTTAATTGCTCAAAGTTCTCACCTTTGCCCGGCAGTCTGAGGTTTCTGGTGGGAACACCACAGAGAGGGAAATGTGTTTCCTATTAAGGGTTTCAATGGAGGAGGGAAAAGGAGAAAGGCAGAGACCCAGCTCAGGACAGAGGGACGCAGACAGACAGACAGACGGACACAAGCCAGGCTGCTCAGCCCTCGCTCCTTCGGGGGCAGAGCTTTGGGTGATGAATTTTCATTTTTGTTCCATTCCCCTCGCTGGGTGAGCGACACCAAGGATGGATCAGCTCTCTGCTATGGTTAATGCAGTGAGGGCTGAGTTTAAACATTAATTCTCCCATAATTAATGTTTAAACTCATTATTTTATGGCACCCCCCACCCTTCCCTTTCTTTGATTTCCCTTGCATTCATTACAAAAAGATGGAGAAGGACAGGAAAGCAGGAGAGTTTTTCCCCATAAACCCTTCCCTCCCACGAGGCAGCTCATCCTTCAGAGAGACAGGAATATCTTGGTTCCACAGTCTCAGGTTTATTTAATTTGAGAGTCTTTACCCTCACCTTCCCCAGGCCCTGCACGGCTCCTGCTGGAATCCAGGTCCTGCTGCACTTGGCAGGATGGTTTTGTTGGGCATTAGCACATGGCTCAAAACCACTGAACAGTTTTCTACTTCTCACCACAGCCTCATTCTTTCCCCTTCAGGCTCTTCCCCTTTGTGCCACCACCAGGGAGGGAAAGGATGGAGGTGGCAGCTCAGCTTCTTTTGATCTTCATCCCAAACACAGCATGGATGCATCCAAAGCTCCCTTCCCCTGCCCAACAGCTGCCTGGAGAGGATTTACCAGGCAGAATGTGCTGCAGAAAGATCAGTCTGGAGCCCCAAAGTGTGTGGGGATGAGCAAAAGGAAGGCAAATCAAGGCATGGCTTGATGATTTTGGAGAGGGAACTAAAAGGAACATGCAAAGAAAGATGGTTGTTTGAGGGGGTGGGCAGGGAGTTCCCTGAAAGAGCCACTGGGGTGTTTTGGGAAGCTCCAAGGGATGGAGAGTGCTGCAGGACTGGGCTCCGCACTCTCTGAGGATCACAGAGGCTCTGGAGTTCCTGCCAGCTTCCATGGCTTGTGGCAACAGGAAACAACTGCACCATTCTGAGCCAGGCCTAAGCCAGAGGCTAAAGGTGCTGTGGGATGAGTTTGGGTTACTCCTGACTGCATTACACAGCTCACCTTGAACCTTCCACTGCTAAAACTGAGACTGAGCTTGTGTTGAGGTCATGCACATATTGCTGGTTTATTTTTTCAGTCTGGACTCAGATGTGCCAAAATAATGTATTTCATAGGCAGCTTTAAGGAAGTTTTCATCCTGATTAGGAGTGTAAAATGCTGAGAACCTTCTGGGAAAGCTCATTTTCAGGGGGTCTTAAGGAAGTTTTCACCCTGATTAGGAGTGTAAAATGCTGAGAACCTCCTGGGAAAGCTCATTTTCAGGGGGTCTCCTTGTCGGGTGAGCAAACAGCTCAGAAAGTTCAGATCAGCTTTGTTTCTTGGAAAACAAACCCCAAAGCTGAGGATTCATAAATCATCACATATCCAGCTTAACATCCCAAGACCACAAACACCTTTAGAGAGCCTGGGCAGAGGCAATCCAGCCTGTAGGGCTGCACTGTCCCCAAATCCTCCTGTGCTGGTGGCCATCAGCAGTTCCCTACCCTGACCAGGGAATGTCTGTGGGACAAACACCCTTCCAAAAGGGGAAAACTTGTGAAAACGAAAGCCCAAATCCCCATGGCACTGAGCTCCAGGCTCAGCACTGAACATCCGCTGGAAGCTGGCCTGGAAAAGCCATCAGCTCCTCTGGAAGGGGTTTCTGCATGAGGGAGACACCCAGCACTGCCCAGAGCAGCCTGTCCTCGGGCTGGGAACAGCTGCAGGGAAGCAGGAATGCTCTGCCCAGCTCCAGCAGGCAGGAGCTGCTCTGAGGAGCACATCTGGGATCAGCACACACACATCCATCCTCCTAAAGTGGCATGGACTGGCACTGAATTCCCTGTGAAACAGGAGTGAGCAGTCTGCCTGAGTCCAGCAAAGCTCCTCGGGTTTTGCAGTGGCTTAAAAGCACAGAAATCACTGCAGGCACTGCCCTGGCAGGACAGGATGTTCTGATGATCATTATTGCAGCAGCACTTAAATATTGCAGCTGCAGCAGGGCTGCAGTGCTGGGCACAGGCAGCACTGTGAGGCACAGCCCCTGCTCCACAGACACCATCCTGTGCTAGCTGAGGAATGCCATGGCTGACTGTCACAATTAAAAGGCAAATGTTAAGTATATGTTAAAAGAAGTTTTATAGATGTATGGTTATGTTTTACCCCCCCTTGCATTGTTACCGGGGGTGGTCTGGGTTTGGGACATTTGGGAGGGTTGGCTTGTTAATATGGCAACAGCTGACCTCCAATGTGTAAGAGAGGATCTCCTCAAGGTGTCAGGAAGTGATCCCCACCACTGGACAGTGAAGAAGGAGTCAATGGACAGATCTTTGGGAGGGCTAAAGGGTTAAAAGGCAAAACCTCCATTGTGTGGATGAGCACATGGTGGGGAAAATCCTCTGCTCCCAGCACCATAATATTTTCTCTATTCAGTGTTCTGTTGTATTTTTTATAAGGTTTTAATAAACCTTCTAAACTTTTGGAAGCGGGTATCATTCCTCACAATCCCAATGGAGGGGCGCAGAGAGAAGGCAGGATGGCTGTGCCACCTTACAGACAGCAAAACCTCCTCACTTCAGGTGTTTAAAGGCAAGGTGTGACCCAGGGACTGCTGTCCTGAATGTCAGTGTGCCCTGGTGCTGCCTTGCTGGCCATGGAGCCCAGTGTGACCAGACCTCAGTGTCCAGGGGATCAAGCAGAAGCTGCTCCTGAGCAAATGAGCAGCAGCAGGTGGTAAAAGATGGTAAAAGTGGCCACTGAACCCAGGCTTTGGGGCTCATGCCATGAGGTCAACCATGCAATTCCCCTGATGCTGCCTTTGGTCAGCCCAAACAACAAGACACAAACACTGGGGATGATCCTGGAGATGCCACCTGGAGAATTCCACTGCCAAGCTTTCCAAATCCAGCCTGCTCGTGTGTTTTGAACCCATCCAACTCAATTTCTCTGACAATTCTCAAACCTTATCAATAACACAGCTCAAGTGTCTCACTTGGGTGTTTATCTTGTGGGAATTGAGAAGCGTTTCCGGTTCCAAAGTGCCCGATTTCCCCAGCCCCAGGCAGCAGGTTTGGCCTGCACAAAACTGCCTTCCCATTTCCCAGGAAACTGTCCAATTCCACAGGCAATCCTGGAAAGCTTCCTGTGAACTAGCAGCTCTTTTCTGATGAAACAGAATGAAATTTGCCCATGATTTTGGATGGGAAATTATTTTATTGTCCAGTCACAAGGGACAACTGTTCAAATCCAACAGTTTGGTTTTTTTTTGTTGTGAATCATTTCCTTGGCTCGACTTCTCAAGAAAAATAAAGGTGGGGCTTCCAGAGGCACCCATCTGTGATCTAACTTCTGTGCCACTGGAATCTGTGAAACTCCCACTGATTTTGGGCAGGGAGAGATCAACTTTGAAGAAACACCCTAAATTCTGTATCTCTGCTTCGCCGGCCAGAGGAGACATCTTCAGCTGCCTTTTCATCACAATTGGATTTTCTAGTGGAGAAAATACACTTTTGCCTTTCTCTCCCTGCCCTTCCACCTTGATTTATGGCACCTTCTTCTGATTTTTGAGTGCTTAAATAATGATACCCCTATAAAATGAAACCCCTGTTTCACTGGGAAAAACAGCAGAGCATGTGGGGCCCAGCTCCAGTTCTCTGCCTCATCAGAGCACCATTACCCTCAGCACACTCCAGTGGGGAAAGGAAATGCTTTTACCTCCATTTACAGGTGAAGAGGAGACATTTGGAAGCTGTGGGTGTGATCATGATTGCACAGAAGTCTTGGAAAAGCTGAAATCTAAGACTCCCAGCATCAGGTGCATGTGCCATCCCTAAGGTGATCATTCCTGTTTGGGTGCTGGGATAACACTTTTCCAGGCTGCTCACAGCTCCTGGGTTTGGGGCTTAATAGAGCAAAAAGAGGGATTGGATCCATCCCATACTCAGTGTGGGGCAGAAAGGAGCAATAAAGAGCTTCCATAACCTTTCTCTCACAGTCCTGGGTCATTTGCACAACATCTGTGCCAGCAAATTCACATATGGGGAATCACTCTTGAGTTTTGAACTCTCTCCAACAAACCTGGGTCTGCAGGAGCACAGGAAAGCTCCAGCCTGGCCAGTTGTGGGTCCTGTTCATGGGGAGGGCACAGCCCTCTGACTGCAGAGCTATGGAATTGTTTGCCTGAGACAAATCAGTTAATGTCAGGCTTAATCTCCATGGCAAATTGTGTATTTTTATCACATAGCCACAGATGTTGTTATCTGTGAGACTTATCTAATCTCCTCCAGAGCCCTGCTCAGTTCTTCACCTCCCTGATAGCACCAGTAGCTCCATCTGTGGTCATCTGAACTTTCCAAGCCCATTTTACTCCTTTTACTCCATGTTTCCCTGCTTGCTCTCTCTGCTTGCCTTTCTCTGCTCATTTCCCTGGGAGGGAGGAGGAGCCCTGGGAGTTCACCCGGGGCAGGGGCTGGGGTGGGCAGGGCAGTACTCACTTTCCCTGAGGTAACTGAGGTGAGACAGCAGAACTTCTGTGTTGTAGGGGGAGGTGGTGCGCAGGAAGTCGTCCTTGTTCATTTTGCAGAGCTCCTTGCCGTCCATGTTCTGGAAGATGGTGGTGTCGATCTCCATCAAGCCGTACTCCTTGATTGCCCACTCCAGCCACTGGCGCACGTGCTCCTGGGTCCAGAGGGTGGGATCTGCCAGGGGAGAGCACAGGATGGGCACACACACACCTCAGAGTCCCTGCAGCCCTGCCACAGCACCAGACACTGTGTCACAGGCAGAGATACTGAATTTACTGACCCCCTTGCCAGGATGAACAGGCACCGTGCTGGAGCAGGGCTCAGCATGGACAGCCTGGCCTGGTCACTGCTGCCCAAAGCTCCCTCCTCTGCTTGGAACAGCCCTGGTGACATTTGAGTTTTCTCTGGAAAAAAGCTTCCCGAAGGAAGCTGAGCCCTTTGAGAGGGAGTTCCTGTCCCAGTGTGGCTCTGCAAGGCTGTGCAGGGACATCAGGGCTGTGCGAGTCCCACCAGGGGCATTAGGGAGCCCACAGCTGGCAGGAGAAACCCTGAGCATGGGGTGGTCATGGTCAGCAAAGGCACTCAGAAAGTAAAATTAAAAAAAAAATTAAAATTAAAAAAAATTTAAAAATAAAATAAAAACCAAAATAAAATAAAATAATAAAAAATAAAAAATAAACCCAAAATGAAATACAATACAATAAAATAAAATAAATATTAAATAATAAAATAAAACCCAAAATTGAATTAAATTAGATTAAATTAAAAATGAAAAATGAAATAAAACAAAAATAAAATAATAAAATAAAATAAAATAAAAATAAAATAAACCCCAAAATAAAATAAAATAAACAAAAACTAAACTCAACTAAACTAAAATAAACTATAATATAATAAAATAAAACCTAAAATAAAATAAAATAAAGTAACATTAAATGAAATGAAATTAAATTAAATTTTAAAAATAGAAAATGAAATAAAACCAAAATAAACTAAAATAATGAAATGCAATAAAATGAAATATAAAAAATAAAATAAAACCTAAAATAAAATAAAAAATGAAATGAAATGAAATAAAATAAAATAAAATAAAATAAAATAAAATAGTGTGGCTAGAGCAGAGCAGCTTGCCCTGGGTGTGAGTGGGAGTTGTTCACCCTGGGCAGGAGCACAGCCCTGCCTGCCCTGTCCCTGTACGCAGCCAGCTGTGCGAGGGCTGCTGCAGTTTGTCTGTCTGTCTGTCTGTCTGTCTGTCCCAGCAGAGCTCCAGCTGTGGGATGGTTATTGCTGCTGCTGACGTAGGAGCTGCTCCAGCCCGGCTGGAGCTCAGCCCCGTGGAGATGAGTGGTTCAAAACAGCAACGAGCCTTTGAATTCTGCAAAGGGCATTAGATCAGAGGGCCCAGCAAGAGCTGGTGCCACAGTGCTTGACAGCCTCTGCAGAGCATATCAGCATTCTCAGATGTTTCCTGTGCTGCTGCTCCCCACGGATCCGCTTTCCAAGCTGGAGCTGCACATTCATGTTGTGCTGCAGCTGCACAGCATTGCAGAGGAGCTCAGACTCTGGAGATGTCTGATGTGTCATGAACAGCTGGGCCAGCTCTGGGACAGACCTCAGACACTCAGATCGCAGGGAGCTGAGAACATGGATCAGGAGCATGCCCAGGGCTCTGGGGGTGCTCTGGGCAGAACAAGAAATGCCTGTGCCTGGATTTAGGGGTGTGAAGCAACGCCTCAGCCCAGGGATGGACACTGGGTGCCCAGGCTGAGGGCAGCCCTGGGCACAAAAGGTCAGGAGGTGCCCACACCTGGCATTGCTGGGCACCTGAGCCCTGCAATAACAGCAAGCAGGGAGCTGAGACCAAGGGAACTGAAATTTACCTGAGACCTTTTCCCACTGAATCCCCAGAAAACCTGGGCTGCTGAAAGCTGAATTCAGAACAAGGAATTTACAGCCCCACACCTTTGCAAGTGTGCTCTGAGAAGGACAGATGGATTTTCTTCAGGTTTTGGCAATAGTTAATTGAAATTCTGCTTTCTAAGCACTGGCCAAGTGCTGCAAATTTTACAATGCAAGTATTCAAGGGAGGATTTTTTTTTTTTTAATTGAAAGACTTATTTGTTTTGAGTTTTGAAAACAACCCAACATCTAGAGGGTATAGTGAATTTGTGGCCTCCCTTTAAACACTATAAAAGACATTGAATGGTGTCTGAAAATGCCTTCTTGAAACATGGCTTAGAGCTCGTTATTACTACTATTGTAAGCCTAATGTGACATTATTCTTGCTTATCTTCGCCTTAATGCGCTATAAATCTCCATTCTGGATTAAATTAAAATATCCAAATGCCTTTCTTGGATGACTTGGCCTCCTCTCCTGCAGCCAGAAATCTGGGATGATGTTCATTATTGTCTTCCAAAGTCTGGTAAATCTCTGCTCTTTCACAAGGATCTCAAGGGTTTGATTTGTGAATGGTCATAAGGGGGGGAAAGTCCTTTTCTTTACTTTCCTTCAAAGAGGAGATTCCAAATTTTCTCTTCCATGGGGGCACTGAAAGTAATTTCCCCTATTTCAACAATGCTAAACTTCAGCTCACCCTTGGTTTTTTTAAACACACAGGATAAATACTGCCCCTGGAACGTCTTTAATTCCACAGGGACTGGTTGGTGCCAGCTGCACCTTTCCAGGCAGGGTGACACTGGACACGACCGTGCTGCTGTCCCCAAGCAGCTCAGCCAGTCCCTCAAACATCACTCTGAATGGGATTTAGAGGTTTGCCATCAATCCTTTATTGGCTTCTCCTCACTGCATTCAGTTCAAGCCTTTCCTTTACATCCTAAATGGCAAACAAATGCTTGGGAACTGTCATCTGCTCGTGGTCAAGCCACGCTCAGAGCAAGGAGCTGAATTCCACGAGTGCGTTTCCTCCTGCCAGCACTGCCTGCCTGCCCTCCTGCCCTGCTGAGAGCCTCAGAGCTGGGCCACTTCTGGGATGTCACTGGGCCAGCACTTGGCTCCTTTGCTGGAAACTTCCTGGCCCTGTTTATAAACTTCACAGGGAAACTGCTCCTCACTCCAGGTTCAGGCTTCCCCCCACAGCAGCTCTCACTCCTGAGCATCCAAATGCATCCAGAGCATCCTGCCAGCTCCAGGCAGCAGATGTGGACACCAAACACAAACAAAGCTGGACAGGAATGTTTCTGTGTGACAATTTTTGGAAGGATAACACAGTTCCTCCAAAATAAAATTTTTCTGGGTTTCTACTGCTTACAAAAAAAAAAAAAATGGAAACAAAATAGCTCATTTTGAATCAATCAGTGTGACTTGAAAGTGCAGCTGAATCCTGAGAGCACCAGGGGAGTTAAAACTTGGGCCCACTTCATTCCTCTTTGATCATCCCCTGTGTGTCCCAGGAAGCAGATTCTCCTCTAACACATGACAGGAGATGGATTTGGTTCAGCACACCAAAACAACACTTCATTCTGGGCAAAAAAAATAGAAAAAGAAGGAGAAGGAGAAGGAGAAGGAGAAGGAGAAGGAGAAGGAGAAGGAGAAGGAGAAGGAGAAGGAGAAGGAGAAGGAGAAGGAGGGGAGGGGAGGGGACGGGAAGGGAAGGGAAGGGAAGGGAAGGGAAGGGAAGGGAAGGGAAGGGAAGGGAAGGGAAGGGAAGGGAAGGGAAGGGAGAAAAAGCACCAGTTAACTGCTGCCTATTCTGATTCAGATCATGCACTGGGACATTGGAATTCCCTCTAGCCAGAAACTCTGATATTTTCCTTATTTTTTGCATGGTTTGTAAGAGAGAAAATTCCTCAGGGAGCGGATAAACAAACCCAACAAAAATCTCCTGCAGGCAGAGCAGGCCCAGCTGCCCAGCCCATGGCAGTACCTGCAGGGACGATGACCCTCCTCTCGTTGGTGGTCATGTTGGGGGGAGGCCCGTTCTTCTCATCCATGTAGGTGCTGTAGCTCATGGGGCTGGACTCGCTCCCTGCTCCCACCAGCTTGCCACACTTGCTCACGCTGCAGTCCACGGGGGACTCCCTGCAAGGCAAAGCAAAGCTGGGTCAGCATCAGAGCCCCTCCATCCCTGCTCACAGGAGGGGCTGGCCCATGGGAGACACTCAGGCCATTCCTGACCTGTTACTGGGTGTCACAAGGGGTCTGTGGGGTACACAGGGGATCTCTGATAATGCAGCTGGAGCCTCCAAGGGAATGACTCCAGACAAGGCCACGTGTGCAGCAGCTCTGAAATACCAACACTCCCAAACCAGGTAAGGAGCCAGTGCCCAGGACACCCATCTGTGGGTTACACCCAACTCTCTCACTCCTGGATGCTCAGTGCACTCCAACAGTCCTGCAGGCAGGGTGGCTGCTCCTGGGAGCCTTGTCGGGCTGTTCCATCCTTTGTGGTGCTAAAACACCCCTCAGGCTGTTCCACCCTCTGTGATGCTCAAACACCCCTGGGGCTGTTCCACCCTCTGTGGGGCTAAAACACCCCTGGGGCTGTTCCACCCTCTGTGGTGCTCAAACACCCCTGGGGCTGTTCCACCCTCTTTGATGCTCAAACACCCCTCAAGGCTGTTCCACCCTCTGTGGTGCTCAAACAGCCCTGGTGCTGCTCTGGAGCCTGGCAGTGGCACACAGGTGCTCTGCTCACCTGCCCTGAGGTGTTTCTGCAGAGCTCACAGGGAATCAAGAACAGCCCTTTCATTGACAAAGAGCCCAGAACACCCACCCAAAGGGACAGGGCTGTCCCCAGAGAACACCCAATGGTGGCAGCACAGCATCTATCCAGGGCTGAATGGGACAGAGCTTGTCTGTTCTTGGAGCCTCCAGAGCTGCAGGAGCACTTGGATAACACCCAGGGACAGGGTGGGATTGCTGGGTGTCCTGTGCAGGGACAGGAGTTGGACTCAGGGATCCTGTGGGTCCCTTCCAACACAGCCTGTTCAATTATTCTATTGTTCAATTATTCAATTATTCTGTTATTCTATTATTCTCTGATTAATAGTGCCGCAGTTCACTACCTGGTGAGGAAATCTGGGAATCTTGGATGCCCCGGGCATGAGTCAGGAACTTCAGGCCCCAGTACTCAGTGTCAAAAGGGCTCTGGCCCCAGTTTAACCCCTGAGGTGCTGGAGTGATGAGGAGGGGACATCCAGCAGCTCAGGTGGAACCATCCTAAGGCCTAGCCTACTGCAGGGCCTTGGGAAGATTCTGGAAGAACTGACAGTCTCCAAAGCCCGAGAGGGAGCAGGGACTGTGCTTTTCTCCAGCTGCAGGAGCAGCTCCTGCCTTTCATCCCTTCAAAGCCCAGCCCCAAGCCTGCCAGGCACACACGGCACATCCCACCTCGAGGGGCTTCCAGGGAAGGGCACATTGTCCTCACCTTCCCAAGGGGGGAATTGGTGCCCAACCTCTGCACAGAGCAAGCCCAGGCTTTAATCCCAGAGCCATTTCCAGGGCAGTTTAGGCCATGCTTTGATCCCAGAGCTGTCCTCCTCCCCTGATAGAAACCAAGAGCTTCTGGAGGGACCCATTCCCTGCAGGGTAAGCACGGTGACAGTGCACAAATCCCACCCTCTGAGCTCAGCTGGCACGAGTCCCAAGCAGGACACTAAACAAATTTGTCTCTTAACCTGAGCTGGGGAGAGGGAGCAGTGCCTGAAATTCAGTTATCATGGCTGGGAGATAAATGCTCCACCGAGATATTCCAAGGCAGACGGTAATTTTTTCCTCATGTCTGACGAAGGGAATGTTGCTGGAAAATGGAAATAAGATGTATAACTTACACATGTTCGAATTTAAGGGTTTACTAGTTCGCCTACTGTTTTTCCAGGCAGGGAACCAAAATCCGCCTTCAGAGAGGCAACTGCTGAAGGCTCCATGGCCCCGGGGCAGCCGGGGAGGCTGAGGAGCTTCGAGGACACGGGGCTTTCACAGGGTGAACCAGCACGGCTGGGTCCCTGGGGCACTGCTCCTGCCAGGTGGGAAAGTGCCTGAGCTGGCAGGGACAGCCCCGGGGCAGCAGCAGGGAGCTGGGTGGGCACAGAGCTGAGTGCTTGGGCACAGAGCCGAATGCTTGGGCACAGAGCTGGGTGGGCACAGAGCTGGGTGCTTGGGCACAGAGTTGGGTGGGCACAGAGCCGAGTGCTTGGGCACAGAGCTGAGTGCTTGGGCACAGAGCTGGGTGGGCATAGAGCTGAATGCTTGGGCACAGAGCTGAGTGCTTGGGCACCGAGCTGGGTGGGCATAGAGCTGAGTGCTGCTGGGCACAGAGCTGGGTGGGCATAGAGCTGAGTGCTGCTGGGCACAGAGCTGGGTGGGCATAGAGCTGAGTGCTGCTGGACACAGAGCTGAGTGCTTGGGCACAGAGCTGGGTGGGCATAGAGCTGGGTGGGCACAGAGCCGAGTGCTTGGGCACAGAACTGAGTGGGCATAGAGCTGAGTGCTTGGGCACAGAGCTGAGTGCTTGGGCACAGAGCTGGGTGGGCATAGAGCTGAATGCTTGGGCACAGAGCCGAGTGCTTGGGCACAGAGCTGGGTGGGCATAGAGCTGAGTGCTGCTGGGCACAGAGCTGAGTGCTTGGGCACAGAGCTGAGTGCTTGGGCACAGAGCTGGGTGGGCACAGAGCTGGGTGCTTGGGCACCGAGCTGGGTGGGCATAGAGCTGAGTGCTGCTGGGCACAGAGCTGGGTGGGCACAGAGCTGAGTGCTTGGGCACAGAGCTGGGTGGGCACAGAGCTGGGTGCTTGGGCACAGAGCTGGGTGGGCATAGAGCTGGGTGGGCACAGAGCCGAGTGCTTGGGCACAGAACTGAGTGGGCATAGAGCTGAGTGCTTGGGCACAGAGCTGAGTGCTTGGGCACAGAGCTGGGTGGGCACAGAGCTGGGTGCTTGGGCACAGAGTTGGGTGGGCACAGAGCCGAGTGCTTGGGCACAGAGCCGAGTGCTTGGGCACAGAGCTGAGTGCTTGGGCACAGAGTACTTGGGCACAGAGCTGAATACTTGGGCACAGAGCTGAGTGCTTGGGCACAGAGCTGAGTGCTGTTGGGCACAGCGCTGAGTCCTGCTGGGCACAGAGTGCTGCTGGGCACAGAGCTGAGACCTGCTGGGCATAGAGCTGAGTCCTGCTGGGCACGGAGTGCTGCTGGGCACAGAGTGCTGCTGGGCACAGAGCTGAGACCTGCTGGGCATAGAGCTGAGTGCTGAGTGCTGCTGGGC
Source organism: Melozone crissalis (assembly GCF_028551555.1). Taxonomy (NCBI): domain Eukaryota; kingdom Metazoa; phylum Chordata; class Aves; order Passeriformes; family Passerellidae; genus Melozone; species Melozone crissalis. The sequence continues at coordinate 3,537,216 of NW_026535896.1, read as the reverse complement.
ACAGAGTGCTGCTGGGCATGGCCTGGGCTGAGGAAGCCCAGGGAGGTATCTGAGATCCAGGTGTGACACTGCTCCATGTGTGACAGTGTGATCCAGGAGTGACAGCATGGTCTGGGTATGACAGTCATCCAGGTGTGACACTGCTCCAGGTGTGACAGAATGATCCAGGGTGTGACACGATGATCTGGGTGTGATGATCCAGGTGTGACACTGTGATCCAGGTGTGACACCATGCTCAGGGGTGTGACCCTGTGCTCCCGGGGCTCATGCTGTCCTCCAGCGTGTCACATTGTCCTCCAGGGTGTGACAGGATGATCCAGGAGTGACAGAGTGATCTAGGTGTGACCCTGTGCTCCAGGGGCTCATACTGTCCTCCAGTGTGTCACATTGTCCTCCAGGGTGTGACACTGTGCTCCAAGGAGTCATACCCTGCTCCAGGGTGTCAGACTGTGCTCAAGGGTGTCACATGATGCTCCAGGGTGTCACACAGTGTCCCAGGGTGTGACACTGTGCTCCAGGCTGTCACAGCATGCTCCAGGGTGTGACACTCAGAGTGCTCCATGGTCTCACACTTTGCTCCATGGTGTGACACTGTGTCCCAGGGTCTCACATTGTGCTCCAGGCTGTCACACTCTGCTCCATGGTGTGACACTGTGCCCTGGGGTCTCACACTTTGCTCCAGGGTGTGACACTGTGTCCCAGGGTCTCACATTGTGCTCCAGGTGTCACACTCTGCTCCATGGTGTGACACTGTGCCCTGGCGTCTCACACTGTGCTCCAGGGGCTCAGACTGTTGTGCTCATAGGTCACTGTCCCTGGTGAGTGACCAGCCTCCTCTCCTGCCCTGCCTGGGGTCCAGAGTTCTCTCTCCCATCCTTCTCTGGAGCAAAATTTCCCTGGAAAATGCCCTTGCAGATGGGACAGGCACTATTTGTGATCAAACAATTCTATATATTTCACTCATACAGCTCCATGGGGAACTGTTCCAGCACAGACCCCACCTGCAGTGCTGGGTCCAGTTCTGGAGCCCCCAACACAAGAAGGATGTGGAGCTGCTGGGGCAAATCCAGAGGAGAACATGGAGATGCTCCAGGGCTGGAGCCCCTCTGCTCTGGAGCCAGGCTGGGAAAGCTGGGGCTGTTCAGCTGGAGAAGAATCCATGGAGAGCTCAGAGCCCCTTGCAGGGCCTAAAGGGGCTCCAGGAGAGCTGGAGAGGGACTGGGGACAGGGATGGAGGGACAGGACACAGGGAATGGCTCCCACTGGCAGAGGGCAGGGCTGGATGGGATATTGGGAATTGGGAATTGTTCCCTGTGAGGGTGGGCAGGCCCTGGCACAGGGTGCCCAGAGCAGCTGTGGCTGCCCCTGGATCCCTGGCAGTGCCCAAGGCCAGGCTGGGCAGGGCTGGGAGCAGCCTGGGACAGGGGAAGATGTCCCTGCCATGGCAGGGGTTTGGATTAGGATGGTGTCTAAGGTCCCTTCCAGCCCAAACCTCTCAGGATTCTGTGACTCTGGGATATCCAGACTCTTGGATACCTACACCTTGTAAAGAGCCTCTCCATGCTTCTGCTGGCTTGGAATGAGCACAGGGACAGAGCAGAGTCCTTGGCTGGCTGTGCTCCCTCTCACATCATGCACAGTGACCCTCACAGTGAAGCGACCAAAATAACCCCGGGGCTGTGAGATCCCCTCAGGTTTTTGGGACGATTTTTCACATGACAGAATCTGCTCTCCAGACTCTGCCCATCCCTTGCTCTGTCCCAGCAGCCCAACCTGGACAGCCAAGTCCCAGAAATCTCTGGCAGAAAGGTCTGAAGGGACTTTAAGGGACTGAGGTGTCCCTCCCGGGCACTGTGGGCAGAGGAGCCACTCCATGAATCCTGCAGGACACTGAATGTGCTCCAGGTGCCTGGCAGGGTCGTGTCCCTGTGCCTGCAGAGCTGCCTCCCTTCCCTCTGGGCAAGTTTTGGGGATGGTGCACCCAGAGCTGACCCTGTAGGACACACATAACTGGGAATAGCATCACCCAACTGGGCAGGACACTGAGAAAGCACCATGGAGTCTTCAGTGACAGGAAGGGAGAAGATCCTTAACTTTGTGTCCTCTGGAACCCAACATTTCCTACCAAACACAGCCTTTTCCTGGTAATTGAGAAGCTCTGCCAGCCTGAGTCCCCCCTGCAGCCCCTGCCCTACCCCAAATGAGGGATTGACCCCAGCAGGAGAGGGGTGCAGCTGTGGCCACACAGGGGAGGATTCACCTGGGGAACAATGACAGTGTCACAGGACAGCAGGCAGTGTGAGCCATGGATGAATTCATGGAACATCACTCCTTCCTCAGCTCCTGCATCACCCATGGGCACGCTGGGATTCACAGAAATACTCCCTCATCCTTTGAAAGGGTTTGTGCCAGGGCATTTCAGCTGCCAGATCAATCCCTGGCTTCTCCCAGAGGTTCCAGTGCTGTCCCTGCTGGATTTGCTCAGGCTGTGGATGCCCACAGGTAGAAGGCACAGGCTGCATTCACAAGTTCTCCAGTGCACAGCCCCTGTGGCAGGGGCAGAGTCCAAGTAACAGCTCAGCACAGCTCACTCCCACTGTCCAGAGGCTCCTTGTTCCAGCAGCTCTCTCTGGGGATGCCCAGAGTTTGCATCTTTTGTTTGGGACAGTTTTTCCTGGACTGGCCAAAATGGACAAACAGCCTGCCTGCACTGACCAGTAAATCCTCTGTACAGCTCCAGCCTGGGCTACAGAGGTGTGGAAATAAAACCATCACTGTCCCAGGCCTCTGTCTAGGAACCACCTTTGACTTCTGCTCGAAAAAGCAACAGATTTCAGGGATTTCTGAACCTGACTCAGGGGAATATTTTCTATCCCCACCTTTCTATCCCTCTTTTCCTATCCTTTCATTCCTCATTTCTCCCACCCCTCTTTTCTTTTGAAATTTGCTGCTTTTTGGTGTAAAGCCCCATTTTAATTTGTTGTTGTTGAGTGAAGGAAGAACAGACACCAGGATCCTGCCTGTGGCCCCCTCTTACAGAGAGAACAGCCAGCTCCTCCAAACTTGTATCTGCCTGTGCTTCAACCCCGCTCTCAGGGATGCCTCGGGAGGAGGGAAACTGCTGAGAGAGGCTGCAGAACGGCCAGAGGGATGGCAAGGATGGGGGGTTTGTCCCAGCCAGGTGAAGGCAGGCAGGAGGGGGATGCTGGGGCAGAAGGAGCCGCAGATCCCGCTAGAGGGCTCACACGGGGAGCTCCTCCCTGCAGGCACCAGAGCGGGTCCCTTGCTTTGGGCTGACACAGCCCCGGGCCAAACACCTTGGGGACCCCGAACCTTGGCGGTATTTTCATGTTCTGGAACAAAAGAAACATCAAATCACAGAACCCAGAGGGGTTTGGACTGGAAGGACCCTTCAAACCCATTCAATGCCAGCTCTGTCATGGGCAGGGACACCTCCCATTGTCCCAGGTGCTCCAAGCCCTGTCCAGCCTGGCCTTGGGCACTGCCAGGGATCCAGGGGCAGCCACAGCTGCTCTGGGCACCCTGTGCCAGGGCCTGCCCACCCTCACAGGGAAGAAAATGTTGTTATTGATGTGATTTTGGGTTTTCTCACCTCCATACACATCCATGTGTTTTTATCCATGTGGAGAGAGATGAAAAAGGAATTTTTCCCCATGCCATTTCTCACCCAGTCCTGACAGCTTCAGATGTTCCCTGTTTAAAGCCTGTTTTTACCCAGAGCTGATCTCCCTTAGAAAACTGGGATAAACCATGGATGAGCCAGTTCATCACAATTATCTTGATTGATGTGGAGGAGATCCACGTGCAGCAGCTCCCAGCCTAAAGGAGCATCACAAAAGTCACTTTTGGGGCAGTTTAGACATTCAGGATATTCCTGTGCACCCAAAGTTTTATTGCATATCCTGCCCCTGCACATCCAAGGCAATGGACATGCAAGATCTGAGCTCCTGTCTGATCCAAGGGTAGAAAAAGCTGGGAAGTTTGCCCACGTCCATCAGCACAGAACTTTCTTTCACATTTGAAGATCAGACACATTTTGTATTATTTTTAAAAATTCATTCACTGAGTTTAGCTGCAAATGCACATTAGGGGAAACTCAGTAAATACAGTCAAGATCTGGATTTCATTTTGAATTTATGTAAAATATAAGGAAAATTTTATTAATAATATTGGTTGTAAATTGGGTTAAACTTTACCCAGCATTCATCTAAACAACCCTCCTCCCCCTTATTCAGTAAAATTTCAAATGTGACTTTTTTTTTTAAATTTTGTTTTGGTTTTTAAATATGATTTTAACTGGGTTTTGCTCTGAGCAAGGTGCTGTCTGAGGGCAAGGGCAGATTGTGAGGCCATAACCTGCCTCAGGCTCTGATAACAGTAGAGGAGTTCATGACATTTCTACATCTGAATGATGCAATCAAACAGAATTCCCATCTTCTCCCCTAAAATATTGATTGATGCCTGCCTGGGCATCTCCTACAGGCAGTTAGGATGCACTTATCTAGAAAATTCTTTCCAGTTTGAGGCTAAACCAGGGGATCCTGGCATGAGTAGAGAGCTGGGTGGGGTTTCCATGTTGGTTAGCACTTGGAGAGATCCTTCTGCCACCCTGCTGAGGACCAAACACCCCCACAGCACCCTCAGCCTGCTCCTGAGGGAAGAGCAGAGCCAGGCAGTGTCCCTGCTGTCCCCTGGCACTGCCAGGCCCTGGAGCTGTCCCTGGCAGAGCACACAAGCCCAGCCCTGAGCACTCCCTGGTGACAGCACAGCCTGGCTGGGCCTGCTGGGGGCAGCTGCAGCTCGGGGAGGGGACACCTGAGAGCAAGAGAGGAGAGCCAGGGGGGCACTGGGTGTTGGACAGCCTGCAGCTGGAGCTAGCTGGGATTGGGGTTGGGGTTGGCATTGGCATTGGGTTGGGGTTGGCATCGGCATTGGAGTTGGCACTGGCATTGGGGTTGGGATTGGCATTGGGGCTGGCATTGGGGTTGGGATTGGCACTGGCATTGGGGTTGGGGTTGGCATTGGGGTTGGGATTGGCATTGGGGTTGGCACTGGCATTGGGGTTGGCACTGGCATTGGGGTTGGGGCTGGCATTGGGGTTGGCATTGGGGTTGGGATTGGCACTGGCATTGGGGTTGGGGTTGGCATTGGGGTTGGGATTGGCATTGGCATTGGGGTTGGGATTGGCATTGGGGTCGGGGTTGGCATTGGCATTGGGGTTGGCATTGGCATTGGGGTTGGGATTGGGATTGGGGTTGGCATTTGCATTGGGGTTGGCATTGGGGTTGAGGTTGGCACTGGTATTGGCATTGGCACTGGCATTGGGATTGGGGTTGGGATTGGCATTGACATTGGGATTGGCATTAGGGTTGGCACTGGCACTGGGGTTGGGGTTGGCATTAGGATTGGCATTGGCATTGGGGTTGGGGTTGGGATTGGCATTGGGGTTGGCACTGGCATTGGCACTGAGGTTGGGGTTGGGATTGGCATTGGGGTTGGCATTGGGGTTAGGGTTGGCATTGGCATTGGGGTTGGGGTTGGCATTGGGGTTGGGATTGTCCACTCACACATGTGTGGGGTTGGCCAGGCAGCTGATGGGCAGGGGAATGAGTGATTGGAGTGGCCCAGTCCATCCCCACAGACTGGGATGGACATGCAGGGCAGGGAGGAGGGCATGGAGGATGGAGGGAATGTTCTCCTGTCCTGGGTGCCCTGGAGCTCCCATGCTAAGGACTTATCCAGAGGCAGGCTGGGAGCTCTGGCAGTGCATGGCCCTGACATTACAGCAGCCTTTTCTTCTCTCCTGACAGGGGGTTACCTCTCTTTAGGGACACTGAGCACATATTTTATGTCCAAGAACCTGGAGTCTTGAGCAAGTTGTTGATGAAGGATTTCCTGTTTGCCCAGAACCACCACACTCCAGGGGCCTTTTCCATGGCTCCCTGGGCTCCTACAGCTGCTCATGAATCAGTTTGTCCAGGCAGAGCTATTTCCCTTTTTTCTGAGCAAAGGAGGAAATGGCTACACAGGAATAACCACAGAGGGACAGCCCAGGATGTTTCATTCCAGAGCACACAGAACACTCGAATTTGGCTGTATAAGTACAGGTACACTCAGGATGATACAGAGCCTGTGCTTACAGGACCTGCAGAGCCCTGACACATGTGGTTTATGGCAGCTCAGGGGATGTGGAGGGCTCCTTTTCCCTGCCAGATTTCCCTGGGATAGAGGAGTGGAAAGAGAGGAACCTCTCTGTGTGTGTGGGTCTGGCACTGGGGGAGTGAGCAACTGCAGCAACCACAGAATCCCAGGATGGTTTGGGTTGGGAGGGACCTTAAAGCTCATGCCATCCCATCCCATCCCATCCCATCCCATCCCATCCCATCCCATCCCATCCCATCCCACCCCATCCCATCCCATCCCATCCCATCCCATCCCCTGCCATGGGCAGGGACACATCCACTGCCCCAGCCTTGATTTAGGCAGCCTGGCAATGCTGCAAAGGCTCCTTCCTCCTTTTCCTGACAAAACCATCCTTGGTAGCCAAAGGTAGCCCCCATGATTATCAAAACCCCAAGCACTTTCAAGATCCATCCTTCTCTCTGTGTTATGCTTTTTCAGGAATTAACTCCTTTTCCCACATTTCACCCCAGTTGTGAGGTTGGGAACACAGTGCAAATACCCACAGGGATTTCATGGAGTCAAGAAATGCCACTGAGGTACAGGCAGGGTGAGATGGAGTTCAGCCTGCAAATGATCCCCACGAGGGAGCAACTGCCACAAAGGCCTTTATCTGAGGGCAAAATCTGCATCGACTGTACACTCATGAGGGAAAAACACCATGCTGCTGTTTGATGTCTATAACAGCATCATCTCTCTGTAGAGGGGCAAGGCTGCTTTCTGTTTCCAACTCTGTGCTCTGCTGTGTTCTCAGAAACCAGGAAAATGTGCTGCTAAACTCACCCTAAAGTAGAAAACCCCTTGAGAGTTTCACCATGAAACACTACAAATGCAAAGATGTTTGTGACTTAGAAATTCAAATCACATTAAAAATTAACATGAACTCTAAAAGCTTCTGCTAAAACCCAAAAGTGTATCTATATTATACCTATATTTAAAATTGAAAAATAAACTGAAATTTTTGCACTTAAAAATTATGTTCAGGAAAGTGAAATTTGTTTCCAGGCTGTGAACTTGTAGTAATGATTCTAAAAGGGGCCACCTGGGCTGCTATAACAAAATGTTGGAACCCTGGATGCTGAGAATTTCACACTTTCTGTGCTGACAGCCACTGACCCCTAGGAGAACACTGCATTGACCTGAGGCCATGGAGAAGCTTCCAAAATGGAATGATAGCACTGGGATTGTGGGTGTGGGGTTTGAATAGAAGTGTGTGATATCACAGGGTGGAAAACTTAGAGTTTAAGGGTTTAGAATGTAGTCATATATATAAGGCAAGATGGAGGTTTTAGAGCAGAGGCTGGTTCTTCTTCATCTTCTTCTCCATGGGTTTGGGTGGTTTTGTGTAATTGGATAGAAAAGTCCACATTGCAGGGCACAGGTGATTAGTTTTTGGGTTAAAAGTAAAAATAATTTAGGTGTCATTTCTTAATTGGATAGTTTATCCTTAAAAGACTTGTAGAGAGGGATATGGGGCCATTTTCTACCTTGCGCCTTGAAGTGCTTAGAACTCACAGCTTGTGAGACTGTAACATAGATAAAAACTAATAAACATCTGAGTCCAAACAAAAAATAACATCTCAGATTTAGTCCCAGCCTTAGCAGAAAAGAAGCAAAGAATCCATTAACAAAATGTTTTCAGGCCATTCCATTTCCCATTGATCAGGGAAAGGATTCACCTCTAGACACAAATGACAGGGGCTGGGCTGTGAGCTGGGCAGGTTACACCATCCCCTGGCACCCTCTGGGGTTCACACAATGAACCTTCTCCAATGGCTCCTGAATTCCCTGTGTCACCTCTACCCACTCAGAAGGGGTGGGCACAATTATTATTATTTTCATTTTTATTTTTATTTTATTTTTTTAAATTTTATTTTATTTTATTTTATTTTATTTTTTTTATTTTATTTTATTTTTATTTAATTTTTACTTTTAGTTTATTTTTATTTTTATTTTTATTTTTATTTTTATTTTTATTACAACGAATTATTGAAAGTCTGCAATGTGGACTTTTCTGTTTAATTATAAAATACTACTTAAACTTATGAAGAAGAAGGTGAAGAAGAATAACGTAGTTTTGTTTTAAAACTTTTATCTGGTTTTATATCTATTACTATGTTTTAAAACTAAGTTTTTCACTTTGTGATATTATATCTTTTTAATCAATGATACACTTGTAATTTTAGTGTTATTAATTAATTTTGGAAGGTTTTTTTATGGCTTCAGGTTAAATGCAGTGTTCTTCTGGGAGTCAGAGTCTGTTAGCATAGAAAGTCTAAAATTCTCAGCATCCAGAACGCCAACAGGCACAGGCCTTTGGCTTTGTTCCACCTTGCAGACTCCCATAAAGGATCTCAGTCTCCTCCCTTCTCCACAGAATTACAGAATCACAGAATGACCAGGTTGGAAGAGACCTTCAAGATCATTGAGTCCAACCCAGCCCCAACACTCCAACTAAACCCTGGCACCCAGTGCCACATCCAGGCTTTGTTAAACACACCCAGGGATGGGGCCTCCACCACCTCCCCAGGCAGCTACTCCAGGACTTTATTACCCTTGTAAAAAACTTTTCCCTGATATCCAACCTGTATTTCCCTTGGTGCAGCTTGAGACATCAAAAAGCTTTCCATTTCCAGAAGTTGCTTATGGCCTGGTAGAGCACAAATAAAAGGTGTCCTCCAGGGAAGCCCTGGCAGCCCAGCAGTGCAGCTTTCAGTGCCTCACTGGCAGACTCCAATTATTGCTGCAAGTTCCCTCTGTGAGCCCCTGGAAACACAGCACATCCATGGAGTGCTGAAGTCAGAGGTGAAATGTGGGATTTCCAGCATGAGCTCTGCCCTGGCAGTCTCATGCCCAGTCCGTGCAGTGTCCATGGAGACTGGGAGGGGCACATCCTGCAGGACTGCATGAGCAGGGTGCTCAGGCTGTTCAAAATGAGTCACAAAAGAAGGAATTGCAGGAGAGTGGGGCATGGTCCTGCACAGAGATGTTGATGTGCAGGACAAGAGCACAAATGGACAGTGTGCGCTTTGCCTTCTTTTGGGCTCAGGGTTTGGATTCGGGCACTGCATTCAATGATCCCTGCGGGTTCCTCCCATGCTGGGATTCTGTGTTTAAGACTGTAAGTGTGGAAAGGCTCTGTCCTTACCTGGATCCGTTCATGTGGTCATACTCCCGTTTGACACTGACCCTCACGGGCTGGTTGATCCACTCCTGCTGGGGGGGCAGGGGGTTGATCTTGTGGGGCTGCCCGAAGTCGGGGCTGCCGGAGGCCGTCATGTCCTTGGGGAGCTGCGCGGCCGCGCCGTACGTGGGGTCGAACAGGGACTGGTCGTCGCTCACCACCGACAGAGCCTCCTGGGGAGAGACAGAACCAGCCCTCAGAGCTGTGACTAAAGCAGCAACTGCCCTCTTCTTCTCCCTCTGAGCTGGGAGCACCTGCAGGGCCCCACAGCTGCCCTGCACTGGCTGCCACCGCCACCTGCCCGAGGAGCAGGGGCCCGAGCTCCAGGAGCCCCTATGCAAACATGGGGTTACTCTGCTCTGCTCTGCTGCCATTCCCACCTGCCAGGGGCAATCAGAGCCTTTGGGGTCCAGGAGCCCCTATGCAAACATGGGGTTACTCTGCTCTGCTCTGCTGCCATTCCCACCTGCCAGGGGCAATCAGAGCCTTTGGGGTCCAGGAGCCCCTATGCAAACCAGGGCTTGCTCTGCTCTGCTTGGCTGCCATTTCTACCTGCCAGGGGCAATCAGAGCCTTTGGGGTCCAGGAGCCCTTATGCAAACCAGGGCTTGCTCTGCTCTGCTTTGCTGGCTGCTGGCTTTGGGTGGGAGCAGCGTTCAGCTTCACTGGAGCTCTGCAAACAGCAGAGGAGCTGCTGGGGCTGTCACCTCACGGGGGCTGTGTCACCTCATGGGGGCTGTGTGACCCCAATGCTCGCTGTGAGCAGTTCAGCCCCAGCCCCAGTGACCGACCTGCCCACCTGCTGCCCCGCTGCCCCAAAGCCAACTGGTGTGTAGGGAAACACCTCTGGAGTGGCACATGAAGGTCTCTACGTCTCCTTTCGGAGGGTTTGTGTGCAGTTTGTGTTTTGAGGTTGCTGCTGAAGGAGAAGCAGCCAGAGCAGGTCACAGTTATGGGTGTTTGTGGTAGGGGAAAAAATGCATTACTTTACACTTTTTGTTTATTTGTGGGAAATGAAGGGCTGTGTGTTACCCAACTGTGCATTTCAAGAAATGCTTAAAAACAGGAAATTGTTATCCTTTTTTTTTTTAATTCCCCCCCCCTTTTGCTGAAACTCCAAATATTGACAAGAAGCTCTGGCTATCAATTTCCTTGTGTGGATGTGCTTGGGTTTTCCAAGCGAGGAGTGCCGGGCTCCGGATGGCTTTGGCACAGCCCTGCCTGACTCAAAGTGCATCTGGCAAGGGCTGCCTGCTCTGGAGGGAGCTCAGCTAACCACACACAACACAGCTGCCTTTATGAGTGGCAGGGCAGAAACCGAAGGAGGAACCTCCCGCACTGAAACCTCCCCCACTTTCATGTGAGCTGATGGAGCAGACTCCAAAACAAAGCTACAGACTCACCTACTCTGGGCTCTTAGTGCTCAAAAGCCACCCAGCAGTGGTGTGTGGGCTGCAGAGGCTCACTGAACACACAGCTGAAACCTGGGGTGTGCTAACACCCATGCTCAACATTCACAGGGCACAGCCTCAACAGGGAGTTTCTAAAAATAATTATTTATTGCTTTCTCCCCGCCCCCTTCCCCCAAGTAGTTGTTTCAGAGGTTTGTTTTGTAAATTCTTCCATAACCAAGGAGGGAAACAGAAATTTTGACAGCTTAGAGAAGTGCAGCTCCTGGAATGACACGAGAATCTAAGCACAAATCAGATACCAGCAGGCTTATGATATTGTCACAAAAAACACCAGCAATTCAGTCTGCTGGGTAAACACAAAAGTCCCCCTGAAGTTAACCCACTTAAAGAGAGTCAGGCCTACAAAAAGCAGTGCTTTTCTATCTCTGATCTCAGATCATGTAACAAACCCAAACAAGACAAAGTGGCCTAGAATTGGCGTGGGCCTGGCTAAGCTTGAATTCAGAGGAACCCTCAAACATCTGCATAAATCCTGCTGAAGTTCCAGCACTTGCTGCACTTTGTGGCCAATGTCTCACACTGGTTAGAGCCACTAAACAGCAAAAAGGAATTTTACCCCACACTGCCCAGTGGTGGTTTTGAGAGGAGCTCACACTGTGTTCAACCTTTCCTGCAGCTTTTCCTTGGTGGATTCACAACCTTTCAAAAATACCCCTCCCTTTTTCAGCTTTAGAGTAAGGGAGCGAGTTTAAGGTATCTCTGGGAAGGATTGGTGTGAATTGTGTCAGAAACCCCTCAAAGGGTTTCTTTATCTCCAGGCTGCAAACTTTGCCTGTGCAGGAAGGTACAAGAACAAGAGATGGTTCAGTCTTAAAGGGGAGCAAAGCCTTCCCATCAGAGCTCAGGATTTGCTGCTCCTCTGAATCACTGAGGTCAGGATTCACTCCAGGCAGGGGTTCCCAAAAGACACATTTTCTGCAGCCCTCTACTTCCTCACAGTCCAGAAAGTGTCAGGTTTCCCACCTGAGGTGATGGGTGAAGCCCACACTGGCTTAGGGCCCTCTAGACCCAGTCTCAGCTGGGCAGAGACAAGGGAAATGTGAGTACCACTGCAAATTCATCAGATAAATATTTTGCATGTTTGGGTTTGGAGATTTCCAGTCTAAAATCATACTCTAAAAACATAGAAAAAATGGGTTTTGTTTTTGGGAAACGATATCTGGGAAAATAATGATAATGAGAGTTATCCCACAAAATCAGTGTGAGAGGTTGCTCACAAGATTTTTACTGGCAATTCGGCAGGACCTATGCAGGGGTTGGAAGGTTCTTCTGAATTCAAGCTTAGTCAGGCACACTTAATTCCAGGCTGCTTGTTCTGCCTAAAGACATTTTCTTCTGAAGAAATTTTCTGGTGGTAAAAAAATTGGAAAGCAGGGTTCTCTCTGGCTGTCCCAAAAACCCCCAAACTTATCAACACTCCACAGAACAACCCTGGACCAAGATCCTGGGGCTGCACAAAGTACAACTTTACGTATACAAGCAAGTACACACTGCTCTGTGACACAGAGTATGTGGCAGAGAGCCTCCTCAGATAAGGATCTTCCTTGAAAGACAGAGGATGCTGTGAAAGACAGTGGCTGCTCAGAGCTGCCTGCATGCAACTGGTGTTAACTGGGACAGCAGTAACCTCACTGGAGCACTGGGATGGAGCTCTGCCGTGTGCTGCATGAGCAGTTTCATCCTGAAAACAGGAGGAGAAATCCAAATGCTCTGGCTGCTCTTGGCAGCTCCTGGGGCAGGAGTGGTTCGAGCTACACCCGAGCTGGTGGCAGCAAAGGCTCAGCCTCAGGGGAGCTGCGCCACCAGGCAGATGAGGAGAGATAGGGCTGGTGACACCTGCTCGGCTGCAGGGGCACAGCACAGCAGTGCTGGTGACATGTAAGGCAGGCCGGGTGGCACTGAGCCAGCCCCGCTGCCACCAGCTCAGCTCTGTGCCCACATCCAGCTCAGAAAAAAACACAGGGGCAAGCAGCAGGCAGCCTTGGCTGGTGGGAACCCTGGGCAGGGCCAGGGCTGCCTGGGGCTCGGGCCAGCGCTCCTGGAAGGGGCAGGGCCCGGCCTCAGCTGTGGGGACGGGCACCGCCCTCCCTGTGCTCGCTGAGGGCTCCGCTCCCCGGCGGAGGTGCCCGGGGCTGCGGGCTCCGCTGCCCGGCGGAGGTGCCCGGGGTTGTGGGCTCCGCTGCCCGGCGGAGCTGGCCCGGGGCTGTGGGCTCCGCTCCCCGGCGGAGCTGGCCGGGGGCTGTGGGCTCCGCTGCCCGGCAGAGGTGCCAGGGGCTGTGGGCTCCGCTCGTTCGCAGAGCTGCCCGGGGGCTGTGGGCTCCGCTCCCCGGCGGAGGTGCCCGGGGCTGTGGGCTCCGCTCCCCGGCGGAGCTGGCCCGGGGCTGTGGGCTCTGCTCCCCGGCAGAGCTGCCAGGCTTGGCCTGCTCAGGGGGATTGCCTGAGGCACAGAGCGGCCTCTCCCTGAAACACCGAGCTTCTCATCCTTGGAATCGGGAGCTGCTTAGTGTTTGGAGACTGGGAAAGCACTCCGAGGTGTGCAGGTGCCATCGCTGCCTGCCCAGACGGGTACAGCCCGCCAGGTCCTCCCACGGCGCTGCCTCAGCCTGTGGCCTTGGGCCGGCCAGCCTGAGGCCGAGACAGGGGCCGTGTGTGCTACTCTGGCATACCTGTTACCTTATAGTGCCTCTGGGAATAGGCTGGCCTCAGTTTTTCCAGGTTTTAATCACATTCCTGGCATAAATGTTGCCTTTGCAGCTCATCCAGCTCCCTGGGCAGCCCAGCCCCAGCCCCTGCAGGGCAACCCACCAGTGGCTGCCCCAGAGGAGGAGCTGGCACACACTCCTGCATCCCTCACGCAGGAATCTGTGGTGTGCCTCTTATTTATACAGCAGTTTCCAGTTCTAAGAGAGAGAATTATCAGGTTTGCCTTTATTTCAATGAGCCATCCTGACCCAGGTCCCAGGTGTGAGGGGGACACAGCAGGAGGCACAGTTTGGCCTTGGCCCTGAGGGCAGGAACAGCTGGTCTGACATTCTGGGAGGGCTGGCAAGCCACCAGTGCTTCAACCAAGTTTTCCTGATCTCCTTGCAAAGGGAGATGACACACACACTTTAGCTAAGGTTTGACTTAATGAATTGAACAGGACATTTGAGACAGGAGGAAGCCCAGGGGAACAAGGGCTGGTGAGGTGAGTAGTCAGTGCTGTCACCCCAGGTGTCTCCAATAACCGAGGTGTGCAATGTGTGTGCAATGAGATTTCACTGAACATCAACCTTTAGCTCTCTACAACACAATCATTTTTCTGGCCATAACCACATTTAAAAGGCATTACTAAAGATCAAAGCTTCATCCTCCTCCACAAAGGCTGCCTTAGAAGAGATGACAGTGCTGAGTACCTGAACCATTGTGCCATGGAGCGATGACTCCATTGCTAGAGAGGTGGCTGTTTTCTTTCCTTTCTCCCCCTCCTCAAAATTTCACCACTCCTGGTCCTGTGAGAAAATCACTCCTGAAATATTTTTGTAAAGAGAATGTTGCCCACACAGACCTGAAGAGCCCAGACCTAACCATGTAACCAAAATCCAAAGTCCACCAGTGTCACACACGGCCCAGGGTTTGCTCCGAGGAGCAACCCTGGAGTAGAGATAACTTTGGCACTGCAGTGTTACAAGTCAGCATTTCTGCTGCCAGCATCTCATACGAGCACAGAGATAACATCAGACTTACAAGAAAATGAGTCAAATAAGAAATTCAAAAAGGAGCAAGGTCTGTGCTGATTGTGGGGCAGCACATTAGGGAGGATTGGGCACTGGATTGGAACACAGAGTGTTCTCATCCCTGCCCTCAATCTTTGGGGGCATTTCCCTCACCCTGCCTTCCCCTTCTCTGTACTGTGCACACTGTGGGGCCCTGAGCCCTGGCCAGTGCTCTCTCTGGGACACACACAGGAATCCTTTGGGCACACTCTCAGATTTCCACTCTTCCCTTGCTCCCAATCAAACCAAGAATTCCCTCTGCAGCTTCTCCAGACCACTTTTCCTCAGGCTTGCTCCTGCTATTCCACCTTCCTTAGAGGATGTGATTGGGGCAGAGACGCCCCAGAACTCCCCCTAGAAAACTGTAATCATGACCATTTGATTGCCAACAACCTCAACCCAATCTTGTGCCCTTCACAATTCACTGAAGTCCTGCTTAGGAGCGTCTCCTGGGTGCAGCTGGAGATCCATCATCCCCCTGGTGAGTGCAGCAGGATGTCACTTGTCACTTCAAGTTGCCCTGTTCTTCCCCCTGGTACCCACCTGCAGCACTGCCCAGTGTACCCCACTGTGCTGCTCACAGCATTTCCCCACTGCTGCTGGTGGGACTGGGAGATCCCAGCTGCTGGAATCCCTGCCCAGAGCTGGCCCTGCCCCAGGAGGGATGGGATGAGATGCAGGCTGCTGTCACAGAGTCATGGAAGGGTTTGGCTTGAAGGGACCTTAAAGCTCCTCCTGTTCCATCTCCTGCCAAGGGCAGGGACACCTTCCCCTATCCCAGGCTGCTCCAAGCCCCCTTCCCTGCTGCAGCAGCACTCAGGGTTAAGATGGCAGTAACCCTTTAACACTGTGTCCAAGGCTCTGCAGATCTGAGGATTTCTGTGGTTATAAAGGAGGGGTTTCATTCATTAATTTTAGGGCATCCCACACGGCAGGTTGTGCCCCAGTCTGCACTGGAGAATTGCTCAGAGCCACAGAGCAGGACACTGACCAGGACAAAGAGCCCAGGCTGCCTTTTCTTCCCTTTCCTCCCCCTTCCTTCTCTTTCCACCCAGGCTGCTCCATCCAAGGGTACCTTGGCAGCCTTGGAACACACCATAATTCCTTCACAATTTAAATGTCTGCAAAACCACAACATGGTAACTCATGTTAGGGGGAAACAAAGCAGGAATAAGAGCAGCAGAAAGAGCAGAAACACTGAAAGGCACCAAATCATGGTGAAATTAGCTCAAAATTGGGGCAAAATGATTTGGCAAGACTCCTCAGAAGGAAAAAACATCTTTATCTTTTGGGGGTTATTTTTATGGTCATTATTCCCATGAAATTTTGTATCAAGTGGGTAAAAGAAGGCTGCTAAAATCAATGCTCTATTATTTTCATCTCAAGATCCCCAAAAGCAGACTCAAAAAGGATAAAAATATAAATCATTCTTCTGTACTTCACTTCTCAGAAAAGCACTTTACTTCAGGCACACTTTTATAGGATCTGGACCAAAGACTTTTTTTTCCTCCGGCTAGACTTCACATTAATGGTTTCAGGGCCTATTTTGGTTTCTTTCCAGCCAACTGGGAATAACCAGGTGACAGTTTCTCTTTCCCAGCAAGTTGCTGCATCAAGCATAATGATAAGGAGGCTTAAACCAGGCCTGGAACTGTGGGAAATCCCCAGGAAAAGGCTCTGTGAGGTCTCAGCACAGGCCCAGGAATGGATGTAGAATTTAAAAAGAACCTGCTCAAATTATCTCTGTGGCCCCTTGACCTCTGGAAAGTAAATGTGGTGAAAGCTGAGGCTGGAGGGACCATCCCATCAGCCTGAAATCCTGGATTGTGCTGCAGCTCTTCCCTTGGAACATGAGCAGCAGCAGCTGTGCCTGGAGCAGGAACAGCCCTGTCAGCCCCCAGCTGGCTCATCCCATCCCCGGGCTGTGAACAGGGAGCTCCCCAAGCACTCCTGCCCTCCCTCCCCAGGGTCCCCACCCTGCTGGGACTGACACTGGGATGGGGTGTGTGTCTGCTGGGACAAAGCACAGCTTCTGGCTGCCCTTCCCAGAGAACTCCCTGGCTTCTGTTCCCTGCCTGGCTCTGCCAACCAGGACACACGAGATAATTCAGGATGAGGCCAGAGTGAAACCTGTCCTGAGTGCTGGAAGTTTACCTTTGGCATGGCTTGGGCCAGGTTTCTTACCCTGGCAGGTAATTTCACTGCATCACCAGAAATCTGGCATCTGATAAAAGCCAGAAAATGGCTCTAACTGGGATGGACAGTGCTGAGCTGGAGATTTTCCCAGGAGCCTGAAGTGACACAGAACTCAAAAGGATTCACCTCTATGGATTAACCAGCCTGACCCTGCTCAGGCTGAGGACTGTTCATGATCTCATAAGATCTTTTCCAAGCTGTGTCATGTTCCCAGAAAATCAATCAGCCTTTGCCAGGTATTAACACTCCCCTCAGTCACTTTCCTGTGCTGGTATCTCCACTCCTCTGTGCCCTCAGCTTTTCTCCTCCAAAGCTGTATCCCCTTCTCACTGAGACTGACACTATTGGGTGATTGCTTCCCAGGGCTGAGCACTCAAATCCGCCCAGCTCTAGCTCACCTTCCTTTTCATTTCATTTCTCATCCTTCACGCTTCTAAAATAATTGCCTTGCTCTGAGCAGATGTGTTTGTAAACAGAGACACATGGACCTAACTGGGAACATGCACCCTTCAGTAAATATTATTGTAGCATTTTTATGGTCTTCTCTGCTGAAGAAACAGGGAGGGAAACTGCAAGATGGTTTCAGAGTCTGGCTTGCTGACAAACCCCAAGAATCCCAGAGCACAAATGCAGAAATGCTGTGCTGACCTCAGCTCTGTCCTGGAGCACCCTGTGCCCAGCCCCTCACCTTGATGTGCTGCCAGAGGCTCTTCCCAGGGGCCAGTATTCCATCAGGACTTTGCAGACGGACCCAGCACTGTGTCAGGAGAGCTGAGCTCACCCTGAGCTGCATCTGCCACTCCAGTGGTGTTACCTTGTCCCTCAAAGCTGAGCTTCTGGGGGGTATTTTTACTTGTGTCAGAAACTGAGACTGTGACAATCCTGCTGGTTCTGTTTCCAACATGCAGAGATAAACGGAAGCTTTTCAATATAAATGATTTGCCCTAAAAAGGAAAACAACAAATGGAGAAGCCCCAAAATACTGGGAGTTTGTTATGAGAGAAGGTTTGTCCCATCTCTGGGCTTCCTCTCAGGCTGCCTTTGGAAAAGGACAGAAAGCAGAGTCTTAAAAGCATGAAGGAATAGGTGCAAACCATGAAACCTTATCTTTTCTCTTTGGGTTCCTACTGCCAAAGCACTGGAAACTGTAAAAAGAGCATTCTCCCAGGAATTCAAGAGGTGGGAGGAGGCAGCTTCGGGAGACACAAATATTTCAGGTTGTGACTCAAGGCTCCAGCAGTGCCCATTCATTATTTTTATTCCACTTTGATACCATTGTCCCCGGTACATTCACAAGCCCGTGCCGTATCCTGTTTTGTTCCCTGACACCACTCCCTGCACAATCGCAGGAAGCCCATCAGGAAGCGGCCATCGGGGGCTGCTTTGTTTCCATCCACAGAGAGCAAAACAAGCTCCTGCAGCCCGAGATGACTTAGCCCAGACTGAGGAAAAACAACAGCATGAAAGGATCCCAGCAGCATCTCCAGGAGCGAGCACAGCCTGCGCTGCTCCCCGCGCCAGGAGCCTGCAGCACCTCAGCAGCTCTCGAGGGAATGCTCAGCTAAAAGGAAGGATAAGGAATAATCCATCACTGACACCTACAGTGCAGAGTGAAGGTCTGGACACTATGGGGGAAAACACAAGTCCAACATAATCCTGCTGCTGAATCCAAAATGAGATGTGCCTTGGGTTTTCCAGTCTGAGGGCTTGAGTCTATTTGTGTCCTGAGCCCTGAGCCAGGTTTGGGTTAAATCTGAGCTCAGGCTCTGTGTGCCCAAGACATCCAGAGCACAAACTCAGGGTGTGAGGCCAGAGCTGGGTTTGGGTTAAATGTGAGTTCAGGCTCTGGGTGCCCAAGACATCCAGAGCACAAACTTGGGGTTTGAGGCCAGAGCTGGGTTTGGGTTAAATATGAGGTCAGAGTCTGGGTGTCCAAGACATCCAGAGCACAAACTCGGGGTTTGAGCCCAGAGCAGGTTCCTTGGGCTCAGGGCCTGCATCCCACAGAGCCCAGAGATAAGACGAGAGGGGGGAGGTGGTCCAGGACTCACAGGAGCCTGTTTGTTCCCCAAGGAACACATGCATGCTCCTGATCCAGCACTGGGAGTCTGATCTCTGCCTCTGCAGCAGACAAATGGCTCTGACTGGGATAGACAGGTCCTGACAGAGAGATTCCCAAAGAGCCTGCAGTCATACAAATCACACTCCCATTTCCAGGTGCTGGGAGCCACAGTGCCATAAATCCCTCTCAAATATCAGGTTTAAATCTCCTGATTGGCCCAGGTTTGCATTTCCCTGTCCCTGGGCACACTCGGGTGCCCCTGTGCAGCACTGCAGCCTCTGCTGGTTCCTGACCCACACCCCAGCTGCTCTGCTGAGCCTGGCAGTGGAGCTGAGGGCTGCCACCCTGCTGGGATGGCAGGATCTGTGTTTTCCTTGTGCACTGAGCCCAGCCCCTGTGGCTCCAGTGAGGGGATTGTTTCTGCCTACGCCTATAGCAAAAGCAGAGATTTTGTGAACAAGCCTGCCCGTGGCATTCCAAGGAAAACAGCTCAGCAGCATTACACTGAGATATTTTCTTAGTCAATCTCCATCGAAATATTTGAACAGGAAAACCCAGTTTACACCAGTGGAAATTCCCAGGAGCTTTTGATTTCTTTACAAAGGAACACCAGTGTTTTAACTATGGTGCAAGAGGAAGGTCCTGGAAGGATTCAGGGATTGCCATCACACCTACCTTTTGGACAAAAAGGCTGAATCTCATCCTGGCATCTGGGCTGGAGCCCAAAGTTAACATTGCCATGCAAAAAGGAGTTGACAAGGTGCTGTTCCTGCTCCTGATATCAAACATGGCAGAGCAAAGACCACCCCACCAACAGGTCCAGGGAGCTGCAGCAGGGAAAGAGCCTTTGCTGCATAAACATAGTGAAGCTCTTGCTGAGGACAAACATTCCTACTAAATAAACACACCCAAGGCCTTCTCTGGTGTTACAGCTACACGAACCAGGCTTGAATCAGCAAGAATCTACAAGAACCAGGCAGTGAATACTGGCTCCTGGCTCACCCAACAGCAGATGTGAGAGTAAAACTGAAATAAAGGGCTCTTTCACAGCTGTATTAATGTCCCCATGCCTCAGTTTCCCTGTCTGTGTGATGCTGCCCCCCAAAGAGCTCAGATTTTGTAAATCCCTTGTCCTTGGAGAAGGAGGCCACAGAACAGCCAAGTGTTATCCCAGGGGTAGGATTGATAGACAAAGCAAAACTGACTTTCCTCTGAGAATGAGCAAAAAACCCTCTCCAAAATTTCTTATCAGTGACCATTAACAGAAAGGCTGTTGGCTTTATCAGAGTGGTACTGAGAAGGGTGTTGAGCCTGGCTCGGATAAATGAGGTCCCTTGGCACCACAAGAAATCCCAGAATGGTCCAAGTCTGTGCCCAGGGATGGTTTTCCATGCCTGGGAGGTCCAAAGTCTGGTGCTGCAGGGTCTATGGGTGAGCCCCTGGCAGGAATTTTGGATGTTCTGCTGCAGGGGGGGCAGACCAGAGCTGCAGCAGAGGCTCCTTCTGGGTTTGGGAGGGGCTGGGAGCCAGGGCTGCCAGGAGGCAAATCCCAGCCTGGAGCCTGCTCAGTGCTGTGGCTTTGGTCAGGTCACTCAGCTCTACATCCTTCTCCTTCTCTTTCACCCTGTCCCCAAGGGCCAGTTTGGGGCTGGTTCTGCAGGTTTCTGCCATCCCCAGGACCCCTGCTCAGACCTCTGTGGAACTCAGTTATCCCTCAGCAGATCCCCTGTACAATCAATGTGATGGCTTTGTCCTGGTTTATTTTGCTGTATTTTAAATGAAAATCATTAGCTCTGAGTTGATAACTGTAGTAGGGGTTGTCAAGTTCTGTCACAGCAGTGATCCCAAAAAACAAAGCCACCATCTCAGGTGAAGCTGTTCCAGTAATTTTGCAGCCTGGGAACCAACACAAAGCACCCAAACGCTGCTCCAAGTCATCGTGTCAGTGAAACTAAACAAAGATTAAACCCCAGGTTGCCCCCAAAGCTCTCTCTCCTATAGAGTAGAGGATCTGCCTTTCCCCCTGCAGTCTGGGGTGTTCTCTGAGCTGACTGCAGAGCAGAGGATCTGCCTTTCCCCCTGCACTCTGGGGTGTTCTCTGAGCTGACTGCAAAGTGTCTTCCTTTTGCTGGAGAGTTTCTTACACTCAGCCTGGGCTCAGTAACACAAATAAGAAGCAGAACCCTCGGCACATCTCTATGTTCTCAGCAGAGCTGATAGTGCTGCTCTTACCTCCAGCAGGGCAAGTCCCCTGAGCTGTGTTGAAAAGCCTTTTATCAGATGCAGTGCAAGGAGAGTTCTCTCTGAGATGTAGCTCTGCAGCTTTGGCAGCAAACTGGGGCTTCTGAGTGAAGCTCCTCTGGTTTTGTTTAGTGTTGGGGTGAGGGAGCAGGACAAGGTCCTGTTTGTGGGGCTGGCAAGACAGGGCTGCTCCTTGGCCTTCCCGAAACAGCTCCCCACTCCCCGAGCCAGAGGAAAGCCCTGTCAGAAATGGCTTAACGATCTTCTAATATTTCCCTGCAATTAAAGGGCACATCTGTCTTGCAGACCCTGTCCTCCTCTGCTAAAGCACAGACATGAACTAAACAGTCTGTGGTGTCGGGCCGGGGTAACAAAGGGGCCCATTCATAACACAGCACTCGGCCACTTTGTGTGTGTGAAGTGAGGGAGAGTTTGCATTTGGAGAATAACCTGTGCTGGAGCACAGGAGACTTCTGCTCTCATAAATCAATCAGCTTTCCCTGCTAATAACCCAGGCTGCCCCCAGCCCTGCCCACAGCGAGCAGCACACCCTGCAGAGAGCCAGCTCTGTGCCAGGGCTGGGGATTGAACAGGCTGCCAGAGCTCTGATGAACAGGGCTGGCACAATTGGTACCAAATGGGTTCCTCAGGGTGGGGGGACAAGGGGCTATCCCAGCCCAAGGAATTCAGGGGCACCTCTGTGACCTGAGCTGTGCCAGTCCTGGGCTGGCATTTCACACTGTCCCCGTGGCTGGGTCACTGCCAGGGGTGGCCCTGCTCTTGTCTTGGCAGGAGAATGGGAGCACTGCACAGCAAACCGAAGTGAACCAAGGCAAGCCAAACCAAACCAAACCAAACCAGACAAAACCAAACCAAACCAAACCAAACCAGACAAAACCAAACCAAACCAAACCAAATCAAACCAAACCAAACCAAACCAAATTAAACCAAACCCAACCAGACAAAATCAAACTGAACCAAACCAAGCCCAACCAGACAAAACCAAACCAAATTAAATCAAAGCAAACCAAACCAAACTGAACCAAACCAGACAAAACCAAACCCAACCAGATAAAACCAAACGGAACCAAACCAAATCAAAGCAAACCAAACCAAGCCAAGCCCAACCAGACAAAACCAAACTGAACCAAACCAAACCAGATGAAACCAAACCAAATCAGACCAAACCGAACCACACCAAACCAGACCAAACCAGACCAGACCAGACCAAACCAAACTGAACCGAACCAAACCAAACCAGACCAAACTGAAGCAAACCAGACCAAACTGAACTAAACCAAATCAGATTGAACCAAACCAAACCAAACCAGAGCAAACCAAACCAGACCAAACTGAACTGAACCAAGCCAGACCAAACCAAACCAGACCAAACCAAACCAGACCAAACTGAACTGAACCAAGCCAGACCAAATCAAACCAGACCAAACCAACAACCAAGCACCCTTCAAAGACCCATTCCTGATTTTAGTGAAACTGAGGGCTTAAACCCAAAGAAAATCAATTGGGGCACACCTTGGAAGAGTCCTAAGCCAAGGCCAGGTTCTGCCCTGGCTGGGAGTGTCAGGCAGTCCCTGCAGGTTAATCCAGGTGCAGTGTTTAACATTCATTTGTAAATGCCTTGGGAACGGGCTCTTTGGGTTTTTTTCTCTTTTCTGAGCCCAGCACCTTGGTCATGGGCTGTATCTCTGTCTCTTAGAGCTCTCCCCATACAAACAAACATAGTTCACACCTCAGCATACCTCATTTCCTCAGCTTTCAAGCAAGCAGGAAATGGCCAGGAAGCAGCCACAAGATGGTCCTGTGGTTTCAGTACTACAGTGACATTTGGGAAATGGGGGCTCATTTACTATCTCGGCAGCCAAGTTGTTTGTTCAGCTCTAGCCAAAGATTTCGTGTAAAATGAGGGGTAAAAAGGGTGTCAAGGCCATGGGGTAAGGGATGGAAAAGTCCAGAATGTGGTGGGAGATCCTTGTCATATCCTGAGAAAATTATGGAGGCTGGAGGAAAATTTTCAATCCTAATGTTGGACAGAAGGTCAAAACAATTATCCAGAGAATTCCACCTTAAATTAACCAAAGTTTGCTTTGGATATTCTGAGTGTTCCATTGCAGTTTTAACCTTTTCAGTTTCCTTAAAATATTGCAATTGGTTTCCAACTAAAGTGGAGTTTCAAAGGAAGCCTTGAAAAACCTGAGAAGGCACCAGGTAGGGCAGCCTGTCAGAGCTCAGCCTTTCCAGGGAACAGGAGGGCTTGGATCCATTTCATCTTTCTGAGGAAAAGCCACCACATAGGAAAAGGTCAGACTGTATCTCACAGGACTCTCCTGTGTCTGTCCTTGGTACAAACACGGTGAATTCTGTCACAGCCTTTGGGGACAGGGCCAAATTAAGGCTCCCCATGCCAGCACAGCTACTGGGAGCTCTGTCTTTGCCTTTGGGGTGATGTGTGAACCTCCAGCCTTCCCTGCAACTCTTTGTGTATTTGTGTGTTTTGTGTGAATGCAAGAATTATTCCAACTCACATAGGATCTGTCCTGGAAAACTTCCAATAGCCAAGCAGTTGGAATCTGTAGACTTTTAATTGTATTTTAAATACTTTATACAAATACTAAAGAAGCAATTGGATGCTTAGAAATAATTTAAGAAAATCTGTTTTGCTTTTGGCTCTGGCTGATGCCATTTGACTGCACAGATAGCTCAATATCACTAATATTTGGCATTTTGATATCATGGTGACTTAAACTACCTCATATTCTTATCCTGTCAGGACTCTGGAGGTCTCAGAGAGACCAAAGGAAAAGTGGATTCTGCTGGGATACCTGGCACAGACTGCTCTGAGCAGCTCTTGCAACCTGAGCTGAGTTTTCTGGGGATCTGATTTTCCTCAGCACTCAGGAAGCTCAGTGGGGCCCCTTTGAAGACACAGGTTCTCCCTGGCTGGAAGGTCCCACAGGAACATGCAAGGGAGGAAGCAGGAGTGCCTCATGACAGGTCTTACAGTCACCTTCCTCATCAGCATCCTCTGGGAGTGACATTTCAGCAATTCAGCAGTGCCTGCCCTGCCTCTTCCTGGGGGTCTGAGGTGAGGGTGATGATGGAATTTCTCTTCCATGGGGGCAACAAAGAGATCCCAAACATTGCTTCAGATGATGCTTATAGGGTTGTCAGTAAAAAAAAATCAGTCTCTCACAAAGAACAAAGCTTTGAAAGAACCTGGGGCCTGGTTGGGGACTTGCTGACAAAACACCCGATGGAGCTACTACAAAATAAGGGGAAGAGGGAAAATGGGTAAAGCACTGCAAAATTAGAATTGCAGAGTCACAGCAGGGTTTGGGCTGGAATGTCCTTAAAGCCCATCCAGTGCCACCCCTGCCATGGGCAGGGACACCTTCCACTGTCCCAGGGTGCCCCAAGCCCTGCCCAACCTGGCCTTGGGCACTGCCCGACCGGGCCTTGGGCACTGCCAGGGATGTGGGGAGGAAGGGGTTGGAAATAGGAGTCAGCTTCCAGGAGAAGTTGGTGGGGCAAAACCTTCTATTGGTCACATCCTAATGCCGCAGATAAATGCAGGTTTGGGGGAGCACAGGCTGTGGAGATCATTTTACCTGTCTTACACTGATGGAATCACTGATGTTTTACTGTCCCCTCCTCCTCCATGTTTGGGAATGCCAGGGGACCTCAGGGTTAACCAGGGAGATAACTTTTTCAGTGTCATCAAGGAAAAATGTTGGTGGGGATTGTTCAACATGTCAAAATATTGCCTGCCCCTCTCTCACACACTCAAGGTCACCCTTAGGGGCAGATTTCACGCTGCTTTTCTCATCTCTGAACAACTTTTCTGTAACACAGTCACAGGAGGCCCAAGGACATCACTCTCTGGGGGTCACACAGCACAACTGCAGCAAAATTGGGCTGAGAGCACAAGGATTTGGGTTCCCAGGGCAGTGCCTCAGGTGCTGAGCCACAGTGGGATGTGCAAACAAGGGCTTTCTTCAGGGGCATCTTTGAAAGGGAAAATCTGAATTAGGCATGCAAGTACATTTTATCCTTCATTTAAACCCTCTCAGATCCTACTCTGTGCCTTCACTCAGCCCATATAAAATACACAGAGGTAAAGCCTCAAGCAGCCAGAGCAGGGACAGAACATTCTGTCTCTGTTTCATTCATTAGGCCTTTTCTCCCCAGCCTTGCCTGCAATTCCCATTTCCTTGCCTCTCACAGCACACACCCACTCTGCCTCACTGCCTTGCAATCACAGGGAAACTGGTTTACAGTGAGCTTTTAAAAGAATATTCTGCTTCTGAGCCTTCCTGCCTGATTTTGTGGGCAGCAGCAAAGGGATCAGTGGGGCCCTGGTTCCTTCCCCAGTGGGGCAGTTCCAGTCTGTCCATGATCTGAAAAATTCCCTTCCCATTTTCTCATGTACACTGAGGGAACAATTTCTAATTTCTGGAGCTTCATAAAGATAGGATTGACTCTCTGATTAGAACCAACCACAAAGACAGATCCAAGCTCAATAAGTCTGGGCAATGTAAATCTGGGTTTGTTTTTCACTTTGGGAAGGGAGGTTTAAAGACTCAAACAGCACATTATCTTCCTTGGATGTGCCCAAGTCATCTTTAATGTATGACCCAAAGTTTTTAACTCTATTTGGGTAGAAAGCCTAAGCCAAGTATTTATAACCCAGGCTTTCAGTTCATTCTGTTTAGTAAAAAAGGACATTGCCAACACTATTTTAAAAAATTTAAAAAAATAATTAGTGGTTTGAATGAAACTGCTGAGCTAAAAATTCTGTAGTTGCAGGAATTTCAATCTGGTTCTCTAAAGACCTAATTCATACATGAGGATCCAGGGCCCTCCCCTCAATTTGTTTCCTTTCTCCTTGAGGTATTTCTGTGATTAACAAGCAGATGGGAGTGTGACTTTTGCTTCCATTTTCACTGAAATAACAAATCCACTTAAACCACAAAATTCAGTAAATATCAAGCATAAAACAAGCCAGGAGGAGTTTGCATTTCTGCTTCTTTCAGTTCAGGTTTTAATGTGCTTGATTTCCTTTGACTGTCAAAATTAAGAATGGGTATAAATTGAAATAGCCTGGGATAGAAATGTGGATGAATGTGACAAATCATGGCATAGGATCCCTGAATGTTTGAGTTTGGAGACCTTAAAATTCATCTTGTTCTACCCCATGGGCAGGGACACCTTCCACTACCCCAGGTTACCCCAAGCCACATCCAGCCTGGCCTGGGACACTTCCAGGGATGGGGAGTGTATATTTAAGTGTAATTAAGTAATGAAGTGTCATTAATTTAACTGTAATTAAGTGCATATAGACATTCAAATCATCTTATCACAATAGCAGGAGAATTTACCATTTTGCTGCCCTGAATTCCTTCCCTAAAATATATTCCTGGTTCATTGAAGATGAACATTCAGCTCAGTGGCACAAACCCCAGAGTGGCTGATTGAAGCAGAAAAAGCCATTTTCAGTGGAGCACAGAGCAGGGGATGTGTGTGACTGTGTGGACTCAGTCACACCCTCAGCCAGACACAAACCCTGTGCAAGCTGCAGAAAGAACAACAGGAAATGGCCGGGGGTATTTATAGCAGGATTGTGTTTATCCTGAAGTGATGTTTGCACAGATTATGATGAAGCTTTTCGTGGGAGAGGACACAGCTTGTGTCAGCTGGAGGTTTGCGTGCACTTCACCCCATGTGCTCCTGGCAGACTCCCTCATCCCCTCGGCTTTCCTTGGCCTTCTCCAGCTTTGCTGAGCACCAGGAGTCCCCCCCATCCTCCTCTCCCAGGGAGCCCTGGTACCACCGGGGTTAGCCCAAAACTTGGCTTCTGCAGGTTTGCAAATCCCCCCTGAGATGGCAGGAGAGGAAAACAACCTCTCACACATCAGTGTCCCGAGTCACTGAGAAATGCAGGTCCTGCTGCAGCCACACTAAAGTTCTTCTCACATTTTGGGTCCTATTAACAAAGAAACTGATGGCACAAAATGCCTTTTATCAGAGCTCAGCTCTGCAGCACAGACTCCTCCTTTCCTGCAATTCTCTTGGGGGATAATTTCTGTGTCCTTTATTTTCAGATGGGGTATTGAAACACCTCCCCATTTATCCCTTTTTCGAGGGAAGGCATCCAACAAGAAGTAATAATTTTCATGGACAGATCATCTCCATATCCCCAGCCTCACCTTTGCCATCTCTCTCTGATTTGAACATGTAAAAAGACTTTTTCTAATTCATCTAAATTTCCCTGAAGAGGCAAAAAAAACCCCTCCAAATATGGGAGGTGAAGTAGATAGGGCAGCAACTTAATATCTCTGTGGGGTAAAGAGTCCTCCACCCTCCCACACAGCCTTGCAAGCACACGTCCATCCCTGCTGAGCAGTTTATCTCAGCCACAGATATGGAATGGGGGACGCTAAAATAATAGTGATAAAAAGTGGAACTCGAGCAGCAAAGAACCTGCTATTACTTCATTGTCAGAACAGTTCTTCCTTATCTGAGTCACATCTCCTGAGGTTTGTTCAACTCATGAGCGCTCAGCTCATTTCTCTGTTTACACCCCATGATATCTGAAAACCTTGATTAAAAGCAATCAGAAAAATCCATCATATGACACTGAGACCGTTTGCAGCCTGTGACAGTTATTAGCAAATGTTAACCTTTCCTTTGAGAAAACAGAAGGAAATCCTGCTTTAATTTAGGCTTTCAAAGATCACCCCCCTCTATCTCTGCAGTAAATCAGAGCATCTCCACGAGGCCATTGTTTGCAAATATAATAAGTCCCGGGTTTGTGTGTTTAAAACCAAACAGCGAGAGCAAAGCATCAGGAAGTGCCCGTGAATGGGAGCTGCGGCTCGGGATGGGCGCATTAATGACTGCAATTGAGCCAATGCCCCGTGAATGCCGTGCGAGGCATTATCAGCGCTATTAGAGCTTCATTAGGGCTGCGGGAGCGCGGGCAGCTCCCCGAGCTCATTTGCATCCTGTTCTGACAGGTGCTGCTCCAGGTGTCCTATTGTCATCCCGAATTAATAAACATGCTCCCAGCCCTGCTCCTTTCATCGTCTGCGGGAGGGAGGCAAGAATAGAGCCCGACATGGGCTGTCGGGGGGGCAGATCAACCTGACCTCATCTCCCAAAAAGCCTTTCGCTGGGGCTCTGCCAGGTTTCATTTCGAAGTGATGAGCTCGTACCTGTCAGAGCTCCCATCCTTGTGCCGGCGGAGGCAGGACTGACACCGGCCGTGCTCTGCCCAGGGCTTCCTCCTCCATCCTACAAATCAGTGGGGCTTGAGGCTCCCCCAAATGTGTCCTCTCATATCCCCTTTATAAACTCATCCTTGTCCATCCCTGACCCCCAGGTTCTACCTGACCCTCCCTTGCCAGTTCATCACTCACACACTAAAATTATACTCCTAATGCCATCCTGCTGTTGGTTTTTACACTTTTATTCATGGCAGGTGCTGATGAACCTTAGTAGGATGCACACAGCAAACCATGAGGGGCTTTGCTTTCCAGTCCCACGCTTTAATTGAACATAACCTTAATTGAACATGGAATTGTATTTATAACTGGCTTTTCAAACTTTTTAGGATATCATTTCAAGCTGTTCCCTGCAATCTTGAGAAATTCAGTTCTATTAAATAAAAGCTGATGTTCTTATGCAGTTGGAGCAGAATTCAGGCTTTCCAGATGAAAACCAAATACCCCAAGAGCTGGCAGCAGCACTGCCATGTCACCCAGTGTCTCTCTTTCCATCCTTCTGCAGCAGCCTGTTGGCCCCACACTGTCCCATCTCTGGCTTTTATGTGTTCCCTGATGTCCCAGAGCCTCCCTGGCCATGTGGTGTCCAGATCCCATCACAGCAGGGCTTTGTGCTGGGCCCAGCTCAGTGCCAGGGGAGCAGTGGCTGTAGGGCCTTGGTGGCTGCTGTCACCTGCCTGATGGCTCCCACCAGCTCCTCATGCTCCTCAAGCTCTTCTGGCAAACAGGGAATGCACTCCAGCCTCATCCCAGGGCTCTCTGTGCCTTTGGGGGGTGCAGAAGCTTCATTGAATCTGCAATATTGCTGTCCATAAAAAACCACAAACTCCAGGCTGTCCTCATTGCCTTCACTAAGGTAACAATTGAAGCTCCTGCTGTTAATGAGCAAAGGATATTCCTGAATGTCCTAATATTCCAGAAATTCATCCCACCCTGCCTCACTCCACTGAGGTACAACCAGAGGGAGGAAGCCTGGGCTGCAGGGCACCTTTCTCAGCTCCTGCACTAACAAGTGTCCTTGTCCTAGTGAGATAATAAGCACTTCTCTAAAACACACTAATTCATGCCCAGAAGAGCAGGTGAGTGACCTTATCAGGGAGCAGGTCCTCCATGCTTCAGGTTGCCTGTCTGGCTCACCTTTTTATTTAACCTGGCCATCTTTTTATACAACTTGGCCATCTTTTAATTTACCTTGTGAATCTTTCTATTTAGGATCTGCATCTTTCTGTTTAGCTTGTGCATTTTTTGTATAACTTGTATATCTTTTTATATAACTTTAGCACCTTTTCATTTGCCTTCTGCATCTTTTTGTTTAGCTTTTAGTGCATCCTTTCTCTTTGAGTGATGAAGCAACAGCCTCCCACACCTGCACTCACTCTTGCACTGCCCCCGTACCCAGACAGGGCTCTGAGCTTGCTCAAAAACCAAAACTCATTTCAAGTGCCTTTTTTTTCACCCCTTTGTCTTTTAAGAACCAGCTTGTCACAAATGGCACTCACTAAATGACTGTCCAGGCAGACACAAAGGTGCAGCAGAGGAGGAAAGGCCCCATCAGGTGCTGCAGAAGAGCCCCCACTTCTATGGAGCATTGAGAGACAAGAGCTGTTCCTGTTGTTGCAGCCTCTTGGGAACATTTGCCTGCCATGTACCCGGGTGTGATCTGGAAGCAGATTTGCACCTGTCCCAGCAGCCCAAAATCAAACAATGACAGTGCTGAGAGAGCCAAGGCACGGCCAGGGGAGCTGTGCTCCTCTGCTGCTCTCTGGTTTGGGCACCACAGCACCAGAGCACAGGGTGTCTGTGATCCCAGACACCCCACACACCTCTCTGCCCCACAGAGAGAGCACAGGGTGTCTGTGATCCCAGAAACCCCACACACCTCTCTGCCCCACAGAGAGAGCACAGGGTTCCTGTGATCCCAGACACCCCACACACCTCTCTGCCCCACAGAGAGAGCACAGGGTGTCTGTGATCCCAGACACCCCAAACACCTCTCTGCCCCACAGAGAGAGCACAGGGTTCCTGTGATCCCAGACACCCCACACACCTCTCTGCCCCACAGAGAGAGCACAGGGTTCCTGTGATCCCAGACACCCCACACACCTCTCTGCCCCACAGAGAGAGCACAGGGTTCCTGTGATCCCAGACACCCCACACACCTCTCTGCCCCACAGAGGGAGCACAGGGTTCCTGTGATCCCAGACACCCCACACACCTCTCTGCCCCACAGAGGGAGCACAGGGTTCCTGTGATCCCAGACACCCCACACACCTCTCTGCCCCACAGAGGGAGCACAGGGTTCCTGTGATCCCAGACACCCCACACACCTCTCTGCCCCACAGAGAGAGCACAGGGTGTCTGTGATCCCAGACACCCCACACACCTCTCTGCCCCACAGAGAGAGCACAGGGTGTCTGTGATCCCAGACACCCCACACACCTCTCTGCCCCAAAGAGGGAGCACAGGGTGTCTGTGATCCCAGACACCCCACACACCTCTCTGCCCCAAAGAGGGAGCACAGGGTGTCTGTGATCCCAGACACCCCAAACACCTCTCTGCCCCACAGAGAGAGCACAGGGTTCCTGTGATCCCAGACACCCCACACACCTCTCTGCCCCACAGAGAGAGCACAGGGTGTCTGTGATCCCAGACACCCCAAACACCTCTCTGCCCCACAGACCAGCTCTGGCTAGTGTGGTCTTTGCCTCTCTGATTGTCAGGGCTGGAAGGAGGAGAAGTGTCCTGGGAGGACTGGGCAGGCCATGCAGCTCCATCCCAGGGGCTCTGGGCTCTCTGAGGTGCATCCTGGATGGGGCTGAGGGCTCAGACTGCACAAACCCAGCACCAGGTGTCCCACGGGGCCCCTGGGAATGCATTGCTTTAGGCTGCAGGGCTGCAGAGCACAGACTGTTTCTCTCTGTGTTTCACAAGCCCCAGAACACTTCATTTCCTATAAATAGTTCTTTCCTAGTTTCAAAAGCTGCAACCCTTGCATCCAGCTGCTTTGAACTGGATTTCAGAGAGATTTTCTGCTGACATTTCAGGCACCTGCACGTTCTTTATCCAGGGCTTACAAAACTCTTTGTGGAGATTTGTCACTTCTCAGCTTTACCTCAGAAGAGCATTTCCTGTTATTATTTTACAATTAGGAAAATCAAGGCACAGAAACCTCTGATGATTTGCTCTGGGTTTCTGGGTAAGGAGGAGGAATAAAGCCAAGGAGACTCCACTTGGTTTGATTCTGCCCAAAGTTGAGAGTTTCTGAAGAGGGCCATGTGAGCTGATTGTTATCTGCTGAGCAGAGCAGATACCAGCTGAGAGATCTCTCCTCCTTATCTTCTTACTAAATAATAGATGTCTGATTAGAATCTCATATGCTAAGAAAACTTTGTCACAGATAATGGCAGGTTTCTGAACATGTTTCTCTTCTAGAAGTACCCTTATCTCCATAACTCTTCAACTGAGTCAGAACAGAAGGTGAATATCCAAGGGCAGGTCTTGGATATAATTCCTGGGGAAGTTCTCACCTGCCAACACAGGATGAGCAATGCTCAGGTTGTCCCTGTGCTTGTGCCGGGCAAATACACCCTGGGGATGGCTCCTATTCCAACCAGCTCAAGGATGGGCAGGCAGGATAAACAGGGAATGACAGGCCTGCTTGAGAGTTCAGTGCCTTCTCCAGGCTGCACAAAAAGTGCCAGGGATGAATGTCCAGTGTCCTGGATCATAAATTCATATCTTGAGACCTTGGCACAGATTGCCCAGAGAAGCTGTGGCTGCCCCATCCCTGGAAGGGTCCAAGGCCAGGACAACCTGGTCTAGGGGAAGGTATCCCTGCCCACAGCACAGGGGGGGACAAGGTGATTTTTAAGGTCTCTCCCAGCCCACCCCATGCAGTGACTCTGTGATATATGAAATCAGCATCAGCTGAGACTGAGCCATTTCACAGCTGTTTGCTTAACTCCACCACTTTAGCCTGCTGTTTGTCCAGGGTGAGAGCACATCCCTTTAATCCCTGAGCTGATGACTCCAGAGCCCTTTGTTTGCTCAGGGCATTGCCCATCCTTTGAGCCCTGTGTGCACAAGCCCTGCAGGTGCCCAGCTGTCTCCCCCACTGCTGCATTTGTGGGCACCCCAAGCACCCAGGCAGGGGGAGAGGAGCCTGGGATGAGGCACTGATGGAAATGTGAGGGGACCACAGAGTGGTTCTTGTGTGCCAGGAGAGGCTGTGAAAGCAGCACACACCTTGTGGAGGCTCAGCTCAACCAGAATGGAGCCCTCAGGACCTGAAAACAGCTGAGGTCATGATCTGGGTGGGGACAGACCTTGGTGGCACTTGGGACAATGGTCTGTCAGGACTTGGAGGGATTCTCTGCACAGCCAGTTCCCTCTCTGCTCCTCTGCTCCCCTGTTCCATGCAGATGTCCCCTCTCTGCTGAGTGCCCACACCTTCCACTTCCCACATTTGGGAAGGTTTGCCCGGCCAGCTGAGCTCCCCCAGCCTGGCAGAGCTGCACATGGTGAGCACAGGCCTGCTCACAAGGTGGAGTTTCTGTGGCTTAGGGTTATGTTAATTCATGAATTCTTTTTTATTTTTGGAAGCCTGCAGCTGTTAGTTTTGAAACAACAGAACCTCACGCTGCAATAGGGTAAGAAACAGATGGATGAAAGAGAGAAGCAGAGTCCTGAGCCTGTGCTGGCTGCTGGCTTTTAAACACATCAAATTTGGCTTGTGCAAGGAGCCAGCTGGCATTTGGGCCCTGCTGAGACACTGGCAGTGCTGTGTGTGGATCCATGGAGCATCTCCACAGGCACACACATGGACTCTGCTGCCTCCTCCTCTCCTCCAGGGCACTTGCTGCAAACCCCTGGAGAACCTGGAGGCCTTCACACCCTGCCTCCTCCTCTGGAGTGGCCTTTGGTCTGTGGGAAAGCATTCCTGCCATTCTCCAAAGCCGCATTGCAAACATATGCAGGACCCCAAAGGCTGGGAGCTACACCCACCTCTCAGGACAGGCAGGGGCTGTGGGATGTTAATGAAGGACAAGGATGGGAACAACCACTGATCTGTCAGTCCATGCCATGGCACTGCAGGACAGGCCTGCACTGAGATCTCTGCTGCTCCTGAGCAGAGCCAAAGTCATTCCCAACTTGGGACAGCATTGCTGCAGCTGGAGCAGAGGAGGCAGGGAGGGAGCAGAGGGTTTGCTGAGGTACAGAGAGGTGAAGTGCCTGAGGTCCCACAGTGGCACCACAGCTGCCTGAGCCACTCTGGGCACTGCTGACACAAAGGCTGCAGTCAATTACCAGCACAGATTTTTCTGATTCACCAGAACCTAAAAAAGCCAAAGCATCCCAATCCCAGGATTGCATCAGGAGGGCATTTCCAGCCAAGCCCTGGGAACAGCCTGTGCTGCTTTTTGAGAAAAGGCAAATCCAGATGGGATCAGGTGCAGGCTAAGGAATAACCAGAGAAGGAAGGTATGCAGGGATCATAAGGGCTTTGTTTGTCCCAGCAAATGCCAGAGGGAGGTACAGCAGTGGTCTGTAAATGCCCCACAGAAGCCCTGGGAAGGGAAAGTGCTGCAGTGGTGCTGGCATGAGAAAGGTATGAATCAGTCATGAGCAAATGCCAGCCCCAAGCCAGAAGAAAGTGTCCAAACCTCAGAAGGAAGAAGTTACGGAAGTCCTGCTCAATGGGGAGCAGTGGGGGTGGAAAGAAAATCCTTTAGAGAAACCTTGGAGATTTTGGGAAAGGAATGACAGAACCTGGTCCTGTGACAGCAGAGCAGAGCCCTAGAACTTCTCCCACTCTGGAGTTCAAATTAAGTGCCTTAACTTTTCTTCACTGTTCAGGAATTTTGAGGAGGACTCTCCTGTTACACACAGCAGAGACCACACTGGTCTCCAGGCACTGCTGCAGCACAAATAATTCCTCACACTAACGACCAACCATAATTACATCCTTCCTGCAGCAGACATGACATAGGAGAATACCAAAACTGAGGAGCAGGGAGCAAACTGCAAGTTTATTCCATCCATTACCGAGCAGGCTGTGTCCTGTGAGGATGAGAGCACGTCTGCTCTCATATGCCGTGGTGCAAATCCAGAGGATTTATCACAAGGCAGCTTGAACTTGAGGGCATTGCTTTCCCTTTCTGCAGGGGATGAACTCTGTCCCTTTGTTGAAACCTTTGCCTGCTGCTCTGGGAAAGCCTTCCTGTAGCTGTGAGCTGGGGTTGGGGTGCCCTGTGGGAAGCAGCAAAGGGAGAGACACAACTCCAACACTGGCAGACAGAAAATATCCCTGACAGGAATGAGTTTGGGTTTGGAGTTAAGATTGGATTCACACTTTTCCTGCCACAAAAAGGATCCTAAGGGGCTGCATGTGAGTAAGGTTCTACCCAGCCTTGCACACTCTGCTCACACTCCAGAGGATCCAGACTCACTGCCAAGAGCAGCACAGAGGAAAGGCCCGAGAGGTGCCAGGGCAAAGTCCTGTCCTGCATCCTCTCTGTGCAGTTCCTGTGTGGGTAAGAGCACTTTCCATCCTGGACCTGGCCATGCTCCTGCTCCCCTTTCTGCAACTCAGATTGCAGGACAAAACCCTGGGAGGCTGGGCCAGAGGCTGGATCGGGGTGGGACAAAACCCTGTCCTGGGAGGCTGGGCCAGAGGCTGGATCGGGGTGGACAGGGCAGGAGCTGGAGCCATGACATCCCTCTCTTTGCTTCTGGAGACATCTCAGATCCCCAGCACAATCCCAGTGTCCTGGGGAGCTCACCATTGCTGGGGTCAAGTGTGACACATATGAAACTTGCACACACACTTGGCTGGCAGAAAAACAGATTTAGGAGAAATGTGTGCAGGTCCCAGACCCTGAGCCGTGCTCTTTGTCCCTCACCAGGGCTCATTCCTTCCCCTGTCACTGGAGCTGTTAAAGACAATTTTGGTAATATTTGCAGGATGATACTGAGACTGCTGGCCTAACAAATCACTCCAGTGAGTGCTTATTTTAAAGCTTGGTTGGTTCTAGCAAAGTCAGATGTATGAGTTTAGAAATATCTGCTAAATATAAATATTTGTGCTGTGCAAAGATATACATGGGCATATTAGATCTAATTAAGGAAGGCTGTTACAGCTCATGTCATGTGAATTCTGCTTCGGGTTGGGAGTGTCATGGGCAGAAAAATTGTCCCTGATGCAGCAAAGTGGCCCTGAAGGACCTCTGGTCTGGATCCTCAGTGGCCTTGGAAACACCCCCAGCAGCTGCTCAAAACAGCTCTCAGGCTTTTGGGACCAATGTTGAAGGGATCTGTCCCCTTTTCAGCCTGTGCTGTATCAATCATTGCTGCCTCTGGTGATTTTTCTGTTGTAAAACCATGGAAGGTGTTTAAAATTCACCAGTCCCTGGGCAATTCTGACGCCAGAAACTTGTGAACAGAATCTTTGCATCTCTGCTGGTGCCTTGCTGAGTGACCAGATGCTTCCTGCATTTCATCTCCTGGTTGTTTTTCCTTTTTCCCTTTGCCTGCTTGGATTTTGGGCTCTTATTCCTTCTACGTGCCAGGGTTCTCCTTGATGGGAACCTCTGGGGACAACTCCCATAATACAGGGAATTAATCATAGAGCCACAACTTCTGGTTCTAATCAGGAGCCTGTCCTAAAGGCTGAGCTGCAGCACAACCCTCACAGACAAATCCTCAGAATTTAATAGGGATTAAATCAATGGAGTTTTTATGGAAAGTGAATTACACTGTATAGAAATTGTTCCATAAGCAGAACACAGCAGAGAAGACAAAGCTTCCTTGATTTTCCCCTGGATTTTACAGTCGGGTATAATTTTCTGATGCCTTTAGCTGGGCAGTCCAAAGTGATTAGATTAAAAATGACATTTCTGACTGTAAAGGTGCATGAGAACACCTCAAAGCAGTGCACAGAAATGTACAGAAAGGCAGTTCTGTAGAGGGGCAAATGATGTTAATTCTTTTCCTGGATCAAAGTCATGCAGCTCTTACTGATTCCTCAGTCTTGGGTGAGCAGGATTCCCTGGAAACTCTGCCTGAACCCTCTGCTGCCTCAGCCTGGTGTAACCAGGGCCCTGCTCTGGCCACCCTTCCACACCACAGACACGTTCTGGCATAGCCAGGAAACAGCCACGTCCAGAATCTCCAATCCTGTTCCATTTTCTGCCATTCCTGAGTGCTGATGGTTTGAATAAATGAGCCTTGGATTTCAGCTGCCTGCTCTGGGCAGGCTGAGTTGGCAAATTCCCTTTGCTCCAAGGGTGGCCAAGGGGCTGCACAGCCCAATTTCCCTTCTCCTTTCTAATCAGAATTCACAGAAATCCTGCTGAGCTCCTGGGTCTGGACGAAGGGATAAAACCTCAGCATGAACTCCTTACACTGATTTCAGTGGGAATTTGCAGCTATCCCATGTCCATTCCTGGGAATCAGGCCCAGCTTTGCTCTGAACTCTGCACTAACATCAGCTCTGCACTTGTCCAGTGGATTCTGGTTGTGTTTGAAGGATTTTTATAGCCATCTACCAGTCCTGCTCTGAGCTCGTGTTCCTCTGTATGAACAGGAAAACAAGGGATCCTTGTCAGTCAAGTGAGCAAGAACTTGGGATTTTTGTGCAGAAAAAGCCTCAGCTCTGAGATGTGGGGTTATAAAGGATGGAGCATCTCAGCAGGACAGCTGGGTAAAAAGGGCTTTCCCAAGGAAAAGGATCCCCACTGCAGGGCAGGATTTGGATTTTGCAGCCATAGGCTGTTCCTTGTGTGAATGGAGGACTGAAGGAGCTGCAGCCCCTCACAGCTGAGGGAAAACCAGAGGGGAATTGCCCTTCAGGGGGCGGTTTGAAAGTAATCCAATTTAAAATATAATATACAGAGCTGCTGTTCCCTGTGTGCCAGGGCAGTGACTGTGCATGTGTGACCTTTTGGGGAGCATTTCCACCAGTTCCACACATTTCAGGACATAAATTCCCAGGTTCAAGCATCAAACTTCACAACATCAGCCTGAGCAAATCACTGAGACCTCAACACTTGATATTTACCTCAGCAGGACATTAAAAATCCCATATCTGCAGTGACACACTGGGCCTTTGGGTGAGGAGTTTCCCTTTGTGCTTTACTACATTTTGGCTGCTGAAAGCTGCCAGTGGCAGTGGTTTCCTTTCAATAGCACCGAGCTCTTGCCCCTCTGCAGCTGGCAGAGATGAGGAGGGCACTGGAGCTCCAGGCACAGAAAAGACAAGGCAGAGCTTGGATGGTGAGAGTGTGTGCAGTCCCAAGGAGATTGGGAACAGGAGCAGCAGAGGAGTTACAGTTTCCTTTGTTCTGTTAAAAGGAAAAAGGAAACACATCAGGAAACCAGACTGCGGAGCACAGGAAGTCTCACTCTGGCTGATAAAAAGGAACTGATGTGAGGTTGGTTCAATGCAGTTATAAGTCAATCAAGCTTGGAACAACAAGAAGAGATATTCAGAAGAAACCAGAGAGCCAAATTTTGCATTTAGCTGTAAAAAGAGTATTTTAACCGCTCCTAATATTTTCCTTATCTTGTTGGGTTTTTTTTGTTTTTTTTTTTTTTTTTTTGAAGAAAAGCTGCTATAAAAGCCATTCAAATGAGTATTTTCTCATCATACAGATGTCGGTTTCCTGAACTCACCACACCTTCCCCTGACCCTACCATACCTTACTCCAGTTTCTTTATTTCACTCATCAACCAGCTTAAAAAACTGTATTCTTGCTGATTTATCTCTTCCCCTCAGATCAAAACCAGCAGTATTAAGAAGGGCAGTTTTTTGCTGAATGAGGAATCAGCAGATGAGTAATGAGAGGCTCTGCTGCCCACTGGGTTATTTTTCACTGCCTCTGGATGACTGACAAGGATTGTAACGTTCAGTTCCTGGGTGTGCAGCTTTGGCAGGCTGGGCTTAAGGCTTTCTAATTTATTTTAATTGTTTCTGACTCCTTCACAGCCCTGGTAGAGTCCTAGGCTGGTCTATGCTGGAAGAACAAGAAGGAAATAAATACAAATAAAGCAGCAAGCTTAACCATAACACTTCCTCTCCTGGGCTGTGCTTCTTACTGGATTTTAGTGAAAAATCAGGAAAAGAAAGAATGCTGAACATGAATGAAGGGTTATTTTCTGTGCAGCATCCTGAAGAGAAGCAAAGGCTGGAATTGCACAACCCCTGGGAGACTGAAGCTTCTTCCTCTATTTCCCCTGCTCCTTGCCAGGGTGTTATTCCCAAGTTTTGCCTTCGGTGCTGTTTGGAGAAGCAAGAGGTTTGTCAGGAGAGCCTGAAGCTCCTGCTGCACATCCCTTTGCTCTGGGGCTGGGGAGAGCTTCAGCTGGGGGAGGAGGCACAGGGAGGCACCGTTTGTGGTGAGCTCAGAGCCACCTTCCAGGTGGGTGTTACCGCAGGGGAGATGCACATCAGTAATTATGTGGCTGGTAATGAGAGGGAGGAAGAAAACAAGCAGAAAATGCATCAACATCTCAAAGGCTTTGATACCTGGAACTCAGCAGAGCAGAGCAGGCACTGTCCTGGCGCACACATTGCTGTGCATACAGCTGAAGGGTGGGAATGGCACCCCCTCACTGCCCAGAGCACAGCCACACTGCCCATGGCACCCCCTGCCTGCCCATGGCACCCCCTCACTGCCCAGAGCACCCCCTGCCTGCCCCTGGCACCCCCTGCCTGCCCATGGCACCCCCTCACTGCCCAGAGCACCCCCTGCCTGCCCATGGCACCCCCTCACTGCCCATGGCACCCTCACTGCCCAGGGCACCCTCACTGCCCATGGCACCCTCATTGCCCAGGGCACCCTCACTGCCCATGGCACCCCCTGCCTGCCCATGGCACCCCCTCACTGCCCAGAGCACCCCCTGCCTGCCCATGGCACCCCCTCACTGCCCATGGCACCCTCACTGCCCAGGGCACCCTCACTGCCCATGGCACCCTCACTGCCCAGGGCACCCTCACTGCCCATGGCACCCCCTGCATGCCCATGGCACCCCCTCACTGCCCAGGGCACCCTCACTGCCCATGGCACCCCCTCACTGCCCATGGCACCCCCTCACTGCTCAGGGCACCCTCACTGCCCAGGGCACCCTCACTGCCCATGGCACCCCCTCACTGCCCATGGCACCCCCTCACTGCTCAGGGCACCCTCACTGCCCATGGCACCCCCTCACTGCCCATGGCACCCCCTCACTGCCCAGGGCACCCCCTCACTGCCCATGGCACCCTCTCACTGCCCAGGGCACCCCCTGCCTGCCCACGTGTCTGAGGTGACACAGCACCCACAACTCAGCTCCACCTCAGACAAATGATTCCCAAGGGAGGCAGAAATCCACATTTGGGGGGGATATTTTAGGCTGTATTTCAAACCCAGCTATAAATGTGCAGCCACACTCTTCTCTGAAAATTCATGTTGGCTCAGAAAATGTCCTTGGCCCTTGCCCAGGGCTGTGTGACAGGCCTCTGGCACTGAGGTGCCCTCATGCAGCTCCTTTAGATGCCAGGGCTTCATGGGGCACCTGTGTTCAGGTGTGCACCAGAGCACAGGGCAGGCACAGGCAGGGAAACAGACCTGCTGTCCAATTCAGGTGAGAGATGTGAAGAGAATTTCACATTTCTGGTGCAAACTGTCTTCAAACCAAGTTGTAGAACTCAACTGGATGTGTTAGACCTGCTTTTTCCAGGGGCACATCCATGCACACCAGGCTTCTGCAGCTTCAGGGGTTTAGCAAACCCACAAATACCCGAACCCCTGAAGGTGATGCTGCCCTGCTCCTGCTGGTGCATGTCAGCTCTAGGGTGGGACACAGGGACTCTCTGTGAGTGCTCAGGTGAGCTCGGGCACAAGGACACACTTTTGTTTTTCAAGGGCAGCTGATGAGGGGCTGTAATGGAACCTCAAACACCGATGGGCTGTGGGGGAAGAAAGGCAGGGAGGTGCTCTGTGCTGAGGCTGTGCATTCATGTGTTCCAGACCTGACCCCTCAGAGCAGATGGGAGCTGAACTCAAGGGGAAAACGTTCCTGTAAGTCCAGGAAGGGCAGACCTGAAGGAAATAAACTCTGCTGCCTGCAGACCTTGCTCCAAGTGCCCTTCCCCCAGCACATCTCACCTCTCAGGGTGACATCTGAGAGCTCACCCCGAGCTGCAGCCTCCCCTGTGCTGCTCCTGAGGGTGACCCTGCAAGGAACAGCATCCTGCACCCCACAGAATGCCAGGGCAGGAATCCTGTGAGCAGGGACACAGGCTGCTCCTCCCCTCATCTCACAGAAGGAATCGCCCAGAAATAAAATCAATAACTCAAATAAAAGCATGAAATCCTCAAGACACGCATTGCTACTCCTTTGAGTGACCACATCCTGTGGAGGTGAAGAGAAACTACACCAGGCTCTCAGCACCTCAAAGCCTGACAGCAATACCCCGAGGGCTTCAAATCCAAGCCCTTGCATTGTTCTCTTGGGTAAAGGTTCTCTTCAGAGAAATCCTCATTTTTTTTGAGGAAATAATCTATTTTTGAGGAGGAAAAAGTACATTACAGGCTCAGGAAAGGCTTTCCCAGTGTTTGCTGCCAACTGGGAGTCAGCACTGAACGCTCTGATCTAGCAGCATCCAGCAGGACACCAAGGCTGGAGGTTCATGCTAAGGGAAGAGATGTCCTTTGCACACAGATCTCGAGGGGAAAATTCAAAATATCCCCATCAAAAAATATCCCCATAAAAAAATATCCCCATCATAAAACCTTTCTAAATAGTTTTTGATGTTAGAAAGTTATTATGCAATATAAGTATCTTTGAATGAGGATTAGGGTAGGAGGGAACATTGCTGTTCATGCCCTGGAAATTCCAGATGGTTTTGTTCCAAATTGCTTTTGAGGGACAGCAACATGGAAAGTTGTTGTCCCTCAAATCTTTGTGATTTATTTATTATTTTTCCAGTGTGGAGATTAGGAGCCTTGCCCCAGGAGTCAACACCCTCTAGCCAGGAAAGGCCATCCCTCTGGGGCCAAAGCTGGGGTGATTAAAAAGAGCCAAACAGACACGAAAATTGCTCAAAAAGGAAACATTTTCTTAGTCTGAGATCCCCACGGCCAAGTTTGAGAGCGAGAGCAAACGCCTCCAGCTCACAAACGACAGAGATTGCTCCAAAACCCGGCCCCACCCTTTGCTATGGCAACGCCAACACACCAGTCCTGCATTCAAGGACCTGCTCTCCTCCTCTTCCACAATGCGAAGTCCTCGCTGAACGCCCCTCAGAGGGGCTCTCTGATGGCCTCAACATCAGGATAATTTTATTTTCCTGGAATGAAGGCAAGAGCCACACAAAATGTGCTTTTTCACGAACAGGCAGGCTCTGGCCAGTATATTTGCTTTAATTATTCTCCACACATAAAGTGGAACTGAAACAATTAAAGCAGCTCGAAACCACACCAGTTGTTATTGTGAGGAAGGCCATGCATGAGCATCTTGCTGTTGTTGAGATGTGCCCTTTTCTGATTTATTGTGAGGCAGTGAAACCCAAGTCCCACAAACACAATGCAAGTCCGTCAAAGTGGGGTGTTAACCCAAAGAAGATGGGATTTGAATGTCTAGGGGCACAATAAAAATGTTGGTGACTATTTACAGTTAGTGCTAACACAAGAGTCAGCAGTTACACTGGCTCAAATCATCATCTGCCAGTGCTATTGGCAGAATATGAACAGAAGGTGGAAATAACTGAGATTTCCTGCACTTCTTCCTCCACAGAGCTCTTTGAGCAGGGGACACTTCCCAAGCCAGCCAGTTCTGCTCACAGATTACACAGATTATTTAGAGAATGCAGCAAAAACCACCACCGACCTCCTCAGCAGGTGACCTGATTCTCCTCAAGATAAATAATCCTTTGAGAATAAATACAAATGGGTTCATTTCTATGGGGCATTGGCTCAGCACTGTCACATGTGATGTCAGTCAGTGCATGGTGGGGAATGGTGACTTAAAATCCTGAGCTGATCCTGTGGTTTATGTTTATATCCATGGAATTCCCTGCTTGAGGCCAACTCCATTCACACTTGCACTCAATGTCCACGTGGGATCCA
This sequence comes from Melozone crissalis, assembly GCF_028551555.1. Taxonomy (NCBI): domain Eukaryota; kingdom Metazoa; phylum Chordata; class Aves; order Passeriformes; family Passerellidae; genus Melozone; species Melozone crissalis. The sequence continues at coordinate 3,494,697 of NW_026535896.1, read as the reverse complement.
TGTCCTCAAGGATCATCCCAACCACGTTTATTCTCTGCCCATGCTCTGTGCCCCAGCATGGCTCTGAGCCCTTGGGACAGCTCCAGGCTCCAGTGGGTTCATCCCTTCACCTGCAGCTGGGCAGGTGTGCAGGTAAATTACTCTAGGGAGGTAAAACAGCAGTCAGAGTCATCAAGGTCCTTTCTGACAAAAAGATGAAGAGTAAAAGTACAAGCCTGTCTTGGTAATGTAGCCTGAGACAAAGCCAAATGCTGGAGATTGCAGGCAAGGTAGAGGTTTGCAAAGCAGGCTGGACCCAAACTCCTGCATTTGCCAGCCTGCAGTTAAAGGCTTCAGCTCAATTAAAACAATTAGTCTGTGCAATAGTAATGCATAGGCTTAAAAAACAGCCACTTGTCAAATTTAAATTGCTCAAGAAGAAAATAATCAGCAGGGCACAGCCCTGTCCCAAATCCAGCAGTTGTCCTCTCCAAGGACAGGAATATTTCTGAGTTTGGGGTGGGAAGTGCCTTTCCCCACGCCGGAACTCAGATTTCATCTGGGACCGCCCCTGTTCTTGCTGTAGATGATGAAAGAACCTTTCTCAGTGTTTTTCTCGCTCTCCAGTCACTCATGTGCATCTTTCTGCCATATTTCTCCCAACACAAATGCAGAGCGCTGAGATAAAGCAATGCCTGCATGGCAGGGCAGAGCTGAGGGCACCATCGCTGTTGACTTGCTTTGCTCTGGATGTGCCCTCAGAGTCACACCCACCCTGCAGCACGGGTTAAAGACAGAGCTCAGCACACCAAAGGCACTGCAGCATCTCCAGCCACATCCTCTCGTGCTGCCCTTCACCTGTGAGAGCCAGGCAAGGGGGTCTCACCCTTCCCTGCAGCCACTGTCTCTGTGGGGAGCTGGCACTGCCTCCAAACCACAGGGTTCTTTCTGCCCAGCATGAGAATTTACAAGAAGTCTCAGCTAATCCTTTGGGCAGGATAGGAGCACAGAAAGAGGACACATTGGCAGAGGGGACAAACAGGGACCTGCTGAGCCTGGAATGGCTAGGTAAAGGAGCCCCGGAGGAGATCCTGTGTCTGGATCCCATCTCTGAGTCCTTTCTCTGGATCCCATCTCTGGGTCCTTCCTCTGGATCCAATCTCTGGGTCCTGTCTCTGGATCCCATCTCGGGATCCCATCTCTGGGTCCCATCTCTGGATCCTGCCTCTGGATCCCATCTCTGGATCCCATCTCTGGGTCCTGTCTCTGAATCCCATCTCTGGATCCTGCCTCTGAATCCTGTGTCTGGATCCCATCTCTGGCTCCCATATCTGGATCCCATCTCTGGGTCCTGTCTCTGGATCCCATCTCTGGATCCCATCTCTGGGTCCTGTCTCTGGATCCCATCTCTGGGTCCCATCTCTGGGTCCCATCTCTGGATCCCATCTCTGGATCCCATCTCTGGGTCCTGTCTCTGAATCCCATCTCTGGATCCTGCCTCTGAATCCTGTGTCTGGATCCCATCTCTGGGTCCCATATCTGGATCCTGTCTCTGGATCCCATCTCTGGATGCTGGTTCTCCCAGTCCCAGGAGAGTCAGACCCTGCCCTGGCAGGGCAGCAGGGCACAGGGCAGAGGCTGCAGAGCGGGCACAGGGCAGAGGCAGAGGCTGCCCAGCAGCCCCAGGGCAGTGGCAGAGGCTGCAGAGCGGGCACAGGGCAGAGGCAGAGGCTGCCCAGCAGCCCCAGGGCAGGCCCAGCCCCGGGCAGTGACCCAGGCTGTGGCCGAGTTCCTCCTTTGGCCGCAGCGTGACTGAGCCCAGCTCGGAGCTGCAGTTCCTCATCCCCAAACCGCAGCCGGGGGGAGCGGGGGGCAGCGGGGACCCGAGCAGCTCCCGGGGGCTCCGGGGGACAGGGGCACAGCCCAGCTCTGCTCAGGGATGGGCAGGGGGCTCCTGGCCTCTGCACAACGGCAGGTCCACGTGTGCACCACCGCAAAGGCACAGATGGGGAATTTCTGCACTTTCACTGCACAATATTTAGGGCTCCGCAAATCAAAGAAAGTTGTGGTGCATTAAATGTATCCTGAATGAGGCCCAGGTTACTTTTGCTACAGATCTGAGGAGGTGGAGGGGAAAACCTGTCTTATTCCAGCCATGCCTCCCAAATATTGTGCTTTCAACACTCCTGCTTTCTCCCTTCCTTGCTGACATTCACCCTTTCATTCCCTCTTTCTTTCCTCTTTCCATTTTCTCTTCCTGTCCATCTCCTTCCCTCCCCCTTCTCTTGAGACCTTTCCAAACCGTGCACTTGTCACAAGCTGCAATCTAAGGGAGACAGTTTCAGTTCCTGCCCGTTTGCAGCTTTGTTCTACCCAGGTCAGCAAAATTAAAAAAAATAGGAAAAAAAAAAAAAAAGAAAGGAAAAAAATTAAAAAAAAAAAAGAAAAAAAAGGCACTTTTAAGGCGAGCTCGACACCCCACCCAGGCAGGCGATAGGCATCTTTCGAAATCATCCAACCCAAACACACCCACAGCGTCTCTCGCTTCAAGGCTCCTCTGTTCGAGGGCTCCTGTCCCGCAGCGCTCCCCAAGAAGAGCCCGTCACACTCACACAGGGGTCCCCCAAAGGCAGCCCGGTGCTGCCCCGGCTTGCAGGAGCACTGGGGGAGCTGGAAGGGCTCGGTCCGTCCCGCAGGGGCTGAAGGAGCGGCCGGGGGGCAGAGGGGGAACCGCTCCCAGCCCCAGCAGCGTCCCTGGTTGCTCAAGGCCACCCGAGGTTGGTGAGCTTGGTGGTTTATTTGCTCACTCTGCTTCCCTTTCCCCCGAGCCAGGGCGATGTTTCTCCTCCAGCCCGGGGCTTTTTCCCCGCCAATAAAACCAAGAAAGCTGCTGGAGGAGCACGGGCGACCACCAGAGCCAGAGCGCCGGGGCCGGGCCGGGCCGGGACAGACGGACAGCGGGGGCAGCTCCGAGCCGGGAGCAGGAGCTGCCGCTGGCACTGCCCCGAGCCGGGCACTGCCCGACCCTCCCGGGCCCTGGCACTGGGCACGAACCGGCTGCGAACCCCCGAGCACCGGGGAGGCCCCGGGAGAGCCCCGGGAAGCGGCGGCCAAAGAGGAGGAGGAGGAGAAGGAGGAGGAGGAGGAGGGAGCCCGGCCGGAGCCGGCCCCCAGCCCCGCGCCCCTTCCCAGAGCCCCCCAGCCCGAGGGGACCCCCAGCCCCTCCTGCCCTTACCTTAATAGTGCCGTCCATCGGGAAAAACTTCCAGCCGGGACCAGCAATATTCCACACATTGACCCGGTTTAGCCTGCGACTGACGCCTGCTGAAGTTTTTTATCCTTCTCTCTCTTTTCGCTCTTGTCGCTGCCCTTCCAGCGGTTTTGCTGCTCTCTCCGTACCCCCTCTCCCCCTCTCTCTCCCTCCCTCCCTCTCTCTCGGTCTCTCTCTTTTTTTAACTTTCCTTCTTGCAGCAGAGCGAAAAAGAGACAGTTAACCGGATGAAACGTTTTTTTCTGCTAATTTTGGGAAGTGAAGTCACTCGAGGAGGAAACCTTCGTCTCTACGCTGGTCCTGCCTTCTTGGTGAAAATATATATATTTTACATACAGGATATTTGCTCCATTTAGATAAGAGGGGGCAGAACAATAGCCACCTCTGTCGCAGCTCCTGTTTGTCGCTGGGACAGCCCGGCCAGCGCAGAGCTTGCCTCGCACCCCGTGTTAGGCAGCCTGTGTCATCTCACGGCTCCGTTTAACGTGGGCTTTTGCCTTTTTTTTAATTTTTTTTTTTTCTTTTGGCTGGAGCAGCTTTCGCCTGACTCACTGAATTTCCGTCTCTTCCCACAGATTTTTTTATTAATGCGTTTTCCAGTCAACGGGAAAAATTAAGGGGAGAAAACCGTAAATGCAATTCGGTGACGGCAGGCGGAGGGAGAAGAGAAAAACTCTGGCGATTAAAGCGAATTTAAAGCATGTTTCGAGCCCTCTCCTTCACGCCTCCCAGCACGGAGCGTGAGCCGAGGGTGCAGCCGCTGCCAGGAGCGAGCGCTGAGTGCAACAATGCAGGACAGACAGACGGATCCAACACAGAGTGCAGTAATGCAGGACAGACAGACGGATCCAACACAGAGTGCAGTAATGCGGGACAGACAGACGGATCCAACGCTGAGTGCAATAATGCAGGACAGACAGACGGATCCAACACTGAGTGCAGTAATGCAGGACAGACAGACGGATCCAACACAGAGTGCAGTAATGCAGGACAGACAGACGGATCCAACACAGAGTGCAGTAATGCAGGACAGACAGACGGATCCAGCACGGGCTGCGGGCAAGCCGAGGCTCTCGGCCGCTCCGGCCCCTTCGCTCAGTCCCGCTGCTCTGGCGGGTGGGATGTGGGGCTGGGAAGGGAAGGCGCTGCCATGGATGGTTTCTGTCCCTTCTTTCAGGTGTCGGAGCCCTTTCCCAGACTCCGCACTGATGTGAAACCCCCTCAGAGCGGGGGGGACACCCCCACTTGATAACCACGTCAGAACCTCCCAGTCAGCACCGGAACAGCCGCTCGGTGCCGTGCCCTGACGGGCACCGCAAACAGCAAACAAACCCCTCAGCCCCTAAACCTCGCTCCAGAGCCCCTGACGCGCGATCCTCCCTCATTGAGAGCGCGGCGAGCGGCAGCAGAACGCGCGTTTTCCTCTTTCCGGGAAAAGCCGAACCTTTCCAAAGGGAAATGAGACAATCCCCGCCTGTGCTGCTCCCCGGCCAGGCCAGAACAACCACAGCGGACACAGCATGCAACAGCCCTCCTGCCCCCCTTCCACAAACCGGGCACACAGCGAGGGAAAGGAAAGGAGGGGAAGGCAAGAGAGAGAGGAAGGTGCCAGGGCAGCAGGGCACCCTGCCCGTCGGGGGACAGCGTTACCTTGTGCAGTGCCAGTCGCGTCCAGGCTTTTTGTTCCCCCCTGTCCTTAGTCCAGCCACGGGGAAGGGGATGAGGGGAAGCAAAGTTATATCCAGAGTTATCCTGCCCCTGCTCCTTCCAAAAGGGAAAAGCAATAATGCCACCAGTGTTTCTCCCCGGCTGCGGCAGGGATGCTTTATTAATACTTTATTTCTCCGAGCCCGAGGCTGGCAGGAGAGAGCCGCAGATCCCCCTTGCCCCTCCCTCCCCTCCCTCCCCCTCCTCCGAAATTAGCCTCATCAATTCAGCTACAATTTTTCAGTTCGGATGCAGACACGGGGCTGAACGTGACCAGACCTGGAGGTTTTTGGCTCGCTGCTCGCCAGCGCTTGGGGCCGCCTGCAGCGGGGGGAGCGCCCGACCCCGGCCCCTCCTGCCTGCCCCCCGCTCCGGGGCTGCGCGGGGTCCCCCGAGAGCCGCACATCTGGATGCTGCTAGCGGGGTCAGGTCCCCCCTCGCCTAGGGCCACAAAACTGGAGTTCAATTAAAAGAAATCACCGTTAACCCTTTGCTTCCCTCATTCCTCTTGCTTTTCCGTGCCCACTGTCCTGCCCCTTCTCCCCCAGTGCTCCGGTCCCGGCTCCCCCCTCGGCGTTCCCACAGCGACCAGAAAAGCGAGAGGGTAAAGGGAAGAGTGAAACGCATCCTTTTAAAACCCGAATGGTTTCCTCTCTAGACAGCGCTCCCCGCCAGCCCCGGCAAACAACGCGGGTGGGGGGTGAGGGAGAGGACAGGTTGAGGATCTCCACCGCGAAAGGAAAGGGGGAAAATCCCTTGGAAGGAGCCTCTGTCACCCACCCACCTCACAGGGAAACTTTGAGTCGGGCTGCGGGACCGACAGCGGGGCAGCTGAGGATCCGGGAGAGGGGGGGGAACCACCTGAAAACGGGCCCAGCTCCCGGGAGAGGAGCCCGACACCCCAAACTCCTGAGCCCGACACCCTCAAACCCCTGAGCCCGACACCCTCAAACCCCCTGAGCCCGACACCATCAAACCCCCTGAGCCCGACACCCTCAAACCCCTGAACTCGACAGCCCCAAAACTCCCTGAGCCCGACACCCTCAAACCCCTGAGCCAAACAATCCCAAAACCTCTGAGTCCGACACCCTCAAACCCCCTGAGCCCGACACCCTCAAACTCCTGAACCCAACACCATCAATTCCCTGAGCCCGACACCCCCAAAACCCCTGAACCCGACACCTCAAATCCCCTGAGCCCGACTCCTCCAACACCCTGAGCCCGACACCTCAAATCCCCTGAGCCCAACAGCCCCAAAACTCCCTGAGCCCAACCCCAACGCTGAATGTCACCCATCTTCAACCCCAAAACCCCCTGAGCCCGACCCCCTCAAACCCCTGAGCCCGACACCCTCAAGCCCCCTTTGAGGGGGTTTTTGTCCCTTCAGCTCCGGGCTGAAAGGACAATCAAATCCGGCCCCTCCGCGCATCCCAAAGCCGGGCAGTTGCCAGACAGACCCCCCCGCCTTCCCACCGGGAGATATTTTTGGGACCCAGCTCTGCATTTTATGGCCACACGGGCACCGTGACCCGCAGGGGTTTGTTTTGCATGTCTGGGGATGAGCGGAGCCTGCTCCGGTCACTCGTGATAGCGGGGCTGGCAGGGATGCTCCGCGCTTCTCCTCCGAGGTTTGGTCTAAAGCAACATTTGGGAGAATCCAAGAGATAAGGGAATGAGCGGAGGTGTTACACACTCCAAGGAGAAGCCGAACAATCTGATCTTTTCCGCCCAAATAACGAAAAATAGAAGCTTTGCATTATTTTTTCTTTCTGGTTTTGTTTTAATCCCCCACCTTCCACCCCACCTCCCCCCCCAAAAATTAAAAAAAAACCCAAAAAACAAATACCCCCTAAAAACCTCAAAGCCAAACCCAAAGCCACCTTTGAAGTTACTCCATACTTTTTGGAAAAGGCTGAAATATTCATAACCTCCGGACGCCAAGCTCTGAATCATCCGAGGTGGTTGTGCCGTGACTCTGGGCATTTAACTGTTATTTAACTGAGTATTTGACTGAGCTTTTACCTGGTATTTCACTGAGTATTTAACTGTTATCTAACTGGGTTTTTAGCTGTTTTTGCATGTAACCAAGAAGGAGGGAGCCGAGGCAGGCGGGGGAAAGGCGGGCACGGGGCCGAGCAGGATCTGTCGCCACTCTGGATCTGTCGCTCGCCCTTCGGATGCTCATGTACGTACAGCAAAGGAACTGGGATCTGCTTCATGTGGTCACTGCCAGACAGCTGGAAAATCATTTGATCTTGGCAACCACGAAGATTTCAAATGCTTACATCGGGACGGGCTGGTAGAAATCAGTTACTCCTCTATTATTATTATTTATTATTATTAGTTTTATATGTCACTCCGTTAACGAATGAAATGGAATTGTCGAGCGGCATTGTTAATTAGCTCAATATCGATCTCGGGCGCCTGGCACGTCCCCACCTCCTGTCCCCGTCCTTGGGGCTGCTCCCAGCCCCACACGGAGAGGGTGAAAACGCCGCGATCCGAAGGGAATGAGGAGCCACTGGGGGGATGTGGTCTGGAGCTTTTTCGTGTCCAGACCCAAAGGAGTTAACCCTCGGTGTAGTTCTGTGCCAATCCCTCCCAGAACCCCAAAGATTTGGATTTTCTGTCTGTTACCCACGCGGGATTAGCGGGCATCACTCCATAATTAAAACCGTCCGGTTATTCGCTAGGAACAAACACAATGGAAACCTTCCCCAGCCCCACTGCAGGTTGGGAATCTGATTTTCCGAGGAGGGGAGAGGGGATTGGCTTCTGTCACCCTCTGTGACCCCAACAGCATCAGCTGAGCTCTCTCTGAGCCCAGCCTGGAGCTGTGGCTGTGAAATAACGCGGGGATAGAGGAGGAGAGCTCAGAAAACCCCAACATCCACGGCCGGGCTTTGTGGCTAGAAAGAGCCTCATTTCCCACTAAATGTGACCAAGTGTCCCCTTTGTAAAACGAGCTTTCCAGGCACGTGTATTTCCACAGCCCGCGGGTGCATTGTGTGTGATATATATCCAATAATATATAATATAATGTATATCCAATAATATAATATAGTATATAGTATATAGTATATACTATATAGTATATACTATATACTATATAATATATAATATAATCCAATAGCCGCTTTTCAGATAACCTGCCACAGGTTCCATTCCCTCTGAACGTGGGCACAATTCCGTCATTCTGGGCTTGCAGGGGCCGGAGTTTATCCCGCTCCAGCCTTCCCTGGAGGGAAATTCTCCCCCAGCTTTAGGGAACGTTTAAAATCCCCGACTCTGACTTTCCCCTGGCACTGACCCCATCGCAGAAAGAAAAACGCGACGTGTTTGTTTCTTTTCTAACCCCACGTTCTTACAAGCAAAAAGCCCAAACTGCAGCCCTGGGATTTAATCCCCCCCCGAAACGAATCCAAATTTTAGACCCAACGAATTGGGCAAACCTCCGCTTTTCAGCCGCAGCAATAAAAGGGGATCGGGAGAGGGGATCAGAACTGGAGGATCGGGTCCTTCCTCCCCACAGGAACAGCAGATCTGGGAGCTGAAGCAGGGAAGTTATTCCCCGCTAATCGCTACTAAGTAAAACATAATGTCTTAAAAGCGGGGTGGAGAAGATGCGGGAGCTTTGAAGCTGCATCGCAATGAGGGGCGAGCGGGGCGAGCCAGGGGTGTCCTGGATGCTTTTATTTGAGTTCCATGTCCCAATAAAACAGCGCCCGCCCTCCCTCCCTCCCTCCCCCATCCCGCAGTTATTGAAAAGCCGAGGCACAAAAAACAAAAATACCGAAGGCCAAGAAAACAGACTGCAGTGCACTAGCTTCGAACGTCTGGCCCCTCGCTTGAGGCCATAATTAATTTGAGATTTATTTTTATTGGAGAACCCAGTCTCGTCTGACCTTAGCCAAACAAGACTTCAGCGAGACCCTTGATGCGCTTGAATGGAACAGAATATTTCTCTCTAACTTCTCTTCAGGCGGCCGTGCCTGCTTTGAATTTGTTCCTCAGACTTCATATATTTGGAGATTTACAGGAAAGATTTAAAGCATTTTTCCCCTTAGCATTCACTCTCTCTTTTCTTCCCTTTTCGCTCCCCTTTCCCTCCACACCTCCTCTGCTTCTAACCACGGGGCTGGGAGAGCATCGTGAGGGCTGGAATACAAAATTCCCCGGATCCAGCATATTGGGAGGGGGCGTTTTTCCTGTAAATTGGGAAAGAATGGAGCCATTAAAAGGTCGCGGAGCTGGGGAGGGGGTTGGTTGCTGCTGCCTGAAGACGGAGGTCACTGGAAAAGCTCGTCCCTTGTGCCCGATTTATTTTAGAAAGCTCCAACGTGCCACAATTTCAGGAGAAAAACAACTTTTCTCCCACCTCGACTTAAATTCAAGCCGTGTCTTGAAGGTGAAGCGGGAAGGAGCAATGCCAGTCCCGGGCTGAGCACGGGAGAGAGGCACGGGGACACGGAGAGGGATTTTTCTCTTTAAAACAGAGAGATCGGTGCAAACAAGACCTAAATCCTTAAGCTCCAAGTTGTCATAAGGCGTTAATGAACGAGTTGCTAAAAGTCCGACAATTTAGCAGCGTTAGTACTCCGAGAAATGGGAAGAAAGAGAAAGGATTGGGTATAAACGTAATTAGTTTAGGCGGAAGGTGAGTGAGAAGGAGCTCAAGCAGCTCCTGCCCCCGGAGCCACCGCAGTGCCCACCCTGGAGGTGCCGGGGAGCAGGACTGGAACCCTCCGGGATGCCAGCAATGGGGAAAACGGGGAAAAAATAAAATAGAAAAAGCAGAGAAGGACAAAGCGCTGGAGGATGCGCTCAGTGGGAACATCAGCACCCGGAGAGGGGAAACGCCAGCTCAGGGAGGATTTGGTTCTTTGGTTTTGCCGTTCCTGCCGGGCTCGGGCTCTCAGCAGCTCCTGTTCCTGCCCATCCCTGAGCACCTGCGGCTGACCCTACACCAACCCCGCTGCAAACCGAACCAGATCCCGGGATATTCTCTCCTGGCAGCCCATTCCCTGCTCCTGTCCGGCGTGCCAGGCTTCGGCAGTGCCCGCTCCAAAGAAACCTCCACTGTTTTGTCCTTAAAATAAGAGTTTACCCCCTTTTTCTTTAGGGCTTCTGTAAACTTTGCAGCGCAGGGAGAGCAAGAACAAACCCAATATTGTTCCCAGCCACGCAGCCCCTTTTCCCTGCATGAATATCCTCCTTTGTGCTGCAGCACAAACCTTAGGGCTGCCTTAAACCCGGGCTTAAAGCGGGAACCTGGGGTTCCTTCTCGAGCAGAATCCATCACCTCCATCTCCGTGCCCTGCCCGGGGCTGGGGCTGCAGGACCGCGGGGGTGACACCGGGACAGCCCCTCCTGCTCCAGGGGACCTCCCGGAGGGGTCTGGCCTCGGGGAGCAGGAAAGGAGCTCCAGGAAAAGCAAAGTGGCTCCAGGAAAAGGAAAAGGGCTCCTGGAAAAGGAAAGGAGCTCCAGGAACAGGGAAGGCGATCCAGGAGATGGAAAGGGGCTCCAGGAGAAGGAAAAGAGCTCCAGGAGCTGGAAAGGAGCTCCAGGAGATGGAAAGGGGCTCCAGGAGAAGGAAAAGGGCTCCAGGAGCTGGAAAGGAGCTCCAGGAGCAGGGAAGGCGATCCAGGAGATGGAAAGGAGCTCCAGGAGGAGCAAAGGAGCTCCAGGAGCAGTAAAGGAGCTCCAGGAGAAGGAAAAGGGCTCCAGGAGCTGGAAAGGAGCTCCAGGAGCTGGAAAGGAGCTCCCGGAAAAGGAAAGGAGCTCCAGATAAAGAAAAGGAACTCCAGGAGAAGGAAAAGGGCTCCAGGGGCTGGAAAGGATTCCAGGAGATGGAAAGGAGCTCCAGGAGCAGAATAGAGGGCCCTAGGAAGAGTAAGGAGCTCCAGGAGCAGGGAAGAGGTTCCAGGAACAGGAAAGGAGCTCCAGGAACAGGAAAAGGAGCTCTAGGAGAAGGAAAAGGGCTCCAGGAGGAGAAAGGGACTCCAGGAGAAGGAAAGAAGGTCCAGGAGCAGGGAAGGAGCTACAGGTGTAGGAAAAGGGTTCCAGGAGCAGGAAAAGGAGCTTCAAGAGCTGGAAAGGACTCCAGGAACCGGAAAGGAGTTCCAAGAGCAGAAAAAGGGCTCCAGGAGGCATAAGGGGCTCCAGGAGAAAGAAAGGAGCTCCAGGAGCAGGAAAAGAGCTCCAGGAGATGGAAAGGGGCTCTGGGAGAAGTAAAGGGGTTCTAGGAGCAGGAAAAGGAGCTCTAGGAGAACAAAAAGGGCTCCAGGAGGAGTAAGGGACTCCAGGAGAAGGAAAGGAGGTCCAGGAGCAGGAAAAGGGCTTCAGGAGCAGGAAAAGGGCTCTAGGAGAACGAAAAGGGCTCCAGAGGCAACAAGGGAGAGAGGCTGAGCCGGCCCCGGGCAGTCTCAGAGCGGGCAGGGCACGGGAAGCGAAAGCAGAAGCTCTGAGTGTGCGAGCAGCAGGCGATAAAGGGAATGAAGCGTTTGGATGTTGCCCAAGGGCAGAGAAAAGCGCGGGTGAGCAATGAACCCCCAAATAATCCTTGTGCCTTTGCACACATCCGAGAGCTCTGTGGGGGCAGGAGGGGAGCGAGGGCTGCTGTGACCTGGAGGAGCTGTCACAATGGGCATAATTAAAAAATCAGAATTCACAGGTCATGTTGCTTTGCTTATGGCTCTAATTCTTTCCATATCCCTCCAGTCAGGATTGCAGTGCTGTCTTCTTTTAAAATTTAATTTCCCAATTACATTCTGTGTTTCATTCTCTAAAGTCAAGTCCCCGTGTTCAGATGAGATTAGCGCCCTCTGATACACTGTGAATTATTAAATATTCACAGATCAGCCAGTCCCTAATGGCCTGAGGAATAGAAATTCTTCAACACTTATGCAGAATAAGCCATGAAGGACCAAAATTATTTTATATTTCTACAAATTCCCAGCCCTCCATTGAATTAAGGCCCCTATAAGAAGTGAATGTGAGAGAGAAGCTTGGGTCCCCTGTCAGGAGTTCCATGGAATTTGTGTTCCATGGGATTGGGTTCCTGTGTCAGGAGCTCCATGGGATTGGAGTTCCATGGGATTGGGTTCCTCTGTCAGTTTTATGGGATCGGGTTTCCCTGTCAGTTCTGTGGGATTGGGGTTCCCTGTCAGGACTTCCATGTGATTGGGTTCCCCTCTCAGGAATTCCATGGGATTGGGTTCCCCTGTCAGTTTTATGGGATTGGGTTCCCCTCTCAGGAATTCCATGGGATTGGGTTCCCCTGTCAGGAGCTCTGTGGGACTGGAGTTCCATGGGATTGGGATCCTCTGTCAGGAGTTCCCTGGGATTGGGTTCCTCTGTCAGTTCTGTGGGATTGGGTTCCCTCTCAGGAGTTTCATGGGATTGGGTTCACTCTCAGGAGCTCTGTGGGATTGGGTTCCCCTGTCAGGAGTTCTGTGGGATCCAGTTTCCCTGTCAGTTCTATGGGATTGGTTCCCCTGTTCCATGGGATCTGTTTTCAGTGCTCTCAATGACCCCCCTGTGCTGAGATGGAAATCGAGGTTCCAGCCCTGAGTTCCAATCCGAGTGACTCCACACAAAAATCCTCATTAAAACAAAGCATTTTCGATGAAATCCTGCTCTGCCTCCTGCAGCTCCCTCACCTCACCTCACCTCACCTCAGGCTGCTTCTGGTGAGCCATGACAAAAACCCCATGGCCTGAGGGTGTCCCGGGATATTTGGTGAATTTGTTCCTCCTGGGATTCCTGTGGAACACCCTGCAGGTGTGGGGGACACCCTGTAGGGTGGTGGGGGACACTCTGTAGGTGCCCCCTCTGGGCTCCAGCCTGGAGGGATGAGGCATTTTCTGTCCAAGGCACAGAAGAAACCTGAAGTGAATGCACACTGTCCGTCTGTTGGGGAGGATTTGTAGAAAAGATCAATCCCCATCTCTCTTTGTCTGGTGGGGGTAGTGTACACATCCCATAAAAGTAACAGAGAAAATACTTCTCCCTTCCATAAGGCAGCAAGCAAGGCTTGGTGGAGAAGAAATGATCTTAATAAGAAGGGAAGGAAAGGGGCAAGGAAAGGGGCAAGGACACACAAAGAGAGAGGAATTGGGACTCAATCATCTCTCAATCTTCTCCTTTTCCATCTCTGTGCTCCCCAGAGCTTGGGAAGCCCTCCCAGGTGAGGGTGGGCAGCAGGGGGGTCTCAGTGGGACCTGGCTCAGCTGCAGCCACCCTCGAGGATGGGGAGAGGCAGCAGAGACGGTGGGGGTGCCCAGAGCTCCCTGCAGCAGGGAGGGGATCCACACCCACATTTCCACTGCCTGGAGCATTCATCATGCCAGCAATCCTGTGAACAGGCACTGGCAGAGCCTCTCTGCTGCCTCTGGGGGCATTTGGGTCACTGGGGGTGCCACCAAACCCAGAGGGGCAGGGACTGACCTCACCCATGTGCTGAGGGTGCAAACTTCCCTGGATTCCACCACACTCCCACCTTTATGAACAGCTCTGGATGAGCTGCCCAGGCACCTTTTGGTCCCTCTGGGACAGAGCTGCCCAACTCAAACCCCTCAGAGCCAGGGGCAGACCTTTCCTTTGTCTCCAGAGGATTTTGGGTCAGACTCCATGGAAATCCTGTTGATGTTTTAAGCACAGGAACAAATAATTTACCCTGTGCCACCAGAGTGTGAGAAGCTCTGCAGACAAAGCAGCAGAGACAGAATCCTTGCCCAAAACACCCTCAACTGAGGAGGAAGGGCTGTGCCAGAGGCAGAGCCCAGCACCCACAGCTCATTCCTCCCTCCACACTGAGAGTCCCACCTGGGGAGCTCTCCCTGGTGGATACAGCACCAACTCCTGGCAGGAGAGGAGAACCCTGGCCCAGCCCTTCTCCTGCAGCCCAGCCCTGCCTGAGGCTGAGCCAGGGACAGGATCCCAGTCCTGCTGCCATGGCCACTTTTTCAGGCCTCACTTCCACCATTCCAAAGGAATTTTGCTCCCAACAGGACCAGCCCTGGATCTGCTCCCAGCCCAGGGCAATGACACCACTGCAGAGGATGGACAGGGCCTTCCTCTCCTCATTGCAGCCAGAGCATCCCAGGGCATTCCCTGCCTCCCCACAGCCAGTCACACACCAGGGAACCTTCCTGTGCTTGAACCCTGATGAGATTTCATTCCCCAGACTGGAATTCCAGCTGCTTTCCACAATTTCTGTTCCAGAACCTGACCCAGAGCTATGAGAACTTACAGAGCAAAATTATCTCAAGATTCCCTGAAGCACCAAGGTGGGAGTGGGATTGGGGGCTATCAGCCCATGGGGAACCCTGCCCATTCCTGGCTGGAGTTGTTGCAGTGATGTGGAGCAGCTGCACAGCTCAGCCAATGCCACACGACCTGGGATCATCCCAAGCTTGCATTTCCACTGCTGATTGTCCCACAAGTGCCCAAACTGAGCCATGACCTGGCGATTATTCACAGGAATCATCCAGTGGATCATCCCCAGGAATCCTGGGGCACAGATCACTGAGAGAGGGAAAGGGGGGAAAAAACGAGAGACCAAATTCCTGTAATAAATTATTCATTACAAATTATCCACCCAGTTGTAGTTAACACCCTCCTGTGTTTCTTCAGGGACAGGAGAGGCTTGTGGTTTAGATTTTCCCTAAGTGCTGCTGCATGCAGGCTTTGCCTCAAACGTGTAACCCAGATGTCCCAGGCTTGGTTTATTTACATTCTTGGGAGCTGTTGTGAAAAAAACCCTATATGATGTCAAATATAATATAGAGCTCAGCTGAGGTATAAAGGGACAAGGCTGTGCCAGCCCTGCTTGGGTTTTCGTTTTAATCTTTAGAAAAGAAAGAAGCAGAAGTGGCCCATCAAAATATATTGTAAGATCGTTTTTTAAAACTATAAATAAATAAATATATAAATGCAAACAAGTATTTAAAGTGCAAGATCTGGTAATATCGGTCAAAAGCAAAACAAGGTACTACCAGTTAAAAGCCAAAACAAGGTAATATCAATTAAAACCAAAACAAGGTAATATCGGTTAAAAGCAAAACAAGGTAATACCAGTTAAAAGCCAAAACAAGGTAATATCAATTAAAACCAAAACAAGGTAATATCAGTTAAAAACCGAAACAAGGTAAATTTTCCTACTAAATTACATGGAAATATTCAAGCACAGAAAGAAACTTCAGGAGCACAGAAAGAAATCCCGGTGTCACACAGCACTGCCTGGTGTGACAATCCACATCCAAGATGTTTGCCTTTAGCCCATTCAATATTTCCCCCTCTAAATCCATTCTGGAATGGACCTTGCAGAAACCACCCAGCTGCACGGATCATCCTGCACAGGGAGCTCAGGAGCTGGCACGGCAGAGAGAAGAGAGGAAATTCAGCCCTGGCTGAGGACTAAAGGGGCTGGGGAAAGCTGGGAGGAAATGGAAGAACCACGGTGACAGCTCTGGGACAGAGCCCCGAGCACAGCCCCTTGTGCTGCTTCCAGAGCAGCAAAGCTGGAGTTTAACACAGCCTGAACACAGATAACCCAGCAGCGATGAGGGGCAAAAGGGAAATCCACTTGAACTCATTGTTTACCCCCGATAATACAACTTCTGACTCAGCCCTGCATGTTTCCAAAAGGATAAATTCGATATTTCGGTCTCTGACCCCTCTCCCACTGAAGATCAAGGGATTTTTTTTTTCCTGCTAAATTCAGTAAGAAAGGGAATGAGATTTTCAACCAACACAAATGACTGAATTTGGGAGGATTGTGATTTTTGACATTACCTGTTTAAAGATGCTGTCATGTCTTACCTTGACGTAAGACGAAGTGTCTGGGACAGTCTGAAACATCCTTACTTGTTTATTAGATATATTTAAAGGTCCTAAATTTGACCTGAAATAAATCACAAAAACACTCCCAGTCACATATTTGCATATAGAAAAATAAAGGAATAAAGCCTGATCTAAATAATAAGATTGGTAATAAAATATAGAGCGGAATGATCAAGCATTTAAATGTTACTTTTAAAGGACAGAGAACCACATCAACACAGTAACTAAAATCAAGTAAGGGACTCTCAGAACAGGGGTTTATTTCTCTTTTTTAACGCCAGTTTGGTTTTTCCTTTGGATTCTCCCTCCTCCTCAGGAAAAGATCCTCCTTCATGTTAGACCAAAGCAGAGGGAAAGGTTTGACATTTGATTAACTGAATTTCTTAGCCAACAATTAAAAGCCAGCTGAAATACTCGTGTTTTCATGTCGAGCCTAGTTAACCCCATTGACTCGTACCCCGAGCTTTCCCCGGGCTGGGCGAGAGGCATTTGCCTCTCCCGGCTCATTGAAACCATCCCGAGCCATTAACCCGCCGGCCCCGACTGATTTAAGGAGCCTTCCCCACCAACAATAATTAAACCATAAATTAAAATATACCCCGAAAGGAAGCATCGCTGGAAATATTAAAAGAACTCGGGGTTGTCAATCCCGTTTTTATTTGGGGTCCTGCTCAGGCTCTGTTTAGGGCACCCCATCTGTTCTCCTGCACTCGCCAGGTTTGATGAGCTCCTGTTGAACCGGGAATTTTCTGCCTCCAACCCCAAATCGTCCCTGCAGAGATTGACAGCGATGCTGTGCGGGAAAACAACCCCACAGCCACCAAAACACCCCACAAACCGATTTCATTTGTCCTCCCTGATCTCCAGCCCTTGTGGAACGCGCCAGAAACAATTAGCAAAGTGTAATTAGCGAAGTGTAATTAGCGAAGTGCAAGTGGTGAATCATTAAGGATCGCCCTCACACACACCCCCGCCTGATGCTGTGTGCTGGAAGGAAGGGTCAGAGATGGGAATTGCCGCAGGGAAAGGACCCGGCGGGACGGGAGGGATGCGCAGGAGCCGCGCAGGAGCCGCGCAGGAGCCGCGCAGCCCCCGGGGCCGGGCTGGGATTTTCTCCAAGCTCCTGAGGAAAAGCTGTGCGGTCCTGACGGCTTGTCCCGCTCTGATCCGAGCCAGCCTCGGGTTAATTACAGCCCCGCGCTAATGAAGCTGAGACCCCGCACTCCTAGAACATTCCGTGGAGTTCAGGGAAAGGAAAAAAGAAATAAAAACAACAAAAAAACCCCACAGCTCAACAACTGGAAAATAAAAGCTCGCTATCTGCACGTAACCCCCCTTTAATTGATTTTTAAAGTATTTATTGCCCGTCCAGCTGGCACGGGAGGGCAAGCGGCTCTAAGGCGGACAATGTGTTTCTGATAAGTACAATTCCTTTTTTTCCTGTCGTCCTCCCTCCTAACACATTCCAGTTTCTTTTGCTTCTGAACTTGCCACGGGGGGTGGGGGCAGGCAGAGCGGAGGACAAGGTAATTTTGCCTCGCCAGTAAATTTTCTGGGGTCAAGGATTCCCATATTGGTTTTCCCCGCTCTCCTCTTTACCCCTGATTAGCGTCCCCCTCCCGCCTCCTTTACCTCCCTGTTGTAATTACGCCTGTGCATGTAAATAAATACATCTGCACATTTTGGAGCGCTTCTCAGGAGCCTGCAGCGGATTATTTATCAATCGGCTCTCCCTGCCAGCGTCAGCCGCAACAGAAAAAGGCCCCTTAAACAGCTTTTAAATCCTTATTCTTATTGCTATGGTGGAAGGACTCACCTTTTGGAGCCTTTCCCCTCAGCCAGTGGCAGAGCAGTTTGTAAAGATCCAGGTTGGGAGCAAACCCAGCTGCCCTCGCCGCTGCAGTTTTGCGGGGAGAAGAGAGATTTCAACGCGTTGGATCCACAGCAGCGCCGAAGTTAAAATTCCCAGCCCGTCCAGACAGGCTGCATCAAGCAGGCATTTCCTCAGGGGGCTTCTGTGCTGCTCGCAGCTCCAGGACGTGCTTTGCTTTCCTTTCCCTTGCTTCTCTGCCCTCTACTTTTCATTTGATTTCCGTTTTCCCCCCTTATCAATATTCCAGCTGTTCCCTCAGATTATTCGTGGCCATGGGGCATCCTCGCCCCGTGAGCCCTCCTGGCGCTGTGAGCGACTTTAAATAACACTCCAAAAACAGAAAAAGAGAAAAAAGAAAAAAAAAGGGGAAAAAAAAATCCCAACTTAAAAAAAAAAATATTGCTGAGGAGTCAAGCCGAAAAGAGACGCTGAGTGGAGCTCAAGTGCTACTTTAAATCCCCTTTTTAAAATAAGGAAGTTTCAAATATCCGTTTTTAAATCATCGGTCCTTATTTTGAGGTTTTCTTTCCTGACTCTTACCTAGAAAAGAGTTAACCCAAAGCATGACGGAGCACGGGCTGGGAGAGCGCGATGGAAGCGGCTCCAAACGATTCTTTTGGTTAAAAAATTCCGCATTTCTCCCCGCAAGCCGAAACCTCCAGCTCTTTTTAGCTATTTCACAAGAGCCTATCAAACAGGAACGTGTTCAGGAGGGAAAGGAAACACATCTTCAATCTAGGGATGGTTTTTCCCCACCGGAGTCACGTTCCTGGTGCATTTTGTCATCTCAGAAACCTTCACAGACAATATTTTGTTCTAACCTGGGCAAAAACTTCCAGGGATTTTAGTACAACATCAATTTTAAATGCAACCCTCAGAAGGGTTACCAAAACTATTTGGAAAATGTTCTTCCATTCTCTATTCTCTTTCTCTCCTTCCCGGCTTTGCCCCAAATTCCAACATATTGAAACATTTTTCTCCTTAATAAGAGGAACATATAAAGTGAAGGGGTGAAAGGGCAACCTGGGAGCCGTGCCTTGAGCTCCGCACACAATTTACTCCCTGGTAGACGAGGCGTTTAGCATTCCTCCCAATTTCCAAGGAAAACAGACTCAGACCCGGACCCGGCAACCAGGGACCTCGCCACTTTTTAATATAGAAATTCTTCGGATTCTTTGTTGTTATTATAATTGTTGTTGTTTGTGGCGAGAGAAAGCCTTTCCCAAGGTGAGGGGACGGGGTTTTAGGGAGAAGATTCCTTGGGATGGAAGGGAAAGCAAAGGGACAGGAGGGACACGCAGGAGGGAAGGGATCGGGGCAACAACCAGGACAGAAAGGGAATAGGGAAAAAATCCCTTTAAAATCAAAAGCAGCGTTATCATCATTAAAGGCTTTTTAAAAATCGCGTGCAGGGGTTAAAAATGCTCTTTGCAAGCCTTAATCTCATTATTGTGCGAGGACGGGAACAGCTCTGTGCCCAGGCGGCACCGCACGGGCTCACGTTTCAGAGCCATCGCTCGTTCTTTTCTCACGTTTCCACGTGTGAATTACACAGAACCCGGGCTCCGCTCTCCTGGTCACCGACGCTTTTCCCCTTTCCTGGCGGGGCAGGGAACCCGCGGTGCATCCCTGCCCCGATCTCATTTTCCTGCATTTCTAAAGTAATCCCAGCCCGGCTCCCGCACACCACAACCTGCCATGAAAAATCCTTTAAAGGCTGGCGTTAACGGGAATTTGGGATGTAAAGCACTGCCAGGTTCAGGGGAAACGCCAGCCCCTAATCCCGAGCTGGGTTTGCTGCCCTTGTAACCAAACCCCAGAGCCGAGGCAGAGCCCATGTGGCCAGTTCCAGCCATCCTGGGAGCTTTACTAGCCCAAAAGAAAATTGCTGGCAAATTGGAAGCAGCTGTAGCGTCGGAGACTGCAAAGCCCCGAGCACCATCCCCCTGCTCCTGGGCAGGGAAAGGCGCAGGGGTTTTGTTTGCACGAACATCTCGGGGGCACAGCCCCATTTCAGCAGCATCCTGGAGATGCTCACAAGCGACGCTCCAGCCTCCATCAGCCGTGGGTTTATAAAGATGCCGATGAAATCTTCTCTGGGTTCCTGTCCCTGTCCCTTTAACGGGGTGCGAGCACACAAACGCAGCGGGTTCCACCCCACAAAGGGATTTATCCGGGCACTGCCAAGTGCAGACAATCGCTGCCACAAACGGAACGGTGCAAAAGCTCCGAGCCCTGCAAAATGTGCTCTTTTCATGTTTTCTATTTATTAGCTACGTTAAGAGAAAACAGACTCATATGAGTCCCAAATGGAGGCAGGGTATTAAAAGAGGCATGTGAATGCTCCAGCAATTACAGCTGAATTTGATTAAAAACGTCATGAGGGCTGCAAAAGCAGGAGTTACCTGATACACTCACCCTGAGGTTGCTTTAGGATGAATTATAACACAATTCATTTTATTTTAATAGGTCACTATAAGATTAACTGTTTAAGGATGGAGCTGTGCTATAAATGTTTACATCAAACCGGAGAGAAGCAAGCTTTCCTTTCGGGTTGTTTAGAAATAATGTTTATTACATTTTAAAATTCCTCAACATGTTAATTAGGAATAAGGGGAAAGCCTGGGAAGGCAGATGGAGCTCCAGTGCTTGACATGGAACCACACACACGCTGCTGTGCTTCAGTTTCTCCTTCCTGGCAGGGCAATGTGGGGGTTTGAGCTGTTCACCACTGTTTCACATGCCATGAGCAAATAATGACAATTTGTTGGCTCCTGCTCCTCTGCCAGGCTTGGGCCACAATTTAATGGCCAAGGAGAGCAGCCACAAGGGAGGTGCCACTGTCTCAGTGAAATTGGCCACCACAGCAGCCAGATTTGGGTGTTTGGGAGGGAAATGGAAGAGTCCAGCAGTGACCAAGGGCAGAGCCCAGATTTGGGTGTTTGGGAGGAGAAAGCAGGAGGGTCCAGCAGTGACCAAGGGCAGAACCCAGATTTGGGTGTTTGGGAGGGGAAAGCAGGAGGATCCAGCAGTGACCAAGGGCAGAACCCAGATTTGGGTGTTTGGGAGGGGAAAGCAGGAGGGTCCAGCAGTGACCAAGGGCAGAACCTCCCCAGGGTTCTGAAGGATCCCAAACACCTTCCATAACCTGCCCCCCTTGCAGGCACCTCCACTTTGTGCTTTAGGGGCACAGGTGAGTCCAGGAGCTGGGGTAAAACCAGGCTCCTGAATTCCCCTGAATCTCTGGATTCGGGAAGAAATGGTGGAACAACAACCAGGGAAAGATGTCCAGCTGGGTTTGCATCTGCTGTGCTGCTGCGGGGTTCGGGACAAGATAAAAACCCTCTGTGGCTGCAGTTTCTGCCTTTTCCCTGTGCTATCTTAAAGCAGCATCTGATACAAAGGTACTTCTGCATAGCTGGAGCTGCAAGGAGCAGTTAAATGGAATTAAAATTAGCCATATTCCTGGAATTAAACTATTAGTCTGAGAGAAAAATCCTCTCTGTTAAAATTTATTTTCATTTTCCATCGTTAAAAAAGAAAAATGTAGAATTTTACCACGAAAAATATTTTTTGTCATAAATTACCAATGCAAAAAAGTTTAATTCAGAAAGCCCAGAAATCACATTTTAGCATGGATCTGCTCCTTCATTTCCACTAATTATTTAATCATTAAAGGCACTTTGATGAAGTCCACTGAAAATCTGCAAAGCCACTCTGAAGTGTATATCTGTAATAAAATGTGTACCTGTAAATATTCTTGGGACAAATATTTCAGCTTTGCTAAATCACTCTCTAGCAGGAAAACCACCTTTGAAATAGAATATGCTTCACCGTAATATTAGTGATGGATGTGGTCAGTGTATTCAAATAAATAATCATAAATTAGTGATAAAATCACTATCACAACACAGGGAAAGCTTTAGTTCCAGAGATGAAATGAGGGCATAGGAAAAAAGGGATTGCTGTCATTGTTGGACGCTATATTATTCCTGAAAAAGGAATATTAGGTGAAGGTTCATGAGTGCCCCAGGAATTTTAATTTCCTTGTTCCCTGTCTGTTGGATGGGAATGAGAACCTTTCTCTTTTCACTGCCTGCATTTGAGGACATGTTTGCAGTGTTTATTTCGAGGAGTGTTTATTGTGGAGTTACAAAAAGTGAGAGTTTGGTGTTGTGGAAAAGTCCTGATCATTTACAGAACATGGGAGTTCCCACTCCTGTTGTTTATAAACATCCAAGGAAATGATTTAGTGTCTGTGGGATGTCGTAGAACTCCCATTAAAGCAGTTTGGGGCAGGGGCTGGTGTGAGCCTCAGTTCCTGTGGGGTTTTACCAGCCCCTGAGGCTGTGGGGTGGGGCAGGAGGGTGACAGTGACATTTCCTGGACAAAGAAACCTCAGGGATCAGAGGCAGGAAGGAAAGTTCAGGGATGGGGTGATAAAACCTCAGACCCCAAGGCAGTGGGGTGGGCAGAGGTGGGACAGGAATCCCGGGGCAGAGGGGGACAGGAATTCCTGTGGGAGAGGGAATTAATCCTGTAGTGGCTGAGGTGGAACAGGAATTTCATCCCTGTAGCAGAGGGATTTGATCCCATAATGGCAAAGGGATTTAATCCCTGTAGCAGAGGTGGGACAGGAATTCCTGTAGCAGAGAGATTTAATCCTGTAGTGGCAAAGGTGTAACAGGAATTTCATCCCTGTAGAGAGAGATTTAATCCAATAGTGGCAAAGGTGGGACAGAAAATCCTTTGGCAAAGGTATCTAATCCCTATGGCAGAGGAAAAACAGGAATTTTGGTGTCAGAGGGATCTAATCCCATAGTGGCAAAGATGGGACAGAAAACCCTTTGGCAAAGGAATTTAATCCCTATGGCAAAGGAAAAACAGGAATTTCGGTGGCAGAGGCATCTAAGCCCTGCAGCAGAGGGCTCTAATCCCATAGTGGCAAAGGTGGAACAGGAATTTAATCCCTGTAGCAGAGGGATTTAATCCTGTAGTGGCAAAGGTGGGACAGGAATTCCTGTGGGAGATGGATTTAATCCCACAGTGGCAAAGGGATTTCATTCCTGTAGCAGAAGGATTTAATCCCATAGTGGCAAAGGTGGAAAAGGAATTTCATCCCTGTGGCAAAAGGATTTAATCCCTTTGGCAGAGGTTGGTCAGGAATTCCTGTAGCAAAGGGATTGAATTCTGTAATGGCAGAGGTGGAACAGGAATTTCATGCCTGTGCCAAAGGGATTTAATCCCTGTAGCAGAGGGATCTAATCCTGTACTAACAAAGGTGGAACAGGAATTTCATCCTTGTAGAGAGGGATCTAATTCCATAGTGGCAAAGGTGGGACAGGAAACCCTTTGGTAAAGGAATTTAATCCCTATGGCAAAGGAAAAACAGGAATTTCGGTGTCAGAGGGATCTAATTCCATAGTGGCAAAGGCAGAAAAGGAATTTCATTCCTGTAGCAGAAGGATTTAATCCCTGTAGCAGAGGGATTTAATCCTGTAGTAGCAAAGGTGGAACAGGAATTTCATCCCTGTGGAGAGGGATCTAATTCCATAGTGGCAAAGGTGGAACAGAAAACCCTTTGGCAAAGGAATTAGATCCCTATGGCAGAGGAAAACCAGGAATTTCAGTGGCAGAGAGATCTAATCCCATAGTGGCAAAGGTGGAACAGGAATTTCATCTCTGTGGCAGAGGGGTTTAATCCCTGTGGCAGAGGCAAGACAGGAATTTCTGTGGCAGAGAGAGGAGAGGAATCCTCGTGGCAGAGGGATCTAATCCCGTAGTGGCAAAGGTGGAACAGGAATTTTATCTCTGTGGCAGAGGGATTTAGTCCCTCTGGCAGAGGTGGGACAGGAATTTCTGTGGCTGAGGGACCTAATCCCATAGTGGCAAAGATGGAATAGGAATTTCATCTCTGTGGCAGAGGGATTTAATCCCTGTGGCAGAGGTGGGACAGGAATTCCTGTGGGAGAGGGATTTAATTCTGCAGTGGCAGAGGCATGGCAGGAATCCCCACAGCCTCACCCCACACCAGCTCTGCCCTCCTGAGCCCTCCCCAGCAGGACCCGCCCCTCTCCACTCTCTGCTGGACACTTGGCCCTGGGCCCTCCTCCTTTATCCCAGGATTTTGGTGCTCAGCCCCTCCAGCATCCTTTTAGTGACAGGGCACCCTGGGCAGTGATGGCACCCTGGCAGTGGCACCTGCAGAGCTCCCCTGGGTGGCCCTGGGGACAGCACTGCCACCCCCGCAAGGTCCCTGCCCCACAGAGATCCCTGGCCAGAGAATGCTGACTAGAGAAATTGAAGAAAAGATGGAAAAGAAATGTAAAACAAACCTCTTCCTCCAGAGGAGTTTTGCCTCTTCAGAAAAGAGAAGTGGCCCCCAGTGACCCCAGGTTCCCTGCAGGATTTGCTGTTGCTTTGCTTTTCAGTAAATTTTACATGAAGCACCTCTTCTAAAAGAAATAAAAATCTTCCTTTTTGGGATATAAAACTTGAGGTTGCCCTTGCCTTTGGCAAAGCTTCCCTGCCTTGTATAGCCCAGCTCCACATTTTGAGGCCTTTACTCACTCTGGGATTGCTTCTTTCCTCTTTTTCTTAAAGGAAAATCCTCAATTCTTGTCCTGATTCTCCCTTAGAGCTTCCCTGGCCAACCTGGACTTGAGCTCTCCAGCTCTGGAGAGACCAGGCAGCCCCTGAGGACCTTTCTGGAGCTCTAAAGGGGCTCCACCTGCTCTGATCTCCACAGAAAAACAGCCAACCAAGCAAACACATCCATTATTTCTTCTCAGGGATCAATTCCTTGGAAATATCTCACCTTGTGAGATCTGCTGTGGATGGTACAGAGAGCAGGAGGAAAGGGAGGGAGAAGAGAGGCAGCCAAAATAAAAACAGCCATCAAAACCATAAACAGGCAGAGGAATGAAAAGGATTAAAACAACCCCAACCCCAAGGTGAATGAAAGGAAAATAAATGACTAAAGCAGCAGCTTGATGCCATTCCAAGGCTTTGACATGGAAGTGTGTTTCCCATTCCTCTCCTCCACAGAGAAGGTTTCTCTCTGAATCAGATGAACCATAAAATAAAAAGGAAATTTGGAACAACCCAGAAAAATGTGTTTTAGCCCTTCCCACTCAGGCTTTCCCTTGAGGAGCTCTGGTACCTCACCCTTGTCCCCACACTGTCCCAGCAGCTCAGGGCTCCAGGCAGATTCCAGGCTCCTGGAGCAGCCTCTCCGTGGGAAGGGGATTTGGGGATCACTGCTCCAGCTGGAGGAGCCACGGAAATGGAAATGTCCCTGGCCAATGCTGAGAGTGAGGGTTTGCTGCACCACGAGATGGCTCCATCAGGGCTCTGCCAAGCACTGCCAGGGCCCCTGGGCATCCTGAGCAGGACAGGGACACAGGAGAGGCTGAGCCCAGCCCTGAGCAACTCTGGGCCAAAGAATCTGCCTGGGACAAGGGAGAGCTGCTCCCTGTTGGAGTCCTGGATGTGAGAATTTCAGACTTTGTGCTGACAGACTCTGACCCCCAGGAGAACACTGCATTGACCTGAGGCCGTGGAGAAGCTTCCAAAATGGAATGATAGCACTGGGATTGTGGTGTGGAGTTTGGATAGAAGTGTGTGGTATCACAGGGTGGAAAACTTAGAGTTTTAGGGTTTTAGAATGTAGTCATATATAGAGAGCAAGAAGGAGTTTGTGAGGTGTAGGCTGGTCCTTCTCCTCCTTTTCCTTCTTCTCATTCTTTACTTTCTTCTTTATCTTCTTTATCTTCTTTATCTTCTTCTTCTTCTTCTTCTTCTTCTTCTTCTTCTTCTTCTTCTTCTTCTTCTTCACCTTCTTCTTCTTCTTCACCTTCTTCTTCTTCTTCTTCACCTTCTTCTCCTTCATCTTCTTCTTCACCATGTTCTTCTCATTCTTCTTCTCCTCCTTCTTCTCCTCCTTCTTCTCCTCCTTCTTCTCCTCCTTTTCTCGTTCTCGTTCTCGTTCTCGTTCTCGTTCTCCTTCTCCTTCTCCTTCTCCTTCTCCTTCTCCTTCTCCTTCTCCTCCATGGGTTTGGGTGGTTTTGTGTAATTGGATAGAAAAGTCCACATTGAGGGCCATAGGTGGTTGGTTATTGGGTTAAGAGTGAAAATAATTTAGGTGTAATTTCTTAATTGGACAGTTTAGCCTTTAAATACCCTGTAGAGAAAGACAGTGAGCCATTTTGTGCCTTGTTAGTGAAGAACTGCAGAGCTCACTGCTGTGAGACTGTGACATTGATGAGGAATAACAAACACCTGACTCTGAACACAATGTTTTCTTGAGCACTTTCAATCTCAACCTTGACAGGAAAAAAGAAGCCAAGAAGCAGCAGTTCCCTGTGCAAGGAGAGGAGATGGCAGAAATTCAGATTTCACAGAAAGGTTTGGGTTGGAAGAGAACTTGAAGATCACCTCATTCCAAGCCCTGCTGTGGGCAGGGAATCTCCCACCAGCCTCAGACAGCAAAATCTGGAGGGGACAAAACCTGGATCCAAACCATTCACAGGGAAAGGTGTGGGGTGAAAGAGGACTCTGCAGGAGGGGGGAGGGAAGGCCTGATTTCCTCTGTGCCAGCGCTGGAAAGCAACTGAGGAATATCCTGGGATCCACGGCAGGGGTGGAACTGGGTGAGCTTTGGTCCCTCCAGCCCAAACCAATCTGGGATTCTGTGAATGCCCTCAGAGGTGCCTGGAGCAGAGACTGTGCCTGGCACAGGGAAAGTGCATGGGACAGGGACAGTGCCTGGGGCAGGGACAGTGCATGGGACAGGGACAGTGCCTGGGGAAGGGACAGTGCATGGGACAGGGACAGTGCCTGGGACAGAGATAGTGCCTGGGGAAGGGACAGTGCATGGGACAGGGACAGTGCATGGGGAAGGGACAGTGCCTGGGGAAGGGACAGTGCCTGGGACAGAGATAGTGCATGGGACAAGGACAGTGCCTGGGGAAGGGACAGTGCATGGGACAGGGACAGTGCCTGGGGAAGGGACAGTGCCTGGGGCAGGGACAGTGCCTGGGGCAGGGACAGTGCATGGGACAGGGACAGTGCCTGGGGAAGGGACAGTGCCTTGGACAGAGATAGTGCCTGGGGAAGGGACAGTGCATGGGACAGGGACAGTGCCTGGGGAAGGGACAGTGCATGGGACAGAGATAGTGCATGGGACAAGGACAGTGCCTGGGGAAGGGACAGTGCATGGGACAGGGACAGTGCCTGGGGAAGGGACAGTGCATGGGACAGGGACAGTGCCTGGGGAAGGGACAGTGCCTGGGACAGGGACAGTGCCTGGGGCAGGGACAGTGCATGGGACAGGGACAGTGCATGGGACAGGGACAGTGCATGGGGAAGGGACAGTGCCTGGGACAGGGACAGTGCCTGGGGCAGGGACAGTGCATGGGACAGGGACAGTGCCTGGGGCAGGGACAGTGCATGGGGAAGGGACAGTGCATGGGACAGGGACAGTGCCTGGAGCAGGGACAGTGCATGGGACAAGGACAGTGCATGGGACAGGGACAGTGCCTGGGGAAGGGACAGTGCATGGGACAGGGACAGTGCATGGGACAGGGACAGTGCATGGGATAGGGACAGTGCATGGGGAAGGGACAGTGCATGGGACAGGGACAGGGACAGTGCCTGGAGCAGGGAAAGTGCCTGGGGAAGGGACAGTGCATGGGACAGGGAGATTGCCTGGAGCTCTGTTCAATCCAACCCACCAGGGCTGTGGCAGCAATGGGGGCTCACAGCTGGAGCTGGGACATTGCCAGGGCTGTGGCAGCAATGGGGGCTCACAGCTGGAGCAGGGACACTGCCAGGGCTGTGGCAGCAGAATGGAACCTGCTGGAGTGAGGTGAGGGTGGAACAGCAGCATCCAAATCAGGGCTGGACAGTGCACAGGGAAAAGCCCATCTGCAAGCAGAGGAAAATGCTGTGAATCCAGAGAGTTCAGCTTGTAAAAGCTGAACAGGACAGAGCTGGGGTGGCCCAGGGCCCTGCAGCTGGAGGCTGTTGGACACCAGTGGCACTCTGCTCTCTGCCTTTCCTCTCAGTAGCTCAGATATGAAGGCTCTGTCATAAATTACAGAGTTTAAGGTAAAACCAGAGCAGCTGCTCCAAAGAAGAGTTTGCAGACGTTTTCCTGCTTAGAAACAGCCACCAGAGCATGAAAGCTCCCTTCAGTTGGTTTCCAGAGGAGAGCAGACAGCCTCACTTTTCCATTCCACAGCCATGCTTACAACAGGTTTTGGGCTGCCAGAACAATGTGAGCTGCTGTTCTTGGATATAATTAGCCCAGATATTTTTGTGTTTGAAATACACTACAGACGGAGCCCACAGGCTTTTCCAGTTACCACCAAACCCCTCATGCACATGGGGATAACAGGTGATTATAAAAATAACGTGGTGGCTATAAAAATCTCCTGGTGCCCATGTGAGCAGCTCCTGCCTCGTGCTGTGGGTTCTGAGCCACACTGGTGGCACATGGACAAAGACCAGGAGATCCTTTGGGGCCCAGGGAGATTCCAGATTTACACAGGGTATTTTCAACCCTGGGTGGGAGCGAGCTGGGAGCTGCTGCTGGGCCCAGCTCGTGCTCCCAGTCCTGCAAAACCACGAGGGGTATTAAAGCCATGAGGTTTATTAAAACCAAGGGGGTTATTAAAACCAAGGGAGTTATTAAAACCAAGGGGGTTATTTCAGGGGCCTGCTTGTGGGCTGAGGAGCTTCAATTTGGGTCCTCACTGGCAAACATTCCAGGTGTGTGAAGAGATCAGGATGTTTCTGCTCTCCATGGCAGGCAGGGACACTGCAGGCCAATCCTCTCTGCAGTCGTGACAGAGTGGTGACACGGAGTCACACCCCGGCACTCCTGAGGTGTCCTGAGGTGTCGGGTTGCTCGTGACAGAATCGTGACACAGAGTCACACCCCGGCACTCCTGAGGTGTCCGGTTGCTCCCTCAGCTTTGTTGACTCTCTCCAGCCTCCAGCCCCATTTCCTGGACTTATCAGGCCCAGCAGATTTCCCCTCTGCCTCCTCCCGCGGCCATAAACACTGAACCTCCTGCAGGCCCAATCTGGGCTCGCAGCCTGTCGGGGCAGATAGCAGCAGATAAGGGCTAGGCCGCATTGTCTTTCTGCAGCCTGCAGCCGGAGTTCACTTTTAAATCTGAAAATGTTTGCTTAAGGAAAAGGAAATGTGCCTGTGTGTGCTGGGGGGCAGCGGGAGGGAGGGGGGAGAGGAAGGGAGCTGGTCCAGAGACCAAACGGGGGCACACGAGAGGGAAGAATGATGGAGATGGATGGAGATGGATGAGGGGTGCTCGGCACAGGCCCCTGCAGCCCCTGTGCTCCCGTTGTCCTGCCCTGGGCCCAAACTTTGGGCCATTCCCAAAGGAGGGCAGTGCACAGCCTTGGGGTGAGCAGCTCCCCCAGGCTCCCCAAGGTTTGGCTGGATTGACACCCAGCTCCTCACCCTGGGAGGGACACCCTGTGAGAGGAGCTCTGCCAAGTGCCATGAGGAGACTTGATCCCTAAACCAGCCAAAAATCCCAGTGTAAACACATTAATGCCCAGTGCTCAAACTGGGATGGAAGGAAACCTCTATCCCTGTACTCTGCCCTCCTGCATGGATGAAAAGTGCTTTGTATTCCATGTCCCTGCAGTGCTGGGTGACTCCTTGTCACTTGTTCTCATCAGCAGAGCAAACTTATTTCATTTACCAGGTCCTGAGCAGGCCAGGACTCACTGCAGGATTTGGGAAGCTCAGGAGGGGCTCAGGACTCACTGCAGGCTTTGGGAAGCTCAGGGGGAGCTCAGGACTCACTGCAGGATTTGGGAAACTCAGGAGGGGCTCAGGACTCACTGCAGGTTTTCGGAAGCTCAAGGGGAGCTCAGGACTCGCTGCTCTGGGGCTCTGGGGCTGTGGGAATGCTCCTGTGCTGGCGGAATGCTCAGGGTGGAGGGAAACTGGGGAGCTCCATGGCTATAAACCCTTTATCCAGTGGCCCTGTGTGAGGCAGGGGTGGTCTCCTCAGCTGTGTCACTGCAGCCCACGAGCAGAGATCTCCAGCACAGGTTTGGGCACAGTGACAATTGGTCACAGTGTTTGGCCATAGTGACAAAGCTCCCAAGAAGAGAAGGTCAGAGGAGCACATCCAGCAGCCCAGGATGTTTCCCTCTGAGCATGCAGAGCTTCCTTTTGATCTCTGAGGTCCCGAGATAGCCCAAGTTCCCTGGATCAGGTAATGGCTCAGGGCCCGAGGCAGCCCAGGGGCTGAAGGGAGCAATAAAGGGAGTTCCTGAGCTGGTATTGCTGTGTTAATTTATAGATTGATATCCTGGTGCTGCTGAAGTCAACAAACCCCACTGCTGTTTTCACTGGGGACATGAATTTGGAGATTCAGATATGCATTCCCTGGGAAGCTGGGATGCAGCAGGGATGCAGCCAGCACAGGGACGCCCGAGGGGCTGATCCTCCTCTCGGGACACACTTTAGATCCAGGCAGCTCTGAGGAGCAGGAAACAGCCTCATTTTTACACAGCTTTGGCAACAAACACATTGGAAACAACCAGGAGCAGAAAGAAATGATCGTGGAATCCCAGAATCCCAGAATGGTTTGGGTTGGAGGAGTCCTTAAAGCCCATCTCATTCTAACCCCAGGGGCAGGGACTCCTTCCTCACCTCATCCATTATGGGGCCTAAGAAAGCAAAGGACAAATTGGGCTGGCCATTGATGGCTCTTTATCGATGAGCCAGGCACAGCTCATTTGGAAAACTCATTTCCTGGGATCAGAGAGAGCTCCAGGAGCTGGGAGGGGAACGGGAGCTGCTGACTGAGCTGGGCACCAGGGAGCAGCTCCTCGAGCTGCAGCAAGATGTGTGCAAGGAAAAATCTGAACCTGTGGAAGTAAAGGAGTCCTGGTGGGACTGACAGAACCCTCTGGGCCCAGGGGATGGCCGAGGGGATGGATGTGGGGATGGATGGATGTGGGGATGGCTATTTTATTTGCCAGGATCCCCGACAAAGGAAGGAATGATAAATCTGACTCCATGTTCTCAGAGGCTAATTTATTACTTCATGATTCTATATTATATTAAAGAATACTGTACTAAACTATATTAAAGAATACAGAAAGGATACTTACAGAATACTAAAAATATAATAATGAAAACTCCTGACTCTCTCCAGAGTCCAGACACAGCTTGGCTCTGATTGGCCAAAGAGTGAAAACAACTCACAGCAGAATGCAATGAAACAATCACCTGTGGGTAAACAATCTCCAAACACATTCCACATGTGAGCACAGCACAGGAGAAGCTAATGAGATAAGAATTGTTTTCCTTTTCTCTGAGGCTTCTCAGCTTCCCAGGAGAAAAATCCTGGGAGAAGGAATTTTCTCAGGGAATGTGAGTGCTATGGATGGATGGATGGATGGATGGATGGATGGATGGATGGATGGATGAGGGGATGGCTGTGGGGATGGCTGAGGGAATAAAGCACTGATGTGCTTTGTTCCCAGCAGTTTGCAATCTGCTTCTCAGTCCTGCTCTACAGCCTGGAGATGGGAGAAGGGCTCCGTTCCTTAATCCCTGAGGGATAACTGTGCCCAGTGCCATGGCAGCCACGGCTGGGTGCTGCTGGGAGTGCTGAGGGCAGAGCTGGGAAAGGACAGAGCCAGCAGCAGAGCTGGGGAAGGACAGAGCCAGCAGCAGAGCATCCCTGGCCCAGGCTTTCCCAGGGACACCAGGGCAGGTCTCACACAGGGAGTGCCTGGAGCATCACAGGGGTATTTAGGAAGGAAGAACAGCTCAGCCCATGAGGATTCTGTGCTCCATCACCTCCCCACGCATCTCTGGCCTCCCCCAGGAAAATCCTTTGCCTGCTCATGTTTCCACAGTGCCACTGAAGGAGGAGGGCAATGAGAACAGAGGGCAGCTGCAAACTCCCAGATTTATGACTGAGTCATCAAAAAATGGCCTCAGAAGTTCCAAGGTGTGATTCTGAAGGGCTGGGGAGCTGCTCAAACACCACCCTGAGTGCCTGGCTGAGGGCAGATGAGGCTGTGAGGGTTTCCCTGGCCAGCCCCCATGGCAGAGTGGTTCCAGCTCCCGTTCCCATCCCGTTTCCTGCTCCCACCCTTTGATCTCGGTGCCCGGCCACCCGTGACCACCCAGGGAAATGGAGCTGGCCCAGGCAGCCAGGGCCCGTGGTGCCACCCCCAGGGAGGGGAACAGAGGCCATGATAACATCACATCATTCCAGCCAGAGCCCATTTGTCACTGCCCGTTCCCAGTGATCCCCGGCAGGAGCTGCCACTGTCCCCAGCACAGCCAGCACCCAAACTGGGGGCAGACGTGACCTCAGAGCTCCCTTCCCTTGGCTGGGCCCCCAGACCCTTCCTGGGGGTCAGGACATTCAGCTCTGCCACACAAGGAGTGGCCCTGTGCCTCAGTTTCCCCACCCTGTTCATTGGGACCTTGCGGACTGTTGGGAAGGATAAAAGTTTGACCAGAAAGTCTCACAGATATGTGTGCTTGGCAGAAAGATTTTTAAATGTAGAGTCTGAAGAAGGAATAGAGATGGAAGCAAGTTTTGATATAGAAGAAAAGAATTGCTGAGCCAGTCTCACTGGATAACCAAGGAGGCAAAGGGTGTGTTAGTTAGAAGGGGTTTTTATGGCTTAGAACAAAGGATAAACCCACCCCAAACAAGAAGATATTTTTACCAAGCAGAAAGAGAGCACAGGCAAACAAGTCAGCAAAGTTGCAAGTAGAAAAAAGGTCTCAGAATTTTCCACTGCAAGAAAACTGAAAAACAACTTCTAGCCTTAACTGTAATGCATTAACTTGTAGTGATTGGAGAAGAGTAACATGAATATGGTAATTATAGTAGTTATAATAGGTTATAGATAATAGTTACGGTATAGATTGGTTCTACTGTATGAAGATGCTCAGCAAAGTATAGAATGCAATGTAACCAAAAGAAAAGTATAAAATGCAATGTAACCAAAACCAAAGGGCTCCAGGCCTGCCTGCAGCTGGAGCTGACAGCTGTGGGCACAGGCTCTGTCACCCACCACCCTGGACTGCTGTGATATCTTGGATGCAATAAACTGCATTTTGGATACAATAAACTGCATTTTGGAGAGCCACCTGGAGTCGTGCATCCCTCATTTTGGCTCTTACAGGGGATACAAAACCACCAGGAGCTTCCAGGGGTCTGAGGAGCCCTGGGAACTCCTGGAGAGCCCTGGAGAGGGCTCCTCTTCAGCCTGGAGCAGGCAGGCTCTCTCCCATTCCCATCCCATTTTCCTCCTCATAAAACGAGCTCTCCCCAGGCCCATTTCCCAGTGTTTGGGTTTGGTTTGCTACTGGAATTCTCAGCCATGAGCAGCAGCCAGATGGCAAAGGCAGCCCGAGCCAGCTTTCCAAGGAGCTTTCCAAGGAGCCCTCCAAGTTCCTGGCTAAGACAAAGACACACTCGAGGACAAATAAACAGAAACAGAGGAGCAGAACGTCAGCGAGAGCCGAGCCCCAGGAGGGGGAGCAGCCTGGACTCGGGATCTGTCGGGACCCAGGACATTCCTCTGGCTGCCCTGGGTGACTCCAGACCCTGGCAGGGGCTCAGAGACCTTGGCACAGAGTCAGAAACACCTGTGCCTTTGATTTTAGCCCATGGAAACAATTACCAACTTTGTGTGAGGAGTTACAAGCCACAAAAGTTTGAGTAGAATGATAGTGAATTAATCACAGGGTGAAAATGTAGAATTTTGGAGATTTAGAATGGGGGTTCAGGAGGCAAGATGGAGGAATCTGGGTGTGTCCTGTTCCTCTTCTCCTTCTTCTTGTCCCCAGTCTTCTGCTGTGATGGTGGCACTTCTGGATTGGTTTAGAGACAGACTGTGTAACATAGGTGATAGATATTGGAAATTATTGTAAATAAAGTACACGTAGTTCTTAGTATAAAAAGCCAACACCCCCCCAAGGACAGGGACTGTACCACAACCCGACCTGCTGGACAGATCTCAGCAGGTCAGAGAGAGAATGGAATAGATAAGAGAAAATAAACAACCTTGGAAAGCAGAACCAACGAATCCTGACTTCCTCAGCCACAGGGCTGGGAAAAAAGGGACTTTCTAATACCTGGGGTCATCTCAAACACAGAAACCTGAGAGGGATCAGAGAGGGGAGGCTGCAGCCTTGCCCTGGCCCTTGCCCAGCCCAGCTCCCAGCAAAGGTACCAGGAGTGTCCTGGGGCAGGATGAACAGCCCTGCATGGCCACTGCTCTTTGAGTCCTTTCTCAGTTACAGGAGTCCTCTGGGATCAGAGTGAAACCAG
Organism: Melozone crissalis; assembly: GCF_028551555.1. Taxonomy (NCBI): domain Eukaryota; kingdom Metazoa; phylum Chordata; class Aves; order Passeriformes; family Passerellidae; genus Melozone; species Melozone crissalis. The sequence goes on along the minus strand of NW_026535896.1, from coordinate 3,460,666 downwards.
CCTGTTCTCCTGTGGGATCAGAGTGAAACCAGCCTGTTCTATGGGATCAGAGTGAAACCAGCCTGTTCTCCTGCGGGATCAGAGTGAAACCAGCCTGTTCTATGGGATCCAGAGTGAAACCAGGCTGTTCTATGGGATCCAGAGTGAAACCAGCCTGTTCTCCTGTGGGATCAGAGTGAAACCAGCCTGTTCTATGGGATCAGAAGGAAACCAGCCTGTTGTCCTGTTGGATCCAGAATGGAACCAGCCTGTTCTCCTGAGGGATCCAGAGAGGAGAGGAGAGGAGAGGAGAGGAGAGGAGAGGAGAGGAGAGGAGAGGAGAGGAGAGGAGAGGAGAGGAGTGTTAAATAAAATGGATGAGCAGGGGGATTGCTCCAGATTCCACTGTCAGGAGCCCAGCTCAGCTTCCCTGTGGCTCTGAAATGCCTCACAAATGTCTCTCAGTTTCAGCCTTTCTTCCCAGTGTTTTCAAAAAGCCCTTTAATTCTACATCAAACAGCACAACAGCTCAGGATTTAGGTGGTTTGATTCTGTCATAAACAAATATTTAATGATTAAAAAAGAAACAAAAAATAAAATAAAATAGTGAAAATTAAATAAATATTTTCTTGATTCCTTCCACCCTTTCTTATATTATATTATATTATATTATATTATATTATATTATATTATATTAATATGTATTTATATTATAATATATTAGTATATTAATATATAACATATGAATATATTAAATACATCAAATATATTTAATATAATAAATATACGTGACTATTAAATAACCAGATATTAAAAAATTAATAAAGAAAAATAAGAAATATAATATAATATTGTATAATATTGTAAGAAAATAATATAATATAATATTGTATTATATTATATTATATTATATTACAATAACAAAATAATTTAATATAAATATAAGGAATATATTAATACAAGGATATATTTACATTTATTTGATATATTTAATATCTGGTTATTTTATTATTTTAATATCTGGTTATTTAATATTCAAAGCTTCAAAATCACTGATGAATCAGGAAGTGCATTTCTCACCCTGCTGGGTGGAGTGGCCTCTCCTGGGGTGCCTGGCCCATGGCTGTTCCTGTCCTGCCCCCCTGGGACAGAGCACCCCCAGGTGTGAGGGTGGGGAGCCCTGGGTTTGGGGCTGGGAGCTCAGTGGGGTGACATTTCTGCTGTGAACACCACGATGGTGGCACTACTGCCATGAATGCCAAGAGTTAGCAAAGGTGCTGTTCCTGGGCATCATCAGTGCCAGAGAGCTCAGCCAGGGCTGGGCTGAGGGGAGAGGATGGGCTGAGCCTGGGCAGGGCAGGGCAGGGCAGGGCAGGGTGGGCACCTTGCCCTGGCTCTGTCTGCCTGGGAACTCTGGAATTCAGCCCTGATGTCACCCAGGGTGGGGATTTGTGTCCATCAGAGGAGATTTCTCCTGGCAGCACCACAGGGATCATCCCAGGCTGGCAGGTCTGTGAGAGAAACCATCATCTCCCACCCCACACCTCTCCCTTTCCATCATCTCCCACCCCACACCTCTCTCCTTCCATCATCTCCCACCCCACACCTCTCCCTTTCCATCGTCTCCCACCCCACACCTCTCCCTTTCCATCCCCTCCTTGAGAACTCCCTGTGCTACTGTAAAAATTGATAACAACGATGTTATTTTGTCTAGTAGGAATCATTCTAATGTTTGTATCTGTAATTTTGTTAAGGTTATCAGGTGTGATTTTTCCTACTTGGCCTCAGTGACCCTGTGGCGGTGTTCACAGGGCTCCCAGGATGAGGGAAGAGATGAGAATCTTGACTCCATGCTTCAGAAGGCTGATTTATTATTTTATGATGTATATTATATTAAAAGAAAATTATGTATTAAAACTATACTAAAAGAATAGAAGAAATTATTTAATCAGAAGGTTAGCAAGGAATAGAAAGGAATGGAGTGATGATAAAATCTTGGGACTGACCAGAGTCCAGCAGCACCCTGGGTACAGCTGTGAGCAGCACTGACAGCAATGAGCCACAGAGTGCCCAGGTGTGCTGAGCAACCACCCAGGGAACAAAGAACACACAGGTGTAAGGCATGGACATGAGGGGTACAAAAGGGTGAGCTAAAGAACAAGAAGAGCTGAGTTTTAAGCTTTCTGAAGTGGTGTGTTGGGAAATTTAGGTGACTAGAGAATGGAAAAGTACAAAGCTGTGGCTAATTTCAAGTCCTGCACCTCCTAGATAGTGTGTCCTTGGGCCTAGCTGTAGTAGGATAACAAATAGTGAAAGAGACATGAGAAAAGAGAGATGTAACCCCTAAGGAATGAGGAAGAGTTCATGGTATAGTTTAACCAATAGATTGCTTGGCTTACAGAATATTCATAAGCTTATTATTTGCTGTATAAGTGTTTGATACTTTCTTCAATAAACTGGACCTGTGATGAACCAGCTGGTGTCCTGGTCCCCTTCCTACGACAGTGGTGGGTGTTGCTCTGTGTGGGTTGAAGCTTTCTGGAATTGCCCAGTGACACTCTGGGTACCGTGGCTGTCTCAGCTGTGCCCCCCTGGTGTCCCCAGGAGAGCTGCTGGGCAGCCAGAGCTGGCACCAAAGCAGAGCTCCCCCTCTGCCCAGTGATTTGTTTCTCCTGATTTCAGACATGGAATATATTTATGGATGGACATTTACAGATCAGACCCACCTCAGTGCTGGCTGGGGGTGACAGTGTCCTGCTGTCCCCAGCTCTGCTCCAGGGATCCCTGTCCCAGCCTTTCCTTTCCCTGTTCCTGGGGCAGCTGCTCTGAGCAGGGTGACAGGGCTGGGCTCAGATCCCAGCTCAGCAGAGCTCAGCCCAAGCAGGACAAACCATCCCTGCCCTGCCCCAGCCCCACACAGGGGGCTCAGGGGGGCAGAGCCCACACTCCACTGGGGGTGAGCATCATGCAGGGGCATCCAGAGCCTCCAAGGACTTTTCCAGCATGAATGATTCCATGATTCCATGAGTCTGACTCAATCCTAACCTGCCAGCTGTGGTTGCTGGGATTTCCTTACCCAGCCCCATGCCCTGATGGAATTCTGGAAGCAGAATCAGCCCCCTGAGGTGGCCAGGGGTGCTGGGAGCAGGGTTAGGGCTGGGGTTGGATGTCCTGGGACCTGTCACTGATTGGTGAAGTCAGGCTGGGGAAAAGATGGGAGTTTCCCTTGGATTTACACCTGGAGATCTCCAGGGCTGAGCTCAAATCAATGAAGCAGAGCGGGAGGAGGGCTGGGGGTGAGGCTGAGCTCACCCAGGGGAGAGCAGCAGCCCAGAGTGCCCCATGGGGGAGAAAACTGGATCAGGATGTCCCTGCAGGGGAGGACACCAGCCTGGGATGTCTCCACAGTGGAGGACACCAGCTCAGGATGCCCCCATGGGGAAGAAAACTGGATCAGGATCTCCCTGAAGTGGAGGACACTAGCTCAGGATGTCCCCAAGAGGGAAGACACCAGCCCAGGATGTCCCCAAGGGGGAAGACACCAGCCCAGGATGTCCCTGTGAGGGAGGACACACCAGCTCAGGGTGTCCCCAGGGGGGACAATGTCAGCTCAGGGTGTCCCTGTGAGGGAGGACACACCAGCTCAGGGTGTCCCCAGGGGGGATTGCCCCAGCTCTGGTGGAACCCAGCTCATTTCCCTTTCTGGGGCTGTGCCCTCCTCTCTCTGGGATGGGGGTGTTGTTTGGGGCAGTGTTTCTGGGCAGGATCAGGGATCCCCGTGGTGCTGTCCTGTGCTCAGAGCATCCAGGATGACCCCAGCGGGACCCAGGGGTCATTGGCTGGACACTCCTGATTTTCACATTGTGGGTGATCCTGGCCAAGGTTTGGGCAGGAGCCACCAAGGCCCTGGTGCCCCCCTGGTCCCCCCTGCTCCCTTGGGCTCCCAGCTGGCGTTTCCCTGGAGCACAGGCCCTGTGTGCACCTTGGGATCAGCCTGCAGGAGGGGATGAGGACACTCCTCACCCCCAGGGGCACTGTTAGCTCACACACCATTGTGTCATGAGCAGGAATGGGCCCTGAGTGCCCATCTAAGACTCCAGAGCAGCAGGAGGGCTGCAGATCCCCATGGAGCCCCCTTTGCAGTGTCCCTACAGTCCCCTGGGTCCCATGGCCTGCTCAGGGCTGGGAATGCTCTCCCTGGGAGCAGGGAAGTCACTCCCAGCTGAGCTGTCACTGCCACAGCCTCTCCTGGGGACACATCAGCCAGGCCCTGCACCCTGCAGCACCCATGGCTGCTCCTCCTTTCCCTTTCCTTTCAATCATGTTTTGTTGTTGTTTTTGCTCGGTTGCTCTGAGCAGATGTTGGACACATCTGGCCACAGCATGTTGGCCCTGCAGGCTGCTCTGTGCTGCCCTGGTGACAGCAGCAGGGGGATGTTCCTGCCACATCTGCACAATCCAGAAGTTTTGGTGCCTTTGCTGCTGCCCAGGGCACCCTGGGGCTGGGGGGGCCTCAGAGGTCCCAGTTAAACTGGGCAGCCCCCAGGGCTCCCAGTGCCAGGCAGGCTGGTGTCACAGACATCTTTTATGAAAAATCCTTTCCTTAGGATTGTTCCTCTTGAAGAGCTGAGAGGCCTCAGGAACAAAATGTAAACAATGGTTATCTGCTGCTGTGGAATGCAACAGGTGGATCTGTGATTGGTCTCATGTGGTTGTTTCTAATTAATGGCCAATCACAGTCAGCTGGCTCAAAGAGCCGAGACACAAACCTTTGTTATCATTCTTTCCTATTCTATTCTTAGCCAGCCTTCTGATGAAACCTTTTCTTCTATCCTTTTAGTATGGTTTTAATATAATATATGTAATAAAATAATAAATCAAGCCTTCTGAAACATGGAGTCAGATCCTCGTCTCTTCCCTCATCCTCAGACCCCTGTGAACACGGTCACAGGCAGGGTTTGGGGTGTGGGGCCAGGGCTGAGCTTTGCTCACTGACCTGGGAAAGTCTTTCCAGCTCTGGTGGGAAATGTTCCCTGAGGAACATGAGGTGAGGTGCTCTTTCATTTTCTGAGTGCAAATCCTGCACAGCCTCAACTGCACAATGGAAATATTATCAGGAAACTACAAATCAATAATTTTTGGTTGCTTAAAGAAGGAGATAAGTTGCTCTCTAACAAAAATCACTTAGGAGCATAGGGTAAAATGTCTGATTTTCCACTCTGGAGCAGAGAAATCCAATTTATGTGAATGTGTGTGGAAAAAAGAGATCAATTTCTGAGCATCCCTGTGTGCCACAGGCCAACCCACACTGTCAGCTCCAACTTGTGGTGAGCAGGACAGGAATTACTGCACAGCCCCATTTCCCAGCTCTTTTATGGAGACAGCATTGTCTGGGAGCAGTGTCGGCCTCCCTAAATACTCCCTGATAAAGCTGTGGCTCACTGCTGCAGGAGTGAAACAGGAAATTTATCCAACACCTCTGTGGAGCCATGGAAAGCAGTGCTGGAAGACTGGCAAGTGCAAAAATCATGGCAAGGTACAAAAAGTCCTTGGCCTGGGCTCCAGGCTGTGAAAACTGAATTCTTTGCTGACATCAATCCCAAATTGCTGCAGTGAGGGGAATGTCTCAGACATCTTTTATGAGAAATCCTTTCCTTAGGATTTTTCCTCTTGAGAAGCTGAGAGGCCTCAGGAACAAAATGTAAACAATGATTATCTGCTGCTGTGGAATGCAACAGGTGCATCTGTGATTGGTCTCATGTGGTTGTTTCTAATTAATGGCCAATCACAGCCCAGCTGGCTCGGACTCTCTGTCCAAGACAGAACTTTTGTTATCATTCTTTGCTTTCTATTGTTAGCTAGCCTTGTGATGAAACCTTTTCTTCTATTATTTTAGTATAGTTTTAATATACTATATATCATAAAATAATAAATCAAACCTTCTGAAATATGGAGTCAGATCCTCTTCTCTTCCCCAGTCCAAAAACCCCTGTGAACACGGTCACAGGGGAGGAATTTTGTGATTGCAAAGACAAATTCTCAAGGAAAATTGTCCTGGGTAATAAAGCTCCAAACCAGCTGGCTGCCCCCAAAGCAGACAGGGATTTGGGTTTCTAGTACATTATCCATCATTTCCAATTATCTGCCTTATCCCTCTGGGTGGGAAAGGAGATCTATGAAGCAAGAAAAAAGGGAAAGGAATACATTTATTTCTAGAAACAAATTTTTATAGAAACATGGCTGTTGATTCTCCCATCTCCCCATCTCTGGGGGAATGGACAGAAAAGGGGATGGGGGCTGCTGGATCTTACTGACAGCTTTTTGGGGTGCCAGGGGGTGTCCTCCAGCCCAATGCCACCCTGGATGTGCTGTGCAGGGGCACAGAGGAGCCCTGAGGGGTTCAGGTGCCGCGGGCAGTTCTGCACCCCTGTCCCTCATCCCCTGCAGAGGAGATGCACTGGGAGGGCCCACGTGGGGTCTGGGATGTTTGCAGGATTAGGGGGATTACCCAAGGCTTGCTGGCAAACAAGGGGGGTCAGCAGGTTATCAGTGGGAGGGAGGAGCTGGATTTCTTCCATGTCTGTCCACAGGAGGAAAAAGCTCCTCTGAGTTGGAAAAGCTCCCTCAGCTGCTCCTTCTCAGTGGCACTCTCAGGTTTGGGGACATCCCAGTGACTCCTGAAGGAGAGCTGAGCCCACAGAGCCCTTCTCCTCCTGCTGGGACCTGCTGGAGGGCTGAGGCTGGAGCAGGTGGGGCAGAAACAGAACTGAAAGAGAGCTGGGAGCTCCCCAGGGCTGCCAGGGATAACTGCTAGGAGCAAATGGGGAACTGCCTCGTTTGGCTCTCTCTGTTTGGGGAAGTGAGAGGGAAAACTGCTGCTGCAAGTGCCTGGGGATGCTGAGGGAGGATCCACAGAAGCACGTGCACAGTTCAGGAGGAGGAGAAGGAGGAGAAGGAGGAGAAGGAGGAGAAGGAGAAGGAGGAGGAGGAGAAGGAGGAGAAAGAGAAGGAGAAGGAGAAGGAGAAGGAGAAGGAGAAGGAGAAGGAGAAGGAGAAGGAGAAGGAGAAGGAGGAGAAGGAGGAGAAGGAGAAGGAGGAGAAGGAGGAGAAGGAGAAGGAGAAGGAGAAGGAGGAGGAGAAGGAGAAGGAGAAGGAGAAGGAGAAGGAGGAGAACGAGGAGAACGAGGAGAAGGAGAAGGAGGAGGTTGTTGTTTCCTTTGAGCATGGACAGAGGCAGCCTCAGGGTCTGTGGCCCTCCCAGGCTCAGGGATGTGCTCCATACCAGCCTGGGCACCACAGGGAGCTTGCAGAGCTGCTGAGCCTGCCCTGCCTGCAGCCCAGACAGCCACAGCTCCACTCCCAGGAAGGGCCTTTCCTCCATCTCCCATGGAAATGCTCTCCCCTCCTCCCAGGGAGATGCTCTCCATTTCCCAGGAAGATATTTTCCTCCATCCCCCCAGAAGATGCTTTGGTCCATCTGCCTGAGAAGATGTGTTCCCTCACCTCCCATGGAGATGTTTTCCTGAATCTCCCATGGATGCTGAATTCCTGAATCTCCCATGGATGGTGCCCTCATCTCCCACTGAGATGATTTCTTCCATCTCCAGTGGATACTGCCCTCACCTCCCACGGAGATGCTTCCTTCTATCTCCCATGGAGACTTTCCTCACCTCCCACAAAAATGCTTTTCCTCCCCTCCAATGCAGATCCTTCCCATGCAGACGCTTTGCCCACCTTGCCCATCCTCGTTCCCTGTCCATGGGGGCGCAGAGGGGCTCGGTGACATCCCGGGGACAGCGGGAGCAGCCCAGGGGCTCAGCCCGAGCCGCGCTCCCTCCGCCCGGCGCCCAGCTCAGAACTCTCTGAAATGCTGGCATCTTGTGGCAGCTCGGGAAAACAGCATTTCCACCGAGGCCAAAGCTGCTGCTTTGAGGGAGCCCTGGCTGGTTCGGATCCCGAGGATGGGATGGGATTCTGGTAAGCAAAGAGAGAAACTGGGCGCGTTTGTTCGGGGGAAGAGGGGATATGGAAGTCCTGCTCCTCTCACCGCAGCCCTGTCCCTTTCAGAGGATGTGGTTATCAAACCATGAACTTCCAGATGAATTATCAAACCATGAACTTCCCAGATGGATTTGCATCCCCATTCTGCCTCCGTGCCACGTTTTGCCCTGCCTGTGGTCTCTGGGCCGGGAGGTTGTGTCAATCAGCTGGGACCACATGAGACATTTCCCCTCATCCTGGAGATCTCTCTCATCTGAGTTTGGGAGATCTGAGGGAGCTGAGATTTGATGGCAGCTCTGTCCCCTGCAGCCAGTGCCAGATAGGGGTGAAAATCTCTGTGAGTTTGGCTCAGACCTTCTCCAGCTCCTTTTGCAGGTGGACTCAGCTGCAGTGCTGGGAATCCTCATCCAGCAGGGGAAGGGTTCAATGCATTGGAACAAGAGATCTCCCACAGCTGCACTTTCAGGTGGGCTCACCCAGGTGCTCAGTGTGTGCCACATTCCCTCCCTCAGAGCCCTCCTGGATGCACAAATTCTCACCTCAGAGCATTAAATCACCAAGAGAAGCTCCCACCTCCCTCCCACCTCCCTCCCTCCCTCCTGCTCTGCCAGGGACAGACTCTGGGATGCTCCAGGAGCTCCTGTGGCCCTCACTGCTCTGAAGAATGACCTGGGGACCTGGAGTCCTTCAATAAAGCAGGAAACATCAAATATTCCAGGGTTATAAATAACCCAGGAGAACATCTGGTTCTGCACACTCCTTGTGGCCTGAGGGACAGGAGCTGGAGAGATCCCAGTTCTGCCCTGGGTGTCAGCAGGGCCCTCTGAGCCTGCCCAAGTGCTGGAGTCCTACATGCTGAGAATTTCAGACCTTCTGTGCTGACAGACTCTGACCCCCAGGAGAACACTGCATTGACCTGAGGCTGTGGAGAAGCTTCCAAAATGGAATGACAGCACTGGGATTGTGGGTGTGGGGTTTGGATAGAAGTGTGTGGTTGTGCTCAGCTGGGGCTGGGCTCTTTCTCCAGCAGCACTGACACAACCAGAGCACACAGCCTCGAGCTGCACCAAGGGAAATACAGGTTGGATAGCAGGAAAAAGTTTTTTACAGAAAGGGTGATAAAGTTCTGGAATGGCTGCCCAGGGAGGTGGTGGAGTCCCCATCCCTGGGTGTGTTTCACAAAGCCTGGATGTGGCACTGGGTGCCAGGGTTGAGTTGAGGTGTTGGGACTGGGTTGGACTCGATGATCTTGAAGGTCTCTTCCAACCCAGTGATTCTGTGAATTGAATTCTCTGAATATCAAGTGGTGGAAAATTTAGAGTTTGGGGTTTTAGAATATAGCAATATATATGGAGCACCTTTTCTTCACCTTCTACTCCATGGGTTTGGGTGGCTTTGTGTAACTGGACAGAAAAGTCCACATTGCAGGCAAGGGTGGTTGGTTATTGGGTTAAAAGTGAAAATAATTTAGGTGTCATTTCTTAATTGGACAGTTTAGCCTTAAAAGACCTTGTAGAGAAAGACAGTGAGCCATTCTGTAGCTTGTTAGTAGAATGCTGTAGAACCCATGACTTGTAATATAGATAAGAAATAATAAACATCTAAACCTGAACATGAAATTCCATCTTCAATCCTGACCTTGACAGAGGCAGAAAAAAGAAGCTGAAAAGTGGCACTACAGAACCAGTTCCCTGCCAGCTACAATGGGAATGAGTCCAAGGCAGGAGCACAGGGAGGGGACCCGGGTGCCACCCCAAGGCATGTCCCAGTTGTGAGCAGCTCTCCCAAACCCTTCCCTGCTCCCTGTGCCCTGTCCATGAGCTGAGCCCTGCCTGGGGCTGTCCCAGTGCTGAGGGATGGGAGCTCAGAGAGAACCTGGAAAGGAGGAGGCAGCCCCAGGTGTCCATGTCTGTCTGTCTGTCTGTTCTGTCTGTCTGTCTGTCTGTCCTGACAGCCCAGCAGGGCTGGGACAAGCGGGCTCTTCCCTGCTCCTCCAGGAGGATGGGAGAGAGGCTGCAGGAGCCATGGATTAATGGGGATTGGGGAGTTCTGGGGATGTTTTCTGCAGAACTTCTGCAGGTCTGGCAGCCCGTGGGGGTGAAGCTCCCAGGGAGGATTTCTTGTGTGCATTGGTAAAACCTGCTGGGATTTTCCTGGGAAATAGAACCAGCTTCTAAGGAATGTGCTGGGGGAATGTTTTCACAGCCACAATGGGCTTCAGGAGATGATGCTCACAGAGAAAAGACCAACTTAAGGTTCATCAGCTGCAACATTGGAGAGAACAGACACACCTGGGGGCAAATCCTTCTCCTGTGAGTGCTCTGTGCTTTGTTTGGGGAGGGAGGCAGCCTGGGAGCCATCCCTCACCCAGAGAGGCTCCTGACATGTAAGCCCAGCTCTAAATCCCTTCCTCCTTTATTAGAAATAACCATTGGCACAAGCTGCCACGGGAAGTGATGGATTCTCCATCTCTTGAAGTCTTTAAATCAAGACCGGATGGCATTTTGGAGGGGCTGGGAGCAGGGTGAGGGGCTGCCTCATCTGGCCTGAGTTAGATGGGAAGTCAGCCTGGATAATCGATGGTCCTCCCTGGCTCCCAGGGCTGTGCAGGTTCAGATCTGCAGCCAGAGTGGGAGGCTCCTCCCGTGCCTGTGGCAGAGCAGCACCCTGGGCTGTGGGAGAGCCTCTGAGCTGCCTGGGGAGCTCCCAGGGCTGCAGATTTCCCCTCACTGGCACCTGAGGCAGGGTCACTGCCCAGGAAATGATCTCTGCTCTGGGCTTGGCTCACTCTGCCCCCAAACCTCTCCAAATGTTCTGGCTCCCAGGTTGGGCACTCAGTGATTGCCACATGTTCCCCACCATCCTTCCCCTCCCCAGCTCTTCAGCACCTGGAGGTGCCTCTCCTCCACCCTCCCATCCCAAGCAATCTCATAATAATTAAACTCCAGCTAATTACCACAGCAGGGGAAGCTGGAGCAAACTCCCCAGCCCTGCAATAGAGTGGCCAAAAGGAGATGAGCTTGGATAACTTTTATTTTTGGCTCTTTCCAGCACTTAGGAGATGGATGTGGAAAGCAAGCCAGGAAAGCCAGGAGGGAGGGAATCCACTGAGCTCAAGATGAAGATGAAAATCTCAATCCAGCAACTGTTAACAGAGACTTTGTGCTCCAGGTCTTGCACAGGTGAAGCCAAAAGCACAGAGACCAAAGTTTGGGAGTTTGGGAGATTTAATCCTTGGACATGTTTGACATGATTTAATAGGAAAAGAGCATCTCACTTATGACTTCTGCCTCCCTGGAGGAGAAAAGGGTGGAGAAAAGGAGCCTTTGTTCAGCCCTGAGACTGTCTGCACCTGCCAGATCTCGTGATGGAAGGTGGTTTGTGCTGCCTTGGCTGGGCGGGCTCATCCCTCCCTTCCTGGGGAGGGGAGAGCTCCATCCCCATTCCTGCCCTTCCCAGGGGGTCAGGGAGCTCCAGCCACATCCCTGCCCTTCCTGGAAGTCGGAGGGCTCCATCCCAATCCCTCCCTTCCCCGGGAGTGGGGTATTCCAGCCCCATCCTTGCCCTTCCTGGGAAATCGGGGGGTTCCAACCCCATCCCCATCTCCCCCTTCCCTGGGAGCAGGGGCTCCATGCCCATCCCCATCCCTATCCCTCCCTTCCCAGGGGCTCCATCCCCATTCTCACCCCTCCCTTCCCTGGCAGCGGGGTGTTCCAGCCCCATCCCTCCCTTTCCTGGGAGTGGGGGGCTCCATCCCAATCCCCATTCTTGACTTTCCCTGGAAGTCGGGGGGCTCCATCCCAATCCCTCCCTTCCTGGGGAGTGGGGGACTCCATCCCCATCCCCATCCCCATCCCTGCCTTTCCTGGGAAGCTGGGGGGCTCCATCTCCATCCCCATCCCTATCCCCATCCATCTCCATCACTCCCTTCCCAGGGTCAGGGGGCTCCATCTCCATCCCCATCCCCATCCCTCCCTTCCCGGGCTCGGCTCCAGCCCCATTCCCATTCCCATTCCCATCCCCGTCCCTCCCTTCCCGGAGAAGTTGGGGGGCTCCATTCCCATCCCCGTCCCTCCGTTCCCGGGGGATCAGGGGACTCCATCCCCATGGCCATCCCCATCCCCATCCCCATTCCCATTCCCATTCCCACTCCCATCCCCATCCCTCCATTCCCGGGAGATCAGGGGGCTCCATCGCCATTGCCATTGCCATTGCCATTGCCATTGCCATTGCCATTGCCATTGCCATCCCCGTCCCTCCGTTCCCGGGAGATCAGAGGGCTCTGGCTCCATCCCCATCCCCATCTCTCCCTTCCCGGAGGATCAGGATGGCTCCATTCCCATTCCCATCCCCGTCCCCATCCCCATCCCCGTCCCTCCGTTCCCGGGGGATCAGAGGGCTCCATCCCCATCCCCATCCCCATCCCCGTCCCTCCGTTCCCGGGGGATCAGGGGGCTCCATCCCCATCCCCATCCCCATCCCCATCCCCATCCCCGTCCCTCCGTTCCCGGGGGATCAGGGGGCTCCATCCCCATCCCCATCCCCATCCCCATCCCCGTCCCTCCGTTCCCGGGGGATCAGAGGGCTCCATCCCCATCCCCATCCCCATCCCCGTCCCTCCGTTCCTGGGGGATCAGGGGGCTCCATCCCCATCCCCATCCCCATCCCCGTCCCTCCGTTCCTGGGGGATCAGGGGGCTCCATCCCCATCCCCATCCCCGTCCCTCCGTTCCTGGGGGATCAGGGGGCTCCATCCCCATCCCCATCCCCATCCCCGTCCCTCCGTTCCCGTCCCCAGCCCTGCCTCGCAGCGCGGCCGGACGGGGGCAGGCGGCTCCCAGGGACGCTGCAGCTGTGAAAAACCCCAGAACAGCGGAGCGGAGAGTGTAACTTCAGAGAAAAGCAAAATGTAACGTCTGTGCATACATTTAGCCATAGAAAAAAGGAAAATACAGCAAAAAATAAGGAGAGATGCCAGGAAAGGCTGCGAGTGATGAGACGCGCCGGGAGCGCTCCCGGCTTTGCCGCAGCTCGAGGCTTTTCATGTAGGATTAAAGCTTTAAAGTGAAGTCGACAGCTTAAAACTGCCTTAAAGAGCTCAGATCCACCTGAACCTTCCGAACAAGCAGCTCCATCAGCGGGGAAATGCCTCTACATTTCCTCCTCTTTTTCCTTTAATTGAAACAAAACCAAAACGTTGTAAGCCAAGAGCCTGCGCTGATGGATGAGAGCTTGGAGGTGGCACTGACGGAATGCTGAGAGCAAGGGGAAGGGAGAGGGGTAAAATGTGTTATTGCATTGCCGTCAGAGAGAAAGGGAGAGAAAAAGACAAAAAAAGAGAGAGAGAGAGAGAGAAAGAGAGAAAGAAAGAAAGAAAGAAAGAAAGAAAGAAAGAAAGAAAGAAAGAAAGAAAGAAAGAAAGAAAGAAAGAAAGAAAAGAAAGAAAGAGAGAAAAAAGGGGGAAAAGAGAGAGAGAAGAAAGAGAGAAAAAAGGGAAAAGAGAGAGAAGAGAGGAAAAAGAGGAAAAAGAGAGAGAAGAAAGAGAGAAAAAAGAAAAAAATGAGAGAGAAGAAAGAGAGAAAAAAAGGAAAAAGGGAGAGAGAAAAAAGAGAGAGAAACAAAGGGAAAAAAGAAAGAGAAGAAATAGTGAAAAAAGGGGGAAAAGAGAGAAGAAAGAGAGAAAAAAGAAAAAATGAGAGAGAAGAAAGAGAGAAAAAAGAAAAATGAGAGAGAAGAAAGAGAGAAAAAAGGAAAAAAGGAGAGAGAAGAAAGAGAGAAAAAAAGGGAAAAGGGAGAGAGAAGAAAGAGAGAAAAAAGGGAAAAAAGAAAAGAAAAAAAAGAAAGAAAAAGAAAAGAAAAAAAGAAAGAAAAAAAGAAAAGAAAGAAAGAAAATAAATTAATTCTGATTTTTAGGTGTAGGAATGGAGGGGCTTTGCTGTAACACCGGTGGTGATTTTATTTACTCTTGCTTTGAGTTGGAAAATGAGCTTTTAACACAATTAATTTCAATAAATGCCAGCGGTGTGTGGTGTGTGTGGGAGGGGCAGCACTGGCTTGTCCTGCACTGAGCCTGAGGGGACTGTGGAGCTCAGGGGACTCACGGGACTCTGCCAAGCAATGGGGGACAGTGGGCAGATCCCTTTCCTTGTGCTCCAGTGCAGCTGAATAACGAGGATAACAAAATCCATAGAGGAGCCACTGGCTTGTGCTGGGGATGGGAACTGCAGCAGAGCTGGGGCTTTGTCAAATCTCTGCCTGGGCAAGGACAAATCCCCACCTGGGCAAAGACAAATTCCCAGCAGGGCAAGGACAAATCCCCACCTGGGCAGGACAAATCCCCAGCAAGGCAAGGACAAATCCTCACCTGGGCAAGGACAAATCCCTACCTGAGCAAAGACAAATCCCCAGCAGGGCAAGGACAAATCCTCACCTGGGCAAGGACAAATCCTCACCTGGGCAAGGACAAATCCCTGCCTGGGCACTCCTGGCCCCAGCACAATCCTCAGGGCAGCGCCGGGGATCTGCCAAAGCCGGCATCGGGCACAATAAATTCCTTCCATAGGAGGAGCCCCCTTGAGCAGCCCCGGGAGCTCAGGGGGAACCTGGGCGAGCATCGCCCTCGGGAGGCGGCCTGTGCTTGCGGAGCTGCCCGGGAGAAAACCAGGAGGAAATTCCTCCCTGTGCTTCCGCAGTGCCCGGGAGAGCAGCAGGGACTCAGCAAAGCCTCTCTGGGCTCGGGAGCTGCGGCGTTCAGGGAGGCGCTGCCGCCCCGAGTTCGGCTGAAGAAGCGCTTTGAATGGCGAGGTACAAAGGTTTGGGGCTTGGAAAATGCAAACGCAACTCGTAGGATGCCAAAATGGGAGCAAACTCTGGGCTGCAGTGCTGCCTGTGGGATGTGGGGTTACCCCGACCCCAGCGGGGTCTGAGACGAGATTGGGTCACAGCACATGGCACAGAACACACAGAATATCACCACAGACTGGCAGAAAGCTTCAACCCATACAGAGTAACACCACACCTCTTCAGAAGGCTGCAAGCATCGGCATTCTTGTTCTTCAGCCCTCTCTCTGTAAATGTCCATCTATAAACACATCCCATGTCTGAAATCAGGAGAAACAAATCACTGGGCAGAGGGGGAGCTCTGCTTTGGTGCCAGCTCTGGCTGCCCAGCAGCTCTCCTGGGGACACCAGGGGGGCACAGCTGAGACAGCCACGGTACCCAGAGTGTCACTGGGCAATTCCAGAAAGCTTCAACCCACACAGAACAATACCCACCACTCAACACCTACCACTTCAGAAAGCTTAAAACTCAGCCCTTCTTTTTCTTTAGCCCACCCTTTCATACCCCTCATGTCCATGCCTTACACCTGTGTGCCCTCTGTTCCCTGGGTGGTTGCTCAGCACACCTGGGCACTCCATGGCTCATTGCTGTCAGTGCTGCTCACAGCTGTACCCATGGGGATGAGGTTCAGCCCCATCCCAGTCACCACAAACTGTGTGCCTACACCAGGGTCCCTAAAAGGATGTTGTTTCCTCCTTGGGATGGAGGCTGGGCTCATGTCCCCTCCCCACGGGGTGGTTTGCAGGCTCTGGGTCCCTCTGGTGACCCAGCAGTGACTGCCCCCTCCTCACCTGCCCCTGGCCTGGGCAGGGAGGGAAAGCCTGCTCTGAACAGAGGGAGGGGCAAGGGGGAGTGCCTGGGGAGAACGGAAGGAAAAATAAAAATAATTTGGAGAAAGTTAAAGTCTCAGTCCCATTGCATTCCCCAGCTTGGGAAGCAGCTCTGGCAATGCTTGGATCCCTGCTTGAGCCTCACAAATTTGTGATGTTTCCGAGCAGGATCACAGGATTCCAGAATGGTTTAGGTCAGGAGGGAGTTAAAGCCCATCCAGTGCCAGCCCTGCCATGGCAGGGACACCTCCCACTGTCCCAGGCTGCTCCCAGCCCTGCCCAGCCTGGCCTTGGGCACTGCCAGGGATCCAGGGGCAGCCCCAGCTGCTCTGGGCACCCTGTGCCAGGGCCTGCCCACCCTCACAGGGAGGAATTTCCTCCTGATTTCCAATCTGAGCCACCCTCTCTCAGCTTCAGGACCACAGTGAGAGCACCAGGTGGAGCTGGGTGGACACAGCTCTGGCTGAACTCTGCCCTGGGTGAGGACCAGTGGGATCCTCACCAGGGAGGAGAGTGAAAGCAGGGCCTCAGCATTGGCTCCTCGTTATTGAATTGCTTCTGATTCTCAGCAGTGTCCCAGGGCCTGCCAAGGGCTGTGTCCATCTCACAGGAAGATAACAGCCATCATAATCAATAAACTCTAATGGGAGTGCACAGAAGCCAGAGCACAGGTGAATGACGGGGGCACAGGAGCCTTTTAACCTCCCCAGGGCTCACCCTGCACTGCCCTCAAAGCCAAACACACCACAAGTGTTTCCATGAAATCCAGGAATAGTTTGGGTGGGAACGGACCTTAAATCCCACCTCATTCCACCCCTGCCATGGCAGGGACACCTTCCCCTGTCCCAGGCTGCTCCCAGCCCTGTCCAGCCTGGCCTTGGGATCCAGGGGCAGCCACAGCTGCTCTGGGCACCCTGTGCCAGGGCCTGCCCACCCTCTCAGGGAACAATTCCCAATTCCCAATATCCCATCCAGCCCTGCCCTCTGGCAGTGGGAGCCATTCCCTGTGTCCTATCCCTCCATCCCTGTCCCCAGTCCCTCTCCAGCTCTCCTGGAGCCCCTTCAGACCCTGAAACCTTTTCTTCTCCAGGCTGAACAATCCTAATTCTTTCAGCCTCTCCTCACAGGAAAATAATTTCCACATTCCCTTGCACTGCATCCCCATACATACAGGGCAGCTGAGATTCCCAGGGCTGCCAGCTGGGAGCATCCATGGAGTTGCTGTCCCAGGTTAGCCTGGAATGGGCCAGTATTGGAATAAGATCCCAATATCACCAGGTAGATTGTGCCTGGGCTTGTCTGAGCCTTGCTGCTGGGCCAAAGGCAGCAGCTGTGGCGTTTCACCTCAGAGACACCTTTGCCTGGCTGGATGGTGCAGCTGGGCACTGAAACAAACCCAGGCTTGTAGAAACTCAGTTTACCTCAGGTGGAAGGGCTTCAGGCGAGGGTGAAGAGGAAAAGGAGAGGGATTCTGTCAGAGGGTTTGATCCAGAGTTTATTCCATGGTCACAGATATCCGAATCTCGGTAACAGCTCCAACAGAATGCTGACCCCATGGCCCTGGCTGAATTTAGGCCCAGGGACAGGGGGAGGGGAAGGGACAGTGAGCACCAACCAGGTGGGAGGGGCAGGGTCTCAGGGGACGAGGGACACACAGACAGGCCAGTGACCCCAGGCCTGGGGGCATCCTTTGAACCTGACCAACCACACGAGGCCTTGCTGGAATGTTAAAACTGACTGACAGAACTCACTCAGCAAGGGGGCGAGGGGGAAGGGAGAGAGGTATTGCCACACCTGGGAAGGGACTGGGAAGTAAAACAGGCAATGAGTTCACAGTGCAACAGGCCAGATCCCACTGTTGAGCTGGGTTGTTCTCTCCTTTCCTGCCAACGCCACCCCAGAGCACCCCTGGCCCCTGTGTGAGCAGGCCCAGAGGAGATGGGGGGCATGGGAGGGGTGGTGCCCACTGGAGCTGGCAGAAAGGATCAGTCAGGGCACTGGAATAACCCCAACCCACAGTGAGTGTTATTGCAGCCCTGCTGGGTGAGGCCTGCAGAGTAGTGCTGGCTGCCAGCAAAAATCCTCTTAACAACAATTAATGGCACCTAATTACTCTGCCTTTTGTCTTTTATTTAGCAGCGGGGCTCAGCCCAGGAAGCCCTCACTTCCACTGCGGGAGTGTTGTGACTCAGGACTGCAAAGGGCTCATTTCTTACACAAACACCAGCAGCCAAGGCCCCGAGCTCCTGCAGGTCCCCCCTGCCCCCGGGTACCCCCAGGGTGTGACAGGGACACACCTGCACCATCAGCACCCCCGCCACTGCCTCGTGTCTTGCCATGGCCCAGGATGGAAAAATTCCCTGCCTAGATCCCTTTTCCCCAGAGTTCTGTGTCTGTCCCAGGGAAGAGAGCCTCCAGCCTAGAGGGGTGGGGAGAAATGGTTTTGCTAAGCCAAACCAGCAGCTCCACTCTTGGCTCCTACTGGAGACCAGAGATAAAACAGGAGAAAAGGGCCTGATCCATCCCTGGGATCCTCTCCATGCTCCAAGAGCCACAGCCCTGGGATTTCCTGACCCAAAGCTTGTTTCTTTGGTAGCCTTGGGTGGATTTTTCTTCCTGGAATTTCTTGAGCTGGTTCCTGATCCCATGTCGGCTTTCATCTCTCCTGGCAGTTTCCTGTGGTATCTCTTTTGCTGTGCTCCTGGGGTGGACAAATGGCCCTGAGGGTGGAATACAGAGAGAACTGGAGGTTCTGGAGGTCTTGCTGCAGGTCAGGAGTGAAGGACTGGGAGCATCTCCTGGGGGCAGAGGAGCACAAGGATCTGTTTAAATTTGGAAAGAACAGCCGAGGCTGAGCATCAGAGTGGCCAGCATGAGCAGGAAGAGGTGTCTGGGATGCAGAAATGGGTTTTTTTAGGAAATGGTGAGGGATAACCGCAATCCATGCCAGAGAATCAGCTTCAGGGACTCTTCCAGCAGTGTGCAAGGAAAAGGGGGCAAGAAGTTCTGTTCCCAGGGATTGGGGGTGAAGCAACATTGGGGAGGCAGAATGGGGATGAAAATGGGGCCAGCTCTGCCCTGGAGCTGAGGGCAGGGCAGTGACCCCTCCTCTGGCACGGGAGGGCACCAGGGCAGGGCAGCGGCCACACGAGCAGGCAGGAAGAGGCAGCTAAAATAAGCGGAGGGGTGGAAAAGGGAGGAGAGAGTATCAGGGAGATAACAGAAAGGTTGGAGAGGAAAGGCAGAGGAAGCGAGCTGCAAACAGCCGGGATGTCACCGAGAGGTGAAGCTGCGGCTCCGTGAGCAGCCCGGCCCTGTCGTGATGCTGGGGCTGCGTCAGACACAGCGACATCTGCCCTCTGGCCTTGTCCTGCCCCCGGGGGCACCTGGACACCATCCGGGCTGTCCCTGGGGCCGAGGCAGCGGGGGCACCGCCTGTGGCTGCTCCTGCCCTGTTTGCTCCCTGCGGAGGACACGGGAATGTCGCTGCCATTCGGCAACGAATCCCAAATCAATGAGTGCCTCCAATCCTTTCTACATGGGATGTTTTTCATTTCCACGGCTCATGCAGGGGTGGGAACAGCCGCTGCGAGCTTCGCCGCTGCTTCCACCTGACTGCGAGCCAGCGAAATCCTCGGGGGGATTTTGTGTTTGCAGAGGCTCCGCGCTCAGCCCACAGGTGCCATTACCTCATGGCTGTTTGCTCGGGCTGGGAATAACCCGGCAGCTCTCGGAGCCAGAGCCCTGCCAGACACCTTTTCCCTGGCTGCGATCCCGGCGGCAGCGCCCCAGGGCCGGGGGTGGAGGAGGGAGGGTGAGGATGAGGATGGAGGATGGAGGATGGAGGGTGGATGATGCTCTTTGGCCCCCACGCTTTACTCCCATTTCCTGGCTGCCAATCTTGATTGAGCCCCTCGGGCTCCGCATCACGACACGGCCGGGGGGGATGAGGCTCGTGGGCTCGCAGAGGGGCCGGAGCTGCAGCAGCTGCAGGGAGAGGAAGGGGAGAGGAGCGGAGAGATAAAGCCCCCTCCCCAGCAAGGCTGTGCTGCAGCTGATAAGAGCCCTGCCGTGCTGTAATGGGAGCCCTGGCTGGCTGCTTCCTCACAAAGTCATGACTCAGGGATAATGTTCACATCCTCCGAGGCGAGGGAGCTAAAAATACAGCCAGGAAAATGAGAATGAGCGAGCGAGCATGAATGAGAGCGTGAGTGAGAAATGCACTGGGGAAAAGAGAGAGGAAGCATGAATGAAAGAGCCTGGGAGAGAGAGAGGGAGAGTGAAACCAGCCGGAGCCGTCCAAGTTTCCGAGCTGCGGAGCTCTGCCTGCAATCAGCGCTCTGGCACAGGCAGCCTGCAGGAATGTAAACGCGGCCCGGGAATTCGGCTGGGCAGGCAGCGCTGCTGGCATCGCCTCCTGTCACCTGGCATCGCCTCCCTGTCACCTGGCAGTGCCTCCTGTCACCCGGGGCAGGGGACACCCGCTCCAACCGCGGGGGCACCCCCAGCACCCCTCGTGGTGCCTGCCCACTGGGGTGCACCTGAATGCACAAGGACCTGGTTGTGTGCCCATACACAGATCCAAACCCATTCCAGCCCTGCCATGCACCCCGGGTGTTGTAGTCGAGGTGGTTACGACGCAAAGCAGAGATTACAAGCAGTCTCAGCTGGCAATACTTTATTAGTGAACATGGCTGATCTTTTATGCACTTTCTAATTGTTTACTTTTCTTCTACTTTAACTAATGGTTACAATCAGTCAATACTATGCTATTGGTGAAAAGTTATAATGACTTCACTTAACTTTCTAAAAATGCTGTGTCTAGCTGCAAAATACTCTTATTTTTTTTCTCTTGATCTCTTCAGTTACAGCTTTAAAAAAAGCTTTTTATCAGCTTCTTCTTACTTCTCAACTTCTTCTCACTCCTTTAGCTAACAAGCCCACTGTTAGCCCCTTCCACACCTGGGTAGGTTCCCTGGGAAGGAGTGACACACCTCTGCCCTCGATGGGGCTCCTCACCAGGGTGGGGGGCCCTGGGGAGCCCCACTGCCCCCAGCTCTATTTCTCCACATTTCTCCACATTTCTCCATGTTTGCCCTTGTTTCTCCATAAATTCCTGTGGTTTTCCCAATATTGCTGCGAGTCCCTGCCCTCCCCCTGTGCGAGCCCCAGCACCTGCACACAGCCCTGAGCTCGTTCTCCTGGAGAGACAAATGATTTTGCCCCCCGCCGCTGCCCTGTCATCCCACAGGCTTCCCTTTGGAGCTGAAATGTGTTTCACAGATTTATCCCAGTGCTGGGCTTCCACCACAGCCTCCCTGGCACCGGGCACTTGCCCCCATTCCCTACAGCTGCCCTGCTGCAGGGCCAGGATTGGTGAAGGGGCCTTGGAGGTGTTCAGGGTGTAGGGACACCCAGTGCCTGGAGGGGAAGGTGTGTGCAGAGCAGGATGGTTCTGGCTGCTTGGGAAGTGCTGGAATGCTTTTCTCTCCAGCTTTGGTGGGAGTGAGAGGAATCTCCTGAGGAAAGCAAAGCCCCTTCCATGGAGAATGAGGAGTTCAGCCACAGAGAGGATTTTCCACCAAAATGCCATTTTCTGGTGTCTCCCTCACCCTCCATGGGCTGGGACATGGGAGTGGCTGCTCCTGCCTGCAGTGGCCAGAGGGGGCTGGCAGGGAATGATCCTGGCACATCCCATCCCATCCCATCCCATCCCATCCCATCCCAGGCACGTCCCAGAGTCTTGTTCCAATTATTTCCTCCTGGGGCTCGGGCTGATCTGACCCAGCCCCTTGCCTGCCATTTCCCTGCTCCTGGATCTCCTTCTGAGCTTCTTTTGTCCAAGTTTTGCCTGGCTGGGCTAGGATGGGATGGGATGGGATGGGATGGGATGGGATGGGATGGGATGGGATGGGACGGGATGGGACGGGACGGGACGGGACGAGACGGGATGGGACGGGATGGGATGGGATGGGATGGGATGGGATGGGATGGGATGGGATGGGATGGGCTGGCAGAGGGAGGCTGCAGGGATGCTGCAGGGATGCTGCAGGGTGCTGCAGGGGTGCTGCAGGGATGTTGCTGGGATGTTGTCGGAATGCCGGACGGATGCCGCTGGGTGGGGCTGGCAGCAGCCGCTGTGCCCAGCCGGGGGCAGCGCAGGCTCTGCCGGGTCTGTCACACGCTGCCCGTGTTTGCCACATCCTCGGAAGCAGCTCTGCAGTGCTGCGGGGCTGCTGGACCAGGAGGTGCCGGGCCAAGGCTGAAAGGTGGGGAAAGGTTCATGGCTGATGGGAATGCGTTGCCATGCTGGCCTCAGCCCCCGGTGCTGCTACAGCGGCTTTGTGGCAGAGCCCCTCGCGATGAGAAACCCCAAGGGACAGGAGGGCTCTGCCACCACCTAACTGGGATTTACTTAAGAGGAGTAAATCCAGCTCAGGTGGTGCTAAATCCATTGTAAAAGCACAACTCTTCCCCCATCTCCAGCCGCACAGGAACAGGGATGCAAGCTCCTAGGCACCTTTTCAGTGCTGTAAATAAGATGGGATCGCTGTCCCCCGAGCCGTGTGGCCCCTGCAGGCGGGGCAGGGCACGGGATGCCCGCGGCTCACGGCGGGACGGGCACGGCCGGGTTAAGCCGAGCCCAGCGCAGATGGGAAGCGAGATTAGCTCCTTCTCCGTCAGCGCTGCCGGCCCGGCGCTCCTCACAAAGGCCCCGGGGTGAGCCTGGTGCTGATCCAAGCAGCCAATTTTAGAGCCCGCTCTCCGCAGACAATCTCCGATTGTTTGGGCTGGTTTGAAGCTTTTCCCAGCCGCGCCGTCATCGCATCCTGTGACTTGGCAGGAAAGGCCTCTGCGCACAGCCCCCGCTGCCAAGGAGCCCGCGAGGTGTGACAGCGTGGGCTGCACGTCCTGCCAGGGGCTGCACGTCCTGCTAGGTGCTCAACATCCCTCCAGGGGCTGAACATCCCTTCAGGGGCCGCACATCCCTCCTGGGGGCTGCATGTCCCCCCAGGGGCTGCACATCCCTCCAGGGGCTGAACATCCCCTCTGGGGGTGAACATCCCTTCTGTGGACTGCACATCCCTCCTGGGGGCTGCATGTCTTCCCAGGGGCTGCACGTCCTTCTAGGTGCCCAACATCCCTCCTGGGGCTGAACATCCTCCTGGGGCTGCATGTCCCCCCGGGGGCTGCACATTTTCCCTGGGGGCTGCATGTCCCTCTAGGGGCTGCACGTCCCTTCAGGGGCTGAGCATTCCCCCTGGGGGCTGCACATCCCCTCTGGGGGTGAATATCTCTCCTGGGGGCTGCATATCCCTCCAGGGGCTGCACGTCCCTTCTGGGGCTGCCCATCCCTCCTGGGGGCTGCACATTCCCCCTTGGGGCTGCACATCCCCTCTGGGGGTGAACATCCCTCCAGGGGCTGCGTGTCCCCATGAGCTGCATGTGCCCCCCGGGACAGGGGCTTTCTGCTCTCCGTGGAGCAGAGAAGGGCAGGGAAAGAGCAGGGAAGGGCAGAGAAGGGCAGGGAAAGAGCAGGGAAGGGCAGGGAAGGGCAGGGAAGAGCAGGGAAGAGCATGGAGAGGCAGGGAAGGGCAGGAAAGGGCAGGGAAGGGCAGGGAAAGAGCAGGAAAGGGCAGGAAAGAGCAGGGAAAGAGCAGGGAAGGGCAGGGAAGAGCAGGGAAGGGCAGGGAAGAGCATGGAGGACAGAGTTTCTCCAGGCAGGGGATGGCCTTAGACTGGCAGGGGACCAAGGCCAGATGTGGCAGCTCAGGGCCACCCACGGCGGTGTCGGGGATGCTGCAGGTGGGTGGAGGTGGCTGCAGCTGTGGGACACCCTGAGGAGCTCAGCTGGACCATGGGATGCTGGAAGGAGCAGGGAATTTTCTCCTGGGCTGGGGGAAAAGCCAGCACAACCGAGCACAACTCCTCTTTCTTTTTCCTGCTGAATAACTTTGATTTTCCTCCTCCACCGCCTCCCTGTGCACCCCCAGCCCCGCTGCACCCCCTTCCCAGCCCCCCTTCACCCCAGCAGATCCAGCCCTGCCCGTGGCTTCTCCCCCTGGCTGTCAGC
Organism: Melozone crissalis; assembly: GCF_028551555.1. Taxonomy (NCBI): domain Eukaryota; kingdom Metazoa; phylum Chordata; class Aves; order Passeriformes; family Passerellidae; genus Melozone; species Melozone crissalis. The sequence continues at coordinate 3,436,942 of NW_026535896.1, read as the reverse complement.
AGTTCTGCCAGCCCCCTCCTAGAATGGGAAGTGGCCAAAGCAGGCAGAGATACCTGGACCTGTCATCCACCCACTCCTTGTCTGGACTCAAGATGTTTCAAAGCTCCCCCCTTTCTATTTCTATCCTCATTGTCATCCTCCTTTGAGAGGAAGGTCTATTATTCCCCTCCTCCTTTTCTCTCTACAAAAATGGGACATTGTTTCTTCTTTCTTTGATTTAAAAGCCAAAAACAGTTATAGGAAACTGTTCAGCAGATGTTTTACAGTATGAACCTAGAGAAAAAAAATTAAAGAAAAAATAAAAGCTCTTGGATTTTGCTCGAGGAGCTAAATTTAGCCTAATACTTCCTCCCATTCAGGGTTTGTGTTGGCATAGGCAAGGTGTAGGTTTGAGCACTTTGATTGTAGTATTTATTTCTCTCATTTGCTGCATCCATGAAAAGCTGGAGCTAATGAAGCCCATTGAGGGAGGAGGTGAATCCAGCCTGAGCTGGAGCTCAGAGAGGTCCCTCTCAGCCCACAGGATGGGATTGAAACAGAATAATTCCTCATCCCATTTGCAAGGCTTATCTGTGCTCATGGCAGTGCCCAGGGGGCCAAATGAGATAAAACTCCAGCTGAGCTTGGTGAATCCTCAGGGGCAGATTTACAGGCACTGAAGGAGCAGCACTGGAGCCCTGGCTCCCCTCAGAGTGCTGGAGATGGCACTCACTGATTTCTGGACACAGCTTCAGTCAGCACTGCCAGAGCTCACCCCATAAACCTTCCCAAACTGGGCTCATCCCTTAAACCTTCCCCAAACTGGGCTCATCCCTTAAACCTTCCCCAAGCTGGGCTCATCCCATAAACCTTCCCCAAGCTGGGCTCACCCCATAAACCTTCCCAAAGCTGGGCTCATCCCATAAACCTTCCCAAAGCTGGGCTCACCCCATAAACCTTCCCAAAGCTGGGCTCATCCCATAAACCTTCCCAAAGCTGGGCTCACCCCATAAACCTTCCCAAAGCTGGGCTCATCCCATAAACCTTCCCAAAGCTGGGCTCATCCCTTAAACCTTCCCCAGGCTGGGCTCATCCCTTAAACCTTCCCCAGGCTGGGCTCATCCCATAAACCTTCCCCAAGCTGGGCTCACCCCATAAACCTTCCCAAAGCTGGGCTCATCCCATAAACCTTCCCAAAGCTGGGCTCATCCCTTAAACCTTCCCCAGGCTGGGCTCATCCCATAAACCTTCCCAAAGCTGGGCTCATCCCTTAAACCTTCCCCAGGCTGGGCTCACCCCATAAACCTTCCCCAAGCTGGGCTCATCCCTTAAACCTTCCCCAAACTGGGTTCACCCCACAAACCTTCCCCAAGCTGGGCTCATCCCATAAACCTTCCCAAAGCTGGGCTCATCCCTTAAACCTTCCCCAAGCTGGGCTCACCCCATAAACCTTCCCCAAGCTGGGCTCATCCCTTAAACCTTCCCCAAACTGGGTTCACCCCACAAACCTTCCCCAAGCTGGGCTCATCCCATAAACCTTCCCAAAGCTGGGCTCACCCCATAAACCTTCCCCAAGCTGGGCTCACCCCATAAACCTTCCCCAAGCTGGGCTCATCCCTTAAACCTTCCCAAAGCTGGGCTCACCCCATAAACCTTCCCCAAGCTGGGCTCACCCCTTAAACCTTCCCCAGGCTGGGCTCATCCCATAAACCTTCCCCAAACTGGGCTCATCCCTTAAACCTTCCCAAAGCTGGGCTCATCCCATAAACCTTCCCCAAGCTGGGCTCACCCCTTAAACCTTCCCCAGGCTGGGCTCATCCCTTAAACCTTCCCCAGGCTGGGCTCATCCCATAAACCTTTCCCAAGCTGGGCTCATCCCATAAACCTTCCCAAAGCTGGGCTCACACCATAAACCTTCCCCAGGCTGGCCTCATTCCTTAAACCCTCCCTAGGCCACGTTCCTGCTGACTTCAAAAGGCCCCGGACAGTACCAGCTGAGCCTCTCTGGGCAGGGACAAGGACAAGGACAGTGTCCCCAGCAGGGTGAGCTCCTTCTGCCACCAGGAGTGTCACTTGGAGCTGTGGGGGGAAATCCCTGCAGGGCTGGGAAAGGCTGGCCAAGGGTGGCATTCCCCCTGAGAAATGCATTCCCTGCCATCCATGGGCACCACCATCCCCAGTGCCCACTTGACACAGCACATCCAGGTGGAAAAAGGGAGCAAAGTCACTCTTGGGTCTGTCCCAAGGGTCTGGCAGGAAGCTCAGGCTGTGCCATCACTGCCTGCTGAATGCTGGGGTGGCTCCCATCTGTGATGCCCTGAGAAGGATGCCCTAGAACAGAGACTGGACAGAGATAAAGAATAAAGCAGGGATTTATTAAAAGGATCTCCTCCATGGATGCACCTTGGGCAGCACAAGAGCCCAGCCAGGGCTGCACCCAAGATGAACCAAAATGGTCACAAAATGCATGACTGGTCACAGGGTCTCTCACTTTTCTAAGTTCTGCTCCATTTGCATCTTGCAGTTCATTGTTCAATTCCAACTTTAGCCCATGCAGTCCCATCCTCTTTGTTTTTCTCTCTTCAATCCATGTTTTTTGTGCTTTTGGGGCTGAGATTTGGATCATTTGTCCTTGGTGCCCAGCTAGAGCAGGAATTGTTTTGTCTTCCTGCTCTGTGCACAGAGCTCACCATCCCCTAAAATGAAGACCAGACCCACACACTAAAGCAGCACAGAATGTGAAAAATGTAAAGTCGAAACCTGAGGCATCACCTGGGACCAGCCTTTGGAGCAGGAGTGCCAGCCCAGGATGCTGCTCCATGGCTCCTTCCATCTCCCTTCCTGTGAGCTGGGCTCCCCTTCTCGCCCAGCCTGAGCCAAAATTGCCATTTCCTGCTGCAGGGCATCCAGCTGGAGCTGCCATCTGTGCCTGGGAATACCCAGGGCAAACCTGGGGAAAACTTGCAGCTTTCCACAGGCTGGCACTCTGGGTATGTGCCCAGGGGTTTGGGTTTGGGCAGAGAGCCTGCAGACAGGGACAGATGGGTAAAGCTTTGGAGCTATGGATCAGGCTACTCAGAGAATCTGTGAGTGTCCCATCCCTGGCAGTGTCCCAGGCCAGGCTGGACAGGGCTTGAAGCCCTGGGACAGTGGAAGGTGTCCCTGCCCTTGGCAGGACTGGCACTGGGTGGGGTTTAGGGTCCTTTCCATCTCAACCCATTCCATGAGCCTATGACTCACCAGCAGAATGAACCAGGGGTTATTCAGGGCAGAGAAGAATTCCTGTTAATGAAGATACAGATCAGAAATTAACCCAGAGACCCTCTGCAAAAGTTCTTATCCCAGTGGAGAGCCTAAAGGGGTGAAAAGTAAAGTCTGGGCTTGGTCTCTGTTGGGAGTTTTCCATCAGAAAAAGGCACACTGGGATCTCATTTCCAGAGCTGTGAGCCCTGAGTGCCTCCCCTGGCACGGGAGGTGGCACTGGGCATGGGACACAGGACTGAACGTGGCACTGGGCATCCCCAGCAGGGACCTGAGCTGTGCTCTGGGAGTGGGAATCCAGGCTGCGCTGCCAGACATTAATGGCTTGTTTGTTGTCTAAGAGGGTGGAAAACCAGAGAAAATGCGAGGCCCAAAGGAGCTGTTTGATTCCAAGAGGGCACTGTTGGTGCAGCCTGTGCTGCAGAGCCCGGAATTACCAAGGCAAACTGCCCCAAACCCACGGGCTGGGCTCTGGGGGCTGCCAGGATAAAGCTCTGATTCATGGCACATCTTTGGCTCCTTTCTTTAGGAGCTCTGTGTGTTACACATGCAGACAAGCAGGAATGTCATTTTTTCCAGACTGCTTTTTGCATAAATTAGGATTGTTTGCTGTTCATCAGCTCACCCCGCCGTGACCCCTCCCTCCAGCCCTCCGGCCCATCCCCCTGCCCTGCTGAAGCCCCACGGACCCAGGCTGGCTCCAGGCTGGGCCATTCCCAGCTGCCTTTTTAGCAGCTGCACTGAGGGTGGGCAGGTGAGTGAAGCACCCAGAGCAGGCTGTGACAGCAGGAAGGGATTTCCCTCTCCAGGGCGCCTGTGCCTGCCCTGCCATCCCAAGGCATGGTTTATCCCTCTCCAGGGTGGGTGTGCCTGCCCTGCCATCCCAAGGCATGGTTTATCCCTCTCCAGGGTGGGTGTGCCTGCCCTGCCATCCCAAGGCATGGGTTTTCCCTCTCCAGGGTGGGTGTGCCTGCCCTGGCATCCCAAGGCATGGTTTATCCCCCTCCAGGGTGGGTGTGCCTGCCCTGCCATCCCAAGGCATGGTTTATCCCCCTCCAGGGTGGGTGTGCCTGCCCCTGGCATCCCCAAGGACAGGCCCTGGGATGGGATCATGCCTTTGGGGTGCTGCAGTGCTGCCTGGGAGATGTCAGCCTGGAGCCAGGAGAGCTGCTGGGCCTCGGCAGCGCTGATAAATGGGAGGCTGCTGCTTCCCCTCCCACCCACACACTTCCACTTTCACTTCACATGTGGGACCCAGCCCTGCAATTCCCAGCCCGGCCATAAATAACCCCTGCAGCACCAGCTGCCACGGGGACAGCGTGGATTCAGCCAGAACACGCCTTATTTATCCCCTTTCTTCCTCCAGAGCTCTGAGTGTCCTTCATGGAGGGGATGTCACACCCTGGGGATGTCACCTGTGTCCTGTTATCCTCCCCTGACAATCGACAGAGGAGACAAAGGAGAATCTGTCCAAACACCCTCGGCGCAGCTCAGGAATTAAATATGAAAAGACACAGCTGCTCCCAAAGCCTAATCCTTGTCACAGACAAACTTTCCTTGACCTGGAACCGTGTGGAAAATAAACAGAGAGGTAAAGGACATGTTAATAACTCATTTCCACAGAACCCAGCCTCGCTTTTCTGCTACTGGAATTTTTCCCTCCGCTGCTTCTCCAGGAACAAGAAGTTTATGAAGGTGCAGATCATTTTGTATTGGTTTAGATATGCAAATAAAGCATTGAAAAATGCCCAGTTTCTGCTCTACCAGGAACATCTCACACCTTCCCTGCCCCGTGGGAGATCCAGGATAACATTTCCTTAGCTGAGTGTGTCCCTGGCATGGCTGGGTGGGTGGTGGGACCCAGGAGGGCTCAGCTCCCACCCCGGCCCTGCTGAGCTCATGGCACCAACCTCGCTGTCCTTGTGTCTGTCAGCTGATGGAGAACACAAAGGTCACTTTGAGACTGGGAAAAGGCCTCAGGAAAAGGAGAATTTCCCAGGTTTATCAGCTCCCCACGGAACCCACCGCAGAGAAATCTCTTCATTCCTATGTCACCCACATGCTTTGTCCTCCTCCTCCCCACACAGTGGCATCCCTGGTGGGAAGGGTTGTGAGCCATGGAAGGAGAGCCCAGGGATTCAAAGGATGAGCTGAGCTGGGCTGGAGTGGAGCCATGAGTCCTGAAAAACAGGGATGGAGCCTGGGATCAGCCCTGGGGAGCAGGAGCTGGCTCAGGGGTCCAGCTGAGACCTCCTGGGTGTCCCTGCCCTGGGAACAGACCCCACGAGACCTCCAGGAGCACCCTGAGTGAGCCAGGTGCAAACCCTGGGCTCTGCCTCTGCAGCCCCTCCTCCAGATGCTGCTCCAGCCCCCAGCTCAGGGAATACAGGCTCATGTGGGTTGGAAAACTCTCCGTGACCATCCAAGTGTTCACCCAGCTGTGCCAAGGATCCACCACTGATTATCAGTTTCTCTGGGTCTGGGTTGAATGCACTTGAGACAGTAATTTATGTTGGGACTCAGGTGTTGATTATTTCTTATCAGTGAAACAGTCTCACAACCATGAGTTCTGCAGCCTTTCATTAGGAGGCACAAAATGGTCAACAATCTCTGGTTACAAGGTCTTTTAAGACTAAACTATCCAATTAAGAACTGGCACCTAGATTATTTTCCCTTTTAACCCCATAACTGATCCCAAAGAGCTGCAATGTGGACTTTTCTGCCCAATTACAAAATGCTACACAAACCCATAAAGAAGAAGGAAGAAAAAGAAATCCAGGATGACGCCCTGTGCCCTCCATCTTGCTTCCATCCACAATGTACTAAAAATCCCAAAACCTCAATTTCTCACCCAGTGATGCACCTACACTACTCTCTAGAATCTATTGCACACTTTTGTGGGTTCCAGTCTACCTTGAAGTCTGGGAAACTTTCTCCATGAATGAGGGTCAAATCAGTGCTGCCCTGGGGGTCAGGGCACCCCAGAGCAGACAGAGAAATATTCCCAGTGCCCTGGGTTTCCACCACTACCTTGCCCCCAGGTGCCACACCCACTGTGTTAAACCCCTCCAGAGATGGGGCTCTCATCCTTTTTCACTGCTCAACCCTTCCCCAATATTTCTGGAGCCACTGCTTGCCAGGAAGGAGGAATTCCAAACCTAGGAGACCACAGTCACCACTCTCTGCTGTCCAGGCAGGGCCACCTCCACCACAGCCAGGCCTGGGGACACAAAGCTTTGAGCTGTGCACTGGTGTCCTCAGAGAACCACCAGCAATAATGAGAATTTCAGCTTCCCATTCATTCCCATCCCAGCTCAACCCTCAGAAGCTGCTGATTATTTTCTGGGTGGGTTTTATGTGGCACTCTCAGTGCAGTGCTAATCTCATTTTTTGAACAAGGAGCTGCAAAGGGAAGCAGTGAAGTGATCTCAATTCACCCCCTGAATTTTTACACGGGCTTGAGAAGCAGTTGACTTTTTTAAAATGTCATGATTTTTATCAAGGCTTTGAATTCCACCCCAGTAAGATGCAGGGAATATTTTAACAGATAAAAGAAAATAAAAATATCTCTTGGGGTTTTTTTTACCCCCTATGCTAATAGTAAGTTAAATAATAAAGAGCAAGTGATTAACTGGCTGCTGAATTGGTTTTGAAATCTGGCCAGATGTGTTCGAGCAGGAATTGTTGGCTGATAGCATTTTTATAAATCTGATCTCTTTTTATGTGCCTGCTTGGGAAAAGAGCACTTCTGAAATCTGGCTTTATAGTCCTCGATTAAATGATTCTGGATGAGGATTTTAATTTACAGTTTGAAGAGGGTGTGTGTGATGAGATCCTCACTGGTTTTTTGTCTGAGTGTATCAGGCTAATCAAAGATCCTTCTTCCAACCAAGAGGCCAAATTCTTCTTGCAATGGGAGAACTTGTGAGTAAGGACTGATTTCCCAGTTAAAGTTGACAGAAATGAGAATTAATTTACCTTGTTCTTGCAGCTTTCAGGACTTTATTAATGGTGTGAGTGGGCAGGCACCTGCACAAGGAGTTTGCAATGAAAATGTTCACGTTGGCCTCTAGAAAAGGGATCGAGTTTTGTGCCAACTATGCAAAATCCACAAGTTTGCATCTCAAGGACTCAGGCTGGAGATGTTCTGGTTGGAACTTCCCTGGAGATGTTGCTTAAACAGCAGAGTTAGAGCGAGTGGAAACTTCTCACTTCCTCTTCCAGAGTGAAAACGTGACCAAATCTCAGAATGGCAGAATGGATTGGGTGCAAGGGACCTTAAAGCCCATCCATTGCCACCCTGCCATGGCAGGGACACCTTCCACTGTCCCAGGGGGCTTCCAGCCCTATCTAACCTGGCCTTGGGCACTGCCAGGGATCCAGGGGCAGCCACAGCTGCTCTGGGCACCCTGTGCCAGGGCCTCACCACCCTCACAGGGAAGAAAATGTTGTTATTGATGTGATTTTGGGTTTTCTCACCTCCATACACATCCATGTGTTTTTATCCATGTGAAGAGAGATGAAAAAGGAATTTTTCCCCATGCCATTTCCCACCCAGTCCTGACAGCTTCAGATGTTCCCTGTTTAAAGCCTGTTTTTCCACAGAGCTGATCTCCCTTAGAAAACTGGGATAAACCATGGATGAGCCAGTTCATCACAATTATCTTGATTGATGTGGAGGAGATCCACATGCAGCAGCTCCCAGCCTAAAGGAGCATCACAAAAGTCACTTTTGGGGCAGTTTAGACATTCAGGATATTCCTGTGCACCCAAAGTTTGCATATCCTGCCCCTGCACATCCAAGGTAATGGACATGCAAGATCTGAGCTCCTGTCTGATCCAAGGGTAGAAAAAGCTCCTTCTCCTGCTTGGGAGGGCAGAAATTTCCCCCTAGCTCAGACATTCAGCATCCTTGGGCTCCATACAGGAGGGAATTCATGGGGGTGGGTCCAGAGGAATGAGCCCTGGTGCTGTCCCTGTTGGTTTTTGAGGCCAGGCAGCTCCAGAGGGTGTCAGCAGCTGGGCTCCAGATGTGCCCAGCTCTGAACATCTGGGCACAGGCTGTGAGTCACACCCAGGTTCTGAGCAGGGCAGAGGGAACATCTCCTTGTGCAAAGCTACCATGGATTGCCAGGCACAGGCAGCTCCTGATCCGGCTGTGCCACCTTCTCCCAGGGCAAACTCTGCCAAGGTTCCTCCAGCTCAGGAATCCTCATTTCACTCTTTGCCTGGGGTAACACCAAAAGCAGAGATTCAGGTGCTCAGGATCATTTTGTTGGTTCCTTCTCTGCTTTCCCACAATAAGATGGGAATGGTGATCCATGAAGGGCTCTGGAAGCTTCTCCCCTTTAGTGCTTTATGTTCCACAGGCAGGAGCACAGGGACGTCTCCCTGGAGAGGAACCTGGGGCTGCAAGGGAGTGGAGCACAGGTAGGTGACAGTCGGTGACACTGGCTGAATTTTGCCCAGATGATCCAAGCTCCCTGCCCAGCTCCAGCAGACAAACCAGGAGCATCTCCAGGTGCTGTCACCCTCCCAGTGCTGCTGCTCTGAGCTCCCACCCCAAGTGGTGCTGAGGATTTCTCAGGGTACTGGGAAAGGGCTGCTTCTGCTGACACCAGTGTGCTGCACCTTTCAACAGGAGCCTGAGGGCCCCCAAATTTAAGCAGCCTACGAGTGCAGAACCTGTGAAACATCCCCAGGACATCCCCAATTTGGTGCAGCCATCAATAACTGCTGCAGGGAAACATTAAGGGATCGCTTTATTTTTTATGAGCACGGAGCAAACCCAAAGCAGCTGCCATGGAAAGTGCAATGACTTTATGATCAATTCCATGAGCTGCCCGAAATTTAACCCTACTTTTTGTTGTGAGCTGAAGCAACTGCTTTGGGTGACTGATGTGACAGCAGTGACCCTGAAACCAGGCAACCACGTGGGACCTGGGGATCTTCACGGTCCCTTCCCACCCAAAGCATTCCATGACTCTGGGATTCCACGTCCCAGCCTCCCAGCTGGCTGCACAGCCACTCCACAGAGCTGTGAATGTCTGGATTCTGCAGCCCAGCACCCTCCTGAGCACAGCATCCAGGCAAGGACATCTTGCTCGCAGCTGCCAGCAGGGTTATCCCAGGAAGAGTTGCCCAGATAAAAATTGATTGCTGAACACATTCCACTCCTTTGGAGCTCAGATGTGACAGAGCCTTTGTAGCAAAGCCCAGGAGGCTGGAAACCTTCCTGGGGAGATGGAACCCTGTAAATAATTTCCTGTGTTAAAACAGCTACAAGAGGCAGCCGTGCCTGGCCAGTCCAGCAGGTAACTGATTTGGGCCACCTGGAGCTCTGTCTTTTTAAATTCAGGGCTAAAGGAGAGATTCGTTCATCATTTGGCAGCTCCTGAAGGACCTGAGAATACTTTTATGTGCATAAATAATGTGGGTTTTTTTGTTATTTGTCACTTTGTGCATTTTAGCAGCCTCCTGGTCTGGGAGAGGGGGACAGGAGGGACTTTTATCCTGTGAACATTTGTTCAGAACATCTGATTTCTCTGGGGAACATTTGGCAGCAGGAGATGCTACAGGAGCCCTGTGCAGGCAGAAATTATCCACTGTGGGAGCAAACACAGCTTTGGTCTGCACTTTGCAAATGCCCACTGTGCTGAGAGTACTCAAAATACCCAGGGTTGTGCAGGGGAAGGAGACTCCAGGAGTTATTCCTCTCCCCACACACCGACCCTTCAGCAGTGACAGCGCTCAGATGTACAGGCTGCTTGGGTTTTTTGTGAGGGTGCTGCTAAATTCCCTGGCAATCACCCCCTCCTGCAGATTCTCTGCAAGCAGAACCTCCTGGGGTCAGTGCAGGGGGGTAGTGAGGGCTGAGCCCCACTGGGGCTGGGGGCTCTTTGCTGCTCTCCTCTTACAGTCGCTGTTAGGATCTCCAGGGAAATCCCAGCAGCTGCTCCCAGTGCCCCATTTGCTCCTGGAGCAGCACACATGGAACCCTTGGGGCCTGGGCATTGCCCCTGGCAGGGGCTGGTCCTGGGCTGCTCATGGACACAGCGGGGTGGGATCCGTGCTGGAGATGGGCAGGAATTCCAGCCTGGAGCTGGGCAGAAATTCCAGCCTGGAGATGGGCAGGATTTCCAGCCTGGAGCTGGGCAGGATTTCCAGCCCAGAGCAGGGCAAGATTTCCAGCCCGGAGATGGGCAGGAATTCCAGCCTGGAGATGGGTAGGAATTCCAGCCTGGAGCAGGGCAGGATTTCCAGCCTGGAGCTGGGCAGGAATTCCAGCCTGGAGCAGGGTAGGAATTCCAGCCTGGAGCTGGGCAGGATTTCCAGCCTGGAGCCGGGCAGAAATTCCAGCCTGGAGCAGGGTAGGAATTCCATCCTGGAGCTGGGCAGGATTTCCAGCCCAGAGCAGGGCAAGATTTCCAGCCCGGAGATGGGCAGGAATTCCAGCCTGGAGCCGGGCAGGATTTCCAGCCTGGAGCTGGGCAGGAATTCCATCCTGGAGCTGGGCAGGATTTCCAGCCTGGAGCCGGGCAGGATTTCCAGCCTGGAGCCGGGCAGAAATTCCAGCCTGGAACTGGGCAGGATTTCCAGCCTGGAGATGGGCAGGATTTCCAGCCTGGAGCCAGGCAGAAATTGCAGCCCGGAGCTGGGCAGGAATTCCAGCCTGGAGCTGGGCAGGAGTTCCAGCCCGGAGCAGGGTAGGAATTCCATCCTGGAGCTGGGCAGGATTTCCAGCTTGGAGCTGGGCAGGAGTTCCAGTCTGGAGCTGGGCAGGAATTCCATCCTGGAGCTGGGCAGGAATTCCAGCCTGGAGCCCTCTCCTGGAGGAAAAGGCGGCTCTGCTGCACGGAGAGCGAGAGAGGGAGATGCGGGATGGGCACGTCCTCCTGCACCCGGGATTTGGGGGGCCACTGGTGTTTGGAGCTCCCTGGCCAGGCTGTGAAGAGGAAGACAAGGGTGTTCGGCAAAGATTCTGCTCTTCCAGAGCCTCTGGATAATCCCCGGGGCGTTAAAGGACTGAGATCACTGCACGCTGTGTTTCTGCCCCTCTGCCGGTCCTAGCCAGCCGGGAATGTGCTCTCCTGCCCTTCTCCTGCCTGGAGAGATCCCGCACACCCTCAGCACCTGCCTTGGGGCTGGGCTTTGGGGAGATGCGGGTCGGGACCATGCAGCCCTGGCAGAGCTGCTCCGGTGGCTCCCAGCGCTGCCCAGGGAGCAAAGGCGGGAGCTTCCCTCAGCCTTTGGGGGTTTAAAAGCAAGCAGCGGCCCCCAGGGCACGCTGTTGGTTCCAGGGGTACGTGCCGAGAGCTGGCAGGGTTGGCAGCAGGGTGGAGCCTTCCAGGGCTGGGGTAGGGCAGGGAGCAGAGCCCAGGACCCACAGAGCAGGGACAGGAGCGGTGCCAGGGCCTTTCAGGGGAAGGGGTTTCTGCCGTGGGGCACCTCGGCAGCTGCTGGGCTGGGCTTTGGGGTCAGGGCTGCCACAGCCCCACCTGGCCGTGCTCTGCCACCCTTGGCTTGGTGCCTGGGCAGGAACAAACTCCACTCACAGGACTTGCAGCAGCCTTGGGCAGGCTGGAGCCCCGGGTGCACTCACAGGACACGGACCCGAAGGCCACCCCACGGCGGGGCTGGCAGGGCTGTACCCATCCCCGGCTCCAGGCAGCGGCTGTTTTATTTCCCCAGCGCCGTGACAGCGGCCAGAGGTGGCTCTTTCCTGGCTGGCGGCGTTCGCAGCGCCCTGGGTGCGGGGCTGACCACTCCCCCTCCCTTTGAATAGCAGCCCTGCCTCGAACACTATGGTATTTCCATCCTCCCCGGCTCCAGCGCGGAGAGCACCAGGTAGCTGGGAGGAGAGCGGACACAAGTGTGGGAAGCCGTGGAGGATATCGAGCTTTTCCCCGGGTCCTTCAGCTGAGCCGTAAGTGGTGGGGGGAGAGGCTCTCTGAACTCTTTCGGGGGCTGGAGGTACCTGTGGACATTTTCAGGACACCTCAGATTTGGTTTGTGGTGATTTACTTTTCCTCTCTCAATTTCCAGTTTCCCCCAGTAACTGATTTGTGTATTTGCTACTGCAGGACCTTCTGTAAATATCTCAGATGATGACTCCCTTTAAAAATGTGTGCGTATATGTATATATATGGTACATAAATTTTATATGGAGATTTAGGAGAATATTATTATTTTCCTCATAGAGGTGGAAGGCTATGCACTGGCATTAGTACAGTGAATTAAATTTGCAGTTCCTTTGCTGTTCCGCATTGTAATTTGGTTTTGGTGTAATTTGGTTTGGTTTTGCTGTGAGGGAGGGGAGCTCCAAAGTGCCCAGGGTGAGACAGACCTGGGGCTGATTCCTGCTTTGCAGGGATGATTGGAAGGATTTGCTATGACCCCTCCAGGGGTTTTCCATGGTGATGCCATCCCCTAAGGGCCCAGAGTCCCACAGGTGCCAGCATTTGCCTCGGGGCAAGCTGGAGTGTGACAACTGCAGGGATGTGCTGCCATTCCCTGGGAAGAGCAGAATCCTGCCCCCCGGCCCAGGCAGTGGGAATTGTGAGTCCCTGAGGAGCCCAGCAAGGCCTTCCCCTTCCCGTTAGTCTGTAAATCACTGCTGTGCATGTGGCCACTCTCTCTCTCGGTGTTACAGGCACCGCCAGCTTCCCCTGCTGCGCTGCCAGCTGCCACCCCTGGGGCTGCGGGCCGGGGCTGAGCTGGGCCGGGTTGGGGCCGGGCTGGGCCGGGCTGGGGCCGGGCTGGGGCTGGACTGAGGCCGGGGCGGGCTGCGCCTGGGTCGGGGCCGGGCTGGGCCGGGCTGCCTTCCTGCTGCAGCCCCTTCCTGCTGCAGCCCCGTCCCGCCTCAGCCCGGTCTTGCTGGAGCCCATTCCCGTCTCAGCCCGGTCATGCCTCAGCCCATTCCTGCCCTCTGCCCAGTCCTGCCTCAGCCCAGTCCTGCCTCAGCCTGTTCCTCCCTCAGCCCGGTCCCGCCTCAGCCCTGTCCTGCTGCCCCCTGCTCTGCTGTGTGTGCAACTTTCCTCTGCCTGCCATGTACATAATGTTCTAAATTTTTTGGGCATTTTCTGCTTGCCCAGGGCTGGGGGTGTGTGGAAGCCCGAGGTGTTTTTTGTACCCCAGCACTGGGATGTGTGTGTGTGTGTCCCCTTGTCCTCAGGTTCACCACAGAGCTTTGGGGGAGGGACTTTGTGCCCCTCCAGATCACAAACCTCTTTCCCAAGCTGAGGCACAAAGAAACAGAAGGTAATCCCATGTTCCCCAGTGGTCTGAGGCCCTGTGGAAGAGCAGGGTTTGGTGGGAATTTCAGAGCAGGTTGGGGCAGGCTGCTCCAGGTGCCTGCTGGAGGTGCCACAGAGATCCTGGGGGACTCCCAGCTGAGCCCAAGGCCCTGTGCCAGGGAGAGGCTGGGCTCTGTGAGATTGGCCAGGTGTGACAGGGCAGGGATCCCTCTCTGAACAGTGGGACACTGATCCCCTTCATTCCCCTTGTGCTCTGCCCCAGCTGAGGGCCTGGCCTGTGGCATTGGGTGAGTCTACTGCTTCACGGAGGCAAATTCGTGAGTGAAACAACAGCTGACCTAATTAACCCTCCCTTCACATCCTCCTGCTGCTGTGGCTGCTGTGAGCCGGGGCAGAGCAGGGTGATTTAATGGCAGCAGCTCTGGCATCCCACCTAAACCCTCTCCTGCCTGACCTGTGCTGTCAGCTCGCTGTGCATCTGCTGGGGCTGCTGATGGGGACATTATCATAGCTTATTTAGCAGCTCAGTAATCGATGGATGAGCAGAGAGCAGGAGAAACGTAGAGAAAAAGCAGTTTACTCTGAGCACAGAGAGCCAGGGCTTTGTGGGGCAAACTTTAACCCCCCTGGCACTGTCACCCATCCCAGGCAGGGTGCAAAGCCAAACGGGAGTGCTCTAGAGGTGCCCTCGTATCTGGCTCAGCTCTGACAGGCCCCGGGGGAGGGAGGAGCCCCGGGAGCGCCGGGGCAGCTGGGGATGTGGTGCCAGGGATGCGGTGCCGGGGATGCGGTGCCAGGGATGCGGTGCCAGGGGTGCACTGCAAGGGATGCGGTGCCAGGGATGCACTGCTGGGGATGCACTGCCGGGGATGGGGTGCCGGGGATGCGGTGCCAGGGATGCACTGCCAGGGATGCGCTGCCGGGGATGCAGTGCCAGGAATGTACTGCCAGGGATGCAGTGCCAGGCATGCGCTGCCGGGGATGCACTGCCGGGGATGGGGTGCCAGGGATGCCCTGCCAGGGGTGCACTGCCAGGGATGCGGTGCCGGTGATGCACTGCCGGGGATGGGGTGCCAGGCATGCGCTGCCGGGGATGCACTGCCGGGGATGCGGTGCCAGGGATGCGGTGCCAGGGATGGGGTGCCAGGCATGCGCTGCCGGGGATGCACTGCCGGGGATGGGGTGCCAGGGATGCCCTGCCAGGGGTGCACTGCCAGGGATGCGGTGCCAGGCATGCAGTGCCGGGGATGCGGTGCCAGGGATGCGCTACCGGGGATGCACTGCCAGGGATGCGGTGCCAGGGATGCGGTGCCGGGGATGGGGTGCCAGGGATGCGGTGCCGGGGATGCGGTGCCAGGGATGGGGTGCCAAGGATGCGGTGCCGGGGATGCACTGCCGGGGATGGGGTGCCAGGGATGCCCTGCCAGGGGTGCACTGCCAGGGATGCGGTGCCAGGGATGGGGTGCCGGGGATGCGGTGCCAGGGATGCGGTGCCGGGGATGCACTGCCGGGGATGGGGTGCCAGGGATGCGGTGCCGGGGATGCGGTGCCAGGGATGGGGTGCCAGGGATGCGGTGCCAGGGATGCGCTGCCGGGCGGCCCCTGCCCCGTCCCTTCAGAGGCCGAGCCCCGGCAAGCAGCACCCGCCCAGCGGCCCGGGGCTCACAGCCTCGGCCTCGCCCCCTCACTTTCCCCGGGTGACCTTGTCCCGGCCCTTCACCCTCCCGGGGTGTTTCCAGCGGCTGCAGCAGGGCCATTGCAGCAGGGCCATTGCAGCAGGGCCAATGCTGCTCTATTGTTCACCGCAGCACTCCTGCTGCCCCGCCCGCTTGCCCTGCAGGAAACCGGGTGCGAACACTCCAAAGTTATAAAATCATAAGAAAGGTGGGATTTAGTGCGGCCAATCTGTTCAAACCATGGCTGTAAGTGTAGAAAGCGCTCTCCTGCCCGCTGCTGTCCTTAGGGATGCTCCTTTTGTGCTAGGCGGGGGCTGATGAATGGGAGGAGGTTTCTAAGATGCCAACAGATCAACAAGCCCTCCTTCCCCCGGGAACGGGCTGGCAGGCGGCCTGGAAAGTGCCCGCATCGCAAGGGTTAAAGGCTGGCGGAAGGATGTCATTTCCAGCGGC
Source organism: Melozone crissalis (assembly GCF_028551555.1). Classification (NCBI taxonomy): domain Eukaryota; kingdom Metazoa; phylum Chordata; class Aves; order Passeriformes; family Passerellidae; genus Melozone; species Melozone crissalis. Next base: position 3,421,317 of record NW_026535896.1, on the reverse strand, counting down.
TCTTTGCCCCACCCCCTCAAAGATGATAAATTATTGCTCGATGCAAAAATGAAGTGGTTATCACTGAGCAGCTCTGGGTCAGCCAGGCAGCCTGGGGAGGGTGGGGGTGTGGCAGGGGCTGCTGCAGGTTCTTAAAGCCTTGACTCGCCTTCTTCAAGCCAGAAATATTTTGGTGGGGCTGCTGATGCTGCCCCATCCTCCTGGCTTCTCATCAGACCCCATGGAAAAGGAATTTTCTTGGTTTATTGGGATGGAGGACAGAACTCGAGCCGTGTTTGGTGGCTGTCCCAGGTGTGCCGCCCTGCAGTGACACCTTCCCTGGTGCCCAGCTGAGGGATGTGGGACAGAGCTGAGTGTGGTGCTGCAGCTCAGAAACTGGGGAACAGGCTGAGCCTCAGGACTTTGCAGCAGAGCCACGGATGGAGCATTAAACTGGGAAACAGGGATGGGACTTTACTCTGCCACTGGGACATCACTGTGGCATAGCTCCACTTCCCTCTGCCCATCCTTGAGCAAACATAAAGCTGAACAACAAACAACAAACATGAAAATACTGTCAAGTGTCTTCATATATCCAACAGGCAAAGCTCACTTTATTCTAATATTCATTTTTAATTCCTTCCCAACTTCTGCAAGGGGTTATGTGTTAATCATGAGCACAAATAGCTTTTCCCTTTTTAAACCAAGCTTGGTAATTGGCTTAAAATTAAAAAAAAACCCCAACCTTGTAAAAGAGGAGGGATGGATGTTGAAATGAAATTAAAATTTTAATTTAGTTTAGAAATGACCCAAGAGTGTAATAGCTTTGGCTGGTACTAGATCAAGTCCCAAAATAGCTGCTGTTTCTCCTACACGTTTTCACAATAGGACAGGAATAAAAAGAGCAAACAATGAGGCTGAAGTCAAGCTGTTAAATCATTAAGGATTTTACCAAATGGTTCAGATTCCCCTCTATTTACTAGCAGCTCTCAGCAAGCTGTGGCTCTGGATTATCTTGATGCAAATCTGCAGTGATTTCCTCAGTATCAGCCAAATTACCTGCCCGGAGAGCTCCAGCCTGGAACAGAGCTCAGCTGAGCTCCCTGACAGCATCCAGGGGAGGAGAGGAACTCTTTGGGCTCTTATTAGAGGAAGCTGAAGAGAAGCGAAATATCGCTCAGCCATCAGGGAAACTTGCTGACAGTGAGAGATGTTTTGGGCTGTGAAGTAGTTTCCTCTGGGAAGTGGTGGAAGTTCTGTTAAAATTAGCCTGGACAAAGCAGAGCAGAGCTCTCTCTGTGCTGTCCCTGCCTCCTTTTCCAGAGCACAATTATTCCATGCCCAGGATCTGCTCACCTGCCTTTTCCAGCAGGGTGTGTCACCTACTGGGTGCCATTCTTGCCCTGCATAGTGTGGGCTTGGAATGGTCCTTTTTGGGTTCCTTCTCCAGGAATTCCATGATTCTAGGTCATTTTCCCAGCCTCCAGCCTGTGTTTCTCTGCCCTTTAACCATTGTCACCCACAAAACCTGCATCAGGTTGGGGAACTGGTTTAATTTGTGTTTAACCAGAACTTCTCTTGAACCCACAGAGATGGGGATGCAAATTGTCGCTGAGTTTTGTGTTGTGCTCCTGCCCCTCTCTTGTGCTTTTTAACAGCTCAGTTTGGAGGGGAAGAGAAACCAGAAAGCAAACTGGCTCTGAATGTCTTGGAGCTGCTGTCTAGAGATGCTAATTCACCTCTTGCAGGGAGCTGCTGGGGCTGTTTTGCAGCGCTGCTTGAATCCTGTTGCTGTTCCTTGCTGCACGAAGCCTGTCCTGGGTGTCAGGATGGGTTTGGTGCTGCTGAGCTCAGGCACACCCACAGCCTCGAGCAGCAGCGTGCGGTGCCTTGCTGGAAGGTTCAGCCTGAGAAAGATGCAAAGGAGAGCAGCGAGGCGTGAAGCACTCTCGAGAGCTGCTGTGAGGGAGCTGCCTCCTCCAAAAGGGGAGAAAACCCCAAAGCAAGCCCAGCTGCTGCTGCACGAGCTGCAGAGCAGAGAGCAGGGGTTGGACTGCTCTGTGACTGCTCTGTGACTGCTCCTGGGGCTGACGGCCCTCACCCTCACACACGTGGCTGTCACTGTGGCAGCTGAACAGCCCCAGCTCTCTCTGCCTGTTCCACCCTGCCTGTCCTGCTTTGTTTGGCAGCATCAGCCTTTGCTTTAGGGCAAGGCCAACCCGTGTTTACCTGAGATGGTTTCCATGTGCTGAAGGTCGGGGTCAGGGGTGCGATGGGCTGGGATGGAGCACCTTGCCCTGCGTTAGGGAATGCCCTTCATGCCAGGGATGCTCCCCCCTGGAAGTGCTCAAGGCCAGGTTGGCTGGGAATTAAAACACCCTGGTCTCGTGGAAGAGAGAACTTTTCCAGTCTAAACTCGCCCCTGCCCACGGCACGGGATGAGCTTTAAGGTCCCTTGGAACCCCAACGTTCTGTGCTCAGCCAGGCTGCAGCAGAGGGCTGCACACACTTTGTCTGGCCCAGCTGCAGCTGCCCCAGCTGCAGGAGATTGAAGCCAAGGCGTTTTAACGCCTCGTTAGGGCGGGCTGGCAGGGCGTGCACAGATGCTGAGATTAGTTAAGGCTTCTCAGCCACACTAACTCGCACTCGGTGTGGTTTTGGGTACAGCACAAAGAGAAACAAGTTGGTTGTTCTTCCACCACGCAGGGGTAGTTTTCAGTCTTGTGAATTAAAAAAGAGAAGTTTGAAAAAAAAAATTCTGCTGGTGTTCGAGGCAGAGTTAGTAATAACCAGCAGGAAATGATGATGATAATTTAATACTGTGCACATGCAGGTGTTTTGTGTTGGGCCATTACTCACAGGGCACGGGGGAGATGCTCTGGGGGTCCCTGTTTGCTGAGGTGCTGAGTGAGAGCCAAAGCAGCTCTGCCCTGCCCCGGGGGTGGAGAACTGCAGAGAGCTCCGGCAGCAGCAAAGCCCCCGGGCAAGGACCGGAGAGAAGGCTGGGAGAGTCCCAGGGTCTCCGGGAGATGTTCAGGGGTCAAGGGTGGAAGTGGGGGCTGGAGGTGATGTGGGTGAGCTGGTTCTGCTGAGAAGAGCTGAGTACAAAACACGTGGAGCACGAGTCTGATGAGGGAGCTGGGAAAGGGGCTCAGCTGAGGAAAAGGAGGCTCGGGGGGCCCTCTTTAAAACAAGCCTGGATGTGGCACTGTGTGCCAGGGTTTAGTTGAGGTGCTGGGGCTGGGTTGGACTCGATGATCTTGAAGGCCCCTTCCAACCCAGGGATTCTGTGAATTCTGGCTCTGCACAACTCCCTGTAAGGAGAGGGCATCCAGGAGGAGTTCCCCGTTCTCCCAGGAAACAAGTGGCAGGAGTAAAGGAAACAGCCTCAGGTAGCAGCAGGGGAGGTTTTGGTTGGATATCAGGAACATTTCTTCACTCAGGTTTGCCAAGCTCTGGCACAGCTGCCCAGGGCATGGTGCAGTCCCCTTCCCTGGAGGTATCCAAACGTGTAAAGTGGCACTTGGGATAACCTGGCAGTGCCAGATTAAGGGTTGGACTGGATGGTTCTGGGATTTTACTGTAAGATAACTCAGCCAGGTGTTTGCAGCTGCAGTGGCCACAGCCCAGGCTCTGCAGGAGTGCAGAGGGGTCCCCAGGAGCCAGGGCTGTGTCCTCAGGGAGCTTAGAGCAGCTCCTCTGCACCACCAGGCTGGGAACAGCCATTCCCACAGCTCCAGGGCCCATCCTGCCCGAGCCAGCCCTGCCCAGCCCAGGCCATTCCCCTTCCCTCTGTCCTCCAGCACCCTGGAGTCACATCCTCAAAACACAGACCTTGCCTTGGCCCTGTGTTCCCATTGGCATTGCAAGGAGAGGGGGAGAAACCCCACAGCTCTGCTAACAGAGCCACAGTGCAGCTCCTCTGCCTCAGCCACACAAATGGCTTCAGGGATGATTAAAAATCCAGCTAATGAGCAGCTCTGGCAGGAGGACTCGCTCAGGAGAGTGAATCCCGAGTGAGGAGTGCCATGTGGGACTGCAGGGCGGAGATTCAGCCAGGGAAACCTAAGCAAAACCAGAGGATGTGTCCTGAAAGCAGCAAAGTTCTTTGTGAGGCAGACAGGGCCTGACAAAGCTTTCACAGGAAAGGTGTTGATCTCAACAAACTGCCTTTTTTTTTTTTTTCTCTGAAAAGAAAAAAATTGGCAACAATTTCCCACCAATTCTCCAGCAAAGGAAATATGATCTCATCTTCTTCCCTCAGAGCAGCTCCCTCAGCTTGCAGGTGATCATTCATTAATTCATTCCCCATTGTCAGGCTCTCCCCTGGTTCCACTCCTGCATCTGGGTGCTGCATTGTTGACACGACCCCTCTAATCACAATATTTCCTATTATTCCAGGTATTTTTCCTCTTAACTTTTCCAGCCTAAACTCATTAAGATGACAGGGGTCCAAGCTTTATAGAGCTGTGGAAAGCATGGATTTAGCTGGTGCTGTCAGTTTGTATGGCATGGACTCTAATGCCCCTCTCTGTTCCTGCAGGCACCTCCAAGATGATGAGTTATTACATGGACACAGCCATCAGCAGTGCAGCTCCTTATGCTTTGGCTCGGCCTGGAATGGTGGTAAGGAACAGACAGGGCAAGGGAATGGCCTTGCACTGAATGAGGGTGGGCACAGATGAGATTTTAGTATGAAATTCATCCCTGTGAGGGTGGGCAGGCCCTGGCACAGGGTGCCCAGAGCAGCTGAGGCTGCCCCTGGATCCCTGGCAGTGCCCAAGGCCAGGCTGGATGGGGCTTGGAGCAGCCTGGGATGGTGGAAGGTGTTCCTGCCCATGGCAGGAGGTGGAGTGAGACAGTCTTTAAGGTCCCTTCCAACCCAAACCTTTCCATGCCTCTATAAAAAACAGGAATTGGGGCTTGTTTCCTGCCCCAGCAGTTTTCTCTCAGGTTGCTGGGATTTCTCCAGCCCTGACCCAGCTCGGTGTCATCTCCTGAGGATCCAAGGTTTGAGGTAGTTCAGGGCAGTCCTGAATTCCAACTGTTTACACAGAGCTTCTCTGACCCTCTGGAGCCTGCAAACCTCCCCTGGAAATGGGATCCTGGGTGGGATTTCCTGTGCTGGTGTTGGGAGGAGTGTCAGGGGAAGCTTTGTCCTGCTGCCTCCTTCACCTGGGACCAGTGGGACCAGCCCAGAGCAGGGCAGTGACTGGGAAAGGCTCCCGTGGTTTTCTGGAGTTTTGGAACCACTCTGCTGCTCCCTGTCCCGAGCGAGCTCTTTTCTGTTTGCAGCTGATGGGTGGTTGTGTGTAATAAAGGTTGGAGTGTCATCCTGGGACAGGTTGAGCAGGGATTTGAGCCTTTTTTAGGAAAATCAGATCCATATTTAGGGAAATCTGATCCATATTTCAATAAATCAGAGAAATATATTCAGAGATATTACATCCCTCCTTAGAGAAATGGCATTTCTAACCATTTGTCCAAAGAACTACTGAGCCTTAGAGGTCAGATAAGCTCTGGGCTGACACCTCAGAACTTGTGCTGAAACCCAACATCTTCCCCAAACTGGGAAGAAAAGCCCATCCCGAGCCATGGAATATTCCCAAGGCAGCTTCACAGCTTTCCTTTAAATGGTTCCGAGCAAGCATTTGGCTTTTAAATATTGATTTGCCATCAAGGAAATCTATTCCCCCGCAGGGAAATGGTAACAATGATAAAAAATTCAAACATCCTGCATTTATTTATAGGTATGTGCATGGTATTGTCCTCTTCTAGGGAGACAAACATTTAAATGCAATGTATTTATTGTGTGGTATATATGTATATGTGTGTGTATCCATGGTAAATATATATATATATAAAATATACACACAGATGCACATAATAAATATGGTGTGTACATATATATACATAAATATATATATATATATATAAAATAGGTGTGTATGGAATAAAAGGAAAATTAAATCCTGGGATCGTTTATTAAAGCTTTGTTCCAATCTAAACAAATCTGTTTCTAAATACCTTTATATCCATGTATAGTAAATGTATTTTCTTTATAAAGCATAAATTTAGCTTCATATACAATAAAAATGAATGTGCAATTTATATAGAGTTATAAGCTAGGATTACATAGGTGTGGGTGTATAAATTCTTATGTCACCCATATAATCAGTACATCTATAATGTATTGTGTGTTAACACATAATAATATGTTTATTATGCGATGTTTGGGTAATGATACATTATGTTATATAAATTATAGATGCATCTGTATGTTTCATATGAGGTGTATAACTCATATATCCGTGTGTGCATACCACATGTATAAACATCTCTGTGGACACACCAATAAAACCAACATAAACAACCCAAATATAAAGAAAATAATCCCAAGTAATATCCTTATAAATGGGAAGGGGAACATAAATATGAGAGCTGGGACCAGGCTCCTCCTCAGTGCCTGGGCAGGGCTGTGGTTCTGCACCCCCTGGTGACCCTCCACGTTTTGGGGGATTGTGGGGCCTCCTGCTGCCTAAAAATGACATTCCCAGTTGTGGGGAGTGGAACAAAGCCCTGCCACAGAGGGTGTCCCCAGGGGAGACCCCAAGCTGCAATCCTGCCAAGCTCAGCCTCACTCTGACCTTCACTTTTCTCCTCATCTTGGTTTAAAAAAAAACCCTTTTTGTCCCAACACCCCTGAGCCAGCTGAGCTGGCATCTGCCAGAGCAGGACCCGCTGCCTGATCCTGGGGCAGCCCCACTGCCCCCCTCACATTTCGGGGTCCCCCTCCCTTGACGGTTCCCTGTGCTCCTTCCAGAAACAGGGAGTGCCCGTTCCCTGCGAGGATCCCTGGGTGACCTGTGCCTTCCAGGCCTCCTGCTGCCAGCCCCGGCCCTGCTGCCCGCTCTGGGACGAGCCCGCCACGCAGGAGGTGCCCACCGGGCTGGAGCACTACGGCACGGGTAGGACACGGGGGGGGCACGGGTGGGACACAGTGTGGCATGGGTAGGACATGGGAGTGGAAGTGGTATGACATTTATGGTGGCCAGGGTAGGACATGGGGATGGCACTGGTAGGGACACGGTGATGTCTTGGGTCATGGAGATGGCATAAGTAGGATATGGAGTGGCATGGATAAAACACAGGGTAGCACTGGTAGGACATTTGTGATGTCATGGATAGGACATGGAGTGGCATGGGTAGGACATGGAGTGGCATGGGTAGGACATTTGTGGTGGCACAGGTAGAACACGGCATTGGCATGGGCGGGACACAGGGTGACATGAGTAGGACACAGGAGTGGCATAGGTAGGATATGGGTAGGACATGGAACAGCGCAAGTAGAACATGGCAGTGGCAAAGGTAGGACATGGGTAGGATATGGAGGTGGAATGGGTAGGACATTTTTGGTGGCAAAGGTAGGACATGGTGGCATAGGTAGGATACAGGGTGGCACTGGTAGGATATTTGCGGTGGCATGAGTAGGACATTTGTGGTGGCACAGCTAGGACAAGGTAGTGGCACAAGTAGGACATTTGTGGTGGCATGGGTAGGACATGGTGGTGGCACGAGTAGGATATGAGGTGGCACAAATAAGACATTTGTGGTGGCATGGGTATGATATTTGTGGTGGCACGAGTAGGACATTTGTGGTGGCACGGGTAGGACACAAGGGTGGCACCTTCCCTGTGCTGAGTGGCTCAGAGCAGCCTCAGCAGGAAAAAGGAGCTCGAATCCCTGCCAGGCTCTGTTGTTTTGTCCCCTCCAAGTGTCGTTCCAGTTTGCTTTCTGCTTTAAGATTTGAGTCCTGCCCTCATTTATTGGAGTTTGTGTCCTTAGTGCCACCCCCCAGCACAGCACCACCAGGTTGGCACCTGCCTTGATGGTGTCAAGGGGCTCCCTTAGTGAGGATTTGCCCAGAAAGCAGAAAAACCCCTTAAATATGGGGGGTTTATGTTTATGGTCCACCCATTGAAGTGATGGTGAAGGGTGGGAGCTTCCCTCTTCCCTGCCATGGTGTGAGAATGCTCCTCTCCCCTTTCAGCTGGTTTTTTGCTGGTTTTTGGAATGTTGGAGTTCTGTGTGCACCTTCTTTGCATGTGGGGGCAGCAGCCTTGCTTGCTGCTCCTGGGGTCTCTGGGAGGATCCCGTGGGCAGGGTGCACCTGCCTGGCTGCACCCTCTGCACTTCTGCCATTTGCAGGACTGGTGTCATGGCTCCTTGCTTAGTGGCTTTGCAAAGTGGCATCCATGGAGGCTTGCAAGGAAACAGGGATTCCCAAATTCCCACTCCACTCTGCTGGCATTTTAGGGTCTCTTGTAACTCAATGCTTTGCACTGGCACAGGGTGCCCAGAGCAGCTGGGGCTGCCCTGGCCCTGGAGGTGTCCAAGGTTGGGACACTTGGAGCAACCTTGGATAGTGGAAGGCGTCACTGCCCATGGCACTGGGTGGGCTTTAAGGTCTATTCCAAACCAGTTCTGAGAGTTTTGATTTCTTGGGAGGTTGGTGGTCACCAGAGCTGGAGAGGAGAGGCCACACTGGGCCATCAGCTAAAGCAACTCCTTGCCAGGGCCCAGGGAATGGGTTCTCTACCAGGGCCCAGGGAATTCTTTCCCTGCCAGGGCCCAGGGAATGTGTTCATGCCTTCCCTACCAGGGCCCAGGGAATTCTTTCCCTGCCAGGGCCCAGGGAAGGGGTTCATGCCTTCCCTGCCAGGGCCCAGGGAATGGGTTCATGCCTTCCCTGCCAGGGCCCAGGGAATGCCTTCCCTGCCTGATGTCTCCTTCTACACTCTGCAGTTTGGAAGTTGTTAGAAAAACTCCAGGATCTGATTCTTGCCCCGCCAGATGCATTTTCATGCTGAGCTTGCACTTTGGGCTGCTTCTTGTGGTGTGGAATGAGATGAGCTTTAAGGTGCCATGCAAGCCAGCCCAGGCTGGGATTCCAGGACTCCTGGAGGGGCAGCTGGCAGGGCAGATGTTCTCTGGCCTGGGCTGGGTGAGGAGGGAGCAGCCCAGGGCTCAGGTACCCCCAGCACAGCCCAGCCACAGAACCAAGAGAAAGAGCTCAAGTTGCACAAGGTGACCTTTCCAAGGGCCAAGATGAAGTTTGTGTTTTCCCCTCAGTCCCACAGAAGCCTGTCCTGAAGCACTCAAACCCTGTGTAAGCTCCCCTGGGCATGTGCTGCTCTCCTGTGAGCGTTCCTGCTCCTTGGTGGTGCTCTCTGGCCCCTGGGGAGGGCAAGCCCTGATGTTCAGAGACTTTCTGCAACTGAGGGCTCAGCAGAACAGTGACTGCTGGGTCAGATGTACAGTTTGAAATCTGTTCTTGGCAAATGCTCAGGCATTTGGTTCTTTCTCCTTTGGTGAGCACTTGAGTGTGAGCAGGAGGTGGACACAGAGAGCTGTGCCTGTGGCTGGAGCAAAGCTCCTCTGCTATTCCCAGGCATCCTTATTCCAGCTATTTGCTCAACTCCTGTGAGTGACCTCTCTCAGCATGATGTCAGCTCTGCTCTGATGAAATCTGCCCTGGCAGCATTTGGATTTGCTCAAACATTTTGCAAGTCTGTGCCTGGAAAGTTTTTTTAGGTTTTTTTTCCCAACCCTCTCCTGTTTTCTGTGAAAGTGCTCTCTCCAGGGACCAACATATCTGCAGCTCAGATCTTCCTTACTCCACCATGGCTCTGTGAACTTTCTTGTTGCAGAGGCTGGAGCCTGCCTCAAACACTAGTGAAGCCAGGGAAAGAAATCCAAGCTGTTGCTGTCTTCCACAGGTTTTGATCCACAGCTTTTGGAGAGTTGGGATGAGCAGGACAGGCCCCTGGGTCTCTTGCAATACCTAAGAATTTTCAGTTCTTCCTGTTGCAATGCAAGGTGCTCTTTCTCTGATTTGTTTTTTCATGTTGCTGGTTCTTCAGTCTAGAGCAGTTTCTAATTTTAAATGAGAGGAAACTCTTATTTGTATATGGGGCCAGGAACAGCCTTTCATTTCTCCTTTGTGTCTCAGCTGCACATGAAAACCATTTGTCATCTATTCTTCTGCTGCACCAGGGGCTATTTTGGTTTTCATGGTCTTGATGTTGGTGAAAGAAACAAGTCAACAAGGAAAATGCAAGTGTGAATATATCCTCCTGCAATAGAAACCCACAACATTTCTAAGAGTTTGAGGGTTGCTTGCGTTTAGGGAAGATGCTTTGCCTTTGAAGCTTGAGCAAGTTTATTTACACTGTGCTTGAAGCTGATAAGATTATTCTGTGATATGGGTAAAGGAAAGCCTGATATGGATTTAGCTCATAGATAAAGCAAGAAGGGGTGGAGTTTTTTGTCCTGAAAGACCAACATTTGAAAATGGACTGGAGTCAGTTTTATTTGTCAGCTCGTACCACAATGTGTGGTGCACATGTTGGGAGTGTCAGTGCCCAGGGATGACCACAGGAGGGAAAGGCCCAGCCCAGAGGTGACAGAACAAGACATCCAGAGGGGAGCTGCTGGCTGCTCTGCTGGGCTGGGGTAACTGGTCACAGGTTTAGGAGTTTTTCTCAAATAATTTTGCTTTAAAATTTAGCTCTTATTGTTTCAAGTGTGTCTTTATTAAAACAATCAACTTTTTATTACCTGTACCACAATGAAGAACAATCAACAGTGGCTAGCATGCCACAACAATTCCAAGAACAAGAATGGTCTGAGCCCCCAGTGCAGCACAAGGAGTCTGACATCAAGCCAGGGTCTTGCAGGTGTTTTCTCAGCCTGGAGAAGAGCAGACTCTGGGCAAATTGTTAGAGCAGCTCTCCAGTATCTGAAGGCAGCCTGCAAGGAGCAGGGAGATGAGCCACACAAGGGCATGTAGCTCTGCTCCTTGGCATCAGGTCTGTAAAGGCACCCTGACTGCTCCATCTGCCCCCCAACTGCAGGTGCTGCCCAAAGTGCTGCTGAAAGGATACTGAAAGCCAAATTTAGCACCTTATGGTGAACTCATAAGGGAATAGAATCCTAATAATCCTCCCTGGGAATATTTTTTTGGATTAGGTATAAAACTGGAGTGGAAGAAAAGATTTGCTAGTGGAATTATCAAAGTATTGTGGGGCTCTGAACAACCTGATCTCGGGGTAGCATCCTGCCCGTGGTGGAAGGGTTGGAATGAGATGATCTTTAAGGTCCCTTCCTGCCCAAACCACTCTGGGATTCTGTGATTCCATAGCAATTTCAGCACAGACATAGTGCTGGCTGTGCTGCCTTTAGGAGCCAAGGCCACTTTAACAGCCCCTTCCACCCAGAGTGGGTTTGTTTTCCTTACTGATAGGGGAGATAAAACTGTTGTTAATGGCAAGTGAGGGATGGAACCACTCTGACTCCAGCGGAAGAGCTTTCTACAGCTGCTGTGCTGAATTAGCATCCTTGGACTGAAGGTATTCCCAGCCTTTTGGATGCTTCTGAAGCATCTGGGGGAGTGCTCCTGGCTTCACTGAGAAATGGATCACGGAATCCTGGGTTGGCTTGGGTTGGAAGGAACCTTCAGGATCATCTCATCCCAAAGGTGACAGGACCACCTTCCACCAGAGCAGGCTGCTCTGAGCCATGTCCAGGCTGCCCTTGGACCATCCCAGGGACCTTTTGGAGAGCAAAAAGCAGAGCTGGTGCTTCATGGGCATCAACTCCTCACAGCCTGGGCTGCCCTGGTGTGGAGCTGCTTTGGCCAGGACAGCCAAAGCCCTGCAGCTGCAGAAACACCTCGGTGTGCTCTGTGTCCACACCAAGCAGGGCTGGACCCTGTGATCCTCCTCCCAGCCCGACTCCCAGCCCAGCCAGGGCCACGGGCCGGGGTCCCACGGGGCCACCCACATCCGTGGCCATGCCTCCCTGCTTTTCCCCACGTGTCCCCTCCTTTGCCTGCCCTTCTCCCGGTGGAGAACCCGCAAGAAAACGTTTTCTGTGAGCGCTTTCTGGGCCGGCTTCCAGGCCCACGCTCGGAGGAAGGGGGCTTGGGGAGGAGGAGGAGGAGAAGGGGGGAAGGTAAAGCTGACCAGGCTCAGCCCGATGGCTTCTCCAGCTGCAGAGCATTTTCTGAGCGAAGCTTTTTTTTTTTTTCTAAATCTGCTTTTTTTTTCTTCATGTCCTTTTATCCTATTTTTAACTGTGGCCTCCTTCCTTTTCTCAGCCTCCTCCAACACTTCCCCCTCCCCTGTGCTGCGCTGCCTCCCCCGCACGCTCTCGCTGAGATGAATGGGAGCCTTCTCACAGGGCACGCACAGCTGCTGCTCCTGCCTGCAGGACAGCCAGGCCTTCCCTGGGCCAGCCAGGCCTTCCCTGGGCCAGCCAGGCCTCCTCTGAGCCAGCCAGGCTCACCCCTGGGCCAGCCAGGATCACCCCCAGGCCAACCAGGCCTTCCCTAGGCCGGCCAGGATCACCCTTGGGCTGGCCAGGATCACCCCCAGGCCAGCCAGGATCACCCTGAGCCAGTCAGGCTCATCTCTGGGCTGGCTAGGATCACCCTTGGGCTGGCCAGGCCTCCTCTGGGCCAGCCAGGATCACCCTTGGGCTGGCCAGGCTCACCCCTGGGCCAGCCAGGATCACCCCTGGACCAGCCAGGCTCACCCATGGGCGAGCCAGGCTCTCCTCACCCTCTTTAGCTAACCAGAACAGGCAAAGGAGGATGTGCAGGAAGGTGAAGGGCAGCAGGATAGGAGGAAATTGGGATGAGTACCACCGGGAGGGATGCACTGAATGGGAAATCATTGCATGGCTCAGAGAAAGCCCTGCACAAATTCCTGCCCTTCCCAACCTGCTGCAGCATTCCCTGACCCTCAGCTCTGCCAGGCCCAGGGGCTGAACAAGGCTCAGGGCTCTGGTGTCACCTCTGGCTGCTGAGGTGACACAGCCTCTCTGGCTCTGGGGCTGTTTAGGGCCTGGCTGGAATGGGGGTTTTTCACTTTTCCTCTGTGGATCTTTGGGTATTCCACGGGCTGAAGGCCAGTCCCAGCTGCTGTGCTGGGGAACTTGATAGGCTGGACTTCATAGGTTGGACTTGATGATCTTAGAGGTCTCTTCCAACCTCATGATTCTGTGATTCTGTGACACTCTGGGCTGCTGAAGGACACACATCATTTTCTCTGTTAAGGGCACTCCCCAATCTGTTGGTGGAGAGAGGAGATCCCTCCATGCCTTGGGAATGGATTGCAGGGCTGTGGATGCCTATGGGATGCCTGTGGTGTGTGTGACTCTGCTGGGAAGCACGAGCAGCCCCTGCTCTGCTCTCAGGTCAGTGGGAGCTGGAGTGCCTGGCTCCTGTGGATCCTGTTGTTTCCCAGGTGGGCAAAACACATCCAGGGGTTCCTGTTGTTGAAAATGGGACTGGACTCCTGGTACTAAAAGGATTTCAGCATTTATTACAATAAAAAGAAAGAACTGAAGCAAGGAGGCCTGGGCTGAGCAGGAGCGTTCCCATTGAGGATGGAGCAGCGCCAGCGCTGGGGCTGCTCAGCAGCGATGGCCCCAGTGATGTTCCAGGGGAACAGCACAGCTTCCCTGGGTCAGAAGCCCCTTTTTATCCTGCTTTTGTCCCTCTGGATTGGTTTCTGTTTGGATCCTTCATTTTTATGAAGGTTTAAGGCCTCGATTGGCCAGTACAGTTCTGTCCAGGCTGGCTCGTGGTGCACTTTACTGAGGTGTGTTATGGTACCTTGAGCACCTGATTTCTTATAACTACCCTTTAACCCCTTTACAGTATAACAACCAAACTAACAGTACATGCTTAACCATCTATCAACTATTTTACACTAGTTTCTAGCCTATTTTTAACACCATGACCCTCAGTGATGCTGGGACCTGCTGCAGAGGATTATTTGCACTGAGGCGACAGAATGACAAAAATCCAGGCTTTCAGTTTTCCATTTGATTCCTGCCTGACTCTGGAAAATTCCCTGTGCTGCCTGTCCGAGACAAAACCCCAGGGAGCTCCCTGTGCCTTGGTCATCAGCAGAGAATGAGCTCAGAGCTCTTTTCCCATTTGAGCTGCAGAGTCAGCTGGTGATGAGGGATTGTGCTCAGCCCTGGGATGAGGCTGGGGCAAAGCTAGAGTGTTGGTTTTGGGAGAAGCCTGGAGATTTGTTGGGATTCTCAGGTATAACAGGGGATGGGAGCTCAGCAAGAGGCAGAACTCAAATTTGGGAGCTGCAAAAATGAGCAACAGCACTGAGAGCTCCAGTGTGCCTTGGGGAAGGGACAATGGGATGTCCAGGAGGAAGGGATCTGAGCCACAGCCTGGCCAGGGTTTCTGTGATGTCTGCAGAACAGTCTCATTTTGGGGTGCCCTTGGAGCAGGACTGACCCCTCTGTAGGGATGGAATGAGCTGGATGTACCTGCTGGATTTTCCAGGGGAGGAAACCATCCTGCAGCACCAAACACTTCAGACAGGCCACACAAAGCTCAGCTGCGGGGAGAGGGGGGTGTGTGTGGTGTTTGAGCTTTCCCAAGAAAATTCCTCAGAACTGTGACCTGTGGGGACACTGGGCAGCAGAGCACCCTCTCCAGAGGGTTTGGCTGCCCGTGGCCAGCCCTGGTGGCAGCACTTAGGGGGGCTTTGCTGGGCTGGTGAGAAGCAGGGAGGGCAGAGAAGTGAGGAGAGATATTTGGAACAGCTTTTCCAGAGAAGTGGTGGAATTCCTGTCCCTTGAAATGTTCAAAAAATGTGTAAATGTGGCACTGGGGGACACCACATGTCCACCACAGTTTAGTGGTGGGCCTGAGAGTTTCTCCAGCCTTTAGGATTGTCTGATTGTGTTTTCTCCCTGGATGGACAATGGGATGCCAGGAGAGCACAGCAGGGCAGGCAGGGGGGCTGTGAGGAGTGGGGAATCCAGGACCCTGCAAACAGCCTGATCCCTTCAGCTGCTGGCAGCTCGGAGCACCTCTCTCCTTCCAGATGTTCCTCGTGTTTATGGCTGCTGCAGCAAGAGCCTGAACTCTCTCATTAATGCATTTCTCTCTCTCTCTTCCTCACATCGAAGCCAGAAGTCTCAGCTCTGAGGCTGCAGCTGGGAAGGAGCTGGGGTGAGGGGTGGGAAGGGGAGGGAGGTGTGCGCCAGCCTCGCGGCCCATTCACTCCCCCTGCGCCTCCTCCCCCCAGCCCTCCCAAAATACACATGCCCCGCAAAAAGAAAAACACTGGCAGATTTTTTATTTCAGAAAGTAAACACTTAGGCCATGGGGGTCTGGAGGTTATGGGAAAAGAGGAAACCATTGGGCTAATCAGGCCGGGACACACTTCCCCTGCTGAAATAAAGCAGAAATCGCTGCCTCACAGGGCGCCGCTGTGGTTAACCCTGGGGCTGCCAGTGCCATGGAAAGTCTTCCCTCAATCCCTGGGATTTGGTGCCCTGTGATTCACTCTGCTGCTCCCAGTGCTGGGAGCCCCACTCTGCCCACTCATTTTCCATCAATCCCTGGGATTTTGGGGCTCATGGTTAACCCTGGGGCTGCCAGTGCCGTCCATGGAACATTTTCCCTCAAACCCTGGGATTTGGTGCCTTGTGGTTCATTCTGGGCTAGCAGTGCTGGGAGCCCTGCTCTGCCCACTCGTTTTCCCTCAAATCACCAATCCCTGGGATTTGGTGCCTTGTAGCTCACTCTGGGCTAGCAGTGCTGGGAGGTGCCCACTCATTTTCCCTCAATCCTGGGATTTTGGGGCTCATGGTTAACCCTGGGGCTGCCAGTGCCATGGAAAGTTTTCCCTCAATCCTAGAATCTGGTGCCTTGTGGTTTGCTCTGCTGCTCCCAGTGCTGGGAGCCCAGCTCTGCCCACTCATTTTCCCTCAATCCTGGGATTTTGGGGCTCATGGTTAACCCTGGGGCTGTCAGTGCTATCATGGAACATTTTCCCTCAATCCCTGGGATTTGGTGCCTTGTGGTTCCTTCTGGGCTAGCAGTGCTGGGAGCCCAGCTCTGCCCACTCATTTTCCATCAATTCCTGGGATTTTGGGGCTCCTGGTTAATCCAGGGGCTGCCAGTGCCATCATGGAAAGTTTTCTCTCAGTCCCTGGGATTTAGTGCCTTGTGGTTCACTCTGCTGCTCCCAGAGCTTGGAGCCCAGCTCTGCCCACTCATTTTCTCTCATTCCTGGGATCTGGGGGCTCATGGTTAACCAGGGGCTGCCAGTGCCATCCATGGAGGGTTTTCCATCAATCCCTGGGATTTGGTGCCTTGTGGCTTACTCTGGGAGTGAACTGTGCACTGTGGTTCAGTGCTCGGAGCTGGACCCTGCCCACTCATTTTTCCATCAATCCCTGGGATTTTGGGGCTCATGGTTAACCCAGGGGCTGCCAGTGCCACGGAAAGTTTTCCCTCAATCCCTGAGATCTGGTGTCTTGTGGTTCACTCTGCTGCTCCCAGTGCTGGGAGCCCAGATCTGCCCAGTCATTTTCCCTCAGTCCCTGGGATTTGGTGCCTTGTGGTTCATTCTGGGCTAGCAGAGCTGGGAACTCCACTCTGCCCACTCGTTTTCCATCAATCTCTGGAATTTTTGGGGCTCATGGTTTACCCAGGGGCTGCCAGTGCCACAGAAAGTTTTCCCTCAATCCCAGTTTTGGGGTGGAAGGGGAGCCAGCACTCTACAGCAGCCCTGTGGCCCTTTGGGAATGGGCTGTTGGGAATTTTTAGTAGGAAATGAAGTTTTTTCTCTGGTTTATGAGCCATCCTATACAATTTCATCGTTATTCTTGCCTGAGAACTCTGCCTGTCGGCTGCAAACCTCTGCAGAGAGGAAATCTCTCTCTGCTTGGATCAGCGGGATTTGGGCAATTTCTGCAGAGCTTTGAAAGGATTTCAGAAAGCTCCATTTTCCCTTCCCTGCCAGATTTGCATGAGGTGTATAAATCATGAAATTGTGGATTCTTTGGTCACAGACCTTCCAGGGGGGGATCCTTCCTGCTCTCTTTTACTCCATATAGAGCACATGGAATGTGGGATTGGTCAGGAGATGGGAGACCCTGGGTTCTCCCATAGAACAAGGAATGGTCTCAGTCCAGGTGAGAGCCCAGGGGCCTTTGTACCTAAAGAGATCCCAATTATCCTTCTCAGAGCCTGGCCTTGGATTTCCCAGCTCCTTTCCCATCCTGACCTGTGCTTTGGGCATGGGCATGGGAATGGGAATGGGAGTGGGAATGGGGATGAGGATGGGAACGGGAATGGGAATGGGGATGGGAACGGGAACAGGAACGGGAACGGGAATGGGAATGGGGAGCGGAATGGGAATGGGGATGGGAATGGGGATGGGAGTGGGAATAGCAATGGGTCCCATTCCCAGCTCTCACACCTTTTGCAGCTTGGGAATGGGAATGGGAATGGGAATAGCAATGGGTGTCACTCCCAGCTCTCACACATTTTGCAGCTCTGTGTGTTTTGGGAAAGGCTGGCTCACTAAGCAGAGCATTTATAAATGAATATTAGAGACTGGCCATTGCTGGGAGCCAGGTGTGTTCCATCAGACCTTGTCCCAGGGATTGCTGACTGCCTTTGCATCCTGCCAGAACCCAGGGAGACTTCGCACCCAGACCCCTGCTGCCCCCAGGAGCTCAAATCTCATCCCAATGCCCACACTGCCATTCCTGAGGGAGTTCCCAGCACCCGGAGCTGTCCCCTGAGCCTTCCCTCTGCCTGGAGTCACCAAGCAGGGCCTGAAAGCAAAAGCCAGCCCGGAACAATCTCTAGGCAAGGGAAAGTGATCTTTCCATCAGAGCTGAGGAGGTTTGCCCTCAGCCCTGGGCGGTGAAAGGTGCCATCACCGGTTCCTTGAGCCATCAACTCCCTCTTGCAACATCCCCACCAGGAGGCAAATCCCACATAGCCGCAGCAGGGGAGCTGCAGACCTGCCGGGTCCCACCCTGCTATCTCAAGAATGCATTTGAACAGGAGCTGTTTCTGCTGCCTCTGGAGGTCGGGGCTTCAGATGGAAATCAGGCTCCAGAGACAGTCCCACGGGGCAAATTTCAGGATTTTTGGAGTTGGTGTTCAGCACAGATAAGCCCTCGAGAGCACAGATACTTTATCTGAGCCTTATCTGAGCTATTTGCATCACTTCAGCCTGAGAAACTGCTGTCAGACGTTTGGGGGAGGGAGGGGGGCAATTAGGATGGTCTTTCGGTTCTTTTAATTGTTATTTCCAAGACACTTCCAGGAGGATGGGACTGTCCTGTGCCCAGCCCAGCTCTGGGAGCTGGTCCAGGCTGGAGAGGGGAAGAGCAGGAGGAAGTGCCAGGCTTAGAGAAGCAAGGAGAGCGTTTGGAGGGACATTCCTTGAAAGCCCTGTAAGGAATTGCATATCTCTGCTCTACTTCTGAAATGAGACAGAAATCAGCCCAAGCTGCTCCTGCTGTCAGTTGGGAATGGAAATTATTCCTCCTTTTCCAAGCAGAGCCAGGGCTGAGCTTTCCAAAGGAGCTCTCTGCACCTCCTTTTCCAGAGCCTGCTTTGTGCCTGTGATGTTTCTCACCTTACCTGGAGCCTCTGGTGGAAATATGGGGTCCTGATCTCTTGTGCTCTCCCAGACCCCTGTTCATCCCAATTTTGCAGCAATGAGTGCTGGACTACAAGGACCCTGCAGTGGAACCTCCTCTTCCCAGAGGGTGGGGGGATCATTCACCCAAGCTGTCAGTCCTGGTGACCCTTCCCAGTGTTCACGGTCATGGAAACAGAGAAATGCCTTTCTGCCAGGTGTGTGTGATTCACTCTCCAGAATGGTTTGGGCTGGGGGCCCTTAAAGCTCATCTTGTTCCCTGCTCAGGGGAAGGCTGCTCCAAGCCCTGCCAGCCTGGCTTTTTATGGCAGAAGGGTTCTCAGGGATAAGATTTAGGACACCAGACTCATCTTGCAGCTGGGGGTTGGATAAACCTTGGCTGTATCACTTCCCAGAAAGTCTTTAAGCATCTAAACCCCACTGCCTCCCCTTGGAGTGAGATCCCCAAATCCCTGCAGCCGCTCCTGTGAGCCCCTGCACAGCAGTTTCTCACGTTGGAGATGCAGATGATTAATTCAGTGCACATTTTATTGCCATATTTAATTCAGTGAGGTCAGGAGAGTGGCTGAGGGTCCCTGGAGAGCGGGGCTGTGCGAGTGCTTTGGATTACACACAAAAAGAGACTCTGAAGTGAGCCCTGGCTGGCCCTGGAGCTGCCTGCAGCCTCCCCAGCACGTGCTGGAGTTTCCCAGCCCTCCAGATGGACCTTCCCCCGTGGGATTTGGGATCAATAGGCTTTGGAAAAGCTGCACTGGGTCAGTTTGGCTGTTTGGCCAGAGCTGGAACGTGGCTCCTCTCTGTGCAGCTGGTCCTGGGAGGGATGGGCCCGTGGAAGCAGGCAGCGATAACGAGGCCCTGGTGCCTCTGGGGGCAGCCATGGGACACCCCAAAATGCCTTCAGGGAGGGGTGGGAACAGCTTGGCATGGAGGGTGGACTGCATGTGGGCTTACTTCCAGCTTTAGGCTAATGAAAGGAGCTTCTCCGTGCCCTGGGAGCTGCCTTTGGAGACCTCTGATCCCCAAAGGTCAGACAGGGCTTCTGTTTTGATGTTTTTCCTTCCCCTGTGATGCTGCAAGGACAGGTTGGGATGCAAAGCTAGGATCTCCACAACTCCCTGTCAGGAGGGTGGAGCCCAGTGGGGATTGGTCTTGTCTCAGGGGTGACACGGGAAAACAGCCTCAAGTTGTGCCAGAGTTGGGGATTTAGAAAAAACAGAAAATAAACTGCTCCACCAAAGGGGAGATTTGATTTCTAAGGAGATCCAGGTCAAACAGTTAAGGAGAACTGTTAAATTCTCCTTAACTCAGCAGCAGTTCCATTTCAGAAGTCAGGAATGCCTTTCTCCCAGGTCTGTGTGATTCACTCTCCACATCAGAGGTTCAAGTTGGGCCAGGGAACTCTTGCTTGCTCAAACTGATGTCAGCGCTGAGGTAGAAAAGGAAAAAAGGAAGAGATGCCCCAAGGGAGCCTGTTCATGGAAAAATTCTAATTTGGTCAGTTCCAGGCATCTTGCAGAAGAGTCTGCACTTGGGAGATTTCAACCCAGTTTTCCAGACTCCAGAGACAGGACTAATTCTGGAAGGCAGTGATGGAAACAAAGCTGGCATCTCTCCTGCCCTGGACCAGCTCCTCACACCGACTCCCCTGGGGTCTCTGTGACATCTCCAGAGGGACCAGAGCTGCTCTTGCCCTGCTTTGCATCCAGCCCCTGCCTGACCCCAGGAGAGCAGAAGCCTCGTGTGCCATGGCTGTGCTTCCATGCAGGCAAGGAGCCACTCTGTGCGAGTAGGAGCAGTAATCAGACTGACAGGATAATGAGGCAGCCCAGTAGCTTTGCTTTGCCTCCTCCTCGTGCCGAGTCCCAGGCTGGGTGTCAGCTCAGTCCCCGTATCTTGAGAAAAAAACCTCTCTTTTTTTTCCTCTTTTCTCCTTCTTGCTGCCAAAACTGACAGATTGTTGGGCGGAAATCATCAATATTTTGTCAAAACCAAATCCAAATATTTCCAGCCAAACCTCAGCGTTTTTTGGTGCTGATGCACAAACAAATCTCCGTGGGAAATGCCAGCAGGGAAAGCAGATGGAGAAATGGCTGCAGTGCTCTGCTGTCCTGGCTCTGCTTGGGATGTGTGGCTGAGGGGCTGTGAGGAGCAGGGTGGTTGAACCCAGGAGCTAAATTTGGGTTGATCTGTGTTTATTCAGAGCACAGTGGTGTAAACAGCCATAAACGAGCAGCCTGGCCTGGGCAGTTCATCCCACAGAGTCTGGAGTGCAGCAAGCATCAAAATTCCCTCCCTGCTTTCCAGGAGCAGGATGTGCTGCTCAGGGAATGATTTGAGAGCTCTCACCCACCTGCTGCTGCCTGGCTGTGATCATCCTGCCCTTCTCCCCTTCCATTTGCCTCTGCATTTAGCACAGCCACACTTCCACAGCCACCCCTCTTCCCAAATCCCTGCTCCAGTGGCTCTGGATCATGGTGGGAGCACTCTCCCCTCCACAGCCACCTGAAGTCAGGGTTTTGGGGCTCTCCCACGCCTGCCAAGAGCACCTCACCCTCGCTGGCCATCGCTGCTGCTCCTCACTTCATTAGCACCAGGGATGTTTATAAATGGCAGGATAATATTTTTCGTTTCCAGTTTGGGTTTCCAGGGCAGCCACTTTCTGAAGCACTTAGGAAGTTTAGAGAAGACGAGGTTATATAAACGGTTTTCCCCCCCTGGGCCCTTATTAATCAAGTGGCTGTGGAGCCATTCCCAGAGCTTTGGGATGCAGGGCACTGGCTGGGTGAGGGGAGGCAGCTTTTTCTTGGCTCCTGCCCTTTATTTGGGAGTTTGGGATGAATGGAGCTCTCAGACCTGCCTGTGGGGTTTGAAGCTGCTGGAGGGCTCAGGAGGCTGCTCCTGGGTTATGTTAAACTGGCTTTGGGGCTGGGCTCCTGCATAGCCCCTTCTCTTTTAATGATGTTTTTCCTGGCCCTGTGGATTCATCCCTGTAAAATTTGGTTATTTGGTGCAAAACCTTTGCATTTCCTGAGTGCAGGGCAAATATGATTTCAAGAGCAGCGTGCATCAAGTTGATCCCTGTGCTTTTGCAGTGAACCCCTGTGGGTGTGCACATATACTGATTAATAATTCCCTGATGCATTCCTAAAGCTTCCCAGGACCTTTTCCCCATCCAACCTCCCCAGGTTGGGTTTGGGAAACAGGAGCCAGCTTTGGTTGCCATTAGAACAAAACCAAGCTCTCCCTCCTCTGTGTCCTTCCTCCTCCTGCCTCCTCTCCACAAGGGATGAGGAAATGGGGATTTTGTGTTTTCCTTGAGTGGATGGAGCAGCAGGTCCAGCTGCTTCCAGCCTGGAGCTGCAGGTCCACAGGAAATCAGCTCATTAATCTGCTGCCCCACCTTCCCAGTCCTCCAGCCAGGCTCTCCCAGTGTGAAAATGATGATTGAAATAGCCAGAGGAGGCCAATGATGATTTAAAGGGGGTAAAAGGGGTATTTGCAACTATTGCTGACTGGGGCCTTGACAGAAGGGAACTGAATTTCTTCCGGGTCTCGGGAGCGTGTGAGGAAAGGTGCTGAACATCTGGAGTGATTTAGGAGCTCTGGGCTGTTGTGCTGGAGCTCAGCCCGAGGAGCAGGGCTGGGATGGGGAGAAAATCCTGCTGTGGCTTTTGGCTCCAGCTGCTGCAGGTTGGGTGTTCAGGTCCATGTCCACCTCCCCAGGGATGGCTGTGGTGGCCCAGGACATTTGAGGCAGCCCTGGGGTGTTTGATGCATCATCTGAATGGATTTTCTTCACTTCCCAGAACTCCTTTTGGGGTTGGAAGGAAACTCCAAGCCCCAGAGGTTATTCTGTTTCATCTCACAGAACACAAATCAGCTTCCCAGCTTCCCTTTGGCCTCATCCTTATCCAAGACCTTCCCCTCCCACAGAATCCTCCTCGAGGAGGTGAACTAACTGGGTGAAAAGAGCTTGTTAACAAATTACTTTTAATAGGCCTTTTTTTTTTTCCATTTTGCAATTCCTTCCCATATTAAAAGTGCAAAAATAGAAAGCTTTAGCTCTGGTTGAATGACACAACATTTTCCTTGTTTATTTTCTTTCCACTGCTTTAACCCAATGAGAAGTGTGGGAAAAGAAAAAAAAAACCCTACAACAAACTGCTCTGTATCAGCCAGGAACATATTTAGAAAAAATATTTGCATCTGACATTTTCTTCCAGCCACCAGCAAAGCATGAAAAATAATAAATAAATCATCTGTTTTCATGGCAGCTGGGAGGTGGATGGGGAAGCAGAGTGTGCTGAGCCCTCCTGGATCCCAGCAGCTTCCTGAGGATGGGATGAGGCTTCAGCCTGGAGCAGGCTGGGTTGGATGGGATGTTGGGAAGGATTCACCCCTGGGAGGATGGGCAGGCCCTGGCACAAAGAAGCTGTGGCTGCCTCTGGATCCCTGGAAGTGTCCAAAGCCAGGCTTGGAGCAGCCTGGGACAGCGGAACTGTTATGAATAAGAAGCTTGACTAGGCCAATATTCAAGCAGCAATCAATTTATTCTTTAATATGGTAAAGTATGAGCAATACAGCGCTGGGTACAGTGGGGGAAGTTTTCCCTCCAACTGCGCACCGATAGTTGATGGTTACAGGTATTTATAGGGGTACTCATCAGTTTTTTTCAGCAGTTTCTATTTCCAATCTTTTACTCATCAGCAATTTTTATTCCAAATTATTACATCACAATTCTATACACTATTGTGATTTTAATTTCTCAGGATGTATTTTCAAAGGAGTATCCCCAGATGGTGACGGTCCAGTTTCCAAAAGAAGAAGACAAATCCCATCTGGTGGGGTCCAGCTCCACAGATGTGTGTCCACCTTTTAATTGCAGAGACTCTAAATCTCATAACAGTGATGTCCAGCTTCCCTTTGGTGGAAACCATAAACCCTTGAGGTGATGTTCATCTTCCTTTCTCAAACTATTTTCTCTGCTTCAATAAGGCGTGAGATAAGCATATTTCCTTTATATATATCCCAAAGCTATAGTTTCAAGGATACAAGTAATATTCTAAAATTATACTTCAAAAGGTTATTATTGCAGAGCTTTTTATGGATTAAATGCAAGCAAAAAGCAACACCTTTAACACCTTAATTCCAATGCTCCTAAATCAACCAGGGTTAATTGCAAACAAAAGATAGGTTCAAAGGCCTTTTTCCATGCTTTATTTTCTTCAGTTATTATTAGAATTCGCAACTATCCCATTGTTGGTGTCCACACATTTGCATTCACAAGCACACTCTTCGCCTGTTTGTACCTGACACGAAACACAGCTTTGCATCTCACAGAACCCATGGCAGGGCTGGCACTGGATGAGCTCTACGGTCCCTAAAGCCCCAGAAATGCTCGGTGCCGCTGCCGTGGCTGTCCCGGGGTGACCGTGTCCCCTCGGCAGCCGCAGTTCCCTGCCAGCCCAGCAGCTGTCTGCTCCCATTCACACCCGCAAGGATTTAGGGCCTCGGCGGGCTAATCAGGAGACGCTCCCGGGGAGAGAGGCGTGTTATTTAATTAGCGGCACAATGGGCTGGCTGGGAGGCACGTGGTGGCTCTGATGGCAGGAGATAGATGTCCTTTTAGCCGGCCTAATTGTTGGGAAATAGCGGGGGCTTTGTTCAGCCCCAGCGTGGGCTCTGTGATCTCGCAGAGCCCAGGGGCTGCCCGCTTATAATTTTAGACAGATCTATTCAAGGCTGCCCTGCAGCGCGGGCCCGAACAAGCCGGGCATTGTTGTAGAGCCAGGAGCTGTGGCCAAGAAAACCACCCCGAAAAACCCAAACACGTGTAGGGAGGAATATTTCCCTGGCGCTTATTCGCTGCCAGGCCAGGTTGCCAAGCGCGGACAATTGCGGGAGAGGAGGTTTCCAGCGCCGGGAGAGGGTTTTTCCTCTTCGAGGATCCTCAGCCAGGAGCGGTGCTGGGGGTGCCTCTGCTGGCAGAGCCTCTCTGGGAATGGCAGCTCCATCTCCTTCTGGAATTTCCGTGCTCTGGGTACGATGCATATGGGATAATCGTGCCCATCTCTGAATTATCTCTTTGGTGTGCACCTGTCACCTCATGGCCTTGGCAGGACAGTGCTTGGGGATGGAGGGACCTTCCTTGCTGCATCTTGGTTGGTTGTGTCTTCCAGGGTCCTGTGGAACAGGGGATGGAAATCCCAGTCGTCTCTCCTAAATCTGTCTCTGGAGAGATCCCATCATGGTCCCCAGCCCCTGAGCTTTTCCTTTGTGGCTGCTGAACTCACAGCTCCTTGGGAAGGGAGAAAATGTCATTTAAAAAAGGGATGGAGGCACAAAGGTGGAAATATTGGCCAGGAATTAAACTTCCATCACTTGAACCCCTCTGTCCTGGCCCAGGTGTTAACCCGGGGGTCACTGCAGGCCTGTGGTTTATTTTCCTGGGCTGATCACTTCCAACTGGCTGCCAGCATGGCATTGTCCTGGTGGCTGCCACTTCTCAGGCTGTGGGTTCTACACCAGAGCTTGGAGCTGGCCTGACCTCCCTTGGGAGGTGCTGGTGTGCCTCTTGGACCTCGATAAAGTGCAATGTGGCTGTTCCTCGGTGTTTGGTGAAGCAATGGGCAGTGTTTTGGTGATGATGGGTTTTTGAAAGATGGAAAGTGCACATAAGCATCAGTGATCACATTCTGGCTGTCAGGAGACCATTTATGAGCAATGATTCCTTTGGCTCTCCCTTGTAATCCCCCCATGTATCCCAGGGGAGGGAATTTCAAGGGATCAGTTCAGTAAGGAGAGACTGGTGGATGCCAAGAGCACAGCCACAAGCAGAGCTGTGCTGCTTAAACCTGAGCTGGCTGCTCTGTTTGTGCTCTGAAGGAGAGAGATCTGAGCCAGGATATCTGAGCAAAGGCAGAGGGGTGTTCTGCAGGTGGGATTTGATGGGTATTGGCTGCACGTGTCTGTTTTAATTGGGAATATCGAGAGTTCAGCAGCAAAACCCTTCAGGATGTGTTTGCCCAGAGCTCAGTGCTGTGACTTGAGGGGAGGGGGAAGATGTCCTGAGAGCAAACAGGGCTGCAGAGCAGCTTAGGAGGATTTTCCATCCAGGCCCTGCTCCCAGCAGGGACACGAGGGAGTGCCAGCAGCCGTGCCAGGGCATTCCCGTGGGGATGGCACTGCCAGAGCCCAGAGCAGCTCCTCCGGTGCGGGACCAGCACCCCTGGGAAGGCAGGAACGGGGGCATTGGAGATGCTGGGGCAGCCTGAGAGGCTCGCTCGTTATCCCGGGTGTGTGACAGGGCTGTGGCAGCCACGGGGCTCTGTGTGCCGGGCCCTGACCCCCGCTGGCCACAAAGCGGCTTTTGTGAGCCCTCCCCGGCGGGAGTTAATGAGAGCAGGAGCCGCGGAGGCTCGCAGCCCGGGGACAGGCGCTGACAGGGGGCATTGATGGGCCAGGCTGGGCACCCCAGCGGGAGCACTGCCCTGCTCTCCTGCCCCAGCACCCAGCCTGGGGCTCTGGCCGTGCCTCGGGACCCCCGGGGCCGCACTGGGGTCCGGTCACCCCCCCGGGCCCCTGAGCTGGCTCTGGAGCGGGTCCCACAGTCCGTTCCACCAACGAGCCCTGCTCCATGCCCGAGCCAAAAACGGGAGCTGGATGGAGTCAGCGGGGCTAAGCCAGCCTCCTCTTACCAAAATACTCCAATGCTTCCCAGCTATTACGGCGCTTGAAAGAAATTCTCGTATCATTTTAAATTCCAGGAAAGGTATCTCCCGGGGGAACGGCCGCGGCAGCTGCCTGCTCTTTCCTCTCATTGCACGGGGCCACCTCCACACCCAGGGCCACCTCCCTGCTCTTTCCTTTCTTGGACTGGTGGCTGCTGCTCCTTCCAACAACGTCCCCGTTACGATAAATCCTTTCATGTCTCCGTTTCTCCCTGGAATTGCAGGACAGTTTTGTTTTTTTTTTTTTTTTCCTTTCCCCTTTGCTCCTGATTTTTGTCTCATGCCCTCTGGGTATTGTTTACTTGACAAAACATCAAACCCAATCCCTGACCGCTCGCGGTCATTAAAAATCCCATGGCAGTTTTGGGGAAGGCTCCAATTTGGCTAATTACGTTCTGCCATAAATATCCCCCTGCAGTTTTAATTGGATATGGTGTTCTTCATTTCCTGGCCATTACAGCTGGGTGGATGCTCCACGTTATTACGTGGCCCTTGTATTTCACCCCATACTTTGGTAGCAGCAGTGCTTGGAAAAGCTCCCTCTCCAGACCAGAAGTTACACCTAATTCCTGCTGCAATGAGAATGGGGAAATGCGAGGGAAAGGAGAAGCTGGCCCAGCTTTCTCTGAAGGAGAGCCAGCAGCTGCCCTGGGCTGGGACAGGAATGAATTTGGCCCTGGAGAAGTGAAAGAGCCATCCCAGCCAGGAGAGAGGTCATGGAAGAGCCGTCCTTGCGTTCGGAAATCACAGCAAAGGCTCCGCTCTCCTGACACCTTTTCTCAGAGCTAAATGAATAATCATTATTCTTGTTCTGTTACCCCAAGGTTAGTCAGCGGCCCCGGGAACAATGGGGCATTACTGCCCATCCTCTCTTTGTTCGAAGCGGCTGCAAACAGTGGGGCTGCGCTGCGGAGGGAGGGCAGATGGTTATCGCCCATCCTTGGGCTGCGGGGCCGTTCTCCAGCCCGGCATCCTCCCTCCCTCCCTCCCCGACGGAGCCTGAATGGATATTCACGTTCCTAACGACACAGTGGAAAACGAGGGTGAGACTTGGATGGGCAAGAGGAAAGATTTTCCTAAAGCCTGTGAGCAGCAAATAGGAACCAGTTGCTGAGGAGAAGTCATGTTTGGCAGGTCTTGGACTCGGAGTGGTCACATCCCAGCTGAAGAAACTAATCAATGGATTCCTTCCATGCCTTCTGCGAACACTGAGCCATTGAGCGGCTCAGCTGGAGCTCAGAGCCAGGGCTTTCATGTTGCAGCTCTGAAGTGAACACAAATTAAGGCGGCTGCTGGGATGGAGTTTGAAGGAGACATTCAGCTGCCCCAGGAGGAAACTTCTGTCCGCAGCCACTCTCTTCTTTTCCTCCCCTTCGGGGATTTTTGCCCTGGTGTTACTTTTGGAAGCATTTCCAGTTTCCCTGCATGTAGGGGTTGCCATGCATTGCACCAGCAAAATGGAGCACAGGTTTGGGGAGGCACAAGGGGGTGAGACACAGCTCAGAGCTCCTCTGCAGCCATCCTGCACCAAGCTGGGCTCAGTGTCATCCCATCAGTGTGGGATCAGGGCTCAGCCGGGATGCCAGGAGGGTGTGGATCTCTCCTAATAAACACCCCACAAGCTCTGAGAAAGGTCTTTATTAGAGCCTCTGTCCTGGTCCAGAAGAGAAGGATCTCCAGTACAGGTGCCCTGGAGTTCAGCCAGTCCTCGAGACTGTAACACTGCAGGAGCGGCTGAGCCAAAAGCGTTACCCCAGGGGCCAAGCTAAAGCAGAGACACCTCAGGGCACCCGCTGCCTCCTCTTGCTGCATCTCAGTCTGTGGCAGCTCCCTGCAGGGCCTCTCTGCCCGGGACAGCCGTGTGCCGTGTGCCACCAGCAGCCTGTCCCGGGCCGTGTTTGGGCAGGTCCCGGTGACCCCGGCGCGCCTCCTGCTCCGTTTCGCTCCGGGGCTTGCGGTTTGCTGCAGCCGCGCTGAGCGGGCGGGCGATCCGCCGGGGTCATTTCCATGCACAGGACCGCAGGTGCTTTCTGATGGCTCCGGCAGGCAGCTGCACCCCCAGGCAGCCCCCTGCCCTCCCCTCCCTGCCCGGATCCCAGCCCGGGAGCGCAGGAAGGGAAGGGGAGCGAAGGGAAGGGCTGGGGGCTCTGATAACTGCATCAGGTTTCTCTGCCCAAGCCTGCTCTGGAGGGATCACAGATCAGATAGAAAGGCAGCTGTTTCTCCTGAATCCCCTTCTGATTTTCAACTAGAAACGTTCTGCTAAATCGCCTCTCTGTAGTTTCTTCCTTCAATCGTTGCTGTATGGGGAAGAAAGAAACCCAAACCCAGGGCAGGTGCAAGCACATGATCCTGTCCCGGGGAGGGACCACATTTTATCCTTGCAGCAATCCTCTTTCCACCTTCGGATTTCCAGGTTCATTCCTGTGGTAGGTTTCAAACCACCAGCTGATGTTTCCAGCCCTGTGCTCTGCCTGAGCTCAGGTTCTCCTGAGCCCTTGGGAATCAGTGGAGGGAAGTTTTTCATCACAGCAAATCTCTGGTCCCACTTCACTGCTGCAGGAATGGGTTGTCCAGAACTGAGCTTGCCAGTAAATTGGAAACAACTTTGCCTTAAAAACTGGGAATGTGAGAGGCTGTCACTGGGTGAGGAAGAGGAACTTGGGGCTGGAGCTCCCAGCCCGGCTTTGCCAGCTTTCAGGCCTCCTGCTGCTCGATCTGCCTGCCTTGGCAAAGCCGTGTGTGCAGCCAGAGCCGCCTCTCCTTGTCTGGCCCTGGCAGCCTCGCAGCTCTTTCAGTTGCACAAAGTCCCTGCTATAAATACTCCTGTGCTGGCTGAGCAAGGCCCCGCTGCAGAAACGAAATGATGGGAGCTGCAACGTTTGCATCTGCAGCTCATCTTTCGGGGCCTCGGGAGGTTTCAGGGGTGTTTGCAAGCGGGACTCTGCTCCATCCCAAGGGCTGGGCAGTGACTGTGACCCCGGGCAGCTGCTCCTGCAGGCCTGTGTTCACTTGAGCCCATCTTTGATGAGAGCAGCCTGATCTGTGCCGGGTCGGAAGCTGTTAAAGACTTTCGGAGTGACAGAACCACAAGAGTTGGTTGCTAATGACTTTTTTTCTCCGTACCGGTAAGCTGACATCTGTGAGTCATACTCTCCTTCTGCTGTGCCGTTTGTGGTCTCAAGTTTGTGCTACCTAAACACAATCAAACAGACTTCATGTGAAAACCGATATTCTCTGTTAACTGCATGCTGTGCTGGCATGACACTCATCTTGCACCTTCAAGATGCTTTTTATCCAGTCAGTTCCCAACTCTCTTTGGCCTCCCACCTCTGCCAAGCAGGTCAGGAACAGCCCCCCTGGCTGTCACCCTCCACAGCACAGTGTGCACTGCTCTGCCCTGGCTGTGCCCCTGACTTTGGATATGCTTGTGGGTGGGAGAGGACCAGGCTGCTCCAGGCAGGATGATGGGAGTGTGAAGGGGAGATGGAAATGTGAGGAGATGATGTGAGCATGAAGGGGCGATGGGAGCCGAAGGGGTGAGTGTGAAAGGCAGCGGTTCATGTCGAGACAGGCAGGGTGAACACAACTGGCTCGGTTTCAACAACCATCGGTTTCAGACAGCGGCTCCAGCCAGAGCTGCCTGCAGCCAGCGTGCTCAAACTCTTATCCCGTGGTGTTTGGGGGCCGGGGTGCGAGCAGAGGTCGGGGCGGAGCCGCCCTGGATGCGCTGCCCCCTTTCCCGCGTTCCCCGCTGGATGCGCTGCCCCCTTTCCCGCGTTCCCCGCTGGATGCGCTGCCCCCTTTCCCGCGTTGCCCGCTGGATGCGCTGTCCCCGCTCCCCCGTTCCCCCCTGGATGCGCTGCCCCCTTTCCCCCGTTCCCCCATGGATGCGCTGTCCCCTTTCCCCCGTTCCCCCATGGATGCGCTGTCCCCGCTCCCCCGTTCCCCCGGCCGGGCAGCGCCGGCTCCGCTCCCTGGAGCGCCGGGCCGGGCAGTGCCGCCTCCGGGGCGGGGCGGGGCGGTTCCTCGGCCGCTGTCACCGCTCGGGGCCGGCCCAGCGCCCTCCCCTCGGCTCAGCCCGGCCGGGGCGGCGGCGGCGGGGACGGGCGAAGCGGAGCGGAGCGGAGAGCGCAGCGCAGGCGGGAGCGGAGCGAGGAGCGCGGGAGGAAGGAAGGAGGAAGGAAGGAAGGAAGGAGGAGGAGGAGAAGAAGCAGGAGGAGGAGAAGGAGGAAGAGCAGCGGAGGAGGGAGGCAGCGCCGGCCGCGCTGCCCCGGGCGCCCCGCTCCGCGCTCGGCGGGGCTCAGCCGCCGCCCCCCGCTCCCGGCGCGACGCCCCCGCGGCGCTGCCCCAGCCATGAAGGCGGCCGTGGATCTCACCATCATCAAGACGGAGAAGGTGGACATCGAGCTCTTCCCGTCCCCCGGTGAGCGCCGCGTCCCCTCCGCGCCCCGCTCCGCGCAGCCCCGGCCCCGGCCCCGGCGGCGGGGGAGCTTTGGCGGGGGGAGAGGCCGGAGCGCTGGGGAGGGGTGGGCAGGGAGGTCGGTGTGGGGTTTTTTGGGGTTGTCCTTTGGAAGG
The DNA here is from genome assembly GCF_028551555.1 of Melozone crissalis. Classification (NCBI taxonomy): domain Eukaryota; kingdom Metazoa; phylum Chordata; class Aves; order Passeriformes; family Passerellidae; genus Melozone; species Melozone crissalis. Next base: position 3,390,518 of record NW_026535896.1, on the reverse strand, counting down.
GAACACGGAGCGCGCCCCGAGTCGCAGCGCAGCGGCGCCGCCCGGGCTGTGCCCGCTGCCGAAGGCGAGTTGACTTTCCGAGCGCTTTTATGACTTTCCATCCCCCTCCTTCTCTTAAAATCCATCCCGCCGCCCCTCCAGCCTCCTTCCCTCGGGCTCCTGGCATCCTTGCCGGGATTTGGGAAGCCCGTCCGGCGGGCAGGCAGGAGAGATGCGCTCCCGGGGCTCCCGCCCATTCCCATCGCTAGCTGGGATGGATGTGCGTTCCCCCATCCCTGACTGGAAATGCCTTGTGTGGTCCAGGCACTCGTGGTATTTGGGAAACACAACTCCAGTGCTAAATACTCTGGATTTAGCACGTTTAATCCAGGAAAACCCGCCGCTTTGATATTTTTTTCGCCCTTCTGGAGCTGGAGAAATGGGTGGGGAGAGGGTGCAGGGAGCAACACGTTACTGGAGGGAGGCGAGAAGGGTTTTTTGTGTGTTGAAGCGGGGTGAGTTCAGCTGCTGCTGGCTGTGGTTGCTGCTCCGAGCCGAGGCTGACCAGAATAAGGGCTGCTGTTCACACACTGCTGGCGTCTGGCTGCTCGCTGACCCCGGGCGCCCAACTCCTCTCTGCCCTGCCCAGGCGAGGTGGAGGATGGAGCTTGGAGGACCCGCAGGAAAAACAAAAAACAACCCTTTTTTCTGCATTAAACCAGTCCTGTTGCTTCATCTCTCCCTGCTGCAATTCCCACTGCGCCAAACTGGAAGTTCGCTGGGTTTTGTGCAGCACCGGTGCGGCAAAGAAAATCAAATTAAAGATTGAGTTGTACGTTTCTCTGCCGGTTAGAAAGTTTCTAGGAAAGCCAGAAGGGAGCCACAGCTCCCGCAGGCATTGGGATTTTGGGCTGCGTGTGGAAATGAAATGACAGCTGAGTGCTGGAGCCGCACAGGGGTTGGTGTTTCCACTTCAAGAGATGCTGGTGCAGCATCAGCGGGGCTGCAGAGAGCTCCAAAGGCAGCATCACCTTGGCTTCAGCCGTCCATGGGCTCCAGTGCAGGAGTGTTCCCCTTGGGATCCCTGCCGGGCCGCAGGGAGCTCCCTGTGCGGGGCAGAGGTGCCAGCGCTCCCTGCCCGGGCAGCAGGGCTGAGCCTGGCCCCGGGGTGGGCTGGGGAGCGCCAGGCTCCCAAATGCCCGAGGGATGCTAAGAGTGCACCTACACAGCTGAAATGAGAGGCTGGAGGGGAGCTGAGGACCCCTTTGTGCCTATTTCCTAAAACTCTGGTGAAGACTCATTGTTGCCTTTCAGCCTGTTTGCTCGGAGGGGAGGAAAACGGGATAGGAATAAACACCTGGGCAGTCAGGGTAGAGTGAGATTTGCTTTTCACTCCGGAGTAAAGTATCTGTTAAAATTTGCGCTCTCCTGGTGTGGGTGAGCGCTCTCACACAGGCTCTGGGTGTCGGGAGCAGTGGAATTCCCTGGTGCCTGAAGGGAGCACTCGGAGTTTCACCTTGCCTTAAGTTCGTTTTCTTCTGTCCCGAAAGCTCTTCTGCAGCTGATGTCAGCAAACTGCTCTTAGAGCTGACCCAAAGTTGAAACTCCGAGTGCTCTGAAGAGCTCTGAAAAACACAAACCCAGAGGTAGAAATGCTCTGCCTCCCATTGGCTCAGCTGCAGCCGCTCCTGTGCTGGTGGCTGCGCTTGCTGGGAGCCACAAAGGTCAGCGCTGTCAATTAGCTGGCTTAACCTCATTTCCCCTCCAACTCCGAGAGAAAAAAGCTGCAGCTCTCTGGTTTGGTGGGATTGATGGCGAGGGAAGGAGTGTGGATGCTGCTGGGTCGTGTTCCTGGGATCCGGCCAGGGGAGCAGGGAACATCTCTTCTCTCTGCTCCTGGAGGGCTCATCTGCTCCCTGATGGCTCCTGCAGCCCTGAATCCACCACCAAATGTTCCCATCGTCCTTAATTCCAAAATGGGCTGAGAAGGACTGCAGCCCCATGTCCCTTCTCACAGCAGCCTTGCTGATGTGATCCGTGGGGTTAACCCTGGGCAGGGAGGGCCCTGCAGCCTGAGGGTTTCAGCTGTGCAGGATGTTTGATGTGCCAGGTGATGTCCCGTGAAACTCTGTCCCCTCTCACCCCCCAAACCAAACCCTGCTCCACCCCACACCTCTGCCTGCAAAACTCCGGGGAGATTTGTGGTGTCCAAAGGGTTTAAAAATAACCTGGAAGGGATGTGGAGCTGTAAAGCTCCAGAAAGCTTCCAAAGCCAAATCCTCCCTCTCCACCCTCACTATTAGCAGCAGGAATGTGTGAGTGAGATGAGCAGGTCAGAGCCAGAGCCCCATGGGGTGAGTTCTCCTTCAGGACACAATTCTGTGTGGATATTCTTAGCAGGATGTGATGGAAGGGTGGTAGCATCACTTGTGGTTGTGCATACATGGCTGATCCACCAAAGGCTTGGTGGGACGTTTTCTGAGACAGTAAAACCCCAAACCACACAAAATTCAACCCCAAGGGAACTTCACCTGGGGGCTGATGCAGGCTGCCCTCCACAAATCACTTTGTTTCCTGCAGCTCGGCCAAGCTGCATTTGCTGGCTGTGGGCAGCAGCTCCAGCCCTTCTGGGAGCTCTGGGCTGTCACTGGGGCTCCCAGTGCTCATTTCTTGCTCAGGAAGCTGCAGCTTTGCCTCCCCGAGGTACCAGAGCAGGGCTGTAATCCCAGCTGTCCTTGCTGGGCATCCCAAGTGGGGCAGGGATGCCAAACTGCCCATCCTGCATCCAGCCCTGCTCCTGCCTCCTTTCCCTGAGGTGTGTTATGGGATTATGGGAGCAGGAGGGGGGGATTGGTTCCTGGAAAAGGGTTTGCTCTGTGCACACACAGCACAGCAATCCGGGCTCTTTGGCCCTTCCCGTGCCTACCCCGAGGACAGCTGGGACACGGACACGTTGTTTCCATTGGCCTGTGCGTGGGTGGCATCCCAGGGGTGTGCTTTTATCTGGCAACAGCTTTTCCCTCTGTTTAGGATTTGGGACAACATCACTTAGGGCTGAAGCAAGATTTTCCCTTCCAGCCCAAAGCTCTGTAAGGCTCTGGGTACAGGGAAGCTCCTACACAGCTCCCGTGCTGCTCGGGGATGCAGGACCTGCCTGAACCGTGCTTGTCCCCCTTCCCACAGCCAGGTCAGGCTTTGCTTTCACTTTCAGCGCAGACAAATAAGGGAGTTTGCATTTACAGCGAGCCTGGCAAACTCAGAGCTCCTCCACAGAGCCTGGCCGCGGGCAAGGGGCAGAGAAAATCCCTTTTCTTTGGGTTTTAGGAGGGAATCCTTCATTCTGGCCTCTGCCTTGTCTAGGGAGGACAAGTTTGCAGCCATCCCTGGCTCCAGGTGTGCACAGAACGGGGTCACAGCTGGACCAGCCCGACCAACGGGGGCAGTTTGCTGAGCTGCTCAGGGTGAAAATGCCCAGGGACTTGGAACATTATTCTCAAAAAGACAGGTTTGATCTTGCCTTATCCTCGCAGGGCTGAGCCCTCCAGCTGTGTCAGCTGCTGTGTGACTCAGTTTCCCTGCTGCTGACGGGCACTGGCTCCTGCATGGCCACGATTCGTTTCCATGCAGGATAAAACACAGCAGAGAGCCCCAGCATTTCCCTCTGAGCCCCCAGCATTTCCCTCTGAGCCCCAGCATTTCCCTCCGAGCCCCAGCATTTCCCTCCTTGCTCCGGCACCTTCTCTGTCCCCCTCTGCCTCAGTGGCGCTGGGAGAGCTCACCTGTCCTGCCAGGGACACCCGGGATGCCAGAGCCTGGGAAAGGAAAGCAGGAATTGGTGTTTCCAGGGATGCAGGGAATGGCACCCGCATCTTTTGGAACGCTTTGCTCTGCAGTGCAGCCGAGGTGAGCGCTGGGGATACTCTGTGTGGGCTGCAGCGATCAGCAGCGGGGCTGAGGCTCAGCAGTGCAGGGCTTGGGGCCGCTCTCGCGTTTTCGGCGCTGATTGCCTGTGGAGGAGGTGAGAACTCGGCTGAAGAAGAGCAATTACCTCTGTATGCGCTGCCAAAATGCCCATTACTGTGGTATCCAGCCGGGATGCGGCAATGAGAGGTGCCCGGGAGGGGGGACTGGCTGCACTTGGCTGCCACCAGCTTCAAGTTTTTTAGTGTCAGCTTCACACCAAAGCTCTGAAAGAGGGCAGCTCACGGTGCTCTCCTTCAGGGACACATCCAGAGAGCACATCCCTGGTTTTTAACCTGGTACAGGGAGGGAGATTTCCAGGGAACAGGAGCAAACCCCGTTCCTTTCACGTTTCCATCCTGAGCTCCCCAAAGCACGCACCAAGTGTGTAATTACAGTGTGGTTCCATGAAGTGGCCCCTAATTTGCCATGTAATTACAGCGTGCCATGCTTTGATGGGCCTTACAGAACGCAGGGATAACACAGGGCAGGGATAACACAGGCTCGTGCTGGAATGCTGTGCTCCTGCTCTCCAGAGGAGCTGCTGAGACATCCTAGGGCTTCCTGCACTCCCAAATCCTGAGCAGATTGCAGGCAGGCAGCGAGGGGCTGGGACCCCAGAAGGACTGTGGCACACTGAGATTTGCCACGGGATTATCACAGAATCCCAGAATGGTTTGGGTTGAAATCCTTAGAGACCTCCCACTAGCCCTGGTGGCTCCAAGCCCTGTCCAACTTGGCCTTGGGCATATCCAGGGATGGGGCAGCCCCAGCTTCTCTGGGAGCCAGCTCTGGGTGGAACTGCAGGCTGCCGTGGCAGTGATGGGAAAAAGTGGAAATCCACATTCACATTCCTCTGGAATGGATCCTGCTGTGTGAGGAGCTGGGGCAGCTGCATCAGGCTGAGGGTGCACAGGTTGTCCCAGAGATTAAAGCCTCAGGTGGGTGTGAGTAGGATCAGACTGTGTGAAACACGTCAGGGATGTGAGCTGGCAGAGCTGCCACCCTAAATGGCTCCTGTCAGTTGTGGCATCAGGATCTGCTGGGATTTTGGGGAATGAATCCAAGTAAATCTGTCCCAGATAAGGCAGGAGAGTCTTTTCCTTTTTGCACTGTCAGCTGGTCCTTGCATGGCACACGGTGAAGGGAATGGCAGGATGTAGGACAGCAAGTGTCACTGCTGTCCCTGATCCAAAGGATGCAGCTCTGGCACCCTCCAGGCTGGCAAGGCTGGTTTGGTGGAGCACCTGTGCTGTGTAGGAGCGTGCCAGGGCGCTGAGGAGGTGCACAGGAGGGGATGATCTGCTGTATTGGAGCACTAAAACTGCCCTGGAGCCAGGGCCTGGCTGTTCATTGATCCTGGGATCCCTGTGGGAATTGGGGTGTTCCACAGGGGCGAGGCTGTGCCTCTGCAGGCTCAGCCCTGACTCCCCAGTTTGCTTTTGGCTGGGAGCTCCTGCTGGATCCCAGTGTCTCTGCAGAGCCTCCTGGTGCAGCTCCAAGCCCCATCTGAGCAGGAGCCAGTGGCACAATCTGCAGCTGATCTGAGCAGCACAGCTGTCTCACAGCCAAAATTCAGGCCTGCAGCCCTTTCCTTGTAACCCCATGCCACAGTTATCCATCTCAGCTCTTTTGTTCCTCTTCCGTGACTAAGCTGCTCGCTGCCTGTGTTTCTTTTTTTTTCCTTTCATTGTGTAGTTTATAATCTTCCAACGAGATACAGACAAAAATTTGTTTGCAGCGCTGGCCAAGAAGGCTCTTGTTTCCCTGGCACAGGGCCATGCTTACATCTCCAGTCAAAATACTGCTGGTTAAACAATAAATATTTATTGATTCTCCTACGAGCTCCTACATTTTTCCCAGGTGCAGTGGAATTTGAGGGGGGGCAGCACTTGAGTGCTGCCCATGGCAGAGCTGGGAGATGGCTCTGCAGATAACGGGCCTGGAGTGGGATCTGCTCCTGCAGAGGTGCCTTTGGAAAGCTGGGCTGGGTGCTGTGCAAGCCCTGCAGAGCTGCTCTCATCTCCCCAGCCCAGCTTCCCCAGCTTTGGGGGTTTGTGCCTGCAGGCTTCCCTGGCAGTGATTGGAAAATGTGGAAATCTACAGTAGCTTTATATGCTTGAATATCTCCTGGAACAGGGAGGGACAGTCTGGGATGGACACCAAGCTGGAGACCAATTGCACAGAGATGGCAAAAATAGAAATAAATCCTTCAATCCCAGAATGGTTTGGGCTGGAAGGGACCTCAAAGCTCATCGAGTTCCACCCCTGCCATGGCAGGGACAGCTCACACTGCACCAGGTGATTCAGGGCCCTGGCCAGGCTGGCCTTGGGCACTGCCAGGGTGGTTTCAGTTTGCAGTTTGGTGTGAGGGCTCAGCTGCGGTGTCTCAGTGTCTCACCCTGGCTCCAGAGCCTTTCAAAGGCTGCAAACGTTGCCTGGCAGAGCCTGAGCCCTGCAGGGCTGAGGGGGAGGCAGAGCCCCAGGGCTGTGCTCAGAGCTGCTCTGAGGTGTTCCATCCTCCTCCTGAGGTGGCTGGCTCAGGGTAGCCCTGGATGGGTCAAGCTCTGCTCTCTTACTACCATCTCTTTCTGAACTGAAACTCTGCATTTTTATGTTGAGGTTTTGGGGTTTTTTTTCAGTCAACTGCCAAAACTCCCAGATTTGCTGCTCTGTCCCATGAACATCAGCAGCTCATGGCAGCAATGCCCCCTGTGCAGGACCAGGCAGGTGACACGTCTGTCCCTGTCCCCTCCCTGGCTGTGCTGACCTTGCAGGGTTTCCTGGCCCTGCAGGCTGTGTCCTGCTCTGGGCAGGGCAGGTGGGGCTGGTGTTTGCAGGGAGGCAGGAAGCTGCTGCAGCACAGCCCCTCCATCCCACATCTGGTTCCTGGAGCTCGTGGATAAATATAACCTGCCAGAGAAATATCACAAACACACCGAGAAACTCTGCTTGCCCAGAGAGGAAAATCCCCTCCTTTCTGTGGCTCCCTGTGCTCTGGGGATGAGGATTGGAGTCATTGTGACAGCCCTGGTTGTGGATTGGGATGTGCAAAGTCCCAGGGCTCTGTCTGGCTCTGAACGGGGCTCTGGGCCTGGAATTCCCATTCATTCATCTCCCAGTTGCTGCTGGGCACAACAGCAATACCTGCTCCAGCAATTCCCTGCTCTCCAGCTTTTTCCCTCATGTTTAAACCTTTCCTGTACAGCCAGCAGAGCAGAGACCTCCAGCTCAGATGGCTGGGGCAGGAACCCCGGGGATATTTGGGCTGGAACTCCTGGGAGGGAGTGCAGGGAGCACTGCTGTGCTCTGGGCTGTGGCTGTGTGTAGGATATCTTCCCACTGAATCCCATTCTGGGATGGCTGTGGGGCTGCCTCCTCACCCCAGCTGAGCATCCAGAGCTTGCTAACAAAATGCATTTTCTTACACGGAGGGGATTCTAAATTGGCTCCACATGGGTTCTGTAGGTTGTGGCACTTTCCCGGAGGGTGATGGCATGAGCAGGAATGTGGGATTGATGAAAGAAGCCAGACACTGAGTCAAAAGCTCCCCCTCTCCCCTCGCCTGCCCCCTCTCTCTCCCCCCATCTCATCTCAAATACTTGACGTGATTCCAAGGCATTCTTCTCATGGCTGGTGGGGAGTGCAGGAGAAGCCAGACCAAGGACTGAGCTTTTCTTTGAAAGCTTCTTGCTGAGGCTCTGGGGCCTTGCACCCCAAAAGATGTTGAGAAAAGGTTTGATGAGAGCTTGTTTTTAGGGAAACTGAGGCACAGCACTCCCATTCCACGCTTTCAGGGAGGAGGGAGCATCCTCAGCTGGGTGCTCCAGGTCTCCCTCTGCTTGCAGGATTCCTGCTCTCCACGCTCTGTGTTCCACTGCCCGGCTCCTCCCCAGCCGCAGGCAGGCCTGGAGCCATCCACCCCCCGGAATTCCCAGTTTGGGGGTGCTGGGATACTGGGGCAGGCTCAGCATCTCTCGGGAACCAAGTCAGGCACGGCGGGATGGGGCTGGCTGCCATTCCCTGGGATGCTGCCTCTTCTGGCACGGCCTTGCAGGATAACCCTGCTCACTCAGGGAAGCTGCCCCTGCCAGCAGCAGACCCCAAAAGCTGAAGCTGGACACTGGGCACTGCTTTGGGGTTGTTTTCTGTTGTTTACCCCCCGTTGTCAGCAGTTTATATCACAATAATCAAACTGTGGCATTTTGACCCACATGAAAGTTTTTTTCAGAGGTGCCTGCATGTGTTTGTGCAAAGCCACTGAATTTTGGTCACTGCTCTGGGAGCAGAAAAGGGGGTTTTTGCTTTCTTACCTTTTAGTTTTGAGCAATTGTTTACCGAAACCTGAACCCTCTGAAGAAACAACTTGCAAAAGCTGAGTAGTCCTGGCTTTTTCCACTGGAAAATTAAAAAAAGATGGAGTGGGACACGTGAAATTTGGGTCTTTTTTTTTCCCCTTCTTTTTTTACCCATTATTGTTAGAAGCGGTTTGAAAATGCAATGCCAAGAGCTTTCTCTTTTCAAGTGCTCGAGGCACGTTACCCAACTGCTCCATGCCTCAGACTGCTCCATGAGATCAGCAAATGCAATTCCTCCTGCTCTGCAGCTGCAAATGAGGAAAAGCTCCTCTGCTCCAGCCCTGCCATCAGCCCCGGGCTGCAGAGGAGCTTGGGAGCAGCACCGGTGGCATTTCCCAAGCCCCAACTTCGGGCTTGGGGTCCGGGGCTGTGCTGGGGTCTGGGAAAGCTGGGGCAGTTTCCCTTTCCAGTGGGAACAGTGGGGTTTGGGAAGGCTGGGGCAGTTTCCAGTGGTATCTGTGGGATTTGGGAAGGCTGGGGCAGTTTCCAGTGGTATCTGTGGGGCTTGGGAAGGCTGGGGCAGTTTCCCTTTCCAGCAGGATTTGGGAAGGCTGGGGCAGTTTCCAGTGGTATCTGTGGGGTTTGGGAAGGTTGGGGCAGTTTCCCTTTCCAGCGGGGTTTGGGAAGGCTGGGGCAGTTTCCAGTGGTATCTGTGGGGTTTGGGAAGGCTGGGGCAGTTTCCTTTTCCAGCAGGGTTTGGGAAGGTTGGGGCAGTTTCCCTTTCCAGGGGGGTTTGGGAAGGCTGGGGCAGTTTCCCTTTCCAGCAGGGTTTGGGAAGGCTGGGGCAGTTTCCCATGGCAGCAGGGGGGTTTGGGAAGGTTGGGGCAGTTTCCAGTGGTATCTGTGGGGTTTGGGAAGGCTGGGGCAGTTTCCCATGGCAGCAGGGGGGTTTGGGAAGGCTGGGGCAGTTTCCAGTGGTATCTGTGGGGTTTGGGAAGGCTGGGGCAGTTTCCCTTCCCAGCGGCAGCCGCGGGGTTTGCGATGCGGAGCTGTCCCGGTAGCCGTGGCCCGGCGGGGCCGCTCCTCGCTCGGGCTCTTTCCATCCCTTTAAGCGGCTCCAGATTTGAATTTGGCTCCAAAGGGCGGAACATGAAAGGCCCCGGCCGTGCGCCTGTTTGCCTTCGAGCGGGATGACTCGCACCATTCCTGCTTCCAAGCAGCCGAGCGCGGAGCAGCCGGGGCCATATGGATCCTATAGAGTGACCCGAGCGCCCGGCGAGCGGCACCGCGGGACGGGAGGGATCAGAAGGGGCTGCCCGAGCGCTGTGCCCCCGGGCCGGACCCTTTCCCCCCTTCGGTGTCTTCAAGGGCTTCTGCCTTGCGTGGCTGTCGGGCTGCCCGTCCCTGGCACTCACTGAGAGCCAAAGTCCGGCTGAAAGAAATCTCAAAAATAAAAGGGAAAAGGGGGATAAGACCCCGGAGGAAAAGGAGGAGAGGGAAGGGGAGGGAGGATGATGTGCCTTTAAGCCGCGTGTGTAAGTGCTGGCTAATCTGGTGACTAACTGCGTGCGCGGCTGCCAAGCCGGGATCCATCCCCAGCCCAAGGCTCGGGAGTCATCGGGTCCCTCCCTGCCCCAGCCCGCGCCCCGCCGGGCGCCAGCCCCCCCGGCCCCCCGCGCTCCCCATGGCAATTTATTTACTCATCTGGAGGGCACAGCCCCGGCGGTCTCTTGACTCAGCAGTCCGGGGCCGATGGGAGCTGCGGGAGCAAATTCCAGGCAAGAAATAATCTCATGACTTGTCTCGGAAAAGATTGCTCCGCAAAGATCCCCTGACGGTCACGGAGCGCTCCGTGCCGGCCCCTCCGGCAGAGCCTGACCAGGCTCCCGATTTCCCAACCTCGGGCAGCCGGCCAGGGATCCCGGGGGGACTCACTGCAGCTTTCTCCCTTGGAAAAACAGGGATGGACTCGGACATAGGGGATGGCACGGGGGCCTTGGAGCCGATGCCTGTCCCCCTGGGACACAGGGAATGGGGAGCTGGAGCTGGCTGGCCAGGGCAGGGAGCCCGGAGCTTGGGGCTGTGTTGGTTTTTGGGGCATTCCTCCTTTTCTTCCCCTCCACTTTCCTGGGAGGGTTTAAGCCCTTCCTTCATCCCCAGGCAATTTGGGTTCCTCCATCTGTGTTTTTGCCCAGGCATTGGCATCACCCCCGGGAGGGCTGGGACCGAGGATGACTTTCCAAGCACATTTTTCCTCAGGCTTTTTCCCCTCTCCTGTTGGCTCTTTTTCATCCTACATTTCTCTCACCCTGGTCTTTTTTCCCCACCTCCTCTTCATCCAGAGTAACTGGAATTCCATCCCGCTCTGAGGGCTCTTTGGGAGGTCTGGTCCCATACCCAGTGTGGGATTACACCAAATTGGGAAATAAGGATCTTTACAAACCGGCATTTTTCTGGGAGGAAAGCCCCGGGGGTGGGCAGGGCTGTTGGGCTGACAGCTCCTGTGCCTCCTCCTCAGCTGGGACCAAGGCTTGGGATCACTCAGCTCCTGGGGCCATGCCAGGTCCCTGGAAGGGAGCTGGTCCAATGCACGGTGCCCTTGGAGATGAAGGGAGAGGAACCAGCCTTGGATCACTGGAGAGTCACTCCTGGAGCACCAGGAGCTCGGGGCCAAGCTCCCAAGGGAATCTCACACCCCTCAAACCACACATGCAAGTCACTGCCAGAGCTCCTCCAGCCTCCTTAGGGTTGACAGAGGATTCCTGGAGTTCCTGGCAAGGGCTCCCAGCTCCCGAGTCCCAAATGCCGCCCCCTCCACCCCCTCCTCCATTGAGTGTCTCCTAAAGAGCCTCTTGGCTGAGCAGCCGAATTCAATCAGCCCTTTCACCATCTGCTCCAGGCACTTCTGCCCGGGAGGGCTCGGGGCCAGCGGGGCTGTAATTCCTTAATGGCTTCCGGATGCTCCGTGGGGTGGATGCGAGGCCTGGGAGCGTCTCAGCCTCTCCCCCAGCCCTCACCGAGGTTTCCAAGCTCAGGCTTCCTCTGGGCAGATCCCAGCACCTCACATTTATCCCTGCCTGCCCTTCTCTCTTCCCAGTGAGGCCAGGAGCTGACATAATCCATCCTGGACAGCGCTTGGCTCTGGGATGGGAGGGCTGAGCCTGATGGGGCAGCCCAGCTCCTCTTTGGCCGCCTCTCCCAGCTCACTCCCACCTTCATCTTCCCAGGGCTTGCTCTGGCCCAATCCCTGCACTGGTCCCTTCCCTGGTGGGAAGTTTCCTAGAAGTAGGAGCTGGAAAAGAAGAACTTGGGGATTGGGAAAACCCTCACTCCTGTGCCTGAGGATACCGGAAACCCGGATGCTGCATGGTGTGACACACCTGGGCAAAGCCCAGGAGCCCTGTGCTCAGCCTGGGATGGAGATGATTAGTCCTGGGGCTCTCCTGGAAAATCCCCTTTGTTGGTTTTCTTGTCTGCTTAAAAATTAATAAACCCAGGAGAATTGTTCCTGGGAAGTTGTGAAATGAAATGAGTTTGGCACCACTGCTCCTGAGGCTGGCGTGGGCTGCAGAGCTTTGGTTCCCAGGTTTTTCCCAGGCCCTTCCTGGCCTCCATCACTGGGGGAGCTGAGCTTGGGCAGGGAACAGGGAGGTGGAATGGTGCAGGGCTGGCAGGAGCACCCAGGGATGGCCTTGTCCTGGTTCCCTCCTGGTCCCAAATGGGAAGCTGGCTCTTGTTATTCTCTCAGCAATCTCTTGGCTTTCATGGCTTCCAGCCTGGCCAGGAAAAGGCTCCTGTCCTTGTGGCTGCTGGGATCATCTGCTGCTGTGCAGAGCCTGCCCGGGGCTGGGGGGATGTGCAGGGTGTGGGACATGAATGGTTCACCATGGAGGGGTCAGTGGTGCCATCAGCACAGCCACAACCCCAGGAGCGGCTCTTGCAAGATTTGTAAATGCCTAAAGAACTTCTGGAAAACTAAAAATGCCAGAATATTTCAGAATTCAAAAAATGGTAAAATGTGGAAACTCAGGGCACTGGGAATATTTCTCTGTCTGCTCTGGGGTGCCCTGACTCCCAGGGCAGCACTGATTTGACCCTCATTCATGGAGAAAGTTTCCCAGACTTCAAGATAGACTGGCTCAAGTGGCAGAGCAGAAGGAGCACCTTCTCCTCTGCTGTCCAGCAGGTTCTCCCTCCTTCCCTCCCTGGGGGATGCAGTTTGGGAAGGTGCTTGGGGTGTGCAGTGGCTGCTGTGAACTGCCCTGGCGGGGGTTTCAGCTACAGGGGGGCTGCTGGGTGTATTCGTGTGTGTTTGAGTGTGTGCTTGTGAGCCTGGCCAGGGACACCCTCAGAGGGGGTCATGGCACTTGTGAGGGCAAATCTCCAGGGCAGTTAATCCAGGGATGCACAGGAGCCAATCCATAAGCACAGAGGGGAATTGGAGACGTGTGGATCACTACCTGCCATCTTTTGGAGTTAACTGTTTGCTCTAAAGAGTTATAAATAATTTTGTTGATTAAAAATGATTGATTATTCTTGGTCTAATATTATTTAGGCAGAGCAAACAGTGCTGAGATTTACCAGCTGCTCTCTGACCTCCCAACCCTGATGTGTTTGCAGAAAGCCTGTGCAATTATTTGTTTGATTTCAAAGCTAAATATCCTAATCTTCCCTCTCCGCCTTTGGAAACTGCAACTGGGCTGATAAGGGAGGGCAGCCCTGGAGTCCTGGTGTGCAGAGGGGTGAGGGGGACATGGGGAGGACAGGTGAGGACAGGGCTCCTGTGAAGGAGCTCTTGGGCTCCTCCTCCTCCTCTTCCTCCTCCCTGTACCCTGCACACGCTCGGCACTGGTGAGGCCACACCTTGAGTATTGTGTCCAGTTCTGGGCCCCTCAGTTTAGGAGGGATGTTGAGATGCTTGAGCGTGTCCAAAGGAGAGCAACGAGGCTGGTGAGGGGCTTGGAACACAAGCCGTATGAAGAACGACTGAGGGAGCTGGGGTAGTTCAGCCTGGAGAAAAGGAGACTCAGGGGTGACTTTATCACTCTCTTCAACTTCCTCAAAGGTGGCTGTGGTGAGCTGGGGGTCGGTCTCTTTCTCTGGCAACAACAGACAGAACAAGAGGACACAATCTCAAGCTGCGCCAAGGGAGATATAGGCTAGAATTAAGGAGGAAATTGTTCACAGAAAGAGTGGTCAAATACTGGAATCATCTACGCAGGGAGGTGGTGGAGTCACCCTCTCTCGATGTGTTTAAAAAAAGACTGGATGTGGCACTTGGTGCCATGATCTAGTTGAGGTATGGTTGGACTCGATGATCTTAAAGGTCTCTTCCAACCTAGAAATTCTGTGATTCTGTGAGCGCAGCAGTCCCAGATGTGCAGGATGAGGAGCTGTCGCAGCTGTCACAGCGGGGCTGGCCGGTGTCCCCGCAGCCAGGGACGCTGGGGATGTGACAGGCGCTGCATTGAGCAATGCCGGCTGTGTGCTGGCGCTGCCCTGCGGGGAAGGGGTGCCCGGCGAGGCTGCGGAGGAGGGCTGGGACAGGCAGGAATCTGCAGCTGCCGAGCCGTGCAGGGCTCGCCCAGCGCCCGTCGCCCGCGGCAGCGAGCGGAGGTGACCCGGAGCTGCCGAGCCTGCCTCCCTCCCTTGTCATCCTCTGATCCTCCCGCATCGCCGCCTTCCTCCGTGCTGGCAGCATCCTGTGGGATCTTCTGGCCGTCAGGAACATCCCCAGGGACCTTCCCCATTGGTGCCGCGGCAGGTCCGGCTCTCACACGCATTCCCGGAGGATGAATGGGAGCTGGTGAGCGCAGCAGAGGCTTTGATGTGGTCGGACATATCGGGGGTTGAACATCCCCCCAGCCACGGGCACTGCCACTGCCCTGCCATGTGCTGCCTCGTGTCTGGCGTGACTCGGCCCGGGGGCAGGGGCCGGGCTTGGACACAGAGGGATCAGTCTGAGCAGGGAAATCAGGGGAAGGCTGGGAATTCCTCGGGACAGGCATTGGAGGTGCTTGGCTGAGCATCTCCGTGTCTAATCCCTTCCCAAGGCAAGGGAACTGAGGCTTCTGTTAGGATTCCCCAGCAGCAGGGACAGCTCTGGAGTCCATCAGCCTCAGAAATGTCTCGTGTCCTGCTGATGGGCAGCACAAATGATGGGGTTTTATCCAGGGCATGGAGTCATTGCACACGGATCACCAGGATTGCGGGATGAAAACATCCCGAGCTGTGAGGTCATGCGTGGCTGCTCACAAAGTGTGCTGGCACAGTTTGTTCTTCAGGAGTGTCTGAGCCGGCTTGGAGGGTTGGGATCCTTTGTGAGTGATGAAAGAGCTCAGCTTGAGTGAAGGTTCCTTGGCCTTCCTCCTGCTGCGAGGGGACAGCCCTGCCAAGAGATCTCAGCCTTCCCTTTTCACACTTTCCATCCTGACAGCATCTTCCCCACACGATGTTCTGCCAATTATCCTCAACCTGGCCTTGCTACATCCCTGCTCTCCCTTGCTGGGAGACTCTGGTGCATGGCTTGGCAGCCCCAGCCTGCAGCAGCAGCTGGAGGTGCTGGAGCTGAATCCCCTTTGTGTCTGTCCCTATTCCTGGGTGATGATGAAGGACAGGGAGATGAATATCTGCAGAAGAGTCTGAGGGTTTGTTTGGATGGATGGAGAAATATTCCATCTGAACTGCCTGGGGAGTACCTTGGGAGCATCCCAAGGGTGCCTCTGCAACCCAGGAAAAACCCATGGCAGGGTTCTGGGATGGGCTCATTCTTCTTTTGGGACAAACCCTCCAGTCCCATCCCTCCCTCAGCAAAGATGCCAGAAATGGCAACATCAGCCAGGGAGTTGAGGAGAGAGCAGCAGAACTCCTGGGTGTGACCAGGCTGGAAGGGAATGGGAGCTCACAGGTGGCTGTGTGTGACCTGGAGCATCGTGCCCTGAGTTCTGGAGCCCAGGTGGGATTGCTCTGGCGGGCTCAGGCTGGGCTCCTGCAGCCCTGCAAGGCTCTGGGGGCACGGCTGGCACTGAGGGCTCCTGGCAGAGTGAGGAGCTTCAAGCAGCTTCTGCTTGTGAGCCCGTGAGCAGCTGGGCTCTGTGCCAGCAGCAGGGCACTGTTGGTGCTTATCTGTGCTCATCTGCTCCGTGCTGAGTGTCGGGGCTTGGCAGGGGTTTTTCCCTTTTTCCCCATTGCTGTTGAGCAACCTGAGCTCTGTGGGGTGTGAGCAGCGGGGCTGGGTTGGAAGGAGCATCTCCCGGAGGTGGGGCATGACCTGGGCTGGCTGGTTCCACCTGAGCTGCCTCCAGCCAGGCTGGATATCCATGGCAGGCTTTGCCAGGGCTGGGTGTCCATGGCAGGCTTTTCCAGGGCTGAGTGTCCCTGACAGGCTTTGCCAGGGCTGGGTGTCCCTGACAGGCTTTGCCAGGGCTGGGTGTCCCTGACAGGCTTTTCCAGGCTCGGCAGCACGTGTGCCCTGCCCTGCCTGGGGATTAGAGCCTTTAGAGGCGCGGTTAGCAGGGATTAGGGTGATTAGGGGAAGCCTGGCTCACAGGCGATCCCAGCCTGGAGGTGAGGCGCTAATCCTGCCTGCAGAGGGACGCTGCTGCTGGGATATTCCATGGGGAAAGAGGCAGGGAAGCGATGGCTTTGCCTCCTGAGCAGGAGGGGCTGGGTAAGTGGAGGTTGCTCCTGGCTGGCTGCAACCTCCTGGCCTGGCTGTCTGCAGCCTGGAGCCTCCACGGGGGTTTAATGGACCTGGACTGTGCCCTCAGGCCAGCGGGCTCGGAAAAGGCTGGTGGAAGTTTTAGGTTGTGATGCTCTTAAATCTGAAGGGGCTGCAGAGGCCAATGAGAGCTGATTCAAGAGTGGCAGGGTCTGGTGCTGAGCTGCTGCTGGACCTGAGCCACTCCAGCCTTGGAGCATCTCATCCTGGAGCTCTTGGGTGGGTTGGGTTGGGAGGGACCTTAAACCCATCCCATCCCATCCCATCCCATCCCATCCCATCTCATCCCATCCCAGCCCATCCCATCCCACAGGCACCTTCCCTATCCCTGTCCAGCCTGGCCTTGGACACTTCCAGGGATCCAGGGGCAGCCACAGCTGCTCTGGGCAATGCTGGTGGAACTTGATTGATGATCAGTCTTGTTTCTGACTTCTTTCATGGTTCCAACAAGTGCTGTTAAACCATGGCCACGTTCCCCAACCTCAGAGGTGCCTGAATCTCCCCAGGGTTTGCTTTATCCATCTGTGCTCCTTGCAGCAGCTGAAATGGGGAGGATGGGGTGAATCCCCAGCTGAGGGAAGCCCCTGAGCTGCTGAAGGAAGAGGAGCTGTGGGCCCTGGCCCCGCTGAACTGGGGGAGCTTTCCCATAGTCACAGTGAGCGTTGACTCAGGGGCTGTGGTTTAGCTCAGCTTCAGCCGCGGCCTTTCTCTAGCACTTCATTCTCCCCACAAAAGCCAAGGACAGAGCGAGCTGCCCACCAGGCTGCTCCCCTGCGAGCTCCTGGGACTCTCAAGGATGCTGCTTTCCCAGGATTGCCATCCAACACCCACGTTACAAAGCAGGGAGAGCGAGGGAGGAGAAGGAGCTGCAGCCTGAGCAGGGTGAGCTGTAACTGCAGAGTCCTTTCCCTGGGCCTGGCTCCTCACAGCTGCCAAACCCAGAGCCAAGCCAGCCCTCCCTCACCTGGTGCTGCTCTGTGGCCAGTTTTCCTCATGCACACAGCCAGGCCATGGCTCACAGGGCTGAACCCCAGACCCGAGGCTGAGCAGAGCATCCCAAGTTCTCACCCACAGCCAAACCTTCCCCTTTGGTGCTCTGAGTGCTCAGAGCCAAACCTGGGACAAAATGCTTTTATCTGCATTTAGGCAGGACAGTGCTCAGGCCCGTTTTGAGGGGAAGAGCTGGCCCCCATGGCACACCACATCTCCCTAAGAAAACTGCTGAGGGCCTGAAAAAAGCCGGCTTTGTTGGGCTTTCTGCGGTGCTAAGCACTGTGGGCTTTCGGTTTCCTCTCTTGTTTTTCTCTTGAAGCCCAGCTTTCATCTCACAGTATTTATTTTTCACTGCTTGAAGGAGGGGAAAAAAAGACTTATTTTTCTTCTCTTTTTTATTTTTTTGTTGAAGAAATATATTTATTTTAAATTAAAATAGCAAATGTCTGCACCTTTTGTGCCATCCTTGCAGAGGGAAGCAGGGCTGCTCTCTGGCACGTTGCTGCAGGAAGGGGACCCAAATCTCCCCCATCTGCTCCCATCCCATCCCCAGCAAAAACCCCTTGCTGTGCTTATCCCTGCTCCCCATCCAGATTTCCTTCTGGTCCCATTTTTTCCAGCTTTCTGTCCCACTTTCCCTTTCCCCCCCTGGAATCTCGCTGCCCTTTGGGTCCGAGGAGCCCTAATTGGAACAGGCCGGCTCCTCTCCTGCTTCCTGCGTGGGAGTGAGAGGCAACGCTTGTGAAAACAGTTCAAAAGTGCACACAAATTTTTGCCTAATCCTGCCTAAATAACAGGGGGCTCAGCCAGGGTTGTTTGCCCGAGTGTCCCAGCTCCAGGGTTGGGGGCACCTGGGAAAGGCAGAGCTGTCCCAGGGGCTGGAGGAGCCTGGGGGTGCTGGAAACCCGAGCTGGGGACATGGGGACGTGGTGGGGACGTGGTGGGGACGTGGTGGGGCCGTGGTGGCTCCACGGTGCCTGGCAGCCTCGCTGGGGAGCGTGGGAAGGGTCTCAGCTCCCAGCCCCCCTCTCCTCAGCCTGCTCTGATCCTGAGAAAGGTTCTGTGCTGCTGAACCCTCCCAGCTGGGGCGCGTTGGGAAATGTGTGCTGCAGCTTCCCCCAGCTCCAGCTCTGCCCTGCTCTGGATCCCTAGGAAAGCTGGGACAGAGGGGCTCAGGGAGAGGAGCTGGGGGGGAACCATGGCCTTGGTGGGCACGGACTCACTGTGGGCACATGGGAGAGGGTGGGAGATGAACCCCTGGCACCCTCTGGGAAACTCCTGCTCCATCCTCACCCAGCAGTGGGGGGACATCCTGGAGTGTGGGCAGCTCCAGGATGGGATGGGGGCTCCATGGGGATCTCAGCTGCCTCAGGGCTCAAGGATTGAGGTTTCTGAGGGACACAGGCATGAATTCATGGAGCCCTTGGATGCAAAGGATCTTGTTTAAAACTAACCTGAATTTTCTCCCTAATTTAATCATGGAATCCTGGAATGGTTTGGGTTGGAAGGAACCTTAAAGGCCATCTCATACCACCCCCTGCCATGGCAGGGACACCTCCCACTGTCCCAGGCTGCTCCCAGCCCTGTCCAGCCTGGCCTTGGGCACTGCCAGGGATCCAGGAGCAGCCCCAGCTGCTCTGGGCACCCTGTGCCAGGGCCTGCCCACCCTCACAGGGTAGAATTTCCTCCTGAAATCTAATCTAATCTAATCTAATCTAATCTAATCTAATCTAAATCTAAATCTAAATCTAACCTGTTTCATTTTCAAGCCTTTCCCCCTTGTCCCCGTGCCTCTGCCAAGCCACACAAGGCCTGGAATGCACCATCCTGTGCTCCAGGCCTGGGCAGGGGAGGCTGAGGACACCTTGGGTTCCTGCCCTTGGTGTCCATCCATCCATCCATCCATCCATCCATCCATCCATCCATCCAGGACAGGAGGTGCTGTGGGGTCAGGTGGCTCTGCTCTGACCCTCCCCACATCCATTTCCAGCAGCTACTGGGTGAAACCCCACACAGGGACTCACTGGGGCTCTGATGGAAAAAAAAGTGAGTGGCTGAGGGGAGCTTGGAGGAGTCACTGACCCTGAGTGGAAACTGGGCTGAAAAATGGCTTTGCTCCCATTCCCCTGCTCAGCCCATCCTTTTTTTGCCCTCTCTGCCATTTATTTTCCTTCTGCAATCAGCTGCAAATGGCTTTGGCGTGCAGAGGAGTTCTGTGCATTTGAAGGTCAAAATCCCTGAAGTTTGTAAATCCGAGTCCTTTAAAAAGATCAGATGTGTGGAAATAGTTTATACATGCAGGGCCTGGTGGGAGCAGAGTGGGAATTTGGCTGGGAGATGAACTTGGTGATCTTGGCCCCTTTGCTCCTGGTTTTCTCTCAGGCTCCACATGCCCCTGGCTGGGGGGTCTGGGCAGGTCCCCCTTAGTACAGAACCCATCCAGGGCAATGTCAGGGTGTTTCATCCTTCTGTCTCTCCCAGTCCCATCCCCAGGGATGTCAGGGAGCTGAAGGGGCCTGGTTTGGAGAACCGAGCCTCCAGATCCCTCTTTGCCTTGGAAAGCTGCAGCCAGATAAAAGCTGTCCCCATGAGAGGCAAATCCTGCATCTCTGCTCTGCAGATGCTGCTGACATAACTCAACAGGGCGACTGCAACTCCTGGCACAGTTTAAAAATCAACCCAGAGCTCCCTGCCTGCTCTCCCAGGAGGGAAATCAAAGGCGGCTCTGTCGGCAGGGACGAGGACACGGCATCCCCACAGCTGGGTGCACGTGGCGGCCGTGTCAGGGGCTTTGATGGGCTCATAAAAACCTCCAGAAATCCCAGTCTGGCCCCTGCTGCTGAGCTTGCTTTTGGGATTAAAGCCCCGGCATTCCTAAACTGGGTTTAGGTGGAACAGCTGGGCCTGGTGCTGGCTCCCGCCCCAGCCCCTGCACACAGCCTGAGCTCCGTGGGCAGCGCGAAAGGAGAGGTTTTATTGGTGCAAGGTTTGATTAAAATCTTGCAAACAGGTTTCAGATGGCACTGAAAGCTGATACCGGGGCAGCAAAGCGGGGCTTGTTGCTTTTGTTCCTGAAATTCTGCTCAACTCTGACCTTTAGGCAGCCCAGACTGGAGGCGAAGGGCTGGAGGACATTGCCAGGGCTGGGTTTGCCTCCACGGGAAGGAATTTCCCTGCAGCAGCAAAGTTCATGGAATTATGGGATTATTATAGGATATTCCAGGTTGGCAGGGATTCACAGGGATCACTGAGTCCGAGTCCTGGCCCTGCACAGAGCTGGGTGAAACCCACCATGCTCCCTGCACATAAACCACCCAGTTTTAAAATAAATACTGAATTATTTAAATAAATTCAGTACCCTCAGAGCAGCAGAAGCAGAATTTGGGTAAAAACTGTCCATCCACCCCATCTTTCTCAAGCCACCAGCCAAGCCTTGTCCTCAAGCACATCTGCAGAGCTTCACACATGCATTTGGTTTCCCTGGGTGAGTTTTCCCCTGCTCTGGGACACTGCTGAGCCAATCAAGGCTTCTGCAGGCTCAGGGCTTTGGGGCTGCTCTGTCCTCAGCAGAAATTCAAACAAGTGGCTGTGACCTTGCAGGAAAAAGCAGATGATGTTTTAGTCCTAAATCTGCCGAGCACAACAGATTTTGCAGAAGCCTTGAAATGCACATTTGTGTTGATTTGGGTGTTTAAATAGCAACCATCCTCTGGCTTGGTTTTTTTCATTTGGGAACAGATTGTTTGCTTCCCTGTGACCTCTCCCTGGGAATCACTTTTAAGTCTCCCCTGTTTTGACAGGTTGTTTGTGCAGAGCTCAGCATTCACCTTCCTAAACTGAAATCTTATCCTCCCGCTACTGAAAAATTGATTTGCTGGGTTTGTGCAAAGCCAACCCGTGGATCCTGCACGACCAAACAGCAGGATCAAGGATGGGCCCTCGCTATTGCAGAGACACAAAAATCCATTTTTCACCCTGCTCTCAGTGCCTGGCCTGAGGAGCTCACCTCCACATAGGTTTTCACGGTGATTCAGTGTTAAATTGGGGTTAGAACCGTTTTCTCAGCCTGGCTCTGACTCATCTTCCCAGGGCAGGCAGGAGCTGCTGTTGAGGCAGCAGAGGGAGCAGATTCCTGGGTGGTCCCTGTGGCCACGGAGCAGGGAGAGCAGAGCATTCAAGTGTAACTTGAGGATGAAGGGAAAGGGGCACCGAGCTACTTTCTCCCAGTGTTATCTCAGGCAGCAGATGGGGAACAGAGATAGCGATGGTGGCTGCTCATTTTCCGTGCCCTCTCCAGCCAAATCCAGTAAATAATGAAGTGTAATTTGCCAAATAGCCTTTGGATGTGGGATTTGCTTTCGAAGGTCCTGATCCTGCCACTGTGGAGGCAATGCTGGATTGTGTGCTGGGCTGAGGGCAGGAATTGTGTCCTGAGAGACTCCGTGTCGGGAATTTCACTGCTCCTACCTGAGCCAAGAGTCTGCAAATGATTTCTTGAGAGCCCTGGGGACTTGGCTGGAGGATGTGCAGAGGGAAGGGGGAATTTTTGTGTTGGGGCTGAGAGGTGGAAGGTGCAGAAGTGGGGACAGAGAAGTTGCTCTGTGTGGCTTGGCAGTGGAATTGTGTTGGGAGCATCCAGCAGATGATCTGGGGATGCTTTGCAGCATTGTTACCCCCACCCTGTGCTACAGAGCTGCATTTGGAAGTTTATCCATGGAAAACCAGGATTGTTTAGGTTGGAAAAGACTTCCAAGATCATGAGGTCCAACCATTCCCCAGCACTGCCAGGTGACCACCAATCCATGTCCCCAAGAGCCACATCCATCGGTTTTTTAAACATTTCCAGGGGTGATGACTGCACCACTGTCCTAGAATTCTGTTGACCCAACCCCCAGATTCCTACTTGGAAAAAAACCCAGTGTTGGGTTGTTTGGCCTTTAAATGCTGCCCATGAGTTTGGCTGGAGAGGAGTTGAGTGGAGCAGGAGTTCCAGACTGGGCAGCTGGGCTGGCTCTTCCCAGTGGCTGCAGCACTGCTTTCATCCCTGACTCTGTGTTTTATCAGGAAAATACCAACACTGTCTGCAACAGCAGCTTTTTGCAGGTGTAAAAGTTTATTAAATCAGGAGTTTAATGAACTTGGAGCGATGGAAAACTGTGGTGGTTGAGTTTCCACAAGACTCAGAATTTTTGATTTTCAGTGTTGGCGTCCAGATATTCATGAGAACACCAAAGACTTTCTTTGCCCGTGGTGTCATTTTTCCACTGAGTTTTCATGGAAAATTTCCACTAGGCTGCAGACCTAAACCAGCCTCAGGTGGAAGATTTTCATCTCTGCTGACCAAGGGCAGTTTTTGGGGTGGTGGTTGTTCAAGACTTTCCTTCTCCATCAAAGATGTTTTTCAGGAACACTGAAAGTACGGGGAAAAGAGCCAAACCTCTATTCAGATATTTTGCCTCAAATGCTTGCTTTTATTGTGAGACTCTTTGGCTACAAAGCTTCATCTCCTTCCAAATAAATTAGAAAAAGGGATTTAAAAAAGGAAAGGAAGAGGTTTGGTGCTTGTCAGGACTGACTCCAGGCCTGGCTCTCGGCTTGGCCCCGCTGTCCCATGGGATGGCAGCGTTGGCCATGACTCACCCTGGCTCCTGCTATGGATGTGCCTGACGTAACTCTGGGCTAATGTGGGATTTTCCAGCTCTTTGTTTCCCTTCCCCCCTCAAATGGGTATTCTGCCACTCCTCCATCCTGTCTCAGCCTGCTGTCAGCTCGCTTTTTCATGCTAGAATCATGGAATGGTTTGGGATGGAAGGGACCTTAAAGCCCATCCCATCCCACCTCCTGTCTTGGGCAGAGACACCTTCCCCTATCCCAGGTTATTCCAACCTGGCCTTGGACCCTTCCAGGGAAGGGACAGCCACAGCTTCTCTGGGCAACATGTGCCAAGGCCTCCCCACCCCCACTGGGAGGAACTTCCTAGGATGAAGAATTTTCTAGGATTCTATAATTTTTCTCCTTGCTTTTCTTTGCACTGGGATGACAGAGTGACAATTCAGGGATGCTTTTCTCCCTCTTTCTTGCTCATCCTGGTGTGGGACTCTGCCTTCCTCAGTGCCTGGAGCTGTGGAGCCATTTCCCAAGCTCTAGACACACCTGGAATGCTGAAGCCCAGCAGGCTGATATCTGGAAAGGCCTTGATATCATCATCCAGTAGAACATTCCAGAAGTGTAGGTACACCATGTACACCTGGCTGGCATTCCCTGATGTCTTTCCCAGCCCCGTGTTCTCATGGCTGTGTTTCCCTCCTGCTTCTTTCAGACATGGAGTGTGCAGATGTGCCTTTATTAACGCCCAGCAGCAAAGAAATGATGTCCCAGGCACTGAAAGCCACGTTCAGCGGCTTTGCCAAGGAGCAGCAGCGGCTGGGAATTCCCAAAGGTAAGACTTGGCTTCCTATGAACGACCACAGTACCCCCACAGGAGCTGTGTCCTCCTTCCAGGCTGCCCAGATTTCCCTGTCTGCCAGCTCCCTTGCTGGTTTTCCTCAGGTGGTGTTGCCTTTCAAATACCACCTGAAGCTTCTTGGAAAAATGTGGACAAGTCATCTCCACTAAACAGAGAAGCAGCATGAACTCTTTAACAGAGGCTGGTGGGAGAAACCAAGAAAATTGGAGAAATGGGTGGGAGAAGGGGTCAGAGAAATTATGGGATTTTTAGAAGTCCCAAACAAATCCAAAGCTTGTTCCTTGGATGAAACGTGTCCCCATTAAGGCTGATCCAGCCTGGGCATGGTGTTCCTCACACCCTGGTGCCGTGGGCTGCCAGGGGTGAGGCTGTGGCAGTGCAGGGCAGCCGCAGCACTGTCTGTGTCCTGCTGTCCTGGGAGCACTGCCTGAGGGTGCTCACGGCTGGATCCCTCTGCAGACCCGCAGCAGTGGACGGAGACGCACGTGCGGGACTGGGTGATGTGGGCAGTGAACGAGTTCAGCCTGAAGGAGGTGGATTTCCAGAAGTTCTGCATGAATGGAGCTGCCCTCTGTGCCCTGGGCAAGGAGTGCTTCCTGGAGCTGGCGCCTGACTTTGTGGGAGACATCCTTTGGGAACATCTGGAGATCCTGCAGAAAGGTCAGTCCTGGGGTGAACAATTCGCACCATCCCTGCCAGCCTGGCTCTGGGGCTTTCCACAGACCAGGAGGTGTTCACCTTGAGTTTTAATCCCAGGAAAAACATTTTCCAAAGCCCAGCTTTTCAGCAGGGTTCCAAATGGGCATCCCAACAGCAGCGGGCAAGGCAAATCCTGGCAGTGCCTCAAAGAGGCAGAGTGTTTGTGCCAGCTGCTTGGCAGGGATCCCCAGTGGGCAGGGACACTGTGCCTGCCTGGAATCCATGGTGGGATTTTCCAAAGCATTTTTCCTCAGCCTGTTCAGCTCCTGTTGTGAATTTTACTATTTCCTCCACTGGAACTGGGTACAGGAATACAGCCAAAATCCTGCCCAAATTTCCCAGTGGCGATTGGAAGCTGCTTTGCTTTGTTCCCTGTCCCAAAAGAGGGTGTTCCATGTCCCCAAAACCAGCATTTCTGGGAGGGGAAGCCATCTGTGCCATTCCCTGCATGACAGCATCCAAGGGCATTAACTTTCAGTGACTGGGGACACACACTTTGATTTAGGGTGTTGGTTTTCCATGTCTGGATGCCCAGGAGCACTGGGATGGTTTCTAAGGAGCAGGTGAGGAGCTGAGCACCTCAGCCTGAGCCACAAGCAGGAGCTGCAGCACACCTGGGCTCTTTTTCCAGCTCCCTTCTCTGCAGAGCTCTTTGCTTTCCTGGAATGTCCCCTGTGCTGTCCTACTGACCCTGGTGGCAGGAAGGGGAGGGGGAGCACAGTTATTCCTTCCAGGAAACCATTGACAAATGGATGTTAATTGCCCATTACTAATTTTACTGCTACCTGTGGTTTGCAGAAGG
This sequence comes from Melozone crissalis, assembly GCF_028551555.1. Lineage (NCBI taxonomy): Eukaryota > Metazoa > Chordata > Aves > Passeriformes > Passerellidae > Melozone > Melozone crissalis. The sequence continues at coordinate 3,365,601 of NW_026535896.1, read as the reverse complement.
TAAACATGGCCCTTCCTGGGCTCTGGGCAGGCCAGGCTGTTTTCCTGCTCTTGGGCTCTAAATCTGCACTGTCCCTTTTGTTTTGCATATTTTTCATGGAGTGCTTGATCAACACCGAGCAGTTTAACCAAACAAAGCCAAACCTTGTGTCAGCCCAATTTCTCCTTGCATTGAGCCATTGCTTGCACCTTCCCACAGCCCTTCTTCCCTGCTGTCCCTGCCCATGGTTGGGAGGTCTTCAAGGTCCTTTCCAACCCAACCCTCCTAGGATTTGTAATTCTGTGATTTTTGGGCTGTGCCCACTGGAGAGGGTGGGATGTGCTGCAGGCACTGACTGAGGCACCAGGGCTGGGTTTGCTTCTCCTTCCTGCAGATTCCCCACACAGAGATGGACTTGATGCTGTACATTTATGGCAGAGGAGAATCATAATTTCAGACAGCACTGACAGATGTGCCTATTCAGACACTGAATTGGTAGAGGAATCATAACTTCAGACAGCACTGACACACGTGGGTATTCAGACACTGGTGGTACAAAGGCCTGGGACAGAGAGGAGTTTTTTCAAAGAAGCTGAAAATCTTTGTGCCTGCTGCAACTCTTCTTCTGAAAGGCTGAAAATGAATAAAGCTGAATTTCTGTGTCTTCACACTGTTGGTGTTGCCCTGGGAGCCCAGAAATCTCCTTTGCCTGTTTGGTTTCACTGGTGACTTTGTCACTCTGGCACAAGCAGGGCCCTTGCTCCTCTGGTGGGCTCTGAGCACATTTCCAGTGAGGTATTTGTGGGTGACAAAGAGCTCCCAAAAAATAACCAGACTCCCCCCAGGACTGGTTTCTGTTCCCTGTAGGTGCTGGGGCTCATCTCCAGCCCTGACCAGAGCTGGGCTGGAGCTGTACAGACAGAACAGAGCTGTCCCTGTCCCTGTCCCTGCCCACACAGGAGGAGCTGGGGCTCTCCCTCTGCACCTGGATGTGACATGGGAAGAGATCCAGGTGTCTCCAGGCTCAGCCAGGGCTCCAGCTTGTCTCTCCATCCTCCCCATCATCATCACTGGGGGTGTTGGTGCTGGGAGTGGTTGTTAACCCCGAAATGCCTGGCTTTACCTGTGCTGCTGGCCCGGGGTCATGCTGGGACAGGCTGTGACCCCGCTGTCCCCTGTGAGCACTGCCTGACTCACGTACCACAGCCTGCTCAGGCTTTAAAAACAGCACATGGGTGCCTTTTCCCTGCATGGATTTGGGTATTTTCAGGCTCACTTTTCCATAATTCTTCCTAAAATAACCTCCTCAGTTACCAGCAGTCAGCAGTGCCCTGCACTTGACTCTAAGCTGAGCCAAAGGTTCTCCCCTGCTCTGTGGTCACCCCCTGCCCCTTGGCAGACACTGTGGAGAGAGGAACAGAGCATTTCTCATTAGCCCTCTGTGTTTGCACAACCTCTCCTTTTGTTAGGGAATATTTTCCAGCCTGCAGTCCCCAGGGGAGAAGGCCAAATTTAGGCTCCTCACAGGGAACGTGCGTTATCTGTGCTCAGCTCTCCAGAGCTGGGGCAGAACAAACCCAGCCCAGAGCTGCCTGGGGGCCTTGCTTTGGTTAAAGGAAAGAAAATTCCCATCCCAATATCCCTGCTCAGAATGCCACACTGGAATGAGTCAGGTGTTCATGGAAAAACTGCCCAGAGTAAGGGTAGCGTGGCTTTTACATGGGAAAGCAAATTCAGCACAGCCCAGGAGGAGCAAAGTGCTTGGAAAAAGCCACAGGAAGCAGAGAATCCATGCCTTGATGTGCTCCATGCTCTGTCCCAGTGAGTTATGCCTATGGGAAGCTGAAATTTGGCATTTTGACCATATGTACGTGGAGGAGTCTGTGTCAGGAATGGGATCGGGGACAGTGAACAAAGCAGTTTGGGACATGGAATGTTCTGCCAGCATCAGGTGCTGCACAGGCTGGGAATGCACATGGATTTGGAGTTAGAGGAGCTGGCTTTGGGATGGGTCACTCACTTCCTAATGCACACCTACTGCTGGTCTAAAGATAGGGCTCTTCCAGGAAAACAACTGTCCTTGTGTGGGGAGTTTTTCCAGGAGCTCACACATGGAAGTGTGCTCAGCAACCCCCAGGAGAAGGAGAGGTGATAAAGCCTGAGGCAAGCAAGGAAATGCTGCAGCTGGGAGCTCAGAGCCCCCTGGGGCCCTGGCTGAGGGCATTGTTGCTGTTAGGGTTGGGCTGGTTTTGTCTAAGCTCAGCAGGAATTCCCAAAGGACCCCACGTGCCCCAGGTTCCTGTGGGATTTCAGCACTGGATCCATTTCTGTTGCTCAGAACGTCCCAGTTTGACCTGGGGAGGAGATTTTGGGAAGTTCAGGGCTCTGTGTGTCACAGCAAGTGTTGCACAGCTCCGTGTGCCTTCCACTGGTGACGTTTCCTTCCTTTCCTCTTTGCAGAGGAGGCGAAACCGTACCCAGCCAACGGAGTGAACACCACGTACCCCGAGTCCCGCTACACCTCAGACTACTTCATTAGTAAGTCTCAATTAGCAGTGTCAATTATCACCATCGCCATGCCGGAAGGCACCTTTGAGCAGAGGTTTGTCCTCACCACAACAGGACTGCACCCTGCAAAGGGGATCTTGTGTTTCCAAGGGTTTAGGGTTGGTTTGGAAGCCTCCTGGACTTTTTGGTGGCTGCCTTGTGTGCCAACATCTGATTTCTTCAAGCACTGTTTGTTTGAAGCTGTAACTCAGCAGATTTTGAAAGTGGCCTCAGCACACCTCAGTATTGGGAATTGTAAAAATCCTGTTAAAAAAGGGAGAGAATGGGGGGAAAGGCTGAACTCTGGATTGCCAGGGAGGAGCCTAGCAAGGAAAGGGATGAGTCTCCACCTGCACTCCTGCACTTCCCATTGCCATTGCTTTGGAGATGTTCTTTAAGGGCATTGGAAATCTGGGAGATATTTCACGAACCAGCAAAAAGCCTAACTGACCTGAGGAGGAGAGATTTGGATGAGGTGTGAGGGAGAAATCCTTCACTGTGAGGGTGGGGAGGCCCTGGCACAGGATGCCCAGAGAGGTGCTGGACTCTCCATCCCTGGAATTGTCCCAGGCCAGGCTGGACAAGGCTTGGAGCAACCTGGGACAGTGGGGGATGTCCCTGCCATGGCAGGGGTGGAATGGGATGATCTTTAAGTTCCTTCCAATCCAAAACCTTCTGGGATTCCTGGATTCCATGTGGGTTGGGATTCCAGGCTCTGGCATGGGGAGAGGTGCCAGGACTCACCTTTCCCAACCAGCAATGAAACACTTTTACCGTGTTGTTCCTCTGCTGAGACTCCACTCCCCAGGATTTTCCAGCTTTTTCCTTCTGGCAGCTATCCTGGCAGGAGTTTGGTGCAAAGCACATTGAGGACAGTCAGGGGATTCTGTGGATTGGGATTCCAGGCTCTGGCATGGGGAGGAGTGTCTGCACAAGGGATTAAAATCCACTCCCCAGAATTTTCCAGCTTTTTCCTTCTGGCAGCTGTCCTGGCAGGAGCTTGGTGCAAAGCACATTGAGGATGGTCTGGGGTGTCTTATTTTGCTAAATTGCTGCATTTTCAGACCCCCTGTCTGTAGCTTCTGGAGCCCTTACCCAAAGCATTATGAGAGGGGGTGTGGGATGTCTGGAGCCCAAAGCAGTGAGGGGTTTGGGATGTTTGGAGCCCTCACCCCAAGCAGTGAGGGAATGTGGGATGTCTGGAGCCCAAAGCAGTGCCCAAGGGAGGGGTATGGGATGCTCTGGAGCCCTCACCCCAAACAATGAGGGGCTGTGGGATGCTCTGGAGCCCTTATCCCAAGCAGTGAGGGGCTGTGGGATGCTCTGGGACCCAAAGCAGTGCCCAAGGGAGGGGTATGGGATGCTCTGGAGCCCTTATCCCAAGCAGTGAGGGGCTGTGGGATGCTCTGGGACCCAAAGCAGTGCCCAAGGGAGGGGTATGGGATGCTCTGGAGCCCTTATCCCAAGCAGGGAGGGGCTGTGGGATGTCTGGAGCCCAAAGCAGTGCCCAAGGGAGGGCTGTGGGATGCTCTGAGCCCTCACCCCAAGCAGTGAGGGGGTGTAGGATGTCTGGAGCCCTCACCCCAAGCAGTGAGGGTCTGTGGGATGCTCTGAAGCCCAAAGCAGTGCCCAAGGGAGGGCTATGGGATGCTTTGTGACCCCGGGGCTGCTTTGGGCAGGCTCTGACCCTGCTGTGTCCCCAGGTTACGGCATCGAGCACGCGCAGTGCGTGCCCCCCTCCGAGTTCTCGGAGCCCAGCTTCATCACCGAGTCCTACCAGACCCTGCACCCCATCAGCTCGGAGGAGCTGCTGTCCCTCAAGTACGAGAGCGAGTACCCCTCGGTGCTGCTGCGCGAGCCCGCCCAGGACCCGCTGCACAACGACTTCTTCTCCATCAAGCAGGAGGTGGTGACCCCAGACAACATGTGCATGGGCCGTGCCAGCCGAGGTAAGGCTGGGATCAAACTGGGAAATCAACCTGGAGAGGGTTTTCAGGGTTAAACAGAAGGTTTATACAGGATGTGTTTGTAGGGAAACCGGGAGATGAGAAATGCTGAGTTAAAAATGGAACAGGACAGATATTGTTGAGAGAGAAATCCTGATATAGTATTCTTCAAGCCAAGTCTAATAAGCTCTTGGAGGTCTATATCACACCCAAGATAGCTCAGCTACCTTTGAAGGCATAAAAATCATCACGATGGCTTCTGTTGCAGTGTTGGAAACAAAAAGGTTTAATAAAAGGCAAAATAACAAACAGAGGAAAACCAAGCCAGGTGCTAGATGTTCTTGCTCCTGGTAAAACACCTCACAAAAGCCATTAGTTTCTTTGTTCACTCCTTTTTCTAGTTAATTGCCCAGGAAGGGCTTTTTGGCTCCTGTCCAATTGGCCATCCTTGAGTCTGAGGTGAAGTCCCCATGGCCCATGAGGTGGATTTTTCACCTAATCCAGGAGAGAAACTTCTGGGCTTCTTTCCTTTTGGAGGGGACAAAGGATGGTTTTGTCTATCTGTCAACAAAGGGCAAACTCCTATAAAATGGAACTAGAAAAAGAGTTTTAAAGGATAGATTGTAAAATAAGGCTAGATACTTTGGAGCAATAGAAGGATGAAAATCCTAGAAAAGGGGATTGTGTGACAGGGGCTGGCTTGGGTTCCTGCTGTTCTCACCTCCCTCCCCCGGGAATGGCCCTGGGAGCACTGAGGGAGCTGAGCAGTGCTGACACAGCCCTCTCCAGCACTGCTGGCTTCCCTGGTGGCTCTGAGCCCTCCCTGCCCTTCTCCCTTCCCAGGGAAACCTCGAGGAAGGTCTTTCTTTCCTCTCCCCTGCTTCCTGTTTTACATCCTCTGCAGAAAGGGCACGTTTCTGGTGCTGTGCTTTGATGTCCAACCTGAGAGAAATAGAACTGAGCTTTTGTGTTATCAGGGAGGACAAACTGCTGGGTGCTCGTAGCAATCCCATTTTTAGGAACCCAGGCAAATCCCCACAAATTCTTCACAAGTTCTCATTGGGAATTGCTGTTGAAGGCTCTGAAGAGTTTTGCACTCTGTGATCCAAAGTCTTTGTCCATTATGTCCAGGATTTGATGGCTGCTTGTTTGAAATACTCTGCTGCAGCCAATTCCTGAGCTTGGTTAGGAGCTGCAGGTGTCAGGGGCTGGGGCAGCAGCAGAGCCAAGGACCCCCAAATGCTGCTCCCCAAAGAGTTACAGGTACATGATTCCTGTTTGAGGTGGTGGGATTTGAACACCTGAACACTTTGGAGGATCTGAGCCCAAATTCCTTCCCAGTTAATGTTGTGAGGCTGGGAACACATGGGGCCCACGTGTCTGATTGCTTTGTGATCACATCAGTGGTGCCAGGCTGGGGATGTGGCTCTGCCTCCTTCAAAGCAAAAAGCTGAACACATGGAGCTCAAAGTCCCTCACAAGTGGGATCATTATCTCCACATTCCAGGTAGGGAACCTGGGGCACAGGGAAGAGCAGTGACCTGCCTGCCATCCCCTAAAATGGAACCCAGGTGTCCTCAGCCCCAGAATTCATTACAGGGATGTGGTGCTGTGAGCCAGGTTTGATGTGCAGCAGTTAAACCCCTTTATCCAGAGAGCTGAGGATGAGCTGCCCTCCCAGCAAGGCCAGAGCTGCTTTCCAGGCACGTGCAGCCCATTTGAACTTCCTCACTCTTTTTCCAGGCTGGGAGAGCCAATTACAGGGAACTTGTTATTTGTGCCTCTCCTTCTGAGAGAGGTGACCTGAGCCAGAAGGGCAGCAGGGTTTTCATTTTGGGGAAACTTCTCTTTTTGGGGTTGTTTTTCTGCCTGAACTTCAGCAATGTCTTTGCATTTTCTTGACCTTTTCTTTCACACAGGTGATTTCATCATTCTCACAGTGCAATGGTTCAGGAAGGCTTTTGCAACTGAACCTCGAGCCTGTTCTCAAACCTAAAAATGGTTTTGGGGGAGGGAACAGAGAGCCCTGGCTGCTGCTGTTAGCAAAGGCTTGAACAGTGGTTGCAAGAGGCTGTGCTCACACCAGTGCTGCATTTCAGCCATGGAAGGGCCTTTGGGGGCACAAATCCTCCCAGGGCTGGGGGAAAGCCTTAATATAAAGCAGAGCCCAGTTAATTTATATTTATGTCCCTCTTTACCCTGCACTGTCTTACAAGGTTAGTCTGACACCAAGTCAAGCCCTTCAGCATCACCTCAGGGTGAAGGTTTTCCAGACACTGTGGGGCCTTTTCCAGGCCTTCTGTGGGGCCTTCAGGAGGAAGTTTTGGGGTCCCATGGGGGTTGTTTCTCTCTGCCCTGTCAGCGAGGGCGGCTGGTTGAGAAGTGGAGCTGCCAAAATCATTTAAGCTGGTCCTGAGTTAGTGCAGGGCGTGATTGTTCCAGCTAGGTGGAATTTAGGTGAATTTTCAATGGATTGACACAAATCACATCTCTGTCAGGTTTTAATTCCTTTTCTAAATGAGGCTGTGCTGCAGGATTGCTCAGGGAATTGGTTATGCCAATTAATGTACACACACAGAGCAGCGTTGTGTTGTCCTTAGCAGGATTCAGGGAAGGATTGGAGTGTGAAAGTCCTCAAAAAACAAAAAGCAAATAGAAAAGAGTTTGGAACAGGGCTGTCCCAGCAGAGTGAAGCCAATGGATCCCAGCTCCCAGTGACTCCAGGCCAGCAATCAGAGCAGGCCCTGCAGTAGTTGAGTCTTTTCACAGCAAGTGCTCTTCAAACTACAGCACAACAAATATTTGGGGGCGTGTGCCAGCGCCCTTCCACGTTCCCTGTCCCCTGGGATTTGCTCTCTGGGCCCAGGCTGTGGGTAGCTCTGCCAATGGAAATTTCTCCAGGAGCTCTTGCACAATCCCAGCAGCTGTTTTTAGCTGGGTTTGGGAAATTAGTGAACTTGAATGATCCTGTTAGCTTGTCAGGGAAGATGTTGAGCAATCAGTAGAGTAGGGAGATCAGAGGCTGCAATTTCAGTTTGTTCTTTGGGGCCTTTTTTAGCTCTGTTTCAGTACAGGGCTGGCTCTGGGGGGTGTAAATCAGCACTGCTGAGGATCTGGCCTCTCATGTTCTGGCTTTGACTAAAAATACCCCAGAGAGTGACTTTGACACAAACCAGCTGTGCTCACCTTACCAGAGCTGGAAAAAGCTGTTGGAGCCCTCAGCCATTGGCTCTGCTCCTGCAGCAAACCTGCTGCTGGCTGGGGATTTGGGGCTGACTGGAACAGATGGCAGCAAAAGGCTGCTGTGTAATCTGGGGAGAAACATCCAAATTCCAGGAGCTGGGTGTGCCTGAGCCGTGTTTGAATTGGGCTGGCAGATGTAATGGGGATTTATTGGAGACCTCCAATATCCCTCAGCAGCAAGAGAATCACAGAAATCAGAGAACCATGGAAAGGTTTGACTTGGGAGGGACCTTAAAGTTGGTTCTACCCCTGCCATGGCAGGGACACCTTCCACTGTCCCAGACTGCTCCAAGCCCTGTCCCTGGCCTTGGGCACTGCCAGGGATCCAGGGGCAGCCACAGCTGCTCTGGGCACCCTGTGCCAGGGCCTCAGCATCCTCTGAATGAAGAGGTGCTGGAGTGCCCATGTTTAGGCTCCTGAGCTCAGCCTTGAGTATCTAAAGTGAATTTTGTCTCTGAAATTGCCTTTTGGAAGTGAGGGACCATTTCCAGCCAGCCCCAGGCCCCAGTCTTGGGTAGACAGGCCAGATTTAGGTTTTTCCCCTGTCTCTCTCTGCCTGAAGTTTTCCAGGGCTCAGCCCTGCTCTGGATGGCAAAGGTGAAAATATTGCAGCTCTGGGCTGTGCTCACTATGGAGATGGGATGGAAAGGAACAGCATCAGTTGCTCTGTGCCTGCACAGTGCACAGGTGAAGTGTGCTGTACTGGGCAGGTGAAGCACTCTGTGCTGGCCAGGGGAAGCACCCTGTGCTGGCCAGGTGAAGCACTCTCTACTGCCAGGTGAAGCACCCTATACTGGCCAGGCCTGTCTCACCTGCTGTGCCTCCCCCAGGTAAGCTGGGAGGCCAGGACTCCTTCGAGAGCATAGAGAGCTACGACAGCTGTGACCGCCTGACGCAGTCCTGGAGCAGCCAGTCCTCCTTCCAGAGCCTGCAGCGCGTCCCCTCCTACGACAGCTTCGACTCTGAGGACTACCCTGCCACCCTGCCCAGCCACAAGCCCAAGGGCACCTTCAAGGACTATGTGCGGGACCGGGCCGACATGAACAAGGACAAGCCTGTCATCCCTGCTGCTGCCCTGGCTGGCTACACAGGTAGGGCAGGGACCCCCTGTGTGCCCCCAGCCCCTGGGGCAGCACCTCCCCGTGCCCAGGGACACAGTCTTGGGGCACTCTGGGCTGCCCCAGCTCGGGGTGGCTGGTGCAGGGAGGGTTTTGGGGTGTCTGCATCTCTTTCCCATCCATCCCACAGCTCATGGGGGATGTGGCACCTGGCTGGGCACAGGGCACTCAATGCCCTGTTCTCCCTTTGCCCCTGGCTGCCTGTGGAGCAGCTGGGGCTGGTTTGCTCCCTGAACAGAGCCTGCAGCCCTGTGCTGGTGACTGGTGGGCTCTTGGGTGTGCTTTCCCCCTGGGGCAGGAGCAGGCTCAGCTGCAGCTCCAGCACTGCTCTGTGTGTGGGGATGGATCCTCTCTCTCCCTGTGGCACAGAGGAGGCTCTGCTGTACCTTGGTGTGAGCAGGGATGGGGCACTGCCAGAGCCATCCCAAACATTTTCCATTCCCTGCGCTGGGAGAGATGAGAAGGTGATAGGCCATGGAAACTCTGGCTCTTTATGACAGCCCTTCAGCAATCTGGCATCTCCAAGGAGAGAAACCTGGTGGGATGGGACTTCCAGCTAAAACTGAGCTCATCCTTTCCAGCCCTTGTGTGCCATGGCTTTTCCCTGTGCTCTGGGGAAAGCTCTGGGGCAGCCTCCTGCCTGTTCCCCTGGCTCTGCACCTTCAGATGTGTCCTGGCCCAGCTGGGAGCAGCTGGTGGAAAGAGCTGGTGGTGATAAAGATCGTGGCCAGGTTCAGAGCAGCTCCTGGGGCGCGGCTGTCCCCGCGTGCCTCCCACGCGCGGGGCTGACACCGAGCCTGGGGGTGGGAGAGCTGCAGGGGAGGAAAGGTGGGCAGATCATTTTAGGAGTGTAAAAAAGGAAGTGGTTTGTTGCTATAGCTTTAGTTAGAAAGAGAGCTCAGCCCTGCCTGCTGAATGAGACTCTACCACATATGAGAGAGCTTTGCATTCCTGAATGGGCTGGGGAGGGAGAGCAGGGACTGTGCCCTGGGGCTCGTTCTCTGCTGTGCCATGGAAATCCATGCTCCTGAGAAAAGACACCACTGAGCACAACTTGCTCTTTTCATTCCTATTTTTACTCCTATTTTCTCCTGGCAATGCCTTTCCCTGTGGCACCTGGAGGTGCTTTGGGGATGAGTTTGAACAGCTGGGGAAACCGAGGCATGGGGGTGCTGGCAAAATCAGGAGCATTCTTTTCCAAGCTGGATATTTCCCTCCACGTTTGCTGTTGCTCATGGAAAAGAGTGCAGAAGAGCCACCCCTGGAGAGAGGCGAGGAGCTGAACTCAGTAGCCGGGTTCTGTGTTTTTCCAAGGAATTTTAGCACCCCAAAGGCTGTCCTTGGAGCTGTGCCTTCGGGAAGGGGAGACTCGGGTTCCTGCAGTGCCAGAGCACAATTCCAAACACTTTCCTCTGTGTAACATTTTCCCTCACCTCATTTCCAACCCCTCTTGGAGCTGGGAAGAGAATCCCTTGGCCCAGGCACTTTGGTGGGATCAATAAGTGGGAAGGCCTGATTTCTTTACTTATTTTTGCATTGCTTCACTTGACAGGCTTTAAATGTGGGGAGGAAAATCTGGAATCACTGGGAAATGCTTGTGCTGGAGCTGTTTGTCTGCTCCAAAGGCTGCTGAGCAATATTCAGGGCTCAAGCCAGCAGAGCCAGCTTTTGCCATTGGGAAAGGGCCCTGGATGGGTGATCCTGGCAGGCAGTGACTCCAGAGGTGCCCTGTGAGCCATTTTAAAGCCCCCAGACCTTCAGCTCTGGGTTTTCCAAGCAAAGGGAGCCAGAGCTGGGTCACTGTGAGAGCAGGGCCTGGGGAGAGCGGGTACAACATGCTGGGTTTAAACTGGAGAGAAATGGGCACTCCCCACTCTCTGAGTCTGTCAGTGAGGAAAACCCTGCTGAGGCTGCCCTGAGAGGGGCTGCAGGTCTGGCCTGGGCCAGCTGAGCCCGGAGTGGGGACTGAGGCAGGGCTCAGAGTGGGGACTCAGGGGGAGCTCAGAAGTGAGACTTAGGCAGGGCTCAGAGTGTGGATTTGAGCAGGGCTCAGAGTGGGGATTTAGGGGGAGCTGAGTGGGGATTTAAGCAGGGCTCAGAGTGGGGACTCGGGCAGGGCTCAGGGTGGAGTCTTAGGCAGAGCTCAGGTCTCTTTGTGCATTGCTATGCTTTACTCTTACTTTGCTCAGGGGAGGAAGTGCTGTCTGGCAGCCAGAGCAGAGGAACTCAGAGTCTGATGAGGAGGTGGAGCCTCCCAAGGAGCGGACCAGGGCTCTGCCAGCCCAGGAGCCTCAACACTGAGACCTTGGGGTTCCATTTCCCCCTGGGGACACACCCAGCCCCAGCTCCAGACGCAGCCTCAGCCCCAGCTCCAACCCCAGCCCCTGCTCGTGCTGGCCCTGCTGGCCCTGCAGGATGAAGAGGACATCACATCCCTCACCCCCAGAGCTCTCTGTCCTGGCTTTGGGGACCCAACACTTGTTCAGGCTGTGTTGGCAGGCTGTTTCTGTGTGCCCAGGGAGGTGGCCCCAGCAGATCTCTGATGCTATCTGCCCCAGAGGCGCCTGTGGGGTGAGAAGGTGCATTTTGGCGGAAGCTCTGTTGCGTTTGATGTGTTCTTCACCCAGCTCTGAGCGGCCTTTCAGAGCTGCCTTATCTGCCCCCACATCTTGACCTATTTTAACAAGTTGCCATGGTTGCTCACAGAGAGGTTGATGCAATTTTCTTATCTTTTTTTCGGAGGAGAAATGTAAGTGCTCAGGAGTTGGTGAACTTCAGTTTCCATTGCTGCAGGGAGGGCCAGCCCTGAACACCTGGGTTTGGAGCTTGGACAGCTTGGATTTTACCAGAGGGCACATCTGGGGCTGGGCTAGAGCATGGCAGGCTGAGATCAGGGAAAGGTTCTTCCCCCAGGCTGCCCAGGGAATGGGCACAGCCCCGAGGCTGCCAGAGCTCCAGGAGGGTTTGGGCAGCACTGCCAGGGATGCCCAGGGTGGGATTGTTGAGGGGTCTGGGCAGGGACAGGGGTGGGACTGGATGGTCCTGGTGGTCTCTCCCAGCTCAGAAGTTCTCTGATTGAGATTCTACATTAAGCCAGATTTTATTTTCTTTGCCATGACACAGAGTGCAGCAATGAAATCCAGGCAAGGGGTGGCCTGGGATGTGTTCACTGCTAAACCTCACACTGGCTCAGCTGAGCTCAGTCTGAGCTCTGTGGTTCAGCAGCAGAGCCAACTTTGGTGTGAGTGGGCAGAGATCAGTGTCTGAGCCCAGCTGGGCTAAAGTGAGCTCAGCTCTGCCTCCACACGCCTGGGGCTGTGCCACTGCTGGATCCTGCAGCCTCTGGTGATTCCCATGGCCACCAGCATCCTGCAGGAGCCCTGCACCAGGTGGATAAGCTCAGCTACACCTTTGTGCATCTTTGTGCCCCGTGTTGGTGTTTGCAACCCGTGCTGCTGCTCCCTGCAGGGCCACAGGAGGCTCAGACCTTGCTGCTTCACTGTGGCCATTCAGCACTGAGCTGGGTTTGGGTTCCCTCGAGCAGCTGTGTGGTTTGGCAGCAAAGTTGTGGGGTTTGTTTGCTCTGTGGTGGGCAGGACTGACACCCGGGGCTTTCCATGCACGGTGTCAGTGCTGCCATGGCCCAGAACTGCTGCTCCACATCACTGAGCACCCAGCAGGGCCATCCCTCGTGTTCCAGAGGGGAGGGGAGAGGGATGGGAGAGCTGAGCTGAGTGCACAGCAAGCCCTGAACCCACAGATGCAGGCTAGGGTTGTATGGCTGCTGCTCCTGTCCTCTGCTCTGGGCTAGTCAGGGAGGGGCTGATCCTTTAAAGCCAGTCCCAGCACTCCAAGAGTTAATGCCCCTCCAGCTGCTGTCCCCCATGCCCTGAGTGTCCCTCTCAGAGCATCCCTGTGGTGCTGCTGGGCAGTGGGAATTGAGGAGCCCTGCAGGAGCTGCCTCCCTCACAGATGTCCCAGCCCAGCTCTCTGCTGAGCTGGACCTGCCCAGGCCAGGCCTTGCTGAGCCTGGCTGGCAGCACCCACAGGGTTGTGCCCAGCTGTGCCCCAGCCCTGCAGAGTGTGAGCTGCTGTGAGCAGAGCCTGGGCCTCGCAGGGTGTTGGTGAGTGATGTTATCTGTGCAGCACTAAGAGCACAGCTGCTGTTTTGCAAGAAAGCCGAGGTGGTGCCAGGAAAGTGGGTCCCTTCCAGGCCAGCTCAGGTGCTGCTGCCCCTCCCCTGTGCTCTGCTGCTGCTCTGCAGCCTCCACAGGCGAGATCCCCCCTGTGCTGTGGCCACCAGCACCCAAAACTGCCAGCAGCTGCCTCTCTGTCCCCTCTCCTGCCTCACTCCAGTGCCCTGGCTGTCCTTGCCTCCCTTCCCCAGCCTGTGCTGCAGCACTCCTGGATTCCAGCTCCTTCCCTGCCCGCCCTGCTGGGGCACAGAGTCCATGTGGGCACGGCAGGGCACAGGGGCTGGGGAATGCAGGCACCCCCTCCTGTGCCCAGCAGCACAACAGCTCCTCTGGCCCTGCTGGGGTGCAGGGGATGGGGTCACCCTGCTCCTCCTGGCTTGTGTCCTTCTCCTGCTCCTCCTGGTTCTTGTCCTTCACGTCCTGCTCCTCCTGGCTCATGTCCTTCATGTCCTGCCCTCACAGGTGACTTCAGGGTGGCCACCCAGCAGATCCTGCCCCCTCCTTCCTCAGGCAGGGCCCGATGGGCTCCGTGCCCTTGTGGCCTCCCCAGGGTGGGGACTGCAGGGTGGCACCAGGGCCGGTTCAGTGGCTCCTGCCCCACCTGGCTGCCATGCAAACGAGAGCAGACCCAGCCCCACGCGCTGCTGCCCAAGCGTGGCACAGCTCAGGGGGTGCTGGGGGCAGCAGCTCTGCCTGGGTCTCCTGCAGACACCCAGTGCTGAGGACACTGTCAGGGGCATGTGAGGCTCACAGAGCCCCTGGAGCTCTGCCAGGTACCCCTGGAGTCAGCCTCGAGTTCAGAGACAGGGTGGGACTCTTGGGGCTGTCCCATGCAGGGCCAGGAGCTGGGGTTGATCTGTGTGGGTCTCTTCCCACTCATGATATTCTATGAGATCAGTCCTCCCAACACCCATTCTGAGAGCAGAGGAGCTGCAGCAGGGGAGCAGCTCTGGCCTGGACAGCCCTGGCTGCTCTCCTGCCTGCAGTCATGGCTATGCTGCTCCCTGAGGAAGGGGGAAGGAGCTTCCTGGGTCCTCTCCTGCTTTTTCACAGCTGTTCCTTGGAGATGCTCAATCCAAGCTCCACCAGTGCAGTGTCTGCTGCCTGCACCAGCCTGGGCAGGAGCTGTGGGAGCTGCTCTGACAAGGGAGTGATGGGGACCAGCTTTCTGGGGCATTTGGGGACCGTGGTGCCATCCAGGGGTGGGCAGGCCGGCAGGTGATGGGGCAGGGGCTGTTTTGGAGCCGTTGCCAGGGCTGCTTGTTTTGTGGGGCTGGAACCACAAACCGCAGAGCGCCAGGCAAAGGTGCCTCGCTGGGGGTTGGTAGGTGGGGTTTTTTTGTCTTCTTGTCTTGTTTGAACCAAGGGAAACAAAACAGAGGCCGTTGGGAGGGGTGGGGGTGTAAAACCGTGCCGAGAGACACGGCAGGGCTGGGGTTGTGCCCTCCCTGTCTGCCCCAGCCGGGCGGTGCCACCGTCACTGTGCCACCGTCACCGTGCCACTGGAATGCCCCACCCGGGACAGTCTGGTGTCCCCGTGGCTGGGAAGGAGCTGGGGACCTGTCCTGCCATGGAGGGTGGCTCAGGGATGGTGTGGCACCAAAGCCTTGGCTCTGGGACACCCCCAGGGCCTGGTGCTGAGGAAGCCCCACTCGGGCAGCGTTTCCCAATTCCCACAGTCCCACTGACACCCAGCCCAGGGAATATTTTCCCCCTGACGCCGCAGAATTCCTGTGGTGTGACAGTGCTGCTGAAGGACCCTGTTCAGTGCCACCAAGGCCAGACAGGGCCCCCATTGTGGGTGCTATTTTTAGCAGCCCCGGGGGTGCAGGAGGTCGTGGTGGGGTGGGAGGACGCCCCCACCCCTCTGAGTCCTCCCCTTGTCTTTTGTGGAGCAGGGGCTGCCCCCAGTCCCCAGCCAGGGCTGGGCCTGCTCTGGGAAGCCCCTGGATGTGTGTGGAGGGAGCAGTGCCATAAAAGCTGCCTTGTGCCCATCCACTCATGCTCTGAGCTGCATCCCAATCCACGCTGTGGGAGCAGGGCGTTGTTTTGGGATAACCAAGCAGGGGGTGAGAGGCACCCCTGGCCTTGGGACAGCCTGGCTGTGTGGAGTGATCCCAGCCCAGGGGTTCCCATGGAGTGATCCCAACCTGGCATCCTGATGGGGATTTCCAGCCCTGGCTGGGGTGAGGGGAAGGGTTGGAGCACAAGGGATGGAAAATGGGCACTGCTCCCAGCTCCTGTGGATGAGGAGGTTTGGGTGCAGGGACAAGCCTGGAGCTTGCCCTGTGACACTGAGGGGAGTGCCATTGCTGCATGAGCCACCTTGAGACCCTATGGGAAGATACTCCCTGCTCCTGCTGACTGCAGAGTGGCTCATTTGTGCAGCATCCCCTCCCAGCACTAATTACAGCTGCAGCAGGTGATGCCCTGACCTCCAGCTCTGCTCCCTGCTCTGTCTCCTCCCTGCCAGGGCTGATTGGGGCACAGGCCTGGGCATGTGCTGGGTTTGGCTCCTGCCACCTTGCTGCCATCTCGAGCAGTGCCACATCTGCCAGGCTCCACTGCCTCCCCCTCGGGCAGGGAGGGGGTGTTTGCAGGCCTGGGACATGCCTGGAGCCCGGCACAAACACATTCCTCACATAATTGCCTGTCCAGGAGAGGAATCTGGGGCTTTACGCGTGTCCTGCAGGCAACTCAGAATAGACCTTGGGAATCCCTGTTCCAGGGATGACACCACTTCCTTGGAAATCCCAAAATACCCAGCAGGGTGGCACTGGGGGCGGTGGCAGGAGCCCTACCTTGCCTGCTGCAGAGAGGGCAGGAATTCCTGGGTTTCCCAGCACGTCTTCTGCCAGCTGGCAGCCAAACAGGAATGGCACTGGCCATTGCTGGAACCTCCAAAGATCCTGCAGGGCCAGCATGGGCCAGGGGTGTTTTGAGGGCAGTTCCTCACCCAAGAACCTGGCACCCAGGTGATGCATTTCCATCCCTCTTATTTTGGGGAAGGAATCAACTAAAAATCCTTATTGTTCAGCTGGGCAGGAGAGAAGTCAGTGGGAGGGGATGGACCTGGCCTTGGACACTTGGGCTGTGTCTCTGTTAACTCAGTTTGGGTGTTGGATGCTTCCTGGCTGTGTGTGGGAAGTTGGTGTGAGGCCAGATGGGCCAAGAGAGCTCATCCCCTTGGGAATTCACCTGTGGAGGACCTCAGGCAGCCACTAAAGCCTTTTCCCAGTGTTTTCTCTGCATTTGGAGCTCGCTGCTATAAATAGGCCTGAGCCTGGAGATGTGGTGGCACTTCAGGCCAGGCTTTTCACTCCTCCCTTTCAACGAGAAGCGAAGGTGTAATCTGCATTTCCTCCCTCATTCTGGCATGGATAATCCAGCTCCATCCCTGCTGGGGAGCGTGGCTGTGGAGTCAACACCTTGGCAAGCTGCAGGGAGCAGCGGGCTGGAGCCTTTCCCCACCGAGTCCCTTCTCCTTTCCAGCAGGATGAGCTCCCTGCCCTGCCCTGCCCTGCCTGGGGCTGTGATAACCCCAGGGCTGGCGCTGACAAAGCCCTGGAGCGGTTCCACAGGGATAACAGGAGGGAAACAATTTGGGAAGGGCTGGATGGGACACAGCCATTCCCGTGTCCTGGAGCCAGCTCCCTCATTTCCTCCTCCCCAGCAGCTTTGGAGTCATTTCAAACTTTGTGGGGAAGGGGAGCCCTCCCTTCCCTCCATGGGTTATCCCACAGCCACAGCTCAGACAGCATCCATTGTCATTCCTGGGAACAGGCTGGGCTCCATCCCTTTTTCTGAGCCCATAACTCATTTTTTCCCCGCTTGAAGCTTTGCTCAGTGCTGTCAGCACTGGGATTACCCCAGCTAATCCAGCCTGTACAACTCCCTGTGGGATAAATAATTTCCTCTCTCCTCTGGCTGTCTTGTTATAATTATTGTCATAATTAATTATCTATTCCAAGCTGGGTTTAAACCATGGCAGGGTCTCCCCAAAACAGCTTACCCACAGCAAAGTGCAATTCTTGGGGTGTGGCCACATATGGAGGTTGCTCATCACAGAGACTTTAGCTCCAGGGCTTCTCCTCTACCTTGGATTGGGACACAAGCCCAAGGGAGTGGTAAATATTTCAAAACTTCTCCCTGACTCCAGCCAAACCTCACCACAGGCTCTCACTGGGGGCATTGGGACAAATTGGTGATGGCCCAAGGGAGAGACTGGAGGGGAGGTGGAGACCAGGTGTGGAAGAGAGGTGGAATGCCCATGGCATGGGATGCTCTGCATCACCTCGTGCCTCCAGCAGCCGCAGGGAGGTTTCGTGTGGATTCTCTGTGCCAATGAGGAGATCCTGGGCTGGGGAGCTCTGTGTGCCCCCGCCCTCCCCACGAGCCTGCAGAGCCCATTCCTGCAGCAACACGCCCTGGAAAGAGGCCAAGGAATTCTGTACCTGGGTCCCCTTATCTGCATCAGCAGCACAGAGCACAGAGTCACGGCCGGGAAGCGGAGTCTGCCGGAGTTCAGCCGTGCCCGGCGGCTCCTTGGCACAGGGATTGGCGCTGCTGCCGTGCCAGGGCAGTGACTCCTCCTGTTTGTGTGCCAGAAAAATAATCCTATTTATGTAACTCCACGTGAAGCATTCCAGGGCATGAATATTCACCTCTTTCTGCAAATAGGAAGCTCTGTTACCTGTAGGGTTTAACTCTCAGCTCAGCTCCTGCCTTGTGGCTGCTGGTGGCTCTTTTTGACAGGAGAAGGCTTTATTTTACTCAGTGAGCACCTTTTGTATGGGAATTTTTCCCCTCTGTGATAGAACAAACTGTGCTTTTCCTGGCATTAATATCCCATGTTTCCTTTGTCTTTCTAGGCAGTGGACCCATCCAGCTGTGGCAATTCCTGCTGGAACTGCTCACTGACAAGTCCTGTCAATCCTTCATCAGCTGGACGGGCGATGGCTGGGAATTCAAACTTTCAGACCCAGACGAGGTAAAGTGCCCTGGAATTAAATGCTCAACCCAAATTCCTCAGAAATATTGGGGTGGATAAGCCTCTCTTCCTCCCTTTGGGCAGCCACTTTGTTCTGGTCTTGGGTATGTCATGAGGAACCAAGGAATCAGAGTCCAACTGAAAGTTTGTTGAAAATTGGGACGCAGTCACCCTTTGGAAGCAGAGTTTGTGCCCAAAGTTGGTGGGAAGTAGCTGGAACACCTTAGGAAGAGGAGCAGTGGCAAAGCTCTTCAGATAGGCTGGGTACAGGTGAGGGCTGACTGTCCCCTGCTTTGGGAAGCAGGTAGGACCTTTGTCCCCTCCCCTGACTGGAAGGTCGGGGTTGGTTTCTCCTGCCAAATACCAGTGACAGAACAAGAGGAAGTGGCCTCAAGTTGCACTAGGGGAGGTTCAGGTTGGATATTAGGGAACATTTCTTCATGGAAAGGCCTGTCCTGCCCTGGCACAGCTGCCCATGGGGTCCCCACCCTGGAGGGATTTAAAAGCTCTGTGGATGTGGCACTTGGGTAGGTGGATCAGTGCTGGGCAAAAGTTGGACTCCATGATCTTAGAGGCCTTTTCCAACCTAAATAATTCCATGAGTGACTGGAGCCTGCCTAAGTGCAGAAGTGACTGGCACTGGGCTATTGGGTGTTGGTGTCAGTTTAGAACTGGCAGAAGGTGTTGTCATTATAGTGCAAGAGTTTATATTGTCTTTACATTGCAAGGGTTCCACATTGCCAGAGTTTCGTACCTCCTTGATGTTTCTCGTAGGCAGTTCCTCTAGTCACTGACTCCTTGTCCTCACAGTACCCAACTGGCTCCAGCTCCCCTCAACCAACCAATCCACTCTTTTATAACACTCTTCTTACTGGCTACAGCTGCGGCCTGTTAACATCAGGCCTGCTCCTAATCCTTAATAATTAACCCAGCTGCAACTCTTTAGGGGATAAGATTACTTTCTATACTACCTGTATTTACTTATGTTCTATCCCCTACAAGAAGGCGGAGGAGGAACCTTGGGAAAGGGGTGAAGGACTTGGGATATGAGGAAATATCTGAGGTGGATACGAGGATCTATCTGAGGTAGCACACGAAATTACCCAGATAAATCCTCATGGGGTGCTCTGCCATGTTCTGCCACTGCACAGAGGTTGGTTTTCCCAAGCATCAATTCTTAATGGTGAGGAATTCTGTGGAAATCCTCCCCATTACTGCTGGGAAGGGAACATCCCCACAGCCAGGCTGACCTTTCCTCCCTGTCCTGCTGCTTGCAGGTGGCCCGGCGATGGGGCAAGAGGAAAAACAAGCCCAAGATGAACTACGAGAAGCTGAGCCGCGGGCTGCGCTATTACTACGACAAGAACATCATCCACAAGACGGCGGGGAAGCGCTACGTGTACCGCTTCGTGTGCGACCTGCAGAGCCTGCTGGGCTACACCCCCGAGGAGCTGCACGCCATGCTCGACGTCAAACCCGACGCTGATGAGTGACAGGGACATGGGCACGGCGCTGTTCCCACAGGGACGGCCCGCGGGACTTGTTTGGCGGTTCTGTTTTTATTGATTTTCGCTGTTCTTCTGCTCGTTTTTTTCCAAGGGCCGCTCAGATTCGAGGCTTTGAGGATGTCGGGGGAGAGGGGGGAGGAAGAGGAAAACTTTAGGGAAGGATGGGCTTTTTGTTGATTTCCTGAAAGTTTCAAGACAGGCTTTTCTGGGGGAAAATTCTGAGTTTTGAGAAAGCCAGGAAAATGTAGCTCACTTAAAAAAACCAACAATCCCCTCCCCACCCTTGGCTGTTTAGAAAAAAATTGCGATGGAATGGATCCCTTTGGTCGCTCACACACAAACTGACAGGTCAGGAATGACAATATTCCTGAGGATTTGAGGAATTTTAAACTTTTTTCTTTTGGAAAACCAAAATGGATGAATATTCTTGCTTTGGGGAAGGGCAATATAGGAAAAGACCGAGAACTGTTGTTCTTGTTCCATCACCTTTCTGTCCATTGTCCTCTTTTCTACAAGAGAGAATTTTTCCTAGGAGGGATCAAGACTTTTTTTATTTTTTTTAAAGTTTTATTTTATTAAATTTTGTGCCAGTATTTTTTTTTTTTCTAAATAGTCTTAAGCTCTAAGATGGTCTCAGTATTGCAATATTGTGTGTGTTTGTTTCTGTTCTGCCAGCAGAGAGTTTTATCCCAGGGATGAAAAAGAGAAAAAGAGGAATTAGTTTATGTAGACCCCACTGGAGAATTGAAATGCTGGGACTGGGATGGGAAGGAAAATGAACTCCAAAGTGGCTCCTGTTGATGCTGGCTGGGGGTGCCACTCCTGTTTCCAGCCCCACATGCTGTGCTGATAATGCTGGTTGAAATCCCTGCTTTTTTTTTAATGTCTGGCTGCACAAATCCTCTCAAAATTTCCATAGAAAATGTCTTTTGGTATTTTCCAAATCACTTCTTTTGCTCAAGGAACACTTTGGTGCTTACAGACATTTTTTTATTTGGGAGGGGGAAAGGGGAGAAATTCCCATGTTTTCAATGTGGTAAATGGAAAATATGCAAGTTAATTGAGGGGAAAAATCAGGAAAAAGTTCAAAACCCAAAGGGAAATGCTTTTTCCTTCCTGTTTCAAGCAGCTCTGTCTTTATGGCCATGTGTGGGCACAGCAGAAAGGAAATTGTCCCTGCAAATGGGCTCGTTGTGGCTCCTGGGCTGCTGCTGTCAGGGTGAGGGTGGCATGGGGCACGATGTCACCAGGGGTGGCTGTGGGACCAGGCCAGGGCAGCTGCTCCCTCTGGCCCCCAGACCCTTCCTGCAGCTGGTTCTCTCTGGAGGGGTCACTCCTGCTGTCCCTGATGCTCTGGGCAGGCTGAGGACAAGGTCCCACCACCCTCGGGGGCAATGGTGGGACCTGGAGGGTCAGAGGCTGTTCCCATATCCCAGTACAATCCCAAAGCTGATCCCTGCAGATTTGGCCTCCCAAGGGAATCTTTCACCCTCCCTGGGCATTTGCATTTAAAGGCAGCATTTTGTACTTTACCAAAATCCCTCTCTGAGTGTCTTGGGCCACAGAGCTCATTCCAGAGGCACTGGGACAGCTCTGGGAGTCGGGGTCAGAGCTTTTCCAGAGAAGCTGAGGAGGGATTCCTGCCCGATCCCAAAGGATAGGGTGGCAGGACAGGAATCTGTGTAAAATACCCAGAATATTCAGGCACAACCCCCCCTCACAGAGGCAGAGCTGGAGGGGAGCCCAACCCCAAAGTGATGCCCAGACGTGCTGGGCTCTCCTTGGCCTCTGGGGCAGGGGGGACCCAGCACCTCTGTATCCTAAAAATGGGCATTTTAGGGAAAATCAGCCCCAGAACTGCTGTGTCCTCACAAAAGGTGGAGTTGGAGGGAAATGGGGAGGCCAGGAGGGAGTTCCTGCCAGGGGATGGAAGCAGAGGGGGCCCAGGAAGGGAGGGTGTCACACTCAGGTGCTGTGGGTTGTCTGAAGGAAAGGTGGGATGGAAGGAAAGGAGGGAAGAGGGGATGGAGGAAGGTGAAGGGAGCCCCGAAGGAGGAAAGGGACTCTGCCCACTGAGAATGGAACTCAGGCTCACCTCCTTGGGCAGGCAGGGAGGAGGAGGATGGAGGCAGCCTGGCCAAGCTGGAGGGAGGAAAGGAACAGTGGAATATCACGGATGCGACCCCAGAGGTGAGGATCTATGACAGGTCCAGCCTGAGCCACAGCTGGGCAGCTGGACAGGGAGCAGGAGAGCTGTGAGGGCACAGAGGGCACAGGGAGGAGCTGGCAAAGAGCATCCCAGCAGCAATCAGAGGGGTTTGGGATGTTCAGGGCTGCTGCAAAGTGCCCTGAGCTGATCCATCATGGGCCACTTCAATGCCCCTTGCAGCCTTAGAAAGGGACTCCCAGACATCCCAGCTCCTGCCCCTGGCCTGGGCCATGCCCCAGGACATCCCTCCTGCTTTGCTTGGATGCTCCAGCTGAAAAAAAAAAGGAATGGGATAAAATTTCCCTCCAAGAGGAGGAATTGCAGGTTTGGCTACAGCCCCACACCCCTGCCAGGCTAAATCCCTCCCCCACTGTGCTTATTCAGAGGTTTCCAAGCTGGGCCTGGGTGTTCCCAGTGATTTTGGGGAGGTGGTTAAAGGTAGGGAAGGGTGAGCCAGGGGAAGCAGCTCTGGATTTTTGGAAGAAACCTCTGTCTGGAGTTTCCCCATCATTTCTCCAGCCCTTTGCCCTCCCAGCTCACAGCCTGTGAACAGTCCCAGACACATCAGCTCCATCATTTCCTATTTTCCTTTGCTTTATTCCTGTTCTAGAGGCCATCCCAGAGATGGGTGCTGTTTATACACTGGAAATGTGCAGATTTCTCTTTTGTTTCTTTTGCTTTGGTTCCTTTTTCCTTCTGCTTTTCACTGCTGGCCTTTGGTGAGGGCTGTGCTGAGCAGGAATAGCTCAACCCAAACCCTCTGAACTCCTTCAAGCCCGTGAAAATTTGGTTAATTCCCATCTGCTGGCCCAGAAGGATGGATCTGAGAGGGATGATGGAGATCTGCCAGGGCTGGGTCTCCCCCTGTGCTGTTTCCTCCCCACAGGAGTGAATTTCCCCCTTGCAGACACTATTGGAAACGGGGTCATTTTGTCTTGGTTTGGAATGTCTCAGGTGCTTTGGGTGAGATTTTGGGATATTTTCTGTGTCCTGCTCATTCTCTGCTGTTTCCACGTGGGTTGGTGTTCACCTGAGCCTTGCAAACAGCTTTGGGGGCCTTGACAGTTGATATTTGGGAACTCAAAAGAAAGGGAAAAACCCCAATAATGATAATCCCACCCCAATAATGACAAAAGCCACAAGCACTTTCCTGCTGCCAGTCCCTCTCCATCTCCATGTGGTAACCCTTGGACTCTGGGCTGTGTCCAAGTGGAGATCCATGCCATTCCCACACTCCCACCATCCCCATCCAGATGGGATCCTTCAGGGAAGAAATAACAGAACAGGGCAACAAATAAAGAGTAATGTAAAATTTCACTTTCTCCTGTCTTCCCAAAGCAACACCTCCTCCAAAAAATGGTCCCAGAAAGCAGCAGTACATCCAGATGCTGCAGGAAACATCTCCACTTTCTGAGTTTTGGGTTTTTGGAGGGGTTTTCTCCGAGGTTTTAGGATTCAATTGCTGGTTCCTTGTGAAAGCTGGGATGCCTTGGTGTACTCTGCTCCCTGGTAGGGTCTGTGTAACACCCAGGAGCTGTTGTCTACATTCCAAAGAGGTTTAAATAAAGGATAAATCTATGTATACATATATGTTATAATGGAATATCTCCAGGAATTAACTGCCTCAGTAAAAAAAAAAAAAAAACAAAAAAATCCAAAAATAAGGAAATTTTTTTTTGTTTTCTTTTGGTTTTACACATTTTTTTAAGCTGATAAACTTAAAAGAAGTTAAAAAAAAAAAGAGATTGTTATATTGTGCTGTTCGACTATTTTCCAACGTGTATTTTCATATAATTTATATTTTTTAAAAGTGGGAAAAAAAAGTTTAAAAGTGAGATTTAAAAAAAAAAAAACAAAAAACAAGGAAAAAGCAGGTGCTTTTTTAAAAAACCTGAGCTGAGGTAGCTTAGAGATGTAGCGATGTGTGTGTGTGTCCGTGTGTTGTGTCTGGTCCTGTTTGGTTTTTTTTAAAGGATTCAAAAAAAATAAAATCCCTCCTCCATTGAATTCCTAGAGAAGGAGGGGATTGGTTTTGTTTTAATTGCTGATGCTGGCACATCATTTTGCTGGAGAGTTTTTTATATATTGTAGCCTTATTTCATATCGTATTTTAAACCATGTGAAATTAAAAGAAGAATAATTCCTAACCCTCGGTGTCCATGTGATTATTCATTGCCTTTCCTCTTTAGATTTGAGGCAGAAAGTGGGAAAACAAAAAAATGTAGAAAATCCAGCAATTTCTCTGTTTTCCCCACGATTGAAGTTGGGGTTTTATGGGAAAGAAGGGCCTGGCTGACATCGTGGTGGGGTGATGCTCCCCACGCTCCCTCTCACTTTGGGATCATGGATCCACACCCCAGGCTCCCCAAACCCTCTTTGATCCTAAACCCTCACTGGGAGCGTGGGGTATCTGTGGTTCACCAGTCCAAATGAGCTTTGAGAGGGGAATTTCCCTCAGCAGGATCTCGGGTGATGGGTGTGGCCACCCCTGCAGGTCTGTTCCAGACTGCAATGCAAGATGTTTTCAATTACCATGTGTATGGCAGATAACCTTTGTCAAGTGGGCAGTTTGCCTTATCTCTCTCTTTGAGTGACCACAATCACTCCTCCCTTGGGAGGGGACATCTGCTGATAACAGACTATTGAATGTCACTGCATGGCTGATAAGAACTACAGCATCCCATTGGGAGATGTGAGCCCAGAGGGAGGAGCCAAGCATTGCTACCCAGATACAATCCAGAGGTTCTGAGACACCAGCACGGCTTTCTCCACTGGATTCCCCAGAGGAACAGCAGCTGCCTCTCCTTGCACTGGATCTTCAGAGGGAGAATACATCCTTCTCTACAGGATCCCTGCTCCAGCAGAACCACCCCTGACACTGCAGGAGGGCTGAGCCACAATTCCAGTGGGACTGCTGCCAACACCCTGACCCACAGGGTGTCAGGTTGGGCTCTGACTCTGTCAGTGTTGTTCTAGAGTACTGCATTGTTTATTTTATCCTTTTATTTTCTTCCCTAGTAAAGAACTGTTATTTCCTGCTCCCATATTTTAGCCTGAGAGCCCCTTAATTTCAAATTTATAGCAATTCAGAGGGGTGGGGAGGGTTTACATTCTCTGTTTCAGGGGAGGCTCCTGCCTACTTAGCAGACTCCTGTCTTTCCAAACCAAGACAAGGTCCCATGGCCACCAGCAGGAATTTGTGCTGGGAATTCTCTTTCCTCCTGGAGACCTCGGGCTGGGGCCCATGGGGAGGAGAAATCCACCTTGGTCCTCTCCATGTCCTTCACCACTGTGCTTCAGATCCTGGTAATAAAGCACCTTTGGATCCATTATGGAATATCCTGGGTTGGAATGGTATCTTGGGTTTGGAGTTTTCCTGTTCTGTTTTGGTGTGCAGCTTTTAGCTTTATATTCAGTGTTACTGGGATCTTCTCACAAGGTGGTGGAGACAAAACAATCCCATTCCAGCTGGAGACTCGAGGACAATCCCTTCAAACTTCCGGCCCAAAGCATAAACAACATGAGAAGAGGAAGGCGGGCAAGCAAGCAAGGAAGAGGAAACTTCATCATCTGAAGCTGTTAATTGGGCAGTAAACTCCTGTATGCAAATGGACTAAAATCTATAACAATGGGAGATCTTGTGACCAAGAACTCTCTTGCTCCCATCTTGGAGCCATCTGGACAGAGCCAGGACTGTGGCTCTGGTGGTGCCTGGATGGTCTCTGAAAGCACCTCAATAAAAATCCACTTTATTCCTCTGAACTCCATCCAGCCTCTGCTCCAGCTCCCTAAGGCATCAGGAAGGAGTCATAAAGACTCCAACTCCCAAGCCTGCACAGGAGTTGGGATGGTTTCCCAGGGAATTTTGTGCTGGCTCTGGTGTTTCCTTGTCCTCATCGAGTAAGGAGGAAAACAGTGCTGTGCCCAGCTGGATTGGAGCCTGAGCCTCTGGAAGTGGTGATTAATGAATCCAGCATCTGGGGACATCCGTGGGCCAGGAGCTGATGCTGATCCATAAAATTCTGCGTGAAGGGAAGTTCCCAAGGCACACCTGTGACGCTGGATTGGCTGAGTCAGCAGGGCTGGGGTCAGAGCATTGCTCAGGAATGTGACACTGGAACAGTCACCACAACCAGAGGAACAGCAGACAAGGCACGGGGGGATGCGGATGCAGGATAAGGAACTCTCTCCATTTATAACAACAGGGAACAACACCCTGCGGTACGCAAGGATGGGGAATCCTGATGGTCCTCACGGCAGCCGGGGCACTCCCGAGCCGATCCCCGAGCTCGGAGAGGATGGAGCCGAAGCGGGGACAGCCCCGGGCCAGCCCCCAGCCCGCTCCATCCATCCATCCATCCATCCATCCATCCATCCATCCATCATCCATCCATCCCCGCAGCGCGGAGCTCCGGGTGGGACTCGCTGGTCCCGGCGCGGCTTCTCCATCGCAGCGGGAGCGCCGGGGCTCCTGCTCGGCTGTCCCGGGAAAATCAACATCCAGCGGCTCCTTTCGCCTCCTTTCGGCTCCTTTCTGCTCCTTTGTGCTCCTTTCTGCTTCTTTCCTTTCCGGAGGCTCTACTGGGGGAGCAGCCAAGCCCCAGAGGGGTGAAGGTGCCGCAGCTCTCGGGTTTTTCCCTCCTTGCAGAACCCGGGGACGCCGCAGGTTCCTCTCCCCGCAGCTCGAATCCCGCATTCCGCAGGGATTTCAGCCTGAGGAGCGTTCCTGCTAAAAGCACCCATTAAAAGCGCCCATTAACGGCCCCGCGTTAATTATTAACCCCATTAACCGTGCCTTGCTCCCCCAGAGGAAGCCCGGGGGGCACACGGAGCAAATGTCCCTCCCGATGTCCCTGCCCTGTCCCCACCTCTCGTTTCCCCAAGGTCCCCATGCCACCAGCGGCTGCAGTGAGATTTGGGATGGGTATGTGGAGACTGGGAGGGAACCGCAGCTTTTCCCATGGAAAAAAACATCACAGCCACAGCTCTGATATCCCAAAATCCATCCATCCCCTTTGCAGCATCCTGCAACCAGGCTTCTAATAAAAACCATGGGAATTTGAAATCATAGAATGTAATATTATAGATAAACATTATATAAATTACATAATAAAAACATGGGTATTTGGAATCATAGAATATAATATTATAGATAAATATTATATAAAGTATATAATAAAAACATGGGAATTTGAAATCATAGAATATAATATTATAGATAAATATTATATAAAGTATATAATAAAACATGGGAATTTGAAATCATAGAATATAATATTATAGATAAATATATGAATTATATAAAAAAAAACCATGGGAATTAGGAATCATAGAATATAATGATGATATGTGATTCTGTGATATCCTATAATATTATATCCTATAATATTATAGCATATCACAGAATCACAAGTTTGGAAGAGACCTTCAAGATATAACTATTCATAGAATATAATTATAGAATATAGAATATAGAATATAGAATAGAATAGAATAGAATAGAATAGAATAGAACAGAATAGAATAGAACTATTCAGGTTGCAATTCAGGCTGCTCCAAGACCTTTGAGTCCAATCATTTTGTGGAATCATGCAATGATTGAGCTTCATGATAGAATTGAGCTGGAGGAAGGGGTTTGCTGGGAGTGATGTCTTTCCCAGTCTGTGTGAGGAATTGCACCTGGAGGAGGATTTTTCTGGTCTGTTGGCTGCTGTGAGGCTGCTCAGGTGTGGGATTGAACAGAGCCAGAGCAAGCAGAAGGGTTTTCCCAGACTCCAGCATATGATTGTCCAGGGATGCACACATGCAACAGTGCAGGGGAGCAGGAGGCAGCGTCTCCTGAGGGATCCCTGTGAGATGGAGAGGATTTCTGGGCTGGAATCCTGAGCTGCTGCTCCAGGGGGAGACCAGTGAGAAAAAGTGACATCTTCAGGTTGGTGTCTTGAAATGAGACATTGAAACTGGTGTTTGAGGGACACTGAGATGGAAACAGGAACAGGAATTGCTGAAGGCTGAAGTGAGCGAAGGGCTCTGGAAATCCCTGAGATCCTGGGGAGGTGGAAGGAGGCAATGGAAGAGGAGGGGGATGAATTTAAGGGGACCAAGCAGAGGGATGCAGAGGGAGAGGGGGGAGAAGAAGGATGGGGTGCTGAGCAGCAGGGGATGAGCTTGGCTCCTTCCTGGGTGATGATTTCTGGGTGATCTTCATGATCCCTCCCAAGCCAAACCATCCTGTGATTCCCTGTGGTGTGAGCACACCCCTGGACACATCCTGCTGCTGGATCTGGGAACAACAAGCGCATCACAGCAGGCAATGAGATTTGGGCTGCTGGGAACCACTGGGACACCTTTGGTGCTCATTCCCCCTCCAGAATGGAGATTTAGGGCTGCTGGGAGGCACTGGGACAGATTTGGGGCTGCTGGAAGACACTGGGACACCTTTGGCACCCACTCCTTGTCCATAATGGAGATTTGGGGCTGCTGGGAGGCACTGGGACACCTTTGGTGCTCATTCCCTCTCCAGAATGGAGATTTAGGGCTGCTGGGATGTACTGGGACACTTTTGGTGCCCATTCTCCCTCCCAAACGGAGATTTGGGCTGCTGGGAGGCACTGGAACACCTCTAGTGCCCATTCCCCCTGCTGAATGTAGATTTAGGGCTGCTAGGAGGCACTGGGAGGCACTGGGACACCTGTAGTGCCCATTCCCCCTCTAGAACTGAGATTTGGGGCTGCTGAGAGGCACTGGGACACTTTAGGTACCCATTCCCCCTCCCAAATGCAGATTCAGGACTGCTGGGAGGCACTGGGACACCTTTGGAGCCCATTTCCCCTCCAGAACTGAGATTTGGGGCTGCTGGGAGGCACCGGGACATCTTTAGGGCTGCTGCTTTAGTGCTGGGAGGCACTGGGACAGATTTGGGGCTGCTGGAAGGCACTGGGACACTTTTGGTGCCCATTCCCCCTCCCAAACGGAGATTTGGGGCTGCTAGGAGGCACTGGGACACCTTTGGTGCTCGTTCCCCCTCCAGAATGGAGATTTAGGGCTGCTGGGATGTACTGGGACACTTTTGGTGCCCATTCCCCCTCCCAAACACAGATTCAGGGCTGCTTGGAGGCACTGGGACACTTTTGGTGCCCGTTCCCCTGCCGGGCTGGCCGTGCTGCCGTGGGATGCCGGGGTTGCCTGTCGCAGTCAGCACTTTCCGCTGTTTGCTTTCCTCCCCCGGCTCCCTCCCGCCGAGCCCCGGCCTCTGAACCTCGTCCAACAGCAACTTCGGGCTCTTCCAGCGCCTTTCCCCGCTGCCGGCAGCGCGGCCGTCCCCTGGCCCGGCTTGAAAGGCGCTCCCACAATGGGCCTTTGTGCCAGGCTGCTCCCGAGGGCAGCAATTCGAGACTGAGGGACACGGACAAACAGCCTGAGCCGGAGGGCATGGTGGGCAGCTCGGGCCAGGGCTGCTGCCCCGAATTCTGCATTCCTGGGGAAGGGATGCTCCCCAAAATGTGGCATTCCCGGAAAGAGGATGGTTCCCGAGTTCATGGGATGCTCCCCAGGATGCTGCATCCCTGGGGTAGGGATGATTCCCAAAGTGTGGCATCCCTGGAAAGAAGATTGTTCACAAGAGTTTCTGGGATGCTCCCTAGAATTTTGCACCCCTGGGGAAGGGAAGCTCCCCAAACTGTGTCATCCCTGGGAACCCAAGAATCAATGGGATGCTCCCCAGGATGCTGCATCCCTGGGGAAGGGATGCTCCCCAAAATGTGGCATCCCTGGAAAGAGAATGGTTCCCAAGAGTCCTGGGGATGCTCCCCAGGATGCTGCACGCCTGGGGTAGGGATGATCCCCAGGATGCTGCATCCCTGCAGAAAATGGTCCCCAAAGTGCTCACCAATAATTCCTGCCCAGGAGGGTTCCCCAGAATTCCCCATCCATCAAAGAACGATGGATGCTTCCTAAAATTCTGCATCCTTGGGGTAGGGGTACTCCCCAGAATGCTGCATCCCTGGGGTGAGAATGCTCCCCAAAGGTTTGCATCCCTGGGGTCAGGATACTGTCACAGCCGATGTATCCCTGGGCAAGGACACTCCCCAAAATCCCGCATCTCTGGGCTTGGGATACTCCCCAAAATCCTGCACCCATCAAAGAAGGATGCTCCCTAAAACCTTCATCCCTGGAGTGAGGGTACTCCCCAAAATTCTGCATCCCTGGGGTAGGGTTGCTTCCTGAGATGTTGCACCCCTGGGTGAGAATACTCCCCAAAATTCTGTATCCCTGGGGTGAGGATGCTCCCCAGATGCTGCATCCCCCTCGTGCCTTCAGCATCATTTTGGGAAGGAAGGAGAACACTCCCAGCCTGGTCACGCTGAACTGAGCTCATCTTTTCCTTCAGGCAGGGCTATCTTTCCATGGGGTAAATTTCCCAATTTCCCATTCCCTGAGCTTGTCTCGCCCTTGATGGACCCAGCAGAGCCTCTCCCTCCTCCTCCATGCTCATTCCTCGACTGCCTCCCCACACCCCCCTCTCCTCCATCCCTTCTCCATCCCAACCTCCCCTCCCTCCTGCGGGGCTCCTCCCGGCACGGTGGGAAAGGCCCGGCAGGAGCGGTGCCGTGGATTTCAGCCCCCATTCATGACATTTCCCAGCTGGAAAGATCGAGGAGAAGGCAGAGCCATTGGCCTTGGCCGGGGCAGACCACCGAGGTGCCCAGCACAGACCTGCAGCGAGCCCCCAGCTCCCAGCCCAGATCCAGGGCTGGAATGGAGCTGGGACAGGCTGGGAATGCTGGAGGGGAGAGCAGAGCCTGCTCAGCCCCAGCCCTGCCAGAGAAGGGTTTGTTTTGGACCAGGGAATCATCCTCTGCAAGAAAAAAAAGAAAACTAAAATTGCCCACATTGAGATTTTTCTTTGGGGTTTTTATGTTTTTCCCTTTCCCTGTCCTGGTTGTTCCTGCAAAATTCCCATCTCTGTCCTCCTGCTGGGGGCTCTGCTCCAGGGGGAGAATCCTCTGCTGAATGAACCCAGAAAGCCAAACAGGGGATCTGGCAGCAGGAAAAGGCTTTGCTCCCTGTCTGAGGGGCACGAGGAGCTGGCAGGGATCCCCCAGTGCAGGTCTGGGATTCAGGATCTGTGACTTGGGGAGCTCTTGGCAAGTTTGGCCTCTTTCACCATCTTTGCCTCAGTTTCCCCAAGTGCAATCCCAGATCCCAAACCTTCCCAACCTGCCTGAAACACTGGGGTGAACATTGGGGTCCCTGTTTGGGACTGGGATGGGGTGGGATGGGATGGGAGGGGAGGGGTGGGATGGAACAGGATGGAATAGCTGCTCCTTCCAGCCCCACCACCACTTTGATGTTTCATTTTTCCAATCCCCTGAATCCTCAGCCAGGATCTAGCCAGCACAGCAGAATAAACCCATTCCCCCATTGCTGCCACCTTTCCCCACCTCTATCCCAGACATTTCCCAGGAAAGTGGGATGGAGGACACTGGGGATGGTATTTGGGGTTTCCCTGGAGACACCACACCCCAAACCTGGGAGCTGGGACCATCAGGATCCTGTGGGAAGCCTGGTGGGATGCCCTGCCCAGAGAGCTCACGGTTTGAGCTGTGAGCAGCCCTTGCAAGGGGTTCTGTGTTCCCAAACACCTCCCAAAGCTTCCCTAGGAACATGGGGAACATCAGCATGGAGGATCTAAAGTGAACCTGGGACATTTTGGACCTTAATGATGTGCAAAAGCTCTGCAGAGCCCCATCCAGCTGGATCCCTCCTGCTCTTCTGGGGTCAGGACTCTGGCAATGTGGTTGGTGACAGTGGCTGCACCTTGGGGACAGTAGAGGAGACCCATGTCCCCATCCTGTGCCCCAAACCTGGGATAAGGTGACCCTTGGGGCCTGACTGAAGGTGTTTGCAGCACCTGCTCCCAGCTCCCTGCCAGCTCCTCTTTCCAAACACCTCCAAGCTCTTCCCTTCAGCACTGCCCACTCTGGCCAAGTGGAAATTCCTCCTTGGAGGAGAACTCCCCATAAATCACTGGGATCTGCATCACCATGCTGGGTTTTCATCACAAAATCCCCCCAGAAAATAGCAAATGGGGGAAATCTCACTCTCAGCACGCAGCTGGCACAGCCCTGGTTTGGCTTCTCCCTCCCCATGAAACCCAGCCCTGTCCCAGTGCTGGCACAGGGTGGGATGGATGTTTATTTTTCTCTTTCCCCCTTTCTGGATCCAGGGGTTGCTCCTGTGAGGTCCCACTTTCATGGCAGAGCCAATTCCTGATGATAAAAATAGAAGGCAGAGGCTTCCTGCCAGCGAGGGAAAGAGGAGAAAAGGAAAGAAATGCCAAATAAATGAATAAACGTGATAGAGTGGCACTCACGGAGCTGCAGGAGGATTCGAGGATCCAAGAAACTTCTGGCTGGGTGGGATCAACACAGGAAAAGAGATCAAATGGAGAGATTTTGTCACCATCCTTGGGTGACGTAGGGGAAAACCCCTTTGCTGGTGTGCAGCAATGGATTTATTCCCTTCAGAGTGAATCCAAACCCTCCAGCCCTTTCCCAGCTGCAGTTGTAAATCTGTGCCCTGCTGACCTGTTCAAGGGCTGTGCCAAGTGCTGGTCTGGGATGTGCCAAAGGGTTTGGATCCCTCAGTGCCCACCCAGCCTGCTGTGGGTTCTGTGGGGGGCCAGCAGCTCCCCCAGGGCCCCTGGGACCCCCAGAACCCAGGGGTGCCTTTCCAAGGGCTGAATGAGATGTGGGAGCCCCTGTCTGGGGCTGCCTGGGGGTTTGTAGTGTTTTGGGAAGATCTGTCATGGAATCCTTGAGAGGTTGTGTTGGAGGGGACCTTAAAGCTCATCCCATTCCACCCCCTGGCACGGGCAGGAAATTCCAGGGGTTTAATGTGTACATTAAATTGTGTAATTTATTACATAAATAGAATCGAAATATTTAAATTTAAATTAAAAATTAAAAATAATTATCAATATTATTAATTTCTTAATTTATTATTAATGATACAATTATCTATCCCATTATCCCAGGTTCTCCAACCCCCTCCAGCCTGGCCTTCACTTCCAGGGGTTTAATGTGTACATTAAATTATGAAATTTATAAAATAAATATAATTTAAATTTAATTAAAAAATAAAAAATAATGATTAATATTATTTATTTATTTATTATTAATTATGTAATTATTTATCCCATTATCCCAGGTTCCAACCCCCTCCAGCCTGGCCTTGCTCACTTCCAGGGTTTTAATGTGTACACATCCTTATCTCCCCAGTAAAACAGGGAAAATAACCAAAAAATGGTGCCTGGTCTCACAGCTCTGCCAATATAATTGTGATTTTGGGGCGAAAATCAGGGAATGTGAACCCGGAGCAGCAGGAGCATCCCAGAGCTGGGACAGCTTTTGGGCTCCAACTGCACCAATATTTACAGCCCAAGTGGAAGAAGTGCAAAATTGGCAGCAGTTCAGGAGTGAATGAGGAAAATTATTGGAATGAGGCTCTGGGAGCTCCATTTCTCTCCCTGTGTGTTGGGAAGGATTTATCCCTTTCACAATGAGGAAAGGAAATGCGGCCATGAAGGGTTGGGAGGCAAAAACTGATCAGTGAACAAATACAGAGTGGGCAATGAGGAACAGACAGAGAGCGCAATGAGGAAGGTGTTAATTGGTGAGGTTCATTAAGCTCTGGAAGGGTTTGCTCACGAATGCTGTGGCTTATTTGGAGCCTGGGGCTCGTTTTTGTTCCTCACCCCCCAAACACGTTCTGTAGCTCAAAGAAATCATTCCTTGCAACAGGACACAGCAGCTCCTTGCAGGGATCCCATCTGGATGCCAAGGCTGAGGTGCTGACAACAAACTTGGGATTTTCACACAGGCTTTGGGAGAGTTTCTGCAACTGAACCTTATTTTGAGTTGGAAATGTACCTCAGTGCCAAAGGCAAATCCATTCTGAAGTGCTGCGTGAGACTGAGTGTCCAACATCAGAAGTGGAGCTGCTGGGGTGAGTCCAGAGGGGCCATGGAGTTGCTCCAGGGCTGGAGCCCCTCTGCTCTGGAGCCAGGCTGGGAGAGCTGGGGGTGCTCACCCGGAGAGGAGAAGGCTCCAGGGATACCTCAGAGCCCTTGCAGGGCCTGAAGGGGCTCCAGGAGAGCTGGAGAGGGACTGGGGACAAGGGATGGAGGGACAGGACACAGGGAATGGCTCCCACTGCCAGAGGGCAGGGCTGGATGGGATATTGGGAATTGTTCCCTGTGAGGGCGGGCAGGCCCTGGCACAGGGTGCCCCAGATCCTGGGGCTGCCCCTGGATCCCTGGCAGTGCCCAAGGCCAGGCTGGATGGGGCTTGGAGCAGCCTGGGATGGTGGAAGGTCCCACTGGAATGAGCTGAGCTTTAGGGTCCCTTCCAACCCAAAACACTATGATCCCACAATCCCTCCCTAATCCCAGGATTACCACCTTGTAGCAGTAGCAAAATGGGATTTTGCACATTCCCCTTTCCAACCACCTCGTGCTGCCCCAACCCAACCCAAAGCTGGTGCCCATCCCCAAAACCTCCCAACCTGAACCCAGAATTCCCGTCACAAGCAGCCAGGCCAGGAAGAGCTGGATCTGCCTTTGCCTGGTCACGGTGAATCATCCATGGTGGGGCTGTGCCAGCTGCTTGCTCAGCTACCAGTAAGGGGAGAAAAACTCCAGACAAACACAACAACTCAACAAAAATCTGTTTGCAGTTCCTCTCAGGAAGAGCCACTCTGTACACACAGGAAAACACGACGCTCTTTCTGTAGGAGCATTCCTGGTATCAGCCCAGGGATCTGTGCAGCCCTTCTTGAGAAAATTAGAAACCAGGAATGTGCAATTCCGACTGGGATGGCTTATGGAAATGACAAACAGAAACAGGACAAATCCAGGTTTGGTGTGTGGATTTAGAAATCTCAGCAGCTGCAGCGCTGGATTCCCCCTCTGTGAGCTTTGGGATTGTGGGAGAGGGGGAAACGAGCACAGGCTGCTCCCAGGAGTGGCACATTTATTGAAATTGGTTTAATAAACAATTTGGGTTGTGATTCGAACTTGTTTAACCACAGAAGAAAAGTTGAGAGGAATCACTTGGGGGTGGTTTGTGCCTGCCCAGGGTTTGCAGAGATCTGCAGGTGGGCAAACCATGACAGCATCCCTCTCCAGTGTGGAGATGGAGATGATCCCTTGGAGACAGGGGCTGGATTAGCTCAGGGATCTGCCTGCAAGAAGAATTTGAAGGATCTCACCCCAAATTGTCCTCCAGAGCTGTGTGTTGGGATGAGCCACATCCCTCCCTCTGGAGAGCCCATCCCACCTAGTGTCCCAGCCCTGCTGACAATTTTCTCAGACATTCCTTCTCTGCCTGGCCGCTCCTTGTTTGGGGTTGCTGTGACTCCAGAAGTAAACACAGGAGGTTCTGCTGGGGGATAAAAATGCTGTGTGGTTTTCCCTGCCGGACTTCTGTGTGCTCAGCTTCCAGATGCTCCAGAAGGGTCGGCGCTGGGACAGCAGTGGGGACATGGCCTGGGAAAAGCAGGGTTAAAGGCAGCCAGTGGGGTCCCAGAATTTCATGCCTGATGTTGGGAGCGGAGCTGATGGAGCTGTGGAGAGGGAGAGTGGGCTTGGCAAAGTGAAGGTGCAATGGGAAAGAATTCTGGTGTTCCATGTGCTTTCCTTGTGGATGATGAAGATTTTTCTGCAAAAGTGGATTTGTTCCAAAAGCACCAAATCAGGATCACAGAATCACAGAATAATGAGGTTGGAAGAGCCCTCTATGATCATTGGGTCCAATCTGTGCCCTAACACCTCCACTAGACTGTAGCACCAAGTGCCATGTCCAGTCTGTTTTAAACATGTCCAGAGGTGGTGATTCTATCATCTCCCTGGGAAGAGTGTTCCAGTACTTTATTATTCTTTTGGTGAAAAATTTTTTTCTAATATCCAACCTATTCCTTCCCTGATGTAGCTTGAGACTGTGTCACATCCTGAGGAGACCAGAAGTGCTGACAAACATAAGCTCAGTTTGTCTTCCCTGTTTTCCTAATAAAACACTGGAAGTTGTTGGAGACAGCTCAGTTCCTGGTTATTTCCTTGTCATGCTCTAGTGACACAGATAGGCCCAATCCTGGCATGTCCTGGTCTGTGCTGGACAAACCCTGTCCAGGAGCTCTATCTCACCCATGTGCAGCCACCAAAACCACAGGTATGGTCTCTGACTGGATCCTGAAGCCCCAGCACTGGGATGGGATGGGATGGGATGGGATGGGATGGGATGGGATGGATCCTGGGGTACTCCAAATGAGAAGTCCCATGGTGTCTTCCTGGGGATGGAATCTCAGCCTCCAGCAGATGCCGTTTTGGGAACATCCCTTGGAAAACCAGCCAGGGAGGACACCAAGAGATTTGCTTTTCCCTGGGAAAAGCAAAGTCTGGAGTAGGAAAGATGGGGCCCAATGAGTGGGAGTCCAGCACAGGGCCTCTGAGCTGGGAAGATCCCAGCCTGCAAGCAGGGCTAACCCAATACAGATTTCCATAGGAAATAACTCCAGGACACTTCCACCACAAACTATGCACTGCTGCTGCTGCTTGGATGAGTCCGTACAGCGTCAGCCGAGCTATTTTTTCCCCGTCCTCCCTTCCAAGCATTGTTCAAGGCCGCAGCCAACTGAGTGCCCTGGGAGAGAACTTTCCCAGCACTTTCCCTGTCTCGGGAACGACACGGCGGGAAGCAGACAGAGGTCTCGCCGAAGGCAGCGGGAAGCACACGGGGGTGTGGGGATATTCAGGAATGTGGTTCTGAGGAGGGAATGCCAGCTCCTCATCCCCATCAGCAGAGGGACAAAGCTGGGATCCCGTTGGTTGCTCAGCTCTGCACACGGAAGTGTGGGCTGGGCTGGGAAGCCAAAGCCTGGCTTGGGAGAGACAATATCCATGTGCATTCCAGGAAGGAGGAGGAACACGAGGGACTGTGACCTCCAGCAGGGCTGAACAGGCTAAGGCAGCCCCAGCTTGTTCTCCTGTTGCCAGCCGGATGCTGGGAGCAGTGGAATGTGTGCCCTGGAGTGCCAGGAGACTTTGTGTGCCCTGGAGACTTGAGCTGACACACAAAAGGAAAGCCTGAAAAAATTCTTCCTGGAAAAGGCAATAATCCCTCAAGAAAATTCTCCAGGCAACTAATGGGATTCCTGATAAACTCTCTGTAAAAATGTCTGCCTTCCATAGGAATTCTGGGATTGGCGTTACGAAAGAGGGGAAGGAATCAGCACAGAAACACAAATTGAGTGGGAGTAGAGGGGAAGACTTTGGTTTGAGCTGAAAAAATCAATTTTCTGGGAGTGGAGAGAAATCTAATGAAATCAAAACATGTTTTGATCAGCTCTCAAAAAAATTCCAGGATCTTTTTCTCCCAAAGGAGTCTATAACTGAAGAAGCTTTAGGAGTATGGGAAGAGGCACCCAGAGGGAGGGAAGAATGGATGGAAAAATGGATGGATGGATGGATGGATGGATGGATGGATGGATGGATGGATGGATGATGGATGGATGTGGGGATGGATGGGTGGATGGATGGATGGATGGATGGATGGATGGATGAGGGATGGATGATGGATGGATGATGGGTTCATCTCTCTGAGAAGAGGGAGGTGACCCAGCCAACCTGACAAGATTTTGTGGTGCAGGGCATTGCCAGTGATGTATACCAAGGTTTTGGAGATGCCTGGGAGAGATGGAATGGATGGATCCATCTGTCTGGGTAGGGAGAGGAGATTCAAAAAACCTGACCAGGCCTTGCTGGGGCAGGGCAAGGCCATCAACACATCCCAAATAATCCATGCACTTCCATGGCCTTGGGGCAGGGCAAGGCCATCAACACATCCCAAATAATCCATGCACTTCCATTACTCCTTGTCCATGTTTTTCTGGACAAGGAGTAATCCTGTTTCCAGGAGCTGCAAACAGGGCAATCTCATGGGATTTGAAGGCATTTTGGGGTTTTCCCCACAGGTCCAGGCTGGCTGGGATGAGGGCAGCAGGAATGAACTCCCTGAGGTCCCCTTGGCCCCTCAGCTGCAGCTGCCTTGGCCTGGAGCCCAGGAAAGGATTTATAGGGACAAGAGCAAAGGATAAATTTCACCTCTGGATTGCTGACAGCTGGAGCTACCTGGAAGAGAGAACTTCCTTTTTAATGCGCTGTTATTGGAACATCTGCTGGAGAAGGAGTTTGGGGAGCCTGGGCATTTCCTCCTGGGGCTGATCCAATGAATCCAGCATTGGGAAAGCCGTGAGCACAAGTAGGGTAACTGTGGGGGTGCCTCTAAGGTGCCTTTAGCAAGGGTGGTGGAGAGTTCAGCCTTCCCAGGGGAGATTTGGCAAGGATTGTCCAGCATTGCCTTCATCCCAGCTTTCCTGATTCCTCCTGAAATCCCCCATCCCCCAGGATTTGGGAGCAGCCAGCTGTGGTCTGTGGGAACGAAGGAAAGCAAATGAAAGTACAAGGAATAAAGTTGTATTTAGTGATGCTTTTCCCAGGAAGAGATTGAAGTTAGCTGGGAATCGCTGGGGGTGAGGAAGAGACTGGTCCTGGTGGAGGCTTCCTGGATTTTCCAGGATTTGTGGGCACACAGGGAAGAAGGAGAATGCTCTGATCCACTTTGCCATCACAAACTTCTCACCACCAGCCCTCCTCATATCCCAGCAGTGGCTTTCCCACAGAAGAACCCAGGATCTGAGCAGGGAGAAATCCTCAGCAGAGAGCAGGAAAACTGGGATCTGAGCAGGAAGAAATCCTGAGCAGAGAGCAGGGAAAACTGGGATCTGAGCATGGAGAAATCCTCAGCAGAGAGCAGGGAAAACTGGGATCTGAGCATGGAGAAATCCTCAGCAGAGAGCAGGGAAACTGGGATCTGAGCATGGAGAAATCCTCAGCAGAGAACAGGGAAACTGGGATCTGAGCAGGGAGAAATCCATGAGAGCAGGGAAACTGGGATCTGAGCAGGGAGAAATCCTCAGCAGAGAGCAGGGAAAATGGTAATCAGAGCAGGAAGAAATCCTCAGCAGACAGTAGGGAAAACTAGGATCTGAGCAGGGAAAATTCCTCAGCATAGAGAAGGTAAAATGGGAATCTGAGCATGGAGGAATCAAGAGAGAGCAGGCAAAACTGGGAATCTGAGCAGGGAGAAATCCTCAGCAGGGAGCAGGGAAAATGAGAATCTGAGCAGGGAGAAATCCTCAGCAGGGAGAGGGGAAACTGGGATCTGAATCCATGAGAACAGGGGAAACTGGGATCTGAGCATGGAGGATTCCTCATCAGACAGCAGGGAAAGCAGGGGTGCCCCAGCAGCTCTGGGGGTGCCCTGCCCTGCTCTCATCCTCCTGCAGAGCATCTCCCAAGCTCCTGCTGGAAACGTGACCCTGGCTGCCCTGCAGGAATGAAGGGGTTCACCAGAGCTGGTACCAAAATTCCCCAAATCCCCCAGCAGCGTGGAAGGCCTGGGATGTGAGCGTGGTCCCTGGCATTAATCACTGTAATGGAAACCAGAGCTGGCTCTGGGCCCACGCAGTCCAGGCAGCCCCTGCTGAGGCGTTGGGAAATTCACAGGCTGAGAATGGGCAGCAGGAGAAATTCCAGGCAGGGCTTTGATTTTTTTTTTTAATAAATTAAGTGGAATTTCAAAATTGGATAAACATAAAGGGAGTAAAAATAAAAACAGCAACAGCAAAATCGTCAGCGAGCTGCTGGGCCTGAAACTCCCTCCTCTTCCTCCTCTCCCACCCTTTTCACCTCCCTGGATTCCAATTCCCACTCCCTGCACAAAGTTCAGCTGGGATGGTGGGAGCAGGGAGGAAGAACCGTGGGGAAGAGAAAAGGACAGGAGGGACAGGGCTGGGAGCAACCTGGCACAGGGGGAGATGTCCCTGCCCATGGGACTGGAGAAGCTTTAAGGTCCCTTCCCACCCAAATCATTCTGGAATTCCATGATTCCATGTAAAGCCTCTTCTGATCCACCTGAGGAGGGGTTTCATGCCCTGGGGACCAAGGGGCATGGGTGGTGTCAGAACCACACCATCCTACAAGCCCTCAGTGACTCACACTGGGATTTATGGCTGGGCTTGGTCACCTTAGAGGTCTTTTCCAACGAAAGTAATTCCATGATTCTGTGATTTCAGGTGCTGCTGCTGGGCAATAAACATCTCATCCCAACCCCTTGGTCAGGAGAAGCAGAGATGCCACCCGGGGTGACAGGATTGTTTCTAAACCCTGGCTTCTGACCCTTCTCCATCCCTGGGCACCTCACATTTGGATTTTTCCACTTCTCAGGTGGGATGAGCTGAGGTAAAGATTGCTGCAAGTGAATGGATCACAGGAAAACTTAGGAGAGAAGGATCCTTGAAACACTTAATGAGCCTTGACTTAATTATCTCCTCTCCCCACTCTCTAGGAATTGGTTGGAAGATGATGGGGAGAGAAATCTCTCCAGAATTTTATTGGGTGATGCCAAAACGTGAAAGAATTTTTTTCAAATCAGTGTCCAGAATCATTTGGAGTCACTGGGATGTTTTGGAGCATCAGGGCATGACATCCAAACAAAGAAAATTGCAATCAGGGAAAAAATCCACTCCAGCTCCCCCATCCTCCCTCCTGCAGCTTTTTCCCACCAGAAGAAACTTGGATGTTTTATAGAACTGTTTAATAATGTGATGACAATCCCAGCCCCTGCTGCAGCCTCAGGCTGATCCCTGGGGGATTCTGAGCTCCAACCAGCTCCAGAAACCCTGGTCCTTCCTCCTGGAGGAGATTTCCCTCCAGTAGAGTTTTCCATAGAGGAGAGGGGGAATTTTCCCTTTTTCTTTACATTCTTGCTTCTGGGACATCACACGTGGGGGTGGCACATGGAAATGTCACTTTAAACACTGGAATTTTTGTTAAACTCATCTGGGCAGCAAGTTTTAGCATGTCCCAGAGATAAACAGGGAAACTGAGGCACACAGTGCTGTATTCCCAGTGATGCTCCTGGGAAAAAGGGAAGAGGGATTGCCCCTCCTTTTTATTTTTGCTGTCACCCTCTCTTTCCCAATAATATGACAAAAAGAGGCTGAAAATCTTCTGTTTAATCAGAGCTTCATTCTTGAAGCTGCCCTGAAAGCAGAACTTGGTGTGTTTGCCTTATCCCAGCACCCAGAGCCTCCCCAGGGTCGGGGCTGTGTTTATCTGGGATCTGACAGAAATGTGGGGCAAAGCCCAGCAGCTTCTGCCCACGCATGGCAGCGCTGAAAGGCTCCTCCATCCCAGATGGATGCAATTAGGGGCAGGCAGCAGAGAAAATATTCCACAGGTGCTGTGGGACCTTCATGGAAACTTCAGACGCTGCTTTTCCCAGAGCTCCCCATCCCAATGTCCTGAATTATGGCTGTTTTCCCATGTGTGCATCCCAGCCTGGGGTTAGGAAACACTTGGATGGCGCTGGAGGAGATTTTTATCTTTTTTCCCCTTCTATCTTCTGCTTCTTTTCCCCATTTTATGCCTAGCTCCCCCCCAAAAAGGTTTTCTTAGATTCCCCTCAGTTTTCACAGGTTTGATCCCAGATGTGCAGCCAAGCACCTCCCTCACTACCCTGAATTCCTTTCTCTGGTACCTCTCTCCCCTCATAACTTTGAAATAAGCCTTTTTTTTCCCCAGTTATCCTACATGGATAAAAAATGCCAAGTTTTTGCAAGGAAAGCACCACAGGGAGGCTCTGGTCACTGCTGGCCGTGAGAACTGGGGCTTTCAGGAGGCAGTTTTTGACTGGTTTATTTGATTTATTTTCCTTCAGTGGATGCAAAGTGAGTGGGGCAGCCTTGCTCCATGTGGAGAACATCCCACGTGTCCATGGGCAGCAGCTTTGATTTTGGCCAGGGTTGTGTGAAAACTTGCATGAAATTCCCTGTCTCGTTCCCAGGACCTGAAGGGGAAGGCAAAATCCAATCTTGCTCTGTTTCCCCACCTTAAAAATGATACCAATAATAACTTCTCAATGTTTTTTGGGGTTTTTTTTGGCAGAAGGGATCCCCATGTTTAGATCCAGGGCTCAGAGCTGAACAGCACCATGGAAAGAATGGAAGGATGGGGAAAATAATAGCAAAAAAAGGTGGGGACAGTTTTTTTTTTTTTTATGGCCATGCACACAGCACAGCAAATTCCCAATTTTTGCAGGGGCAGGAGGAGCCAGTTTTTGTCCCTGCCGGTATTTTTAGGAGCTCTCTGCAGTCACTGGGCCCTGTGTCCTGGTGAGGACACTGGTGACAATGCCCCATGCCCGGGGTCACCTCCTGAGGGCAGGGCCACACTGGGAGCTCTGTTTGCCATCTGCTCCTGCTCTCTGTGCCCTCGGGGTCAGCAGCACTGCTCCCCTTTCACCCAGGAACAGGGACAGCAGCAGCCTCCCCTCCATTCCCCACGAGGAGCTCTGGGGTCAGAATGGGCTCCAGCCCTCACGGGAGGTCACTAATTTGGTGCCCTTTGGCCTCTGATCCCAAAAAGAGCAGCTCTGCCCATCAGGGAGGCATCACCACTCCAGTGCATGGCTGAGCCTCGTGGCATCCCCCTTTCCTCCAGGAATTTGGGGTCCAGCAGCCAAATTTATGCTGAGTGTGGAGATGCTGGGCTGCAGCACAAGCTCAGCCCCGTAGAAGCCTCCAAAGAATCTCCACAGCAGCTTCCAGAAGCCTGTAGGGAACCCTCTGACTCTTCCCTGCTAAATGGAGGGTTTGGTTCCTTGTCAAAGTGATCAGCTCTCCTCATTCCAATAAAATGGCTGAGAGGTGATGGAATCTGGTCCTCAAAGGAGCTGTGGGGATGGAGATTCTGCAGCAGCAAAGTTTGGTGCCCTCTGATCCCAAAAAGAGCAGCTCTGCCCATCAGGGAGGCATCACCACTCCAGTGCATGGCTAAGCCTCGTGGCATCCCCCTTTCCTCCAGGAATTTGGGGTCTAGCAGCCAAATTCATGCTGAGTGTGGAGATGCTGGGCTGCAGCACAGGCTCAGCCCCGTAGGAGCCACCAGAGAATCTCCACAGCAGCTTCCAGAAGCCTGTAGGGAACTCTGTGACTCTTCCCTGCTAAATGGAGGGTTTGTTCCTAGTCAAAGTGATCAGCTCTCCTCTTTCCAATAAAATGGCTGAGAGGTGATGCAATCTGGTCCTCAAAGATGTAAAGATATAAAGGCCAAAGGGATTTGGGCTGGAGATTCAGCAGCAGCAAAGTTCATGGCCTGGGAGCTTTGGGGTTTTTACATGAAACCACCCCAAAATGTCAGGAAATTTTCTTCCCTCCTGTCCTGTGTGTGGATTTCACCTCCTGCCTTACTGAGCACCCCCAGGTGAGGACAGTTAGGTCCCTGTGGGCACCTCCAGGCTGGGGCAGGAGGATGGAGCATCCCTGGGAAATCCAGCACGTGGTTTTAATTCTCCTCCTGCTCCAGAGAGAAAAGGAAGCCCAGGAGATTTATGGGCTCCCTGTTCTTCCTGCAGGTTTATAAATAGCCTTTCTCAGGTGCTGGGCACATGGGGGCCTTGGGGGAATGCCGAGAGGGATCAAAGCAGCACCGGGTCCCTCCTCCTCTCCCCGTGTCTGATCCCTGCTCCACCTCCAAAGGGCCACAGAAACCTCTCTGCTCCACACTCGGGATTCACTGGGGTGGTTTTGTTGCCTGAAATCCCAAATGAGCCCTTTCTGGAGCAGCAGGACTCCCCCTGGCTTGGAGGTTTGCCCTGGGAAGTTCAGGGTATCTCAGTGCTGTGGGGGAGAGGGAGAAGCTCCATGAGCCCCCAGGAGGGGACCCCACCTCACACTACTAAAAGGGTCTCTGGGTAGAAGCAAATCAGCTCTGGGAACTACAAATAAAGCAAAATATGTAAAAAAATAAACCCAAGGAAGCTGATTCCACATCATCATTGCACAGAAGTAGGTCAATAACTCTGTCCATAACTTTGGGGTTTAGCATTAATTTTCACTTGAAATAAAATTTATAATTATAACTGAGATGTTTTCCCAGTATTTTTTTAAGCTGAAAGTTTTTTAGTTCTAAAAGAAAAGCTTAATTTGCCAATGGAAAGTTGAACCCCACTCACAACCAATTGCTTCAGGAGAGGACAGGGAGAGGTGGGGAAGGCAGAGAGGGAAAAAGGGTTTTGAAAAAGTGAGGAAAATAATTTCTATGGTTTTGTTCATTCCTCTTTTACCTGAATTTCTGTGTCCTTCATTACAGCACCCAGCTTCTTTGGGAGGCTGGAAGGCAACACCTGGCTTTTCCAAGGAGCTGTTGAAGTGAATTCCCAGGAAAGGGAAAAGCAGATTATTTATACCAAAAAGTAAAAGCCTCTAAGGACCCTTTGCAAAAAGAAAACAACAACTTCAAACCACACAGAGGTCAGGTTTTAAGTGACATTTCTAACTTGAGCTCTGGCTTTGAAACACCACCAAATTCCCCCCAAAACACTCAGGGTCACCAGGACAAACCTGGGAGATGCCACCAGAACACAAACCCAACCCATGGGTGGGGACAAAACTCCTGAAAACTCTCTGTGGGAAAAGTCCCAGCAACCCCAGGAAAGTGTGGTGCCAGAAAAAAGCTGATTGATGGTTTTCTGACAACTTTTCATGCTTTTTAGGGAAAGGAACATTTTTCCCCAGTGCTTTTTAGGACAAAGAGTTTTCCCCTAAATGCTTTTTAGGGCAAAGGAATATTTCTCCCCAGTGCTTTTTAGGAGAAATTGAGTTTTCCCCCAGGGCTTTTTAGGGAAAGGAGGCCTTTTCCCCTCAATG
This sequence comes from Melozone crissalis, assembly GCF_028551555.1. NCBI lineage: Eukaryota > Metazoa > Chordata > Aves > Passeriformes > Passerellidae > Melozone > Melozone crissalis. The sequence goes on along the minus strand of NW_026535896.1, from coordinate 3,321,038 downwards.
CCTTTTAGGAAAAAGGGAATTTCCCCCAGTGCTTTTTAGGGAAAAGGAATTCTCTTCCAATGCTTTTCAGGGAAAGGGAGTTTTCCCCCCAGTGCTTTAAGGGCAAAGGGATTTTCCCCCAACGCTTTTTAGGAAAAGGGGCATTTTCCCCCAGTGATTTTTAGGGCAAAGGGAGTTTTCCCCCAATGCTTTTTAGGGAAAAGGGAGTTTTCCCCCAATGCTTTTTAGGGAAAAGGGAGTTTTCCCCTTACGTTTTTTAGGGAAAAAGGAGTTTTCCCTTAAAGGCTTTTAGGGAAAAGAGAGTTTCCTCCCAAAGATTTTTAGGAAAAGGGGCATTTCCCCCCAGTGCTTTTTAGGGAAAAGGGAGTTTCCCCTCAATGCTTTTTAGAGCAAATAAGAGTTTTCCCCCAATGCTTTTTAGGACAAATGGATTTTTTTCCCCCAGTGCTTTTTAGGGAAAGGAACATTTTCCCACAATCCCTTTTAGAACAAAGGGAATTCACCCACAATGCTCTTTAGGGAAAAGGGGGTTTTCCCCCAGTGCTTTTTAGGGAAAAGGGAGTTGTCCCCCAAGGCTGGAGCTGGGGAATATTTCTCTTTCCCTGCTGCCAGCAATTATCACACGATCCTTATCTCCCATTAAGGAGTTACAAACACGGCTGGGGCTAATCCTCCTCCTGCCCTGCAGCACCCAGGGACACCCAGCCCAACCCAAGATAACATTTTCCGTGGGGAAACAGCTTCCAGAACGGCTGATGGCAAAATTGTGCCAGGATTAACCTTTCCAGACCCCTCTTGGAGTTTGGAAAGTGCTTGGGGATTTTTTTCTCGGATATGTCAGGCCCAGGAATAAATAGATGAGAGAAGTTTTCCAGCACTGGATGATTCAAATCTCCTTCCCTTCTGCTTACAAAGGGGTTTTTTAGGGATTTTTTTTTTTTTTTTTTTTTTTTGCAGATGCCTTTCCTGATTTCAGTGCAGATTCTCAGCAGAGGGGCTGTAAATGGAGGATTAAAACTCTCCAGTAAACAATGCTGCTCCACACACTCTGGGAGAAGATTTCCAGGTGATATAACTCCACCAACGTCAGCAGGGATGGAAAATCCTCGTCAAGAGAATTGCAAAATGAGCAGCTGCTGGTTTAAAGTCACTGGTTTAGTACCAAATGACGAAACAATGGCTTTTTAACTAATTAGTGTGGTTTAAATCTGGCTTTAAATCCTCATTTTGTCTGAGCCATCCTGGCTGTCCTCTCTGCTGCTGGTTTGGATGGGCAGGGGCACCTTTAGGGCTCACAATGAATGAATCCCAGACTTCCCAGATGTCCTAGGGTGACGTTACAATGCTTGTCTCCCCATCCATGTGTTCTGTTTATGCTGGATATCATGTTTTGTGCCTTCAAGATTGGCTCTGAAGAGCTGTAGGAACGTCAGGGGATAGGATGGTGGGGACAGACGCAGACGAGAGATCTCTGAAACCAGGTCATGGAACTTGGGGTTTATTGCAAAGGGCCTGAGGGCCCTGCTGGGAGCTGCCAGCCACAGCTCAGAGCAGGCCCGAGAGAAGAGAGGGGGAGAGAGGATGAGAGGGTGAGAGAGTAGAGTTAAAGGGTAAGAGAGTAAAAGCATAAGAGCGTAAAAGGGGTAAGAGCACGAAGTTCCCGTTACAATATAATAAATCTTCTTCTCTGCTGAATATTCTGATTCTCACTAACCAATCTAGTACAACATACCAATCCTATAGCATTTACATACAGCCTATAAGAATCATTACATCACCATCCTGTGTTACATTTTAAACCCTAAAAACTCCTCTTTGGCCCCCTTCTGCCAAGCTAGTAGGGTCTGCTCTGACCCTTGGAGCTGCCTGTAAGCAGAGGGTGTTGTTTCATCAAAAGGGGATTACCTTCAGCCAGCCGCACCATTATTTTCCAGTTGTTCAGTAACTGAGGTATCTCAAAGCTTGCTTTCATTTCAATCTCACTTATAGTTTCTATATTCTCAAAATCTTTTGCCAGGCAATCATATTGATAAGGCTTTCCTGTTTCATCTTCCCCAAGAAAGAGCGAATGTTTTGTTTTGGTTTTGCTATCAGCCTCTCCCCCACGGCTGGTGGGACACAGACAGGGCAGTACCTGGTGCTGCTTTTGCTTTTTGGTTTGCTCTTGCTCCTGCTTTTCTCCTGCTTTGCTCCTGCTTTGCTCTTGCTTTTTGCTTCAGCTCATTAGTTAGTTCACCTAGGCAGTCCAAATTTTTCCCTGGACTGATTTTTTTCCCTCTTTCTTGGAACCATTTGAACCTGCTCTGGTCTGGGACCTGGGGAGCACCAAGAGTTTGCACCTTGTGGCCTAGCGGGGCCTGCTCTGGGCCGCAGCCTTTCCCAGTGCCTGAGGGACTGATAACAGAGCAAGCACTCACAGGAGAGACTTTCTGAATTTGTCATCTTTTTCAGAGCGGTGACAGAGTGGTGTGACCTGGTATTGTTCATTTTGTGTGCTGGGGGGTGCTGTGCCTGTTAAATACACAGGTTCTTTCCACTTCTCTCTGAGGAATCTTTCCTGAACCAGTTGGGGGCAGGGGCTGTGTGGGTTTGCTTTCTGGAGGGATCTCCTTTGGAGGTTTTCCCCCAAATTTGTCCTAAACCAGGACACCAGAGAAACAGGACCCTGCAGCACCAGGCTGCCCACTGCTCAGAGTGCTGGCCCCAAAGCCAGCTGGGTTTGGGGGATTTGAGCCCTTGGCCATCTCCCTCCCACCCCACAGCCCCTGCCTGTGCCCTCCTGGGCACAGCAGAGCCCTTTCCCAGGCTGGCACTGTCCCTGGGCATGGCCCTTCCTGCCATGCCAGTGCCCCAGGAATGGGCAGGTCCCCCAAAATCAGCAGCTGAGCCCTGCTAGCAACCCTGTCCCCAAATCTCATCTGTGGGTTCAACCCCACCTTGGAACAGCCCCAGGAACAACTCCAGCCCTGCCGGCCCTTCCTGGAGCTCTGAGGTGTCCCCAGGAGGTCTGAGGTGTCCCCAAGAGCAGCTCCAGGCCTGCTGGCCCATCCAGGAGCTCTGAGGTGTCCCCAGGAGCTCTGAGGTGTCCCAGGAGGAGCTCCAGACTTGCCAGCCCACCCAGCAGCTTCAACATATCCCCTGGAGCTCTGAGGAGTCCCCAAGAGCAGCTCCAGCCCTTCCAGCCCATCCAGGAGCCCTGAGATGTCTTCAAGAGCCGCTCCAGCCTCATCAGCCCCTTCAGGAGCTCCCAGGTGTCCCAGGAGCAGCTCCAGCCCTGCTGGCCCATCCAAGAGCTTCCAGGTGTCCCCAGGAGCTCTGAGGTGTCCCCAGGAGCAGCTCTGGGCTGCTCAGCCCCACCCTGAGGAGTCCCCTTGATCTCCAGCCCTCTGGAGCATGGGGCAGGGCTGTGGGAGCAGGGTTTAACCTGGCAGGGATTAGACTGGAGCAGAGCTAAGCCTGGCCTGGCAGGGTGATGGAAAGCAGATGCTGCCCCCATCAGCTCTCCAGTGCTGAGGGCCTGCTGGGAAAAGCAGGAGCAGCTCCTGGAGGTTTTCTGGTGGCAGAGCATCCCTGGGAGCTGGAGAGCAGAGGGGTAAGGCAGAGCCCCCAGGGAGCAGGAGGGAAGCAAAGGGGGAAAGGGAAATAGGGAGAAAATGGCACAGAAGGATGGGGAAGGTACCAGCTCCTCCACAGGCTGATGGAGCAGCACCTTACTTGTTGGGAGCAAAAATTTCCAAAATAAATCCATGTTTTCTTGCTCTTCCCTGTTGCTCTTCCAAAAATGATGAGCTTCCACCTACCCCCAAAGCCAAAATTCTTCCCCATGACAAACAGGGCCATTTTTATGATAATTCTTATTTAACCTGAGCATCTTCCTTATTTTTTTTATAAGTCAAAAAATAGCCTTACAAAAATGTGGTTTAGGCAAATGGATTTTAAAAAGCCAGGGAAAAGCTTGTATATTCTGAATAATTTTCTGGTTTGGCAGTTTTTCCTGTCTTCCAGGATCAACTCAGGACTCAGGGAGCTGCTGGCTGTCTGCAGCCCCAGAGAGTGAACACTGATTTAACCTGGCAGGAGACCTGGACTGCAGCCTGGGAATGGGGGAGGAAGCAGCTCTGGCCCCCCAAAGGTGAGCAGGGAAAGGCTCAGCTCCTTCTGCTGCCACTCCCACAGCTGCAGTTGTCTCTGCACAAGGTCTGGGTGATCTATTAAACCTCTCAAATCAGGATTTAATTTAGTTTTAATAAGACAGTTTGGGAGATGTTAATTAAATTGAGTTGTTAAAGCCACATGGGCTGGACTTGGCTGATACATTTCCTTCTTTATTAAGTCCATTAAAAAATAAGGGAAGATAGAAGGGGGAAAAAATAATTTGAATGCAGCAGCACATTCAAAGAGTTTCTTTTCCCTTCTTTGAATTAAACATGTGGAGATGAATAAACACCAAAAACCCACCAGGTGAGCTTGAATCCTCTCAATATCAGCAAAGCTTGGCTTAAGGATGAAGCCAAAATGTTGAAATCCATTGAACCCAAGTGTCCAACAGACCTCTGCACCCTTAATCCCAAAATTTCCTCCAAATTCCATCCCCACTGCTGGATTGCCAATGGGAGTGCTGCTGGATCATCATTTCCATCCATCCACACTCCAGCAGGGAAAACTACAGGAATGCAAGGTTTTGTCATTTTACCTAATCACATTTTTCTTACCTCTGGCAAAAAGTGCTTCTGGGAATGTCTTCAGCTGCAGGAATTGTCAGGGTGATTGGGTTAAGCTGAAGAAAAACTCCCACGTGCCTTAGAAATGACAAATACTTTATTAGCTGGAAGTGTAAGCAGCTCTAATTAGCTAAGCAGGCCTGAGTTAATTGATTTATAAGCTTTAGAGGATGTAATGCACTGGTGAGACAATCCAAAGGGTCCTGGGGAGGAAATCCATCCTGCACTTCCCAAATTATCCTGTTCTTTGTGTCTGGGCTCAGCACAGAGAGCCCCTGCTCCTGGCCCGAGGACTGCAGAGGATGTTGAACCCACCAGGCTTTATCCCAGCTCTCTCCTGCTTTATTCTGGATTTCCTCTGGATTTTTTTTCCTTTTCCAAAGCCCCTCTGGCTATTTAAAGTGTATCAATGCTGGCAGCTCCTATCCCCTCCCTGCCAATAACTCTGATTGATTTTGGTCCTTCCCCACCCTTTTCTGCTCAGTGCATAGATGGAAAGGGAATAACAGCACCAGGGAAAAATCCAGGAGATCTGTATATCCACCAGAGTGGAAAACACAAGGAAACACTGGGAAATACCCCAAACCCCCCTTCTCTCCATGCCTGTTCCCTAAAAAGAGCTTTGTGCTGGATTTCTGATGGCTCCCAGTGCAGACCTCCTCTGCTGGCCCCCTCTTGTGAGGATTAAGCTCTAAAAGCAGAAAATCTATTAAAATTTGTATTAATGAGATGCATCCCTTGTGCCATACAGGTGTTCACTTTTCCTGGGTGGAAAAGTGCTGGTTTTTGGCTTCTTCCTTTCTCTGTTGAGGTTGGGATTGAAGCTCTTGAGATGATATTTTGTGTTCAGACTCAGGTGTTTGTTATTTCTTACCAATGCCACAGTCTCACAGCAGTGAGCTCTGCAGTTCTTCACTAACAAGGCACAAAATGGCTCACTGTCTTTCTCTACAAGGTCTTTTAAGGCTAAACTGTCCAATTATGAAATGACACCTAAATTATTTTCACTTTTAGCCCAATAACCAATCACCTGTGACCCACAATGTGGACTTTTCTGTCCAATTACACAAAACCACCCAAACCCATGAAGAAGAAGGTGAAGAAGAAAGAAGAAAGAAGAAGGAGGAGGAGAAGAAGAAGGAGGAGGAGGTGAAGAAGAAGGAGGAGGAGAAGAAGAAGAAGGAGGAGAAGGAGGAGAAGGAGAAGGAGAAGGAGAAGGAGGAGAAGGAGAAGAAGGAGAAGGAGGAGGAGAAGGAGGAGAAGAAGGAGAAGGAGAAGGAGAAGGAGGAGGAGGAGAAGGAGGAGAAGGAGAAGGAGGAGGAGGAGGAGGAGAAGAAGAAGAAGAAGAAGAAGAAGAAGAAGAAGAAACACACAGATTCCTCCATCTTGCCTCTTGAACTCCCATTCTAAATCCTCTTTTTCATACTGTGACAACTTAACTATCATTCTACTCAAACTCTTGCAGCTTGTAACTCCTCACACAAAGTTGGTAATTGTTTCATGGGTTAAAATTGAAGGCACAGGTGTTTCTGACTCCATGCCAAGGTCTCTGAGCCCCTGCCAGGGTCTCAGCCATCCAGGGCAGCCAGAGGGATGTCCTGGGTTCTGACAGGATTTGTGCTCAGTTTGCAGTGCCTGTCTGCAGGTCTGGCAGAGGAGGGCAGAGCCCCAGCCCCAAGGAGCTGCAGCCCAGGCTGGCACAGGCCGTGGGTGGGATGCTTGGGTTGGGTCCATCAGCTCCACTGCACAGACACTGACAGCCAGACAGGGGCTTCCCATGGAAAATATTTTGCTTCGGAGTTAAAATAAAATTAGAAAGTAAAAAATAAAATCATTTTTAAAAAAATATTTGTTTTACTTAGGAGTTCTCATTCTGCCAAAACCAACACATCCAAAACCATTCCAGGAGCTGTTTGATCCCATCCCTCCCAGGGATCAGGGAAACCTGTGGAGTGCCTGCTCCAGCCTTCAACTGGGCTTCCACCCTGCTGCCATTCCCAGTAAAGGGAATTCAGATCCTTACGTGAAGGCTGGTGTGATCCCACCGCCTCCTTTATGTGGGATTATTCTTGTTATCCACCCCTCTCCTCATAAATAATGGTACCAATGACCTACCAAATTAGACAGCAATTTTATTTTTATGTTAAATACTGGCTAACAGGAGCTGCATGGAAATTCTATTTTTTTTTTTTTCAAAAAATCCATTCAGGGCCCAAATCTGAGCCTGGATCTTGTTTTGGGGTAATAAAGCATTTCAAGGACATAGAAGAATTTGAGATAGCCCAGATATTATTGGCTGAGCAATCCCAGGACAAATCCCAGGATTTTATTTTGGTATTAAATATTGGCTAACAGGAGCTGCATGGAAATTCTAAATTTTTTTCAAAAAGTCCAATTGGGTCCCAAATCTGAGCCTGGATGCTGGTTTGGGGTCACAAAGTGTTTCAGGGACATAGAAGAACTTGAGATATCCAGATTTTATTGTCTGAGCAATCCCAGGACAAATCCCAGGATTTTATTTTGGTATTAAATATTGGATAATAGGAGCTGCATGGAAATTATAATTTTTTTCCTATTTTGGGGGAAAAAAAATCAATGTTTGCAGGCAGCTGCCCTCTCTAGATGTCCCAGTGCCAGGCAAGCCAAGCAAACACTGAACAACCCAAAACAACACTGAAAAACCCCAAAACCTTGGGCTGGGCTCCAGGGTAGGAAACATCTGGAATTCTGTTCCGCTGGCCTGTCAGGGGCTGATAAAGCATAAATGTGCAGTGACAGCCATGGGCTGTGCACATCTGCCAGGGCTGCAGGTGGGATTTGGGGGGAATTCTCCCTGGATGGGCTGGGAGCAGGAAAACCCCCCCAAAAACCCCCCGAAAGCCTGCACTCTGTGAGTCAGGGCCATTGTTTGTCTGAGGGGAAACACGCCTGGAGCTCCTCCAGGGATGGATGGAGGCCACCAGTGACGTCCCCAGCTGGGCTGAGGGGACAGCAGCGCAGATAATGATTTCTCCAGGCTGGATGGATGAGTGGCTGCAGCGGGGGTTTCCTGCAGCGCTGGCTCCACACGGCTCTGCCGGGGCACATTAACGCTGCCCTGGCTGTGTTTGGGGCTGGCCTTTGTTCCGCTCCTGGGGCGGGGACCCCTCTGGCCTCCAGGGGCTGCCCAGGGGGTGGTACAGGCTGAGGTTTGGCCATGGAGTAACCTCTGACAGTGTGGGGTTAATGATGGCTCTGCTCCCCAAAACTCCTGGGGAAATGGGGATAAATCATCCCCTGTGCAGTGCAGAGGGACCAGGCTGGTGACTGGCCACCCTGCTGCTCACACCCTATTCAGACCAAGCCCTGGTGTTGCTTTGCCTCTTTTTTGCAATTTTTCCTCTTTCTAGCATAAGAAAAACACCTTTTCCCTCTGCCTTGGCTCTCCCTGTGCCGGGTCAGCACCGTGGTAAGGCCTGGGGATCCCTCACGCTCATCCTGTCTGAGCAGGAGCAACTGGAACCAGGTCAGGCCTGATTTTCTTGCCACACCTTTTCCCATTAAACACTGACCTCTTTTTTGTCAGCCTAAGCTCCAGCCCTGCAGCAGAGAGGAGCCCACAGCCCATCCTGTTGTGGCCCAGCTCTGTCACAGAGGTCACCACAGGCTATTGGCAGCCCCAGGTCTGCCCCTTGCCAGCGCTGATTTACCTCCCCCAACAATAAAATCTATCTGGGAAAAAGGTCTCTGCTGCTGAATGAACAGTTCTGCACACAGGATCAGCACAGAATGGAGATTTTTTTCCACTTTTTAAAATGCAAAACACATCCAAGGCTTGTCTGTGTCAAAGCATGGCCATGCCTGTTGAGCTACAACACTGCCTGTTTTAGGAGAAAAAAAATCCATTTGGGTCCAAATCTGAACCTGGACATTGTTTTGGGGTCACAAAGTGTTTCAGTGTAGAAGAACTTGAGACAGCCCAGATTTTATTGCCTGAGCAGCCCCAGGGCAAACTCTCCAGGGTTTGAAGCTGAAGGTGCAATAGCAATAGGGTGTTAGAGTTCATCCTGGGTTAACCCAGCTATTCCCAAATGTGGATGCCATGGGACAGAGAGAGAGAAATGGCAAGTGTTTGTGAGAAGTTATAGAGAGCTGGAAAGATGTGATAAGTTGTTGACTATAAACAATTTGCAGGTGCTGTTTTTCTACTTTATTTTTCTGTTCCTCTCAAGGACAGTGTGTGAGAAAGATGTTTCTGTTAGTCAGCCAATAGAACAGAATCTATCGTACCACTCTATAAAAACTGTGGTTCTTTTGAATAAAGCCTTCTTTGCATTTTCTACCATCCTGCCTCTCGCCTGGCGCACAAGTGACACCCAAACTCCAAGGGTTTTATGGCTTCACTGGGTCCATCCCAAGAAACCTCTTTCAAAAAGGAGGCAAACCAACCCCAGGGCTTGCTCTGAGTAGGGTGTGAGCAGCAGGGTGGGCAAAGGGTGGCCAGTCCCCAGCCTGATCCCTGTGCACTGCACAGGGGGTGATTTATCCCCATTTCCCCGGGTGTTTTGGGGAGCAGAGCCATCACCCGTCCCTGCTGGAAGGAGAAGCGGAGCTGTGGAGGGGCTGTGGAGGGCCTGGCCCGGCTCTGGCCTGGTGTAAACAGGAAGGTGCGGAAGCGGGAGCGGAGCCCGGCTCATCCCGGGCCGAGCACACAATGCCGGCCCGGAAAGGGGGATTATAAATACCCGGGGTCAGGGCCGGGCTGCGGGAACAATGGGCAGCAGCGAGACGGTGGAAAAGGCTGCAGGGGACGAGCGGGGCCAAGGCCGGCCCGGCGGGCGGTGCCGCAGCTCAGCCTCAGGGCTGGGGGTGCAGCTGCTCCCTGCTGGGTGATGGGGCTGGGGGGTCATGGTGCTCCCAATGCACTCGCGAACCCCCACAAAGTCATGGAATGCTGGAATAGTTTGGGTTGGAAAGGACTGTTAAAAATGGGACTGTTTGGGTTGTTAAAGGACTGGGCTCTCTGCAGGGGTGGGTATCACAGTGGAAGCTGTGGTTTGGGTTTGGCAATTGCAGCCAGATTTGGGGTTCCCACTCCCCAAAAAGGGTAAATCCACCCATGGATGCTGGCTGGTTGTGGAAGGGGCTCGGGGGAGCCAGTGCCAGGCTGGGTTTAAATTCCCACTGTGAGACAACTGCTCACTCTGAAAATTTAAAGAGGTTTATTAAACCTTAACAAAAATACAACAAAGGACTACATAAGGAAAAAGCTGCACTGCTGGGAACTGCCCCTCGTGCACACCACATGGCTGGTTAATCTTCAAGATGGGTGCTCAGGCTTTTATACCCCTGGGGGTTGCATCAGCCAGCCCTGGCCCTTCCCAAAGTCTGTCAGTCAGCTCTTCTTTGCCATTTATCAGTGCAGACTGCTTTCTTGTAACTGGATTGGAGCTCAGGTGTTGCCATGCCCACCTCCTAAGCACCCCCAAGCTTTTCCATTCCCACCTGCCCCAGGTAAGGGACACCTGTGCAGCTTCTTTGTACCTGTCCTGGACAGCCCAGGCTGTGTGATGGCAACAATACAGGGGGGGAAAGGGAGAACAGAGGACATCTGAACCACAATAACATAACTGTACATCACTAAAGATTTTCATAATATTTACACAATAATTATCTTTTAATTGTGGGAGCCAATCATCTCATTATCCATCTAGAACACCACCAACTTTTAACTCTGAACATGCCAGCGGGCTGGGCAAGAAGGGGCACACCTCTGCTCCACCAGAGCCTCCCAGCACTTCACAAGAACACCCTGAATTTATCCAAGATCCCCACCCAGGAGTGTCCAAGGCCAGGTTGGACAGGGCTTGGAGCACCCTGGGAGACGGGAAGGTGTCCCCAGAAACCATGACATTCTGGGTGTTAGAGGATTCATATACTCAGCAGTCATGTGATGGACATGTCAAGAGGAAGATATCACCTGCTACGCACTTGAAGGGCTTATTGAAGAGATGCGGAAAAAAAAAAAACAAGTGTAGAAGGTCGGTATGCCAAAAAAATGAAGTTAGGGAGGAGTATTCAACCAACCACTTGTATCTATGAAGAGCAAGGAGGAGGGATTGAAGCAAGTTATGGCCCTGAAGTTACAACCAATAGGGCAAAAGATCGAGTAGAACTCGGCAATTAGGGGGAAAGTGTGTGCCTGAAGACACCCCAAGCCTCCCAGCACTTCACAGGTACACCCTGAATTTATCCAAGATCCCCACCCTGGGAGTGCCCAAGGCCAGATTGGACAGGGCTTGGAGCACCCTGGGAGAGGGGAAGGTGCCCCTGCCATGGCAGGGGGTGGAACAGGGTGAGCTTGAGGTCCCTTCCAGCCCAAACCATCCCAAGATCCTCAGGACCTTACACCAATGCAAGATCAATAGAGGGGTTTGGGAGCTGCTCATGGATGATGTGGACAATGGATTTCCTCTTGCCAAGCTGAGAGGAGGCAGCAGCATTCAGCATCCCATGGGATTTTCTGCCCCGTTACCGAGCACACGGGAGGCTGCGGTGCTGCCCTGGTGCCTCCTCTGCTCCCACTGCTCCACAGACGTCAGAGGAAACAAAACCCCGCGGAGATAAAGTCGGAGCGGGGATGCTGCAGCCGGGCTGGGGAGGGTCAGAGGCAGCACCTCGATAACCAAAGGCGGGTCAGGGCCAGCAAGAATGGCAGGAAACATCCCGGGGCTCAGGATGGCTCTGCAGGGAGCCCGGCCCTTCCTGCGCCCGGCCCCGTGCTCCCGAAACGGGGATGGCTCGGGAGCTGCTCCAGGCACACCGGGAATGGAAATTCCTGAGGGTGCGTGGATTTCCCACTCTGGGAATGGCAATTCCTGCGGGTGCGTGGATTTCTCACTGGAATGGCAATTCCTGCGGGTGTGTGGATTTCCCACTTTGGGAATGGCAATTCCTGCGGGTACACAGATTTCCCACTCCAGAAAGGCATCTGAGAATGGGAATTCCTGCGGATGCATAGATTTCCCAGCCTGGAGAGCACTCTGGGAATAGGAATTCCTGCATAAATTTCTCTGGGAATTTGGATTTCCCACTCTGGGAGAGACTTTGGGAATGGGAATTCCTGTGTGGATTTCCCACTCCGGAGAGGCACTCTGGGAATTGCTGCATGATCTCCCACCCTGGAGAGGCACTCTGGGAATGGGAATTCCTGCGGGTGCATGGATTTCCTACTCTGGAGAGACACTCTGGGAATGGAAATTTCTATGTGTGCATGGATTTCTGTTCCAGAAAGGCACTCTGGGAATTCCTGCATGGATTTCCCACTCCAGAAAGGCACTTTGGGAATGGGAATTCCTGTGGGTGCACAGATTTCCCACTCTGGAGACACTTTGGGAATGGCAATTCCTGTGTATGCGTGGATTTTCCATCCTGGAAAGACACTTTGGGAATGGGAATTCCTGCATGGATTTCCCACTCCTGAGAGGCACTCTGGGAATGGGAATTCCTGTGGGTGTGGATTTCCCAGCCTGGAGAGGTACTTAGGGAATGGGAATTCCTGTGTGTGTGTGTAGATTTTCCAGCCCGGAGTGGCATACTGGGAATTCCTGTGTGGATCTTCCAGCCTGGAGAGGCACTCTAGGAATGGGAATTCCTGCGTGGATTTTGATTTGCCAGCCCAGAGAGGCATTCTGGGAATGGAAATTCCTGTGTGGATTTCCCAGCCTGGAAAGGCACCCCAGGAATGACAGCATCCCCTGGGACTTGCACTCCTGCTGGAAGGGCCCTTAAACCCCTGGCTGTGACATGGTCAGAGCATTGCTGGGAGCATCACTGAGATCCCCATGAGTTTGGCCCAGGGAGTGCCCAAATTGAGGTCAGGAGTGGGGCTGGGGGCTGCTCTGCTCTCTGGATTGGCCGTCCCCCATCACTAATATCCCATTTCCCATCTCCAGTCCCTCATGGTGTCCCCAGGAGCTCTTAGCGCTGTCCCCTGGGAGCACTAAGGGAGGATTGGGAGGAGCAGAGGCTGCTGGAGGCACAGATACCAACGGGGAATGGCAGATAAAGGCTGGGATAAGATCTCCTGACATCCCTGCTCCAGCCCTGGGTGATTCCAGCCTCCCTGATCCCCCCTCTGGGTGGGTTGGGAAGGGCTCAAGGCAGCCCCTAATCCTAGCACAGGGCTGTGGGGCTGAGATCCCAGGCTGGAGGAACCAAGGCTGCCCTTGGCTATTTTTTGGGAGATATTTAAGAGTTGAGGATTTGGGAAGGTTTGTGTTCAGAATGTATTCCCGGGCCTGGAACACCCCCAGCCCACTCCTGGGGACCTTCCCCTCCCTGTTTGCTGAGCTGAACCCCAAATATCCAAGAGAAGAATAGCAGGAAAAGCTGTTCCCTTCCTCATTTCATGGTAAAAGAGTTTAAAAAAATCCCAGGAGAACTGATTGTCACTGCTCAGCCCCAGCTCCAGGAGGTCCTGGGAGTTATCCATGGCAGGAGAGTCACTGTGAGCTGAATTCCAGCCTGGGAACGGGAATGACATCCATGCAAGTTGTATTGATTCCAAATAACTTCAAACAGGTACAAATGTGCCCAAAATATGGATTATAAATAAAATAATGATATTGGCAGCTGCCAACAGGGGCTGAAATGGGAGAGATTGGCAGTTGCAGGAGTCTTGGAGGAATCTCTATATAAAAATCCTTCCAAATAACTGCTGGGAATTTATTTTAATTTTTTTTTAATTATAATTTTTTGGAAGGGATCCAGTGATGCACAAGCAGTTTTTAGGCACTGGATGTTATGATAAGCACAAGGAAAGCACCAGCATCACTAAAGCACTTTCTAGGCCCTCTAGTGGTGCTGGCTGTGCTGAGGGTCAGCTCTGCTTCCCAAAATAACACTAAAAATCCCAGTTGGAACACTTTGCCTGCTAACTTCCCTCAAATAAAGAGAAAAAGGCCAAATGTCTCCTTTTCCCTTCTTTTCTTAAAGCACACGTGTGGGAAGAGCTGTGAATCCAATGGGTTCGGATCTTTCTCCTGCCCTTTTTGAACCAAAACCAGAGAGTGAAACTCATTTTAAAATTGAAAAGAAACCCTTTGGAAACTCTGAAGGAGGAGGGGAAACTGGGCTATGCAGGACCAGCCTCTTTTCCCAACCTTTACATTTCCCACTTTGCACTTCAAAGGAAAATGATGTTCCCAGGAGCTTTGGAAGCTCTGAGGGATGAGGGATTTATGAGTTTCTTTCCAAGCCATGTTTAAAAAATAAATAAAGGTTGAGTTCAGCTGCAAGGGGCAAAATATTTGAGTTTTATTTCCTGCCTGGAAGCTGCAACTGGTTTAACAAAGGGGAGAATGGGGAAAGGTGACTTGGAAAATGCCTTCCTTGGGGATTTTGGAGTTAAATATTTGATAGAGATTAAATATATGAAATATATAAAATATATGATAGAGATTAAATCTATGAGATATATGAAATATATGATAGAGATTAAATATCTATATAAAATTGAGATGTAAATAGATAACAAAGTATTCCCCATCTGCCACTCTGGCCATCATATCCCATCCCAGTTTTTCCTGGGAAACACCCAGTTTTGTTAAGGATGGCATTTTTCCCCAAAATTGTCAGATTAAGACCTTTTCTGCCCCAGAGATGGGGCAACTGAGAGGTGTTTTTAAAATTTTTATTCCATTTTCAGTCTCATGAGAAGGGTGAGACAATACAAATGTTATAATTCATGCTATCACAATCAGAAGCCAACTATTTCTTAATTGCAATATACTATATGTGGTTTTTTTGCTTATCAGCTTTAACCACACCATGCTGTAAGTGCCTTAAAGCCAAACATCCAATGTTGGAACCCAGGATATTCCTCTGGCTGCCCTGGAGAACTCGAGATCCTGGCAGGGGCTCAGAGACCTTGGTATGGAGTCAAAAACACCTGTGTCTTTGATTTTAGCCCATGGAAACAATTACCAGCTTTGTGTGAGGAGTTACAAGCCACAAGAGGTTGAATAGAATGATAGTGAATTTATTACCAAGTGAAAAGGTAGAATTTTGGGGTTTTTAGAATGGGGATTCAAGAGGCAAGATGGAGGAATCTGGGCATGTTCTGTCTTTCTCCTTCTTCTTAGTCTCCATCTTCTGTGTAGGGAGATGGAGTATAAGAAAATAAAGATAGTGTAGAAAGTAATCTTACCCCTAAGGAGTAGCAGTTGGGCCAATTATCAAAGATTAGGAATAGGCCTGACTTTAACAGGCCACAGCGGTAAGCAATGAGAAGAAGAGTGCTATAAAAGTGGGTTGTTGGGTTACTTTGTGAGGAAGAAAGAGTCAGTGTTCTGTGAAGTGGCCCATGAGAAGCACCAAGAAGGTGTGAAACTTTTGTGATAAGGAGACAACAGCATGGAACCCCTGCAAAAAGATGACAACACTTCTGCTGTGATGGTGGCTCTTTTGTGTTGGTTTAGAGTAGAGACAAACTGTCTAGCATAGGTGGTAGGAATTGGAAAATTATTGTAAATAAAGTACAGGTAGTTCTTAGTATAAAAAGCCAACACCACCCCAGGGACAGTTGGTGTGCCATGAACCGGCCTGCCAATCAGACCTCAGCAGGTCAGAGAAAGATAGTATTATGGATCAGAGCAAATAAACAATCTTGAGAACAAGAGACAAAGAATTCTGTCTTCTTCTTCAGTCTCAGGGTTGGGAAAAAGAGACTTTCCAACACCTCAGGGTCATCCCAACACCAGAGACCTTGTCAGTCTGAAACCACCCCTCATGGTTCCCACTGCAGTGCACCTTTCACAGTTGTGTTTCTCTGAAGTGTACATACAGATGGACACTGTGTGAGCCTCCTGTCAGGCTTGAAGAATTCCCTACAAATCCATTTCCCACTCAAAGAGCTGTTCCCAGGGGCTGCAGAGCAGAGGCAGCATTTCCAGTGGGCTGGATAAGGATTTGGGGTGGCTCTCTGTGCCTGGTCCCCTCTGCCTTCTCCACAGTCCTGGGGAGGCCAGGGCAGGAGAAGAGGATGCAGGGATAGACATTGGAAATCCAAAAATACATTGGTGGGTATCCAAGGGTATAACTCCCATGGACATCCACAGTCCATCCTCAGAGGGACTTCCCAAAAAGTTCTGGTTTCCTTTATTAAAGAAAATTTGCAATTATTTAATATTATTTTATAATATTTATTCATTAGATTATATATTATTTAAAGCATTTAATATATACAATACATATAATGACTATGATACATATTGTACAGAATATAGTTACATAAATTAGGATTTGGGCAGGGTTTTCCCCATCTCTCCATCATTCCAGAGGGAAGATATAAATATATATAAAGGTCTCCTTTATTAAAGAAACTTTACAATTATTTAGTGCTATTTTATAATATTTATACATTATAGTGTATATTATTTAAATTATTTAATATAGACAATATGTTTAAAGACTATTAAACATAATAAATAGAATATACAGACTATGTTTCTATAAATTAGGATTTGGGCAGGGTTTTCCCCATCACTCCATCATTCCAGAGGGATGATATCTATATAAAGGTCTCCCTATTAAACAAAATTTACAATTATATAATATTATAATAACAATTGTATCATCATCAATATATAAAATTGTATTATACAATTAATAGTTATTTAATATAATAATATTAATAATGTAATGAAATAACAATGTTATTGTAATATTAGAATAATTAAATATTTTATAATTTATATTATATAAATATAAATATAATTTACATCATTTATACATTTTATTATACATTGTTTAAAGTATTTAATATATACAATACATATAATGACTATACAACATGATATATGGAATATACAGAGTATATTTCTATAAATTAGTATTTGGACAGGGTTTTTCCCATCTCTCTATCATTCCAGAGGAATGTTATCTATATAAAGGTCTCCATATTAAAGAAAATTCACAATTATTTCCTATTTTAAAAATATTTATACATGATATTTTATATTATTTAAATTATTTAATATATACAATAGATAAATAGTATCTATACATGATATTTTATATTATTTAAATTATTTAGTATATACTATATATTAATGACTAATAAACATAATATATATAATACCCAGACTATATTTATATAGATTAGGATTTGGGCAGGGTTTTCACCATCTCTCCATCATTCAAGTGGAGTTTTACATATATATATATATATATATATATATATATATATATATACAATTATTATATATTATTTTATAATAATAAAATATAAAAAATTATTTAATATTATTTTATAATATTTATACATTCAATTGTATATTATTTAAATTATTTAATATATACAGTACATATACGGACTATTAAACACAATATACAGAATATACAGACTATATTATAATTTAATATAAATTAATTTATATTAATGATGATTTGGGCAGGGTTTTCCCCAGCTCCCCATCATTCCAGATGCTGGTGGTCCCTTCCCAGGGCTCTGGGGCACAGGAGGGAGCAGCCGTGCTGTTATTTTTGGATTGCATTACACAGCTCCCAGATGGAAAACCTCCCTCCCCGGGGGTAATAAAATGGATTAAAAAAGGAAAAAAAAAAAACGAAAAAAGAAAGGTCCTGACCCCATCAGCAAAGCAGGAACAGCATTTCTTGGGGAGAAAATCCTTTTATGAGGTGGGGAAGAGGAAATTTGGAACGGGGGGATGGAGTGAGGGGGAAAATGGGGATCAAATGCAGCAATTCCGTTTGTTTGGAGCCTGTGGGGTTTTACAGGGGTGTGGGGAGGGGAAATGATTCCACCAGGCCTTGTTAATAAATCACTTTTCTGGGTGAAAACGGGCAAAAAGGGGATCAGGTAAAATCGTCGGGCCTGGGATGCTCCAGCCCTTCCCTGCTTGGAAAACAGGAGAGAGGGATGGGGGCTCTTTGCTGCTGTGCTGGTATCTGGGGCCAAAAATCTCCTTCCAAGACCATGAAAACATTTCATTGTGGAGGGAAAGGACTTGTGCCTGATCACAATAAAAATGAACAGATCTGTGGAAAATTGGGATTTCAGGAAGCACAAATTGTCACTGGGGGTGGATGTCACTTCCCAGCTTTCCCTTTTAAAAAATCTGGGAAATTTGAATATTTCTGATCCTGGAGATTCCTAAAGAAGCACCTGGATTGGGAGGGAAAGGGGGTGTGAAGGAGGGGGAGAATTAATTTTCCTCTGGAACTCCTGCTGCTCCCGGCCATCATCTCAATTCCACCGAGGGGCAGAAGGGACCTGCTGAGGATGCCTAAAAATGTCATTTATTAAACAGATCCTTTAGGATTTATTTATCCAGCATTTATCTGGATATTTGAACAGGCAGAGGAGTTTCTCCTCTTAATGAGCAAAACATGCTTTCCATGGGAAAATCTCCTTTGTCTCCAGAAATGGGGGAATCTGTCCAAACAAGGGGTTGATTTTTAAAGCTGAACTTGACCTTTCCAGCACAATTCCCTCCACTGATCCAGCAGTCCAAATTTCCCTGGACACAAGATTATTTTCTTACTGGTTTATCACAAGCCTCTGGTTTATTCCACCAAGAAATGTGCTCCAAAATTCCTGCAATAAATTTGGAATATTTGATCTGGCCAGGATTTTTCAAGTCCTGTGCTGTGCTGCAGTTTCCCTGTTTTTCCAAGCAGGGATTTTCTTTGCCACCCTCCTCTAAAGAAATGATGCAATTCACGCTTTGAGCTGCAAAGAAATTAAAATCCAAAATAAAGTTTATTTGAGCCTCTGGGCCAGGAGTTTTGCAGTTTTCATCTCCAACCTCAGCCCCTTCCAGTGGATTTGCAGCTCTGAGAGTTTTTATGGAAAGCTCATGGAATCACAGAATCCTTTGGGTTGGAAAAGGCCTCAAAGGTCATCAAGTCCAACCATTAGCGTTCATTAAGGAGCAAACCTGGAGGAAGGACTTGGAGCTCATCAATCATCAATTTCTCATCCATCTCATCAATTTCTCCTCCATGCCAGAGGTTTCTCCACCCTCAGGAGCTGGACCAGGAGCACCAGCCCAGGTTTCTCTGTGGCATTTACATTCTCTGAAAAAATCCCTTCTCCCAGGATTATTCTCCTGGGAAGCTGAGAAGCCTCAGAGAAGAGGAAAACAATTCTTATCTTAATTGCTTCTCCTGTGCTGTGCTCATGTGGAATGTGTTTGGAGATTGTTTAACCACAGGTGATTGTTCCATTGGATTCTGCTGTGAGTTGTTTTCACTCTTTGGCCAACCAGGGCCAAGCTGTGTCTGGACTCTGGAAAGAGTCAGGAGTTTTCATTATTATTTTATTAGCATCCAGTAAGTATCCTTTCTGTAGTCTTTAGTATGGTATAGTGTTCCTTAATATAATATAGTATCATAAAGTAGTAAATTAACCTTCTGAGAACATGGAGTCAGAGTCATCATTCCTTCCTTCATTGGGGCACCCCATAAATACAATATTTTCTCTACCTTTAACAGGAGCAGGAGCCCAAATCTAACCCTTCCCCCTGTAGTGACTCCTGTGGTCCCAGCTCCTGGGATGGGAGGAAAAGAGAAAAAGAGGGGAAGGAAAAGGGTTAGCAGCACGAAGCTGCTCAGGTCAAGGAGTACCTGGAGCTGGTTTTAGGTCCAGATTGGAGCAAACTTTTAACAGACAAAGTCTGGTTAAACCCAGACTTGCATCACTGCAAACTGAAACTTTGCTGCATCTTCAGGAGTCAATAAAGGACCACATTTTGTGTTATATTCATATCATATTTCATATCTCCAGCAGCCAATAAAAGACACAAATTTCATATCATATTTATATCATATTTTGCATCTTCAGGAGTCAATAAAGGACTGACATTTCAGATCATATTTGTATCATATTTTGTTTCTTCAGCAGTCAATAAAGGCCCTGCATCTTGGATCATATTTTTCATCTTCAGGGGTCAATAATGGCCCACATTTTGTATCATATTTTGTATCTTCAGGAGCCAATAATGACCCACATTTCAGATCATATTTTGTATCTTCAGAAGCCAATAAAGGCCCCACGTTTCAGATTGCATTTGTGTCATATTTCACCCATCAGGTGCTCGGTTGCCACGCAACCTTTATCTTGATCTCGAGAGTTTCACTCAGCTCCTGGGCAAGGCAGCTGCAAACCAAACCCCAAAAACTCTCAAAAAAACCACCTTTATGCCTTTAAAGCAGGAGCTGTCACCGAGCTCACCTGCAGCAGAGGTGAGAGGGGAGCTCTTGTCACCCACCCCAAACTGGTGTCACCGATGTCACCGCTGTTTGCTTGGGGTTTTGGTGCCCCTGGCAACGCTCAGAGCTCAGCAGGACCCACAGAAATCTCTCCTCTGCATCTGCAGTGTTTGCTTTTTGGAGAAATGCAACAGAGAGAGAGGTTTGGAGCTGCTCACGTGTCTGGGTGTCGCCCAAAACCTCCTGGGCCTCTCTGAAAATGAAGCCAAATATGGCCCAAAATATGGGGCCTTTGGTGGCTCCTGAAGATGTGAAACATGATACAAATATGACACAAAATGTTGGGCCTCTCTTGGCTCCTGAATATACAAAATATGATTCAAAATGGGGGGCCTTATTGACTCCTGAAGATACAAAATATCATTTATTAGAAATATCATTTATTAAAAATATCAATATGCTACAAATATGATATGAAATACAGCGTCTTTATTGATCCCTGAAGATACAAAATATGATACAAATATGATATAAAATATGAGGCCTTTATTGGCTCCTGAAGATATAAAACATGATACAAATATGATCTAAAATATGGGACCTTTACTGGCTCCTGAAGATACAAAATATGATACAAATATGATCTTAAATATAAGGCTTTTATTGGCTCCTGAGAATAAAAATATGATACAAATATGGTAGGAAATGTCGGGTCTTTATTGGCTCTTGAAGACAAAAAATATGATATGAGTATGATATGAATATATGAGTCCTTTATTGACTCTTGGAGATAGAAAATATGATATAAAATATAGGGCCTTTATTGACTCCTGAAGATGCAAAAGATGATATAAATATGATGTGAAATTTGTGTCTTTTATTGGCTGCTGGAGATAAGAAATATGATAAGAATATAACACGAAATGTGGTCCTTTATTGACTCCTGAAGATGCAGCAAAGTTTCAGTGATGCAAGTCTGGGTTTAACCAGATTTGCCTGTTAAAAGTTTGCTCCAATCTGGACCTAAAACCAGCTCCAGATGCTCCTTGACCTGAGCAGCTTCATGCAGCTGAGCCCTTCCTTTCCCCTCTTTTCTTCTTTTTCTCTCTTTTTCTCTCATTTTTCCCTGTTACCAACTCCCTCCAGGTACTTTTGGGGTAGTAGGTCCCAGTTTCAGTCCCAGGGCACCAACAGCTCTTTGGGCCTGGGGGTTTCAGGGGCACCACCCAAAATCTGCTGGAGCTGGGCACTGAACCCTCCCCTCCTCCCCTGCCCTCCTCCCGTGGTGGGTCTGAGGTGGGAGCTGCACCTGAGTGAGGGGGAAGCTCTGAAATCTCCTGGAACCATGGAATTATGGTGATGCCTCAGGTTTAGATTTTCTATATTTCAGATTCTGTGCTGCTTAAGTGTGTGGGTCTGGACTTCACATTAGGGGATGGTGAGCTCTGTGCACAGAGCAGGGAGACAAAACAATTCCTGCTCCAGCTGGGCACCAAGGACAAATGATCCAAATCTCAGGCCCAGGAGCACAAACAGTGTGGGCTGGAGAGAGAAAAACAAGCAGGGTGGGACTGCCTGGGCTAAAGCTGGAATGGGACAATGAACTGCAAGGTGCAAATGGAGCAGAACTGATCACAGTGACAGACCCCATGCCCGGTTGTGCGTTTTGGGACCATTTTGGTTCATCTTGGGTGCAGCCCTGGCTGGGCTCTTGTGCTGCCCAAGGTGCATCCATTGAGGAGATCCTTTGAATAAATCCCTGCTTTATTCTTTAACTCCATCCTGCCCTGTTCTAGGGCAGCCTTTCCAAGCATCAATGGCCTCCCAGAGTGCTCAGGGCTGCAAAGGGACCTACAGGTCATTCTGTTCCGCCCTGCCTATGGCAGGGCAGAATCCCACTGTCCCAGGTTGCTCCAAACCCAGCCTGGCCTGCGACACTTCCAGGGATGCACCCAACCTGTGCCAGGGCTCCCCCCTCATCCCAATGCTTTGAACCATATTGTCTTTCTAATATCTGTGGTTTATTATTTTATTTCTGTCTTTATGGTGAAAAAAATATTTTTTTTTAATTCTCCCTTATTCTGCAAATATTTACCCAGGGCCCTCATTCCAAACCATGGAAGGGCAGAAGGTGCTGGAGGCAGCTGTGGAAAAGGGACATGGAAATAGGAGAGCTTCAGTTTCAGTGCTCTCTGGGGGGATTTTTGCTTTTCTGGCCTTTTCCCATCCTGCAAAACAAATCCACAAATTGACAGGGAACATCCTTAATCAGGGAGAAAAATCCTCAAGAGGGGCATCCAGGGCTGGGGAAGGTGGGGAGAAGAGGAGCTTGAAGGTGACACCGCTCCTGATAATTCCCTCATAGGCTCCTGTGACTGGGATGGGATGGGATGGGATGAGATGGGATGGGATGGGATGGGGATGGGATGGGATGGGGATGGGATGGGATTCTCCTGTGGGAATGTGCATGTTAACCCTTTCCCTGCTACTGCTCAAAATCCCTGGCTCCCACTGGGATGCCCTCAACATTCCCTTTGCCTCAGCAGATGCCAAAACCCAAATTCCCCATGGGGAGTGTCAGGAATGGATCCACAGCTCCAGCCTGGAGTTTCCTGCTGTGCTTTATTCTGATTGAAGGAATTTTCACCCCCCCGAGTGTGGTCCATACCTACAAATATTCACCAGGGACTATTCCCTGGAAAAGGAGGGTGTTTGCCAAAGACATTATTTCTGGAGAAATACCCAACAATCCCCCTTTGTCTCTGCAGGATGATCGATTATAGATCGACCTGCAGAGGTTGTGAGTGACTCCAGCCCCTGCCAGGGCTGCTTCTCCCAGGGGATTTGTGTGTCCTGCAGGATGGGGATGGACAATGACCACCTCAGAGCCAGGACCTGCGGGGCCAGGCCAGCAAATCCCTTCGGCCCCACTGCAGCCGGGGCTGGCTCCTGTTTATTGGCAGGGTCCTGACCTCGCCCCGTTTATTTTCCCGCCGGGATCTGGGCATGGAAAGGGGATTTGTAACGTGACACTCACAATAACACAGCCGGGACAGGCGGGACAGGGCTCCCACAGGCACAGCTGCTTCCTGGGATGGAGCTGCAGCCACAGAGATGCTCTGCTCAGGAAAAGAGGGGGATTGTCCCAGCTGCTTTCAAGCTCCTTTTTAATTTGGATCTTAAAAGAGAGGAAGCTCCTACAAGCTCCAAAAGAGATCTTTTGCTGATAATAGAATGGATCTTATTGCCTTACATGTCTCCAAAAAAAATATTGATGGCCATGGAGATGCTGGCTCAGATCAGGGCCAGAGAGAGGCTTTTGACCATGGCAGGCCAAGATTTTACAGTGATTTATACACCTTTAAAGAAAGAGTATTTTGATTTGGCTTAGCAAAAATCAGAAGATTTACAAATTGCAGTGTTAAATGACCCAGGTGCCTGGGTAATACCAGGAATGGGAGGTGGCTGCTCTGTGCTGAGCCACATCAAATAATCCAAAAAGTTTTCCCTTGGCTTGGTGGGAGAGTTTGGGTGGGTTTTAATCTCCAAACACATTGCTCTTCCCTTCATATGGATTGTGGGATGAAGGAGGGGAAAAATGATGAAAAACTGCCAAACTGTGGGAATGCTGTGCATGGAGGACCTGGGATTGCAACCCAGCTCCAGACCTGAGGGGAAGAAAGCAAATCCTGGGGAGCCAGAGGGGAAGGAGAGGCACGGAAAGGGCCTGGAGCACATCCCCGTGCCAGGGACCCAGCTCTGGTTGTGGCTGCAGCATGAGGGACATCCCATAACTCAAGCAGTGTTCCTCACCTGCCAGGAGGGAGACCTGGATCAGAGGTTCTCATCCCCTTCACAGCCATTTGCACATTCCCAGGCCAACCAGAAAGGGTTCCAGAAAGGGCTCCAGGAAGGGTTATAGAAGGATCCCAGGAAGGGTTACAGAAGGGTTCCAGGCAGGGCTCCAGGCAGGGTTCCTCCTGGCCTCAGTTTCCCCAGGAAAGCAGCGTGTGTGGCTGTGTGCATCCCATCATCTCCATGGCATTATTCCCTCTTTATTCTCTTTATTCCTCATTGTTCTCTTAAACACTGCACAGGAGATGCTGAACCATGGAAAACACAATGCCCTGGATGGTTTTCCTGCACTTTTCCTGCTCCACTTTCCATGTGCACTGAGTCCAGCTCATCCCACCCCTCTTTTTGGGGTTTGGAGAGCATCTCAAAGCTCCTAACTCTCTCTGTGCATCCTCTGGGGATGGGCAGAGATTTTCCAAGCCCCTGAGGTGCCCGAGGTGAGGATTTTGGGATGGAATGAGGTCTGGAAACCTCCTCAATTAAAAGGAAAAGAAGTGGAGGTTCATCTGTAAAATTGGGATTTGGGGCTTTTGGGAGAAATGTGAGGAGTGGGAGACACAGGAACAGCTCAGGGGACCTGACATGAGTGGGAACAGATATGGGGAAAATTCTGTCAGCTTTTAGAGCTCATCCCAGCTGCCAGCATCACTGGAATGAAGCCAGAGGGGCTTTGCTCAGATATGAATCCCAGATAAGGGGTGCTTCCCAAATCCAGCCCTTCCACACCCCAGATCTGCAGGGGGGCTGTGATACCTGCAGTGATGGCCCACACCCCCATCCCCAGGGGTTTGGGGTCAGGGACACCCCCAGATCCCACCCTGTTCCTCCCTCCCCTCCTGGGGCAACAGGGACAGAGCTGCTTCTTCCTTTGGGGTCAGGGCCCTCCTCCTGTCCCTCCTGCCTGCTGCACCCCTCTGGGAAGCTTTGGGATGCTCAATGTGGGAAACCCAAACCCCAAATGGTGCAGGGCCTTAGGGAAAGGGAAACTCTGACTCTCCTGGCCCACAGGGTCCCAGGAAGGTCTTTCCAGGTGAGCCAAGAGGTTAAATCCCAGTGCGCTGGAATCTGCTGTGGAACACTGGGTTTTGGGAAGCACCTCTTTTGTTCTTGCTCATCTCCACCAACCTGCAGACAAATTCTGTAAGAAACTAAATTTCCCCCTTGGGTAACTCCTTAAAATAGGGGGGTGGCTGAGTTTTCTCTGGAATTTTATGTCCAGATCAGAACATTCCCTCTTAAACACCTGCACAGCCAGCCCAGCCCTCACTGCTTTTAGGGCATCCTAAGCAGTAAAAACGGGGCTATTTCCACCATCCTGTGTGTTTGGATTATTTTCCCTTCTCCCTTCCAGGATTGTTTTCTATTAAATTCGAACAACCCAACCACCCTCCTGTAAAGATGCATCCCTTAGATCCAGAGTTTGACAATGATCCTGATTTAGGAGCCCCAAGAATGAGGAGCAAGGCTGCAGCTCTTAGAAGTGACATAAAAAGATGTTATTTGCATTTATTTTTTTTTAATGAAACCTTTAAAATCTTTCAGAAAAACCCCAGTTTTCCCTGAAAAATCAGATCTGAAGAGATCACCAATGAGTTTTTAGACCCTGGTGATGGATTTCTCTGCTTCTCTTGGGAAATTCCAAATGAAGGAATATAATTCATCCAGGGCAGGAAGAGCAAGTGTGAAAGGAGAAAACTGCTCGAAAATTTTAATTTCCAGGGCTTTGGACCCCTCCTGTCTCTATTTCTTATAAATCCTAGGAAAAACCTTCCATTTGACCCCAGAAATGTTTAGGGATATGTTGGGCTTTATTTTCTTTTTTGCCATGGTCGGGATTAAATGTGTGAGATGGAATTTCTTGTTGGGACTCAGATGTTCATTAGTTCTTATCCATGTTACAGTCTCACAAACCCTGAGTTCTACAGCACCTCACTCTAACAAACTAAAAATGGAGCCCTGTCTCTCTCTCTATGAGGCCTTTTAGGGCTAAACTATCCAATTAAGAAATGACACCTAAATGATTTTCACTTTTAACACAATAACCCATCGCCCGTGCCTACAATAGGGACTTTTTAATCTAATTACACAAAACCACCCAAACCCATGGAGGAGAAGGAGAAGAAGGAGAAGAAGGAGAAGGAGAAGGAGAAGAAGAAGAAGAAGAAGAAGGACCAGCCTCTGCCCTAAAGCCTCCATCTTCCTTTAAATATATTGCTATATTCTAAACCCTTAAACTCTGAGTTTTCCACCCTGTGATATCACACACTTCTATCCAAACCCCACACCCCAATCCCAGTGATATCATTCCATTTTGGAAGCTTCTCTACAGCCTCACGTCAATGCAGTGTTCTCCTGGGGGTCAGAGTCTGTCAGCACAGAAAGTCTGAAATTCTCACATCCAGAGCTCCAACAGGGATGCATTTCCATGTGCTGGCACATCCTGCAAACATGGAGCCCCTGATGCCCAGTGGAAGCAGCAGCTCTGTAGCACCCAAAATTCCCTGAACACAGAGCTGGAAGCTGGGAATATTCATAAGGAAAGGAGTTTTTCCATGGGAAATGTGATTTCATTTGGATCTGAAGGAGAGCAGGGCAGGCTGAGGGATTGCAGGGGAGGAAGGGGATTTGCTGGGGCTCTGCAAGGCATCAGAGGGATGCAGAGAGGGCTCCTGGGGGTGATGGATGTTTGAGGCTGGATCCAGAGTGATGGATAGGGGTGGCTCTGGAGGCTGGGAATGTTTTGGGAGTGTTTTCATCCCAAGCCCTGCACTCCCCATAACCCAGGACTGAGCTCCTGTTCCCCTCTGGACAGGGAGACAGGGAAACACCAGGGGAGGGGAGGTGGGAGCTGCCATCCCTCTGCAATAACAGGGTGGGGAAGACCCTCCACTAACTCCCAAAAAAAGGCAAATTAGTGGATCCCACTGTCCATCCCCTTCCCAGACCTTCCTCCCACCTCCTCCAGGATATTTTTATCACAAAGTGAGGCAGAAAAAGCCCAATTCTGTCACTTCCTATTATTCCCAAATAAAAACCAAATGTTGGGCCCAGAGTTCAGATCAGGGGAAAATCCACAAATCTCTTGGCCGTCTGGGATCTTTTGTTTATCGCTGCTTTTAATCCCATTTTTTGGGTCTCCTGGGCTCAGGGAAGATAAATGAGGTGTGTCAGGAGCTCACCTGATTAACTTGGCCCACTCAATGGGGTTATTCTTCTCCAAGGCTGGGCTGGAAAGGGAACAGCAGGAATTTGGGAGTGCAGAGTCCCAGTCCCACAGAGGCAGAAGAAAAGGGCTTTGGGGTTGGTCTTTTTGTCTGCCCAGGACACTCCGCAGGGAGAAATGTCAGCAAAAATCTCTGGATAAAGTATTTTATCCCTGGATTTTCACTACAGGCCAGATTGGCCTCTCATCCTCCCCCAAGGAAAGAAGCTTTTCCCACAAATGTCCATGAAATCTGTGCTGTAAGCAGGGATCACCCATTGCAATGCCACATCCACCGCATTTCCTCTGCTTTTTCTGAGCTCAGAAGGAAAAAGAGGGAATTTTGCTGTGCTTTATGGATGGGAAGGAGGTTCTGTAGGAGCCAGAGAGATGGAGACCTGGCATTCCTGGCAAAGCCCCAAAACCGACCCCAAAATCCTTTCCCATGGGTCCAAACAGAGGTGTGGGGATCTCATGGGCACTGCCAAAGAAATCCCCAAATTCTCCCCAGGACTGAGGGAGCCAGGACCTCTCCTGGTATTTTTCCCTGTGGAACCTGAGGCTGGCAGAGGCAGGAGGGGGATGCTGTGCCCATGTCCCTCTCCTGCTGCAGGATCCCAGTGAGGGATGGGCAGAACACGGCAAGGAGCCCTGGGATCTGTCAAACTGCCACGAGCTGGGGCTGGGGAAGGGAACGGATTAACTCTGCTTTCCTGCTGCAGTGAGCTCTGCCTCCCAGACACGGTTCTGGGCATCCCTGCAGGGAGATGCAGCAAACCCCGCCCCGCTGGAGGCTCGATCCCAAATTTTATCCCCCGACCCTGGGGCATCTCTGCTCTCTTTCTGCACATGGTCGGATTTAATCCCTTTATCTCCCCGGGTGTTGGGAAGGATGAAAGTTTGACAAGAAAGTCTCACAGATATGTGTGCTTAGCAGAAAGATTTTTGAATGTAAAATCTGAAGAAGGAATAGAGATGGAAGCAAGTTTTGATATAGAAGAAAAGAATTGCTGAGCCAGTCTTACTGGATAACCAAGGAGGCAAAGGGTGTGTTAGTTAGAAGGGGTTTTTATGGCTTAGAGCAAAGAATAAACCCACCCCAAACAAGAAGATGTTTTTACCAAGCAGAAAGAGAGCACAGGCAAACAAGTCAGCAAATGTGGCAAGTAGAAAAAAGGTCTCAGAATTTTCCACTGCAAGAAAACTGAAAAGCAACTTCTAGCTTAAACTGTAATGTACTAACTTTTAGTGACTGGAGAACAGTAACATGAATATGGTAATTATCTGTAGCTGTGATAGGCTATAGATAAGAATTTAGGTATAGATTGGTTCTACTGTATTAAGATGCTCAGCAAAGTATATAATGCAATGTAACCAAGAAAAGAATAGAATGCATTGTAATCAAAACCAAAGGGTGTCCAGGCCTGCCTGCAGCTGGAGCTGACAGCTGTGGGCACAGCTCTGTCACCCACCAGCCTGGACTGCTGTAACGTCTTGGATACAATAAACTGCATTTTGGATACAATAAACTGCATTTTGAAGAGCTGCCTGGAGTCCCGCATCTCTCATTTAGGCTCTTACAGTGGCACCCAACGTGGGGCACCATCAGTAAGAGCTTGAAGGAGGGATGCAGGTCTCTAGGTTTGTCTGCAGCTGGAGCTGACAGCTGTGGGCACAGGGTCTGTCGCCCATGACCCTGGGCTGCTGTAACATCTTGGATGTAATAAACTGCATTTGGAAGAGCTGCCTGGAGTCCCACATCTCTCATTCAGCTCTTACACCTGGGTCTTTGGTGTAAGAGGACTTTGGGTCAGCCGGGATGCTCTGGGATGCCCCAGGAGGATCCCCCAGCCCTGCTGCTCCTGCCCTCCACCAGCTGTGTCCCATCGCTCCTGCATCACCCAGCAGCACTGGTAGACCCTGGGATCTCAGCCCAAACCCACCCTGCACCCGCACTGGGACTGCCAGGTTCAAAATTCGCCCTCCAGCAGGAGTTTCCCTTTATTTAACAGCAAGACAAGTCTTTTTAGTCCAGGTTAGAAAGGCAGAGCTGGGATTCCCAAAGTATTCAACTTTTCTCCAGTGCTTGGGCTTTGTGGTGGGTGAGTGGTGCTCGTGTCCGTGCAGGATTTGTGCCTTTGGAATTCTTTGGGACAATCCCACATTAAAGGCATGCCTTTAATTCCTGCCCCAAGTCCCAACAACCCTTTGGGCTCATCCCATCCTCAGTGTGGAGCTGAGACCTGACGTGGCAAAGGCACCATCCCACCTCTTCCCTGGAAATCTTGGAAATCCTTTCCAGGCCTGGCACAAGAGGGAGAGAAAAAGCCAAGAGCAGCCACAGATTTGGGTTGGAGACCTGGTTTGGGAGGGAAAAGAAGGGAAAATATTGCATTTCTGTGATGAGAAGCACAAAGTTTTAGATCTTCTTGTATTGGGGGTTGAGTAGGGAAATAGATCCAAGCAGGCCCTGGAATTCAATGTTCATTTTCCACTGATGGGTTGAAGTGGAATTTTGTCTCTTGGTGAATCAAATCCCTTTTCTGAGCAGCCCAGGGATCTGATCCAACAGGCAGAGCTGCAAAAGGCAGGCAGCTGTGCCAGGGCTGCACCCCTGGATCCTGAGCTGCATCCTGGGATTTCAGGAGCCCAAACCCAGCCCGGATCCCACCTCACTGCAGCAGCACATCCAAAAGCGCCCTGATCCCGTGTCCCTCCCTGATCCCATCTCCCTGAGCACTGAAAGCTGGACACAGCACAGAAGAGCCTTTAAAGCACTCAGGATGGACTCAAAGTGTGGCTGCAACGAGCTGTGAAATCTCTGGGCAGAGCCAGGGCTGGGAAAAAGCAGGGGAAAATCTCTTCCAGAGGTTCCAAAGGGCCAAAACCTGAGTTTCATGGCAAGAAAAGAGCAGAGAGTAATTCCACTGCATGAAAACTCTTCCTTTCCCCCTCCACAAGTGGGATTAAGCTCCAGAGAAAATTTCTGGAGGGGCTGGTTGCTAAAATTAGCCTGGAGAAAGTTTGGGAGATGGGGGAGAGAGAAGCATCCACGGTGCTGGACGAGGCTGAGCTGCCCTTGGGCTTTGTGTGTGGGGTCCAAGCAGAGCTCCAGCCACTTGGGTTGGCAAATTTGGCTTTTTTTGCCCCAGAACTGGGATGCTGGCAGACACCCTGCCTGTGATCCGGCTGGGAAAATGACTGTGGATATGAAACACTGCCCTTGGTTTCAACTTGCTGACACTGTGAAGATGGTTTTAATTAAAACTCGTTAACAGCAACCTGTTCCTGAAAATGAGTGTGGCTAACCCAATTATGGAGCTGGTTCCTTGGAGATGCTGCTCTTCCCAGAGCCCAGCCTGGACAAGGGTGTAAATCCTCCCTCTGCTCCAATTCCCAGCTACAGAGGGTGAAAATCCTCTGGATTTTCAAGGAACAAGGAGAGTTCGAGGTGTTGGTGACTTTGGAGAGCAGGAGCTCTCCAGAGGGAAAGAGGATGCTGTCACACAACCAGAACAATCCTCTCCATGGGACCACTTCTCCTGGGAGGTCTGTTCTTGGTGCAGAGCAGTGATTTGAGTGCTGCTGCAGTTTGGGGGGTGAAATGGATATTTGGGATAAAATATCAACTTGTTTCTTGGGCATGAGCTTTAGCCTTGAGCTCAGTTCTGGCTTATGGATTTCCCTCTGTAGAAATATTTCCTCTGGGACAGAGGAAGGCAGGCAGGAACATCACACCCACCCTGGGGAATGAGAAACCCCCATGAGCTGGAAAAACAGTTCAGTGCAGTGTCAGCTGTACCCACAGGTAAGCTGGTCCCAAGAGCTGGTCTGGGGGCTGAGCATCCTCAGCATCCTCAGCATCCCCTGCATCCTCAGCATCGACTGCATCCTCTATCCTCTGCATCCTCTGCATCCACACTGACAGGTTCTTTGGGGGCCTCCTCCCCATCCCCCATCCCCATTCCAATCCCTATTCTATCCCCATCCCCATCCCCATTCCCATTCCCATTCCCATTCCATCCCCATCCCCATCCCCATCCCATTCCAATTTCCATTCCACTGCCATTCCCATTCCCATTTTCATCCCCATCCCCATCCATTCCATCCCCATTCCATTCCCATCCCCTCACCATCACCATGCCATCCCCATCCCATTCCATCCTATTCCATCCCCATCCCATCCCATCCCCTCCCATCCCATCCCATCCCATCCATCCTCACCCCCATGGCTCCCTCCCTCCGCAGCCCCGGGCGAGCAGCAGGAATTACGAGCGGTCCCTTCCCCCGCTCTCCATCCCCCACAGGCAGCTGGTTCCCATTACCCGGAGGCTGACAAGGTGCAGGAGCCTCCTTGGCAGGGAGCTGTGACGAGAGGCAGAGCCCGCCCGGGTGTCTGTGATGCCTTTCCGGGGCTGTTATCGGCCCCTCCCGTCTGCCCGTGCGGGGCTCCGTGGGCTGCAGCGGCTCCGAGCGTGGCTGGGACATCCCCCAGGGCCTCTGCTCTCGGGTCAGCCCGTGCTCAGCGTTTCACCTGTCTGCAGGAAACCAATCCCTGCTGCACCCGGCCTGGATAAACTTCCAGCCTTTTATCTGGCGGCGGCAGAAATAACCCAGCTGTGCGCTGGGGGAATAATCTCCGCAGGCCTTCCCCCATCCCTGCGTTTCTTGTTGTGCCAGGATGGCCCTGCCCTTCCCCTTGGCACGGCATTCCCACCGCATCCCTGGCTGCCCTGCTTTGGGTGGGATGGGTTTTCCCAACAGGACACCCATTCATGCAGGAGGTCAGCCAAGGCTTAAGGATTAAATGTATTTATTCAATAAAGCAAATAAATAACTGCCCCAACTCACTCCTGGGTGTTCACAGCTTCTCCTGCGCCTCCCTGGATGAAAGCAGCTCCATGGCCGCAAACACGACCAGCGCTTCATGCCCCCAGACAAATTAATCACCTCCTGCCCAGGCAGACACATTAAACATCATTTTCCAGCTCTGCCCAGGCCCTGCGAGACGTGCTGGAAGCGGCGGCGGCTGGAAACCGCCCCGAGCCGTGGGGGAGAAGGAACCACCGGGGGTCTGGGCAGCAAATGCCATTTGTCTTCCCCCTGCTCTGAGCACACTGCACGAAGCTGTTGCTGTGCTTTAGCTGGGCGTGTGGGATGAGCTCATCCCGTGGGATGGCTCCGGGATGGGTCAGATTTGGGGATCGTGAGTCAGAAATGGGATCGTCCTTCCCAGCCTGGCTCGGCAAGGAGCTGCAGCCTCCCTTTCCCCCTCCAGCTGAGATCTCAGAGGTTTGGTCTCCCTAGAAACTCCTCGGGTTTTTCTGAGCACCAAGCATGGCTTATCCATTTCAATTGTCCTTCATTAGGCAGTAATCAGGTAATTACTGCCCCTTTAGCTCCACTCCAGGCAGCTCCAGCACATTCCCTGCCAGCCTCATTAGAGGGGAGATGCCATCGCTCTCTATCATTCCATGCTTCTGCATCATTCCATCCTTCTCCATCATCCCATCCTTCTGCATTGTTCCATCCTTCTCCATCATTCCATGCTTCTGCATCATTCCATCCCTTTTCATCATTCCATCCCTCTCCATCATTCCATCCTTCTGCATCATTCCATCCTTCTCCATTGTTCCATCCTTCTGCATCATTCCATCCTTCTCCATCATTCCATCCTTCTCCATTATTCCATCCCTCTCCATCATTCCATCCTTCTGCATCATTCCATCCTTCTCCATCATTCCATCCTTCTCCATTATTCCATCCCTCTCCATCATTCCACCCTTCTGCATCATTCCATCCTTCTCCATCGTTCCATCCTTCTCCATCATTCCATCTTTTCCAAGTGCCCTCTTTCTCCATCATCCTATCCTTCTCCATAATCCTATCCTTCTCCATCATTCCATGCTTCTCCGTCATCCTATCCTTCTCCATCATTCCATCCTTCTCCAAGTGCCCTTCTTCTCTAGCTGCCATCCTTCTCCAAATGCCATCCATCCTTCTCCAGCATCTTTCCAGCTCTGGCCACCCTGCCAAGACCCTGCTCCCTCTTCCAGCACCTGACCTAACGAGGCAGGGGCAGATTTTGGGGAGCAGGGAGATTGCTGGTCTCAGTAATAGAGGAATAAAGCCACAGTACCTCAGAATGGCTTGGATTGGAAGGATCCTTAAAGCCCATCTCATTCCATGTCCCTGCCATGGGCAGAGACACCTTCTGCTGTCCCAGATTGCTCCAAGCCCCATCCAGCCTGGCCTTGGACATTTCCAGGGATGAGGCAGCCACAGCTTCTCTGTGCCAGGGCCTGCCCACCCTGTCCTGCTCCTCCCCAGGCACACACCCTCATCTCCATCTCAATCCATTTGCATTTTCCAATGAAAGCCACCAGTCCTGTCCTGTTTACCATCAGCTACACCTCACTGCCACACTCCTGACATCTTCCAGTGCTAGGCAACACCTGCATGTCTGGAAGAGGGAGGAGAGCTCCTGCAACAAGCTCCTGGATAATTTTTTCCAAATTTACTTCATTTTTCCTGGCAATCCTGCCTCAATTTGCATGGATGCTCCTCTGGAGCCTTCCTGGAAATGGATGCTCCAGAGCATCCTCCTGGTCTGCTGGAGCCAAAAGCATCTTCTCCCACAACTCTCCCCCCAAAACTTTCCTCAGCACTGAGAAGAACAAGGGTTTGGGGGCTCATCACCTCTTTATGGCAATTTAAAGGAAAGCAGCATGTTAAATTCCTGCCTGGAAGGATCAAGTCCAAGGGCAACCTCTCAATGGGGCCTTTGGCACTGAACCCTCTTGGTGTGGCTGCTATGCCCCAGCTCTGTCCTGGGTAATTCACACCAGTGCTGGGTTTAGCTGTGCATTCGGGGGGGATTTTATTTGTTTGTTATCAGTTTAGCAATAAACAAGGAGAGTTAACCCTGTTAGAATGGGGTGAGTAACCCCATCTCCCCCCAGTGTGGCAGGAAGAGGGGTTTAAGCATTTGGGGTCTGGCCAAGGGCAGACAGATGGAAAATCCCAGTCCAGGGTAAATTTGTCCTCTGGACGTGGCAAGGGAGAGGCTGTGCTGCCCTCAGCCTGTCCCTGCATTGTGTGCTGGGGCACTCTGAGGGTTGGGAGCTCCTTCACCCTTAAAACTGTTCCCAAAGCCTGGACAGCATCGCTCTGTCTGGATCCAAAGTGGTTCTCAAGATAGAACTGGGTGGGAATTCACTCTGGAATGTGCTTGTCCTGCTTTAGGTGTTAGCAACAGCAGCAGCAGAGGACGGGAGCCAAATTCAGTGTCCTCTATAGTCTGTACATGTATTATTTTTTCCAAAGATCACCAGTTTTCCCCAAAGCAGGACCACTTCCCAGTGCTCCCTCTGCAGTGACATCATCCCAATAATCCTCTCGTGGATGAGCAGTGTGCTGAGCCCTCACTGCTTCCATGGGGATGGAGGATGAGCAGGGCTCCCAGGATGATGTAGGATTTGGTTTTTAGGGAAAATCCTCACTATTCCATGAACAGTTTGACTGAATAGTGGTCTCAGGTTGAAAAAGCACTTTGGGATGGAAGGAGAGAGTGATGGAAGTGTCAAATCTTATCCTAAAGAGCTCCGTGAAAACTCCTGGATGTTTTAGGAGCGCTGCCAGGCGAGGAGCTGAACAAAACCAAACTCTTCCAGAGGATTTATTTTTGGAGGGTTAACATTGTTTAAAGAGCAGATAACGAGGCTGAGAGCACACAGTCCTGCCTCCCATCCCCTCACATTGGGAGAGGGGCAAAGCTGAGACCCCCAAAAGGCAACAGGGGGAAATCTGGGATCGCTCCAGGATGTTTCTGTGCACAGGCACAGCAGCTCTGGCCCTGCCCAGAACTTGCAGTTCCAAAGCCCTGAGATGCTCTGGGGTGGCTCAGGAGCCCCCAAACTCTCGTGGTTCCTTGGGCCACCTCATAAAGTGGTGGGGACAGGACAGGGAATGGGTCCCCATGGACAGAGAACAGGGGTAGATGGGATTTTGGGAAGGAATTCTTCCCTGTAAGGGTGTGGAGGGGATGGGATGGAATTCCCAGAGCAGCTGTGGCTGCCCCATCCCTGGCAGTGTCCAGGACAGGGCTTGGAGCAACCCAGGACAGTGGAAGGTGTCCCTGCCTTCCAGGTGTGGGACTGGCTGAGCTTTGAGGTCCCTTCCAACCCAAACCATCCCAGCATTCTGTGATTCCATGGTCTCCTGACACTTAGGTGCAGAGATGGAGCTTGGGGGACTCAGAGGACACAGAATCCACTGAGCCAGGCTGAGGTTGTGCCTGCAAAGCTCCCTCCTGTCACTGAGTGATGCCACTCAGGGCACCATAAACCTGGGATTGCACATCTCATCAGTGGGATCGCAGGGAGAGCAGGAAATGAGCCAAGCTAATCAAATTAGATGAAAGATGAGTCTGAAAATCCCCTCTGGGGAACAATTTCATTGGTGCCTTGCACTCCTGTGGAACATTTCTGGTGGGCAGTGCTGGAACACTGATCCAACCCAGCAGCACTGAGTGGACACTGTACGGTCTGAGGGAAGAGGATGGAGGAGAACAACTCCAGCACCACAGTCCTGTTAATCTGGGCTGTACAGAAAAAAATTGAGGCATTTCTCATTGCAGTGTTCTCC
Organism: Melozone crissalis; assembly: GCF_028551555.1. Classification (NCBI taxonomy): domain Eukaryota; kingdom Metazoa; phylum Chordata; class Aves; order Passeriformes; family Passerellidae; genus Melozone; species Melozone crissalis. The sequence goes on along the minus strand of NW_026535896.1, from coordinate 3,285,398 downwards.
CTTTGCTGAAATTCCAGTAAAGCTGCTCTTCTCCTCCTTGCAGATCAAGCAGAAGATTTTGGTCTCTCCTGTCAGAGCCCTCATGCTGCTGTTGCTCTTTGCTTGTATCCAGCACAATGATGAGGAGCCAAATCCCTCCTCTCCCTGCTCTGGGTGACAGAAATACAAGTGGAACGAGCAGGACACATCTTCCTGTCTTGATCTCACATTTGGTCAATTCCTCCTGCCTTCCTCTGGATCTCCTTGACAGAGGGAATGAATATTTCCTTACATTCCTTCTGATATTGATATTCTGACTTCTCCTGCAAGTCCTCACAGAAGCCTGGCCAAAACAGAGAGGAGGAATGCAAAGAACTGTGGATGGATCCCATTAATCCCAGAACTTCCAGACCACCCAGCAATACAGAAACCAGATGGGGCTGGATGGTGATTCCACCTTTCTCACTCTGTTTGTGATCCTGCTGTCCCCAGCAGGCTCACTGGTGCTCCCTGAGCTTTGACAGAGCTGGGATCTCATGGAGACATCCCAGAGATGGGATCTCATGGAGACATCCCAGAGCTTTGCCAGGCAATGCCCAGGGCGTGTTTAGAAGCCTCTGGAGGAGCCATCTCAACCCAGCAGCTGCTCTTTGGACATTTGCAGCACGGGGTGCTCGTCCTGCTGAGGACTGGATGAGACCCAGCCAAGTCTGAGGCCAGGCTGGGATGAGTTGATCCCACAAGGAGCTGATGGTTTTAAGCCAGGCTGGGACGAGCTGGTCCCACAAGGGATGGTTTTAAGCCAGGTTGGGATGAGTTGATTCCATCTCTTAGCAAATAAAAGACAAAACTCTTGGAATGTGTGTGCCTAAGTGGAAACCAGATTGTTTTTCCCACTCCTGGATTGGAGGTTGTCAAAGCCAGGCTGAGAGAGGGGGAGAGCTCCTGGGATGGCTTCATGAATGGATCCAGGTTCACCTGATGAGATCCAGGGATGCAGAGCCTCAGGTCCAGTTTCAGTGGTGCCAGGGCTGGGTTTCCCCTGCTGCAATCCCTCCACTCGGTCCCACACCTGGAAGGGCAGAGCTCCAGGAGCAGCTCCGAGGTTCTGAGCAAGATCCAGGCACTGACACTGCAAACACCCAGGAGTTCCCAAAGCATTTTCCACCACCCAGACCCCACCAGCTCCTCCCCTGTCACCCACCATGAACTCCCCTCCCTCTTTTCAGCCCCCTGGAGCTCCTGGAGCCCCATTTCCCTCTGGGTGCAAAGAGGGGGAGAGAGTTTGACTTGCAAATCTCGTTTCAGTTCCTTGTTGAGAACTGAGCATCTCAGCAGTGCCGTTTCACTGATATTTCTCCAGAATCCTCCATCCCCTTGTGGTCAGAGAGGAGCCATGGTGATTTGGGGATGCAGCAGAGACACCTGGATTGCAATGCCATGAGTAGATCCCCTTTAATGACTTTGATCTCCAAATATCCATGACAATCGTTCCCATTCCCAGCTACTCCCAGCTCAATCTCCACATATTCCCCTTTAATGAGCTTTTTTAGGAGAAAAATCCACACCCACCTTCAGGACTGAGTAACCTGGATGGGTTTTTCAAGAATTTTTACATGTGGCATCTTTTTGTATAAAAAAATACCCCAAGCTCTGTCAGAAAGTGGCAGTTTTGTTACAACTGAAACCATTTGCAGGAAAGGGCTCTCAGACGAGTTTCCTGTTTCAAAAAGAAAACAAAAAAAAAGCTCTTTGAATGTCCTGAGATTGTCAAAAACATCCTGTTTTGACATTCAAAGAAAATTTGTCTTTTGTCTGGCAACTAGTTTGTTAAAGAATAAGGATTTTGAGAAAGAATGAGGGGAGAAAAAAACCCCACTACCCCACCCCAACCCAAATTTTGCTTCAAGGATCTGGGTGAGCCCAGTTCCAATTCCAAGCCTGAGATTTATGGGTGTTCAAACAGAGCTGCTGGCTTTGGAAGCAACCAGGTGTGTGGTGGCTCAAAATATGGGAAAAAATTTCCGCTGTGGTTGGGTCACCTGTGTGGTTGAGCATTGATACTTCAGGGATCCAGGTTTATGTGGGAAAAATCCAAGAATAACATCATCTGCAGGTCCTGGTGAGCAGTGGGAGCCTGCTTTACCCTTGGAAAGCAAGGGGATATTGATTTTAAGGAAATAGGAAGGAGCAGGTTTTGGGGAACTGAACATGGGTCTGTCCAAGCTGTTTCTCATCCTGGAAGCATCTCCAGGATGCTCCTGCCCCTTTGGACCACTGGGAACTGCCAGAATTTCCCACCCACCCCAAATCTGGGTGTTCCCATCTCCCACTCCAAGCCTGGATGTCAGGGATGGAATCCCAAGGCAGCTGAGCCCAAGGGGTTTGCAGCCATCCCTGGATTCTGGGCCAAGGCAAGGAGTGACAGCAGCAGCAAGGAGCCAAGGGAAGTTCAGGCCAGGTCAAAGCAAAGGGATTTTGTGCCAAATTATTTATTTTTGGAAGAAGCAAATGGTTCTTTTGACATTCAAGAGGAGTTTTTTGGGTGAGGAGTAAACCCTGCTGGGCTGTCTGCTTTTAAGACTAAAATATCCCTAAATTTTTTTTAAACCCTACACCAAACATTCTTCTCAGCATTGATAAGAAGGAGTAAGGTTTGTCTGGACTTTTTTGCCAAATTTGTTCAAAATTTTAGCTGGTGAACAATTTCCTTCTTGCACCTCCTCCAAATTTGCCATATTTCAGCAATTTTTGAGCACAGCAAACATTCAGATTGGAGATTATCCCCACAGCACCAGCCCTGAGAGGTTTTAAATGCCTTTGTGGCTCTCAGGGATTCTTGGTAGAAAATAGGATGCAAAGAGTTGCTGTATTTCATGATTTATAAGCCCTGACACTCTAAATTCATTAAGCAGCAGTGGACAAAATGCAAATCCAGGAGCAGGGAAGGAGAGCACGGCACTAAGCAGATTCCAGATGATGGATGTCCCAGTTCCCACGTGATGAAAGAGCCAAGCTATGCAAGGTGTCTGCAGTCACAAACCAAAGTCTATTAAAGCTCCTTGTTCTGGGAGTATTGAGCAAAGCTCAGGAGAAAAATTGGATAAAATAAATGCTTTTGATTTCCTAATGTGTTTTGAGCTCAGGCCAAGGGCTCAGCTGGTTTTCCTGGGAATTACACTCGGCTGTGTGCAGGGAAACAGCTCTTTAGCCTGGAACAATCTCTGGAGCTGCTGAAATGCATCCCAGCTGGGGGATGTCACCCTGGCCTCAGCAAAACCTCCCCTCTCCACAGATGGAAACGGGATCAGCCTGGGAGTGCTCCATACCCAGCACCAGCCCTGAATCTGTGGGGTTGGTGCTGCTGAAAGCCCCAAGCCCCCTCTGTGGGAGAGGTGCTGCTACAGCCTGTAAGGGCTGAGCAACCTGGGAGCATCTCCTGAGGTGACAGGAGATGCTGTGGAACAACCCTGCAGGGTTTGCTGCAATATGAGCCCACACCAGCTGGGTTTGGGCACCTGGGGATGAGATTTGGTGTCTGAGCCCCTTGGGGTCCCAGCAATATTGCACCTCATGTCTCACCTCTTCCACATTTTCCTCTGCAAGTTTTGTTCTTCCCTCTTATTTCTTTTTTTATATCCCCTACTTTTTTTTTTTTCCCCTTTTGCCAACATTTCCTGCCTGCAAATGAGAGCAAGAAGGAGTTTTTGGGGGGAGCAGGGATCATATGGACATTTTTGGGCTCTGATAGAGGCTGGAGGTGCTGGCAGCTCTGTCAAAGCCCGGCTGATGGCTTTGTGATGTGGGCTCTGGAATGTCCCATCTGGGAGGGAGCTGGGGCCAAGCTCACCCACTCACATATTTTCCAGGGATGTGTTCCTGCACATATGTTCAGGCACAGGAGAAACCTGTTAAAGAGATAACCCCAGCACATCCCTGCTCCAGCTTCCTCCCAGGCCCGCGCTGGATCCTCCTGCTGCTCCCAGCCCTGGCCATGGACACGGAGCAGCCCTGCCAGCAGAGGAGAAGGGGAAGCTCTGCCTGGAGCCCAGCCCAGGACAGCCCCATGTCACAATCCTGGAGGGCAGTGGGGCCAGGAGGGCTCCAGGCTGGGAGCAGCAGGTAGGTAAGGGCTGGGAATGCCATCCCGGAGCTGTCTCTGTGCTGGTTCTTGGCACTGAGGGCTGGATCCTGCTCTCCTGCATGGAATTTGTGGGATTTGTCCCTCTGTCCTTGAGGAAATGCCACCTGAGATAGAGGAGAGGCAGGGAAGGCTCACAGCAGTGCCCCACTCTGCTTTGCAGGGGGAAAAATGGTCCTTCGGTGGGCTCAGGGACATGAGATGAGGCTGAATAACAAAGAGGACAATAATTATCCATTAATTATCTATTAATTATCTATTATGTCTCAGCCCAGCATCTCCCAGGTCTGGGCTAAAACCTCATCAGAAATCCTGCGCAAACAGGAACAAGAAGCAAAACAATTTCCCCAAAGCCTTGGAAACTCCTCAGTTTACTCAAGATCCTCAGCTGAGATGGATAAATCTCTACCTCCAGCAGCCTTTTGCCCCTCCATCCCTCAGTTTGTCCGTGTAGGGAATACCTGAGGACATGGTAACATCAAACCATGACAAATATTTACCCAAGAGGAGGAGAAGAATCAGGGTCTTCTGCAAGCATCTGCTGAGGCACTGGGGGATCCCTATGGGAGGAACAGCCCAGGCAGGGCTGGCACCTCAGATTTTTGTGGCAAAGACCTGGCATGGGTATTTCCCTCCTCACACATGGATATTTTCCTATGCACACCTTTTGTGCCTGGGTTTGCATGCTCGTCTGCCACACCTGGGTGACCCAGGTGGTCTTTTCTGACAGATTTAATGAGTTTGGGAACTTTGGGAGTTTTAGGTTCAGAGTTAAAATCTTCAGGAGACCCAAAACTTTGAGTTGAGCTGAATTGGGTTGAGTTGAATTGAGTTGAGTCAAGTTGGGTTGGGTTGAGTTGGGTTGGGTTGGGTTGCATTGGATTGAGGTGAATTGGGTTGAGTTGAGTTGAGTTGAGTTGGGTTGGGTTGAATTGGGTTGAGTTGAGTTGGATTGGGTTGGGTTGGGTTGAGTTGGGTTGGGTTGGGTTGAATTGGATTGAGGTGAATTGGGTTGAGTTGGGTTGGGTTGGGTTGCATTGGATTGAGTTCAATTGGGTTGAGTTGAGTTGGGTTGGGTTGAATTGGGTTGGGTTGAATTGGGTTGGGTTGAGCTGAGTGCCCAGAGAGGCAGGAAAGATGCCAGGAATTCTCCAGCACATGGATCACACCAGGAGCTTCATCCTCCTCCCGCCCAGGCAGTTGAGGTGGTGGCACTGCCAGCAGGGGGAATCACCTGGTGTTCTCAGTGCAGGGCATGGGAGTGGCTTGGAAATGGCCCTCAGTGGCTTTGAGGGGATGCAAGTTCTGAGATAGCCCAGATAGAGCTGGGAACAAGGGCTTGGCCAGGGGTTTTATCAGCTCTTCTCATCCTAGGGCTGCCAGACTGCTCCAAGGTCGGGGAATTAGTGATGGATGTTCAAGGAGGATCATTTCCTTCCCTCACTCTGCTATTAGGGGAAAACATTCTTGTTCATCCATTTCATTTTCCACCAGGGACAGCCCGGCTGGCCTGGAGCTGGCAGAGACCTCCCCTCCGAGTGCCAAGACTCTTTTGCACACAGCAATAAAATAAATCACTGGAGGTGCTGCAGTGCAGCTCCCTCACACCTCAGCACCAGGAGCCTGCAGCCAAACCCTAGAGCCGTGGGAAGCTCAGCCCCTCTGCTCCTCCCTTGCTCTCAACTGATGTGAAATCAGCCTGAGCTGCTGAGCGTGCAAATACAGGGCCTGGGGAAGGTGAAGTTGTAAGTGGGATGTTGCTCAGGAAAGAGGCTTGGATAAAAACCTCAGGACGGAATTCCAAGCCACCAGCTTCAGGGATGCATTTGCACTTCAGGCCAAGCCTAAAGAGGATAATGCCAGGCACATACCCAGGCCTGGCTTCTCCCTCCCACCATGAGCACCCCTCAGGGAGCCTCTCAAAGTACTTGGCCAAAATTTGCTGCTGGGAATCCAAACAAGAGCCTTTCCAGAGTTACAAAACCTGGGCTTGTCAGTGATGATGAGGGGAGAGGTTTCCACGTGCTCCTGGTGATTGGGGGTCCCCCTCCATCCAGGAACACCCAGGAGGGTCAGGACAGAGACACTGGGAGCAGAGCTGGTCCCTTCCCACAGTCCGTTCGATCATTTATTGGTCATTTATTGTCCATTTATTGGCTCCCATCCATTGACAGTTGGGTTGGAAAGCAGCAGCCAGAGCAGGTTTGCTCTTTGCTTGCTCTGAGCACTCCCATCTTGCAGCTCTGCTGTCCCTGAGGATTGATCCTGGCTGCTCAGGGAGGGATTTGGGCTCACAAACCCAGCTCAGGAGTTAAACTGAAGATCACCCCTGACAGGTCACCTCAGGGGTTGTTCTTGGGCACTTCCATCAAAGGAGCAAATTCCTCGTGGGCACAGGCAGTGCTGCCTGGGCTCCCAGGCCTTAGTGCCCTGGGATTATGTTCCTGCAGAGGGAAAATGACTCCCAGCTGACCTGAAATAATTTCTTTGGTCCTGGCAACTCAGAGTTACAACCAGGCAGGGTCTGTGCTGGGGTGCCAAGTGCCATCCTTGCTATGGGCAAACCCAATGTGGAAAAAATTCATCCTGGTCCACATAGCTGGATCTGAAAGCTCCTGATTTCCCACACCAGCACCAGATACTCTCCAATTTTTCCACCATAGCACATTTGAGCTTCTTCCCTTCACACACCAGGAGGTACCTGCACCATCTGCAGTAACCCAGCTCACAGGGGCTCAGCATCACCCATCCACCTTCACACCCCAAATATCCCCTTGGCTTGCTTTAGAAATCCATCCTCCTGACTTCCCAGAGCACTGCGTGAAACATCCAGCCTCAGATATTTCTGGAAGGGGAACAAGAGCATCCATTAATGAAAAGCTCTCCAGGCTTTTCCGGCAGCATCCAGAGGAGTTAGCCGGACATTTCCACACCTTGTGCTGAGCAGGGCAGGGTTTCCTCAGGGCCAGGCAGTGTCCCTGGATGTGCAATGTCCTGGAGCTCTCTGCTGTGCTCATTATCGTGCAGGGAGCGACTGCAGCTCTGGGATCTGTTCCCTTCCCCACCTTTCCCTGGGGCTCTCCCTGCGTGCCCCTGGAGGATGTGCAGGGATGTGCTCGTCAGCCTTTGATGTCTGCAGCGTTCACCATCATCTGTTTTCTGATCAGCTCATCCTCCCCGCTTGGGGGGACTGGATTCAGGGATGCTCCTGCCTGATCCCCCTTTCTGCCAGCTTTGTGGCACATCTGGGAATTCCCCCATGTGCACAGGAGGGCAGGACGCCGTTAATTGGACAGAGCACGTTGTATTAATTACTGGTGGTTAATAACAACCTCCTGCCCTGATATTTATAGAATAATAAAAGCTGTCCAGGACACTGCCCTCACATCTGCTGCAACTGGCAAACACATTTTCCTTTTCCTCCCTTTCCCGAGCGTGCTGATGGCTTTCAGATTTCCAGGGGGCAACGGGAGATCTCTGGCTCATGGACACATTGCTGGTGGCTCAGAAATGGAGGGGGAGCTGGGATCTGCACTTCAAACAGGCCTGGGCTCCTCTATTCCTCCCCTTGGCCATGGTGGCATCATGGTCCTGGGATGAAAAGCAGGATTTTGGTGTGTTTTGCTGACTCAGCTGTTTACAAACAGTGCAACTCCACTTTGGAAACTTTGCGAAACTTTGGGAAAACCCCTGTGGTGTTGCAAAAACTAAAAGCATCCCTGAATCCCTGAATTCCTGAATCCTTGTAATCCTTGAATCCCTGTATCCCTGAATCTCTGTGTCCCTGCATCCCTGTATCCTTGAATCCCTGAATCCCTGAATCTCTGTATCCCTGTATCCATCAGTGTTTCCAGCTCCCATGAAAAGGATGCTGAGCACCATCTCTGCAGGGTTTGGGAATGGCTGGTTTGGGTTTACACAGAATCATGGAATCATTGAATGGTTTGGGTTGGAAGGGACCTTAAAACTCCTCTCATTCCACCCCTGCCATGGCAGGGACATCTCCCACTGTCCCAGGCTGCTCCCAGCCCTGCCCAGCCTGGCCTTGGGCACTGCCAGGGATCCAGGGGCAGCCCCAGCTGCTCTGGGCACCCTGTGCCAGGGCCTGCCCACCCTCACAGGGAACAATTCCCAATTCCCAATCTCCCATCCATCCCTGCCCTCTGGCACTGTGAGCCATTGCCTGGGTCCTGTCCCTCCATCCCTTGTCCCCAGTCCCTCTGCAGCTCTCCTGGAGCCCCTTCAGGCCCTGCAAGGGGCTCTGAGTTCTCTCTGGAGCCTTCTCCTCTCCAAGCTGAACACCTCCAGCTCTCCCAGCCTGGCTCTAGAGCAGAGGGGCTCCAGTATAAGGCAGAAAATGCCCTAAAATGCCCTTTCCCTCTGTAAGGAAGACCTGAGAGATGAAGAGCTTCCAGGAGGGGCTAAAAGGGGGTGCTCCATCTTTTAGGAGAGAGTTTTTTGCTTGTCAGGGACTCTGCTCTACCACCCGAGGGCTGGGCATGGAATTTGGGGTGCTGCAGGTCACAGCAAGGCTGATGCTGCTCTGAGATCTGCAGGGGGGTTCCCAGGTAGGACCTGAAGGATCTTGACCCTGACAGAAGATGTGAACAGAGCCAGGACAGGCTGCTGAGCTCAGGCATCTCTCCTGCTCCAAAAGGAGCTGGAGAAGGACCTGACATGGAAGAACTCCATGTTCCCCCTCCCATTCTGGAAATCAGCTGCTGCAGAGCCAGGCGGGCTCCTGGAGTGGATTCCTGGCTGGAACAGCTTAAATCAACTCCAAGGCACTTCCCATGTGCCCAGCGCCCTGCTCCCCTCCTGGGCTGGGTTCTACAGCTCATGGCAAATCCTGAAAGAGTCGGGATTTCTGTGCAGGCTGGGGAAAGGTGCTCCAGGATGGAGCTCTGGGGTGGTGTCCTTACCCCAAATGAGTAGGGACCACTTATGGGAAGATCAGCACAGGGAACAGGATGATATCAGGTGCAATTTTACAGAAACTCTGGACCAGTTTTGGCCCGAGGTTGATGTGATCCTGCAGAAATCCCAAGGGAATGGCAGCTCCTGGGGCAGGGATGGATGGATCAGAGAGCCTGAGCTGCTGAGCTCCAGGCCCAGGCTCCCAGATAATGCCAAAGCAATGGAGCTGGGGGAAATGGTGCAAATACAGGATCACAGAAACACAGAATATCCTGAATTGGATCCACAGGGATCATTGAACCACTCCTGGACCTGCAGGGACCCCCAACAATCCACCCTGGGTATCCCAAACCCTCATGGAACTCTGGCAGCCTCGGGGCTGTGCCCATTCCCTGGGCAGCCTGGGCAGTGCCAGCACCCTCTGGGAGAAAAACCTTTCCCAATATCCAACCTTTCATTTTCCTGTACCTCTGAAGGACTTAATTGTTGAAAAGGTAGCTCTACTCTAAAGTTTTTGCCATGGGATTTGGTTCTGTACTTGTAGGGGCAGAGCAGAATAAGTTAGGAATGGAGAATCCATAAAGAGGCAGCAAAACTCCTCATTTCCCAGGAGACTGTCCAAGCTGCTCCACACACATTGCTGGGGGCTGATCCTGCTGCTCTTCCCCTCTCCCCTCCCTCACACAAGCCCTGTTCTCTGGGATGAGCCTGGGGCTGTGTCTGTGATATCATCCCGCAGGAATTGTGAGCACTGGGGGTGCCCCTCACCATCCCCCTGGGCCCTGGGCCAGGGTCCCCTCCAGGCCATCAGAGCCCCTCTGTCTTGCTGCCCATCAGGAGGGGATGATGTCACTGTGCCACCAGAGCAGGAGCCACAGGGACGTTGGTGTTTCCATCATCTCCTTGTCTGCCCATGGAAATCTGTCTGTTCTCCTCAAAACATCTCCCATGGCCTTCCAGGGGTCTCACTGCTGGAGCAGGGGCCAGGAACGGCCTCTCTGTTTGTGCCTGCAAGCACAGAGGGCACAGATGGGACAGTCCCAGGCACCAGGGTGGGAAACAGCTCCCAGTGGAGCCCTGATTTCCCTGGAATGGGTGTGCTGGGATCAGTTTTGGATTATCAGAGTCATGGAATGGGTTGGCTTGGAAGAGTCTTGAAAGGTCTTCTAGTCCAGCCCCTTGCAGCCAACAGGGTTTTGCTTGAAGCCTTGAGGGATCCTCTGGGAGAAGGGTAGGAAACGTTTCCATCACAAAGGGAAGCATCCAGAAACAGCAAAAAATCCTCTGGAAATGTAGCAGAGCCCAGACAGTGGTGCCAGAGGCTGCCTGGGGACCCTCCTGTGCCTTGTCCTGGTGAGAACTCCATGGCAGGAAGCTCCTGAGCTGGAAGCCCACAATGATATCAATGTTGAAAGACCCTTGACCACATTTCCCAGAGCAGCTGTGGCTGCCCCATCCCTGGAAATGTCCAAGGCCTGGTTGGATGGTGTCGCAGACATCTTTTATGGAAAATCCTTTCCTTAGGATTTTTCCTCCTGAGAAGCTGGGAGGCCTCAGGAACAAAATGTAAACAATGATTATCTGCTGCTGTGGAATGCAACAGGTGCATCTGGGATTGGATGTTTGTAAATAATGGCCAATCACAGCCCAGCTGGCTCAGACAGACAGCCGAGCCACAAACCTTTGTTATCATTCTTTCTTTTTCTATTCTTAGCTAGCCTTCTGATGAAACCTTTTCTTCTATTCTTTTAGTATAGTTTTAATGTAATATAGATCATAAAATAATAAATAAAACCTTCTGAAACATGGAGTCAGATCCTCATCTCTTCCCTCATCCTTGGACCCCCGTGAACATGGTCACAGGATGAGGCATAGAGCAACCTGGGATAGTGGAAGATATCCCTGCCCCTGGAATGAGGAGGTCTTTGGGGTCCATTCCACCCCACAGCACTCCAGGGTTCAGTGCTGTCTCCCACGTTTGTGTCCCTGTGAGCAGCAGGACGAGGCTCGGAGCACTTTCCTCAACCCTGGACCTTGAGGGCTTTTCCTGTCTCAATTCCCTTTCATGCGCTCCCCTCCCCGGGCCTTTCCCCCACACACACTTGTCACCACCCCTCTCCCAGCTGAGCCATCTGCTCTGCCCGTGGCCCTGGAAAGGCTGAAGGGAGGGAGAGCTCCTCGGGAGAAATGTCACAGTCCTCGCTGGCTTGAAACAATAACTTCTGGAAACATCTGAAACGCACATAATTCTCCTTTTCAAGGGCCCTATCGGAGCAGCTCCCAAATGCTTGGCTCGGGCTTCAAAGTTGGCGTTTAGCTATAAATAAATAGCTTTTCATTAAAAAAATAAAGGAGAGAAATTAGCCAAAAAAACTTCGACAAGCAGAAGCTTAACCAATGCCAGATAATGGGGCAATATGGACTTTTATTTTTATCCACATGGGTCCATGTGCTCTTTATCTCCCACTGTAATTTATCCTTATAAATGAGGCTCATGATATTAAAATAACATTACAGCCGTTACCTACCACAGTGAGAGGCAGCCGAGCCTCATCAAGGGCTGTGAGATCCTCAGATGAAAGGGACAAGGACCTTGACCTATTGCTGATTGTTAACTTCGTGCCAGGGCTTTGCTGAGCAGGGAGAACGGATTTAAAGATGAACTTTAATTGGTCCTTAATTGGCAGATTTGTCCCTAATTGGGAGATTTGTACCCATTAGGCTGATGCTGGGGAAGGAGAGTCCACAGTTCCCGCTCACATCTGTCCTGAAGCCGAGTTTATCATTGCTGGACAAACTTTTGGTGTCTTTTTCTCCTCAAAGTGTGGCCCCTTTGCTTCTCCCCTCCCCAAGGCTTCCTCCACCTCCTCCTGTGTCCTTTAATGATGCCCATCCAGGATCCTCAATCACCACAGGGGGATGGAACAATTTATCAGGTGCCTGACACCCCTGAATGAGATCCAAACTCTGTGGCTGGGAATTGCCCTCCCCTCCCATCCAGGACACATCCCCAGGGTCCAGTTCAGCCCTCCTGGGTCTCCCAGCAGAACTTCAGGGATTTTATCAGAAATCTCATGGAGCTGGGTCTCTGTTCATGGAAACCGAAGCTGCTGGGACAAAAAAAAAAAAAAAGCACAAGGGGTGCAAATCAACCCCCAGAGCTATAACCTGACTCTGCCACTGGAATTTTCCTCCCTATGGATGTGGGGGGATACATTTTCCTTGTGCTCAGGAAAGGGGTTCCTTGACTCATTATCTGCTTCTCTGTGTGTGGCACCAGCAGCATTTGGGTTTCTGCTCTGTACACCCCTGAATGTGCTGCTGCTTCCCCAAATCTCCTCCAGCTTGAACATCCCCCAAGACCTTTGAAGCACAGCAGCACTCATTTCCAGCTATCCCCAACACAGACATGTTGATTCACAGTTTTGCTCTTTCTGATGCCTTTGTCCAAAATGATCCTCTGGTACCTTAACTTTTGTCCACCAACAGTGAGAATTCAGAACTCAAATCAGGAATGGATTTGTCACTGATGGATTTAAACTGCTGGACCCTGCACTTTTTCCTGGCAATGCACCTTCTCAAGGAGTTGTGGTTTTCCATGGCATGCCCAACCCCAGGAGACCCCACACTTTTCCCTCTCCATCTGTTATTGCTCCTGTGAGCCTCCTGTTTCCAGCTCAGCTCCTGATCTCTTCCAAACTTTTGGGAACCACAGGGATTTTAACCCTGTCCAGATGCCCACATAAAATGCATCCACCACTTTCTCCCAAGCTGGTTCCTGAGGAAAGGTATCAGCAACTCCTAACTGCAAACACAGCTTGGGAAATTCACATCCAAACCAGGAAGATGTGAATGATGTTTTCTGTTTTCTGGAGGATGGGCTCTCTGCAAACCTTCTCTGCCTAAAATAGGTGCCTTTTACCTTTCTTCCTCTTGTTCCCCAAACTTTTGAGCATTTTGAAAAGCCAAGCAAGGACTCTGTGGTGTGACTCACAAAGTGGCATCAAATGGTGCTTGAGAGAAGAGCCCCAGAGGATGAGCAAAAGTATGGCCAGACAGGGGATTTCCAGTGACTCATCTGTGTCAGAAACGCTGAAGGTGTTGAGGAAAGGGAGCCTGAGTGTGCAGAGCTGGGTTTTACCTGCAGCCACCTGTTTATCACACAGGCCTGGCAGCCAGGGTAGAGTTTTTTGGTTTTTCTCTGAAAAAAATTGGGTTTTCAGCAAGCTCACCACGAACATGGCTGTGAAAGCCCCAGGTTCTGTGCAACACACCAAAAGTGACTCCTGATGCCCCAGAACTCTGAGCTTTGCTCCTCCATAAACCTCTGCATCCTGCACACCCCAAAGGAGGAAAAAACTGGGTCAAGATGGGCCAGGAAATAATCTGCATTTTCTGCTGGGCACAGGCAGCACTTTTCACCTTCTCTTTGCCCCTCAGGCCTCCCGTTCCACAAAGCAATCATGCTTTCTTTACCGGGAAAATTCACTTCTCTCATTTAATTGAATCAGAGCTGCCTTTGGCCGTGGCCTTCAGACCTGGAAGTCGAGGGCCACATGCTGGGGGTGCTCCCAAGCCTGGCGGCTCCCCTGGCTCCCCAGGGACTCGGAACAGACACAAGATTAGCGGCTGAGAAAGCGTCATCCACCGAAGTGCGCCGAGATAAGAGATAAGAACGCGCCTGCCTCGGTCTGTGCGCTGCAGCCGGAGCTGATAACGCCGCGGGGCTGGCGGCAGTCTGGGAGCGCCACCTCCCGGGCCGGGACCGCGGGCTGGGGCATCCCAGTGCCCTGGGCATGGGCATCCCACCGCTCCAGGCATGGGCATCCTACTGACCTGAGCATGGATGCGCATCCCAGTGCCCTGGGCATGGACATCCCACTGCCCTGGGAATCTCCATCCCACCGCACCGGGCATGGACATCCCAGTGCCTTGGGCATGGACATCCCACTGCCCTGAGCATGGATGGGCATCCTACTGCCCAGAGCATGGCCATCCCACTGCCCTGAGCATGGATGGGCATCCCAGTGCCCTGAGCATGGGCATCCCACTGCCCTGAGCATGGATGGGCATCCCAGTGCCCTGAGCATGGGCATCCCACTGCCCTGAGCATGGGCATCCCACCGCCCTAAGCATGGGCATCCTACTGCCCAGAGCATGGACATCCCACCGCATCGAGCATGGGCATCTGACTGCCCTGAGCATGGATGGGCATCCCAGTGCCCTGAGCATGGGCATCCCACCGCCCCGGACACGGCCATCCCAGTGCCCTGAGCATGGATATCTGACCGCCACAGGCAAGGTCATCCCATTGTCTCAGGCATCTCCATCACATTGCCCCAGGCATGGAAGGACATCCCACTGCCCTGGGAATCTCCATCCCACTGCCCCAGTTATGGGCATCCCACTGCCCTGGGCATGGGCATCCTACTGCCCTGAACATGGGCATCCTACTGACCTGAGCATGGGCATCCCACCTCCTTGGGAATCTCCATCCCATCAGCCCGGGCATGGGCATCCCACTGCCCTGAGCATGGATGGGCATCCCACTGCCCTGGGCATGGACATCCCACTGCCCTAGACATCTCCACCCCATTTCATTGGGACTCTCCATCCCACCATCCTGGGCATGGACATCCCACTGCCCTGGCAATCTCCATCCCACCACCTTGGGAATCTCCATCCCACAGCCTTGGCATCTCCAAACCACTGTCTTGGGCACATACATCCCAACACCATGGACATCATCTCACAATCTTGGCCATTTCCATTCCAACACCACAGGAATCTTCATCCAGCTTTCATGGGTGTCTTTTCATCCCACTTCCATGAGCATCCCAATCTCTTCACAACTATGGGCATTTCCATCCCACTGCCTTGGGCATCTCCAGCCCATCACCATGGACATCTCCATCCCACTGCCTTCGACATCTCCATCCCAACACCCCAACATCTCCATCCCACTGCCTTGGGTGTCTCCATCTCACTGCCTTGGACATCTCCATCCCAATACCATGGCATCCCCATCCCACTGCTTTGGGTGTCTCCATCCCATCACCATGGACATCTCCATCCCACTGCCACAGACATCCCAACACCCCAACATCTCCATCCTACTACCTTGGACATCTCCATCCCAATACCATGGCATCTCCATCTAACTGCAATGGGCGTCTCCATCCCAACACCATGAACATCTCCATCCCAACACCATGAGCATTCCAACGTCACCACCATGGGCATTTCCATCCCACCACAATAGTCATCTCTATCCCACGACCTTGGGATTCTCCCTCCCACTGCCCTGGGCATCTCCATCCCTCTGCCATGGCCATTTCAACCCTGCCACGTCTCCATCCCTGCAACCTGAGCATCTCAATCCCACCCCCAGAGCCATCCCAGCCCCGCTGCTGGGACCATCCCAGCTCTGCTCGGTGTTTCCCAGCTCCCTCCTGCACGCGGCGTTCCCGGCGGGTTCAGGCCCGGGGTAGGATAACAATACCTGAGGTCTGCAAAGCATTACAGAGGATCCTGTCAGCTCCATGAGCTCATCGGGGGAGCAGCCAGACACATTTGTTACCGGGAGAAATTCCCGCTGCCCTGACCCGCTCCCAACCTGCTCCCTCTTTATTGGGATCTCTCAGCACCTTCCCATCCATCTGGGGTCGCTGCCCAATTCCTCCCCTTGACCAGCTTCTTCCCGCACCCCCAGCAGCTCCTCTAGGACCTGGCATGTCAGGGAGAAAGGGGATTTTTCCCCTAAGCAGTCTGTTCTGTCTTGTTTCCACAACATTATGAAGTAATAGTAGTTTCCAAGAATATTTATTCTCCTTGTCATCTCCATCACCCCACCACGTGGAGATTTTGGCAAAAAATGAAGATTTATGAGGTTTTGCTTGTTTCTTTGGAGGAAAATACCCAATGAAAGCTGAGGTCAGGCTGCTGTAGGAAACAGGAAAGTCTTGGCACAGCGAGGCTCTGCCTGGCAGCACTGGGATATGGGCAGAGCTGTTTTCCTGGGAAAACTGAGCAAAACCCCTCTGGTGAAGACACCCCAAAGACACCCAAGCTGAGTCTCTTGCTGCCATCGACTTTGTGAGCTTGTGAACTTCTCCTGTCCACCTGGGGATGTTCCCTCTGCATGTCCTGGGGACTCCCTACAGCATCTGGGAGAGGAAGATGCTTGACTCCTTGTAGACACTGGGAAAGGAATAAGAATTGGGATTCCTCCAAAGTTTTGAAAATAAAGGAGGTGCTTGAAGATCTCGGACTGCAGCGATGGCCAGATATTAGAGAAGGATGCAAAACTCACTGAGTGATGTGAAAATATGGAGAGAAATAACAGGAAAGCAAAACCATGGAATAAACCTGTCAAGCTGTGCTGAAACAGGGAAACTTCTCACTTTACCCCCAAGTGTTATCCCCAAGAAAGCTGCCCAGGTCTGTGGGCCACAACTGACAGGGAAAATTGCCTTTTCCATCTGTGGAATCCAGGAAACACAGTCCTACAACAATAGACACCAGCAAGAGCTCAGAGATCCACAAAATCCTGAAGATGGTTTTGGGAATGGATTCATTCCTCAGATTTTGAGTCACCCCTGGTTTTTTGAGACTTCTTTTCTTCCTTAACCTTTTCCCTTCCTTTATTCCTGCCTTCTGCATTTTTCTTTTCCAATTTTGATGAGGACTGAGCAAAAGGAGGGAAGGGGCAGGGGCTGGTGGGGGGTCTAGAGGTGAATTTTCTGATGGATTTGGTTGATGGGAAGTACACCTTGGAGGATCCCTCAATGGCAATTTAATGGCAATTCCAAAAGTCAATTAAACTATTTTCCAGCTCTTTCACCCATGACTCTTTGAAATGCTTTTCTGAACTCAGGGTGCTCCAGTCTGGCTTTCATGGCAGGAAAATAACTAAATCCAGGGAGAGCCTCTGGAAATCCAGGCTGTGCTCATTGATGTCCACTTTGGGATAAGTTCTTCCAGCACTCAGCCTCACCTGGGGCCTTGGCAAAACAACCAAATCAATAAAATTCACAGAAAGTAACAATAAAGAACAAAGGAGAAACTCTCTTTTGCCACAGTCCTTTCCCTGGTGAGACCTAAAGGATGGGATTAATTTCAGCAGGACTGGAGGTGTTGGATTTCCTTGGGGATGTCCAAGGAGGGGAAGGAGAAGGCAACTGGCTCGTGGCTCTCCAGCTTCTCCAATCTGCCACCAAATGAACTTCCAACCAGACTTTGGGGTTTCTCAGAGCTTGTGGAGGGATGTTGGGAAAAGGCTTTGGGATCAGGAGCTGAGCCTTCAGCAGTTTCACCTTCCCAAGAGAAGTTGTGACTCCCCCAGTCTGTGCAAAGCTCCAGCTGCTCCATGGCCTGGTTGGAAAAGTTATGGAACTCTCCAAACTGGGACTGGGATGAGTCAAATCCCCAAAATACCTGCTAGGTTTGGGGGTTTGAGGGCTTAGGGTTTCCTCTTTGGGCTGGGAAATGAACTGTGAACACCCCCATGTGTGTGCACACCCGGAATTCATTAATATACACAGATATGTGTGTATTTATATATCTATATCACATCTGTGTGTGTAATTCCTTTTTCTGGAACTGCACCTGAAGAGAGATCCTACTCATCACCATCCTCAAAAATAGCTCCACTCTCCCCAGAGAAGGAAAAGGAGACGGGGATGCAGGAGCCATGTGGGATGGTGCAGCAGAAAAGCAAGGGTGGATCCCAATGAGCTTGGGGACCAAAGCTGCCTCCTGGACTCTAAAAGGGTCCTTTTCCACAGGAAAATCCACCTGTGGAGGGCAATTCCTGCCTGGCTGCACTGAGCAGCCCCACGGAGCACCCCAAGCACGGCTCTCCCTGTCCCGGTGTTCTCCAGGTGCTCTGGATTTCAAAGGGAGGTTATGACTTTACAAGCATCACTTTAATCCACATCTGACCTCCAGATAGGAATCAGCAGGCTCTAGAATACAAAGAATTACAGCTCTCCTGAGATTTTAGCTCTTTTTCTATGAAAAAGCCTTGCCAAAATGATTCTCTGGCAGAGAGCGAACTCCTGTGCAAAACACATGTTTGGTGTGAAAGGATTTTTGGCAACTCGGGGTGGATTTGGAAGCCTGTGCTCTCCTTCATTCTTTCCTCGTGGAAAGAGGAACAGGTCCAAGGCTGAGCTCTTGAGCAGCTGCCTTTGGAGTTACAGCAGGGAATGGTTCTGACAGGGAGAAGCCATCTGGGTTAAGGGATCCAGAGGGCTGCAGACAGGAATGAAGGGAAAGGGTTCAGAGCAGGGACCTGGGGTAAAAAAACACCTGAGGTCAGTGTGAAATCCTGCAGCTCCCAGGAGACCTCACAGTCATCCATGAAGAACAGATAATAATCAACAGGCTGGAGAAAGCTGTGAAGTGAGGGAGCATCCCACCAGGAATAAAGCAAAAAGCAAGAGTTCATTTGAGGATGCTCCTAAAGCAATATGTTGTACTTTGGATTCCCAAACCTGTAGAATTTTGCAAGATGGGATTGGGTAACACCACATTTTTTGAGAATTTTGTGTTTTCTTGTACTGGAGCTCAAAGCCTGAGCTCAAGAACCCTCTCTGGCCATGGTTTGCTGGGATCAGGGGTCCTGGGGTCCTTGGGATCTCTGGGATCTCAGCTGTGCAGCTCCAACCATCCCCCTGAAGACAGCATATAGCAAAAATAAAAATGCAATTAATTGGAAGGTAACTGACTGAGCTGCCTGGAACCAGCTGCAGACACAGCCCTGGCTTCCAAAGTCAGCACTTTCCCCCAGCCTTTACTTCAGGCTATTTTTATTTTGTGATGGCACAAATCAACCCTTTTGTTTTTTCCTGCTCACGAAGACAACATGAATGGATGGGGTGAGGTCCAAAAGAGTGAGAGAAAGGAATTGTGGAAGGGAAAAAACCCTTGAAGAGCAGAGGGGCTGCAGGAGCTTAGCTCAGCACTGACCTAGAGCACGTAGCTCACCCTTCCTTTGCCTAATTTAGACCCAGCGTAGGTGGATTTGGGGGAATATTTGGATCCCTAATTAAGAGTAATGATGTGAAAGGAAGTGCAGGCATAGTGAAAATGGATCAGAAAAGAATTAATTCATTAATAGGGGTGTTCACAGTACAGGCTCAATGCTATTTTAGTTCCTCCTTGGGCTGGAGAGAAGCCAGGATAACTCAATGGGATGTGCTGGGCCGGGAGCAGACGGTCCCAGTGCACCTCCAGTGCTGATGTCACTGCAGTGGTCACATTCCCAGGTCATTTTTCCATGTGGATTCAGTTCAACCTCCTGTCCTCAGACTCTTCAGTGAGCACTGGTAGCACAAAACTCACCTTCCTACAGAAAATCCTGTTCAAAAGGGGTGAAAGCCCAGTCCTGGATTAATTCATGAGCCCCAGGTTGGGGTGCACTGGGGGGTGCTGGAGGATCCATGCAGGAATAAATCCCAGAGAATCTCTGCTCCTAAAGCCATCCTTGATTTGCTGGCTGCTCCTCCTGAGCTGACCTCAGAGCACAGATAATCCTGCAGGACTCTGGATGTTTCCAGCCTGTGCATTCCCGTGTAATCGGCTTTGGCATCTCCAATGGGTTTTTTCCCTCTTGGCTTCTCCTCTGGGCTCAGCCAGAACAGTGTCAGAGCAGTTTTGGAGCAGAGGGCTGCAGACAGCCCTGACTTCAGTGCACAGAATTATATCTGGCTGGCCAGAGGTTACATCCTGCTGTCTCCTGCAGGATGACTGCGTTTCCCTGGATCCGCTCAAGCCTGGCTCGCCCCGTTCCCCGCAGCAGCGAGGCCGCACGGAGCAACATCTTGGATTAGTTACGAGCTCTTCAGATGAGCTCCAACTCATATTTCATCTGCTTCCCCCCAGCCCGGAGATCCCAGCCTGTCACACTCACTGGAGGCTGCAGCCCCCACATGTTTTATTCATTATCTGTCCTCTGCTCCTCACCCAGCACCTGCAACACATTTCGGCTGGGCTGGGATCAGCGGGGCTTCATTAGGCCTGACACTTTCTCCCTGCCTCGTGTGATGGAGCTGTATTTTATCCCTGCTTTTTATCCCTGCATTTTATCCCTGCTCTTCCAGCCTGGAGCCCTGCCTGCAGATCAGCACCTTGGAAGAAGGCAGGATCCCAAAAGCTCAGGAGTGAGGTGGGGAGAGAGGGATGGAAGAGATTGCACAGCCCAGATCCCCGAGAACTGAGGGACTCAGAGTTATTGTAGCCTTGGAGGACACAGGGGGAAGCAGAGTCCTGCTTTATCCACATGGGAATGGAGCTTTTCCACAGCCTCCAGCAGGGATTCTCCAAGCTACAGGGAACAAACAGCCTCTCTGGTATCTTGAATAACCAGGAGTTGATAATGGAGCAGAGGTTCAAAGCTCTTTGCCCGCTGCAGCCCTAGCCTTTCCCTCTCCCTGACTGTCCTCTGTCCTATGAATATTCATTGCATGCAGAAAAGCTTCACCAGGAGAGGCAGGGAAGTTGTTTTCCCTGCAAAGCTCAGCAACTCAGCCTTGGAAATATGGGAGGAATAAGTCCTTCCTTGCTCTGAATCAGGCATAGCTGAGGTTGAAGTGTTATTTGCCAAGCTTAAATAACTGAGAATATTAATTCGGGATGATGTCCACTGCCAGGACATCTTGGGATCCTTGGACCACCAGTGCCTAGAGTGGCCCATGAGCATCACACTGGTTTTTTGGCCATTTTTGCCTCCACCCCAGCACTTACACCCCACACCTGTCCCACCAGCCTTCCCTGGGGCTTGAACTGCTGCCATCAGTTCCCAAACACTCCCAAGTCCTGGGGTTTTATTCCTCTCCATGATCACATTTAACACTGTGCTACTCCTTCCTTGCTGCCCCTGCTCCCCAGGAGCCTTCCTGATGCTGTTTTCCTTTTCATTATCCACAAACACCTTTTTCCCTCAGTCTTTCATTACTTGTCCTCTATTTCTTCCTGAGATTCCCAACACATGCCATAAAAATGCTGGTTAAATATTCATGAGGAAAGGCTGATCTGGGACTACAGGGATGAGAAGTCATGCAATGTAATTAAAAGGTATCAGCAAGAATGTTGTGAGGAGCTCTTTAAAAGGGGCCTGGGAGATGCAAAATCCGATTTCCAAAGCTCTTCTTATTTAAGGTGACAGCAGTTCCTTGTTAAACAGCAGGAAAAGGTGGCCCCAGGAGAGAGGAGGCAGTGGCAAAGCAGAGCCGAGGATTTATTCAGTGCTAACACAGAAGTGAGCTTGGAAATATTAAAATGTCACTTTCTTTTGGAGGTAAAAGCTGAATTAATCCTGAGAATTACAATATTCCACAGGCTAAGGGCTTTATCTGGCAATAGGACTGAGGGGGTTGTGTCCCCAGCTCAGGAGCTTCCATGGACTTTTGATGAAGGGCAATTTCCTTCACCATTTTCAGCCCTCTGTGGTGACTTTTACAGGTGGTTCCTGCTCCTTGCTGAGGGAAGTTAAGAATGAAAGGGGAGAAAACTCTGGAATAATCTCTTTGGATCTCAATACCACCAATTATTCAGCATCTGAGCACAACCAGATCTGGAGAGAAGATGCTGCTGATACAAAATCCCATTTCTACTCCCTTTCCAGGCAGGAAAGGGGCATTCCAGGGAAAAAAAGCTCCACCTTGACACAGTCCAACAGTATCTTAACATCTTTCCTAAGGCTGCCAGGAAAAATCGATGGTGATCTGTTGCCTGAGAGAAGCAGGGCACAGATTTATCCGTGGCAGGGATTTTTCCATGGCAAGAATTTATCCATGGCAAGGATTTGTCCATGGCAGGGATTTGTCCATGGAAAGGATTTACCAATGGGAAGAATTTATCCATATCAGGGATTTATCCACATCAAGGATTTTCCTGGGCAGGGATTTATCCATGGGAGGGATTCATCCATGGCAAGGATTTGTCCGTGCTCTGGCACAGAGGAACGATGAAAACCAAAAGTTTTTCCTCCCCGCTTTGGTCAGCCACCATTCCAAATCCCAGATTTAGGGGAAGAGAAGGGCAGGGGAGGAGCTGATCCCATCCCTTTTCCAGGTGGCATGGCACAGTGCAGGGTTTGGTGGGAACAGGTGGATTTTCAAGGTGGAGAGGAGTGGGAAGAGCCTTCCCTCCATCCCTTCCCTGCCTCCCTCAGTGAAGTGACTGCCGGAGCCTCGGCTGGCTCCTAGAATTCCGGTGGCACACCAGGAGTGGGGAACTGCCTCAGTATCCGGATTTACCAGAGGCAGAACCTTTAGAGCCAGACACAAGCCACAACAGGGACCAGGCAGGGGAGAAAAGAGGAGGCTGCTCTCCAGCTCAAGGTTCCACAAGGAAAGGTGTCCTAGGGTGATCGTGTGTTCTGTTTATGCTCGATATTATGTTCCATGCCTTCAAGACTGGCTCTGAAGAGCAAAACTTTGTTTTGTTTTGTTATCAGCCTGCTCACTCCCCTAACGGTCAGTGGAACACAGAGACAGGGCAGTACATGGGTTCTGCTTTTGCTCTTTGCTCTGGCTTTCACTTTGCTCTTGCTTCTGCTTTGCTCCTGCTTTGCTCTTGCTTTTGTTTCTGCTCCTTAGTTAGTTTAGCTAAGCAGTCCAAATTTTCCCCAGACTGTTTTTCCTTTTTTGGACCTACTTGAACCTGCTCTGGACTGGGACCTGGGGAGCACCAAGAGTTTGCACCTTGTGGCCTAGCGGGGCCTGCTCTGGGCCGCAGCCTTTCCCAGTGCCGGAGGGACTGATAACAGAGCAAGCACCCCCAAGAGAGACTTTCTGAATTTGTCATCTTTTTCAGAGCAGTGAAAGAATGGTGTCATCTGGTATTGCTCATTCTGTGTGTTGGGGGATGCTGTGCCTATTAAATAAACAGGTTCTTTCCACTTCTCTCCAAGGAATCCTTCCCGACCCAGTCGGGCACAGGGGCCATGTGGGTTTGCTTTCTGGAGAGGCCCCTTTGGAGGTTTTCTCCCAAATTTGCCCTAAACCAGAACAAAAGGCTTATTCCAAGTGAAGGGATCGGACCCAAAGAGCCCCAGGCGCTCCTGTGCAGGGGATTTTGTACAGATGCAAATCAGGGAGTGGATACAGAGAACCAATAGAGAATCCTCAGGGGAGGAGTGAGGGGATTCCATCGAGTGTCCGGGGCCAGTTGGGGTATGAGGGTGGAGAGGATGGCTCACAAGGGCCAATGGGGCCTCTAGGAATAGGGGAATTCCAAAGGGGTTTTGCAGCCAGGGATTGGCCCTAGGTTTAAGTGCCACAGAATGTTCTGGAATCAAGGGCTGGGTTGCCTTGACAGGCAGGGCAAGAGCTGGAACAAGAGGCAGGGAACGGCACAAGGGACAGCTTTGAGGGAGGGTAAAACCCAGAGGTAAACCAGCTTGGGGAGAACATGGGGGTACCACAGAATGAACCACTTAACAAAGAATCAATAAAATAAATTCGAACCTCAACACCTCAGGAACATGCCATGCACACATGGCATTCCCACTGTGCAGCTCCAGTGGGGTTTTCCAGACTCAGTGGGATCCTGGTTAGGCAACTGTGGGAAAAAGATTTATAGAAAATTCTCCAAGTTTGATAGAAGGCTCACATAGTGTGTATCTATATGTAAACTTTGAGATAAGAAACATTGACTTAGAAACGTTGTGGAATAAGACAAACATCATTGAGAGAGAAATGGAACTACAAACAGGTTTTAAAAAATAGTTTTGTAAATAAGATCGGATATTTTAGAGATATAGAGATATGAAAGAAGGAGAAGATTCAGCAGACTCAGTAGACTTAGAGTAGTAAGACTCAGGAGAAGTGAAGAAAGAAGCTTAATCCTACAAAGGCTCCCTGAGGGAATGGCTCTGCTGGCTCTGAACCCGTCACTGCTCCAGCCCTTCCCTCCCCATCCCTGGCGCTGCCTCCCTGCCCTTTCCTGCCATTGTCCTGCTGGCCCTGAGCCATGAAATCCCCAAAAAGGCCTTTCCTGGCCTGTCCCTGCATTATTCCATGAAATCCCCAAAAAGGCCTTTCCGGGGCCGGCCCCACATTGTTCTCCAGCGCCATGGGCAAGAGGGAACTGGGAGCAGCCCTGGGGCTGGGGCTGGATGGAGAATTCCTGCTGGTCCCTGCGGCACACTGCGGGATCTGCTGTTCCAATTCAACACCAGGACTGGCAAGGGCCTTTTTTCTTTAAGGGTTTTGTGTGTTTGTTTGTTTGTTTGGTTTGTTTTGTTTTGGTTTGGTTTGGTTTTTTTTATGGTTTTTTTTTCCTTTCTATTATTTTATCCTATTTTTTTCTCCCCATTTTTCCCAATCTTCATTGTATTTTTTTTCTATTTTTCCTTTCTAGTTTTACTAATTTTTTCTTTGTATTTTTATTTCAATTCTTTCTTTTCCTCTCTATTTTCTTACTTTTTTCCCTATTTTGATCTATTTTTCTCTTATGATAATGTTTTTCTTTTCACTTCTCTATTTATCTTTTTCTATTTTTTCTATTTTTTCCAATTTTTCCTGTCCATTTTGATTCCTATTTCCTTTCCATTTTTTCTTTCTACTTTTCCCTTTCCTCTTATTTTTTCTTCCTTTCCTTTTTCTTTAATGTTTTTCTTCTTTTCTATTTCTATTTTTTATTTCTGCTCTTCCCTTCCAATATTTTAATTCCCATCTATTTTTTCTATTTGTTTTCTTTTTTCTTTCTTTTTTCCCCCTATGTTATCCTTTTTTTTTTTTTTTAATCCCCCTGGTTGTTTTTTTCCTCTCCTGCTCTTCCCCTATAAAAAGTGATCCTACCTTTCACAGGCCTCCTGGGAACCCTTTGATGGGGATGGTGCTGCAGGTTTATGGTGACTTGGAGAGGGAATTTTACATCCATTAGGATTTTCCTCTGGAAAACACCTCCCTAAAGGGCTGAGAACTCACTGTGGGTTTACTTCAGTGGGATGGGGAAACAGAGTTTTGTTTTCCAAGGCTTTGGGATCACACAGAGGGATGAAGAGTTTATAGGATTGTTTCCCATTGACGTTGGATGGGATGATGGAATGGCATTTCCAGAGATACATAAATTTGAAAAAATCACTTTTCACCCCCAAAGCAGGAGGCAGGTGAAAGTTTAGGTCTGGTGAGTGTTGTTTTCCCTGTTCCTCCTGAGATGGATCTCACCACAATTCAGGGAGGAGGAATTTCCCTCCAGAGATGATGGAAAACAAACACCAAATTCAAAACTGCCCCACCCCAGCACCCCCAGAACCCATTTCAGAACCGTTTCTTCCCTACTCTGTACAGTGCTGGAAAGTCTTCATTCCCAGAGCCTGGCGGTGGGATGTGGAACAGAAAAATGTCCCAATGCCAAGGGTCTGTCCCTGGTGTCACCCAGCCCCCTGACCAGGCAGGGATGAGCACAACCAGATCTGGAGAGAAGAGTGCCCTTGGGTGCCCTTGGGTGCCCTTGAGCAAAGGGATCGAGGCTGGCCCTGCCATCCCTCCCCGGATCACTCTCCAAAACCCCTGCATCTCCCCACAGATGGCACTGGGAGGGGTTTTAGCTTGGATAATTTAAATTAGGATGGGAAAATGGATCCCTGTTATGTTCTCATTCAGCTGATGAGCCAAACCCTCCTTCTCTTCCCTGTCCCCTGCCTCACCTTCCTCTCGTCCTTTGGAGGGACACCAAAGTCTCTCCAGCCTCATCTTGTGTTGGAGTCCTGCATGCTGAGAATTTCAGACTTTCTGTGCTGTCAGACTCTGACCCCCAGGAGAACATTGCATTGACCTGAGACTGTGGAGAAGCTTCCAAAATGGAATGATATCACTGGGATTGTGGGTGTGGAGTTTGGATAGAAGTGTGTGATATCACAGGGTGGAAAACTTAGAGTTTAAGGGTTTAGAATATAGTAATATATATAGAGCAAGATGGAGGTTTTAGGGCTGAGGCTGGTCCTTCTCCTTCTCCTTCTCCTTCTCCTTCTCCTTCTCCTTCTCCTTCTCCTTCTCCTTCTCCTTCTCCTTCTCCTTCTCCTCCATGGGTTTGGGTGGTTCTGTGTAATTGGATAAAAAAGTCCACATTGAGGGCCATAGGTGGTTGGTTATTGGGTTAAAAGTAAAAATAATTTAGGTGTCATTTCTTAATTGGACTGTTTATCCTTAGAAGACCTTGTAGAGAAAGACAGTGAGCCATTTTGTGCCTTGTTAGTGAAGAACTGCAGAGCTCACTGCTGTGAGACTGTGATATAGATAAGAAATAACAAACACCTGATTCTGAACACAAAATTCCATCCTGAGGGCTTCAACCCCAACCTCAACAATGAAAGAAAAAAGAAGCCAAACCCCAAATCCTGCCCCTCCATTTGGGCAGCATCCCGAATTCCGCCGCTGAGCCCTGAGAGCCCTCCATGGGTCCTGCTGATCCCCACAGGGGATCGGAGCATCCCCACTCAGGGAACAATTTAACCCCCCAAAAACCACTCAGAAAAACCTGGATGCATCACTTTTCCAAGGGGCTCTGTGGTATAAACCCAACTGGGATTTACAATTCCACCCCCATGGGAAAACCCAGCATTTGTTGCAGCCTTGCACTGGGGATGGTGAAGAAGATCCAAACCAAAGCTGCTTTTTGTAGACTAAAGAGTCATTTATTCCTTTGGGATCACCAAATTGCTTCTGGTGGAGTTGATCTTCAGGCCTGTTTTGGAGTTCTAGATGCTGAGAATTTTAGACTTTCTGTACTAACAGACTCTGACCCGCAAGAGAGCACTTCATTTGATCTGAGGCCATGAAGAAAGCTTCCAAAATTACTGATTACACTAAAATTACAAGTGCATAGTTGATTAAAAATGTATAATATCACAAAGTAGAAAACTTAGAGTTTAGGGGTTTAGAATATAGTAATATATATAAAGCTAAGGTAAAAGTTTTGGAGCAGTAGCTGGTCCTTCTTTGTCATAAGTTTAGGTAGTATTTTATAATTAGACAGAAAAGTCTGCATTGAGGACTTTGAGTGATTAGTTATTAAGTTAAAAGTAAAAATAATTTGTGTCATTTCTTAATTAGGTAGTTTAACCTTAAAAGACCTTGTATAAAAAATAGTTAACCATTGTGTAACTCAGTAAAATACTATAAAACTCACAACTTATAATATAGATAAAAAATAATGAACACCTAAACCTAAGCACTTCCTGTGTGCAGTGGTGAGTGGAGAGCATCTTCCTCAAGAAATTCCAAATTCTCCTTGCCCTCCTTCCCAAAAATAGAAAAGCTTTGCATTCTCCAGTACCTGTAAAAACCCCTGGGAATTCTACAAGCAGGGAAATTTCCTTTCTCACAAGACAAAGCATCCAACACCCCCCTCTGGCTACCACATTAACCCAAATTCCCCATGAGCCCTTCTCTCCCCCAGCCCGTGGGTAAATCCCAACACCCAACACTCCTTCCCCAGGTGGATTTTTCCAAGGGTAAGCTGATATTCCTGCATAACCCCACATCTGCAGGGAAAATGCCAGGAGTGTGGGTGAGTTATGGTCCCACAGCATCGATCACTTGAGCCCTAATGCTACAAGCACCGTCAGGTTTTCCTGACTGAAGTTCGTTCTAATTGCTTCCATATGATTCCTTTCCCTTTATTTCTTTATTTCTCCCTGTCCCTCCATTGTTCCTCCTGCCACGTTTGATGTTTCATAAAAAAACTGAGCAGGGAAATGGGTTTATTTCCTAAAAATTCCTGATATTGTTTAATAATTGTTTTATTGAGCCAGGGTTGATGCCCATTCAGGGATGGGTTTTTGCATGGAGTTCTCACATGGGAAGGGGCAGCTCTCAACCCTGAGCCAAGGAAAATGCAGAAAATTCCATAGAATCTGTGAATGGTTTGGGTTGGAAGGAACCTCATAAAGGATTGAACTTCAGGGACAACTCCCACTGTCCCAGGGTACCCCAAGCCCCATCCAGCCTGGCCTTGGGCACTGCCAGGGATCCAGGGGCAGCCCCAGCTGCTCTGGGCACCCTGTGCCAGGGCCTGCCCACCCTCACAGGGAACAATTCCCAATTCCCAATATCCCATCCAGCCCTGCCCTCTGGCACTGGGAGCCATTCCCTGTGTCCTGTCCCTCCATCCCTTGTCCCCAGTCCCTCTCCAGCTCTCCTGGAGCCCTTTCAGGCCCTGGCAGGGGCTCTGAGCTCTCCCTGGAGCCTTCTCCTCTCCAGGTGAGCACCCCCAGCTCTCCCAGCCTGGCTCCAGCCCTGAAGCAGCTCTGGGTCCTCTCTGGATTCTCTTCAGCAGCTTCAACTCCTTCTGAGGCTGGGTTTCCCTGAGCTGGAGGCAACTCTGCAGGTGGGGTCTCACCTGAGCAGAGTTGAGGGGTATAGATTCGGTTTTCCCCACAAATCCATGGACTGAAGTCTCACCCTCCTGCTCAGCCCCATCCCTTTGGCAGAACCTCTCTTTAGCCCCTTTTGGTGCCTTCCAGCTCAGTTTTCCCTCCAAGGGTAAACTTTTTCCTGTCTCTTTTCCCCCCAAGTTAATTGCATGCTCTTCATCTGCCTCTGCAGCTTCAGCTGGGCTGTCCCAAGGAGCCCTGCATGTACCCAGGCAACTGGAAATGGAAATAAATGCCCCAGTGAGAGGGAAAAGAAGGACTTTGGGGAAGGAAAGCTTGTGGATGATGTGAAGGAAGAGGAAAGCAGATCCCTGGAGGATCTGTAGATGTTTCTAATCCACGAGGTTATCTCCAAACCCACAATGATTCCCATGTGCATGGGCAGGAACCGGGTACCAGGCACTGCTATTTCCCCTCTCAACATCCAAATCTGATTCACTGTGGCATCAGATCTGAGTAAAATCCCTGCCAAATCAAACTTGGACATCTTAGCCTGACCTTGGCACCCTCAAACCATCTGAGCATCAACACAAACCCCAACTAAGAGACAACTTTACATCCAGGGTTTCCCAATCGAGTCGTGTGTCCCAGCAGAGCCTTCATTCCACCTTTTCAATCAGCAGGATATGAATGAAAATTCCCCCAAAAAACCCTTTTTGAAGGGTATTTCTTTGCTGAGAATGCAGGAGTGGAGCTGTGCTGCTCCTTGCAGCTTTTCCCTGCAGAGCTGGAGGTAACCCTGAGCTGGGGGTCACTCCTGGGAAATCCATGCACTGCCCAGCTGTAAAATGGCGATATCACATTGCAAATAAGGAAAAAAAAGAAGGTTTTTTAAGGCAAACAGGGTCTTATTAAGGTTTCTGGAGAGGTCTGAGTTCAAACCCCCCCCCCCGTGGGGGAGGCAGAGGGCAGAGCAGAGCCTTGAAATAAAGCAGGAGTGCTGGGTAAGGGATCTCGGATTTCCAGCCAGGGCTTTTCACAGCCAGGGCTCAGGGCTCTCCACTACAGCCCCAAAGCAGCCAAATTAATCAGGCTAATGAAGAACCCCGGGCTGCTAGAGGCTTTGGCTGTGCACCACCTCTTAATTAGGGCTAAATCCCTGATTCTGGGCATGCAGAGGTGCAGCTCCTCCGTCTGGAACATGATTAACCTCAGTGCTGGTGTGGAGAGAACAAAGCCCAGCCCTGGAGGATGGGATGAGGGGGTTTGGCTCTGCCTGAGGTTCAGCTCAGGTCAGGCTGGGTCTGATATTCACCACCTCCAAGCAGAGCCAGGACAGGTTTGGCTGCTGGAGGAGATGCTCAGGGATGCTGGAATCACCAACATCTGCATTTGAGGACTTAAAAGGTTTTTTGGGGGAATTTTCATTCATATCCTGCTGTTTGAAAAGGCAGAAAGATGCAATGAAGGCTCTACTGGGACACACATGGCTCGATTGGGAAACCCTGGATGCAAAATTGTCTCTTGGGTGGGGTTTGTGTTGATGCTCAGATGGTTTGAGGGTGCCAAGGTCAGGCTGAGATGTCCAAGTTTGATTTGGCAGGGATTTTACTCAGATCTGATGCCACAGTGAATCAGATTTGGATGTTGAGAGGGGAAATAGCAGTGCCTGGTACCCTGTTCCTGCCCATGCACATGGGAATCATTGTGGGTTTGGAGATAACCTCATGGATTAAAAACATCTACAAATCCTTCAGGGATCTGTGTTCCTCTTCCTTCACATGATCCACAAGCTTTCCTCCCCCAGGGTCCTTCCTTTCCCTCCCACTGGGGCATTTATTACCATTTCCAGTTGCCTGGGTACCCTGGATGCAAAATCCTCTCTTAGGTGGGGTTTGCATTGAGTTTCAGATGGTTTGAGGGTGCCAAGGTCAGGCTGAGATGTCCAAGTTTGGTTTGCCAGGGATTTTTCTTAGATCTGAAATGAACTCGCTGTTAACAACAAAACAGAATTGATTGATTCCAAACCACAAAAAATCTAAATGAATTAATTAATTCCAAGCCTTTTTTGTGTCAAAGAGCTTTCTCCTGGGTGAGAGGGTGACCGTGTATAAATGCTGATTTTTAGAGGGCAGAGTTAAGGTGGGAACTGCAAAAGGCATTTGGGAATTGGGGCAGGGAATTTATCATGGTTTACTAAAAACCAAACCATTTTATCATGAAATGTTTTTGGACACCAGGGTTGGCTTTTCATCCACCTGTGCCTGTGTCACTTTCAGCTGCAGTTCTGTCCCCAGGGGTGCTCTTTATTTATATATACATATAAAATTCATAATAAATATATATTTATATTTTATATTTATATATTATAGAAATATATGTTTATTTATATATTCATTATATATAAATTATATATTTGTGTGACTGCATTTGCACATATTTGTGTCCTCATCACTGTGCAAAATGCTCCCATTTTAAAGGAGGAAAACTCGCACAGGAGTGAATTCTCTTCTCTAGAGGGAACTTCATTTGACACAAGGGGAGGAGTTACCTGAACCCAGAACTGCCCTTCCCAGTGCTCCCTGTCTGATCCAAGAGTGGATTGGGACCAGCTGCATCTCTGAGCTCCTCTTCTCCCTCAGTGGAAGCTCAGGAGAGCTGTTCTTGGCTTAGACCAGGCTTATCTGCTGGCCTAACCATCGAAGGCTGCCTTGCAGGAATTAGCTGGGCTCCATAATTAGGCAGGAGGAAGTTTACCCCGACCAGTCAACCTCAGCAGAGAGGGAATTCATTAAACATCTCTGGTTTGCCAAGCACAAGGCTGATTTTGCAAGTCAAAGAAGGTTTTTGTTTTTAATTGCATTTTCTTTAATGGTTTTGCCAGGAAAAAATCCATGCATGTCCTCTCCAGCAGAGACAGGCACTCGGCCTTCCCAGATTTTGCTTCTTGGCTCCAAATCCAAGAGATTTTCTGATTCTCATGTGACACAGTGACATGCAGAGCAGGGAATGGGGATCTGGGCCTGATTCTGAGTAGTGCTGCCCAGGGGGGTGCAGGGCAAGGCAGAGCCCCCTGTCCATGGAGCACACTGCAGGGTCTCTCTGGTCCTTCACTTGGGTTCCAGATCCCTTTCCAAGGAAGGTTTGGCACAGGTGATGGGGGCCAGGGGCTGCAGGGCCTGAGCTTCCAATTCCCAGGCAGGCCAGGGGTGTCCTGTTCTGGGTGCTGCTCACCTGCCCCATCCCAAACCTCTCCCAGAAGCTTCTTTATCCCAAACCTTCTCCCAGGAGTTTCTTCATCTCAAATCCTCTCCCAGGAGCTACCCCTCATCCCAAATTGTCTCCCAGGAGTTCCCCCATTCCAAAGCCTCTCCCAGGATCTTCTTCATCTCAAAGCCTCTCCCAAGAGCTGGTTTATGGTGTCATGGAACACTTCGGGTTGTGAGGGACATTAAAGCCCTTCCCATTCCAGCCCCTGCTCCAAATCCCACCCAGCCTGGCCTTGGGCACTTTCATGGAGCTTCATTCCTTGTCCAAGTGCTGGAGCTGGGTCTGTGCCTTCTTCTCCTGCTTCTGCATCATGGTTGTTCCCAGCCAGCTCTACCTAAATTTCCATTGCAGCTGAATAAAGCAAACTTCACTGTGACAGTGTTCTCAGGGGTCCGATGATGAGGGAAGAGATGAGGATCTGACTCCATGTTTCAGAAGGCTGATTTATTATTTTATGATATATATTATATTAAACTACACTAAAAGAATAGAAGAAAGGATTTCATCAGAAGGCTGGCTAAGAATAGAAAAAGAATGATAACAAAGGCTTGTGTCTCAGACAGAGAGTCCGAGCCAGCTGACTGTGATTGGCCATGAATTAGAAACAACCACATGAGACCAATCACAGATGCACCTGTTGCATTCCACAGCAGCAGATAATCATTGTTTACATTTTGTTCCTGAGGCCTCTTGGCTTCTCAGGAAGAAAAATCCTAAGGAAAGGATTTTTCAGGAAATGTGTCTGTGACACCTCACCATCATCATCCTCACAGACCTGAGGGGCTGCAGAAGTTCTCTGACTTTGAAGCCCCACCAGGAAGTTCCTTTGTCCCCAGGGATAGCCCTGTGTGCCACGAGCTGCAGGGCTGCAGCCCAGGGCTGTCTCCGGCTCTGCTGGGACCTTCTCCATCCAAGAGCCTCTGGAAGTCCAGGTCCTTGGAGAGGCAGAGGGCAACCAGCTGGTCCAAAAATAACACCTCCTTCCTGACTGGTGGCTTGGCCCTACCTGACACTGGAGCTTCACCAGGTGGGTCTGTAGTCCAGTTCTGGCCCCTCAGCTTGGGAAAGACATGGAGGGGCTGGAGCACACCCAGAGAAGGGCAACGAGACTGGAGAGGGCCTGGGAACACAAATCCTGTGAGGAACCCCTGAGGGAGCTGGGGGTGCTCAGCCTGGAGAAAAGGAGACTCAGGGGTGCCCTTATCACTCTCTGCAGCTCCTGAAAGGTGCCTGTGCTCAGCTGGGGCTGGGCTCTTTCTCCAGCAGCACTGACACAACCAGAGCACACAGCCTCCAGCTGCACCAAGGGAAATACAGGTTGGATAGCAGGGAAAAGTTTTTTACAGAAAGAGTGATAAAGTTCTGGAATGGCTGCCCAGGGAGGTGGTGGAGTCCCCATCCCTGGGTGTGTTTAACAAAGCCTGGATGTGGCACTGGGTGCCAGGGTTGAGTTGAGGTGTTGGGACTGGGTTGGACTCCATGATCTTGAAGGTCGCTTCCAACCCAGTGATTCTGTGAATTCTGTGGGGCTTTCAGAGCCAGCAGGATTCCCCTTTTTCCTCCTGGATGCTCCACTTGCTGCTGCTTTGTGCTTCCAGCTCTAGGAGCAAACCCAACCAGAGACTGGGGAAAATTCATTTCATGTTCCTTCACTCCACTCTGCTACATTTCTTCTCCAGATCAACTTTCTTGGTGGTGTCTAAGGCTGGTGGTGGCTCCTTCAGGGAGCAAAGTTACCTTGAAATCCCAAACATCTCAGGCTCTCATGGACATGCTGGGGCAGAGGAGGCAGAATTTGAGAGGATCTGGAGGCTTGGCCTCAGGACTTCCATTAAATCTTGTCCTTGAGGGGCTGACCTCAGTGCAGGGGAGGTTTTCCAGCCCCTCCATCCCTTTTGGGAAGCACCATGGGGGATAAATAATGCCCTGCTGGACAGAAGGTCAGGCCAGGTCACCCTGCAGGACCTTTAGGGATGCGTTTCCCTGGGCAGCTCGGGCTGGAGCTGAGCCAGAGGCAAGAAGAGGAGCCCATCCCACCCTCAGAGTGGGATTTGCCCAGGCACAGGAGACTTTGGAGCACACTCAGGGACTCTGGGAGCCTGAGCTCTCACCAGGGGACCAAAGTGAGCCAAGGGGACAACAGTGCCTCCTTCAGGTGATGAGCCTCACCTTTGGGGTCATCACTCCTTTGGCCAGAAGTTAAGAGAGTTCTTTTGCAAACACCTCAAAATCCTTTTTTTTTTTCCTCCATTCTTGGAGAAAAACCCAGCTGAATATTCTCATTTTGTCATGTTTTCATGTAGGGAAGGAGAAGTGTGAGAGCTGCAGACAGGCCCAGGCTGGGAGCACCAGGATGGCAACAACCCCAAACCTCTCAGCTGAGCCCAGGGAACAAAAAACTCAGGGAAAAAAACCCACTTCTTATATTTCCTTAACCTTCTTCCCTTTTGCTTTTCTCCCTTGAAAAAATAAAAGAGATGCATCAGTGCCCAGGGCAAGCCTGGAGCCCTCCAGCCCTGGAGCAGTGAGAGCTCAGCCCTGCCCAAAGCAGCCCCAAATGGGAATTATTTCCTAATGGATTTCCAGTTCCACCTGTTATCTGTGCAGGCTGAGGAGCCAGCATGTCTCTGCACCCCTTCACCCCATCACCTGCAATCCCCAAACCTCATTTTCCAGATGGAGAAACTGAGGCACCAATTTGAGCCATTTTCAGGTCAATAAAGAGGTCTGGCCTGTGATGGGGCTGGTTGGGTTTTCCTGATGAGGATATGCATTAATTTAGGAATTTAATATTTGTGTTAGATGGCAAGAGGATTGTGCATTCCCTCATCCCAGCACAGGTCTCAGCATCCCACAGGCTGCACGATCCTGGGGCTTTGGGAATGCTTTTCTGGGAGAAAACAGCTCCCAGCTGCTCACAGGATTGCTGGAAACTCTTCATTTTCAATGCAAATAAAGGAAATAAAACCAGAAAATCATGGGCTGAAAAACAGCCATGCTGACCAATCTTGTTGTGGGACAAGGGCGAGATGGAACACCTGCTTTGAAATACCTGCCTTGGAATACCTGGCTTGGAATATTTGCTTTGGAATACCTGCCTTGGGATATCTGCCCTGGAATACCTTTATTTGATGGGATTGAAATGAGACTGGTCAGAAAGGGATGCCCAAACATAACATGGGAATGAGGGAAAGTCTTGGATGGTTTGATTCCCTGCACTTTAGGATTTGTCCAAGGGGGAACCCAGAAAATCCCCTGTGCCACAGGGCAATGCAAAAGAGCTGGAATCCATTAAAAATCTCCAAATAAACAAGAAAAACCTTGCCAAATCAGTGCCCAGGATAAAAAAAAAATTTATTATTAGAAATAATTTGCTGAGTGTGGCTGTGCTACACCAGATCCCAAATGTGAGGTTTGGTGTTAATGGTTTTTCCACAGGCATTGGAATGGATATTTGTTTCCATCTGGAGTGTAACTGGGATGGCTTCATTTCATTTATCAGGGGTGCTGTTGGCAAAGGTGTTAGGATCTTGGAGCAGCTCATTCCCCTGGATTCAACTCATCCCCAAACCCCACACATTAAAACCCCACAAGGCAATTTCCATTTTCAGAATGGAAATTTTCAGAATTTTTCACAGGGGATGCAAAAAAAAAAAAAAAAAAAAAAAAAAGGAAAGCAACCAAAACAAGGAAATCAAGGGTTTGGCTCTTGAGGCTCGCTCCTCGCATTTCCAAGGAGAGGGATTTGGGATGGAGGAGAGGGATGGGGCTGATGTTCTCCATCAGAAGGGCTGTACTGCCATCTCCAGGTCTGCCTGCACAGCCCCGGCTACATCTCCATCCCCATCCCCATCACTGTGGAATTATCCAGCTGTGCTGGCTGGATTTTAGTGCCATGAAAAGCAGTCAAATATTTTTTCAAACAATATTTTAACAATAATTTAATTTAAAATCCCACTCACCTTTTTCTCCTAAGGATTTATCACTGGGAAAATCTCCAGCCTGGGCATTTTGTTCCAGCACAGGTGTGGGTGCTTACAGTGATGCAGGGCCACTCCCAGCCCTTTCTGTATCCCCAAATCTTAGGGAAAAGCATCTATTTCTAGTAAAATTGCAAGTTTTTCTGATTTTCTCTTTTTTTTCATTTTTTTTTTTCTGCATGGAGAGTCCTGGGTGTGGCTGTGTGTTCTTCCTGTGGTGCCACCACCTACAAATCCAGGTGTCCCCCCCGGTATCACCTTCCCTGGTCTGCTCCAGATGACCACCTCTGCTCCAAAGGGGTCTGGAAGTGGCCCCAAAACACTTTGGATCAGCCAGGCACGGCCAGGCTGCAGCACCCCGGGATACCCATGAGATGGCACTGGAGCTGCAGCCTTGGTGCTGGGAAAAATCCACTCCAGGGATTTGGTCCCAAAAATATCCTATGCTCCGATATCTGACACAGGGCTGGGCTTTCTCTTCTTTCTGGGAACCAAGTGAGGTGTGGAGCAGCTCCTGAAGGCAGAGGGTGCTGGAAATCCCAGGAACTGAGGGCAATGCAGCAGGACAGAGCTGCTTGGGAGCTCTTTGGTTTATTCCTGCAGGAACTGCCAGAAAACCCCAAACTGCCCCAAAAAGGGGCTGAGTGTGCAGGGCAGGGGCTGTTTGGGAGGTTGGGCTGGACTTTAGCGTCAATTAATGCCTGTATTAGAGCCTCTCATCCCTTTCCAGGACCTCTGTCTTCCCAGCAGATGTCCAAGCCTTCATTCCTGTCTGGTTCCACTCCCCAACCTCCTGCAGGGCTCTCCCTGCTCTGGGCACAGCTGGCATGCCATGGATGTCCCAAAACGATGCCCAGCCCTGCTGGCACCTTGGAATCTCCTGAGCTTTCTGGCTTGGTCCCTGTGGCAGGAGCTGAGATGGTGCTGTGACCCTACAGGGGATGGTGGGAACATCCTGACCCTCAGGGCAGCTTTGGGGTTCACCTGCGCTCTGGTTTGGAAGCAAAACCAGTGAGAGACTCCAAATCAGAAATACAATTTAATGGGAGAAGAAAAACTAAAATATATGCAATAATACGAAAGAAAAACCACTGACAAAGTCAGAATACAACCTGACACCCTGTTGTAGCAGTCTGTGGGAACCCAGGACATCCCTCTGGCTGTCCAGGATGGCCAGGACCCTGCCAGGGGGCTCAGAGACCCTGCCACAGAGCCCAAAACACCTGTGGGTTTGATTATGACCCGTGGAGCAAATTACCAACCTTAGATGAAGATCTACAAGCCACAACAATATAGGTAGAATAATAGTGAAGCTATCACAGGGTGGAAAAGTAGATTTTGGGGTTTCTAGAATGGGGGTTCAGGAGGCAAGATGGAGGGAACTGGGCATGTCCAGCCTTTCTCCTTCTTCTTGGCCTCCATCTTCTGCTGTGATGTTGGCACTTTTAGATTGGTTTAGAGTAGAAGCTCACTGTCTAACATAGGTGATGGGTATTGGAAATTGTAAACATATAAAGACATAACACCACCCTGGGGCAGGCAGAGTGCCTGGAACTGTCCTGCTGGATGGACCTTGGCAGGGCAGGAGAAAATTTTTTATAGATAAGATACAATAAACAACCTTGAGACTGAGAAATGAAGAGCTCTGACTCCTTCTTCAAGCACCAGGCTGGGAAAAGAGACTTATGAACTTTTCTCGGGGTCACTCTGAGCAGCGAGAGATCCCAACAGCAGTCCAGCTGGATTGGTGGCTGCAGCCCTCCTGGAGCAGCAGACATGGTTCTTTTGGAGCAGGGATCCTGTAGAAAGGGTGTAGCCTTCCTCTGAAGATCCAGTGGAAAAGACAGTCATTCCTCTGGGAATGCAGTGGAGAGACTGACTGTTCAGTCCCAAACCCCAGATTATATCCAGGTGGGGATGCTTAGCTCCTCCCCTCGGGTGTAGCATCTCACAATGGGCTGATATCATTCTGAGTCGTGTGGTGGGTCCATCAAACAGAAATGGCTCCTGGAGGGAGTTATCTCTGAATCACGTGGCAAGGCATTGATGGGCCCATTAACAGGAGATAAGGAAAAAACTATGCCCCTCCTGGTTTCAGCACCTCTTGAGGGTGGGAAGAGAATGTATCTTAATATTGTAACCTAGGAAAACCTGCAACACTCAGACCCTGCTCTGAGGCAATCTTTGGAGATGGAGAGGCTGGATCATCTCACCACACGTCAGGTGAGCACAAATTTTGGAGGGATGGCCAGGTCAGCACAGACACCTTGGAATGGCTCTGTAAATTCAGGACTTGCAGATTCTGAAAAATACCCCATAACCTTCCCCAGAGTTCATTTGGGTCCTTGCAAAGGGTCTGGGGCCATGGCAGGGTGACATGGGTGTCCCACTGCCATGCCATGGTCCCCTTGGCTGTGCTCCACAGGTGCATTTGTGTTTCCCACAGCATCAAATCCCAGAATTGAGTTGGAAGGGACCTCTAAGCTCTTCCTGCTCCACCCCATAACAGGGACAACACCCCCCACCACCCCAGGTGGCTCCAAGCCCTATCCACCCTGGTCTTGGACACTTCCCAGGATGGGGCAACCACAACTGCTCTGGATAACCAGTGCCAGAGCCTCCCCACCCTACATCCTTGGGGTTATTTCCCTCAAAATACACCACAGAGACTTTTGGAAGAGATTTGGCACCCTGGGATATTAAATTATTAAATGTACCAAGCCCTGAGTGTCACCCCATCTGACATTTCCAAATTCCACCTCCCCACTTCTAACCTGAAGGTTGTTGCTCATGGATGCTGGGAGTCTGGAGAGGCTTTCCAGGTGGTCAGGAGCCCCTGGCACATGGATCACTGTGGAGCAGCCTCCCCCCAAACCCAGGGATCTCTGTATCCTCACATTCCCTGCTCTGCAGACACTCAGACACGGGAGCAGTAATGGGATTAATGGATGTTCTCCCACTGGAACTAAACAAACAATGGAAATAACCTCAATATTGGCACCAGAGCACACACAATGACATCAGATTCCCTGGAAATCCCCAGCAGGGAATGCCCCCAGTGGGAACCCCCTGGGACAGACCCCAGGAGATGCTGGCCTCACAGCTCCAAGGGTTCCCACTTGCTGCAATATTCCCAAGGGAAAACAAATGGAATTCTGTCCAGGCCCCTCCTCTGTGCCCTGCCTGCATCTCAGTGCAAGGAAACTGAAATAAAGACATGGAATGCAAACAGTAGTGAGGGATTTTTTCCTTCCCCAAATCCTCCTTTCATCCCTGTGTTTGATTCCTAGAATTTTTCCAGGCTGCCTGTTTCATCTGGGGCATAAATACATGGAATAAATATATTAAACAAATGCTTATAATAAATACATGTAATAAATATCTAAGAACACATGCAATAAATACACATAATAAATTAATATAATAAATACATAATAACACCTATAATAAATACATGTAACAAATATGTATGACAAATAATAACATCATGATAATCTATATAATAATAACAACATAATGGGTACATATAATACATAGATATAATGATAAAACACAGATAATAAATACATATATTTATTTATTATATTAGTATATAAAAATGTATTTATTTATTATATTAGTATATAATAAATGTATATACTAAATACATCATAATATACAATAAATGCACATAATACCTATCTAATAAATACATATACTACATATTAAAAAAATCTAATAAATGCATAATAATAGATAATAAATTCATATAATGAATTATATAATGAATATAATAAATATAATACATATAATACATATAATAAACATATAATAGTAAATAATGTAATGTAATAATAACATCAGTAAATTAATGTAATAAATACATAATAATATGTGTAATGAATATATCAAGGAGATACTTGGAACATAAATGCATCACAGTTTTCACTATATATACACACACTATTTATTTTTTATAAATATATATGTCGTGGAGAGAAAGATGCATCAAGGCTGTTCCACAAATGGAAACTCATCAAGTTCTATCTTGCAGATAATGATTTCTATTCTTATTTTTCTTTATCAAGCTCCAGGAAAACAATTAAAACTTCCCCCAAATAATAATGATAAAAACAAAAAACCCAAACAACAAACCCTGCAAGAAATCTGAGCCCACATTTAATCTGCAGTCTTCAAAAGTTTCTTGGAAAGCTTAATTAAATGGGAATTCATCTGTGCATTGGCTCTGCCTTGTAAAGCCTGATAATGCCGGAGTCTTAATTAAAAAAACGAATGCAGCTTTTGGTTTTTATTCTGCCACTTCAAGGGGAAAAAGCGCCAGGCAGGGCTGTCAATAGAGCTGAGAGATGCCTCAGCCCCACATTGATTTTGTCGTGTTTAAACTCCCAGTTCCGGGGTTCATATGAACATCATTCCCAATTTATTAATTTTGTGGCTCTAAAGGGCAAGAGGAAGCAGGGCCGGAGGAGTTTTAGTGCCTGGAAAGGTTTCATCCCAAAAGTTGAATCCCAAAGCTGTGACCTTGGGATCAGCATCTCCCCTGGTGAAGGATATTGGATCCTGCAGCTCCTGACTCCATCTGGAGATTTTCCAATAACCTTCAAAACCCACTCCAGGACAGGAATGGGCCTCTTCTCCTTCAAATCCAGATTATTTTTATGGAAAATTGGAGATTAATGTTCTCCTGACCACTGGAGATGTTCCTGTTGGGTTGGGAGGGGCTTTTCCCTCTCCTTCCAACAGCAGCATTTCCCAGTACTCATCCCCAAATGTCACCAGTGCTGATGGAACCTGGAAACTGCTCCAGGACTTCCTGCCCTGTTCTCTCCAAACCCCTCCTTTCCATTTTCCCAACCCATGCTGGGGACAACTTGCCAGGAATATGGGAATAAAAACCCACCCCAAGCTCGAGAATCTCCTTCCAGAGCACCTCCTGGGAAAGAAGTCCTTGGGACAATATTCTGCTGCTCAAAATGCCAGAAAAAGGCTGATTTTCCTAAAGATCTTACTGTGCTCCAGCCCCCGAAGAAGTTCTGGAGAGTCTTAAGTGGATTTGGTGGGTTTAGATAACATCGAGATAACAACATCAGGGCTTTAAAACTTCCAGGGAAGAAAAATGTTGACAGGGAGAAAATCAACCTTCTCCTGGAGATATTTTCCCATCTCAATATCCACTGGGATGCTGCATTGCTGCATTGCTGCTGGGAGATGGGGTTTTTTTTTGGGAAAATTCTCATCCGGATGTTTTTCTTCCGCCTTCGTGCCGCATTCCAATGGGGAATATGGAAAAGTTGTGCTGACTTTGCTGCTGGAGTCAGTCTCCTTCCAGCTCCAGACAGTGATATAAGGATCTCTTTAATGCTAATTAATGCAACGACACAAGGAATTAATTCTGTATTAGGCAAAGCTGTTAATTATCCCCAAATAAAACAAAGCAAAAAAGGGAATCAATGCAGGAGAAATGACAACCGATCCTTGGCTTCCCTCTCCACATCCTTCCCAACACCCTGTTCTGGAAAAAGCAGCCTCAGGGGCATCTTCTAGGCAGCCCTGAGGGCTTCAGGTTTAGCTTGGAAACAGAAGGAATTCTTCCCTGCCCTTGGAGGGAGCTCCAGGTGCTTGGCCAAGGATGAATGGCATCATGTTCCTTTTATCCGCAGGGAAAATGGCAACAGGCTTTTCCCAGGGACATTTTTCTTCTCCCAAGGAGGAGGTGAGATTCAGGCTTGGATCAACAAATAACACTGATAAATATAACCACAAAGCCATGATGGGGAGCTCAGGGTTTGAGATTCCCATTGCTGTGAAATTCCCATTGTTCTGAAATTCCCATTGCTGTGAGATTCCCATTGCTGTGAGATTCCCATTCTTCTCAAATTCCCACTGTTCTGAAATTCCCATTGCTTTGGATTTCCCATTCCTTTGATATTCCCATTGTAAAAAGAGCCCATCCAAGGGAGTTACAAAAGCAGAGTCTCCCTTTCCTGTGCCTCAGTTTCCCATGGGATGAAGTGCCATTACATTCCTGGGATGCCTCTTTAGCTTCCCAAAATATTGATTAAATAACATCAAAGGAATTGTCATGTCTGGAATGCCCCTGACAGGAGTGTGGTCCATAGGACACCGAATTTGCTTCAGAAAGAAGAAGCAATTCCTGTTCTTTTAAACTCTGTTCCCCCTTTATCTCCTATTGTTGATTCAGGAATAATGAGACAATGGAGATTTAAGGGTGGATTTCCTCCCTTTTTGTTGCTAAACTGAACAGGGATAAAAGATATCAAATTTTCCAGTTGTTTGGGACTCAGTGGCTGCTGGGATCAGTGGATGTGCACACCCTCATGGCTTGTCCAGCCACATTATCCCAAAATTTGGCACAGGGTGGGGGGATCAGTAACAAAGCCCTTGATGCTCCACCCAGGGTTTCTCTCCAATGGAGAAATTTATGCTTTGCAGCTCTCCCTCTTTATGGATTGACCTCATCTGGGTTTTTTCACCTGCCTCATGTCCAGGGAAAAGAGCAAAGTGAGCACTTTCCTCCTGGAACACAGGCCTGGATGGATGGCTGTGCTCCAGAAACCTTGGAATGGGAGAGGAGAGGAGAGGAGAGGAGAGGAGAGGAGAGGAGAGGAGAGGAGAGGAGAGGAGAGGAGAGGAGAGGAGAGGAGAGGAGAGGAGAGGAGAGGCAGCATTCCTCTGGTCAGCCTGGATGGGCCTGGCACATCCCTTTTTCCTGCCTGGAGCTGTCTTCAAACACTTGAAGATCAAAGTCCTCATGAACATTCAGGCTCATAAATAACAGCAAAATTTGCAGCTGTGGCTCCCCCTTGGACATTTTTCTTTCTTTGCCTGATGCCAAAGGTTAGGAAAGGATGTTCTGCACCTTCAGCTGGGGTGAATTTTAAGTAAACCCACCCCTGGGTTCTAACCCTACCTGGATCTACTTAGAAGGTGCAGAGCACCTCTGGGCTCATTCTGCTGCCCAAATCAGTGTCCAGAAGGAGATTTTAGGGTTTCAAGGATGGACAAGGAGAAGATGGATGCCCTTCCTATCCCCATCCATTGCAGGGATGGTCCTAGCAGAGCAGGTGTGCTCTGAGGGGTGGTTGGAGACACTCATCAGGGTGAACTGGACTTGTTCATAACCTTCCTGCACATTTCTTCCTTTACCTGGAGAAAGATAATGCGCTTATTTTATTTAATAAATAACATGCATAATATATAAATAAATGTCTATATCAAAGAAATATATTTCATTTAGTGTGATTTATTTAATATTTTTTTCAATTAGGCCAATGAATTGCTACTGAAAAGACATCTGAACACATTTGATTTTCTTATTTTTTCTTGATTTTCCTAATTTGTCTTGATTTTCTCAGGTCTGTTTGCCATTTTCATGGATCCCTGCCAGGATCCTAGCCGGGGACAGGGAGCATCACCAGCCAAAAGCAGTGAAAGCAATGGGAATGGGCTGGTTAATGCTGTCCTTAATGCTCATCCTAGCCATAAAACAGTAAAAACAAGGATGGAACTGGCTTGTAGGAGCTCAGCTGAACTTCTGAGCTTCTCCAGGCTGCTTTTCTCTCCTCTTCCCTTTTCCCAGAGTGTCTCTCCATATTCCAATTGGGAATATTGGAATATTCCCAAGATTGTGGACAGGATGTGCCTTGGCTTGTCTGACCCTGCTGCTGAACCAAACAGCAGCACTGTGGTGTTTCACCCCACAGACACTTTGGGCTGGCTGGGTGTGTGGTGTTTCACCCCACAGACACTTTGGGCTGCCTGGGTGTGTGGTGTTTCACCCCACAGACACTTTGGGCTGGCTGGGTGTGTGGTGTTTCACCCCACAGACACTTTTGGCTGTGGGTGTGTGGTGTTTCACCTCACAGACACTTTTGGCTGGCTGGGTGTGTGGTGTTTCACCCCACAGACACTTTGAGCTGGCTGGGTGCTGCAGCTGGGCACATGGAGACAAGTCCAGGCCTGCAGGAGCTCTGGTGGTGCTGGGATGGAGCTTCCCCCATAACAGGGGCTGCTCCTCAGGTTTCCCTCTGGCAGAGAAACTTTAAAGGGATGGTGAAGGAAAGGAGTCGGTTCTGATGTAGGGTTTGGATCCAGAGCTTTATTCTGGCTCACAGGCCTCTGAATGCAGCACCAGCTCCAACAGAACTCCCTGAGCCCGTGGTTGCTGCTCCTTTGAACCCCGGGGAGAGGGGCAGG
Organism: Melozone crissalis; assembly: GCF_028551555.1. Taxonomy (NCBI): domain Eukaryota; kingdom Metazoa; phylum Chordata; class Aves; order Passeriformes; family Passerellidae; genus Melozone; species Melozone crissalis. The sequence goes on along the minus strand of NW_026535896.1, from coordinate 3,241,567 downwards.
GAAGGGGCAGGGAGCCACCAAGCAGGGACAGGAGGGGAGGGACAAAGGGACAAAGGACACCTGGATGGCCCAATGCCCCCTGGGGTAGAGGGCATCCTTTGGATCTGCCAATTCCCTTCTGGAATGCCAGGACTGACAGACAGTGCTGGGAGGGGTCAGGGAGGGGAAAGGAGAGGGGACTGACACACCTGGGAGGGAATCTGCAGGGGAGGGACCCGGGGTTCTGAGGTGAACCATGAAATCACAATGGAATATCTCCAGAGATCAGAGCCCTTCAATAATGCCCTTCCCCGGCTGTTCCTGCAGGAGCAAGGTGAGTCTCACTCTCCATTCTCCCCTTTCAATGCCATTAAGAACAGCCCTTGCTGGCTTTTCTCCCACAAAAGGGGATTTGGGAAAACCATCCCATGGCTTATTTCACTTAGTTTTGCTTTCTCTCTGTCTGTGAGAATGGCTGGGGAATGAATTCCTGCTCTGCTTCCAGGGAGGAAAATCTGGGGGCTTTGAGTGCTTCAAGCTGAGGTCAGGAGGATTTGGGGGTGGAGCAGGAGGGGCTCTGGGCTCTCAGTTTGGATAAGCAGCTTTGGGGAGTCTTAAAGCAGGGAAAATGAAACAGACCCAAGATCCTGCACTTGGAATTAGAGAGGGGATAGCAAGGGATGGAGGCAAGGGGGGAATAATGCTCCTAATTCTAGCTAGGTGGGGATAAGAGCATTAATAATGCTCCTTTTGGTCAAAATATGCAGTGAAATTATGGATAATCCATGAGGAAAGAGCTGGACAGGACAAGCATCCCCCTCTTGTCCTTACAGCTCTTCAACCCTCCCTAAAACCACGTGGCCTGGAAAGGGTTAAAGAGCACCATTGCCAAATTGGCATTAAACTGTGCTAATGTGGGCTAAGTGACTGCTTAGGGGAGCAGAGAGGAGAAAAATGATGTGCCACGTATTTCTAAATAATAAAGGGTTATTTATTAATAATCTGGAATTGAACAAAGAGTCTATGAAGCTCAATTAATTATTACTTGTAAAGTGCTTCAGAGATTGCTGGATAAAAGCTGCTGCAGAAGGGAAAGGTGTTGCAAGGGAAATGGATCAACATTCAGCAGGAAAAGCCTCTGGCACTGTGGGAACCCAGAACATCTCTCTGGCTGTCCAGGATGGCCAAGACCTCTGCCAGGGGACTCAGAGACCCTGGCACAGAGCCCAAAACACCTGTGGGTTTGACAGTGACCCATGGAGCAAATTACCAAGCTTATCAGAAGATCAGCAGTCCACAACAGTTTAGGTAGAATAGTGAAGTTATCACGGGGTGGAAAAGTAGATTTTGGGGCTTTTTGTATGGGGGTTCAGGAGGCAAGATGGAGGGAACTGGGCATGTCCAGCCTTCCTCCTTCTTCTTGGCCTCTATCTTCTGCTGTGATGTTGGCATTTTTAGATTGGTTTTGAGTAGAAGCTCATTGTCTAACATAGCTGATAAGTATTGGAAAGTAATTGTAAACATTGTACAGGTAGTTTTTAGTATAAAGACATAACACCACCCTGGGGCAGGCAGAGTGCCTCTGACTGTCCTGCTGGATGGACCTCGGCTGGGCAGGAGAAAAATTTTTTATAGATAAGGAACAATAAACAACCTTGAGACTGAGAAATGAAGAGCCCTGACTCCTTCTTTGAGTGCCAGGCTGGGAAAAGAGACTTTTAACATTCTTGGGGTTGCAGCGACCCGAAAGACCCTGAGATGGCATCACATCCCAGGGACCTGGTGGGATATGCTGCCAGCCCAGGGGATGTTTAGATCCCCAGGGATGGAGGGTTTGGAAACTGGAATTGTTTCTTCCCTGTAAGGAAAAATGGTTTTTTGGAGTACAGTGATGGGTTTGGGTTTTTTTGGAAAGTTTTTGTGATTTTTTTAAGAGTTGTTTGAGCTGGGAGATTTGATGTTGTAGAGACTCTTCCTAGCCAGTTAAAAAGTGGGGTAAGTTCATTGTTGGTAATTCTCAAAATAGGTTTGACTTAATTGCCTTCTCTCAGAAGCTGCTGTAGATCTTGTAAGGTGCTGATCCTGGTCTGGAATTTTCTGTGTTGTAATTGTTTGTTTGGTCATCCTTTACCTCAGATCATCATGGGGACAGGGGAGGTTTGTCAGCCATCCCTCAGGGAGGGATGAGCCCTGTGGCACAGGAATGTGTGGGATCCAGCTCCTGACTGGGAACAGGCAGGGATGAGGGCTGGGTTCAAGCTTCAGCCCTGGAGCTCAGATGAAATTGAAACCATTACTAAAATTAATCATTTTTTTAGTGAAATGAGACAAAATTGGAAAATGAGCCGTTCTCAGCCTCCTGTTCCCTCTTTTTTGCTCCTAAAAAGAAGAAGAGGAAGAGAAAACCTTCTTGAATATTCAAAGCCTGCAGAGGGAAGGGAACAAATAATTCACACATTTTTCTCCCAACAGCGCACACAGCCTTGGTCTCTGTCTGGAGATGATTTCTGGGGAAAACCATCTCTGACAGCCCAGAAATATTGCTCTGCTCCAATTAGTTCCCTCTTAAGGCCCTAATTTTATTTTTATCCAGAAGAAAACCCAACAACATACAATTAGAAAAACATTAAATCCATTTCATCCAGCCTTGAGCGAGTTCATCTCATGAAACACCCCTCACAAAGACCCTCACGGGTGAGACTGAGCCAACCTTCCCCTCCCCTGGGAGCCTTTGGGGTCCTTCAGCACCCCCTAAGAGCTTCTGGATGGAGAGGGCCTGCCAAGGTGTTCCAGGGACCCCTCACCCCCTGTGCCTCTAACCCCCATCACTGCAGCTTGCAGCCAGCTTGGAAAATGCACCTTGGGTTTTATTTAAGCCTGTGCACTTTAAGCCTGGCCTGGTTTTTGGCTGGGACTCAGTTCATTAGTCCCTGCCAGAAAATTTGTGGGAAAACTGAGTGAGTGAAAAGCTCCAGGATTATCCCAAAGTGACCCTGTGGATCATCCCTAGATGGGAGAGGGGGAAGCAGAAATGAGGTGACCCAGCAGTTTAGGGGCTGAATGTGGTCTCTGTTCCAAACAGGGACAGCCCTGAGCTGTCCGTTCCTCCCCAAAAAGTCCCAAAGATTCCACCCTCTGGCTCTGTGCTGATTCTCCATCTCCCTGTGCTCTACAGGACCCTTATTTTGCACCTTCTTATTTCTTTTTTATTAAAACTTTAAATAATTGCCCATTTCCCTCTGTCCAGCAGCCTCCTCTGGGAATATCCCCAGGAGAAATGAGCAGAGACATTATAGGACAGAGCACAAACAACAATTGTTATCTGTGTTATGACTCTGAAATTGTCCAGAGTTTAACAGGGAAGGCTTGGTGGAGCTGGGAGGAGCAGAAAGATCTCTGCTCCCTGAAAGAAGCTTTGATTTATGCCAGGGGAGGTTTCTCCAAGCTCTGTGGAGCAGGAGAGAGGTGATGCTCTGAAACCTCTCAAAACTCCATGTCCTTTGCCTACAGAAACTCCCAGTTCATAATCATTGACCAAAACTTTGAAATTTTACACCAAAAACCCTCTACTGGAAGCTGCATCAGGCAATGAAGGCTTGGTTGGCCATCACATCTCTGATTTCTCTACTTTTGTGCCTTTGCTCTTTTCTGAAGAAGCTGTGGATGGGATCTGTCTTCTCCCTAACCTTGATTTCTGCGGGAAAACAAATCTGGGCTTTACAATAATCAGAGTTTGAAATGCAGGAAAATCTGTGAAGTTAATGAGGGCCTCGCAATCAGCTGCTGGCAGAAATCCCATTATTGCATGGGGACGGTGACAAACCGTACCAAAAATGTTGAAGAGAGGAAAACAAACATAGTGAGCCCCCTCCTCACATTCCTGGGAGAAAAGCCTGATTTGGCAAAAGCATCACGTTTCTATCTCCTGCCATTCCCGTTATCCCATATTCAAACAGAAAAGCAACTGCTGGAAAAGAGGGGTTCGCAAGTGATTTAATGCGAGCATCCATTTGAATGTGAAATATCCAGGTTGGAATTTGTCTGTTTTTTAACTCCTGGATTTTCTCTGTGTTTCCCCATTTCCCCCATGCTCATCAATGGCTCTGTGACTTCTCCTTTGAGTCTGAACCATCCTGGAGTACTGAGAAACACCCTGGTCTTTGGATGCTTTGATTTTTTTTCCCCTTTTAAATGCTTTTTAAAGTGCCACTGTGTTCTTTTGGAGTCAGATTAACCACGCAATAAATTTGCATAATGTGGATCCATAATGTTTAATCAAAGCCTCACTGGAAAGCTGTTATTGTCCAAGAGCTCCCATAAATCCTCACCATCACCTCCATGTTAAAGAGTAAAGCTGCCCGGGGTACATTGGGCACTAATCACTTGCAACATTGAATTGAAAGGAAATTATCCTTTTCCTTTCCCTTCCCATTCCATGTGGAAACCTGCACCTCTTCAAGCCCCATGTGAGGCATTTTCAGCACTAGATGGGAGCAGGTCACCCCCAGCGTTCTAAACCTTTCTTAGGGTGTCAGGATTATTGGTATTTACCAATATTGTGGATGGGACAAGCCTTGGCTTGTCTGGCCCTGCTGCTGAACCAAACAGCAGCACTGTGGTGTTTCACCCCACAGACACTTTGGGCTGGCTGGGTGTGTGGTGTTTCACCCCACAGACACTTTGGCCTGGCTGGGTGTGTGGTGTTTCACCCCACAGACACTTTGGCCTGGCTGGGTGTGTGGTGTTTCACCCCACAGACACTTTGGCCTGGCTGGGTGTGTGGTGTTTCACCCCACAGACACTTTTGGCCGGCTGGGTGTGTGGTGTTTCACCCCACAGACACTTTGGCCTGGCTGGGTGTGTGGTGTTTCACCCCACAGACACTTTGGGCCGGCTGGGTGTGTGGTGTTTCACCCCACAGACACTTCTGGCTGGCTGGGTGCTGCACTGGGCCCATGGGGACAAGTCCAGGCCTGCAGGAGCTCTGGTGGTGCTGGGATGGAGCTTCCCCCATAACAGGGGCTGCTCCTCAGGTTTCCCTCTGTGGAGAAGCTTTAAGGCGATGGTGAAGGAAAGGAGTCGGTTCTGATGGAGGGTTTGGATGCAGAGCTTTATTCTGGCTCACAGGCCTCTGAATGCAGCACCAGCTCCAACAGAACTCCCTGAGCCCGTGGTTGCTGTTCCTTTGAACCCCGGGGAGAGGGGCAGGGAAGGGGCAGGGAGCCACCAAGCAGGGACAGGAGGGGAGGGACAAAGGGACAAAGGACACCTGGATGGCCCAATGTCCCCTGGGGTAGAGGGCATCCTTTGGATCTGCCAATTCCCTTCTGGAATGCCAGGACTGACAGACAGTGCTGGGAGGGGTCAGGGAGGGGAAAGGAGAGGTGACTGACACACCTGGGAGGGAATCTGCAGGGGAGGGACCCAGGGTTCTGAGGTGAACCATGAAATCACAAGTCAACACAGGATTAAGTTTGGACTGCCCCAAATTTCTTCTCCAGCATCCCAAGCTTGGGTTATTCATACCCATCAGGATGAGCGAGCAGAGGAGGAGCATTCCAGCGTGCCAGGAAGAGATGGAGAGCCATGTGTCAAAACTGTTTGCACTTGGAAAATTATAAGACTCAATTAAGTCTTGAGTTTCTCTTTTTTTCAAGCTTTTAATTTCCTTTAAATGAGTCAGGCAATAAGGCATGACGGGGAGGCTGGAGAGGCAGGGTGAGCCTGGAGAGCTGACCCAAATCCTTCCCAGAGGGATTGCCCAGTAAAATCCCTCCCTGGGACTGCAGGAGTGGGGAAATACAGGGAAATAGGGATGAGCAGAGGGGGGAACTGCCCCCCTGATTCCATCTGTATGGTGTCCCTGCCCTGACAGTCCCAATGGTCATGGAAGGTCTTTCCCAATTGGAATTCCATGTGACCACTGTTTATCTGCAGGTGTTGTTATCAGCCATTGAAGCTGGCAATGCTCCACTTTGGGGTCTCTTCCATCCTCAAGCTGGAATAAAATCCACAGCATCCCTTGGCTACCACCATGGTGGGGAAGGACTCCAAGGGATGGAGAGGAAAGCAGATTCCATTGGGAAATTGCCTTTGGATGCATCCCAGAGTGGAATAGGAGTAAAATGGAGATGAAAGGCACAGGTTGGCACAGGTGGAATGAGAGTAAAACGGAGATGAAAGGCACAGGTGCTTCTGGAGCAGAAGAGTTTTCCTGCCTTTCAAAGATCCGAATAAGAAGAGTTCAAGAAAATCCATCCCATGGGGTTTCCTAATTCCTGTAGGATACCCAGTGATGGGATGAGCTGAGCTGGTCCTTGTGAGAACATTCACCATTCTAGAACGGCTACAAATAATGGCAACTTCCAGGAGGTGACATCTCCAAGCCTCTTAGGAGCCTAATTCTATAACAACATTAATTCAACATAAAGCCTTCATGAATAGGGATCGGGCTAATGCTGGGTTTGGATGTTAGGCAGCTTAGTCTTGCCCATCTTCATTTAACTGAGTGCCTGGTTCTGAAAGGCAGCACAGCTCCAGCTTATTTCAGGAATTTCCATGAAAAAAAACCCCCTTTTTTAGAGTTTTCTCCCCTCCTGCTGCTGGAGTTAGTTGTCTATCCTAGACCAGCCTAAGTTTTTATCTTATTTAGCTTTAGGCTCAAGCCCAGATTGATCATTCAGTAAAATGTGGACAAGAAAATATTCCTTGTTGCCCCCAGCTGTAATCCAAGAAGGATTTGGGCTGGAAGAGCAGTGGATCAACAGCAAATTCAGGAGATTTGGGGTTGCTGCTGCTCCACAGATCAAATTCAGCTTTTTTAGGATCATGGCAAAACCAGCTCTCTGCCCCTTTATTTGAGGGGTTGGGTATTCTTCTGTCCTTCTCCTCTGGTGCCAACAGGGCTTGGAAGCAGCCCTGGAGCACATGGACATCTTTCTATATCAGGAGCTCATCAGGCACCAGGATCCCTCTGGGACAGTCCCAGCCCTCACTGACCAACCCCTGCTCTCCCCACGAGCACACTGCCATTCCCATTCCCAGCAAGCAGCCAGATGGATCCCCCTGCTTTGGAACCCCCTCAGGAAACCATCTCAGCTGAAGAGCCACCACCAGGCACAGAAGGGTCAAAAGACCTCAAAAATGGAACTTAACAAACCTAATCTAAGAGTGTGGTCCCACATTATTCCCTTCAGTATTTAGGTTGATTTTGAAAACAATTCTATTGTTTTAAACCTAGGAGAGCAAAGAAAGGAATGAAAAGCTACTGCCCCACATTGGAACCGCCTTTCCTTCCTCACCCCAGTCCAAAGGTCTTGTTTTGTTTGGTCCCTTCCCTTTCTTTCACTTTTCAATTATTTGAATTCCCTTTGGTTTGGGGGGTCTCAATCCCTGCCTTTGGAAACCATAAGTGCAACACTTAGGGATGTTCACACTTCTTTTCCTTATCAAGGGTTTGCCCCCTCCAGCCCAGGTGGGGAGTAATTCGAGCGGACCTGAGGTCCAGATCAACATCCATCAACTGCAAGATGCTGCTTGTCCCACCTGGGGAATTCTTAAAGGTGCTTTTCCCCACCAAAGGAAAGAGCTTCTCATCTTTTGTTTTCTCCCTTTTCCCTCAAAATTTGGGTAATACTGAAAACTGGGTTTTTTCTCCTGAAATAAACTTCGAGGTGGTCTCCTTAAGCATAGAATTCCACAAGGATAGAAAATCCCAGAAGGGTTTGAGTTGGAAGGGACCTTAAAGCCCTTCCAGTCACACCCCCTGCCATGGCAAGGACACCTTCCACTGTCCCAGGCTGCTCCAAGCCCTGTCCAGCCTGGCCTTGGGCACTGCCAGGGATCCAGGGGCAGCCAGAGTTGCTCTGGGCACCCTGTGCCAGGGCCTGCCCACCCTCACAGGGAACAGTTCCCAATTCCCAATCTCCCATCCATCCCTGCCCTCTGGCAGTGGGAGCCATTCCCTGTGTCCTGTCCCTCCATCCCTTGTCCCCAGTCCCTCTCCAGCTCTCCTGGAGTCCCTTCAGGCCCTGGCAGGGGCTCTGAGCTCTCCCTGGAGCCTCCTCCTCTCCAGGTGAGCACCCTCAGCTCTCCCAGCCTGGCCCCTTAGAATAATTTCTACCCCAAATTCAGTTCAGCCTCCTGGTCCCTGCATGAAGGCCAGGATGGACCAACCCCTTGTATCAGACTCTGGTGCCTCTGGTGCCCTGGGCAGCAGCTGGAGGCATTTCAAGGTTGCCTCAATGTAAGCAGGAGCATTATTTTAGCACAGAGTTTCCAAGAGACCTCAGATGCTGCCTTAATTACAGAAGCAGGGAAATAATTCCGAGTCAGAGGCAGGAGCGGGAGAAGATGAACAAGCAGAGATAAGGCTCTACCTCAAACACAGATAACTGCAAAGATTATCCAGGCAGCCCAGCCAGGTCTCAGCACTGAAGTCAAATAGATGGCTTAATGCTGGCCCTGAACTGAAAAAATGGTATTTAAGGATTTAAATCTTGAAAGACCTCATTTCCCAGCCGGCCTCTAATGGAATTCTGTTAGTTTGGGGAGCGGATCCTGCCCACTGCACAGGGCATCCATCACCCCAGCATTAATGTAAAGCTCTGTAATGCATCCAGAGCCTTTGGATAATGGGCCTGCAATCAGGAGTGGGGCCAATTTCTCTCTGTAAACAGAAGCTTTTTAGAAGATGGAAGGCAAAGGTCTTCCCTGCCACCCTCTGGGGCTTTAGGGCTTTTCAGCTTGTCCGTCTCCTGCCAGGATTGCTGCTCCAGATCCCGTGTCCATCCCTCTGGAAGGCACTGTGTTTCCTTTTCTCTGAAACACCATTTTTGGGTAGTTTTTGGTGACTCTTCTTCTTAAGGCATGGGATGTGTCTTCCCTCCTCCCACGTGGTTAATCCAGGTGAGAGTCAGGAGGGTTTGGGGCACCAGGGAACTCTTGGAAAACTTAATCTTGTGAAAGAAAAATGCCTTTTCTTTCTAGACTGCTGTCACAGACAACTTTTATAAAAAATCCTTTTCTTAGGATTTCTTCCTCCTGAGAAGCTGAGAGGCCTCAGGAACAAAACGTAAACAATAATTATCTGCTGCTGTGGAATGCAACAGGTGGATCTGTGATTGGCCCATCTTAGATGTTTATAATTAATGGCAATCACAGCACAGCTAGCTCGGAGAGAGTCCAAGACAGCTGCCATTGTTATCATTCTTTCTTTTTCTATTCTTAGCTAGCCTTCTGATGAAACCTTTTCTTCTATTCTTTTAGTATAGTTTTAATGTAATATATATCATAAAATAATAAATCAAGCCTTCTGTAACATGGAGTCAGATCCTCATAACTTCCCTCATCTGAAAACCCCTGTGAACATGGTCACAGACTGCCTTAAAAATGAAGAGCTCCTGGAAGCCTGATTTGCAAACCCATCCAAACTTCACCATCTGACCATCCATGGTGCCTCTGGCCTCTGTCTGATTAGGAGGCAATGATTCAATTTAATGATATCTAATTCCCAGTGCAATATCAATGAGGGAATCTGCCAGTCATGGGAGCAATGCCGAGTGCGTTCTGCGCTCGCAGCGGGAGCAGCCGCGATTCCCGGCTCTGACCCTGAGCCAGAGCTGGGGGCCTCAGCTGGGAGCACCCAAAAGGTTTCTGAGGTGTAATTTAGGGGTATTTAAGCAAATTAGCTCCAAAATGCCCCGACCTGAGGGTGAATCTCAACCTGTGCTCCGCAGCTGCTGCCAAAAATGGGCAGATTTACTAAATCCAGCCTTTTTCCAATAAACACCTGAGTTCCTGTCCTGTTTTTTCCTTGATCCTCCTCGGCATCTCCCTCTAAACCTGAGCCAGGGAGCTTGGCTAAGGTCAGGGAAGAGGATTTGGGGCACATTTTTGGGAGGCACCACCTTTCTCTTATTGACATTTCTTTTATTCCTCATGACTTGCAACAAGGGAGGAATGGAGCTCCATGGGCTTGAACTCAGTAAGGTTTCCTCCACACCTTATCCAGTATCCCAAGAGATTTAAAGGATTTAAAGGTACCTGAGTTATGACAGATGAATGGACTTGGATAAAGAGACCCTCTTCATCTCAAGCAGAAGAAATCCAATATTCCCAGAGGCAAAGGGCTTGCTGAGTTTGATGGATCTAGTTGGATCTGGTGGAGCAAATCCCAGGAGCCTAAAGGTTTAAATGCCTTACAAGTTTAAATATTAAAAAGCACAGATTTATTACACAGAGTGACCTTTAAAACTTGTCTCATTAAACTACATCTCCTGGCCCTTCTGGGCCTCGGTGCCTGTGAAGACAAGGCTGGGAAGTTCAAAGCAATGAGCAAAAATGGTTAAAAATGTCACCACTTTATGGACTATTCTGTAAAACTTAACTTGAAAAGGGAAAAAAAATCCCCAGAGTGTCTTAATGTCCCCATGGGCTTCTCCTCTGCCTGGAATATTTTCTGTCTCTGTTACTGTTTTTTTTCTTTGTGGAACAACCACAATAAAATCATGCAAAAACCAGGGACAGTTTCTTACTGCCCTCATTCCTGGAGAATCCCACCCTGGGGATATTTTGGGGCAGGGTGGGAGCATCCCTCCAATGCCAGTCTCAATCTCAGGCTGCCATTGTGTCCATCAGGAAAAAAAAAAAAAAGCCTAAACACATTTAAATGCTTCAATTGCTTCTGTCTGACCGTGGAGAGGAGCAGGGACACGAGAGAGGCCAGGTCCCTCTCGGGGTGCTCCGTGTGCATCGCTAACGCGAAGCGAAGGCGCCATCCAATTAGGGACACGCCAGGAGACGGGATGGAATCAGCCACACGGAGGGACAGCATCCCTCCTGCCCCTGCCCAGCCCTCCCTCCCCAAATCCAGCTGAATTATGCATGCTGTCTGCTCGGATTAGCCCGACATCCCGGACCCTCTGCGCGGGAGGAGAGCAGCCGAATGATGCGGGATGGCAGCAATGAGCCGTGGGAAAACCCCTGGGACACCAAAACCTTCCCAAGAGGTTTCTTAGGAGGAGTTTTGTCACAGACATCTTTTATGAAAAAGCCTTTCCTTAGGATTTTTCCTCCTGAGAAGCTGAAAGACCTCAGAAACAAAATGTAAACAACGGTTATCTGCTGCTGTGGAATGCAACAGGTGCATCTGTGATGGGTCTCATGTGGTGGTTTCTAATAAATGGCCAATCACAGGGAGCTATGTCCAAGCCACAAGCCTTTGTTATCATTCTTTCTTTTTCTATTCTTAGCTAGCCTTCTGATGACATCCTTTCTTCTATTCTTTTAGTATTGTTTTAATATAATATATATCATAAAATAATAAATCAAGCCTTCTGAAACCTGGAGTCAGATCTTCGTCTCTTCCCTCACCATAAGACCCCTGTGAACACGATCACAGAGTTTCACGGCATGTTTCGCTTCTCCTGCTGACCTCCCAAACTTCTCAACTTGGCCAAAGGCTTTCAGAATGCAGAGGGTTTATCCAAGATCCCAGCCTGAGGGATGTTCCAATCCAACTGCCAGAATGGGCTGCTCCAACTTATTTCAAATTCTTTCCCCGCCTTTCTATGGGATGTTTTCTCTAGGACCAAGGTCTCTGTCCGGACCACAGGGCAGGAACCCACACTTGCACTGGGATTGTGCCAAGTGCACTCAAGCCCTCAAAAAGGAGAAATTTGCTTCTTTAAGAGGAGTTTGACACAAATTTGCAGTGATGAAGCCATTTGGGCACTTTACGAGTGAAAAATCACTTCCAATGTCGTCTTCTGCTCTGATAACATCAAAAAAACCCAGGGAATTTTATCACCCTTCAGATATTCCATTAAGTGCAGAACTGAGTTATGCCATTTGATATTAACACACATTTTTAACACTCAGTGTCATGTAAGTGCCTGTTTCTAAATTGGTGCTTTCTGGAGTTTCACAAATCTCCGATTTCCCTGTTTCTCACTCTGATTTAGAACAAAAGCACAGATTTGAGAGGTTGGAATTTCAGACACTCTTGTTTACAGCTGATTTTAAGGAATAGTTTGCAATGCAGATGGAGCAGGGGTTGGGAGGGGGAGGATGTTTACTTGCTCTTCTCCTCAGGCCCAGGTAAGTCTGTCACTCTCACTAATTAATCTACAATTAAAAAAAGAGTTTGCACCAAATTTGCAGAGTGCATCTTCATTTTTATTTCCTCACCTGCACCCAAAAAAAAATAATAATCAGGAGTGTAATAAAATAATGTGATAGCTTCCTCCAATGCAATTTGCTGCTCTTCCCTGGAAAATCAATCTAATTATAGAGCCAGGATTAAATGAATGTCACAATCACTGCTAAGGCACCTGAGACTCAATGATTTTGAGCACAGGGGGATCATTTTTGCAGCAGGAAAGGGACAAGTCCCAGGCTGCTTTTGTGACTTGTAATTTGTGCTCCTAAATTGTGGAAAAATGGGATTTAAGCCCTGAGTGAGGGGGGTGTATCCAGCGCACATCAAGAGGAATTTGCATTGGGAATTTTGAGCAAAAACGGGATGGTTTGGAAGTTTTGGTCTTTTTCATGGCTGGGTTTGCAACTGAAAAGCAGAATTTGATGAGTCCATACAATCATGGAATGTCCTGAGTGGGAAAGGACCCACCAGGATCATCCAGTCCAACTCCTGGACACCCCAACAATCCCACCCTGTGCCTGAGAGCATTGTCCAACCCTTCCTGGAGCTCTGGCAGCCTCGGGGCTTTTCCCATTCCCTGGGGAGCCTGGGCAGTGCCAGCACCCTCTGGGGACAGAACCTTTCCTGGAATCCACCCAAACCTCCCCAGCACAGCTCCAGCCATTCCTTCAGGTCAAATTCCCTCAAGTTTGAAGAAAAGATGGAGGAGTGGGATAAAACCCAAGCCCAAACCCCCAGCCAAGGAGGCTGAAGTTTTCAAATTATTAATGAAAGGAAATCCCATTCCCCAAACCCTATTTATCCACAGAATTCCCTTTGGCATCACTCCAGGTGGCTCCATGGGTGATTAGGTATTGGAAAACCTCCATGAGGATCCCACCACTTAAAAACCTGGGGCTCCAAATGACTTCCATTAACATCATGGATCACATGGACAGCAATATCCCATTTCCCCAGGCCCATGGCATCCCCATCAATCAGAGCTGAGCACCAACCCCAGGATGTTCCCAGAAAAGTGGCACCCACAGGGATGCCTGGCAGGTACCAGTGACAAACTACAGGTGATTCCCAGCCCTGGAGAAAAGACACAGCACAAACATTTCCATGCCCACCTTTCCCTGCCCCTGGGTTTCCTGAGGACCCAGGAGGGGAAAGTTGTTGGGTTTTTTCCCCCTGGAATCTGCCTGTGGGGGTTTTGGGGTGTTATTCCTGCAAAGGGAGGTTTGCAGGACAGGGGAAGGGACAGAGGACAGGGTAGGGTGGGTGGGGGGATGTAACCAGGTATGAGGGGAAAAAGCCATAAATCTCCTTCCAGCCTAACACTGACATTTTTAGGCACATGGAGAATTTCAACTCCAGGATGTTGTTGGAGAGTGGAGGGGGGAGTTGGGATTGATGCACTGTCCCCAAAATCATTACCAGACTGCAAAATCATCACCAGACCCCAAAATCTGAATTATCCTCAAGGTGTCCCTTGTATTGGGATCTTGTGGTGTCACAGGTGAGTGTGGATTCTCCAGTGTCTGATAAGGGTTGAGCTAGTTAAATACAGATTACATCATATTTTTCCCTGAAATAAGTAGGAGCTTTTGGCCAAACCTGGGGAGAAGTGTGTTCAGCAGTGAGGCTGAACAAAAAAAAACCTCTGGAAATTATTCTTCAGGAAACATCCACTCTCCACACATCAGCAGTTGCTGAAAACCTCTGGCTTTCACTGGAACTGCAGCAGGTGTTTTGCTCAAATTGGAATTCTTTCATATTTCCTTGAGATCAGGGACCTGGATTTGGGGGGGCCTGCAGGGACATGTGCAGCCTGGTGCTGATTTCTGGGAGGGATTTGTTCCACCACCTACGCTGAATATTTCACCAGGTTTCTCCAGAGGGAGCAGCGAGAGCCTCCAGACACCTGTAGGAATTATTTCAGGTCTCAGCCAGGGAGGCAAGAGCAGCCTGGCTGACAGCCACACCAACATTCTGGGCTGGAGTTTTTGAGTTTTTCTCCCTCCACACTGATTTGTCAAATCCTTTTTAAAGCCATTTAACCTTTGTGGGGACATTTCCTGCAGAACATCTCACTCTGCTGCAGGTACAGCCTGTGGGGTTTAAGCTCTTAAATGAATTCAGCCTTTTTTTTTTGTGGCCCTGTTTGTGGGAAGGGCTGCCCAGCCTGGGTTTTATCTGAGCTCCCTCTCAGACTCTACCAAGCAATGAATTGCAGCAGCACGGAGAGAGGAGAGGGAAGTTAATCGGGCAGCAAGGACACAAGGCCCTGTTCTGAGGAGAACCTTGACACCTGAAACAGGTGATTTATGACCCCTCTAAAACTCTCCCTGTGTGTAATAAACCCCACATGGCCCCAGCTTGGCTGATTTGTATTTCAGCCACTTGAGCAATGTAGAGCATCCAATTCCCTGGGCAGGAATTGCAGGAGCTGCTCCTTCAAGTTTCCCCTTTTTCTAGGTAAAGGTGTCAGCCTGGACTTGTTTTTCCAGGTTGCTCCTAAAAAGTTGCTTTGTGGAGGTTGTGTACCAAGAGCTGCGGCCTAATTTTTATCCATTCCCTTTAGAGCAGCTCACACTCCACTGCTGGGGACTTCCTGGGGGCTGACAAAATGTTCCAGTCCTGCTGGAGACACCCCACAGTTTAAAAGATCAGGAACAAGGCAAAAAACCTGCCTGGATGTTCTGAATCCATCCCTCTTCCCTTCGGTGCCCATCTCCTCTCCCACCTCTGTGTTCTTGGCCATGTCTGGGCATGGGTGTAAGAACTGAAATGAGAGATGCAGGACTCCAGGCAGCTCTCTAAGGTGCAGTTTATTGTATCCAAAATGCAGTTTATTGTGTCCAAAATGCAGTTTATTCCATCCAAGAGGTTACAGCAGTCCAGGCTTGGGGGTGACAGAGCTGTACCTACAGCTGTCAGCTCCAGCTGCAGGCAAGCCTGGACACCCTTTGGTTTTGGTTCCATTGCATTTTATACTTTTCTTTTGGTTACAATGCATTATATACCTTTCTTTGCTGAGCATCTTTATACAGTAGAACCAATCTATACCTTAACTATTATCTACAGCCTATCATAACTACTGTAATTACCATATTCATGTTACTGTATTCCAATCACTAAAAGTCAGTACATTGCAGTTGAAGCCAGAAGTTGTTTTTCAGTTTTCTTGAAGTGGAAAATTCTGAGACCTTTTTTTCTACTTGCCACGTCTTGTTTGCCTGTGCTCTCTTTCTGCTTGGTAAAAACATCTTCTTGTTTGGGGTGGGTTTATCCTTTGCTCTAAGCCATAAAAACCCCTTCTAACTAACACACCCTTTGCCTCCTTGGTTATCCAGTAAGACTGGCTCAGCAATTCTTTTCTTCTATATCAAAACTTGCTTCCATCTCTATTCCTTCTTCAGACTCTACATTTAAAAATCTTTCTGCCAACACACATATCTGAGAGACTTTCTTGTCAAACTTTCATCCTTCCCAACACACGGGTGATGATTTTCCCCCTTTTCCCCCCTTTTTGTCCCCACACCAGCATGTGATGGATTCCCTGCTCTCCATCTGTAGCTATGGAAACCATTGATTGCTGCTAATGAAGCCTCCCCACCCTCCCAGGCTGGTTTGCAGTGGGAGGGCTCCGTGTTGGGTGCTCTGGAACATTTTCCAGCAGGATCAGCCCCTCTGATCCATACACATCCCCCAGTTCTGGATGCCCAGGGCTCTCCAGCATCTCTGCAGGTCCCAAGGTGTTTGCTGTGATGATGGAAATTGGGATGGTTTCCACCAAACTCTCCCAACTTTTGGCAGCAAGTTGCTTCCTGCAAGGATTGGGGCAAATCCTGCCTGGTTTGGGGACTCTCCCAGCCTGAAAAATTGATGGACCTCAACAAATACCCACTTAGGGACCAATTAACCCCAGGAAAATTCCTCTCTGCTTGGATGGGAGTTCTGGGAATGGATTCTGGGCACCTCCATCTCAGCTCCTTCAGGATATTTCCACCTCTGTGGTTTTCCACAAAAGCTCCTTTCAAGCCTCAGCTCCCACCTCCCTTCTCTCCCCAGCCTTGCCTCCACCAGCCACTCCAATCTGCAGCTGCTCGCTGGATTTTTAGTGATTCTTCTTTATATTTAAAGCAATTCTGAAAAAAAAATTAAAAATAAAAAAAGAAGAAGCAAAAAGTTTATGGCAATTTATTCTGCTTTGTAATTAGAGCCAGTGATTAGAAAATCTTTCGCTTCGTGATGGAGTTTTCCTTTAAAGAGAAAAAAAAAGGAAAAAAACCCAAAAAGGGAATAGAAAAAGGCCGCCAAAAGAGCTCAAAGACTGGAATTAACCAGATTATATCTCATTACTTCCAAATGGAAAGGAAAGTTACAGCCTATTAGAGCAGTTGCATCTGCAGCTGGGCAGGAAGGGAAGCAAATTCCCTCCATGGAACCAGGCTCGGGCATGGCACTGCCTTGTAATTGGCTTTGGGGGCTGATATTTTTCCAGCTTTTCCACTCTTGGAAGGGAATGAGCGACTTTTTATCCATTTATCTCTCTTCTATTCTCCTGGGGAAAGGCCACCCTGGTTGCAGCCCCTCCAAAGGCCACAGCTAATTAAACAGCACATCCTCAGCCTGAGCATCTCCCCTCCCCAGCCTCCTTCCTGGGTGCTATTCCTGCATCCTCAGGAGGAAAAGGGAGGATTTGGGCATTTAAAAAGGGAGGGTTTAACTGCCCTAAGGTGTGTTTGGTGCCAGAGGGATTCAGGTAAGGGGGCTCCTTGCACCTCTGTGGGTCCTGGGCTGGATGATGCCCTCGCTGCCATCCCTCCTGTGCCACCAGGAGTTCATCCCAACCTTACCAGCAGCTCATCCCAATGCCAGGGGAGGGCTCCAGAGTTTATTTTTTCCTGGAGGAAGTTGTGAAAGCACAAAAAAATGGGCTCAGCAAAACAGGGAGAGTTTTGTTCCCCGCTCTGATGCTGCTCGAGCAGCACTTCGGCTCATGTGGGATTTGGGGGCTTTCATTTCCCAACTGCATCCCAGGGAAGGCTTCTCATTACATGGGAGGGCTCCCAGGAGATTCATCCTGGTGGAAAAGGGTTTTGGGTGAGGGAAGGAGCAGCAGAGCTCCTTGGAGGGGGCTGTGCAGCAGAGACCCAGCACAGCCATTACACTGGGGAAGGTTGGATGGGGCTTGGAACAACCTGGGACAGGGAAGGTGTCCCTGGTGTGGGAATGGGACGAGATTTAAATCCCTTCCAATCCCAGCTAATCTGGGATTCTGGATTTCTATGGACTGAGATTGTGGCATTCCAGGTGTGAAATCACACAAGGTGTGCCAGGACTTTCTTATCTCATCCTTATCTTCCTTATCAGGTTTTGGGGAGTTTTCAGCAGGAAATTTCCTTTTGGGGTGAAACCTGAGCTCTTCCATTTGCTTTTATCCCAAAAGCACCAGGAGGGAGCTGGGCTGGAGGGGGAGGTCTCCTTCCCAAACCAAGGCTTGGCACCTCAGCATCCTCTGGGTCTGTGCAGTCCTTGGAGAGAGGACAGCGCTGAACTCCTGGGATGATGCACAACTCCCACCCTGCTCTGACCTTGCTGGAGCAATTCAGAGCTGGAGACAAATCCAGGCAGACAGGGAAACTCATTTAATTGGAGCTCAGTGTCTTTGTTGGCGCCGTCTTCTCCTCCTTTTTTCTCCTCCTCAGGAATTCTTTCATTAGCAAGCAACAAAAATTATTTGGGTGCCTGACATCTCTGGAGTGGTGCTGGATTTGCAGCCAGCATTAGCTGGGAGGTTTATCCCAGCCCTTAATAGGCTGCAAGAGGGATGGATGCATTTTGCCTGAACCAGGGGAGCTGATTGGGACCTAAAAATCTGATTCATCTTCAGAGCAGACACCCATCAGGGACTGGGAAAGAGGAGCTGCAGCCAAGGTCGTGCCAATGAGCTGTGCTGGAGAGCTGCAGGCTGGGAAACAGGGAGAAAACAGCTCGGGATGCACAGGGATACTTGGAGCTGGGGAGATGGGCTTGGAGGGGATTTCTGCTCCTCCATTTAGGCAGAGTGGAAATTTTCCAGGGTGGAAATCCATTTTGATTTAGGTGAAATGTCCATTTTTGAGTTGAGTCTGTGGTTAGAAAACATAGCTATTTAGCCTGACTGCAGAACCTAGGCTCAGAGAAGTTGCTTCAGTGAAGGACAGAGATAAGGGGAGTGAGACAGAGGGTGATAGAGAGAGACAGAGACTGCTGTGAGAGCAGCTCAACCTGACCTAGGGATTCTTTCTGATAAAGAAGAACTAGCGGCAAATGTCACGCGAAATTCATAAAAATGAATATGTATGAACCTATTGTGAAATTTTATGCGTATGTATTTGAGAGGGGGATAAAAAGGGACCTGAAGTTCTCAAAAGTACACATGTCATTTTAGGGGAATGATTCCCACATGTATCCAGTGCTATAATAAACATACCTGTAAAAAATACACTGTAATAAACATACCTGTAATAAATAAACTGTAATAAACATACCTGTAAAAAATACACTGTAATGAACATACCTGTAATAAATATGCTGTAATGAACACACCGGCTTCACAACTTTCACAAAGTTGTGGAGTTTTGTTTATCTCCGCCAAACACCATACAGGAGGATCTCCTGTCAGGGGTGCTGCAGGTCAGCCCATGACTCTGTTATAACAATTCAGCTATTTTTAGTGCTGGGGAGGAGAGGCTGGAAACCTGGAATGCTATTTGGGAAGTGAAGGAGTTACTTGGGAAAGCTGGAATGAGAGGAGATGCAAAATCTCTGCTTTTAAAGGAGTGACAGATGGGAGAGGAAATGGAACTGCTGAGGAGCTCAATGGGTCATGGCAGAAGGGCTTCTCCATGGTTTTCAGTGTCATAGGGGATCCATGGAGCCTCCCATCCCCTCTTGGGATAACTCAGCCCATTGAACTCCACTGGAGTGAGGGGAAACTTTGGCTGCTCCCAAAGCTCTGCCATAAAGGGAGAAAACAGCCCCAGTCAGGATTCAAAGGTCCCAGCTCTGAATTTGCCATCGAATTCTCTCCTTTCCTGGGGATGTTGCAATGAGGCAGGGGAGGAAAATCCCATATCCAGAGCCCAGAGCAAAACCAGTGCCAAACCTCCACCCCAGGCACCCTGAGCCCATCCCACTGTCCCCAGTCCTGCTCTCCAAAGGACAATTCTGCCAGCTCAGGCATGTCACAGTGACAGCCTCCCATGGCTCCTGCTGCCTCATGATTGAAGCTTCCATTAACTTACACATCCATTTGATTTTATTTTCCAGGTTTTCTTTCCCTTTTTTTTACTTGAAACTTTGCTCGCCTTAATTTGATGATTGTTTTTTTCCTTAAGCTCTGTCACCATTTCTCTGGTCTCAAAGTAGTTCTGGGGAGTTGCTGCAGCCCCTCTGCTCCCAGCTAAAATGGGATGCCCTGAATAATTCCCCCTACTCTTTGTTTTCTGGGAATTTACTCCAATAACTCCCCCCCGGTGTGGATTCCCAAGATGCTTTTCCTCATGGCTGGTGGTCAGCTCTGGAGATGATTCAAAGCACAGAGGTCCCTCTAAGTTCTCTTCCCTGCAAGAGTTGTCTGGGGAAAACAACAACAAAAAAAAAATCAAAGGAAATTAAACCCTTTTCCTATCTTTTAAGAGGATTTTTTTGTCAAGCTCTTGGGTTTTCCCAAATGGGGACCAGTGGCCTTCAATCTTTGCCTGCTCATTTTTCTGTGCTTGATTTGATTTGCTTGCCTTTGATTTCTTGCTGGGGTCACTCCACCCTGCACAGGGCTCTGCTGATCCCACTGTGGTGGGAATGTTGGTCTGGATTGCAATGGCCAGTCACAATGGTAAAAGAGTGGAAAAAACCTTGGGAAAACCCAAACTGGGCTTGCTGCTGGATCCTGGATGGGAAAATCATGGCTGTAATCCAATAGATCCCATGGTGCACATCTCTCAAAGTATGAAGAAACTTCAGATTTGGAAAGGGGGGCAAACCCATCCTGTTTTCACATAGGAAAAATGGAATTGGGTCAATTGACAAGTTCTGGCTTGTTTTTCACAATAACTTTGAAAGCTTTGCAAGCTTTGAGGGAGGCATTAGATCCTGCATAGCCCTGGAGCTGTTCATTTTCCACAAACCCCCTGGAAGTCTGTCCCAGAGATATAAAACTCCCTCAGTTACCTGAGTTTCCATTTAATTCACTCTGGAAGAGCACCGACACTTCTCCTTCTCAGACAGCAGGTAATGGACCTGAGAATTGTAACTTGGGACAAAACAATGCCCAAATCATTGAGTTGTTGTCAAATCCTTCCCCTGGGAATGCAAACTGAGCTTTTCCTGGAGTTCTGGTTTCCCCCATCCAGGATTTTCCAGCCAGGCTTTGGAACAAGCAGAGAGGGTGGATGGGAAGGGAGAAAAGCAGTGAATGGGATTGGATAAGGCCAAACAATTTGGGGGAAATTGGGATGTGGGGGCAGCCACTGGCAGGTCTGGGCTCTCCTCTGCCTGTGGGACTTTTCTGAGGAGACAGAAATGATTTTTTGGTTGGTTGAAAAGCAGGAATTAACCATTCATGGGGGTCTACTTCATTTATCCCGGTGCCAAGAGCAAAACTCAACACCCCCATTGTGCTCCATCATCCAGCCCAATCTCCTCAACCACCACCATTCCAGGTTTTGTCCCTTCCAAAAAATCCCTCAGAACATCAGCAAGGATCCAAACCCTTCATGGGGGGCTGGAAGCTCAGCTGAAGCTGCGGAGTGGGATGGAAGAGCTGTGTTCATCCATCTTAAACACCTTCTTCTTCCCACTGCCAAAGGAAATTCAGAGATTTTCCAGAGTGCAGGGATCAGCAGGGCATTCCTAAATGTTTGTTATTTGGTGTTTTCTTTTGGGGGTGATTTCGAGCTGTTTGAGTCTCCCTGGAGATGAATCTGTGTGTTTTATAGGGCAAAGCTTTCAACAGAAAGAGTGGGATTTGGGGTTATGGTGCTCTGGCCAGATGAGGGTCATTACAGTCATTTTTAATAAAGATTTATTCTAACAGAAATAGCACTTATAAAACTTAAATGAATCCACAGAGCTGCTGGGGAAAGGGACAGGTTCTTTGCCAATTATATTTCTTCAAAAACACTTCAAAGATTAAAAAGAAAAAAAAAAAGAAGTAGAAGAATCAACCCTCTCCATTCATTTATTTATGAATTAATAAAAGCAAGAGAGAAAGAAGCAGTTAACATGCATAGAGTTGGAAATCCAGGGGGATTTGGGGATAATGGAACCTGACTTTCTGCCTCCCAGTGCTGGGTTCCATTTCTCCACCAGAGCTGAGGAGCTCTGGGGCTGCAGCCCAATGTTCTCCAAAGGGTTTCTTTACACACACAGGCCTGGAAACCCCCATGTGGACACTTCTTAGCCTAGAATTCCCTCTTTTGGGTTTTTTTCACCCCTGTATTTCTTAAAAAAAGATTTTTTTAAAATCTTTTTTTTACCCAAATCAAAACTGAAGAGAATGGCAAACTTTTGTTTTTCTCTACAAAACTCTTCTGCAATTTGGTCTAGAAAAGCGTTTGTGCTTTAAATTCTCTGACGTTCATTAAACCTCCGTGTTCAGACTATAAAAATGCTGGATAGCTGAGTTCCAAAGCAACAGGGGAAGGTTCTCCCTGTGCCTGGAGCATGTCCTGCAGCAGGTGCCTCCTTTTCTTAGCAGGATTCTCCAAGGAATTTGCTCTCATCCATGTTTGGAGCGGGACAGGAAGGTTTTGCCCTGCACTGAGGTCTTATTGCCAGGTTTGTTCCATACAGCTGGGCTTTGCAGCTCAAAGATAATCCATAATCCTCTTTTAAGATTATTTTATGGTGTTGGAGATCTCCCTGACATGTGAGAAAGTGCTACGAATAAGCAGAGTTTGCACTTAGTTTATCTCATAAATTAAATCAGATCTGGACTTTGCTGAGACAAATCAGTCTGTGGAACTCACAAGAAAATAATCAGGAGTATGCAATTTATTTTAGACAATATTTTTTTTTTTTTAATCAAGGAGTTTTAAGGGATAAAATCCATATTCTGCAGGTTTTAATGCTGGAGACTCTGGGTTTTTGCCATATCATATTTCCACCCCATCAGCTGAAGAAGCTGTTTGTGTTTGAGATGGGGCACGGGTGGATGATCTTTGCATGGAATGCTTTCCTGATCCTTTATGTGCATCCTGACCTCCACAGAGGTGCTGAGGAGACCTGGTGCCTCACCAAATCAGGGCCAGAAAATCTCATTGCAGGTTCTTAGAATGCAGCCAGCTTGGAACCCACACCTGCAAACCCTTTCCATGGTCACCCAGACCCAGGGTTAATTCAGGACAAATTCCACTGAGATATCAGGCCCCACCAGCCTTGAAGGGAAGCTCACTACCTTGGGCCACTCATTTGCTTTTAATTTTAAGATCAAGAAAGACATTTTAATGAAAAGCGGGGAGAGGAGGCAGTAATTGATACCTGGGCCTGAACCTCGTGTGTCTCCAACAGGAGATTTCAATCCCAGTTAATTCCCACTCCTTCTCCTCCATGGCTTTCTCCTCTTCCATGCCACCATGGGTAACTGGTTCCCACCAAAGCCCCCTCTATTCTCCAAGCAGAACTCATTTCCCACTGCCTTTTCTAGACCAGAAGGGCAAGAGAAAGTAATAAGCACTCAGTGCCCTGTGTTCAGGTTAAGGATGGTGATTATCCTTTTGGAGCGCCGGAGTCGGTATTTTTACAACACCCGAGGTTTATTTTAAGTGCCTCTCTTCTGAGGGCAGAAATAGGTGTTTGTGCTTGGAGGAGGTGGAGAAAAGCAGCCAGGGCTGCTTAATCTCTCTGCAAAAATGCTGGGCTGTGGCTTTGTGTGGGCATCCAACCTAAAGCCATCGAGTCCTTGCCATGGGAGCATCACTGTTACAAGTGAGATTAAAGAATGGCGCAGGATTGATCAAATAATGGTCAAAATTATTCAAGCTGGTTTAATAATACCTGATTATTTCATAAGTTCTGATTAACTTTGTTAAAATTGAGCCGGGCAGATCTACTCTGGCTTCAGCACCAGCTTGTGGCTGCAAAATCGTGTGAAAAAAAGCTCCAGTAAGAAAGATATTTCTGAATAAATAACTTGGTTTCTCAAAGTGACTTTGGGAAGATGGACAGAGATCACGGGATTCTTGCTCTAAATCAGATTTGGGTCTGGCCACCAAGCAGGGCACCAGAAATGGGTGCTGAGGGGCAGATACAGCTCGTTCAGGGCTCAAAAACAAGTAGTTCATGTTCAAAGGTCTCTTATGGATCTCACCTCCTCAAGGACCTTTTCCTGCATCTTCCTCCTCCGCCTCTCCCGGGGGCAGAGAGCACAACCACTTGAACTGCGCCGTCTCAGCTCGTTCCCTCCTGCTTGCCATTAAAATGTCAATATTTGCAGCCCTGCTTGGTGACACTGCGAGGTCCCGGTGCCACCCAGGCTGGACCAACACCTGCCAATCCCTCCCTGCCAGGGCGGCAACCTGGCCGGGCTGCACAAAGGCAGCAACGAGAATAAATTGCCTTGTCAAAGAGGAGGGCAGCTCTGCTCTTAATGGAAATAATGGTAGATTACACGGGCTTTTGTCACACAATATAATCAAAGACAGGATCAAAGGGAGGGAATACAGCAAATGGTTAGCAGGCAAGACATGCTAATGAGATAAAAATGCTCGCCTTGCCACCTCTCCAAGCTTCAATCGAAGGATAATTGATACTAAATAATGTAATTTTGAGCTGTGGTGAAATGCACTTAAAACCAGCAGACAAGGCTGTGAAAATGTTTTAGTTTTTCTGTTACTCTGCTGTCATTTCTAGCACTTTTTTTCCAACGGCCGTGTGGCTGCTGATTGTGTGTGTGGGAGCTGTTAAAAAGAGAACAAGTGGAGAAAAAGCCAATTTTGGTGAAATATTGGTGCATTGACACCACTTTAACCCTGGGCCTGGGGCAGGAACAGGTCACCCCTGCTGGGCTGGGTTTGGGTGTGGGCAGTGGGGACAGCTCTGTGGTGGCAGTGCCACCTCTCCCTGCAGAGAGCCCAGGGATGGCAGTGCCACCTCTGCTGCTGCCAGGAGCAAATTTCAGCTGCTGTTCCCACCTGCCCCTGGAAATGCAATTGGAAACAGCCGTGATTTAAATGGGGACCAGTGCAGTTTACAGGATTTGCCAGCAGTAAGGCAGTGAAGTGCAAAGGCTGGCATGGGGTGGTGTTCAAGGGATGGGATTTTATCCCCCAGAACCATGTTGGATGATGCTCCACTGCATCTCAGGCAGCTCTGGGTAGCCCCAGGGATTCCTGATCCTCTGAAACACTTCTTCCCCTATAAAACTTCTGCACTGCCTGCTTTGTGGGAAAATTAGAATGCCAGATTAGACAGAGCTTAAATATTTCTAAATGCTTTCCCATAGCCTTTCCTGTGTGTTTTAGGGCAGACCTAACCCCTGGCGCTGGTGGATTTCAGACTTTGCCATCCATGCTGGGTTTAGAAGCTCAGTGGAGACACACAATTCCTTTCCTCCTCTGCAGGTCTCCTCCTCCATGTTCTGTTTCCCAGCTCACTGTGAGCATGAAAGATTCACAGAGATCATGGAAGTACCAGCACCGAGGGCCCTTCAATCACCACCCAACACACCCAGCTGGCAGCACCGGCTCTCCCAAGAGCATCCCCAGGCTGGAGCAGATGGGAAGGTTTTGTAAAGTAATTCCCAGAGATCCAAAAGCAACAAGAAGTGCGGGAAGCTGGATACTGCCTGGGGACAGCACAAGAAGCCCTGCTTGGGGCAGGGCTGATCCAAGCAGGAGCCGTTTATATCCAGCCCGGAAGATCCCACGTGTGGAAAAAACTCACTCAGCAATCTCAGGCTTCAAGCAATGACTTCATGTCCCAAAATATGAGCTTTACAAGAGGGAAAAGCTGTAAATTAAAAAATAGGGAGCAGTAATCCTGTGAGGAACATCTCTTGAACTGGAGGGGAAATCTTAACAACCACCAGTCCCCATCCGGCTTTTCTGGGTGCATCCATATTTTTAACATGTTCCAACTGCAGCAAGGATCTGGGAGGAGGAAGATCCACGAGTTCTTTGCTGAGTGTGGGTGGAGGAGAGATTTTCTGGGGTCCAATAACAGCTGATCCATTCAAGAGCATTCCTTGCTCTTCCCAAGGTAGGAAGAGCTCTGTGAAAAATGCAAAGAATGACAACTTAAAAATGAAAATTACTTTGGTGGTTGCAGCCTTTTTTTCCTACTTAGAAGTTCCTTGTGGCAAAATTAATCAAATCAGGACGTTCCCCAGAAACTTTTGGTGTTGTTTATTTATTGCACGAGTTCGGCTGAGCAGCTTCCCTGCAGAAAGAAAACTGTTCTGTGTCAAGGAAAATAAATAATGAAAAATAAAGGATCTCTTCTCCTGCATTTCCATCCCCCTCTTTGCTGATGGATGCCGCAGGCAATTACTGAGGATAAATTAAGACTAATTATGCCAGTTCTCTTCTGAAGGTTCTGAAGAACCTTGGAAGCACTTCTTCACATCAGGATGCCCTGCAGGGCTCAGCAGCACAGGAGAGCAGATGAGATCCAGGCTCATGAAAGGCATGGTCATGGATTGAGGAGATGAGGGAGGAATAATCCACAGATCCAGCTCAGCTGGACTCAGAAACCCCAGCAAAGCCCGACTGTGAGTGCTCTTTCAGATACAGCCACCAACCCTTCATCATTTGAAGCTTTCTGACCCCAATGTACTGAATTCCTCTCCCAAGAAGCATTAAAATCCTCATTGTTCCTCTTTCCCAGCTCCTTGGTGACCATTGCCACACCCTCCTGTCCTTGCCTCCCTCTCCCCTGATTCTACAAACCAGTCACTGCCTTTCATGGCCTCTTTTCCCCCTGGTACCAGATTTTGGCTACAGCTTGTGTCCCATGAGCTGGAAAACCTTCAGCTCTTCCACCTGGGTGCAGCCAATGGCAGGGACTGGCACAGAGAAGCCCCAGAATGGGGCAGAGCTGATCCAAGGGGCTGTTCATATCCAGCCCAGAAGATCCCACACGTGGGAAACTCAGCCAGGAGTCTCAGATGGCCCTAAAGAACCTGTCTTCTGCAGTTCCTAAATGTTCTTCTCTGGAGTTTTGGGGGAAAGAGGGAATGGAATGGAATGGAATGGAATGGAATCAGTTGAGCACCTTTTTAGAACCTGGTCTGGTTTTAAGCATTCAAGAGTCAGGGGAGAATGTTTTCATACTGGAGTCATATTTTATAAAATGATGGAATTGAAGAAGGGCTTGGGTTGGAAGCGACCTTAAAGCCCATCCAGTCAGACCCTCCATCACCTTCCACTATCCCAGGTTGCTCCAAGCCCTGTCCAGCCTGGCCTTGGACATTTCCAGGCATCCAGGGACAGCCACAGCTTCTCTGGGCATCCTGTGCCAGGGCCTCACCACCTTCACAGGTGTGAATTTCTTCCTTACATCCAACAGCATTCCAATGGTTCATGTGCCCCCAGAGCCTACTGGGATGTAAAGGAAGCTGAGAAAAGTGGGATTTGAGATGGGATGAGCTCTTGCTCTTGACCTGAGCAATGTCACCTTTAGGCAAGTCAGTGTTAGAATTCATCTTTTCTGGATAACACTTTCTATAGCTGCCTTCATCCTTTCCAGAAAAAACAAACAAACAAGGAAGACAAAACACACACAGGCAAATCCAGTAAGGTTCTTACACCCTGCTTGAACAATCAGTTTGAAGTGCTGGTGCAAATCTGCTAAGGGAGAGGATGAACATCCTGTGCCTTGAGATGCTTTGGCCAAGGCTTAGCAGCCCCTGATGCGTCCATACTTCCCAGAACAGAAGGATTCATTCCCTGGACATCTGATTATATCATTGTGGTTGTTATGGGGATGCTGAAGTGATTTCTGGCAATATCAGATAGGATCCAAGTGGTTTATTCCATTAATAGTCTCGTGCATGTGGATGGTGAGAGCAGTTCAGAACACTCAAATGCGATCCACCACCAGCCATGAGCTGAGTGTCTCACTGTTCTGACCACCTCCAACAGCCTCTTCCCACTCTGCTGAGGGTGAGAGGGGCTCAGAATTTGGGATTTCTCTTCTAGAGGGAAAAAAAAAGCATGGAAAAATGGTTTAACTCAGGCCAGAACAAGAGAAGTTGTCTCTTCCTGAATTCCCAGTAAATCTGGGGTGAAAGGGTGAAATCTTTATAAAAATTTTTTACTCTGCTCCCATTTCCACCTATTCTGAAGCGAGGTGATAAAGCTGCAAACCAAACAGGCAGAAGCCACATTTTAATGGTGTAAAAATGTGTCTCTTTGAGGTGGTTGATGTCTTCCTTGCACTGTTTTTGCCATAAGGCTGAGGTGGAAGTCAGCATGAGTCAGGGTTTGGGATACCCAAGAGGGCATTTCCAAGTAAATCTACTCCTGTCTGGAAGGTAAAAATGCCCAGGCCTCATTCTCAATGTTTTTATTGGCTTTTATGAGTTGAGATGGGAGCTGGAGGACAGCACAGGCTGCCTGGGCTCTGCTGAGCTGAGCTGAGGGAGAGAAGCCAAGGTGACAATTTTATATAACTTGCCTGTGGTCAGGAGCAGAGCCGCTGCCAGACGCTGGCTGGGCAAGGTATATTTAGAAATGAGTTAAATAGAGCGTTCAGCCACCTGGGACGGGAACAGCAGCTCCAAGTGCTGCTGGAATCACACACGTGGGCTTCCCACAGCCATCATTCCCCGTGGCTCCCTGCGTGGAAAAGGGGTGGAGCACCCAGGGTGTCCTTGCTCCCTCTCTGCTCTCCACACTCTTCGCAACTCGTCCGACTTTATCCTCACATGAAGCAACACCTGAACCTCCTCCGGTTTTGACATTGAGGAACTTTCTTTGCAGCATGAAGAGTCCTGCAGGAAATGTTTTCAACCCGTGGGAGTGGAAAAAGGAGATTAAACATAAAAGAAAGATAAAGTGCTGCATCTCAGAGCGGCAATACCTGCTCTCTAATGAGAGGATTTGTGTGGAGCCTCCCCGGAGAGGGGCTGAACATTGCTGCTCTTCCAGCCCAACCCTGGAGCCAGCAGCTTTGAACAGCAGCTTTATTCCCTGGAAAAAAGGAATCAAGAGGTTGACGCTGTGAAGTAGGGATGGTTGGGAAAGATCCTGGAGTCAGGGATGACTCAATGCTGATGAACAGTTCCCCTTTCTTTCCCTTGGTTGCAAAGGGATGGGCAATAAGCTACACTGTGTGTTGTTCTCCAGGTTTTTTTTTTCTCTTTTTGCCCTTTTCTGCATACATTTGGAGGTTTCTGGATGAGCCTCTGTTTATTGATCCAGCTGCTCCCAGCTCCTTTCTCCAGCCTTCCATTAAATCTGGGCTCACACATTCTGAAGGTCTCCCTCAAGGTTTCTTGCTTGTGGAAACCAAATTATCACAACTGAGGCTGTTGGACTTGAGACCACACTTGATATTTCATATTTTATTTAGTGCAGAGCAGCTCTATTTACCAGAGACTTTCTTTTCACACTTGTTTTCCTCTGGCCTGTGGAGTGGGGAGGAAAAAGAAGGCTCCTGAATATCCTTTGATGCCTTCAGTGATCAGTGTATTTTAGGTTTTATTTAATTTCTTTACAAACAAATGTAAGAGAGATGGAATTTTCTGGGTTTTCCCTTTAAAGCAAAAAAGGTCATGTTAATTAACCATCCTCGTTCTGACAAGCAGTGCTAAGGACTGAGTGAAGAATTTCTCCTGTTCCTGCCTGTGTGTGGGAGTTTGGATGATAAGGCTACTCCAAAGCACATAATCCCATCATTGTAATGTCTCTGGACTGTCATGTAAACTCAATAACGTGTCACTCTCGTCCTTTTTCTGCTATTAAATTAAATGAACTGGAGTTTGAAAAGGGAAGGTGACTAAGGGAGGGGAACTAACTCCTTAAATCCTGAATTCCAATAAGAGACATTCAGAAAAAGGTCTATGGAAATTTTCCCTGCCCTCTAAAACACAGTGCTGAGTGATACCTAAAACAAACCTCTATCAGCTGGAAAAGCCACAGCTTCCTTTGTGTTTTTAATCCCTTTTTGTTCTGCTCATTTGGGGAAAGTGTTTCATTTGAAAAACACCTGCCCTCATTCAGAAAGGAATGAACCAGTATAATAAATTCCACTCCCTTGTCATTCATTGAACTGGCAGCTCTCGGAGTTTTTTTTTTTATTCCTTCCAACTGTTATAAAATAGACCAAAAGAGGGCTATTTTAGATCAATAATCTTTTTCCCCCTCTCCCTTGATACTCCAGGTCAGCTGGCAAATGGAGAATTGTTCTTTGCACAGTTCTAAAGCGCTCCCGTTATCGCCCATCGGAGATGGCCACTTGCCCCAGATAAGGGAGCCCTGTCTGAGCCAGTGGGCAATAAAGGGAATTGCCTTTGGAACGAGCAGCTGTCAGGTCTGCCCTTGACAGTACCTTCTTCCCTGCTGCATCCCAGTCCTGCCTTTGGATGCCTTGGCATGGGGATGAGCAGCCCTCGGTCCCTCCCGGTTCCGTTAATTCCTGCTTCTCCTGCTCGCTTCCCGCCCGAGCTGTTCCTGCCGTGCTGCTCTGTGTCAGAAATCCATTAAGGAACTTTGCATTTTGATGGGAGATGTGGAAGTGCCATCTGCTACCCGACGGCTCCGCTTCCTGTGCTGCACAAATCCTGCTGAACCCCGCCAGTGCCACCGCTCCATTCGCCGCTCGCGTTCCCGTTATTAGCAAATTAACAGACACTTCCTGCTGTTGATTTCCTCATCTAAAGGCTGTGCTGGGACAAAAATCCCCCTGTTCCTGGGCCAGGATGCAATTTAGCCACAGCACTGATCTCTGCTGGGCTGAGACGGGTGTTATTCCACAGCTGGTGCTGTTCTGCAAGTCCGTATTCCTAATGCTGGGAAAGGCATTTCCTTATCAAACAGCTTCATTTAAGTCTAATTAGAGAGAGGCCCACAGGTGACTCCAGAATATCCTCCCCTCCAGCGGCGCTCCCTGGAGCACCCTGGGACATGTGCTTGAGGAAATCTGACTGCAGGAAAAGCACAGGGCTCCAGCAGGGAAAGAGCCACTTTATTTGGGCATTAAATGCAGCCAGGCAGCGATTTCCATGCTGATGGAGAGTCTGGATACCATAAGGAAGAGCACTGGAGTCCTGATGGGCTTCCTGTGGAGCAGGATACGGCTTGGGGTGATGGCACCAGCATCTGCCTCCCCGGGAAGATCCAAGATCCTGATTTGTGACCGTGTTCACAGGGGTCTTAGGATGAGGGAAGAGATGAGGATCTGACTCCGTGTTTCAGAGGGCTTGATTTATTATTTTATGATATATATTATATTAAAACTATACTAAAAGAATAGAAGAAAGGATTTCATCAGAAGGCTAGCTAAGAATAGAAAAAAAAGGAATGATAACAAAGGTTTGTGGCTTGGCTCTCTGTCCGAGCCAGCTGGGCTGTGACTGGCCATTAGAAACAATTAGAAACAACCAACATGGGCCATTCACAGATGCATCTGTTGCATTCCACAGCAGCAGATAACCATTGTTTACATTTTGTTCCTGAGTCCTCTCAGCTTCTCAGGAGGAAAAATCCTAAGGAAAGGATTTTCCATAAAAGATGTCTGTGGCATAGATCAGTGCCAGAGTGTGGGGAGGGGAGGAGGGCAGCAATTCAGAGCAGCAGTTTCATGGGGTGGGCAGGGGTTTGAAGGCCTCCTGCTGCTTTCTCAATGTCCAAGAAGTTGGTCTGGTGCAAGGGGGGAATTTTCTGAAGATTGGGATTTCAAAGACTTCAAGCAGTGGCAGAGGTTTCCCAGGGGAGTGTTGGAGTCCCCCTCCCTGGAAGGATCTAAAATATGTGCAAATGTGGCAGCTGGGGACGTAGTTTAGTGGTGGCCTTGACAGTGCTGGGTCAACAGATTCAATGAGGCTCTTCAAAAAAGCTCTGAGGGCTTTTCCAACCTAAACAATTCCATGATCCTTTTTCATTTGCCTTGCTGATGTTCATTAGAGAAAAAGTGACTTTTAGGTAGGGAGAACAATGGCCCCGAATGCTCCTGTTTGGCTCTGGAAAAAAAAGTTAAATGAGTACATTAAAATCATGGCATCACAGAATCTCCTGAGTTGAAAAGGAACCACAAGGATCATCTAAATCCAGCTCCTGTCTCTGCCCAGGATAATCCCAAAACCCCCACCCTCTGCCTGAGAACACTGTCCCAACATTAGGCTTAGACCACCTTCTTTTGGCCTCCAAGGACAGCAAAGGTAGAGGAAGGGCTCAATGGAATAGGGCACCAACTCCCACCCCAGTCTCCCTTCCCTGCTTCTCTGGAGTTGGATCATCTTTCCCAGCTCAACCCCTGTCCATCATTCCTGGGCTCTACTGCACCAGGGCATTGCTGCAGACAGGTTGCAGAGGGTTTGAGAGGTAAGAGGAGTTGCAGTTATTTATTTGTATCCTTTTTCTGCCCCAAAATGGACTGAATAATGACTTCTGTAAGTGCTATGACCAGTGGGAACAAAGGTCCATCATGAGAGCTGGAAATGTCACTCACATGGGTAGCTTTAGATCAAGAGAAGGGGTTATGCCCCTCAAATCAAATCCAAAATACCCAGGGTTTCAGTCATATGGCCCCTTAGAGGCTCTAATTTCATATGGTGGAGGTTTCTGGGATGTGTCCCTGACATATCCCAGCCCATCCTGGGGACCAGTGGGATGTGATGCTCCATCCCCATCCCCGTGCAGATCTTGGCAGGGACTGTCATTGTCCTATCAATGTGATTGGAAAAGGCAGAAAAAAGGAAGGGTTTGTTATGAGAAATGACCAGGAATGAGAGTCAGGTTTCCCGAAAACCTATGACTCCTATTTCTAATCCTGTCACAAGGCCAGTACTTGAAGGATCTGCACAAACCTTTCACAGCTTCATTTGAGTGTCTCATTTTCTTGTATTGACCCAGAAGGGTTTGGGAGCTCGGTGAAATCAGTGCTTTTCTGTCAATTGATTCAGCCTCAAAGAAGCTGCCACTTCCAGCATTCCCCAGCACACACAGAAATCCTGAATATTGCTGCTTCAAGGGTTTGGGGTTTTGAAATCCATTTGGATTATTTAGCAGAAGCAGAAGGCTGCCCTGAGATCACAGAGCCCAGCCCAGACAGACATGGGATTTGTCCCTGGAGTCACAGCTGAGGTCAAGACAACCTTGTCTCCATCCAAAACTCGATTAGCAGAACCAAGAGTGAAATAAGAGGCAGGAGAATAAACTCTGACCCTACTCCCAGCACCAGGCTGGGGGTTATCAGAGGCACAGCTGGGCACAGGGCCACCCCAGTACATCACAGTCTGTGTCTGTCAGAATCCAGACTGCTCTGCCTCTGAGGACTCCAGCCCACTTCGTTATTACCAGGTTTTTATCCCAGGCAATGCTCACAAAACCTCCCTCAGGGACCTCACTGTGCCATGAACCCATTGGACACCCACAGCTGTTTCCAGGGCTGGGAAGCAGCGAGGAGGGAATTCAGCTCCAAAACAGTCTGGGCAAGGACCCAGGGAGTTAAACCCAAATTCTCCCCATCCCTGGCACCCATCTGCCCAGCAAATGCCATTGGGCAAGCACAGCTGGAGGAGCCCAACCTCTGCTGAACCCTCCCATGAGATGCTTGATGCTGATTGCTCACATGTATGGAACACAGGGCAACCCTGATGTGGCATTCACATTATCTGAAAAAATTCTTTCACCCAGGATTTTCCTCCTGGGAAGCTGAGAAGCCTCAGAGAAAAGGAAAACAATTCTTATCTCATTTGCTTCTTCTGTGTTGTGTTCACATGTGGAATGTGTTTGGAGATTGTTTACCCACAGGTGATTGTTCCATTGGATTCTGGTGTGAGTTGTTTTCACTCTTTGGCCAACCAGGGCCCAGCTGTGTCAGGACTCTGGAAAGAGTGACAAGTTTTCATTATTATCTTCTTAGCATTCTGTAAGTATCTTTTCTGTATTCTTTAGTATAGGTAGTATAGTATTGTTCCAGATTGTAAGGCAAGATGTATTCTATTACAATCTGTATGGCAGATGTCTTCTGTTATGTGGGCAGTTTTTCCTTATCTCTTCCACAATCACTTCTCCCTCCAGGGGAGACACCTGCTGATAACAGCTATTGAATGTCACTGCATGGCTGATAAGAACTACAGCATCCCATTGGGAGATGTGAGCCCAGAGGGACGAGCCAAGCATTCCTACCTGGATATAATCTGGAGACTCTGGAACACCAGCACAGCTTCTCCACTGGATTTCCCAGAGGAACAGCAGCTGCCTCTTCCACTGGATCTTTGGAGGAAGATCCAGTCTGGAAGATCCAGACTGCACCTTTCTCCAGGATCCCTGCTCCAGCAGAACCACCCCTGACACTGCAGGAGGGCTGAGCCACAATTCCAATGGGACTGCTGCCAACACCCTGACCCACAGGGTGTCAGGTTGGGTTCTGACTCTGTCAGTGTTGGTTTAGTTTACTGCATTGTTTATTTTATCCTTTTATTTTCTTCCCTATTAAAGAACTGCTATTTCCTGCTCCCATATTTTTTTTTTCCTGAGACCCCTTAATTTCAAATTTATAACAATTCAGAGGGGTGGGGAGGGTTTACATTCTCCATTTCAGGTGAGGCTCCTGCCTTCCTTACCAGACACCTGTCTTTCCAAACCAAGACAAGTATTCTTTAATATAATATAGTATCATAAAGTAATAAATTAGCCTTCTGAGAACATGGAGTCAGATGCATCATTCCTGCCTTCATCGGGGATTCCCTGCAAATACAATATCCCAACACAGGGAATGATTGGTATTTCACTCTATGATTCAGAATGTTCAGCAATTTTTTAATTAAAACTATACCATATTACATTTATACTATATTATAGCTATACTAAAGGGATACTATACTATACTAAAGAAAACCTTGTGACTGTCTGAGACAGCCAGGACACAGCTTTTGCCCAATTGGCCAAGGAAACAAAACAACCTCAGCAAAATCTAATTGACAAATCACTTCAGGTAAATAAACAATTTTCTTAACACATTCTACATGTGTAAAAACAACAGGAGCAGAGAATAGAGATAGAATTGTTTTCTCTTTCTCTGAGGTTCCTCACTGCGATTCTAAGGAAATATCCTTGGGAAGTTTTGCCTGCCTGCTCTCTGTGAAGAGAGCTGTGGCTACACACATGGGTTTCAAATGCCTGAGGTTCTCCAGAGGAAAATGTCTCTCCAAGGCTCTTTAAAATCCCAAACGTTGCTCCACCCTATTCCATTGTGATTTCATGGTTCACCTCAGAACCCCGGGTCCCTCCCCTGCAGATTCCCTCCCAGGTGTGTCAGTCCCCTCTCCTTTCCCCTCCTGACCCCTCCCAGCACTGTCAGTCCTGGCATTCCAGAAGGGAATTGGCAGATCCAAAGGATGCCCTCTACCCCTGGGGGGCATTGGGCCATCCAGGTGTCCTTTGTCCCTTTGTCCCTCCCCTCCTGTCCCTGCTTGGTGGCTCCCTACCCCTTCCCTGCCCCTCTCCCTGGGGTTCAAAGCAACAGCAACCACGGGCTCAGGGAGTTCTGTTGGAGCTGGTGCTGCATTCAGAGGCCTGTGGGCCAGAATAAAGCTCTGCATCCAAACCCTCCATCAGAACCAACTCCTTTCCTTCACCATCCCTTTAAAGCTTCTCTGCCAGACAGAAACCTGAGGAGCAGCCCCGGTTATGGAGGGAAGCTCCATCCCAGCACCACCAGAGCTCCTGCAGGCCTGGACTTGTCCCCACGGGCCCAGCTGCAGCACCTGAAATAAACAGGGCAGGAGATCTTTCTCCTTTTTAATGCCTTTATTAAAAGTCGTCAGTTTGGGTGCAGAGAACCGACAGGTCTGTGCACACACTCGCGCTGCTACCAGGAATGGCATGGAGGAGGTGAAAGAGTGTAGCTTTGTCTGCTGGTCTGCTACAAGAGCATCAGGAGATTCCCACTTTTTTGATTTGACATTCAAGGTCCTCTGTCCAGCCAACATCTTTGAGGTTAGGGTGAGGGGTAAAAGGGTCTTAGTGGATATGGATTCTGTTGCTCACATGTAGACATCACTTCAATCTGTCAATTTTGTGTTGGCTCCTTGTTTTCAGGGGTTTTTGGGTAGGTTTTGTGAGGGATTTCTCCCATTGCAAGCTGGATCTGATATCATTTGCATGCCAATCCTGATGTCCCCTCCTCTTCACCATCTGGGTGCCATCTTCCAGGAAGCAGCCGGGTGCCACTCAACAAAAGGGGGAATTCTTAACCATCAAGGACAGGTAGTTAATGAAAACAAAAGATGATTACAATAACAAAAAGTTAGAACTCCACCCTGGCAGCAACTAGCCCAACCTGTGAACTCTGCAACCCTATAAAAAAATGGGCATACTCATAACAGCATCCAGCCAGCCCAAAGCGTCTGTGGGGTGAAGCATCACAGTGCCGCTGTTTGGTTCAGCAGCAGGGCCAGACAAGCCAACGCACGTCCCATCCACAATATTGGGAATATTCCAATCCCACCCTTTGGCAGAGCTGTCTCCCATCCCCGCTCCCGCTGTTCCCAGTTACTGATCCCCACCTCCTCCAGAGATAATTTCCCGGGGTCGTCGGATCAAGCGAAGCAATTTGGAATAAATTGCGGTCACTTCAGACTTTTGCATTAAACTCTGAACTTTGGGAGCTTCTCTGCACTGGAGCTGTCAGTGATGGGCATCCCGAGGGGGTTTGTATTTATTTATATCCAAAGCCCTTCCTTGCAGAGCAACCTGCAGGGGATGAGGAGATCAGTGGGAAGGAGGGAGAGGAGGAAGAGCAAGGAATGTGTCTTTGGCCTTTCTTTCCTCTCTTAAAACCCAAAGGCAGCTCCCAGCTTAATGACCTCAGTTCATGCAGGAGGCCAGGAGAACATCAGTGCAGGGTCAAATTCAGCAAAAAATTACACTTAAAGGGGATTTTCTGCCTCTGAAACTCCTAACAGAGGTTTGAGCTGCGTGTTACAGCAGGAGGGCAGGGCCTTTGCTCTCCTTGCAGTGTAGGGAACATGGGAGAACCTCCAAGGACTCCCCAAAACAGGAGATAAAGGAGGAAACACAATAAGGCTCCAAACATCATCTGCTTTCAGCAGCTTTTGTTATTGGGAGTGGAGGGGAGGAGGCTGAAAGTTGTTATTTAGAGATATTTCATTTTAGCATCTTCTGAAATACATTTTTAACTCATTGTTAAAATTGTCATTGTTAAAAATGACATTTTTTGTTAAAAATGCTGAAAAATCATGGAATCATGGGAAGGTTGGGCTGGAAGGGATCTTAGAGATCTTCTAGCTCCAACCCCCTGCCATGGGCAGGGATAGGATAAATGTCACACTTTAGTCCCTCTTTTTTTTCCTGATTTGCAATACCTTGGATCACCCCACAGTGAATCTCCCTCGAAGTTCTGGGACACTTTAAATATTAAAGGAAGAAGGAGTTTATTTTTGACACCTCTTGCCCCAGCAGCTGCTGGAGCCGCAGCATCCCCATCCTCCCAGGGTGTGTCTGGAGTGAAGGGATGATGGAATTAGAGTCCAGCTCCATGACAAGCCCATCTGCTGGCGCTGGGCTGACCTACATGAGGTGAAATGAGATGTGCTGGGCTCCATCCAGCTCCTGGAGTAGGCACAGTGCCCCACTGCCAGCAGAAGGGAGCACTGTCCAGATGGAGGGATGGGAAATCCCACTGGGACAGGCACGACAGGCACCTTTTGGTTCCCTGTATCCAAATTCAACCCCATTTTGCACATGTGTTTGAAAACTCACAGAAAATGGAAATAAAACATAGACAGGAGATTTATCCCCATTCACCAGGGTCCAGGTGCTGTTTATTTTAGGAAAGCTCCAAATAGACTGAATTTGGTGGTGCCTGATCCATGGCTTACACCCTACTAAAATTTGAAGACCTCCAGATGCACTTTTTCTTCCTCATATTCCCAACCCATGCCTATTAGAGCAGATGGAAAGTTTACCCTTCCCAATCTCGTGCTATCTCTGCATGTAAATGAAGAAATTTGAGCTTAAAACCTGTCAAGCCAACACCTTCCCCCAGGATTCAATTGACTTTGAAATTGTTCGCTTCAAAAAACACCCAAACAAACAGGGAAAGATCCCAAAAGGAAGAGAATTAATAAGGGCAGTGTTTTCTAATATGCACACTAAACAAATCCTTCAATCTAAATGAAATCTATATTGCAGGCATTTGCTGGTTTTGAGCTGAGGCTGGGCTGCTCTGGCTCCACATCCATCCGAATTTCATGCTTCCCTTTGAACCTGGCTTATCAGAAATGGTGCCTTTCTTTTCTCCCTGCCTTCCAGAGGGTTTTCAGAATTCAAGTCAAATCAAGAGCCTACACGGAAAGAAAGAAATTAATTGTTCTGTGTCCTTGTCCCTCCCACGTGTGTTTTGGTCAGCATGGCCAGGATTTGGGTATCACCCTGCCAAAATCCCAATCTTTCCCATCATCCAGGGGAAGAAATCCTGGGTTTGGGTGTTTTGAAGATTGTTATCAGGCAAATCTAATCTTGCACTCCCATGGCTATCAGGGATTTATTCCTGTACCTGTGAAATTTGCATCTATGACAACAGGTTTCTGTCGATTTGGGGTGTTTCATCTCTCTCACAAGGAACCTGAGCACTCATTCCACAGAGATGAGGTACCCACAGCACTCTTTTTTAAATGGATTTGTACTTTTACCTCTTCCAGTGCAAAAAATCAAGGTTGCTCCTACTCACAACAGCTTTTATTACCTGTGTAGGCAATGCAGGACATCCCTACCACCCTGCACATCATCTCCAGTTTGCCAGAGAGGGAATTAGGAATAAAATTCCTGACTTGTTCAGTGCTTTCTGGGACACCTTTTCCACCAGCCACTGCTTTGCTGTGTTGACCAAACCAAACCTGAGATATTTTCCCA
Organism: Melozone crissalis; assembly: GCF_028551555.1. Classification (NCBI taxonomy): domain Eukaryota; kingdom Metazoa; phylum Chordata; class Aves; order Passeriformes; family Passerellidae; genus Melozone; species Melozone crissalis. The sequence continues at coordinate 3,203,356 of NW_026535896.1, read as the reverse complement.
GTGGATTTGTTTCTCTTCAGTTTTCTGCCATGAAATGCAGCATTTTGGATCAGATATTCAGCGATATGGTTCCAGTGAGCACCTAATTTTCATTGTTTTCTGATTCCTGGTGGTGTTTGGGACAGGCTGCTCAGAGGGTGTGGATGTCTCATCCTTTGAAGAGTCCAAGGCCAGGCTGGATGCAGTTTGGAGCCATCTGGGACAGCGGAAGGTTCCCATGGCAAGGCGTGGAACAAGGTGAGCTTTAAGGTCCATTCCCAGCCTGACCATTCCATGACTCTGTGATTGATGTGTGTGGGATTGCCATGGTGGCATCACAGGCAGGGAGACTGCCACAATCCATGAAGGACCTTCCAGAATCCATGAAGGACCTTCCAGCCCATACCAGATTTTGAAATTGCTCGAACCTGTTCCCAAATCCAGTGGGAAGCCAGCAGAGATGGACACCCTGCAAACCACCATGAGCAGGAATGAGGGGGAAAACCCTGCAAAATCCCTGCTGGAGCAGAGCAGGAAACCACAGAGAGGACAGTTTTTATTTCCATTCTCCATGGCTGGTGGGTTCTGAGCACCACCTGTGTCTGTGGAAGTTTCAGGCAACCCCAACAAGGGAAGAGATGAGAATCTTGACTCCATGTTTCAGAAGGCTGATTTATTATTTTATGATATATATTATATTAAAAGAAAATGATATATTAAAACTATACTAAAGAAAGAGAAAGGAGACATCAGAAGGCTAGCAAAGAAAGGAATGAAAAATAAAATCTTGTGATTGCTCACAGCCTCAACACAGCTGGCTGTTATTGGTCATCAAGTAAAAACAATTCACATGCTGGGTAAACAATTTTCCAAATCACATTCCAAAGTAGTAAAACATGGAGAAGCTGAAGCTTCCCAGCTTCTCAGGAGAAAAGATCCTAGCGAAAGGATTTTTCAGAAAATATGTGTGTGACGCGTGTCCTGCAGCCACGCCCAGGAATTCCAGCAGGGGCAGAGGAGCAGATGGCAGCAGTTGTTCCACTGGCTGCCTGCACCTGCCAGGTGAGCTCCTTTCCCTTCCCAAGCTGCAGGAGCTTCCAAGTGCTCCTGAAAGCAGAAGGTGTTGGAAGTTTGCGGGAATTAGTAAAGGTAAGATTTTTAGAAAGCTGGGAAAGCAGGGGTTAGAAACAGAAAGGATAGAAAATTTAGAGTTAGCTGCAGCTGCAAAGTCTGAAAGTTGAAAAAGTTCCAATAGTACAGCAAGTAAGGACATGGAACAATAGCTTGAGTTTTAGATTTGGTTAACATGGATATTAAGACTGCAGAAAAATATGTTTAGTAAGATAGTAGAAGGTTTTAAGCTTACTAATGGTGTATTGTTAATGGAAAGCAGACAAGCCAGCACTGAGTGCAGCAGGTGTACCTGTACTGGTAGTAATTGATTAGAACAACTCTCTGTAAGCTTTAGCAATGTGCTATTGGCTAGAAAGTTTTAAAATGTTCTGTAACAAAGCAACCTCTGGCTGCTGCTGCTGTACATGAGCTTTGCCATCCCTCTGTTGTCTCAGCCATATAGTGAGGCTGATGGTGCAATAAAGCTCAAGGAATGGACCCCAGCAGTCTGCTCATGTTGGTGAAAAGGAAAAACACCAACAGAGAAGTTGGCAGCTCCCTCCCCATGCCATGATGGACATGGATTTAGGGAGTGGTCATGGGGAAGATCCACATTGGAGGGGTTGGATGCTGTGAGGGGAAGGATTGGAGGGCAGGAAGAAGAGGTGCCTTGGAGACCTGGACATAAACAGGAAATTCCCACAGCAGTTTTTAAGCTTCCCCCTCTCCTTTTCACCAAGGAGAATTTGGTGGATCTGAGGCTGGTTTTCCCCCACAGGCTGGATTTGCTCATCCCAGAAGTCTTGGCTTCCCCACGTAATAAAAAATCAAGATCCCAAACCATCACTGGTTATTCCTGCAGATATTTCCATGCACACCCTGGCCCTGCTGAAGCTGGGTTTGTTATCAGCTTAATAGGGCCAAGACTTCAATTCATCCTGGCAATAAACTGCAGAAATATTGGTGCTCCTGCCTTTTCTAATCTAATAATTTTTTTCCTTCCAGAGGAGGCCATTCCCTAGCCCTGAGATAGTCTCCCAGCCCAGCATGTGGAATTACAGATACTGCCAGTGCCTATTAACTGTACAAATCTTTGCATTGATAAGTGAGGGAGAGATTTATGTCTTGAAATGAGAAATTCTATCCCCAACAACAAAATTGAGCCAGTGGATCAATCCAGATCAGAGTCTGTCGAGGAAGTGACTGCAGCAATTGACATTAATTGTTGTCTCTGTCATTTCAGCAGCCTGCCAGGAATGCTGGGCCAGAGGGATGGAGCTTCTCCCTGGCCCTTGGGGGACTTCTGGCCACAGCCAAGCCACTCTGGCAAATTATTGGGGAATATTTACGGAGCTTCCTTGGTGGCGCATTCTGGCACCTTGAAGGAGATGAATCAAAAATCTCTTCCCAGGGCTAAATGTGCTTTAAGAGCAGCCTGTCCTTGCATACCAATTGCCTAATAAGCCCCAAACTGGATTTGCTCAGATTAATTCCCATACACTTCATTTACTTGCTGCTTCTTATCCAGCAGCCTTCCATCCCCAGGCAGGATTCCTGTAAATGTGACCATTCCTGGGATCCTGCCACATCCCCCCAATGCCCCAAAATCAAAACCCTGAGGGCTTGAACCCCAAAATAATCCTCGACCTAAATGTCCACTGGGTGTTTTTAGAGGAGCTTTGCTGCTTTTATTTGCATTTTTCATCCCAGAGCCCAGTTCTTGGGATGCCCCTGGGTAACCTGTACAAGCTGGCAGGGGCTGGGGATGTCTTGTAGTCTGGGCTCTTGTCCCCAAGCCATCAAATCCACCTAAACTGTTCCTGACAGCTGCTTGTCCAAGCTCTTGGATGGAACCCGAGGCCTCCCCAGGTGACAGTTCCCACATCAAAGCTGAGCTCTGCAGGTCCTCTCTTCCTAATGTGCCCTGGAGGAAATTCTGAGACATCACTAAACCTTTGTAGGTGTTTAATCTTCGTTATGGAGCAGTCCTGAACTGCTGGCAGGGTAAAAGATGGGTCTCCAGATTCAGCTCTGCTGGTCCCAGGAGGTTTGGGATGCTCTGCAAAGCCCTCTCACCCCCAGGCACTGTCTAGGGCAAAAACTCTGTTTTTGTTAAGGAGAAAATCCATTTTTAGGTCTAAAAGTTGCAGAAAAAAAATGGCTGGAAAGTTCAACCTCATTCCTAAATGCTCAGAATGAAAATTAACCCAATCCTACAATTCTCTATTGAGTGTTTGTGTCAGCCAGCACTGGGGGTGAAACAAGGACGAACAAGGAACCTGACCAAGCATCCCTTCACCATTCAGGAAGCAAACCCCCCAAAATTAGAAACTCCTTCAATTGTCCTGGGTATTTTCGAGTGACCCAGCAGGACTAAGAGAATCCTCTGGAGCAAAAAAGAGGAATTCACTCTCTCCTTCAGCTCTCACTGCACAGGTTTGCTCCATTTTGCAAAACCAAATCTTCTGTGCCACAAAATGAAAAGGAATTGTTCCTCTGGAGGCTGGAAGGGCTCCAGAGAAGAGCTGTGCCATGAGGGAAGCTTTGTGAGCTGCCTCACGTGGGATGAGGTTAAGGGAAGGGAGCAGGGACAGCCCTGAGCTGGAGATTGCTCATTCCTGCTCCAGGCTCTGGCTATAAATAAAGACCAGGATCAAAGGCAAATGAAAAAGGAACAATGACTGGTTTGTTCAGTTTATTCTGCTTAATCAATGACAGGACAGCTTTAAAGAGACACAAGAACAATACAGAAAAAAACAAGGCTGGTTTCCTAGAAATGAAGGCTGAGCTAAAGATAAAACAGGGTTTGCCCAAATTGTCTCTTTTCTGGCCATTTCCAAGGAGAGGTTCTGGGCTTCAGTGTGAAATACAAAGGAAGAGGAGGCTTCAAGGAGGGAATGAGGGGTGTCAGAGATGCCATGGCCTCTCTGGGGCCTCTCCAGTCTGTTCCCAGCTGAGCACTCCAGAGGGCAGAGGGGTTGAGTATGGCCCAGCCAGGATGGGCTCCAGCAGCTGTGACAAACCCAGGGCAGAGACCTGGGCATTAATCACATGGAATGGGAAGATACTGACACAAGTGGGGTTTGTGCTGCATTTTATTTGATCCCAGGAGCTGTCACAGAGCTTCCACTCCTCCCAAAACGGCCTGGGATGGGCCTGAAGCCTATCATGGGGAAGACATCTGCTATTAGACCCCATGTGCTTCAAAGGGATTTCTGAGGAAAGGTCTGAGGGTTTAATTTTAAAGGGATTTCCAAGGAAAGGTCTTGGTGCAGCCTCAGAGATGTAGTGTGCAGTTCTGGCCCCTCAGTTTGGGAAGGACACTGAGATCAAATGCATCCAGGGGAGGCAATGAGGGTGGAGAGGGAACGCAAACACTGTGAAGAACCCCTGAGGGAGCTGGGGGTGCCCAGCCTGGAGAAAAGGAGACTCAGGGCTGCCCCCATCACTCTCTGCAGCTCCTGAAAGGTGCCTGTGCTCAGCTGGGGCTGGGCTCTGTCTGCAGCAGCACTGACACAACCAGAGCACACAGCCTCCAGCTGCACCAAGGGAAATACAGGTTGGCTATCAGGGAAAGTTTTTTACAGAAAGGGTGATAAAGTTCTGGAATGGCTGCCCAGGGAGGTGGTGGAGTCACCGTCCCTGGCTGTGTTTAACAAAGCCTGGATGTGGCACTGGGTGCCACGGTTGAGTTGAGGGGTTGGGGCTGGGTTGGACTCAATGATCTCAGTCTCTTCCAACCCAGAGATTTTGTGATTCTGTGAATTCTGTGACTGTGGGACTTTGATAATGGACATTCAGCCTTCCTGTCATGCAAGGCCTTTGTCCCCTTCTCAGCTTTTCCTGTCCCCTGCATCCATTGATGGTTCCCATTCCTTCCTCCTACCCCATATCATAGAATCAGGTTGCAAAAATCCTTTAGGGTCATCCAAACCAACCATTCCCCCACAACTGCCAAGGCCACCACTGACCATGTCCCCAAGTGCCACATCCACACAGCTTTTAAATCCCTCCAGGGACTACACTTCTGCCCTGTGATGCTGCTGCACATTTGGCAGCCTATACAAATAAATGTAGTATATATATAATCCTTTGACCACACATATAACCCAACCACTGATAGCTGCTGGAAATTTGCTGAGTTCATCACACCAGAGGGGTTTTTTTATTTTATTTCCATAGCATTTTGGATTTGAGACAGAGGGATCTAAAAGAGGGGTGCTAAAAGAAATCTCATGCCATTTGATAGTTCTGGTTTTAATAGCATATAATGTGATAAATGACAGAGCACCAAGACAAGGGCTGTCCTTGTCCTTGTGCTGCAGATCCCACCCAGCCTGGCAGGGATTGCTGCCACCCCTCAGCAACCTTGGAAGCCCTTTGGTGGCTGCAGCATCTGTCACTGCACGTGCCAGCAGGGATGTTCCAGTGCAGTGCTGAGGATCCATAGGGTGGGATATGTAGCTATGATATTTCCTGAAAAATCCTTTCCTTAGGATTTTTCCTTCTGAGAAGCTGAGAAGCCTCAGGAACAAAATGTAAACAATGATTGTCTGCTGCTGTGGAATGCAACAGGTGCATCTGTGATTGGTCTCATGTGGTTGTTTCTAATTCATGGCCAATCACAGTCAGCTGGCTCGGACTCTCTGTCTGAGACACAAGCCTTTGTTATCATTCTTTTTCTATTCTTAGCCAGCCTTCTGATGAAATCCTTTCTTCTATTCTTTTAGTGTAGTTTAATATAATATATATCATAAAATAATAAATCAGCCCTCTGAAACATGGAGTCAGATCCTCGTCTCTTCCCTCATTCTCAGACCCCTGTGAACACAGTCACAGGGATGAGCATCCAGGGATGCCCCATCTGCATCCAGGACCATGCTTGAAGGTCAGACACAGAGAGGGGACCTGGGGGTGTCACCTGGTCACTGGGGAGAGCAAAGCAAATCTCACCACTGCTTTCTGAAACAGGAAGGCAAATGGAGCCCAAATTCTCCATTTCTTTATCCAAAGGGGCTGATGTTTGAGCATTTCCACCCACAACAAAAGCCCAGCAACTGCTGCTCTCCTCATTCAGGGAGCTGTGCTGCAGTTTTGGGGATCTTGGAATGTGTTACTTGTAAATTCTTGCACCTTTCTGAGAAAAAGTGCCTCATCTTTTCTTATCACAAGGTGAAGGCGTTTTTCTCCTATAACAGAAGCTGAAGGATTTTCGTACTTTGTTGCACTAGCTGGACTATAGGGAGAGAAAGGACATTTAATGTTTCAGGTAGATGTCCAAGAAAATCAAAAGACTCCAATAAAAGAAAATTCAGCCAGCTCAGCTTGTCTCTCCTGCTGTAAAGAGATGAGGTTCAGCAAAGGTGAAGCAACTTATTTTGTTCCTGGTTTTAAAAATATCTGTCTTAACCTAAGCAAACAGCCATGAGAATCCTTAATTGTTTGGTGCTGTCAGTAATCAACCCAGCCCCTCTTCATCAGCCACTGCTGTGGGGAGGAAACAAAAATATGGGGACTCCCACCCTCACCCCTTTTCTGGCATAGTTTTGCCTGGTTTGGTTAATTTTGGGGGTGAGGGGTTCATTTAGAGGAGCTGCTGAACCTGTCCTGGCTTTGCAAGGGTGTGAGCACAAGCCCCTTGTGATGAGCCTTGTCACCAGCCAAAAACAGGGGCCAAAGTTGGAAATAAAAGAGTTGCAGCTTCAGTGATTGGGCTGTAGGAAGGAGGAGGGATACGGAGAGAGGTGTCAGCCCAGCCTGAGGAGACACCACCCCTCTGGAGCATCCAGAAAGGGACATATGGGTTCTTTCCATGGCGCCATGTGGCATTCACATTATCTGAAAAAATCCCTTCTCCCAGGATTTTCTCCTGGGAAGCTAAGACACCTCAGAGAAAAGGAAAACAATTCTTATCTCATTTGCTTCTCCTGTGTTGTGCTCACGTGGAATGTGTTTGGAGATTGTTTACCCACAGGTGATTGTTTCATTGGCTTCTGCTGTGAATTGTTTGACTCTTTGGCCAATCAGGGCCAAGCTGTGTCTGGACTCAGGAAGGAGCCATGAGTTTTCATTATTATCTTTTTAGCATTGAGTAAGTATCATTTCTGTGTTCTTTAGTATAGTATAGTATTTTTTAATATAATATAGTATCATAAAGTAATAAATTAGCCTTCTGAGAACATGGAGTCAGATTCATCATTCCTGCCTTAATTGGGGCATCCCTGCAAATACAATAGCCCCAGGCCTGGCTGGTACCTCCTCACCTCCCCTAACAGAGGAGGCTCTCACCCCTCTGACACTGCCTGGAGGTGACACTGCCTGCTTTGTTTCCAGCAGGGAATCCTCCCCCAGCTTCTTTCTCACCTCTCTGTGTGTGGTTGGAGTTTTCCCCCATTACCCTGGGGATGGCAGAGGTAACAAGGAGATGTGAGCAGGAAATCAGTACCTTCCTTCTGGGTGCATCTCCAGGCACAGCTCTCAAGGCTCAGGCACTGGAAACACTCTGGGCACCTCTCAGAGCTCCCTTCACCCTCAGCATTAAAAAGTCACTTTTTCCACAGCTGTGTCTAAGTCAAGTGTCCCATGACTTGTGGTGCTTGTGGCTCTGATCTACTTGAAGGTCTTTCCACCCCAAACTATTCCCAAATTCTACAACAGCCTTCAAGGCCAATTTCTGCACCGTGGTTTGCACGTGGCTCACATTCACAGCTTCCTGCTTATGGGGGATATTGGAGCCAGAAGATTTCCATCTTGCTGAATTCCTCACTTTGAGGAATTATATAAATATATAAAAATTTTATAAAATATTTTTCTAAAAAAATAAATCAATAAATCAATAAAATAAACAAAATAATAAATTAAATAAATAAAAATAAAAAAAATTGAAAAGTAAAATACTCTAGATGAGATAAATGTCACTCCAGCTGTTGTGGATGGACAGACACTGTCCTGCCTTCACCAGCATTTCTTCTCATCTTCCCACAGCCCCTCTCACCCCATAGACATTTATAAAGTGAGATGGAAACAGTTTTAAGGTATCAGACTCCATGAATAATGTACTGGAAAAGCCTCGGTGCAGCCAAGCGTGTCCATGCCATCAATATGATAAATGCAGGTACAGTTGTTTTAATTGTTGGGATCGTGTTGGAGTGCAAACACATCTGTGCTTCGCCTGGGGGGCCATTAATGCTGTCCTGATCCTGACAGAGCCTCTCATTCACACACCACCATCCCACTGCCTGCAGCTGGGGAGCTGGGAATAGCCAGAATGGGGAGGGAAGAGCCAAAATGTGTTTGGAATAGCCAGAATGAGCTGGGAAGAGGCAGGAATGGTTGGGAACAGGCAGGATGGGCTGGGAACACACAAGAATGGTTAGGAACCAGCAGAATGGGTTTGGAACAGGCAGGAATCGTTGGGAACAGGTAGGAATAGGCTGGGAACAGGCAGGAATGAGATGGGAACAGGCAGGATGGGCTGGGAACAGGCAGGAATGGTTTGGAACAGGTAGGAATGGGTTGGGAACAGGCAGGAATTGTTGGGAACAGGCAGGATGGGCTGGGAACAGGCAGGAATGGTTGGGAACCAGCAGGAATGGTTGGGAACAGGCAGGAATGGTTGGGAACAGCAAAGGGGAAAGGCATGGACAGCTTAGCTCCTTGTTCTTCCAGGGAAACTGAGAGCTGGGCACTGCCTCATGCCCCAACCCTTTTATTGGTGATCCCAAAGCCCAGGAGATGCTCAGAGCTGGTATGGGGTATAACACAGAGTGTAGAGGTTGTCCACAAGTGTACTTTGAAAGGTGTCTGTTGTATCCTTCATATAACCTCAAAGATCTTGGCTTGGCCTTCCCATTCCTGCTGGAGCAGCACAGGGAAGCTCATCTCCATCCCTGCCCCCATCCTGGCAGAGGTGGGAAGGGGCTTGGAAAAACCTGGGACAGTAGAAGGTGTTCCTGGCCAAAGTAGGGGAAAGAGATTGGCTTTAAGGTCCCTTCCAACTCAAACCAACCTGGGATTCTGGGATATGGTGACATCAGCCCTGTGGTTTGGACTGACAACCACCCTGTGGGGAAAGGGGCCACATTGGACATATCAGATCTGCTTCCACCCTGAACATGGCAGCTCCATTCCCATTCTGGAATATGACAACTCTGTTCCCACTCTGGAATACAACAGCTCCACTTCCACTCTGAATTCAGCAGTGTCATTTCCACTCTGGAATGTGACAGTTCCATTCCCTCTCTGGAATTCAGCAGTGCCATTCCCACTTTGGAATTCAGCAGCTTCATTCCCACTCTGGAATTCAGCAGCTTCATTCCCACTCTGGAATTCAGCAGCTCCATTCCTACTCTGAATTCAGCAGTGCCATTCCCAGTCTGGAATTCAGCAGCTCCATTCCCACTCTGGAATGTGATAGTTCTGTTCCCACTCTGGAATTCAGCAGTGCCATTCCCTCTCTGGAATTCAGCAGCTCCATTCCCACTCTGGAATTCAGCAGTGCCATTTCCGCTCTGGAATTCAGCAGTTCCATTCCCACTCTGGAGTTCAGCAGTTCCCACTCCCACTCTAGAATGTGACAGTTCCATTCCCACTCTGGAATTCAGCAGCTCCATTCCCACTTTAGATTCAGCGACCCCATTCCCACTCTGGAATTCAGCAGTTCCCGTTCGCAGTCTGGAATTCAGCACTTCCATTCTCACTGTGGAATGGGACAGTTCCATGCCCACTCTGGAATTCAGTAGCTCCATTCCCACTCTGGAATGTGACAGTTCCATTCCCAGTCTGGAATTCAGCAGTTCATTTCCACTCTGGAATTCAGCAGCTCCATTCCCTCCCCGCTCTGTTTTGCCGTTCCGCAGCCACCGCGGGCTCGGGCCAGAGGCAGCAGTAAAATATCTCCGTAATAAACGGAACCATTTGGCTCCTGGAGCCGGTGCCAGCTTTTATAACAATTTCCATCTTAAGCTGGCTCAATCCATATTTAATGAAATCTTCTATAAACCCTTTAACAGCCCTCAATTCATTTCGAGTGGTAAATGAGTCAGCACTTCGAAATGATGAGCAGGATTCAGACTCTGCTGCCGTTACTTAAGGAGAAGAACTGATTCTTTTTTAATGCTTTTTCTCCTAAATAATGTTTTCTTTTCATTTTTTTCTTTTTTTTTTTTTTTTTTTTTTTTTTTTTTTTTTTTTTTGTTGGTTGCTGCTGTGATGCTGCTCGATAGAGGTGAGGGCAGGCACAGGGTATGAATGCCCCAGGTCTGGCACCATCCCTCTGTCCCTGCAGACAGACCTGACCAGCCCAGACTGATTTATCTGCCTGTCCCTCATCCAGTCTCTTGGCTGGGTCAGCTCCAAACAGGATTCATCTCTCCCTGCCTCAGTTTCCCATTTACTTCATGCTACCATCCTCCTGCCAGACATGTTGGAGAGCTCTGGAGGGCCATCCCGGCTCTCTGTGCAGCCTGATTTCTTCTAGCATGGAATTTGGAAGCATTCCGGGGGGAGATATCACATCCAGCAAGCACAGCCCACCTGAGGAGCAATCATCTGCCCTGCTATTCCCATTTTCCCTCAGAATCAGACAGCAAAATCCCCTGAAGAGCTGGAGTCTCAGGGAAAGGCATATACCAGCTGTGTAATCACCACTCCACGGTACCTGCTCATTTGAATAATGAAATGGCATCTTTGTTAAAGGCAAGGAGACTTCCAAGCTGTCTTGTTCTGCAGCTCACCTATAAAAGCCAAGCAAGCTTTGCAAAACATTTCAATTCTCCTGATCACTGTAATTACTGGCCAGGATCCAGCTCTGCTCTCTGCTCAGCTTTGCCAGCAGGTTACACACGAGGGCTGTGGGCACAGGCTCTGAAATAAAGTGAATCATGGCTCGGTTTATTTTAGAAAGTGCCTTTATTTTGCGTGATATTGATTTTTTTTCTCTTATTCCACACACGCAAAGCAAGCCCTGCCTGTGTGGGGTTGTGTCAGTGCCTTTCTGGTTGGGGTGAGCTGAGGCTGAAGATGTGTGTCACTGGCTGTAGCATAAAATCGAGTCAGAAATCTCCTCAGGGCATTTAAATATTGCCTTTAAGTGGCACTGTGTGGGTGATGGTGGCATTAACGCTGTCCTAAGACAGCAGTGACTGTGCTGTGGGGTCAAGTCACCTCAAACACTTCCATGGCAGGATATCCTGCACCCCCCTGGCTACACCATTGAGTATTTCCAGTTAACTCTGCAGTTCAATGGCCTGAATCCTGCTGAACTCAGAGCAGATGCAGGGCAGTCCCTTCTCCTTTATTCCAGATCTCTAGGAGCCAGCAGCTCCTGGAGCCTTCTGGGCCGCCTTGGGCAGGGGCTGTGTGAGGTTGTGGAAGGAGATGAAGTGGTCACACTGGGCCTGGGTTGGAATGAGGGGACAGTTTGAGCCCTGGTATTTGCTCATCCCAAGTGCCAGATGAGGTGTGGAGCTGTCTGCAAGGTCAGCACCCTGCGGGACAGCTGAAATCACAGAATCATTGAATCATTTGGCTGGAAAAGCTCTCTAACACCATCAAGTCCAAGGGCTGAACTAAAATTGTCGAGTCCACCACTAGCCCATGTCCCCAAGTGGCACATCCACATGGGTTTGAAATCCCTCCAGGGATGGGGAATCCACCACGGCAGCTGTGCCAGGGCTGGGTAGCCCTTTCCATAAATAAATTTTCATTAATAAATAAATTTTCCCACTAAACCTGCCCTGGCCCAGCCTGAGGCCATTCTCTCTGCTCCTGTCCCTGTTCCCAGGAGCACAGCCCAAACCTCCTGGCTGTCCGCTCCTGTCATGAGCTGTGCAGAGCCACAAGGTACCCCTGAGCCTCCTTTGCTCCAGGTTGAGCCCCTTCCCAGCTCCCTCAGGAATTCTCCAGCCCCTTCCCAGCTCTGTTCCCTTCTCTGGACACACTCCAGCACCTCAGTGTCCTACCTGCAGTGTTGCAAGGCTGCAAAGCAAAGAAAACCCACTTGCTGCCCTCATTGTTTGCAGCATTTTCCTCCAGGAACATCTGGAAGGAGCAGTTTCCAGTTGGGATAATGATGGATTCCTGCTGCTGTGCCAGCCCCAGGTGAGATTGTCTCTGACACCCACAGGACACTTTTAATATCCACTGCTGGAAAAGGCTGGAGTGGCCCTGGAACAGCTGCTACAAAGAGCAGCCTGACTGTCCTTGAAAAGGCAGAGCAGTCCCAGGAAGGGGAAGGATCAGAGCTGGGCTCCTCCAGCCTCCCTGGGCAGAGGGGACCCGGCTGCTCTCTATAAATGTGTCAGGGAAGAGAAACAAAGGGAATCATGGCTGAAGTTAAAGGCCACGATTGAACAGCAGCTAAATTTAGACTGTGAGACAAAGGAAAGAGCCTAAAAGACAAAGCAGTTTGGTTCAGAACCAGCTGAACTCCTTGGAAGACTGAGCTTGATCTGTTGGAGAACGGGATGAGGCCAGACCCATCCCAATGGTTCCTCCCACAGCTCTTGGTCAAGGCCAAGCCCTGGGAGACAACCAGGAGCCATTGCAAAGCACCCCAGGAGCAAAACAGCAGTACACCCCAAATCCAGCAGGAAATCTTCCAATGCAGACTGCCATGTTGCTCCAAGGGAATTTTCCTGCAGCTGTTCCAGGAGAGCCCCTGCTAATGAGAGAGGGAGATGTTAACACAAGGGCTGGGTTTAAATTGTTAATCCCGCCCCAAACCCATCAGTGAGGAGCACAGCTGCCAAAACCAGTTGCCTCCCAGCTGATCCCATGTATCTTTCATGTGACTGCAGTGGCGGCCACTGTGCTGGGATGGGACCTGTCACTGGTTTGGAGCCCGCAGGAGCACCAGGGAGGGCTTTGTTAAACAAAAGCCATCACAAGCTGTTCCCTTCTACACACATCACCCAGCCTAAATGGCACTTAATGGAATAATGAACCACGGGGAGACACAGACAAGGAAACGTCATTAAATCTGCTTAAAAATGGATCAAATGCTGAATCAATTCCCATTAGCGGATGCACGGATATTTCACATATCCTTAGGAGTTTTATTAGGCATTCATGCAGAATCTGAGGTAATGATGGTGATTTCCCCCCAAACTGTTCTCTTTCTAATAAAAACCAGCAGGACCAAGGAGCCAGGACTTTATTCTCTCACGCCTCTTTTTTTTAAAGCATTTTATGAAATATTTAAGCCATGTCTTTTGCTTCTCATGGTCATGCCCTTATTGTGTCAAGTCAAATTAGTTAAGTATACAAATGAGAGTAAACAAAGGTGACAGATAAATGAAACACATGGCTCCCAAAGTGTCAGAGGTCCCCTCTGTGTGGTCAATCCAGAGGTTCCTCGATGGGCTCTTCATGCACAACCCTGTGAGAAGTTGAGAGAAAGAAGCTCCGAGCTTCAAACCAAGTTCCTCAAAGCACCAGATGTGCTCCCTCCCTCCCTCCCTCTTCTTTTCCTCTCTCTGTCTCATCCACACTCTCCAATGTCACTTAAACACTGAGTGTGCACTGAGCAGAGCCAAGAAAACAGTAGAAAACAAATTTCCTTGAATACTCATCTTTAATAATATTTGGACAGCAGCAGCACGTAGAAGTTCCTGCAGGATCCAGGCCTCCTGGGAAGAGCTGGAGGAGCACAGCTGGCAGGATCCAAGCTCAGAGCACGAGCAGTTTCTCCCAGAAAGGTGCAAAGGCTGGGACAGATAAGGTAGCAGGAGCACAGCAGAGTTTGGACTGGAAATCCAGGGCTGTAAGGACCAGATATCCCAGTTTGTGCCATGCCCAGCAGTTTTCCCCCCTGAGCTTAGCAAATATCTTTAATTCCCTAAACCCAAAGTCTACATGAAGTTTTAATGCATTTTTCCCCTGATTTGTGACCCCAGCATGGGACATGCCAATCTCCTGTGAGAGACTGCACAAGCTGGTAACAAAAGGTGTCAGAGAGAGAAAAAAACCAAAAGTGGGGATGTGCAGACAGATGGAAGAGCACAGAGTGCACAGAGACAATATTGGCCAGCATGTTCAGCAGGAGTCAAGGATGCCAGCCTGGGAGCCTCCAGCTGCTGGGCTGGTGTCAGGAGCTTAATAATAATACCAGGCTTGTTTTGCATAAGCTGGCTGTGTGCATAATTCATGGATGTAATGAGCTGATCATTAGGAGCAGTCTCAGCTCACCTCCAGCAGCAGCGTGTGGTCTGAGCAGATCTGCAGAGCAGAGCTATTAAGGAGGCATCTGAAAGAGGATAATTTATTCTAATTCCAAAGACAGCTGCAGCTTGACCCTTTTGTGCTCACTCACCTTGAACACAGCCAGCCGAGCTCTGCCGGTGAGAATTTTCCTAGAAAACAAACTTTTCCTTCAGATCTTCCCTGCCAGGGATGTTTCAAAACCACTCCTTGATCACAAAATTCCCAGTTTGTGGTGGGCCAGTTGGGTTTTAGCAGAGGTGTTCCCTTGCTTTGAATCCAAGCTTGGTTTGATTTGCAGCCCAAACTTGCAAATGAAGGGTCTGGGCTCTGGAAAATCCAAGTGCAGCTCTTGGAATGGAGGAAAAAAACCCCAAACCATCAGCAGCCACACTGGGAGAAGCTCCAGAGAGCCAAAGGCTCTTCAGCAAAGCTGTCACAAGAGCTGAGTTGAAATTAGAAAAATTAGACAGGAGGGGAATTAAACCTCAGCTCAGCCAATTGCAGAAGGCAGTGAAGTCTTCACCACTTCAAGGTGTTGAATCCAGGCCCTGACTTTTCCTAAAAGTTGCTTTTTTGGGAAGTTTGAGCAACAATCAACAGAGCTTTTGGAAGTCCAGCTGGATGATTTTGTTCCCTTCCAGCTTTAAAACTGACTTTTGGACTCCTTTCTTGTGTATTTATGGTGCAGAAACATCAAAAGGCCACGGCTCAGTCAGCGGGAACTGTGCAACTGGGAATTGTAGATTCCATAATCACATTTTGGACTCCAATTGATCCTCAGACCGTGAAGAAATTTGCAAAAATTTTCAAACAAGGAATATGGTGGGGACTTCTCCAATCTGTTTGCAGGCAATTTGCAAACAGAAACCCTTGGCAGCACGGGCTGGATATGGAATTCATGCTGGGATTTGTGTGCCAGGCTCTAATCTCTCTCTCAGCTTCCCTACTCCGTGTTCAACAATTTGGGAAAGAACAGCTGGTTTGCCTCATGTTTTACTGGAAGGGGTTCCCCAGAGCAGCTGTGGCTGCCCCATCCCTGGAAGTGTTCAAGGCCAGGCTGGACAAGGTTTGGAGCCACCTGGGATAGTGGAAGGTGTCCCTGCACACTTACACCCCTAAATTCCCAAATTCCTTTCCTACTTATCTTTTGGATTCATATCAGTGCTTTAGTGATGCTCAGGATGTGTGGGAAGGGGGAAATCAGGACAAACCTGCCCCCATCTCATGATTTGGAGAAAAAATCATGCCTGAAGATCTGATTTGTTTCCCATCAAGCCAAAGCTGCTTGCAACATCCCAGGATTATTCTCACACAGGAGGGTATGGAGCCTGGTGCTCGCCATTCTGGCCCATTTCTTCTTCCTTGGGAATGTCCTTGAAAAAATCAGGACTAATCTCAAAGTCTGGCTGGAGCTGCTTGAAGAAAAGTGAATTTTCCTCATTTTTCAGTTGAAAAACACATTCCTGAAGAAAGGGAAGGAGGGAGAGAGGCAAAGAGCCTTTTTTTCACCCAGCCACTTCTTCTCCCTGGCAGAGGCAGAGTATGATTGATATAAAGAGATCCAGAGCTGATTTTAAGACATCAGGTAATGGAGAGCTCCCCCAGCTCCTGGTAAGGCTTTACTCAGCTCCTCATTTGATTCGTGTGTATCTATTTTTCTTCTTCCTGCAAATGGGGACAATTACATTCCCTATTTCTTGCTGAGTTGTTGTGAGCCCACAGTTATTAAGGTCTGTAAAACATCTCCGAGCCATTAGAGGATTCTGCTTTTCTACCACCCTGCTCTTATAGAAAATGGTGTAGACTCTAAAATCTCCTTTGGGTTTGGGGGGAAACAAGGATGTCCAGACACAGAGGAGCAGCCTGGCATGTCAGGATTTTATGAACTGTTCTATAAATCCTTCATTTTGCACAGGCTATTTTGTGAGACAATCCCTAACTTGGGATTTTCAGAGGGAAAAAGGGCTTTTGCAGCTGCAGGTATGGTGGAGTCTTCTTCTAGGAAGTCAGAAATCATGGAATATCCTGAGCTGGGAGTGATCAACAGGGATCTCCTCACCTTGCCCAGACCCCCCAACAGTCCCACCCTGTCCATCCCTGGCAGTGCTGCCCAAACCCTCCTGGAGCTCTGGCAGCCTGAGGGCTGTGCCCATTCCCTGGGCAGCCTGGACAGTGCCAGCATCCTCTTGGGGAGGAACCTTTCTCTAAATCCAACCGAAGCATGCTCTGGCCCAGCTGCAGCTGTTCCTCAGGTCCTGTCACTGTCACAGAGAGCAGAGATCAGAGCTTCCCCTCCCATTCCCCCAGGAGGGAGTTGTAGATATCGATGGTGTTGGACTTCAAAGGACCATCTGAGGTGGAAAGTCGTCCCTGTTGCAGACATCTTTTATGAAAAATCCTTTCCTTAGGATTTTTCCTCCTGAGAATCTGAGAGGCCTCAGGAACAAAATGTAAACAATGATTATCTGCTGCTGTGGAATGCAACGGGTGGATCTGTGATTGGGCCATGCTGGTTGTTTTAATTAATGGCCAATCACAGCCCAGCTGGCTCGGACAGAGAGTGCAAGCCACAAGCCTTTGTTATCATTCTTTCTTATTCTATTCTTAGCTAGCCTTCTGAGGAAACCCTTTCTTCTATTTTTTTAGTATAGTTTTAATGTAATATACATCATAAAATAATAAATCAAGCCTTCTGAAACATGGAGTCAAATCCCTCAACCTGAGACCCCTGTGAACATGGTCACACATCCCCACCTTCATTTTCACCTGGAAAACTGTATTCAGGAGACCCCTGCAAGGTCTCCCACCCCAGCTCCATCCCCATCACATTCCCATCTTTGTCGAACATGTAATTAAATCAGTCAATCCAGGGAATGTAAATCCCTGTGATGAATCTCAGCCTGTTCACAAAACCCATCAGTCTGACCCAAAATTCCACATCCCTCTCCAAAAGAAGACGGTTTGATAGTGAAATAAATCCCTAGGGGCACGCTGGCTGCTCCAAAGTTTGCCAGGGAAATCCTGGGATGATGTGATTTGTCTGTCAAACGAGAGCAAAAAGGAATAAATATCCTGGGAGCGGAAACATTTATCCTTTCAACAAGTGACACTGAAGAAGTGATTTATCCATGCGTGGGTGCAGCTGGGATGGAGGTGACATAATCCTGAGAAATACCTTTAAAAGAAAAAAAAATCCTAATAAAGCATCCCAAATTCCCTTCTGAGCTCCATAATCGTGGCATGCTGGGAATCTTCCATGATAAAGTTTGCAACTCCCTATCAGGAAATATTGATAAACAAAGAGAAAAGAAGGTGAATTACCCCAAAATATCCCCAAGGCTGCCTCTTTGTGGTGCTAGGGATTGTTCTGCTGGAGCTGGTTGTTGACCCAATTTGGGCAACTTCTTGGGAAAGTTTGGAAGCCCCAGAAAATCAAAGGAAATTTTTTTTCATGATGCATTTCAACCCTAAGCACAACAGGGAAGTTTTCCTTCTTCCCTTCAACTCCAGGGATTTCCAGGGCTCTGATGGACATCACGGGTCCCAGAATTCCCTTGACTCAGTTTCCCTCTTGGAAAATGCAGATTTTATGGCTTTTTAAAGAAACCTTTTAAAAATTGCTAATTTTTAGGATAGGTGAACAGGGGCATGGCAGGGGTGGGGTAGGGGCTCAGGCCTGGCCAGGGCAGAGCTCCTCGCTCCCCTTCCCTGGGATTTGGATTCTCCATGTGTTGAATTATACATCATTCCCTGTTCTCATTAGACCTTCAAAGAGCCTCGAAAATCTCCTTGTTCAGGGCTTATTTTGTCCTTGTTAAATTTTAATCTCAGCTAAATGAGGAAGAGAATGGCAGGAAACCCTGCAGAGGAACACAGGGATGGAAGTGTGGGAGAAAGGAAGGATGGAAGGGTGGATGGAAAGATGGAAGGATGGATGGAAGGATGGAAGGATGGAAGGATGGAAGGATGGAAGGATGGAAGGGTGCAAGGGTGGAAGGATGGAAGGATGGAAAGGTGGAAGGATAAAAGGATGGAAGGGTGGAAGGATGGATGGGATGAAGGACGGAAGTATCTCCAGAGCTGCTGTCCATCAACCCCTCTGGCTGTGCAAATCCCCTCCTTTGCCTTCATGGCAAAATCACAATATTTTAACCCGTTTGGGTAGCCAAGATCCATGAAAACAGCATTTCCAAGCCATAGACCAGCACCTCTGGGAATAAAACTCTGGATTTCGAAGGAGAAAGAGATTTTTTGATTTACATTTTTTATTATCACTATTGCCCTTACAGCCTCATCCCCTTGATGAATGCTCATTTTTCCTTGTGATTTCTGCACTTTGGGGCTTGGCTGAAGCAATCAGAGCTGTTTGGAGACTCTTTGCTCATGCGTTGCTCTTCCCCTCTCTCCCCAAGTGAGAGGCAAGGCAAGGGGAACCACATCTTGTGACTGATTGCCCTAAAAAGCAAGGGCAAACAGAAAAAATTCCATTTCAGGATGTATTTCAACCCCAAAGACATCAAGAATTTTTCCTTCCATCCTTGCCCAGCTCAATGCCTTCTCCTTGCACTCCTCTTCACCTTTTCTCCTTAAATAGAAGATTGAGGCTCCCTATCACTAAATTCATAACTGTTTGCCTGGAATTTCTCTCCAGGGAATGTTATTAACAGCAACTTAGTGGCTGATGGATGGCGGCATTGCCTGGGCTCTGTTTTGCATCCAGGCAGCGGAAGATCCATCACCCAAATTCACGTGGGCAGGCGTGGATTAAATAAACACCTCGAGAAATATTTATTGCAGAGGGGAAATTGGACTGGAGCCTTGTACAGATGTGTATTTATAGTGATTTAATAATCAATTATCGCCCTGGCACTCAATACCCGCCTGATTAAATCTACGCAGGGAGGCGTCTCGAGAACTTTCGCTTAAAAAGGTGATTTTATTTCTAGTCTGTAATTGTTTTTTAGGCTCTTTGCTGGCTGCCCAGGAGCTGTAGGAACAGGAATGGACTGTGGTGAGGAACTTTGTGGTTGGGTGTTAATGGAGCCATGAATTGATTTTATTTTCTGCTCTTTATTCCCCTCTCTCCCCGCTCCCCCAAACTTACACATTTTTATTCCCTGATAAGGGATAATTCATTCCATGATTGCAAGTAGATCACAACAAACTCGATGTAATGGAGCAGTAATTACCTAAAAAGTGATGGATTTGGGGAGATTTTGGAGGCTGAGCCATACAAGAGGTACTGTACAAAGTAGGAGCAACTGTCTGGATGCTGATCAATGAAATGTGAATTTCCCACTGATTTCTCTTAGACCAGCTGCCAGTTTAAACTTTCAGAGGCACTCGAAGCTCCCCAGGTTCCCTCACAGTGTGTTCTGTGTATTTTATTAACACCCCACCAGCTGTGAGAGTAACTCAGCAAACATTGGGTTGATATTCCAGACGATCTGCAGGCCCAGCATTCCCAGGACATCCTGCAACCTGTTATTTAGTGGGCAGGCCCCTCTTTCCCCAAGCAAGACAGGGGTCAGGTTTTTGAGAGGAGATTTGGGCACATCTTGGGTTGTAAAGTGGCACAAAGGGGCCTTTTTGGGGAGCAGCTTGCAAAGTTAGGGTGTGGGGAAATGGGATTCCTGCTCTGTGCAGCATCCCTGTGCACAGGGGCAGAGGAAAGCAGGCCGGTGGTGCCCCAAATTCCAGGATGAAAAATTCCAGGATGCAAAATTCCAGGGATCCGGCAGGCGAGTGCGATTGGAAGGAGCCACTAGTGGGAGCCGTGATCCCACAGAACCCCACAGGCCCCGGCAGGGACGGCCCCAGCCCGCCTGGGCCGCTCCTCCCCTACTGCTCTGGGAATCGGGAATCAGGGAATGCCAGAAAGGTTTGGGTTCTTAGAAACGGGATCTTAAAATCCATCCAGTGCCAGCCCTGCCATGGCAGGGACACCTCCCACTGTCCCAGGCTGCTCCAAGCCCTGTCCAGCCTGGCCTTGGGCACTGCCAGGGATCCAGGGGCAGCCACAGCTGCTCTGGGCACCCTGTGCCAGGGCCTGCCCACCCTCACAGGGAACAATTCCCAATTCCCAATCTCCCATCCATCCCTGCCCTCTGGCAGTGGGAGCCATTCCCTGTGTCCTGTCCCTCCATCCCTTTCCCCAGTCCCTCTCCAGCTCTCCTGGAGCCCCTTCAGGCCCTGGAAGGGGCTCTGAGCTCTCCCTGGAGCCTTCTCCTCTCCAGGTGAGCATCCCCAGCTCTCCCAGCCTGGCTCCAGCCCTGGAGCAGCTCTAGGGCCTCTCTGGACTGGCTCCAGCAGCTCCACTTCTGATGTTGGACTCCCAAGCTGGACACAGCACTCCAGGATGGATTTGCCATTGGCACTGAGGTACATTTGGTGAGCACCCCCAGCTCTCCCAGCCTGGCTCCATGGGAAAGGGACCCCAACCTTTGCAGGATCTTCATCTTTCCCATTGCTCCTGGCTGGCCTCTGCCTGCATCCAAAGTTTGGCGCCTTGGGAGGAGAAAGGGAGGAGTAGGAAGATGCTGGGGAGATGAAGAGGTGCCCTCTGCCCTCCCCACCCTGATGTGAGATGTGACCCCATGGCACCCAAGAGAGCACATTCCTGTCTGTCCCTGGAGTAAGAACAAAGTTTGCTGCTCCTGCTGGATTGTTTGAGAGACAGAGGAAAATGCAGGACACAGCAAAACTTGGGAATTTTATTCACTTCTGGGATGGAGGGATCTTCCAGGAGCATCTCTGGAGGGCTTCATCCAGTCATCTCCTTTATGGCCTTGCTGAGTTTCCCCATTCTCGTCCTCTCCTCCTCCAGCCCAAATACCCTTTCCTATTGCTGCTCCTCTTGGGATCCAGCTCCTTCCCACAAAGCTGTTTCCATGCTGGGTTTTGGGAGTTCCTGGCTCAGTGGCTGCCCAAACACTCACAGCTGTCCCATCCCAAACCTGCAGGAAGATCTGGGATGCCTCCACTTCCAGCCCAGTGCATCCAAAGCATGGCTGAGGAAGCAGCTCCTCATTGTTTGTTCAGACTTTACCAAGTGGCCTAGAGGAGGAAATTAGATCTTATTAGGGACTTTAATAATGCTCCAGATCATCCTCCGTACGGAGCAGATCTGAAGGATTAGCAAAACAAATGAAGTAATGACTTTTCTGTGAAATTAAAATTTTGTAAGATAATCCAAAGAGGAAATAGAAATTTTATTTCAATTATGCATTAAACTTTCTCAGCTCATTTTGGGTCAGGGTTTGAACACCAGGGAAAACTTACAGCAGCACTGGGCCAGAAGGAGCTGAAATCCTTAAGCCTGCTCTGGGGTGGACCCGTCATGGCTCTGGACTCCTGAGCACCCTGGCGTGCTCCCAGGCATGCCCAACAGCCCCAAATCTGGCTTTTCCCAATTAAAATCTGGGCTGTGGAGCACGGACACGCTGCACGGCTGAGCTGGTTTGTCCTCAACAAGAGCTGCAGGAATAATTGAAATTCCTTGCGTTGCTCTGAGCTCAGGACTCCCGGACAGAGAAGCTCCTGACAGATGGACCATCCCATTCCTCCCTGATCACAGACCACAGCAGTGCCAGGAGGGTCTGGGGCTTTAATTGGGACTGAGCATAATTTCTGACTTATTTTAAAGGCTGAGCCCATGGCAGTGATTCCAGCCCTGCTGGGGTGACAGGACAAAACCACCTGGGCAGGTGCAGTTTGTGTTTTACACAAGATGTTTTTATTAAAACAGAATTCAATCAACAGCTTGGATTGTCCCCAGATGGGGGATCCAGACAAGGATGTGTCAGTCCACGGTGGCCCTGAGCAGCAGAGCCAGGCAAGTCTCCATCACCAAACCCACCAGAAATTGCACCCCAGAGCTACATCCCAGTGGGGTCCTGCTCTTCAATGGCAGGTGTTTGTTTTCCCAACATCTTTTCCCTTTCTGGCAAGTTTTAAGAATTCTTTACAACTCCATTTCCCGCAGAGGGGAAGCAGGTGTGGGAATGGACACCTGTGACAAGCCACACTTGATGTCACCAATCAGTGCACTCACATCATCCCACATCCTCCCAGCTCCCAGGGCCTGCTCATGGCCAGGAAGGAAAACTGGGTCAATAAATCAGTAAATAAAGCTGGTAATTCATTAGGAGCCACAATCCAAGGAATGTCACAGATGGTGACACCACAGCTCGGATCAGGAGCCTCCAAAGCGAAGAAATGAGAGGTTAAAGGCATTTCCTTGGTTTTGTGAGCTGCCTCAGACAGGGCTCTTATCTTAATTGCTGCAGCCCCAGCCTTTCTCCACACGCCTCTGACAACAAGCACGGCTCTTTGTCCTCTCCAGTTATTAAAGACTCGGCTCTGGATCATGGGGATAACAGACAGGCTCACTGAGGATGTGCCTCTCGAGGCAAAGCCCAAAAATCTCCTTTCTCCATCTTCTCAGGGCACAGGAGACATTCCAGAATCACGGAATATACTGAGCTGGATGGGACCCACCAGGACTGGGTCCTGCTCCCAGCCCTGCACAGGACACCCCAGGAGCCACCACGTGCACAGGAACATTGTCCAGATCTCTGGAATTCTGTCAGTCTTGGGGCTGTGAGCACTTCACAGAATCACAGAATCACCAGATTGGAAGAGACCTTCAAGATCATTGAGTCCAACCCATTCTCTGACACTCAACTAAACCTTGGCACCCAGTGCCCCATCCAGACTTTTCCCTGGGATTAAATCCTTCTGTCAGTATTTGAACACTTTGATTTTGTCCTCTGGAGCGGAGAGTGGGATCCCAGCCTGTGTGATGGGGAAAAAATCCAAAACTCGGGCAGTTTCCCCATCCCAGATGGGAACGTGTCCTGGCCATCTGGAAGCAGCTGGCTGTGAGCAGGGAGCATATGAAGCTCACTAAAGCTTTGTGTGAAATATCTTGATTTCAGCTTTTTTTTTTTTTTTAATTCTGTGGGAGATAAAAAAGCGCCACACCACCAGGGTCATACTGGGAGATACCCAGGAGCTGGTGACAGTCCCGGAGAGAGTATGGAGGAGGGATGGTGACAGCACTGGAGAGAGGATGGACAAGGGAGGGTGACAGCCCTGGAGAGAGGATGGACAAGGGATGGTGCCTTCCATCAGGATATGAGGGTGAGGGATCAGCCTTTCCATGGGGGCTGGATATAGACATTGCTCACCCTAATTTAATGCTCATTCTTGAGCTGCCTTGTAGTGTGTCCATCTCCTCCAGGAGGCACAGACAAGTCCCCCTGGACAGATCATTCCCCACACAATTATTGAATTTCCAGCACTTTTTCCACCAACATCATTTTTTCCCCCCAAAGCTTTCCATGCCTCCAAGAATAAAATAAACCCCTTCTTTATTTATGTTTATTATTTATATATTTTGGGGGGTGCTGACAATTTGGGACTTCCAAATCTGATTAAGATGGTGTTTCCCCAGCAAAGGGCATTTTCCAGCAGCTTTGGGAGGACAAGTGTATCCCTGTATGTGGGGCAAAAAAGAGAATTTCTTCCCAATGTTTGGTGACACCTGAGAGCTGCTGTGGCTGAAACAGCACAAGGTGAAGATGCTGAGTCAGGGAGGAGGATGGTGGGGCTTTGCTTGTGCAGCATCCAGATCCCCCAGGATCCCTCCCAAGCAGCCAATGGGCCCAGAGACATCAGGACATACCCAGGGATAATTAAAAAAAATCCATGTGGGATTAAAATAAAATAAAATAACAATAAAATACAATAAGATACAATAAGATATAATACAATACAATACAATACAATACAATAAATAAAATAGGATTTCCATTAGCCATTAGCCAAGATCTGAGCATGGAATATCCAGTGGAGAAATCTGTCTGGGATGTGGAGTGGGGAATGGCATTGGCAGAATTTACCAGAACTACACCCCAAAATATTCCCAATAAATGTAATGTGCCACGTCAGCACCATGCAAAACAGTCCCTGTTGATTCCTTCAGACTCCAGCAGATCCATAATGGGAAACAAATTGTGTGTGACTCCCAGGATGGATGAGGCAATGGGCAATTGTGATCCTGACCTTGGTCAGGAATTCCATAAATTCCATAAATTCCATAAATACCAGAGATTCAATGTTCCTGGAGCGTTCTCTCCCTTTGGAGCTGGCCAAGACTGACAGCTGTCAGTGGAGCTGACATCCCTGGGATGAGGATGGAGAGAGGCAGCCCATGGATGTTGCACGTCTGAGGGAGAAAAAATCACTGTAAGGAATGGGCAGCCCTGGAGCAGCCTGGGAAAGGAAGCAATTCCCAATGGATATTTCTATTCTAGGAGGTCTGCAAGCCTTTTAAAATCTGCCAGAAGGAGAAAAAACCACTAAACTTAAGAACCCGCTACAAATGGGGCATGTCAGAGTTATTCCAAGAGCAGTCTGGCTCTTCCCTACACATTTCTATTTTGGTGGCACAAACAGTGGCTCAGGTTGTCTGGGAGGTGTCAGGAGTGATCCATGGTTTGAAGAAGTCCTTACATATCTCCAGCTCCTTTGATGGGTGCTTTTCATTCCCCACCTCCTCCCTGACTCCTTTGCAGTCCCTCTTTCCAAGCTCATTCCTGCCAAAGCCATCAACTCTGCTTTTCAATAAAAGCCAGGACTCCTGAGTGACTCTGGGGTCAAGGGATTTAAGGCAAACCCCACTAATTTTCACAATTCTTTGACCCTGATCGTGAGCAGTGCCTCAGCTCGGGGGTTTTCCCACCTGAGGTTGATTACAGGGAAAACTGGAAATGAGCCTTGAGAGAGGCTGGGCTGAACTTTTCATGGGAGCAAAAGGGAAAATGGCCATAGATTGTTATTATGCACATCCTGGAGTCCCAGAAAGTGCTGCTGAGTGGAGCTGTGCATGCACAGGGACCCATTCCTGCATCCAGAGAGGAATATATGGACCATGATAAGTTCCCAGCTGCAAATGCATTACTTTATCTCCAGAAATCCCTGGCATTGCTGCAGGTTTTGGGGTGTCTCCTTCAATCCTCTCACTTCCATAGGATGATATTCACTGCTCCTGCCTCCTTGACCATCATCACCTTTTCAGGGAAGCAGGGATTTGGGATCACCCTACAGTGGGGCTCTTAATGTTTATACACCAATATTTGCAATTCCAGCTCTCTCAAAAAAATATCCATAGCACCAAATTCAGATTTCCTCCTCCTTCCCATAAGTGCTGTGGCTCTGGGCAGGTTTCAGCTCACATTTCCTTCTGGAGAGGACAATTTTTTGGCAGTTTCTGGATGTTGTGAACAAGATTATGCCTCATTTTGGATAAAACCCCTCTTTTGGCCAGGGCAGCCCCTCTCCCTGCAGTGTAATGGGAATATTTGGGAATACTTGCACTGACCACAGTGCAACCATTTGAATTCATGTGGAGGCCGAGGTTTTCCAGAGGAGAAGTTTAATTTCAATTAGTGGCCAAGATTGCTCTTTCTCATCTGCTGCCTCTGTAATCCTCCCCTTCAATTAAAATGGAGTTTCTGCAATGGGAAATTAGAAAAATTACCAGCAATTCCATGGAATGGCAGCCTGTGCTTGAGCCCAAGTTGATGCACATCCCTTTGGGAAGAAAACTGGGATGTGGGTGGGTTCCCTGATCCCCTTTTCCTTTCACCTTTGGTTCCAAACACACAATGCTTAATTGAGTTATCCCAACTCCTCTCCCCTTTCCAGAGGGGTGGGTCTCTCCTGAGGTTTTGAACCAGAACAAATTTCCTCTTTTCCAAGCATGAAGTCCCTGGGGTGAAGCTCTGCAGCAAATTAGGAATTAACATCTCCAGCACTGCGTTACCCACCACGCCAATCATGGCTCCAGAGCTGCCCACCGTGTCTCCCCTGAAGGATCCCTGTTGTGTGTTTAATAAAACAGCCAAACCAGGGCTCAAATTTCCTTGTTCCTATGAAAAATTCATTGCTACAGTTGCTGGGAAGTGTTGAGGGAAAAGCCTGAGCCCATGGAGATGCCGGCAGCTTGTGGTGCTGAGGGCTCCTGTCCCAGCCCATCCCTAGAAATGGACATTGGGCATGCAAGGGGGAACTAAGGCAGGAAAATAGATGCAGACAGAGAATTTGGGGTGAAAAACTCAGGGAAAGGAGCTTCCCTTTTGCAGATTCACACTGGTCCACACTGACTTTAAATACTCCCCAATTCCAGCATCACCAACTCTTCCAAACTCCTGGGTGACTCCAACAGGCAATTTCCAGCTCAGCTGCTCAAATATGCACCCGAAAATGCAGCCTCAATTGTGTATTTGATTGTAAAATTGTAGCTCCTGCTGTGCTGCTTGGTGACATAAATCAGCTGGTGCTGGGGCAGAATCCCAACGCACCCCTCGGCACGGAGCAGCCGAGGGAAGGATTTATCTCCAGACCCAAAGTTGTTCCCAGGAGAGCAGCACAAGCAATTCTGCATAACAAACATTCCTGGGCTGTGGGATACAAGGGGAAACATCTCCCTGCTCCTTCCTGGCAAACTCTCTGGGAGAGGCTGGTGAGGAGCAAGATTTCCACCTGAGTTTGTGGTGCTGATAGAGAAACCAAAGTGCTAGGGTCCAAAGGCTGCTGTGGCACCAGGACCACCAGGAATCTGAAATGAAAGGAAGATCCATAGGAAAGTTTTGTTTCAATTTGTTTTTCTTACAGAGCTTTATTGCCCAGTTGGGGCTCGCAGGTTCAGTATCATGATATCCAAACTCTGGTGGGGGAAACTGAGGCATAGGAAGGAAACATTCCATTGCAAGCTCAGCATGAAATATCCTGAGTTGGACCCACCAGGATAATCCCTGCACAGACACCCCCAAATCCCACCCTGTCCATCCCTGACAGCGCGGTCCAAACCCTCCTGGAGCTCTGGCAGCCTCAGGGCTGTGCCCATTCCCTGGGCAGCCTGGGCAGTGCCAGCACCCTCTGGGAAGAACCTTTCCCTGATCTCCAGTCTAAGCCTCCCCTGGATGTGGATGACCCTCCAGGAGGTGCTGCACAGAGCTCATCCCCCACACTTTGGGGGTTTTATCATCCCTTTCATCTCTTTAAATCACCTCCTATGGCAGCACCTGCCTTTGGATGGACTGGAGCTGCCCTGAGCCCCATCCCTGAAGCTGGCAGCTTCCAAAGGATACAGAAGTCCCTGGATGCTCTACAAAAAGACACTGGACTCTTTGAAATCCCCCTCTCCTGTCTGAAATGAAGGGGAACCAGAATTGAAGGGAAATCTGAAATGAAGATTCACAGGAAAACTTTGCTTCCCTTTGTTCCAGTTGAGGAGTCTTATTTTAAGGCTTTGATTGCAGGTGGAGCAAGGAGCCCCACTTTTTGCAGGGGAAACTGAGGCACAGGAAGGGAATGGCCCACAGCAAACTCACGGGGACTTTGGATGTGAATTGATGCCTTGTGAAAGCTGACCTAGAACAGAGGCTGGACAGAGCTAAAGAATAAAGCAGGGATTTATTAAAAGGCCTCAATGGATGCACCTTGGGCAGCACAAGAGCCCAGCCAGGGCTGCACCCAAGATGAACCAAAATGATCACAAAATGAACCCAAGGTGAACCAAAATGGTCACAAAATGAACCCAAGATGAACCCAAAATGGTCACAAAATGAACCCAAGATGAACCAAAATGGTCACAAAATGCACGAGCGCTCACAGGGTCTCTCACTTTGATCAATTCTGCTCCATTTGCACCTTACAGTTCATTGTCCCATTCCAGCTTTAGCCCGTGCAGTCCCTTCTTGCTTTTCTGTCTTCAGCCCACAGTGTTTCTGCTCTTGGGGCTGAGATTTGGATCATTTGTCCTTGGTCCCCAGCTAGAGAAGGAATTGTTTTGTCTCCTTGCTCTGTGCACAGAGCTCACCATCCCCTAATACGAAGCTCAGACCCACACATTAAAGCAGCACAAAATCTGAAAAATATAAAATCTAAACCTGAGGCATCAGGACGAGCATCCAGGAGGTGATTCCAGGAGCTGTTTCCCTCCTCTTTTGCCCACCTGGTCCATCTGGCCTCACCAACCTTTTCAGCTCTTTAATATCTTCTCATCCCCCTCTTTAAAGCACTTTATCCCTGGATGGGATGAAGCCACTCTGAGATCCATCCTGATGTCTGGCATCTCCCAGAGGTTACAGAAATCCCTGGGTGTCCCACAAAGAACCACTGGGCTCTTTGAAATCCCCCTCTGCCATCCTGGGAGCCGAGCAGCCAGCTGGCAAGTTGGGAGGAGAGCTGTGGTTAATAGTAATTAGAGATGTTAATAATTGAACAGATGATGAACCAGGGCGTGGGGAGATTAAAGCAGAGATTTGCCGAGGGGGTTTAGATGCATGAGTCCAATTAAAAAGAACAAGAGGAATTAGACAAAATTGAGGCTGAGTTCCCAAATCCCTTAAGCCTTGGCAGGAGATGGGGATGGAATGAGCTGTGTCCATTCTCTGCTCCATCCCAGTGCTGGGTTGGGCCCCTGGCAGCTCCATTGTGGCCATGGTGGTGCTGAGCCAAGGGCCAGCAGGAGGGGCAGAGCTCAGCAGAGCCATGGACCAGCAGGATGGGCCATAATTCCCAATATTCCCCTGGATTTGAGGGACATTCCCAGTTCTGGAGGGTGTTCATTTTCTCAGTGGAAGGAGCAGAGCTCAGCAGCAGGATGGGCCATAATTCCCAATATTCCCGTGGATTAGGGGAACATTCCCAGCTCCAGGGGTGTTCATTGTCTCAGTGGAGGGGCAGAGCTCAGCAGCACCACAGATCAGCAGGATGGGCCATAATTCCCAACATTCCCATGGATTTGAGCGATGTTCCCAGCTCTGGGGGTGTTCACTCTTTCAGTGGAAGGGACAGAGCTCAGCAGAGCCACAGATCAGCAGGACAGATATTCCCAATATTCCCCTGGATTTGGGGGACATTCCCATCTCCAGGAGTGTTCATTGTCTCAGTGGAAGGGGCAGAGCTCAGCAGAGTCACAGACCAGCAGGATGTGCCATGCTTCTCAATTTCCCCTGGACTTGGGGGACATTCCCAGTTCTGGGGTATTCACTCTCTCGGTGGAATGGGCAGAGCTCAGCAGCACCAGCAGGACAGACCATGATTCCCAACATTCCCCATGATTTTGGGGATGTTCCCAGCTCCAGGGTTGTTCATTATCTCCATGGAAGGAGCAAAGCTCAGCAGAGCCACGGACCAGCAGGACAGACCATAATTCCCAATGTTCCCATGGATTTGGGGACATTCCCAGCTCCAGGGGTGTTCATTGTCTCAGTGGAAGGGGCAGAGCTCAGCAGAGCCACACATCAGCAGGATGGGCCATGATTCCCAGCATTCCCCTAGATTTGGGGGACTTTCCCAGTTCTGGGGGTGTTCACTCTTTCAGTGGAAGGGACAGAGCTCAGCAGAGCCACAGACCAGAAGGACAGGCCATGATTCGCAATATTCCCCTGGATTTGGGGGGACATTCCCAGCTCCAAGGGTGTTCATTGTCTCAGAGGAAGGGGCAGAGCTCAGCAGAGTCACAGACCAGCAGGACAGACCATGATTCCCAGTATTCCCAATGGATCTAGGGGACATTCCCAGCTCCAAGGGTGGTCTTTGTCTCCATGGAAGGGACAGAGCTCAGCATCACCACAGACCAGCAGGACAGACCATGATTCCCAATGTTCCCCTGGATTTGGGGGACATTCCCAGCTTCAGGGGTGTTCATTGTCTCAGCACGTGCAGCCAGCAGAGTCACCTGCTGCTCCTGCCAAGAGCAGCTCCATAAAACCACCCTGGGCTCAGCATCTCCACAGCCCCTTGTTCCCAAGCAGCCCTTATCTTCCCAGAGCTGCTTCCTCAGGCGTTGCAAATACCATGATCCCTTTCTTCCTAAACACTCCACAGGGGAAACTGGGCATTGAATTTCCAAACAAACCCCTCGGATTTTTTTTTCATTTTTTCCCCTGCTGCTCCCCAAGTGGTTGTAATAATAATAACAATTAATCATAAGCAGAGCTGACTCCTCTGAATGGGACAATAGTGACACTGGTTGGCAGCTCTATCGTCCTTCCCAGACAGCAACTCATTAATCCTGGAACAGCAGGAGCTGTTTTTAACACCCCAGTTGTCATGAGCAGGGGAACATCCTTGGGATCAGTCCTGTCCTTCTGACCCAAAAAAAAGTGATGGTCTGGGTTTGGGGGTGGTGGGAGGTGTTTGGAGCACCCCATGGGACTAGCATGGATTGGATATACTCAAAATAAAATAAATTAAACACAACCCCCAGGTTGGAAAAGAGAGGGGAGCAGGAGGCTTGGAACACAAGACTCCGAATTTTAGGGAGGCCCTTCCCACCATGGAGCTGCTCCTTTAAAAGTTAATAGTTTATTCCACTTTTCCCCCTCTTCCCTCTAATTGACTGGTTCAGGGTTTATTTTTCCTCTCTCAAGTAGAACAATGGGAGGGTTTTGAAGCTGGCAATGCAATAATGCCAGAATCTTCACTTTCCCCATTATGATTCCTCATTAGAAAGTTATTTCCCCACGATTTGAAATATAAATGATGCCTTTGATGTCTGCCTCTTTAAAACGGCTCTTTCTAATTTCCTTTTAAATTTTTTTTGCCCAAAAAGATGCTTTCCCCCCCTCTTTTTCCCTCCCCAACCCCCAGCACCACTTAACTCACCCCCAGTGCTCCGATGCGCCGCTGTAAACACGGCTTGGGCAGAATAAATAAACTGCCTGGAATTGCAAGATTTTGCTTTGAACAAATGGGATAATTGGGGCAGCTGGAAAAAAAAAAAAAGAGGGAAAAAAAGAAAAGAAACAGCGTTGGATGCGATTTCTTTTATTATATTTTTTAAAGGAGGGGGAAATAAAGGCTGAGCCTTCCTGCTTGGAGCACTGAGTGGGGTGAGCCCAGCTGGGTGGGAGGTGCTGCCATCAGTTGTGTCCCAGCAGCATCTCCAGCTCCCCCTGCCCTTCCCTTTCCCACTTTTCCTGGTGGGGCAGGAAGGGGCTGCAATGTGCTGGTGGAGGCTCCAGATAAGGCCCTGCCAATTTTGCAGGGAGTTAATTAAAGCTCCTCACTCTGGGGCAGTGCCAGCTCCTGCTGTCACTCCCTGGCTGCAGAAATTCCCCTTTCCTTGAGCACCGTCCGAAGGGCAGCGGGGACAGAGGGAAGGAGGGGTGAGGATGTGCAGGGAAAGCCTTTCCCACCACCATCCCTGGGTGCATGAGCATCCCACAGCCCAGAAAGATTTCCTTGGCAAAGCTGGTGTCTGCCCACGAGTGCCAGGCTCTGCCTGCCTGATGCCGGTGATAAAACCCCGATGTTGGAATTTAATTAAAAACTGATTTTTTCCTTGGCATGGCAGGGTCCCACCCTCTGCTTCCAGATGGATCCAGCGGGCTCAGTGGGGTGTGGGATATCCAGAACTCACGGAGGGTGGGACACGGGGGGCAGCTGTGGAGCGCATCAGGGAGAGGGAAGAGGAGAAGTGATGGCAGCCCAGGCTGGCAGCATCCCCCGGGGTTCTGGGAGCTGGGACATGCTTCCTGGGCAGCACGAATGGGCTGGTGCCAAGGCAGAGAAGTCAAGGGAAAAGCTGCTGTATTGTTTTTTATTTCCTTGGTTTAACCTTTCCCTCCCCAGATCCTCCAGCTGGATTTCCAGAGGTGAAGAGTCCCATTGGTGCTGAGCATCCCAGGAAAGCAGGGAAAGCTTGGGGCTGTCCCAGCTGCACAGTCCTGCCCTGGATTTATCCAAGGGATGCTGGCAGAAAGCATCTCCCTGAAAAAATTATCATGCTGGTTTATTCCTCTACCCTGTAGCATCCCAAAAATCATGGTTGCTTGGGATTCCAACTCTGTCTACCACGGAAAGGGAGCAAGTCCTGAAAAAACAGGCTGGCAAAAGGGACCTTGGAAGCAGAGAATAACTGTGAAGACACCTAAAACTCATGGAAACCCCCAAAAACTCACGAGAATCCCCAAATAAACTCATGGAAACACACAAATAAAAGCATGAAAACCCCCAAATAAACTCATGGAAATCCTCAAATCTGGGGCAGTTTTGTCACATCTCATGCAAATCTGGCACAACTGACAAGGACTGAGCACCCTCCAAGGCACTGGATGGTGATGGACATCCAGGATAACTTTCCTGGCTGGTGGTCCGTGGATAGCTGGAACGAGCTGCAAATTAAGATGGGAATAGACAGGACTGCATTTCACATCTACATCAGGCTTGTTTTTACCAGCCCTGCGAGCTGGACGATGATTATTTTATAAAAATAGGATATTAAAGAGAGAATCAGGCTAAGATGAAAAATTCAAGAGCGACTCCGATTTAAGTTTTCATCTCCCAGCGATGTCCAGAGGATGGATGTCTGCAGGAAAAGGACAAACTGCGCATTAAAGAGAGAGCCTGATGATAAAAACCTCCACTTAAAATATACATTTCTGCCCCACGTTATTAATAACATGCCAGATTAATATTTTAAATGGGATGAATTTTAAAAAATGTCATTTCCAAGCCACGTTGGAAGGTTTTTGCTGAGATTATGGAATGAGGAGAGGACTCCTCCCTGTATTCATTGCAAGAGTGTGATGTATATTTTATAGATGTTAAATATAAATATCATATTCCATCCCCTCCTTATCTTCTCCATGTTTTCCTGGGTGTGTTTGCACTTTGGAGCCAACACTGACCTGGCTACTTTCAAAGGAGGCTGAGGGATTTGGGCTGGGAAAGTCAAAAGGACCCTTTCTGCCAGGAAAAATTCCATCTCCAATGGATTTTTCACTTCCAAAGGGCACGGGAGCAGCTCAGAGCCAGGCCCTCGTGTGCTGGAGCAGCAGGGAGAAGTCCATAACTCACTGCCGGGCCCAGAATGCATAATTTATCCCCAGCAATTCCCATCAATTGGTTATTAAAAGTGCCCTCCCTGGATTAAGCATGAACAAGGGAAGAGATAAATCTCGTTCCCAAGGTAACTAACTCCCAGTTATGCTCCACAGGGAAAACTTTGCTTAGTTTGCCCATTTTGCAGTCAAAAAGGAGTGTTTTGGTGCAGAGCAGGGCAGCATTCCCATCTTTAACCTCCATGAAGGTCCCTGATCCTCGTGGGCTCTCCAATGACCATGGGAGTGTGGAAATAATCATATCTTTAAAAATAAAGTGGAGCTGCATCCGTTGGCATCCAGGGCATCGTTTTTGTGGAGCTCAAAGAGTCATTTCCCTGGATGGCCTCTGGATGAGGCACAAAGAGCATCCTGGCATCACTGAGCCAAACAAAATGGAAATAATTAGGGAGAAAAGATAATTTCCTGGAGCAAAGCACCCTCCAAGCTGCCATTCCCTCCCTGCTAAATGCTGAGGATTGGAGCTCAGGGTCTCATTGAGATAATGACCATGAGCTGCTGGAGAGCCTCTCTGGGGCAGGAGAAAAGATTTGGGAGAATGAAACTGTCAAATATTCACTTCTGGAAGCTGCAGTCCTGGGAGGTGGCTTTGTCAAGGAAAAGGTGCCCTGAACACCTGGGATGAAAATGGGGGACTTCAATTCCCTCACTCCCATCTCTGGGTGATTTTGTGCCAGAAGTTTGGGCTTTTTTACCTCCCTGATGTGGCAGTTTGGACAAGATCCACCTTCTCTTGCCCAGGAATGCTCTTCATCCTGCAAGGTCCAGGTGTGCATGTGCTCTTGGCTGAGTTTTTGGAGGGGGAAGTGGAGGGAGAAGGTCAAATCAACTCCCCTTTATTTACAGCAATAAATAAAAAGCTATAAATGTCCATGGCTAATAATAAATACAACTAGAAAGCCCAGAACAGCTGATCTTGCTGCATCCCAACTCCACTCCTTCCTCATGGAAAACCTCATCCAACAGCTCCAGGCATAAAAGCTTTGGGTTTCCTAATCCTTGCCTCATGTGGTGCTTTCCTTGCAAGATTATGGAATGTTCGTCCTATTCCAAGATTATGGAATGTTCTTCCTGTTTTCAGGCATTTCTTCCTATTTTCAGGCATTCCCTCCTGTTTTCAGGCATTCCATCATATTTTAAATAGTTTTACTCAGCAATTTTTCTCCTTCTATTTCCTCATGGTCAGTAACATGCCCAGGTACCAGCACGACCTGAAGCTCTCCACATCCCCCATTTCTTTGCTTCTCCGTGTTGGTATCTTGTGAAAACTGAGGAAAGCTTGTCCTAACACTGGTACCATATTAATGAGCCCTCTGAAAAAACATCTTTTTGAAAAGTTGAAAAAAGGGCAATAAATCTGATAATATGGGTGCACACAAGCCCAAACAGAGAAAGAATAATTTATTCCCTTCTCTCCCATGGGAGAAATTATCTGGACATAGAGGAAGAGGAGTGGCTCCGGACACATAAAAGTCTAAGTGGGGATGTTTAAATAATTCACAGAGAGGAATGAATAAAAAGCAAGAGGTTGGCCAAGGCAGGGGTCAGCTGAGGAGGAGGCAGGTCCAGGCATGGCCAGGCAGGGCAATCT
Organism: Melozone crissalis; assembly: GCF_028551555.1. Lineage (NCBI taxonomy): Eukaryota > Metazoa > Chordata > Aves > Passeriformes > Passerellidae > Melozone > Melozone crissalis. Next base: position 3,168,547 of record NW_026535896.1, on the reverse strand, counting down.
GGGCTGGGCTGATCCCGATGGGCACAGGGGGGCCCTGCCCTGCTCCGGGTGCTCTCCTGCACCTCCGAGGCTCAGCATCAATAGATGGCACTCCAGAACTGCTCCTGCCTGCTGTCACCAGCCTGGGCATGGTGGAGAGGCCTTGGATCAACTGGGGGATGGTGGAGAGGCCTTGGACCAACTGGGGAACGGCTTTGGGAGCTCAGGTGGCCTCCCAGCCCTTCTCACCTGGCTTGGGAAGGCAAAACCGCGAGCTCAGGATGTTCCCGTTCTCCAGGCATGACAAGGACTGTTTAAATTCGAGTGAAAGCTGCTCAAAGCTTCCCAAGGACACACAAGCATGCTGGCATCGGGACAGTGCCACATTCCCACCTCCCCTGCTCCCCGTGCAAGGGCAGAAAAACAGGGAGAGAGGGAGGGCAAAACCCCTCCAACCTCCTCCACCAAATTGCTTTTATTTAACAGCCTCGGTCAGCCTCAAGTAGGTCACAAGGCTGTGTGTGTATCTTCAGAATAAAGTCTTTAATCGGCTGATGGATATGAAAAAATAAATTACAGTGGCAAAATGTAATAAACGTTAAAGGGAAAATGATGAGAGTAATATAAGTACATTGATTTAACTAGGATGATATAGAGGAATTGTCTGCTTTATAGGTCTTTAGATGTCTATTAGCAGCTCTGTATTAAGGAATAGGGCTGTTCTCTTGATATACTTAAGAGCTGTCAGTAATTCCTATTTCACACTCCAGTGCTTCAATTCAGAGAGCTCCGTGCAGCCCCAGCGACCCCATCCCGGGCTCGCTGGAGGGTGACCGCCTGCCGCAGGCTCCTCGGCAGCCTCGGGATTGTTCAGAGCCCGGGAGGAGCCGCCGGGGCCGTGTGTCTCAACGATGCCTTCCCTTCCTCCCCGAGGCTCGGTTTGGGGGGAAAAACCCCAAAGCTTCACTCTGCAGGACGCAAGGTGTGTTTTCCCTGTGTTTAGGATCATACCTGCATTTCATTTCAATTTTTTACATCTTTCCTCCATGTGCGTATTTTCACCCGAGGGGTGGGAAATCTATCTTGCTTTTCCTGTTGACCGTTTGAGTGTTTCAGCTCAGCTCTTCAGCTTTAACGAAAATACAGAAATATTTTCCCAAAGCAGAGATGCAGATAGGGAGCTGGGAGCAAATTCACCCTCTGGTTGTGCCTGACCCATTGGGTTGGTCCTCAACCAGCTGCAGCAGAGACTCTGGCTCTCCTTCACCTGAAAGGACACTTTTAACATGAAAATATATTTTTATTTAAGAAAAATAAAACCTGGCTGAATATTCTGGGTGGAAGAGGCAAGTCCTGACCATGGCAGCCCATGACCACCCAGATATTTGATGTTCTTCCTTTTCCCTTTACTCCTTAGAGCCCCAAAGTGAGGAGCAGCCCAACCCAGCAGCCTCCATCATGGAGACACCAGAAAATTCCTCCATCCCACATGGAAATGTCCAACATGAGCCTTAACATGAGAAAAAGGTGGATTAGCACAGTTGTTCCCCATTTCCCACCACAGAGAAATAAAAGCCCTCCTAAATGAGACCTGCAGGGTCTGTCCCTGCTCATGAGAGGCTGGGATGTAGCCTTGGAAAGGATGAGCAGTCCAGTGCCATCAGCCACTTTTCCCTCTGTTTGCTCCCCTCCCCAAAAAACAAGAGATGGTTTCTTGAAATTTAAATTTTCAAAGAGGAAAAAGCAAACGCGTGGGAGCACAGAGAGGTTTGCAGACACCCCACACAACCTGGGGAGGAAAAAGCAGAGTTTTTGGGAATGTTGCGCCTTCATCCTGCCTGAAAGAAGGCAAAGCCAAGGGTTTTTCAAAATTATAGCAAAAAAAATGTGCAATAAATGCTTTTTCTCCAGGGTTAGTAGCTGTAGGTGCCATGTGGTTCCTACCAGCCTTGGGATGCTCCTGGTGGGATGAGTTTCCATGATGTCCTAAGGAGAAAACCCCATGTTGGGACAGAGCCCATCCCAACTGGAAACAAAAGGGTGCAACCCTCTGAGGATGGAGCAGGAAGGATAGGACTGAGTTCAACTCCAAAATCCAAATAAAACCCTGAATAATAAAGAGATGCGATGGGTTTGATCCCAAATTGCCTTTTTGCTTCTTAGCAGGAGAGGAAGTATTTTGGAAAGTATCAGAAACATGATAGAAAGTTGTTTTCCTTGATATTTCATAACATTTTCCCCTGCAGTGTTTTGGCCGCTTTCTCTTTTTTTTTTTTTTTTTTTTTTTTTTTTTTTTTTTTTTTATGGCTTACAAGTAAAAGAGGTTTTTATCGAAAATCTGTTTTTCAGGAACAAGAAAATCGATAAAAATATATCAGTTTATGCCTTTGGTAAAGAACCAGGAAAGGTCCCCCTGTGCAAAAAAAAGAACTCAAAATGTCTTGTTTGGGTCGGAAAGGGAACTTTTAACGCCTCATTACGAGAGAGGAATCCTGCACTTAACACCGGGGTTTTGCATAAGGGTTTGTAAAAATCCCAGTGCCACCGTGAGCGATTCCTAAACCAAATAAAAGAGGGCAGAGATCATCGAAGAACTGGTTTGCAATGATTGATTTGGACAATTCCAGCCCTAACCGAATTCCTGAGGCTTCAATAATCTCTTTAGCATCGTCAGCTCGGGCTGCGCACGTTGATCCGATGCCATTCCCTTCCTTCCCTTTATGACAACCCGAAGCCAGGGATGCGGTGGAATTCTCCTGGCACGTCCCTGTGAGTCGCTGCCCTCCAAGTGAGGATGTTTCACCTTTGGGAAGGGCTCCAGAGAGCCGGCAGTGCTCTGCATCCCGCCTGCATCCTTGGGAGCCCTTACAGGATGCAGAGCTGCACTCTGCCTCTGTAAATCAGCAGCTTTTAACCCCCCTGAGCACAACACAGGGAATTTTCCCCATCCCTCAGTCCAAGCCAGGATGCTGAAGGACAAAGGTGACTTGTGTATTTTTAATTTATTAATCTCAGCTGCTCTTTGCTTTGCCTTCACAGGGATTTTCACATTTATTTCCTTTTCTTTTTTCTTTCCTTTTTTTTCCCCTGGCCATATTCCAGCTGATCCAGGATGTGTTTGATATTGCTGTTCCCATATCAATGTGCACAGATTTCAGTGAATTGTGAAGGAAAGCAGGAGATGCTTTTATCTCAGTGCCTCCTCCCAGGATCACCCCGAGCCAGCCTCCCCTCTGTCTCAGCCCCGTGATCCAGCTGTGCCCTAAAGCCTCTCTGCGAGCCCAGGGAGGGGCACTGGGGTGGAGAAAGCATCACCTCACACCTCTGGAGCTGGAACAAGCCCCAGCACAGATTTCTGGACAACCTTCCAAAGGGCAGCAGGCTCGAGCTGTGATCTGGATCCAAGGAAGAGGTGGAAAGCTCCTGGTGCTCCCATCTCACCCCTGGGACTTCCATCTCACCCCTGACACTTCCATCTCACTCCTGGGACTTCCAGCTTTACATCTCCTGCCAGGTGTTGGCATGTCCCTCCTGCAGCTTCCTTCTTCTCCCTGCTGGTTGTCTCATGTCACCTCTGCAGTTTGCATCTCTCTTTGTGTTTCTGTCTCATCCCTGGAGCTTGGGCCTCAACATTCCTGGTTCCATTTCACCATTGCCATTTGCACCTTCCCATTCCTGTTTGCATCTCCCCATTCCTGTTTGCACCTCCCCATTCCCATTTCCATCTCCCCATTCCCGTTTGCATCTCCCCCTTCCCATTTCCATCCCCCCATTCCTGTTTCCATCTCCCCATTCCTGTTTCCATCTCCCCATTCCTATTTCCATCTCCACATTCTCGTTTCCATCTCCCCATTCCTGTTTGCATCTCCCCATTCCTATTTCCCTCCCCCATTCCTGTTTTCATCCCACTATTTCCATTTCCATCTCCCCATTCCCATTTCCATCCCCCCATTCCTGTTTCCATCTCTCTCCTGGTACTTCCAACTCCATCCTGATTCTTCCATCTCCCTCCTAGTATTTGCATTTCCATTTCCATCCCCCCATTCCCGTTTCCATCTCCCCATTCCTGTTTCCATCTCCCCATTCCCATTTTCATCTCCCCGTTCCCGTTTCCATATCCCCATTCCTGTTTCCATCTCCCTTCCTGGTACTTCCATCTCCATCCTGATTCTCCCATTTGCCTCCTGGTATTTGCCTCCCACCCCTGGTGCTCATATCCCACCCCTGACCCTCCCACCCCACACTTTACCCTTCCATCTCCCCTGGTTCCTGTATCTCCCTCCTGGCACTGGCATTTTGCCCCTCTCCTGGTGGGCACAGTGGGTTCATCAGGCAGAGCTGCCCCAGTTCCCTGAGCCCACCAGGTGGACAATCCAGGAATTTGAATCCTCCCCATAGGAGGAAAGGTCTTGGACATGGGATCCTCTTGGTTTTGTGCACCTGCCCCTACTGGGAGCAGCACTGAAGGTCTGGAAGTGGCTCAGATGTGCCAGGCACTGCAGGGCTGGGAACAGCTGGATCCTTTCCAGCACAGCAGGATGAAGGAAGAGAACAGGAGAGAAGAGGTGCAAAGTCACCCTGCCTCAAGGAATGGCTTCTGAGTGAGCACCCAGGACATGGAGGGGTTTGCTTTACTGAAATGAAAACTCTGTGCCTGCCATGATATGGATTAACCCAACAGAGGGAGACTGGGAATGCTGAAGGTTTGCTCCCCAAGAACTCTGAATCCCAATGAGGGGGTGACTTGAGCCACACTAAACCCCAAACTCAGAGTCTCCCCAAACCCTACACTTGATGTCTCCATAAATCCCACACTCAATGCTTCCCCAAACCCCGCACTCAAAATCTCCCTAAATCCCACACTGAGTCTCCCCAAACCCCACACTGAGTCTCCCCAAACCCCACATTCAGTCTCCCCAAGCCCTACATTCCATGTCTCCATAAACCCCACACTCAATGTCTCCCCAAACCCCCGATTCAATGTCTCCCCAAACCCCACACTCAGAATTCCCCCAAACCCCACACTTGATGTCTCCCCAAACCCCACACTCAGAGTCTCCCCAAACCCCACACTCAGAGTGTCCCCAAACTCCACACTCAATGTCTTCCCAAACCCCACATTCAGTCTCTCCAAACCCCACACTCAGAGTCTCCCCACCTGCAGCTCCTTTGCCTCCCCCTCACAGCTCTGACAAAGGGATAACACCACATTTCTATATAATAACATTTATTGCTGCAGCCACAGAGAAAGAGCATTTCTGAGTGCTCCAGGAGCCATATGTGGGCAGCACAGATTTGTCTCCATAAGGGTAATTCCAAGAGTGCTGCAGGAGAGAAAACTGAGGAATTAGGAACAAAAAAATGGGGAGAAAAAGAAGCCCTTCCTCTGTCACCAAAGATTGAGGTGGAATGTCACGTCTTGAGGACAGAATATCTAAGGTCTGGAGAGAAAAGGCTTCATGTAATGGAAGTATCCATGGGCACAAAGGAAACCTCAGCTCCAGCTGTTGTTGTGGAATATTTATCAAAGCTAATGTTGCATTCAAATAAAAACATAACTGTCACACCAAAAGTGATGCTTCATCACTTCCATGGTCCAAAAACTTCTTGTCCAGGATGCAAGTGCTGGGATTTGGGGTTGGATATGTGCCCAGTACTTGCTCAGAGCTGAAAATGGAGATTGTTTTTCCCTGCTAACCAAAGACAAAACCCTACAAATCTGCTCTGTGCCCATGTGCCCATCACCACAATTAAAGGGTGTACAGAGGATGACGAAACCTCCCTGTGTCAACCCCAGTGGTACCAACCTGCCCCCCCAGCAGCATAATCAGGTCACAGCCTGACATGGAGGGACACACTCCTGCTGTCATCTCTCATCAGCCCTTGCTCCCCAAATGCCCTTTAATTAAGGGTAGTTAAAGACTTTCACTGCTTGGAGCTGATCCCAAGCCCGGGTTTGTGTCTGCAGCAGGAGAAATGGGCAGGGACTTTTGCAGTGAGGAGAAGGAATAAGTACTTAAAAGTGATGCTGCATTAGTGGACATTAATGGAGACATAAAAATGAAAATAACCCACCCAGGCTCCCCCTTCTGCTCCAGTCCTTCTGGCTCTGCCAGATTAGGATAAATAAATTATCAGGCACTGCCCTGCACACAGAGCTGGGAGAGGCAGAGGCACCACTGGGGGCACTTCCCTGCCCTTCTCTTTGTGCTCAGCCAATCCCAGATATTGAGGAATCCATCGGTTATTGGTTAATAACGAGCGATGCCCGTTAATGGCAGGGGCTGTGTCTTCTTTTATTCCTTAGTGTCAGGAGGCAGTTCACAGTTCTTCATGGGACAGGGACACTCCTGGTCCTGCTTTTGGGGACATCTCACCTTCAGGTGCTGTGTCATTGAAGCTGTGGATGCTCCATCCCTGGAAGTGTCCAAGGCTAAGCTGGATGGAGCTGTGAGCAGCCTGGGCTAGAGGAAGGGGTCCCTGCCCAGGGCAGGGGGGAAACTGAGTGGGCTTTAGGGTCCCTTCCAACCTCAGGCCACTCCATGAGTCTATAATCCTATGATTCTATGATTTTTTCATGACTCCATGACTCCAAGACTTCATGATTTCAAAATTCTACGATTCCAAAATTCTATGATTCCATCATTCCATCATTCTATGATTCCATTACTCCATGATCCCATGACTCCATGACTCCATGATTCCATGATTCTGTAATTCCATGATTCCATGACTCCATGACCCCATGATTCCATGACTCCATGACTCCATGATCCCATGATTCCATGACTCCGTGACCCCATGATTCTAGGATTCCATGACTCCATGACTCCATGATTCTAGGATTCCATGGTTCTGTGGCTCTGTAGGCCAAGCCAGTGTAAAGCTGTCATGGAGGTTGCCAGAGCCCATGGGAAATTGGAGTCATCCTTTTCCATGGCCAAGAAATTCCAGCCTTCTTCTGGAATGGGACAAAGTCCTGGTGGTGGCTTCCTCAGGAAGGATGAGTGACCTCATGAGAGGGGATGGAGATGAGGGAAGGGATGGGATGTCTCCTTATGGGGCATTTTGCCCTCTAAGGAGCTGCCTGGAATAAAATTCCTGGACATCTCAATGCCTCTGACTGGGAAAGGAGATGTGGGACAAATCTCTTCATTCAGGGCTTTAATCCCTGGGGCTCAATTCCAGTCTGATTTCCAGAGACCAGTCCCAAAAATATCTTTCCTGAGAAAAGGAGTGAAGGTGTTCCAGAGGCTGTGTGAAGATGAAGGCAGCACTGCAAGCCCAACCTTCACTAGGCATGAGAGTCTCCCCTCCAGAAGGAGCTCCTGGAGGGGCTCAAACAACCATAAATCCCAAAATCTGGGGACTCTGTGCTGAGCAGTGACAGCAGCTCACGGCTGGCTGCTCCCAGAGGAATTTTGGGGCTGGGGGCGTTGGCAGGGGGGGAAACTTTCCCATCCAGGAGCTCCATGGGCTCTCCAGGCAGCAGCCAGGAGCCACCTGCCCACAGCAGCTGGAATATGGAGTGAGCTGGAGTGAGAGCCGTGTGTGCAGAGGAACATCTCATCCCTGGAACTGCCAAGCTGCTCACAGAACAGATGGCTCCAGGTTAAATGTGAATTGCAAACCTAAAAAATAAAAATGGTGTTTGTGCCCTTCCCAGCACCTTTATGATATATAAAGATACAGCAAGTGGTTTTATTTCCTTCAGAGGAAACGTGGTTGAGGATTTTTATTTTTTTATTTGGTTTGGGGAATATTTTTTTGTCTAGCATTACGGAAAACGAGGCAGGGTTTTCCTGCTGGGAGCTGGGGGAGCTCAGCTGGATTTTGGGGGGTATTTCAGCTGTGGGAAGGGGCAAAGCTTAGGAAAATGCTAAAGCTGTTTCATGCGATAAATTGCATGAAATATGGAAATAATACACGTTCTCCCTGCAGAAGACCAAAGGAGAGGTGGGAGGAGAGGTGGGAGGAGAGGTGGGAGGATGTTAAAATCTCAGACTGGGACTGGAGCAGGGAAAAGCCATTGGCATCTCCAAGAGAGTTCCCAAGGCCAGTTTGTGTCAGGCAAAGGGTGAAAGGGCCCTCTCCTCCTTCAGCTGGGTGTCACAGTGGAGTTAGGGTGGCATGTCAAAAATTACCTCTTCCAGCCATGGAGCTTGTCCCTGGCCCAGATTTATTGTCCTGGAGTGGAATGAGCCAGGAAATCATTTGGAAACACTGTGTTTTACTATGGCTTGGTTTGAATGAGGCAAGAGAGAGGTAAAACCACCCCTTCAGCCCCACTTCCCCCTTCCTCAGGGCAGATTTATTCCCTGTGCCAATCCCTCAATGCCTTATCCCAACAACAGCTTTAAACACAGGTGGGACAGCTAAATGGAAAAATAAGATTGTGGTTATTCCATAATCTTTCATTAATGCAACACTCGCTATTCAGACAGAGACAAAAGAGGCTGTGCGTCTTTTTGGAAAATAAATCTCCCACTGCTTATTTTTTCCCCCATGTAGCGAGGAAAAATATATTATTCATATGGAGACAAGGACCAGCTGAAGGACTTGCAGCTGAGGCTGTGGCTGGAGCAGCAGGAGCTGTGCCTGGCAGGTTTGGAGCTGGGGATGCTGCGAGGGAAAATCAGCACCGGGGGGAGCAGAGAGACAAACCCATCGTGGCTCACCCACGTGGCAATTCCCTCCTGCAGCCAGGGAAACGGAGCCTTTGGGCTTGGCTTTGTCAATTAATTCAACTTCTGGTTCACCTTTTGGAGAGAAGGAAAAGAGGGGGGAAAAGCTTTTCAGAGCTTTCAAAAATAGCTCAGCAAAATGTTTTGGCATTTGTGAAACAAAGCCTTTCACTTCAGAGGTACCGGCATGAGCAGCTCAGCGTTTTTCAAAGGTTTGCTGCTCTTTAATTCTTTTTTAACCTGAAATTATTCATCTCATTAACATAATCCTGAATTCACACTGCTCTGGTCCTCCTCAAACATCATTTCCAGCAGATGCACAAATTGATCACAAGCCCCCTTCAGAGTGGATTGACCCTGAGGCCATGGTTTTTCCAGATTCACTCCTCATTCCAAATTCTCCTATCAGGAAATCCATCTGTGACCTGGTGATGGGAACTGCAGCTCCTGGGGTTCCCCACATGCCAGGAGGGCTTGCAGCAGCTCTGAGCAGCTTCCAGCTGTGGGGAGGATGGGACTGATGTGGGGATACATCCTCAGCCACTGAGCTATAACAGAACTGTGGTGAGGGGCTTGGTTTAGTGGGATAAATTCTGAGGAAGTTCTGCTGGAGTTATGTAAGATAAAGACAGCGTGGTATCCCAGCTCCAGGTCAGGGGGTTGGAATCAACAACATAAAGAAGCAACAAGAACAACAAGGAATAACAGCAACATAAAGAAACATGGGACATGCTTCTGTCACAGATATAAATATGTACAGGTAGGATCCATCTCCATTTGGGAGCATCCTCATTTTTTTCTGTTCATTCCCATTAACTCTGCATCCCCCAGGTGCCTCCATGGCCCAGACAAACATCTATGGCCACAGCTGAGTGCACTCCTTCAAACAACACATTCCATCCCTTTGCATGGGGCTGTACCTGTGGGAAGGTGAGCCTGGGTTTAGAAACTGGGAGATCTCCATAAATCTTCATTTTGGGTGTGTGGGAATGTGGTTTTGGGCATGCACACCACAAAATCCAGGACTTCAACAAAATTCTTCAGGTAGGGATGGTCTGGGGAAATTTTTTCCCTCTCCAGTTGGTCAAAACCATTTTGTTGTCAGCATAATTCCATGGATTTAATCAGAAATGTGTTGAACAGACTACCCTAAGTGGTGGAGACACTGGCTGCAGAGGGATTTAAATGGCACATAGATGTGGCACTTGGGGATTTGGGTTAGAGGTGGGGGGTTAAATGTTGGACCTGATGATCCTGGAGATCTTTTCCAGCCCAATCATTCCTAGGATTCTATGAAAATCCCTCCCAGTGAGGGCAGTCCCAGAGGATTGATGCAAACTGGCTACCACTGGAGGTGGAGTCAGCACAGGGTGATGCTGATCCCTGCCTGGAGCTGTGGGAATTCACAGTGGGATAGACAGCTCACAGGGCTGGACTCTGGGAATGTGAGTTTTTCCTAAAAAGCATAATGAGTCTCACCTGGGTTCCTTAGGCTCCCCTGTCCCAGGTGCTGGCACCTGGAGTGTTGTGGAGAAGGGACTGACTCTGACTCCAGGCCCGTTCTGGAAGGGGCTGAGCATCTCGTTAGCTCAAGGGCTGGATCCTCATTTCCACTCCAGCCTCTCCAGGCTGCAAATGCAGCTCCCAGAGCCCTTTAATGTTCAGAGCAGCTCGAGTGTAAATGAGAATCAGGCCCTCCAGTGCCATCTCTTTTCTTCCAAAGAGGAAAAATCTCCTTGACTACAGGGAGTGAAGTGGGTCAGGATGGTTTGGGGTTGACTTAAACCTCTTCAGTGCTGTGCTGGGTGATGGCTGCCCTTCACTTGAGAGACGAAATGTTTAAGCTGCTTTTGGAGGCAAGAGGAGTTTGCAAATCCAGGCTCAGCATCCATGCAAGACAGAAGATGGGATCTTCTCTCTCCCCACCATGCCAATATTAGCAGAAGGGTTTTCCCAGTTTCCCTGGGAGCAGAGGTCTCTGAGGAGAGCAGAGGAGCAGGCAGTGGTCAAGGACAAGGAACTCTTGTGGTTTCTCAGCCAGAGGGGTGACCTTGCCAGGCCAGCCAGTGTGTTCTGCTGCACTGATCTCCTGCAGTTTGTGCTCCACTGCTCTGCAAGGGGACACAGTGCTTGGAACATGGTGACATCAGTCTGGGCACAGGGCTGGGGCTCCTGCTGTCAGGGACAGAAAGGTTCTGCAGTGGAAAGGGGATGGATCCATCCATGGAGTAAATACCTGGGGATGGTGTTCATTAGTGCAGGAGGAGGGGGAGGGAGGTGATTTGGCTGGGATACACACAAAGATGTTCATCTGCCAGGGAGTGGGTAATGAGGCTGGACCAAGTTAATGTCTGGGGCTGGAATGTGTTCAGATGAGGACGTGTCAATGCCTGGGAATGAGGATTTTGGAGATGAGGCTGTCAAGGCTATCCAGGATCTTCAGAAACCCTTGCTAAGGTCACTCCAACCCTACTGATGGTGCTATTGAGGACATCCCCTTCCACAGAGGTGCCAGTGATGTCCCTGCACCATATCCCAACACTGCCACAGCCCCTGGGTGACTCCAGCCCCTGACCTGGAGCTGGGATACCAAAGCAACCTGTACCCACCATCCCTGCTCCCAAAGCAGCCTGGATCCTCCATCCCTCCTTCCATGCTCCCATGCTGACAGAGGGATGGGATGGGATGGGATGGGATGGGATGGGATGTGATGAGTTGCATTTGCCGATTCATCGCCTCTCCAGTAATGTCAAAGGACGCTCTCAGGAGGGCTCCTCCTCTCAGGAGCTTTTCCTGGCACTGCATCAGAGAAGAGCTTAGCTGTGGCATCTGAAGGACTTCTCAGGTGAGGCGCATCCTCCCTGGAATAAAATCCCAGTTAATTCACAGGTGTGGAAAGGACAAGATTCCTTTTGGCACCACATCTCTCAGCGTCTGATTGCAGCCTCTTCCCAGGAGGGCTGCACGGACAGGGAATGCCAGTGCTTTGATGCACAACTTATTTACTGTGTCCTCACCAATCCCACGTCACTGGGGCCTCCAGCCTCGTGCAGCATCCCTGCAGGGTGAGATGGGGTCCTCCCCACCACAGGGACCATGCAGGGATAAGTTAAGGGACTTGGCAGGAGTTGCCATGGTTCTCACTTTGATTTCCCAACAGAAATCACCCTAACAACCAACTTCAATCATCACAGGAGAGATCCAGCGTCCTTATCCTCCCTTTACACCAAGAAGAATGTGCCAAGGGGAATCTGAAATTCAGATTCCTCCCGTTTGAATGGTATCTGTCGCTATCACTTGTGTAACAGCAGCTTCCAGAGGCTGTGGAAGTGACTCCCTGTGTGCTGGATGCTGCCCACATCCAGTCCTTCCATTATTATCATTGCTATTGTTATGGAATAAATCATTCCTTAAGCTTCTCTCTTTCATTGCAAATTGTCCATGAAACACTTGCAATCTCTGTAGACAGACACCTGCCTTGACAGCCTAAATCAGATCAGGAATAAAACCCTGATCGCAGCCCCTGCTACCTGCTCTGAGTTATTGGGACCACAAAGACTTGGAAAAAAATCAACAATCTCTGCAGGAATAAGAAAAGGGATGTGTAGGAAAGGTTTCTTCCACTTAGAGCTGAGCTGAAAAAATCTGGATCTCTCTCACATTTGTTATTTACTCTTTATTTCTACATATTCCAGCTCTGGGTCTCAGCAGACCTTACACTCGTGATCTGCACCAGCCAGAGCTCAGATCAAGGAATCCCAGTGGTGACCAACACAAAATAGGCATGGAGCACAGGGAGCAGGGCCAGCAGGGATGGGGTGGGATGGCAGCTCTTTAGGCTACTCCTAATCTTGGAAAAAAAGCCATATTGTGCAAACCCCACAATGTTTTAATGGCTTGCAAAACTTGTCCTGAGTAAATTCCTACAATTACCTGACTGGGTATGGCCTGGGTGCCCCATTTGGTGCCTTGCTTGGGGCATCAAGGTGCCAAAATCTGTCCTCAGTGACATATTGTCAATGATTTTTGGCTTTTTTGAGAATTAGCAACTCTTACTCACATATAATAATAAAAGCTTTGTCCTCTTTACCCAGCACAGCTGGAATGTTGAGGGTGAAGGACCCCAGGGATCAGAGCAGCAGCAGCAGCTGGGTCTGTACTGAGCCTCTGCCTCTGCAATTGGACTCTTAGAGATAGACAAAGCTGGGGGCTCCAAACTGCACTTGTAGCCCCTTCTTCTAGGATTTTTTGGCTCAAAATATCCCTGCCTGGAGAAATCAGGTGTTGTTCCACAGGCTGAGGATGGGGAGAGAACAGCAATCCCTTCCAACCCAAACTGTGCTGCACCCTTGATACCCCCCTTTAATTATTCAGTTGCACCAGAAAATGAATTTTTCTTCATTTCCAAGTGCAGCTTCAAGGCTTTGTTTGTAAGATGGGCTTTTTCTGCTGTGTTTGTCCCATTCCCCCAGAGCTTTGCTTGGCAGAGCGGACAGAGCTGCCTGGGCTTGCAGCCTCCACCTTCTCAGCGCTCCAAAAAAGCAGCTCAGCTCCAGAGAAAGCAAATGGGAGCCTGGAATTTATTTTCTACCCATTTAATCAAGCGCCAGGGAAGGAGTTGGATGTGCTGGCCCCTGGTTTCACATTTGTTTCTCTGCCTGACTGAGCGCCAAAGCCTCAGCAAAGGCTTAGAGAAGTCCTTTCACCACAAAGAAAAAGTGGCTCAGAAGAGGTGGAGGGAGATCAAGCACCCAATTTCTACTTGCTGGAGAACCAGAGTCACTCATGGACAGGTTTGATCCCTGCTCTGGAACAGATATTTCCACCTGCTGGATCCCTGCTGCCTCCCACTGTTCTCCCACTGCAGCACTTCCCGAGGATTGTGGCTAAATGGGGTTTCAACTCCCCCATCCTTATCTCAGCCTGGTGACAGCTGACCAAGCCTCAGGCTGCTTCTTTCTCACTCTTGAAAAGCCATGTTCACATTTAGGTATCTTCTTTTTCCCAGCTGCTGTGCCAGCCTGATCCTCTCCTGTTCATTCTTCCCATTTTTCTGCCTTGCTTGGCGAGGGCCAGGCCTGTTTTAAACACTGCAGTGTTGTTGCAGCCCCTTGAACAGGAATAACCCTCCCAGGCACTGCCTGGAGCTCCCTCAAGGCTGGCAGGAGGAGGATTTGACAGCCCACGGTCAGGGCACGGCCACTCTGAATTTGTAGGAGAGTATTTACAGGAACACAGGGAGCAGATTATATCCCAACAGCAGGATAAGGTCTATAAAAGGAGAAACTCTCGACTTGCCCCATGCAGCACTTACCCAGCTGTCAAAAATCCTCTCTTTTCCTCTCTCTGCTGGTAATTAAATCACCGGCTTCATGTTCCAAATCCTGGGCTTGGGAAGGCTCAGGCTGTGTCCTGTGAGGGGTTGGGGTGCTGGGGGATTTTGGGATGCTCAGGCATCAGAGGGTTGCTCTGTGTGCTGATCCTGGAGCGTCATTCCTCCTCTTCCCTTCACAATGCTCACACTCATGGTGTGTTTAAACACTCTGAACGTGACAAAAGTGGGATACAGGACAGGAACTGGGGTCCCAGTGTTGTCCATTTGGAGCTCCAGGTTTCTGTTCCAAGGGCCTGGAGTAACAGGATGGAGGGGAATGGCTTCCAACTGAGACAGGGCAGGTTTAGATGGGATACTGGGGAGAACTCTTCCCTGCGAGGCTGGAGAGGCCCTGGCAAAGGAAAGCTGTGCCTGCCCCATCCCTGTGAGGGATCCAGGGCCTTCCATGGGTGGTGCCTTCATCCTTCCATGGGAATCCCTTCCCTCCTCCCGCTCCAGCTCCTTCTCAGCTTGGATGGGTACAGATATAGCTATCTAGAGATGGAATGGGTACGGTGGATATGGGTATGGATATGGGTATGGGTATGGGTATGGATATGGAATGGATATGGACATGGATATATGGATATACGGATATATGGATATGGATATGGATACAGATATGGACATGGACATGGATATGGACACAGATATGAACATGGATATGGACACAGATATGGACATGGATATGGTTATGTGTATGGATATGGATATGGACATGGATGTGGAATGGATATGGACATGGATATGGGTATGGGTATGGGTATGGACTTGGATATGATATGGGTACGGATATGGATATGGATATGGACATATGGATATGGACAGGGACATGGATATGGATATGGATATGGATATGGACATGGATATGGACATGGATATGGGCATGGACATGGATATGGATTGGATATGGGCATAGATATGGACATGGATATGGATATGGATATGGATATGAATATGGATATACATGGGAAATGAATTTGTAGAATATTCATTAGAAAATTAGCTAACTTCTAATTGTGATAGCATAAATTACAACATCTTTATTGTCTCACCCTTCACATGAGACTGAAAATGGAATAAAAGTTTTCAAAATCCCTCTCAGTTACCCCATCTCTAAATCAAAAAAATCCTTAATCCGACAGATACAAACATGAATATGGATATACGTGCTAAGGACATAGATATAGATTTTAGGGATATGGATGATATAGATATGGATGATATAGATATGAATATATAGACAGATAGAGGTATAGCTAGAGATATGGATTACATGGATATAGATTATATGGATATGGTTATCAGTTTTATGGATATGGATGGGAATGACATGGGTGCAGCAAGAGATGCAGATACAGACACAAATAAAGTTAATATAGATATAGATGATAAGAAAATAGATGATATTGATAAAATTTAAATAGTCATGGGCATGGATGTGCATGCTGAGGATATGGATATAGACATAGATTTCATGGATATGGACATATAGACAGATGTAGGTGTAGCTACAGGTGCAGATTTTATGGATATAGATACAGGTTGGATGGATATAGATGTAAATTATATGGATATGCATACAAATTATATGGATGTGGTTATGAATGGCATGAAAATAGCTACACATGCAGATGAAGATACAAATATAGATGATACAGATACACATGTAGATAAAGATAAGATAAAGAAAGATACAGATATAGATACTAGACCAAGGTATAGATATATAGATATAGGTATGGATATAGATATGGATATAGATATGGATCCAGGCATGATGCCATGAGAAAAGGATGCTATTTTGGGCCACTCAGCCCCTGCTCATGGGGAGAAAACCTCACCCCAAGCTGAGAAATGAAGGGGAGGGAAGGGGAGGGAAGTGGAGCTGTCCCACTGGAAGCTCCTGCAAAAGCCCCTGCTGGGACAAAAGGCATTCGTTACATTAATTGGTGCTGGAGATAGCGCCCAACAAATGAAAGTTATTAAAGGAAGGGAGATGGATGGAGCTCAAGGCATCCGTTTGTTTTGCCAGCGCCAAATTCATTTCCAGAAAAAGCCCTTATCAATTCCCAGGGAATAGTTTGCCCTGTCAGTGCCGAGCGGGTGTTAATGTTCTTTACAGCCCTGTTTGAGCTGCTGCAGTGACACCAATCTAAATAAGGGAGGAAGGAAGGCTTAATCAGCCTGTCACTGACCAGTTATTAACATTTGAGAACAAGGGCATTAAAGGAGAAAATTCTGAGAGGTCAATTTGTACTTGAGGAGAGAAGCCAAAAAGATGAGGAGGAGAGCAGCCACATGCTCCAGGCAGTGGTCACGGTGCCGGCCACGAGAGAGGGATGGATCCGCCTGCCCCGGGGACACCAGGAGGCACAAAGGACACAGGGATGGCCCAGCCCGGACCCACACTGAGGTGTCCCCACACCGAGGGTCTCCAGCTGCCACCCAGCTCCCCCCTGCCCTTGGCAGAGGTTCCCCCTCCCTCTCTCATTGCGGTCCCTGCGCCCCAGAGCGGCTGCGATTGCTCTGACAGCCCCGTGGGATGAAAGCTGTGTGCTTAGATATGGTTTATCCCTTCCAACCCCTGATGATAATCCGGGATTAGTCCTCCCTGGATATGATTACGTTTTGCCCACTCTCTTTGAAATGACTCCGTTCTGGCCCTTTTTGCTGCTGCCCGGCCCACCAACCCTCAGGAAAGCGGTTTGCCAGGCTCTGATTAAGCCCTGCTCACAGCAAAGTCCCCCCAGGATCCCAAATGACCTGACATGTGTGTCCCTCATGGGCTGCACGGGATCTCATCCCTGCTCCAGAGCTTGGCACCCTCCTCCAAACACCCATCACCCTCACGTCCCCATGGGGACCATGCAGGGACCTGGTGTATATTCCATAAATTCACCTTCCATGATACAAATCTCTGCTGATGCCTCTGGCCCTCGCTTCCCCAGGCAGCTGGATCTGTGGACAAACATCACCCAGGCTCCGTAGGGGAGCACAGAGCCATCTAGGAAGACTGCTCCATGTTGGATTTATTCTCTCTCTCTGTGTTGCTGGCCCATCAAAGGATCTGTGTGGGAGCTCTCTGGGTGTTTGCAGGAGCAGCAGCAGAGCCAGCAGCTGTCCCTCAAACCACTTCTCCAGGGGAAAGGAAAAGGGAGGGAAATAAAAACCTCAAAATGAAAAAGAAAAAAAAAGGAAAATCAAATTTGAAGCTGAGCAGCCAGGAGGGCCAGAATTCCTAGTGTGATTCCTTATTTTAAGAGAGGAGATGAATGGAATGGAATGGAATGGAATGGAATGGAATGGAATGGAATGGAATGGAATATGTTGGATTGTGTTGGAAAGGACCTCCAAAGATCATCCACTCCACCCCCTCTACAATGAGCAAGGATGTTCCTTTTGTTCTGTTTTCAAGCCCAGTGCTCACAGGGAATCTGATTTCCAGGGCCTGGACTCTGGAAGGCCTCGGGACGCTCGTTAGGATGGCAGTGCCTCTGGTGGGAAATGCAAATCCTACAACAACAACCACTGGAAGGAACTCTTGGCTGGGAGGAGATTTGGGGTGCAGCATTTCCATTGTGGAGCTGCCCCCAGCTGTGTTACACAGAGCTGTTCCTGCCACACACAGAGCTCCATCCCTGTGGCTGGGGGGCTCCAAAGGTGTAGGGATGCACCCAGGACCAGGCTGTGGATGAGAAACAGCCAGCATACTCCAGCCTTTGGGATAGTACCTTGTCCTCCTCATTTATCCCATTTTTCCTTTCTCCACACAGCCAGGACCCCTCCAAGTCCTGCTGGAAGGTTTTACTGTGTTTCACACCATTTTGCCAGGATATCCCACTTTCCCACTTCTCCCCTCATCCCAGATGCCCAGCCCATAATAACTGACCCAGCACCACTAAGACAGTGAAAATCATTAAATCTGGGGAAGTGCAAAGGACAGCTGTTAATTTTGATGGAATTTTTTGTCGAGGAGCATCCAACCCCTCCAATCCTAGGTTTGGCACAGCCCTGACATCCCTGGAAGGGGTTTGGGGACCAAATGAGGATGTTTAGTCCTTAATATCTCACAGGAAGGGGAAAAAAAAATAACACCAAGCCTCCAGTCCTGGTCCTCATTTCTCTGATGGCCCCTCTTGGAAGATTTGAATTCATGAAAGATGGTTTTAATACCCGCTGTGCCGCAGGGAGATTTGTTTGGTGACAACTCGTGTTAAAGTCAAGCCCAATCCCCCTGCCAAATAAACGATCCCAAAAGTTGGGCTCCCCTCGCCAGGCTGGGGAGGGCGGTGTGGGAGATGGATGGGTTTTATTATTGCCATTATGTCAATTATTATTATTATTATTTATTGGGCAAATGGAAGGAGGCAAAGCAATTCTTTCTGCTGGTCCCAAGGCCCAACTGGCAGGGCTGGCTGGGGATGATGGAGGAGCAGCACAATAACAGCAAATTATAAATCATCGCCTTTTGTTTGTCACTGAGTGCTGCAAGTCAGGGATGCACCCTCCTTCCACTTCCCAAAAATGGGAGCTGGAGGAAAAGTGGCAGGGCATTGATCCCAAATCCAGCAGGGATGGCGTGGCCATCGCACCCCAAGTGCCCCCAGCACACGTGGGGTGAAGGAGCCGGGTTTGCCTGGATGAGCTGGCCCAAACAGCCACTCAAAGTGTGGAATTTGGCTTCCCTTTCCTCATTAGAGCTGATTACACTAATTGACATGTTTGTTTACAATGGGATATATTTTGTTGTCCTTTTGCTTCCCCAACTTTGTTATTTTTTGGAGCTAGAATGATGTGGCTGTTGCCAAAGAGTTGGAAAAGGAGCAGATCTCCGGGGAATGGCCACGCCTTCCTGCAAGGCAAGGCTGGGATGAGGGAGACTTTTATACCAAAGGCCCTTGAACCCAAATCCTTTTATACCAAACACACTCAAATCTTTTCAGCACAGGACTTCTTTTCCAAAGTGCCCTGAGCCTGTTCTAAAGGATTAACTGTCTCCTAGTGACCCAGCCATGACTTTCCATGCGGAAATTTCCTTGCACTCCCTGTTTTCCTCCATGCAATTGCACGTCTTGCTCTCACCCCACCATCAGATGTGGCTAGCCCCTGTAAAGCAGAGATGCAGAGATGCTGGAAACTGGAGGAAAATGGCATATGGTACCCAAATATGGGATACAGTACCCAGATATGGGATATGGTGACCAAATATAGGAAACGGTACCCAAATATGGGATACCGTACACAAATATGGGATGTGGTGCCCAAATATGAGATATAGTATCCAAATATGGGATACAGTACCCAATATAGAATACAGTACCTAAATATGGGATATGGTACCAAATATGGTATATGGTACCCAGATCAGCCCAGAGATGCTTTTCCCATCCCTTAGATGGAGGCTATTCTGGGCTGGAGCCCCTCAGCCAAAGCACAGCTGCTGAGCAGTTCAGGTTTTCAGCCTGTGCAGCAGTGAGACACAGGCATTCACACACTCTGATCCTCAAAACTGAAATAAATGATCCCCTGGGCTGGAACAGGGCCGTGGCAGTGCAGTCCATTTGGGAGCTCTGCCGTGGAAGTGTCCCCAGCCCGCCGGGGCGCGTCGGGAACAGCCACATTACCACCTCAATCAGCATTAAATTCCGGATCAGCCTGGCTGGGTTCCGAACATCTCCCATCTAAAGGTCGGGCAAATCATCTGCTGTGGAGGCACAGGGAGGGAGCAGCGGGGAAATGGTGCCGGCACGGAGGGAACGAGGGACATCGGAGCATCCTCGGCTCTGCTTTGGGCTCCTGGGGCTCTCTGAGGATTGCAAGGAGCAAGCCAACCCCTGAGGCCTTCCCAAGTCCAACACATGCAGAGTTTTTTCAAAAATAAATTTTCAAAAATAATTTTAAAAATCATAGAAAAGAGGGTGATGCAACAGGAACAGGAACACCGTCTGGACGAAAAAGTACGATTGAAGTGGAATCTCTTATCTGTACATCTCAGAGGTGAAATTTAAGGCAAAATGGAGCTTATTTTGAGTCAAAAGCTGAAAGCTGAAACCTGAAATCATCCATCAGTAAAGGAGCAGGAACACAGCTCCGCTCCAGCCAGACTCTCACCCCTCCCTCTGCCTTCCTCCTCCTCCTCCTCCTCCTCCTCCTCCCCTATGAGCATCCTACATCCAGCCCCACATTCCCTCTCACTGCATCAGACACCCCAAAGCCAACCAGGACCTCAAACCCCACAGCAAACCTGCCACCAACCCTCTGCCCTGCTCTCTCTATGCCCTCCATCCCTGCTGCAGGACCAGCAGCCCATTCCAGCCTCACCCCAGCTCCTGCCGGGGATGTGAGAACGGGCCCGTTCACAGATTAGTCCCATCGCACCGGGAAACCATCAGCGAGGCACTTAGGAATTAGGAGCCAGCATTTAATCGCTTTGCTGGTGGCTGAGTGTTATTAAATTCCCCTGAGTTCAGCAACTTCGTAGCCCAGCTCTTTTTTTTTTCCCTGCAAAGCTCAGAGCAAAGCTTTGGTTGGGTTGGTTGGATCCAGCACTGCCTCATCCGTACTCCATCCCCGTGCTCCAAAGAAAGGCCAAGGCCAGGCAGCTTCATTTAGAAACCAGAGGGGGAAAAGCAGAGCAGGAGCCCAGACTAGAAGAATATTAATATTTAATCACAGCAGGGCAGAGGTCGCCCAGGCAATCGCTGTTAAATGTTATTGAAACAAAACATTCATATTCCCACTGTAGGGAGAGTTCAGGAGAGCTGCCTTTCTCCAGTCTGCTCTCAGGATTGGTGCCAGGACTAAATCCAGGAGTAAATCCTCCTGGGAGAACTTTTCCCCATGGAGGGGTTTGATCCCTGAATAAAAGAGGGGGTTCAAAGCTGCCTTTTGCAGGAGC
This sequence comes from Melozone crissalis, assembly GCF_028551555.1. Classification (NCBI taxonomy): domain Eukaryota; kingdom Metazoa; phylum Chordata; class Aves; order Passeriformes; family Passerellidae; genus Melozone; species Melozone crissalis. The sequence goes on along the minus strand of NW_026535896.1, from coordinate 3,147,609 downwards.
TAGTTCTGCATCAGTGTCTTGGTTTGAAAAGGCAGGTGTCTGCTAAGGAAGGCAGAATCTTCCCCTGAAATGGAGAATGTAAATTCCCTCCCTCCAAATTATTATAATTTTGAAATTAGGAGGCTCTCAGACAGAGATATTGGAGTAGGAATAACAGTTCTTTATTAGGGAAAAAAATAATAAACTAAAATGCAGTTATACAAAGCAACACTGCCAGATTCAGACCATGCCCTGCCCCCTGTGTGTCAGGGTGGTGTCCCAGCCCCATCCCATGGGGGCTCAGCCCTCCTGCAGTGCCAGCTGTGGCTCTGCTGCAGCAGGGATCCTGCACAAGGGGGGAGTTTTCCTCTGCAGCTCCAGGGCTGCTGGAGATGGGCCTGGGCTCCCTCTGGCAATGCAGGGCAGCAGAAAGCTGCTCCTCTGGCAATGCAGGGGGCAAAGGCTGCTGGGGTGTCCCAAAACTCAGATTGGATCCAGGTAGGAATGCTTGGCTCCTCCCCTGGGTGGAGCATCTCCCCATGGGATGGTGGGATTGGATCAGCCATGCAGGGACACTCAGTGGCCATGGACAGCAGATAATTAATAATTAATGGCCCATGAACAGCAGAGATCTCCTGGAGGGAGGATTGGTTGTGGGAGAGATAAAGAAACCTGCCCCATGAACAGCAGAGAGCTGCCCCAGCTCTGATAGATGGAGATAGAATACACAGCCCCAGCCACATCTTGCATTTCCAACCTAAGACAATCAGGGATGGCTTTGAGGACTCCTGGATTTCCAACAAGAAGCTACAAATACACCAAGGAAAAAGGGACAGCCCCAGAAGATCTTAGAATTCCGGCTGATTTGGGTTGAAAGGGGCCTTAAAGCTCATCCAGTCCCTTCCCCTGCCATAGCAGGGACACCTTCGACTCTCCCAGGTGGCTCTAAATCCCATCCAGCTGGCCTTGGACACTGCCAGGGACTCAGAGTCTCAGGGGCTGCACATTTCTATGCCAGGTTCTCCCAGGGGGTTGTTGCACACTGGGGATGTACAGAGGCACAGCGTTCATCCCTCTTCCCACCCTCATCCATGCTCTGGTGTCCATCTCTTCCTCTGGCTCTCCACAACTCCCTGACAGGAGGGGGCAGCTGGGGCAGGTTGGGCTCTGCTCACAGGGAACAAAGGATGGGGCAAGAGGAAACAGCCTTGAGTTGCACCAGGTTTAGATTGGATATTATAGGAAAATTTCTTCATGGAAAGAATTGAAACTGCCCAGGGCAGTGGTGGAGTTACCATACCTGGAGGAATTCAAAAGCCATGTGGACATGGCACTTGGGGACATGAGTTAGTGCTGGCCTTGGCAGTGGTGAGGAATCAAAGGACTTGATGATTTTTGAGGGCTTTTTAAACCTAAATTATTCCATTATTCTGTTCTGTGATTCATGAACCAGGAAGAACTTTCTCCATCAAGTTCTGCTGCAAATACCCTCCATCTTCTCTCTTTACTGTCTCCATATTCAATATAAGACTGTCTTAAAAAAAAAATTAATTCATTAAACTATCCATGTCTTTGCTGGCATTTCACTCCCTCCCTGATTTTCAGTGGCAACCTGGCCACTCTTCCTGAGCCTTGGGAAGCCATAGGAAGCCCCATGGATGTGATTTGGAAGGAGTTTCCAGGGGTGGCATCCCAGTCCACGGTTTGGCGCCGTGTCTCCAAACCACTCTGCTCAGAATGCTGTGAGGGGTCAAGCCTGGGGCAGCAGCTCCTCAGCACCTGCTTTGACAGATCGTTAGCACGTTTGGTGCCTCACTTCCCTCAAAGCAGGATTTCTTCCCTGAGAATTAATTCCCATTTTTTGCTGCACACAAATCATTAGCCGGGCTCTCCAAACAAAGTGCTAATGCTTCCTGTCACCTTCTGCTGCTCTGATTCCCCCGAGCTGCTGCAATCAAGCCCATGAAAAGCCAATCAATTAAGGCTCAAAGTATCAAGAGCTCATGAGCTGGAGTGAAGAACCCAACACATAATTACGGAGCCTGTGGAATTCCTGCCTGGAGAACAGATGTGTGGGAAGCAAATCAGCTCAAGGTCCTTTTCCTTCCCCACGGCCTCCACCCCAGAGCTCCCACCTGTGTCAAGCCATCCGTGCTTTTTCCAGTGCTTCAGGACCAGGAGAGGACACATCTTCTCCCTGCTGGCACCAGGTGGAGGTTGGACCTTCCATTATGGACACCTTGAGGATGTGCTGCAGATGACTCCATCGTTCCTATTGTTTGTGGGTTATTTTCCCCATTAAAGGACTGAAGAGGGTTTTCTTCCCCCTTTTCAATGGAATTTCCCCAAATTCTATGAAACACCACCCACACCAAAAACCAGCCACTCCAAACAGCTCCAGTCTGAGCCAACCGCTTCCTCTAAAGTTGAACCCAAGCATCTGCATCAAAACACCAAATCCAAAGCTTGCCTGCCCTCAGATTTTAGAGCAGCACTCCTGTCTCCATGGAAACCCACACTTTTGATTTTTTTTTCTCTTTTTTTTTTTCCTTTTTTTTCTTTTTTTTTTTTTTTTTTTTTTTTTTTCAGTTCAGAAAGCAGCGTGTGAAGGCATGGAGCGATCCAGGGGCTGAGGGGAAAGTGTGAAAGTGCCTGGTTCAACCCAGGCATTGCAGGAGGGATGCACCTCATTTTTCTGGAGAAGAGCTCTTCCCATCAGATACATCTACAAGCTCTTTCCAAACCAGAAGGTTTGGTTAAAGTAAAATCTGTTTTTCCCAGAGTAAGTTGGATGCAGAAAACAGGAATCATAGCTGGGCAGTCCCATGCCAGCATGGGGTAAGGCTGGATTACACCTCTGGGCCTACAGACTGACCCCATTCAGGGTTTTTGCTCTATTTCTCTCAAGTAGAGGCCAGATACCCTCCTGAGTGTGGGCATCAGGATCCAGGTGAAGGTTCTTTTGTGCCCTCAGAGCTGCTCTTAAAGCAAATCTCCCAGGGACTTGGGCAGAGCTGAAAACATCAGGAATGAAGCCAACAGGGATGAAGAAATATTCCCCCTTTCCAAATACTTTTAGTTTCCAGAGTCAGATATCTTTCCAAAGGGCAAAATCCAAATTTTACTTCCAAAGTGCATCAGATGGTGGAGCAAGGAGGTGACAGATGAGCCGTGGCTGGTCTCACTCAGCTCCCTCGAGTGCCCTTCCTCAAGGTCATCCAGCTCATCCAGTGTCTCACACCGCCCTCCAAGCATTTGGCACTTGGGAAAAGAATCCCAGATTTCCATCTGGTGATGGAAAATAACGTTTTTAGTTGTAACTCTGCCTGTGGGGCTGCACCTCTTCAGGTGAGACCTGGAGTTACAGCTTCTGTGCATCCTGCAGGCCTCCATCATTAAGGGTGATCCAGTGCCTGGCATCCTTTGGGGCTTTATGTGGTGCTCCCAGGCAAAAATTCCTATCCACAACACATCCAAGATGCTTTGTCCCATCAGGAGCCTGGTTTGGAGGCATTATCATTTAAATTATCCCCATATCTGAGGAGGATACTCACTGGTAGAGACTGTGACCTTTGTGATACCATAGGAGGAATCCTTCCAACAGCTGTTCCAGCATCTGTAACATCTGGAGCTCTCAAGCATGCTCAGCTTCCTGATGTTTGTGCTCAGTTTGGAGTAGATGACTTTAATAGTCACTCACAAACATCTGGTCCCCAAAGTCCCTGATGTTTTATAGGCTTAAAGCTGCCCTATATTAATACCATTATCAATAAGTCTGGAATATAGCTGGACTACCTAATTACTCCTGATGACCTCCCAAATGGCAGGAGGGAAGTTTAAGGTCAGCCAGAGGAAAAAAAAAAGAACACCAGCTTTTTCCACTTGAAGGGACAGATGGAAACCACAAAATGGTCTCAGACTGTCCCCAGCACCCTGTGCCCCACCAGGCTCTGCTCCACCCGCACAAAATGTTCTGGAGAGTCTCCTCCTGCCTCTGATTTAAGAAGTTTGTCATGGCCCTTTCCTGGCAAGGGATATTTACAGGTGAAAATGCTGGGGGGTGTTTAGGTAAGTGGTATTTATAAGTACATCTGCAGGGAAATGTTTACAGGCAAGGTACTCACGGGTAATTATAGATCAATACTTCAAAGCAGAGTAAATAGAGAGGTAAAGGACCTCTGCTGGTGTGCCACAAATAAATATTTAGATATAACAGATGCACAGAAGTGTGTGCAGGTTACATGGGCGAGATAAGGAGTGGGATTTAGCTGGAGCCCTTTTCCCGGGAGGCGAGGCTGTGCCATTAGCGGCGCATCCATAACTCAGCACCGCTGGCGCGTCCCAGCCGCGCTATCGCATCAGCCCCGCGCTCCATCAAACCCGGCGGCCAAAACAGCTCCTGCACAGATATCAGTGCAGAATGAAGGTCAAAGAAGTCTCTCTTTCCTGTTTGTAAGAACTCGTGCCTGGCTGGGCTGTTTGGGTCCAATCCGGCCAGCTACGGACCGCAGCCCACATGAGCTCACATGGACAAAGCAAAAGACCAGAAGCACTTGTGGTGGTGTTTGTAGGGGTCCCAGGATAAGGGAAGAGACAAGAATGTTGACTCCATATTTCAGAAGGCTGATTTATTATTTTATGATATATATTATATTAAAACTATACCAAAAGAATAGAAGAAAGGATTTCCTCAGAAGGCTAGCCAAGAATAGAAAAGGAATGGAATGATAACAAAAGCTTGTGTCTCAGACACAGTCCGAGCCAGCTGACTGTGATTGGCCATTAATTAGAAACAACCACATGAGACCAATCACAGATGCACCTGTTGCATTCCACAGCAGCAGATAATCATTGTTTACATTTTGTTCCTGAGGTCTCTCAGCTTCTCAGGAGGAAAAATCCTAAGGAAAGGATTTTTCAGAAAATATGATAGCTACAAGCGGTCTTCTCCATGTGGGGACAAATGTCCTCTGTTTATTGACTTGTGAGGAGACACCTCAGACTCAGGTGACTCCCCAGATGGGAAAGAGGGCATTGTTTGATGGAGGGAGACGGGGGAATGAAGGAAGAGGACCACAGCCAATGGGATGCAAGTGAGGAGGGGCAAGGGGAGGGGTAAACCAGGGGAGAGACCTCCAGGGCTGACACTTAGTAGGGGGGGAAAGAGGAAGACCATGTGGTCATAGCAAACAAATCATGTGAACAGTGCAAATTACCAAACACCCAGTGCAAACAACTAAATAACTCTTTAGTGCAATACAACACCTGTTTAAGGAGGCCTGATGCCTCCCCATCCTGCACCCGGGACAAAACCTGGGACTGGAGCCATGTTCTGCCTTTCCAGCTCCCTCTGCTCGTTGGATCCAAGTCTCCCTTGACAATCACGCATCAGTTTGTGTTTGACAAAGTTCAGTCAAGCATCAAGCAGCCTGGAAGGCCCTGAGATCTTGCCGAAATCCCCATCCAATTTATCAAGTCAAAAATTCAACCGGGTGGGAGCTAAGCGGGATGAAGCTCTGATCAAGGCGAGAGATTAGGGCAGAGCCGGTTACACAAATCACAGCTCTGACTGGGAGGGGGAACAGCCGGGCCAAGGGGAGCTCCTCCAGAGCTGGGCAGAGCTGGAGATAAGGGCCTGGTGTTGGTAAATAAAACTGCTGGGGAATCGCGTGTCTGATCAGTGTCCGCTCCCGTCAGGCTGGCGGGAGCTGGCAGCTTTATTTCCAGGCTTTTCCCCAGGAATACTAAGGGCATTCAGAAAGGCAAGAACAAAGCTACAACTTTATTTGAGAGCAAAACAAAAGCAAACAAATGCATACCCAGAAGACCGAGCGTTGAAAGGGAGCGGGAGGCGGCTCAGGCAGCATCTGAGGCGGCCCTTGGACACCTCATGACTGTTAAAAAGTTTCCTGAGGAGAAAAGGCTTTTTGTTGGTTGGTTTGTTTGTTTGTTTGCAGGGAGAAAACAAAGTGGAAGGATTGCTGATGCCTTTGGTGGTAAATGAAGACAAATATCTCTCGATTGTGGAGATTGCCAGCATGGAAAAAGCTCTGCTTGCATCATTTTGGGAAGAGGCTGAGCAATGCTTTCAGGGTCCTCAGGCTGACTTTTCAAAGATGAGCTCCTGCACCACAAACCCCAGGGGGATCTGCACCCTGCAGCTCTCGGGAAGCTGGATCTGGCACGTGTCCCCTTGAGGGACACCCCTTGTTGTTCCATGATGTCAAGAGCCTTGGAGAACCCTCCTCCCCTGCTACTTTCACAGCCTCAATATTTTGGAAAAAATTGCAGTTTCTCACTTAACTTTGCTCTGTGGCTGCCTTTAAACTATTTGTTCCCATTCTGCCTTTTTCTGAGGGCTTAAATAGCCCTTTAGTATCTGGTATTTTCTCCCTGTGAAGCTACTTAGACATGGTAATCAAGTCACCTCTCTGTCTCCTTTTTAATAAATTAAGCATATGGAGCACTTTAAGGCTTTTTTTCTTTTTTTTTTTTTTGCCAGCCATTGAATTATTTTCTGTGGCTCTTTCTCAGCCCTGCCTTTACTGGCAGAGCTCAAGGAGGGCACAGGCAGCACCTCTGCCCATCCCCATCCTACTCCCCAGATATCCAGGTCGGGAGGCTGTGCTCAGCCTCGGGGAGGTTTTATGGTTTCAAACCTCTTGCCAGTCAGATCTTTCAGACAATCCAGCTCATTAAATGGAAAGAAAGAGTTTAAATTTACAGCTTCCATCAATGTATAAAGCCCTCGGCTTCCCGACGGCCGCTGCCTGGTCGGCATTATAACGCAATAGCCTTTTTCTTTATTTTAAAAGCAGGAGATAATAATTAAAGATTGGATTATGAGCTAGCCCAGCATCACAAGAAAGACACAACTTTATCGTATTACATAGCATCAAAATTAATTAGAAGCGCGTTAATCTCTAATCTAGCAAAATATTGCAGGATCTCTGGCCTCAATATCACATCCCCCATCCAGTGCCTGACAGCCTGGCCCCTTTGAAAACCTCCCTGCATCATCCCTGCAAAGAAAGCTTTGCAAAACTCTGTAATCAATGTGGCTTTGATTAGTCAGAGCTCGCAGACACTCTGGCAGCCGCTCCTGGGGCTGCTGCTTTGTGCTCGGCCAGGAGCTCCCAGGGACTGCGAGTGAGTCAGGTCCCGTTCCTGCCCCACTGGCAAATCAGCACTGAAAACGTTTAGGAGCACAGGGAAGGGCCTAAACCAGCACTGATCACTGGATGCCTTTGGGATTGGGATAGAGAGAGCCCAGCAGGATGAGGATCCAGGCAGGCTGCAGCTCTTTTCTGCTGCTTTGCTCCTTGCTCCTTCTGCAGGGCCAAAGTGGCTTTGGCACAGCACTGGTGGTGCTGCCAACTTCACCCCATGTTGGCCACAATCTGGGGACTCACTGAAGCTCCAGTTCTTGGATTTATTTGATTTTCCAGCCTCATGTCTTGGTTATCACCATTACCCAGGAGATGTTACAGGGAGGGTGGGCAGGCCCTGGCAGAGGGTGCCCAGAGCAGCTGTGGCTGCCCCTGGATCCCTGGCAGTGCCCAAGGCCAGGCTGGGCAGTGCTTGGGGCACCCTGGGACAGTGGGAGGTGTCCCTGCCCATGGCAGGGGTGGGACTAGATGAGCTTTAAGGTCCCTTCCAACCCAAATCATTCTGGGGCTCTGTGACTCTCTGCTGAGCATGACCTGTCACCCATGAGTGAGAGCTGCATCCCCCACATGCCAGGTGTGGGTCCACATTCCACCTCTCCAGGTGTGCTGAGCATAGATAATTACTTGATACTTGATAATTACTTGCTATCGTGGGTCATTGGACATGATGATTCTTGAGGGTCCCCTCCAGCTGCAGATATTCTTCAGTTCCTTCAATTTAATTCCACAGGGAGCTCCCAGAGCTGCAGAGCCATCACAGTGTCACACAGAGCAGCAAATCAAAGACAGCAGCAACACCGCAATTTTAGCAACAATTATTCCTAAAGAAGCCCTTGATTTGAGCAGCCTGGAAAACTTGCAGTGGGCACAAAAGGGCTTGGAGTTTGGGGGAATTCAGTTGTTAAGGATGACTCACTGGGAGGACTTGTGACCTTTTGGGGTGGAGGGACAGGACACAGGGAATGGCTCCCACAGACAGAGGGCAGGGCTGGATGGGATATTGGGAATTAGGCATTGTTCCCTGTGAGGGTGGGCAGGCCCTGGCACAGGTGCCCAGAGCAGCTGTGGCTGCCCCTGGATCCCTGGCAATGCCCAAGGCCAGGCTGGATGGAGCCCTGGTCTATGGAAAGTGTCCCTGCCCATGCTTTGGGACTTTGTGATCTTCAAGGTTCCTTCCCACCCAAACCTTCAGTGATTAAATGACCCTGGGAAGTGTGGCAGTCCATCCTGGAGAGGACAAGCTGTGAACCACCTACACAGCAGGTAACAACACTGGAGCCTGGACACTGAGCAGCCAAGATGGAAAATATCCAGCCAGGCTATGGCAAGAGGGAAAGGAGAAAAGGATCATGGAAACAACTGGGAGTGACCATGCAAATAGAGACTACACAACAGTCTGTGATTGGCCAGAAGCTTTCTAGAACATTCCATCATAGTGTATAGAAGAGTGTGCTCAACTCCATTTCAGGGTCTCCTAAAGGAGCTACATAGACCTGTGAACATCAGAGAACATGGGACTTCTAGTGAGCAAGGACTTTATTTCTTAGGGGCAGCTGTGAGCAGGCATTTCTATGTATGTTTTATGTTGTGCCCTTGTGCACCCCCTTTTATTTCTCCTTGTATCAAAGTTTTCAATTTCCAGCCTTTTAGTCGTTCCTGTCCCTTTTTATTTTGCCACACCACTCCTGGCTGGTCCAGTCCATAGGTTACACTCATTGGATGTGACAGGAGGGGCCTGGGCCTCAGCTGCTCTGAGCAAAGCAGTGCCCCAAACTCCCCATTTCAGGCCTCAAACTTCCCTTGCAAAGCTGACTTCCCTTTGGGATCACAACCTGTGAAATCTTGTCTGGTCATCAGCCTTTGGGACCCACCCATCAATATTTGCGTTCCTCACCTGGGAGAAGCAGGGGAATGATGGTTGCTCAACACCTTCCATGCAAGAAAGAAAAGAAGCTTTGTGAAAACAGCATTTCCTTCCCTGATCTAAATATTTACATTACTGAAGTGGAAAGGGGCTGGGGAGAAGCCAGCTGGGAAGGCAGGATCCCTGGGAGATGGGCTGGGAGCTGTTACTCAGCAAAGAGAAGTGCAAGGTAATGCAATGTGGGGAGACCACTTAAACAGTTCCTGCACTCCAGTGGTTTGTGAATTAATTGTAGCCTGGCAGGAAAACACCCAAGCATCCTGCAGAATAACCTGATGGAAGGAGCTGCTGGTAGCCAAGCAGCAATTAGGAGGGGAAACAAGTCATTAAGCTGCATTAAGCCAGGGATGGGAGGTTTTAATGCAAGGCTAATGCCCAGCTGGGTAAATTTGTGAAGGATTGACTCTTTCCCTGTTCATCTTTGGAACAGCCTGTCCCAGGACACCAGAGCACCATGCTCCCCATTGTGCTGAGGCAGGGCTGCCTCCTGTTTGATGCACAAAGTTTCAACGCCTGCCAAAAAATGGGAATAAATCCAAGGTCCTGCAGGCTCATTGCTGCCACAGAGACAGATGAGGCTGCTCGGAGCTGGGCACATCAGCTCCTGGAACTCTATGGAGTCAGAGAGACTCCTGCACCTCCCTGAGCTGAGGGATGGGAGGTTGAAAAGACTTAAATTTGTGTCTGCAATTTGGGTTTCACATTCCCTAAACCACAGGGATCAATTTGTTCTATCTCAGGGAGATCAGAGGGAATGGCCACACATAAATACAGATGAGAGCCTGCACATGGCTCGGGGTCCCTCCCTGCTTTAAACTCCCTGTCAGCCTCCTCCTGATCCCAACTCCTGCTCCATATTGGGTTTAGAGCATAAATATCTACTTAAAAAGTGCAGGACACCCTCCTGCCAGGTGTGGAGATCCCCTGTGGGTGTCACCTGCTGCCACCTGACCTTTACAGAAAAAGAAACTGCAGCCTCACATTGCTCATTTTCCAGCCTCGGTAGTGTTGGAGCCAGCAGCAGGTTTGGCCCCAGTTTCCATCCTTCAGGGTGCCACAGACTGTGCTGGGATCCACTGAAGGGGACTTAGTGCTGAGGAGCTGGAAAATCCTTGAGAAGGGTGGAAGAAAGTAATGGAGAACAACGGTGCTACTTCTGCACATCATCCCTGAGAGCTCCCTCAAAGGAGATTGCAGGACTCAAGGTGAGAAAACCCCTCTTGATTCCCTTCAGCAGTTATCCATCCCCTCCTGTTCCATCAAAGTCCCATGCTGTCTCATCTTATTTCATCTTTTTCCAATCCATGCCATCCCATGCCATGCCATCCCATGCCATCCCATGCCATCCCATGCCATCCCATGCCATGCCATCCCATGCCATCCCATGCCATGCCATCCCATGCCATGCCATGCCATCCCATGCCATGCCATCCCATGCCATGCCATGCCATCCCATCCCATCCCATCCCATCCCATCCCATCCCATCCCATCCCATCCCACCTCATCCCTGCCTCGCTCCCCTGCTCCCTCCATCCCTAGAGACCCTTTTCTCCCTTTTCTCTGATTTCCCAAGAGGGCAGCAGCCCCTCCTCCCCACTCCTCATTTCCTTGGAGCAAACAGGCCAGGGTGTGAAGCCTTTCACAGAGCAAGACAGGGCTGGTGGCAGGAACTGCAGCTCAGGGTCTCCCCCAGCACACCCAGCCCTGCTGGCAGTGGGATCCACCCTCCCATTCCCACCGCGTCCAGAGCAGACCAATAGCAGAGGAGCACGAGCCCAGTTTGCCAACAGAGCCTGGAAAAGCCAAAGGTGACCAGAATGTTGACCAGGATGCTCACAGAGCACTGAGAAACTGCAGCTTTATGGATCCCAGTGGCTGCAAATCCCAGCCCTTCCTGGCTGGAAATGCAGCAATCAGGGAACTGCTGCTCCTCACTTGGGGATTTTGGTCAGTTTAGTGAGAGTATTCACACACCTCTCCCTCCAATCACTCTTCAATCACCCTGAATCCAGCACCAACACAGCCTTCAAAGTGTCCTGCTGGGCTGAGATGGGCTGGATTCGGGCTGGGATGGGCTGGATTCAGTCTCAAATGGGCTGGATTCAATCTGGGATGGGCAGGATTCAGTCTAAAATGGGCTGGATTTGGTCTAAGATGGGCTGGATTCTGTCTGGGGTGGGCTGGTTTTAGTCTGGAATAGGCTGGGTTCAATCTGGGATGGACTGGATTTCATCCAGGATGGGCTGGATTCAGTTTGGGATGGGCTCGATTCAGTCTAAGATGGGCAGGATTTGGTCAGGAATGGGCTGGATTCTATCTGGGATGGGCTGAATTCCATCCAGGATGGGCAGGATTCAGTCTGGGATGGGCCATTCCCAGTCACCCTGTCCCACCAGGACCTTGTGAAAAGCCCTCTCCCAGCCTGTCCACAGTGTGAGAAGTGACCAGAGCACAACAGGAGCTTTTCCTCCATGGCATCACCTCTGCCAATCCCTCCTCATTCCCACCCTCCTGCATCATCCACAGGCCATGGGGTCCAGGATGGGCCAGGAGCTGCAGCAGCTGGATCCCATTAGGATGGAGGCACATTTGGGGTTGCATTACTTCCCCAAGGGCCCAAAGGATCCTCTCCATGGATTTGTCACTAAATCCAGCAGCTCCCACGGCAAAGCTCAGCCTCAGCCAGCAGCTGTTGGATGGAATCTTCTGAATTTCAGGTCACTTTGGGCTCACAAGTGTCCACTCAGCCAGAGGAGCTTCCCTTGGGCTGTGTCCCAGCTCCTTCCCTGCTGGATTTCCTTCCCAACACCAGCAGCAAACCAGACCTGGTGTGAGTGAGGCTTTGCTCCCTGCAGAGCTTTGCCAGCTCCTGCCAGCTGGAAGTTGGGTCTCCATGGGATTTTATAATACCTTATGTCCAATGGATTTTATAATTAATTGTTATTACCAACAAACCCCACCCCCCCCAAAAAAAATATTGCCCATTTCAGACAAAGGAGACTGATTTGATTTGTGATTTTTTGATAGGTATTTAGTAATTTTTTTTCTTTAAAAGACAATTAAACCCCCGGAGGAAAGGAAAAAGTGTTTAAAATCCAAATAAACAGGCTTTCTGTCAAAAATTACTGCTTCCAGAGGGTGCAAAGGGCGCAGCATCCATCTGCTGAGGGGTCTTGTCAGCAGCTCCCCTAGTAAGGGATCTCTGAGAAAAGCTGAGCTTAATTAGAGCCTTACATGTTGTTTCCCTCTTGCACAGATGTTTTCTCCATCATTTACTCCTTGTTTCATCCCTGAGTCCAGTGGAAAGTGATGGAAAGCTCCTCTCTGCCTCGGGTGCACGTAATGAACGCTGCAGACATTTTGGATAAAGTTGCCCAAGGCAAGAGATGATGCTTTGGCCGCTCCAGCAATTTTCTCACCACCTTCTTAAGGTCCATTTTGGGTTTAACAAGCTCTAAACTGCACCTTTTGGAGTGAAGATTGAGCCTCTGTGACAACACCAGGGGGTGGCTGTAGGAGCGTCCGGGGTAGCACGGTGGGGACGGACGCAGACGAGAGATCTCTGCAGCCAGGTCAGGAACTTGGGGTTTATTGCAAAGGGCCTGGGTGCAGGGCCCTGCTGGGAGCTGCCAAACACAGCTCAGAGCAGGGCTGAGAGAAGAGAGGGGAGAGAGGATGAGAGGGAAAGAGAGTAAAAGGGTAAGAGCGTAGAAGGGTAAGAGGGCAAAGTTCCCGTTACGATACAATAAATCTTCTTCTCTGCTGAATATTCTGATTCTCAACAACCAATCTAGTACAATATACAAATCCTATAGCATTTCCATACAGACTATAAGAATCATTACATTACCACACTTTGTTACATTTTAAACCCTAAAATCTCCTCTTTGGGCCCCTTCTGCCAAGCTGTAGGGTCTGCTCTGACCCTTGGAGCTGTCTGCAAGCAGAGGGTGTTGTTCCATCAAAAGGGGATTACCTTCAGCCAGCCACACCATTGTTTTCCAGTTTTTCAGTAACTGAGGGATCTCAAAGCTTGCTTTCATTTCAATCTCACTTACAGTTTCCATATTCTCAAAATCTTTTGCCAGACAATCTTATTGATAAGGCTTTCCTGTTTCATCTTCACCAACAGATGGGGACGGCAGAGGATGGGATGAAGGAGGGTGGGAATGAAGAGGGATTTACAGAGGTGATGCCATGGAGGAAAAGCTCGCATTGTGTTCTGGTCACTTCTTACACTGCAGACAGGCCTGGAGAGGGACCTGGAGTGATGGGATGAGGGGGAAAAGCCTGGAACTGAAGGAGGGCAGGGATGGATGGGATATTGGGAAGGAATCCTCCCTTTGAGGGTGGGCAGGCCCTGGCACAGGGTGCCCAGAGCAGCTGTGGCTGCCCCTGGACCCCTGGAAGTGTCCAGGCCAGGTTGGACTGGGTTGGAGTAGCCTGGGACAGTGGAAGGTGTCCCTGCCATGGCACAGAGCTGGAATTAGATGAGCTTTAAATTCCCTTCCAACTGAAACCATTCTGGGATTCCAATTTAAAAAGGCAAGGAATGAAAAACATTTGCAGTTTGGATGTGCTTGGGAGAGACGAGTTTGTCTTTATTGGCTGCACTCATTAAAGATCCTGGTGAGAAGAAATCCTGACATGAGTGATCGGAAATGCAGGTGATGGAAGAACAAAAGGAAAAGGGTTTTTTTCCCTCCTCTCCCCTGCTGAAGACAGCAGGAATTGGGGAAGGATTGACTTAGCTCTATCCATCAGGAAAAGACTTTCCATCAAAAAGTGAGCAAGAAAAATTGCACCTGGGAAAAAACAAGAAGCCTTCAAGGAGAGCAGCAAACTCTCCTCAGAAGTCAACAGAGTCCTTTTGGGAAGGACTCAGCAGGGCAGGAGACCTGGGCAAGGCCTCAAGGAAGGCAAAAAGAACTTAAGAGTTGTAAAAGGACATGAAACAGGTAGGGGGGAGATGGAAGGAAAGAGGTGCCCTGGAGCATTTCGGGAAGAGAGATGTTCTCATGCAGGATGAAAGGAGAGGAGGTTGGAGCGGTGCCAGAGGCCAGGCCGGGCTCAGAACTGGGAGAGATGTCTGCCTCAGAGACTCTTTGAAGATTTTCTGGTTGCTTCAAGCTTGGGAAATGTTGCTGTTGGCTCCATGGGCCTGCCTCTGCCCTGGGAATAACCACCTTGGGAGGTGCAATGGAAAATCCTCATTTTAGCACAAGGCTGGGGTCCCACCACCTGGTTTTGATCAGTGCTGCCTGAGGGGTCCCACAAAGGGTGGAGCTGGGAGGGTGTGGGGCGAGGGAAGCTGTGCCATGGCAGAGAGCACTGCAAAGATCTGCCATGGCCCAGCAGGGATGGAAAGGCAGATCTGTGCCAGGATCCCAGAGGAGACCTTGCAGAATTTGTTGCCAGTCAGGAAAGCAGAGCAAACTTGATGAAGTGAGGCTGAATTTGAAGGCAAGGACATGCCCTGCAAGGACAGTGAGATTTGTTACCAGCCCTTTCCATCACTCTCCTATTCTGTTCTGTCTTTTCTCTGGATTAATCAATTCCTGGGATTAATTGGCCCTGCTCCCACCCAGCTGCATGGCGGGGAAGACACTCAGAGGCTCCCCTGGAAGGGCACAGCCCAACCACATCCAGCCCCAACATCTCACCCGGCGCAGGTCCTGCTGCAATTCCCACAGAATATTTGCATTATGCTAATTTGGCATATGCAGATCAGCCCTTCCTAAAATAATGTGCAATCAGGCAATTAACAAGTGCCTTGTCTGTAGCTCACAGGTAGGCTCAGTTCCTGAGACTCTTCATTCTGGATTGGCTCAACAACCTTAATAATGGCATTTTTAATTCCCTGGCAGCATTTTTGGGATGGATTTTCACTTTCTTTCCTGCCCCAAGCCCTCTCTGCCACCCACTGGCTGGTGGAAGGGAGGGTGACAGAGGGATGCTTTTGTCACAGCAGAGACTACAGCCATAAATTCCACTTATATCCAGTAAAATACAGGCATCCAATTAAACCCATAATCCTATAAACCTGCCAGCAATCAAGCACACTTTTAAAAATCAAGCCCGACAGATACTTTAAATCAATATATCCATGTAACAACTCGCAGCCTGTAGGATCATCCAACACTGCGTTGTCACTAAAAGAATAAATTTTCCAGCCTGTGCGTTGGTTTTATGGCTTTTTCCCCCTTTTAGCTTCTCCAGAGGAGATTCCTGAGTGATGAGTGACAGTCAAGGACTGAGGGGATCAGGAGGAGTTTGGGCCATTGCACCCCATGAGACACCAGCCCTCCTCAGCCCCTTTTGGCTGGAGATGTTTGGATCCATGGTTTGCAAGAGACTCTTTTTATCCAGGGTTTCTTTCCAGAGAGGGAAATAAATGAGGATTTAATTTATGGGCAGCTTTCCAATAACAGCTGAGGGCTCTGCCAAATTCCAGAATCTTTCCACCAGGTACAAAGTGTTTGGCACTGGGAAGGGACAGGGCAGGTGATGGATGCTGAGCAGCATCATTGCCACTCATCATCCCAAAGAGGAAAGCAGTCGCCAGGTTTGGGGCCATCCATCAGGTCCCCATGGATAAATCATTGTGTTCCTTCTCTTTTTAGGGAGTTTTCACTCCAAAGATTCTCAGCTTGGGGTGGACATCACACACCATTGGGTGCCCCCTCATGATGGCACTTCCCAGGGGCTCTGCAGGCCTTGAGAGGGGCATGAGGAAACTGTGGAATTATAGACTCAGTGAAACACAGAATCACAGAACTGAGCTGTGGGAACCCAGAACATCCCTCTGGCTGTCCAGGATGGCCAGGACCCCTGCCAGGGGGCTCAGAGACCCTAGCATGGAGCCCAAAATGCCCCTGTGGGTTTGATTATGACTTGTGGAGCAAGTTACCAACCTTAGATGAAAATCTGCAAGCCACAACGGTTTAGGTAGAATAATAGTGAAGTTATCATGGGGTGGAAAAGTAGATTTTGGGGGTTCTAGAATAGGAGTTCAGAAGACAAGATGGAGGGATCTGGGCATGTCCAGCCTTTCTCCTTCTTCTTCTTGGCCTCCATCTTCTGCTGTGATGTTGGCACTCTTAGAGTGGTTTAGAGTAGAAGCTCACTGTCTAACATAGGTGATAGGTATTGGAAAGTAATTGTAAACATTGTACACATAGTTTTTAGTATAAAAACATAACACCACCCTGGGGCAGGCAGAGTGCCTGGAACTGTCCTGCTGGATGGACCTCGGCTGGGCAGGAGAAAATTTTTTATAGATAAGGAACAATAAACAACCTTGAGACCAAGAAATGAAGAGCCCTGACTCCTTCTTCAAGCACCGGGCTGGGAAAAGAGACTTTTAACATTCTCAGGGCCACAGCGACCTGGAAAGACCCCAAGACTCAGCAATGGGGAAGATAAAGGATTTCGTGTCAAATCCAGGCCTCTGGGCTGCCACCACCAAACCAAAGTGGTTCAACAAACCTTGCAACAGCTCCAGGGCCCACTCCCAGCCCATCCACATCTCCAGCTTTTTGGGAAGATGGAACTGTGGCTGGGACAACGCTTCAAGAGCCTCTTTAGCTCTGTCTTGGTAGGATGCACTTTGAACTTGCTCAAAATAACTTGGGAATGATGGTTTCACCTGCATTCCTGAGGTGGCCTGGGTGAGGCTGGCCAGCAGTGACAGGTATCCTCCTCATTTTTTTTAATCAAATAATTAAACCATATATCCCTACATTATCCAAATTACTTGCCATCATATACTTTCAATTAAACTTCCTCTAGATTTCCTAGTATCAAAATCAACAACCAACTGTCATCATCACTCCATAACCACCCCCAAACAAACATAGAATTAACCCCTGAATTAATCTCCCCCCAAAAAAACAAACAAAAATACAAACCATGATCATAAATCATCAACCCACCAAATTTTACATTCTTGTAGCTTATAAAAAGCATGACACTCAAGATATCAGGATGGCTGCCACACACACCCAAGTACAAAAGGAAGGGCAGGAAGGTGGGACTCAGATGATTCCCATACTCAGATGGATTCCTGTACTCAGATGATTCCCACACCTCCCATTCTCCTGGGAGCTCCAGCTGATCCAGCTCACAGCCCCAGGAGCTTGGTAGTAGGAGCAGACTCTTTGCTGGGAGCTGAACCCCCATGTGCAGCAGCAGGGAAGTGTCTGCAGCACATTTCAGAGTGCTTTAAACAGTTTTATGGGAGCTGTTTTCTTTGTGTCCCCTTACCTGTTAAACCAGGTACTTGCAGCGTCGGACTCTGAATGCAATAAACACACAGAGTCATAAAAAATCCCCTAGGCTGCCCTGGAACAGCTTTTGCAACCCTCACAAAGTGGCTGGAGAGGCTCAGAGCCTGCCAGGAAAGCTCTGCTCACCCAGACGAGGCAGCAGCACGTGCCCAACCCAATGGAAGGCACGGTTCTCCTTTTTTTTAAAGTCCTTTATGGCAATAAAGCGTAAACTTGAAATTAATGATCACTTCATGGAGAGAAAATGCAGCCATTGACCTGGGAGTGAACCTCAGCCATTCCAGGCGCAGCATTTGCTGCTGTTCAAATGTTCATTTCCAGGGGTCGTGGAACACAACTTTGATCTTCTGAATACAAAATGGTCCTGTTGCCACCGAGCTGTTTCCTCCCAAAAGTTCATTTTGAGTGGAGTGCCCAACAGGTTGTCACTCACTGAAGACCAAAAGGCAGCCAAATAAAATATCAATTGCAAAGATTCCATGTGGCTACAGTTCCAAAATATGATTCAGTTGGTGAAATAATGATCCAAGTGAGGCCCATGGTGAGGAGCCCAGGACCTGCATCCCAGGACCCACAATCTCTCTGGTTATAGAAAAGAACATTTTCTCTTCTCACAGGTTATTTGCACCTGGTCAAAGCATCAGCCCAGTGCAGAATCCATGGGAAATTATTCACATATTTATCCCAGATCCCAGGTGAGAGTGGTCAAATCCCACCTCTCATCCACCCCTATAAAACACCATATTCACAACAGGCACCACGAGGATGATCCACCTCATCTACTGTTTAATTGACTGCAGGCCTGGAGTTAACAGGGAAAAAAACATGAAACTGTCATTTCACGAGCCCTGTCTCCTCTCTTGGCTAATAGGATTAGACAAAAATGTTTTAAATCAAAATCCCAAAGCTTGGTGCTGGTTTTCAAATGAGGCTGAGGCTTTCTGGTCAGGCTTTTTTTTGATCTTTCTGCTGAATGGTGACTCTGAGTCAGAGTCCCAAAGCTCTTTGAGGGTTTCAGGCAGCTCGGAGCCAGATTGTTTGGAAAAAGTGGGGTTTGGGGTCAGAAAAATCCATGGTTTTCAATGACAGCAGGCAGGAAAAGCATCCCAGGGGCTGGAGAGGCAGCACAGCAGGGTTTGGGGACAGCACTGAGCTGCTCCTGCCAGTCCCAAGGGATGCACCTGGCAAAAGGAAAGCATGCTGAAAAATTGACCAGAGTGCAGAGAAAGGGCCAGAAATAACCTGAGGGCCAGGAAAAATGCCTTACAGTGGGAGACTCAGAGAGCTTCACCTCTTTATCTTATCAGGAAGAAGAATGAGAGTGATTTGATTACAGCACACAAGCTCCTTCTTGGGGAGAAAACACCGGGCATGGCCAAACCTCTTTAATCCATCAGCCAAAGGCAGGATGAGCAGTAAAAGCTGGAAACAGAAGCCAAATCCATTCGAACTAAAAATCAGACAGTGGATTTTTATTCTGTTTTAATTTTTCCCAAATCAGCAAGATGGATTCACCATGAAAACAAATCACCTGTGAAACAGCATCCTGCACAGGCATGGCTCAGTGGAGAGCAGCACAGGCAAAATTTTGGGGTTTATCCCGGTGGATTTGGGGTCTCAAACTCTCTGCAAGGCAGGGGAGAGCTGCAGATCTCCCTAAGCCCTTCCCATCTCCTCCACCCCTGGATCTCTGTGCTAGACAGAAAAGTTTGCCACTTCCAGCCCCTCGCTCTCCTCGCAACCCACAGATGCATCTGATCCACGCTGCAAGATAATGACAGAAAATTACAGTGTAATAAGATAATGGGATTTATTTATAGAATTTGCTTTCCAATCACGCCCACATGATCTATGTATCCCCACACACTCACACACACCACACAGGCACTTTCCATGTGTGTGTATTTGCATAAGTGCTTGGCTTTGTGGAAGCAAAATGCCACCTGGGGGATGTCTCAAATGGTTCGATCCCAGTGAGAAGGGTGCTGGCACATCACAAATAGTCCCCTCATCATCATAACAATGACACCATATTTCCATCACACTTTTCTCTCAAAGAACTTGACAAAAAAAAGAAAAAAAGAAAAAAGAAAAAAAGAAAAAAAGAAAAAAAGAAAAACAGAAAAGAAAAAAAGAGGGAACAAAAATATAAAATAAATGTAAAGTGCCACCCAAAGCCCGGTGTGCAGAGAGGAGAATTGAAATGCAATGACAGCCTCAACTGGAGACAAATCCCGTCTCCAATAGAAACAAGCCAAGGGAAATTTAAGGAGGCAGCTCATAATTAGCTGGGGATGGTCAGCACAACAGGGCTCTTAATGAGCTTTCTCCCCACGGGGCTGTGTCAGGTTTGAGCACTGGAGGTGCAGCAGGTCAGGGGGCTCCAAATCCCAGCCCAGCAAACCCAGACCGAGGGGATGAAGCTCCACAATAACTGAGCTGAGGATGTGCTGGCTCTGCCACCAATGCCTGGAGCTTCCCAACCAAGCCTGGATTTACCACTCAAACAAAACTGTGGAGCTGGGAAAGTTTTGGAATTCGTGTCCTGGGAGGTTCTGTCCTCCTGCCATGAGGTCACTGGGGTTTATTATTGCATCCATAAATCCCACTGCAATCTGCATCCCTAAGCCCAGCTACAGGGAGAGGAGACAAGTGTTAATAAAGGTGAATGGGCCAATTGCTTCCTGCAAAATAATCCTGTGCCCTAAGAAAGCCTCAGCCACAGGCACAGGATGTTTGCAGGGAAAGCAATGGCAGAACCCCACAAAATTCTGGAATGGTTTGGGTGGGGAAGGACCTTACAGCTATCCTGTTCCACCCCTGCCATGGGCAGGGACACCTTCCTCTGTCCCAGGTTGCTCCAAGCCCTGTCCAGCGTAGCCTTGGGCATTGTCAGGGATGAGGAGTCCACAACCTCCCTGGACAGCTCCACTTCTCCAGGCTGCTCCTACTCTGATCGCTCCCATCACATCCTCACCATGCCAGAGCCACCACAGCCAGGGCACACCCAGGACCAGCTTTTGGGGTGAAACATCAACTTTTTAAATAAAAGCTAATTTCAGCACCCTCAGACTTAGCAGCAAATACCTTTTCCCCAAATACTTCACTAAGGGCACACCAGGATTTTACCTGTCCATCCACAGGGTCTGATTAACCAGGGGCAGGTGAGGGGGGAGACAGTGGGTCAGGATCCCTGCTCGGATCCCTGCTCAGGATCCGCACTCAAATTCCCTCTCAGTATCCCTGCTCAGGATCCCTGCTCAGATTCCCCTCAAGATCCCTGCCCAGATTCTTTGTTCAGATCCCTGCTCAGATTCCCTGTTCAGGTTCCCTGTCAGGATCCCTGCTCAGGATCCCTGTTCAGGTTCCCTGTCAGGATCCCTGCTCAGGATCCCTGTTCAGGATCCCTCCTCAGATTCCCTCCTTGGATTCCCTGTTCAGGATTCCTGCTCAGATTCCTGTTCAGATTCCGTCTCAGGTTCCCTTCTCAGATTCCCTGCTCAGATCCCTGCTCAGGATCCCTGCTCAGATTCTCTGCTCAGATCCCTGCTCAGATTCCCCTTTCAGAATCCCTGCTTATATTCCCTGTTAAGATTCCCTGTTAGGATCCCTCCTCAGATTCCCTGCTCAGATTCCCTGCTCAGATCCCTGCTCAAATACCTGTTCAGGATCCCTGCTCAAATCCCTGTTCAGGATCCCTGTTCAGATCTCTGATCAGGATCCCTGCTCAGTATCCCTGCTCTGATTCCCTGCTCAGCTTTCCTGTTCAGGATCCTTGCTCAGATTCCCAGCTCAGATCCCTGCCAGGATCCTACCCCAGCCCCACAGAGCCCATGGCAGGCTCCTCTCTCTCTCCCCAGCTCCAGAGAGGTGCAATTATTTTCCCAGGGCTGCTGAGCATCTCCACCGAGCCGAGCCGGCTTCTCTGGGGAAGATCAAAGCCAACCTCTGATCAGGAGAGCTGAGCGAGATCCCTGCGCGGGGAGGGAGAACAGGGAGGAGAGGAAAAACATCAAGAACCGGGGGATGGCTGGCAGCATGGGGAAGTTTTCCATTAGTGGGGCTGGGTAAACCCTAAACAAACCCTGCGGAGTTGATGGCTCACCTGCAGTGCCTTGGTCTGGGTGTGGCTGGGCTGTGGCACAGGTGGGGCTGGCTGCTCCTTGTCCTGCAGCACCCACAGCCCACCTGAGCTGGGGACACGGGGCAACCGAGCCTTCCAGGGCTTCTTTTGGAAATGCAAAGGACCAGGAGGACCCAGATCATCTTTTATAGATGCTGCTGCCTCTGGCAGAAAAGCCGAAGCAAATTCCAGCACTTCACTCCTTTGATTTCAGCACTTTCAAGGCGGGAGGAGGGAAAGCCCCCACAGAGCAGACCCCAGCCCTGGGGTCCTGTGGGTGCTCCAGGATGTCCCAGCACCCCTGGGTGCCCTCCTGCCACCCCTCAGCAGCAGAAATCTCAGAAATCTCATCAGCAGCACTGATCTGGGTGCGGGGAAGGGAGGGGAGAAGGTGCAGGACTGGTTCCCTCTGCCTTCAAACATAGTTGTGCTCTATATTCAAATGGAAGTTTAATGAGCCTTTCCCTATTTCCAGCAACTTTATCACATCATTAAAGCACAGAATGAATAATACATCTAGAGGGGGGCTCTGCTGAACTCCAGACCTGCTGCAGCTTCAAACGGAGCCAGAGGAGAGGCAGCTGGAGACAGGGCTGAGCCGGGAGAGACCGCAGAGATCCTGGATGGGATGTGCCAAAGCACCAGGGGTACCTGATCTCCTTCCCAAAGCACACCAGGGGTACCTGATCTCCTTCCCAAACCACACCTGGGTACCTGATCTCCTTCCCCAAAGCACACTAGGGGTACCTGATCTCCTTCCCAAAGCACACCAGGGGTACCTGATCTCCTTCCCAAACCACACCTGGGTACCTGATCTCCTTCCCCAAAGCACACTAGGGGTACCTGATCTCCTTCCCAAAGCACACCAGGGGTACCTGATCTCCTTCCCAAAGCACACCAGGGGTCCCTGAGCTCCTTCCCAAACCACACCTGGGTACCTGATCTCCTTCCCCAAAGCACACTAGGGGTACCTGATCTCCTTCCCAAACCACACCAGGGGTACCTGAACTCCTTCCCAAGCCACACCTGGGGTACCTGAGCTCCTTCTCAGAGCACACCAGGGATACCTGAGATCATTCCAAAACCACACCAGGGGTACCTGAGCTCCTTCCCAAGCCACACCTGGGGTACCTGAGCTCCTTCTCAGAGCACACCAGGGGTACCTGAGTTCCTTCCCAGAGCACCAAACTCCTGCCATGGTACCTCAGCCATAGGCATGACCTGCCTGTACCCAAACCATCCCTCCTCCTTCCCTCTCTGGCCTGAAGAAATTAAGGAATAATGGTTTAAAAGTGTTCAAACATGACTTTTAATTATTGCTTCCAGCAAACTGCCCTGGGGGGGTAAGGAGCAGATCCCAGACCAAGCTCCGTGTGTGGGCCTATCCCCACATCTCCATCTCTTCCCATCCTCAAAAATGGGGCAAAATGGGTAAAAAGGGCTGATCCAGGTCACACCTGACCTCACTTAGCACTGGGTGAGGTCTTGGCCAGATGATCCCCTTGCCAAAGTGGAATGTTCATTACATCCCCATGGATGGAGGGGCAGGGGGAGCTTTGCTTCTCCTGGAGGCAGGATCAGCACCCAGGGGTGTCCTGCACCCCAAGGTGGCCTCAACGCCCCAAGGAAGGAAAAAAAAATCTCAATTATTAAACTGAAAGCTCATTTAAAACAGGAGAAGAAGTCAAAAAATAAAAACCCAAGAGGCCAAAACAAACCATCTTCAGCTCAGGATGCGAAGTATATTCTCCCCAGGGGAAAACTAAGCAATTAATGCTGGAAAATTCAAAGATTTTATGGTTTAGGGCTTTTTTATAAGTTGCCCTCATCAAAACTAGTCCTTATGCATTTTTTGGCCCATTGTTTGTGGGCATTGATTTGTTTTTCTCTTATTCTTTCTGACTGTTGTGTTTTGGATGGTGCTTACTGATGTGAAAAAAGCCATCTTGTGTTGCTGATAAGGCTGGAGATAACTGCAGAGGTCAAGGAACAGCTGGGAAAAGAGAAAAGAGGAGGGGAAAAAGTTTCAGCATCTCCAGCTCCATCCTCACTCCCCCCCAAACCTGCAGGAAAATCACATCCAGTGGTCCAGAATGGTAAATGAGATGGATTTTCCCCAGGGCCAGCCCGGAGGAAGAAAGGAAGGAAACAATTTAACTGTATTTCCTCGTTATCTGATCTCAGTCGCTTTAATTTGTGCTCTCTTTGAAAAGCTTCTCCTTTTTTCCTTTCCTCATGTGCTCATCTCCTCCTGCTGGGAGTGTTGAGCTGAGTAATGGATGACATTGCAGGAAAATGGGAGGGCTCTGCCTGGCCCCAGAACCTCTCCCAAGGTCGCACGTGAGAGAGGCAGGCGCTGCTCTCAAGGTGAGGCAGAAAGGAGGAGAAAAACCCTTCTCTTATCAGATCTTAATAAAATGAATTTGCCACTGAATTCCCATCATGAGCCATGAGCAGCCTCATCCTTTTCCATTTCTTCCCCCTTCGAGGATGGCAAAGCTGGTCCTCTACCCAAGGGCAAAGGAAAGTAATTGCTGGGTGAGAGAGATCAGACTTTAAGGAGAAAAAAATCACAGAATAATGGAAAGGTCTGTGTTGAAACGGAGTTTAAAGCTCATCCCCTGCTGTGGGCAGGGACACCTTCCTCTATCCCAGGTAGCTCCAAACCCTGTCCAGCCTGGCCTTGGGCACTGCCAGGGATCCAGGGGCAGCCAGAGCTGCTCTGGGCACCCTGTGCCAGGGCCTGCCCACCCTCACAGGGAACAATTCCTTCCTATCCAGTCCAAATCTCTCCTCTTTTAGTTTAAAACCCTTCCTGTTGCCCTTTTCAGTGGAGAGGTTGAGGGGAATTGTGTGGGAGCCCCAGGAATGCAGAGGGCACATGTGCTGAAAACAGAAGCAGTGACTCTGGAGACATGGAGGAGGGCTCCTTGCTTGGTTTGAGGGTTATTTTTTTTCATAGCATTTCAAAGAAGCAATTTGATAAAATGGCTATTAATTATGCCTGTCTTTGTTTGAGCAATTAAGGGGCCGTTTCACTTCTGGGAGAGCCCAAACGGAGCCTAAATGAGGTCAAAGCAAAGCAAAGCCACCTCAAGCTTAATTACAAAAGCAGTTTGATGCTCTGACTTTGGCCTCTGGAGCTGGATTTGGTTCCAAGACCAAGGGAGAGGCCTCTGCCTCCCAGAGCACGTGGGGCAGCAGGGATGAGGATGCTCACAGCCCTTTCAGGGGCAGGAACAACGGGATGGCAGCAGCTGCCCAGGAGGGATCTCAGCCTGATGCCAGGACGGGGACAACCTTACGGTGCCAATGCAGAGCGAAACGGAGCCCTGCAGCTCTAATTAAAAGGGCTGCTGTAGCTAATGATCTGCCCAGCGCTAATTAACTTCCAGACGTGGCGGCTCCACTCGCTTTGTGCTCTGCTGCTGGGTTTCTGTTGTTCTCCAGGCTCCTCCTCAGGTTGGCATTTTCTCTGAGCCATGCTCAGGAAGATCTCCAAAGCACAGATAACTAAATCTTTGCAAAGCTCTGAGGCCTCTCCTCCTCCTTCTCCGCTCCGCTTTTATTTTATTTCATTTTTTCTTCTCTAATTTGCCCAATTCTGCTTCCAGAAATTGGTGACTTATAATAGAAGTGTCTTCTCAGCTGTATTTATAGCGTGGCGCCAGCGTGAGGCTCCCAGAAGGTTCAGGTAGCTGGGAAATTCCAATTTAGCTCAGGGAGGCTGTGAGGATGCAGCCATGTCCTTTGGGAGAGGATTTTCCCCACTTTCCCCCCAATATGAACCCCCACATGCTGCTTTGGTGGGTGATTTGGATGTGGGATGGAATTCGGGCTTTGGGTTGAAAGTCAGGTTCCTCATTGGAGTCAGGTAGGGAAACCATCAGCTTTAAGTGATTTGGACGTGGGGTGGATTTGGGCTTTGCACCCTGGCTTTGTTCTGAAAAGCCAGGTTGGAGTCAGGTGGGGAAACCATCAGCTTCAAGAGATTTGGATGTGGAAGGGGATTTTGGGTTTGCACCCTGGCTTTGGGTTGAAAGTCAGGTTCCACATTGGAGTTGGGTGGGGAAACCATCAACTTTAAGAGATTTGGATGTGGGAGTGGGATGGCATTTGGGGTTTGCACCCTGGCTTTGGGTTGAAAATCAGGTTCCATATTGGAGTCAGGTGGGGAAACCATCAGCTTCAAGAGATTTGGATGTGGAATGGGGTTTGGGGTTTGCACCCTGGCTTTAGGTTGAAAATCAGGTTCCATATTGGAGTCAGGTGGGGAAATCATCAGCTTTAAGTGCCAGATTTGGGGTTATTTTTAATGTGATTGATGTCATGGGTGAGGGGCTTTTGCACAAGGAAAAAATTGGTTTCCCAACCCAAAAACCTGACCTATGAGGTCCTTCCCTGCACCATCCCCATCACCCAGCCTCCTGAGAGAAAGGCAGTGCTGAGAAGTGTGATTGGCAGCCAGCCTTTGCCATCTGCTCCGGCCCCTCATTAGGGATTCACAACAAACACAGGCGACAATTACATCCACACAAACACCTCGTGTTTCATCTGCTGTGGGAACACAGGCATATGCTCCCTGCCCAATAAATCCCACCTTGGAGCTGGGTCTGCTCCCAGAGAAGATACAGGGAAGAGGGATGAGGTGTTCTCCTCTCCTACACTTGAGAGCCAGAGGGAAGGTGTGGGAGAGGAATCCTGCTCTGCCACAGGGGAAGGGAACTAAAGGGAAGATGCTTGGAGGTGCTTTGGGCTTCACAAGGGGTTGAACGCTTTGGTTGAGTAATTCCCAAAAATCACAGACTGGGCTGGATGAGCCAAAACTGGCACAGAGGTTCAGAGGAGACAAAACTGGCACAGAGGTTCAGAGGAGCATTCCAAGGTTGGCACAAGGTCTTTGCATCTCCCCCATTGAAGAAGCCCCTCTGTGCAAGCCCTGCTGGCTGCATGAGTGACTGATGTGATGAAAGATGCTCTCAGGAGCTGGGGCTGAATTGCTGCTTGGGAAGAAGTGGCTCAGAGAGGGGACAGACACAATAATAGCCCCTGACTCCTCAGCTGCTCCTCAGGCAGACAATGCTGGCGCCAAGGCTCCACTGCTCCGCTGTGGAACGTGCTCAAGGGACAGAACATCAGCCCTGTCCCTTCAAACCCCTCAAAATCCAGCAAAAAGCTGCCATGGACGAGGCAAAAATCATCCTTGGAAAGGCATCTATTGAATCTCCAACCTCCAGCCTTTGGAAAAAGCCACTTCCCATTGTCTCATGATGTTCAGTAAATTCTTAAGACGTGGAGAAATCCACTTTTTTCTCCATATTTTCCCTTCCAGACCTACTCCTGCTCTCAGTAAAATTGAAGCTCTCCCTACCTCCTCCTTCCCCCTCCCTCTGATATTCAGGAAGGGGAGACACCCCCCCAGCACAGGCAGCAGCATGTCCATAAATATCCTCTTCTCTTTCCCCAGATTTCCATTTCATCGCTCCCACGGCTTTGTTGTAGCAATAAATTGGGAGTGCAACATCTGCACATCAGCTGTTTCCAAGTTTTTGATAAAGCAGGCATCTGACACCTTTTTATTTCAGTTCCCTCCTTCCCCCAAAAACGGATGTGCCACGAGGTTGCCAGGCCAGGGGGAAGCGATGGAAGGCTCTGAGCTGTTAATTTTCATTTAAAAGTTTAAATCATCCCATCCCTGGAAGATGTTCCTGGGGTGAATCCAAAGCAAAGGCTTTGCTGGGGGTTCTGTTTAGTCAGCAGCTCAATGGAAGGAGAAACATCTGCTCCAGCCAGGCTGGAAAGATGCTGGGTATCCCAAGCCAACAGATAAAATCGCTGGCATTTCAGGAAGAGATTTCCTTCTTTCCTGAAGATGAAAGTATGGAAAAATGAATTTAGTTGGTCATGCCCAATCTCAATATCTACAGAAATGGGAAGAAGCTGAGTTTTAAACTAATGAAGGCACAAAGCTTAAGGATCAAAATAAAAGGGAAGCCTTGAAAAAAGCTCCTTGGGTTGGGAGACGTTAACAGGGAGCTGGAGTTGAGGAAGTAAGGGAAGCATTGGGATGAAGTGAGGGAATCATTGGGATGAAGTAAGGGAAGCATTGGGATGAGGTAAGGGAAGCATTGGGATGAGGTAAAGGAAGCATTGGGATGAAGTAAGGGAAGCATTGGGATGAGGTAAGGGAAGCATTGGGATGAAGTGAGGGAAGCATTGGGATGAAGTGAGGGAAGCATTGGGATGAGGTAAGGGAAGCATTGGGATGAAGTGAGGGAAGCATTGGGATGAAGTAAGGGAAGCATTGGGATGAGGTAAGGGAAGCATTGGGATGAGGTAAAGGAAGCATTGGGATGAGGTAAAGGAAGCATTGGGATGAAGTAAGGGAAGCATTGGGATGAAGTGAGGGAAGCATTGGGATGAGGTAAGGGAAGCATTGGGATGAAGTGAGGGAAGCATTGGGATCCTCCCAGCTCTGGGGGTTTGCAGTTCCAGGCTGGGAAGAGTTTCCATGGAAGATAAGGAAGATTCCTTCATCCAATGCCCCCCATTGCCTCAGCCCCAGACCAGGTCCCGCCAAGGGAAGCACATTCACCATCTGCAAGGGATATTTGGGAACATTTGGAGACGCCAGCAGGTGGGAGGAGGGTGCACTTTATGCTGAGGGGATGGAGATTCCATCCAGGGGTACCCAGAGGGGGAGGTTGGGAATTGCATTCCCATTTTTACCCCCTGGAGATCCAGAGATGCTGATGGAAAACAAGGGGATGAAGCATTGCCCCCCCAGGGCACAAGGCTTGGCTGCAGGGCAGGTGCAGGGAGGATTTTGATTTCATTCCCAGCCCTTCCAGCGCTTGCCAGGGTAGGGAAAAGTCACTTTTTTGTAAATTACACCACTCCTCATGTGCCAGTGACCAGAAAATGAGTAGGGGAAGAGATGGACTTGGCTGGTTGGGCAATAAGAGGGTGGGAAGCAACAGGAGCACTGTGGATGCTGCTCCCCAGATTCCCCAATTAATGAATTAACCAAAATGCTGCAATCAGGTGACCCCAGGGAGCTTTCCCCACACACATTTTCCCCTGGGGGTTTCATCCTCCTTCTGTGCCAGTGATTGAAACTTTGGATCATAACTCAAAACTGGAGGGTCTCACCGAAAATCCCCCAGGGCCACACAGGGAGGAGGAAAATTCACTTTTCAGCAACAACTTGTTAAAACAACTTGTTCGATTTTTTTTATCTTTACACTAACCCAGTGAAAAAAAGCCAAGTATTTTTTCATTCATAAAATGAATGAAAAATGAATTTTTTTCATTCATAAAATGAAAATAATTTTCTATTAAATTTTCCTTATGAATAATCAGTTTGGGTTTGTTGTTTTTTTTTTTGTTTTTTTTTTTTAATCCTTGTTTTTCCACTGTTAAATGAAATCCTCTGCTGGAAAAGGTTTTGGATGTGAAATGTGGGCACGAACACCATAATTTTTCCCTACAGAAGTGGAAACTGAGGCAAGGGGATGTTTTTCCACCAACCTTTGCTGAGGGTGAGAAGCCTGTGCTGCACCAAGAGCCAACAGAGTGAGAAGCACACGATGCTCACAAGGTTTCAAAGTAATCCAAAATTCTCCTTTTTTGGGATATAATATCTGTGGGACAGCAAGGGGAGCCATGGATATATGGATTAAACACTGGAAAATATTGTGCCCAACCAACTGCTGATCCTTAAGGATCAGTGGGAAAATAGGGGCAGGACTCCCAACCCCTTCCCACCCTCTTTTCTTCTCCTTTTACTTCCCTCAGCCCTCAGCAAACACCACTGTTAAACCTTGCCCAAGGAAAGGGCTGAAGAAAGAAAAACAAAGTCACTGCACTCTGAGACAGATCAGGGAAAGAGAGGAGATAAATCCTGAGAGTGCAGCTGGCACGGGGAGGAGAAGACAAATACTGGAATAAATATGAAAAGAAGACAAGTTTGGGCTACAGGGAGCGTGTGAGCCAGAGAGAGAGAGAGGAAATGGCACTAAAATAGACGAGCTTTCCTGGAGACAAAGGTAAAATTGGGAAAAATGAGATCTAAACCGAAGGGGGATAAATCATGAGGGCAGCAATGTCTGAAAATTATTGGGAATGAAACCTTCCCAGCAAGTGAGACATCCCCTGCAAGATGTATCTGCTGTGAGAGCAAACACAGCTCTGGTGGCAAAGCCAAACCTGGAGGGGAATGGACAAATTGTTTTTCCTGAGGGATTTCTGCAGCCTCGTTCCCAGGTTTGGGCTT
This sequence comes from Melozone crissalis, assembly GCF_028551555.1. NCBI lineage: Eukaryota > Metazoa > Chordata > Aves > Passeriformes > Passerellidae > Melozone > Melozone crissalis. The sequence continues at coordinate 3,117,850 of NW_026535896.1, read as the reverse complement.
CAGGAAGCTCCTCCTGAGGAGCTTTAGCAGCACTTCCCCCAAAATGAAAAATCTGTGAGGAAAACAATAAAGGGAACAGGTGTTTTTGCAGAGGGAGACGTGTTCCCAAAACATCAGAAACTCTTAAAAAATAAAGGGAAAAAAAAGTGGGAAAAGTGTTCTGAGGCTGCAGCTCCCTCCTCTAGAGAAGGGTTCAATCATGAGACCATAAAATATTATTATTTATATTAAATATTATAGCATATGTATGTCAGTGATTATCTAGGTTGGAAAAGCCCCTTAAGATCAAGTCCAACCATTCCCCCAGCACTGCCAAGGCTGTGACACTAAACCATGTCCCTAAATGCCACATCCACACAGTTTTCAAATCCCAGGTTGGGAGATGGATCCAACCCTTTTTTCTCAAGGCTTTTAGCAGAAATACTGCATTCTACAGCTTCCTCTCCCCCACTCCCCCCCAAAAAAAACCCAAAAACCCGGTTGCTAAACATCCCCCAAAGCCATGAAATCCCCCACAGACACCAGGACTGTGAGGAGGAGCTCTCCAGCCTCTGACTTCTGAAGACCAGCAGGTTTTTCTCCCCTCAGGCTCCTCTCCTGCTCTGTCTGGATGACACCTCACGGATAAATAACAGCAGTGATCCTAAATCGAGATCACAACATGCTTTACACTTCTGCCTTGCACTTGGAGCAGGGAAAGCTCTCTCCAGGCTGCACAAAAACAGCATGGGAATTTTTTTTTCCCCCCTTCGTGCCAGGCAAAGCTGTGACATAAAGCCTACGGCTTGTTACAGGCTGGGTTGTATTTTTTTTTTTTCCACATCTCCCCCACTTTGCTTTGGCACAGCAAAGGAGTTTTCAGCTGGGAAGAGCATGTGGCATGCCAGACACGCCCCCAAATTTCCACCGGGAAAGCAGAAATCTGTGCACCAACACAAGGAAGCTTGGCAGCCCTCTTTTATTAGGGGGGAGAACTATTAAAAATCTGTGGTTTCCACAGAGAAAATGCTCTTTTCCCACAAAAACAACAACTTGCTGCTTGCTGATAAACCTATTGCAACATCTTGACTCATTTGGCAGCAGTTTGTGGCCAGCATGAGGCTCTTGGTGTGGTTTTTGGTGGAATTATGGAAATCCATGGGGTTTTGAAAGCGGATCTTTTGAAGCAGATCTAGAAGGGGGCAGCAGGATTCCATTAGGGAGGGGTTGTTGTGCTCAGAGTTGGGGACAAGCTCGTGGTTTGTCCCCTCACTAGGCATCTCAACACTGTGGTTTTCCCAATCTCCACAATTTTTCCTGTGGGGTTTGCTCCCAAGCTAGGCACAGAGAGGAAAATACATGAACCAAAAGAAAGAGGAGGCACCAAAGCTGTGTCAAAGCTCAGCTCGAGTCTCCATCCAGCACATGCCACTGAGGTGTCCCTGTGTTTGTGCATCCCACACCTGCTTCCAGCTTTTTATGGCCACGTTACCTCTGTGCTCGCTGCTCTCCCGGCCTTTCCCCGCTCCTCCTCTCTCTGATTTATATAATTTGAAGTCCTGCTTGGGAGCTGATATTATGACACGTCCAGACTTCAAAATAAACCTCCCTCTTGATACCGGGTTATTTTATTGGGTGCATCAAGGCTGAAAACAACCTCATTCATCTTAAGAAATGTATTTTCCCATTTGCTGTATAAATACATACATGTTTCCCTGCATTATTCACCTGGGCACGGCAGATAGATGAGCAGCAACAAAGGCACCACATTTTTATTTCTCATTCTGTAACAGAAAAGGCACCAGGGAGCTGTGTGGAAGGAGCTCGGCGGTGCGGAAAAATCAGCTGGGGCAAAGGGTGGCAAGAAAATTGAACACAGAGGAGATATCCCAAAATAGTCCAGGGATGGGGACAAGGTCTGGTCTTCAGGGTCCTTGTCCAGGTCAGAGAGATGGTCTGGAAACACAGGAATTAGAAGTGAAGAAAAAGCCAAAGAGCAGATGAAAAATAAGACAAGGAGGCCAGAAAAAATCAGCAAAGAAGAAGAGGGAGGGATAACAAGAGAGGGGAAAAAATGAATAATTGAAAGTCTGTAATAAACACGGTGTAGAGACAGAAAAAATGCCCGTGTGAAAATGTAATTACTGCCTGTATCAATAACATCAGCACTGCACCCGCTGCGCTGGGTTAGGACCAAAACAAGCCATAAGTCTTGGGAACACTTGGTTCAGATGTGCCAGAGAAATCATCCGTGTCCAGGTCCAGGCACCTTCATTTCCCCAGACCTCCCTGGGGATTCCAGGAAATAATAAAGAGGAAACTCAGCCTTCCTTCAAACCAGGCTCACACAGGGGTCTGAGCCGTGGGGGGGGGGGGGGGTTAGCAGCAGTTCTGCTGGTCCTGTGGAGACCAGGTTGGTCTGTGCCAACAACCCCAATGGCCAAGAGAGCCAATGGCCAACAGCCCAAACAGTCAACAGGCTCAATGGCCAACAGCCCCAGGGGCCAACAGAGCCAATGGCCAACAGCCTAAAGAGTCAACAGCCTCAATGCCCAACAGCCCTGACGGTCTATTGGCCCTGATGGTCTGTTTTCATGATGACCAACAGCCCTGATGGTCAACAGATGCAATGGCAAACAGCCCCAGTGTCCAACAGCCCCAATGGTCAGTAGCTCCAATGGCCAACAGATCTGATGGTCAACAGACTCAATGGCCAACAGATCCAGTGGCCAATCTTCTCCATGACCAACAGTCCTCATGGCCAACAGAATCAATGATCAACAGCTCCAATGGCCAACAGCACTGATGGCCAATAGATCCAATGGCCAATAGACCCAATGGCCAAGAGACCCAATGGCCAAGAGATCCAAGGGCGAAGAGAACCAATGGCCATGAGTCTCCCATCACCCCAGTGGTCAACACTGACCAACAGCCAACAGTCCCCAAGGCCAACAACCCCAATGGCCAACAGCTCCAATAGCTAAAAGCAACAATGACCAGCAGAGCAGTGAGCAGCAAGTCAGGGTTTGCCAAGTCAGCCTGGGGATGCTCTCAGCCAGAACTCCTGGGTTTCTAGTCCTGCCTTGCCCTCATGAAGCAGAGAGTGCAGGAAAAGAGTTAAACCCCCTCTTCACTTCCTTTGGAGCCCGGGATGACTCGGAGCCTACAGCTGCTATTTTTATATCACTGCTGGGGATACGCTGTGGATTTCTCTTAATTGGACATCACTGCTGACTGTAATGAGTCCAAAATAAGACTCTCTTTCTCTTCATTAACTTCCTGCATGAATTTGGAGGTTGATTTCTTTGCACCAACAATTTTCACTCCCCAGCGGCTGCACTGCTACAATGGGATACCGGATTCTCAAACTCATCCCAAGTAATGGGATATAAAATCAAATTATTTATCCAGAGAAACTGTGACCTGCACTGCCTCAGCCCTGTGCAGCCTGAGGACCTCCCTGACCCTGCAAATTCATCACCTTCTGGGAAACTCAACCCATCACAGAGGTGTCCTGGGCTAGTCCTGCTTTATCCCCACCCAGACCAGGCTCAGCTGGGAACAAACCAGAGCAGGAGGTGTCTGTGCTGCTCTGCCCTCTCCTCACACACCACAGCCTGTGCCAGTGCTGCTCCTTCCCCACACCCCCGCCCCTCCTGTGCCCAGGAGTGCCAGCAAACCCACCCGAGATGCAGATTTAATGTTATCAGGAGATGCAGGGCATGTTTAGCAGGAACTTGAAGGATCATAGCAAGAGGCCTGGATGTAATCCAGGCTGCAGCAGATAAGGAACTGAAAAGCCGCTTCTGCTTCTGCCTCTTTTCCTTTTTCTTTTTTTTTCTTTTTTCTTTTCTTTCCTTTTTTTTTCTTCAGTGGTTCAAGATTGCAAAGAGGCTGAGAGAGAAGAAAGGGAGACACGGGGCCCGAGCGATAAGGGGTGATGGACGTGACGCCATCTCCTGCCCGAGAGTAGCAGAGATTGCAGAGCATTGAGAAATCAAACTGACAAGTGGGAACACAGGCTCAGCATAAGAAACCGTGCCTTGTTCCCAGCTCCTGCAGGCCTGGAGAGCTTTTCCCTTCTCCTGACGATGGATTAAGTGGATGTTGGTGATAGATAATTTTGAACTCCTGCTGCAATGTATTCTGGCTTGTCATATCCTGGGGGAGGCCTGGAGCCACAGACAGCACCCGGCGTGAGGCTCAGAGCATCAAACTCCTCAAACCTGGCACAGGGACTGGGAAAAGCCAAACCTTGCACGGCTGGTGACACCAGGGAGCCTTTCTATACCTGGCCAGCCTCAGCTGTGATTCCCCAGGCCAGGATTTCAGCTGGTTTGGCTGCAAAGACTTTGACCTTGGCTAAAAAGTGGCTCAAATTCAGTAGATTCCCCAAGAAACCAAGAGATGGGAATTTTGTCACCCTAGGAGCAGCAATTTCTAGCACATTTGGGAAGAGAAGTAACCCTGAACTCCAAGTTGCTCAGCCATGGGTAGCACTGGAGGTTGCAAGACAAAAAGTGCTCCCTCCCTGCTGCACCCATCTTGGTTCACGCTGCCTGAGTTTCCCTCCCACCTCAAGGAAAAAATCATTCCTGTATCCTGCAGGAATGGTGCAGCAAAAACTGAATTTCAGGAGCAGAAAAGGGAGGTAAATCCCAATATCAGCACACAAAAACAAAGAAAAGAAACCTTCCAGCATGAGGCAGGTGTAATTCTGCCCTGGGGGAAAAACATCCTAATGACAAAAAATACAGAAATGCAATCCTCCTTCCTAATTATTTTGCAGTCCCATGTGTGCAGCACCAACTCAGATCCAATCCTTGCTCCCAAGATATTTTTTATAAGCCTTTCCTCCCTCCCCCTTTACCCCATCATTCCCTCCCCACGGGCTGAGCTCTGTCCTGCTGCTGCAGGAGCTGCTCCCAGGGCAGGGGATGCTCCATGTGCACATCAGAGCTGGAGCTCCTTTGAAATTCCCCAGGGCAAAGGAGTGGGGCTGGAACAAGATGCCCCAGCTGAGCCCCTTCCACTTAAAATTGGCCAAGAAATCCGGCAGCTTTGATGAAAAATGCCTTCCCTTGCCTTTGATGCTCCTGTGCAAACAGTGTGAGGAACCAGGCTGATAGCGCGGCTCTCACCCGAGGTGGAGGCAAGGAAAAACATGCCCAGATGGATATTCTGTCCTCTGCTGAACTGGGAGTGAGGAGAGGGAACGTGGAAGTTTTAATTTATAGGTTCTGAGGCAGCAATGCTGGGAAGTGTCTATAACCCAAGTGAGAAATAGAGATTGAAACGTGAGAGCCCCATCAGTGTAAGTAGCAATTGCTCATCCAGGCACAAACTTAATATTCCTGGGCCAGAAAACCAGGATTGAGGAGAAAATAAAAACATCTAGAGAGTGATCCCTACACATATCCATAAATGCATAATTTATATCAAACCCTTGAGGTTTCAGAGCACCAACGTGTTTTGGGGGTTTTGTGCTGAGCATGAGCTTTGGGTTTAGCTGTTTTCTGCCCATTTTCATTCAATAATAGAACACTTCTGATTGGAAGGTACCTTAAATCTCATTTTGTTCTGCCCTCCAGCTGCGGGCAGGGACACCTTCCACTACACCAGTCCAAGCTGGCTGGGAACACTTTTCTCCACTTGAAAAAAAAAAAGTGGAGAAAAGTCTTCACAGAAAAATGAGAAAAATCCATCAGGATCAAGTTGAAACATCTCAGAATTTTGGTTCATCATGAGATCTCCATATGGGATGCAGAATCATCCCATCCCTGCCTGTGCCACCCAGTCAGACACAGCTCTGCCTGTGATAGTGATCTCCAATAAACCCTTGAGCACTGGGAGAGATCCAGAAAGCCGAAAGAAAACGAGTGTTGTGCCAATATGTGGGAAGGATAAACAAGATGACCTGTGTAATTACAGCCCTGTCAGCCTGACATTGATTTTGGGTGAAATAATGGGATGTCGGCTACGGGACTTGTTTAATAAGGAATTAAAGGGAATAACATAAAAGATGACAATCAACAAGGATTTATGGAAAATAAATCTTGCCCAGCTAAGTTGATATCTTTTTTTGATGAGGTTATAAATTTGGGCTGATAAAGGTGACGTTGTCAGCACAAGGAACTCGAGCTCCAGCAAGGTTGGGTCCTGGTGTCATCTTGATTAAGAAACTGGGAGGGCAGGAAATCACCGTGGCAGAAATTAGATGGATTAAAAACTGCCTGCTTGACAACTTCCAAAAGGCACCTCTTGGAGTGGGAATCGCAGAGCCCTGTGCTCCTGCTGCGTGCCAGGGCTGCTGGCTCCAGCTGACATTTCTATCAATGACCTGGAAGAAAACATCCCATCACCCCTGATAGAGTCTGCAGCTGACACCAAGAGCAGGGCAGGGGAGGAAAGGCCATCGATTCCAGAGGTGTCTTAATAAAGGGATTGAGCAGCTCTGGAGAAGGGAGAGCCTTCCCTTGGCAGCAGGGATGGAAGAGGGGCTGGTGGGCAGCTGGGTGAGGATGGGAGGATGAGAACAGAATAGAATCATGGAATCCCAGAATGGTTTGGCTTGGAAGGGACCTGAGTGATCATCCTAATCCACCTTCCCACAGGGAGGAATTGCTTCCCAATCTCCCATCCATCCCTGCCCTCTGGCAGTGGGAGCCATTCCCTGTGTCCTGTCCCTCCATCCCTTGTCCCCAGTTCCTCTCCAGCTCTCCTGGAGCCCCTTTAAACCCTGCAAGGGGCTCTGAGGTGTCCCTGGAGCCTTCTCTTGTCCACATGAACAGCCCCCATTCTCCCAGCCTGGCTCCAGAGCAGAGGGGCTCCAGCCCTGGAGCAGCTCCGTGCTTTTCAGACAGAAAACCCTGTTTTCAGAGAGGAAACCCTCTTTTCAGACAAAAAACCCTTTTTTCAATATTTTTTATATGAAAAGGTAGAAACTGCAGGGTATTTTGGAGCAGAGCTGCTCTTGTTCTCCCCACAAAAGCCATACAACACCCTGCTGCACTTCCACTCTGCCCCTCTCCCTCAACTTCAGCTCATTCCTCACGCACTTTGCAGGATTTCAAGGAATTGCAGCTCTTAGATGCTATTGCAAATCCCACGAGACACCTGGCTGAACCTTTAGGCTTCCAACTATATTAAAAACGTGTCCTGAAGTGACTTCCCTGAGCCAAGCACTGCGGGCCTGGCTCTGCACTGGGAGGGCTTCAGGCAGCGTGCATCCAATTCAGGGCTCCCTCCCTGAATCCCTCCCTCTCCAGCTCCTACACTTTTCCCAGGATTGTGTCTTTCCTTGGGGAAAAAAGCCCTCTTGTAAGCCCCAGGTGCCAGAGCTGCTGTGGTTTTGAAGCTGCCTCGTGTGATTTCTCCAAACCCCCAGCACAGCTCACTCCAGGGCTCTGCACAGTGAGCACTTCATTGCTCCCAGAGCGGGGCTGTTCCTGCTCCTGCAATCCAATGCCCGACAATAATGGACAGATTTCAGCCAAAGGAATTGAATTCTGCTCCTGCTCCTCTCAGATCAGAGCCTGTGTCAGCGGGGTGCTCTCACAACAAGAGACTATTACAGCTCATCCAGCACTTGGCAAGTTCTCAGTCTGGGGGACTCCAGCGATTGCTGCTCCACAGCAAACCTGAATGGAGAGCCACAGCTGGGCCTGGCACCTGGAGGAGAAGGTCTGAAAGCCTTTGGTACCAAAAATCCACCCTGGGAAGCTCTGTAGAGGTCTGGGGTCAGTCTGAGTTGGAAACCCCACATCAGGTTTGGTGGTTTGGAATTGTTGAGCTGAGGGAGTCCTGTTCATCCAGCTGATCCCATCCATGAGAAAAGCCAGAGGCACTTGCACCAGAGGTGAATGAAGTTCCCAGGTCCATGGAGCATCATCAGACCCTGCACCAGACCCATATTCAGACAAAAACCTCTCCCCCTTTTTTTTTTTCCTTTTCTTTTTCCTTATTTTTTTCAATGCAGGAAAGCCCTGGGAATAAACTGTCCTTCAAACCACAATCCCACCTGACACCAGCTCACAGCAGCCCTGAAATCCAACCCCACACACCTTTTCCCCTCTAATTATTGTTTGTATTTCCCTGCTGTGGCCAGGCAGAAGGGAGTGGCAGCCAGGAATTTTATTTTCTGTGCTCCTGCCTTACCAAAAAAAGCACATTTTCCCTTGCTCTGCCCTGAGTGAGCATCCAGCTCTGTTTAACTGCAGCAGAAGCTCCCCAGGCCTGGCTGGAGAGGTAACCTGAGGATGCTCAGAGTGTCACTGAGGATGACACATGCCTCTCTCTCAGGATGTGGGATAATGAGCTTCTCTGTGGTCTCCCAAGGCAGGAATGTACTTATGGCACAAGGGGAGATTTATAGAGCTTTTCTTTAAAATCTGTCAGCTAATAATAGCCGTGGCTGGGCTGGGGTGAGCTGGGCTGGCACGCAGGGATAAATCAGGGGTGCTCCCGAGCCCTGCCAGCCTTTCCTCACCTTTGGGCACAAGGAGATCAGAGCCTGAGCAAACCTGCGTGAATGCCATGGGACAGAGAGAGAGGAACGACAAGGGTTTCTCACAGCAGCTTGGGAGAATTTTTAAAAAGTTGTAAAGATGTGAAAACTTGTTAAGTATAAACAATCTGCAAGTAATGTTTTTCTATTTCGTCTTTCTATTCTTCTCAAAGACAGTGTATGAAGAAAGTGCTTTTATTAATTAACCAATCAAATAAAATCTATTGTATCACTCTATAAAACCATGCAGTTGTCTTAAATAAAACCTTTTTTTATTCTTTCTACAATACTGCCTCACACCTATTCCTGTGCCATTCTTGACACAAGAATGACAAACCCGTGAATGAAAGAGAGAGAATAGGAAATATCCCAGCTGGGTGACCAAAACACTCCCTCATATATCCCAGTGCTCCCCTTGTGCTTCCTGCCACAGCATCCAGCCCAAATCCATGGCGTGTTCCTACAGACATGATGTTGCATCCCAGAGCAGGGATAGCCTGGGAAGAAAAGGTTATCCATGTTTGGAATTATTCATTTTCACCCTACCAAGTTGTGGCTTTAAGGCATGATTGGCTTTAAGGCATCTACAGCAGGGTGTGGCTAAAGCTGGTAGGTCAAGAAACACTTATAGTGTGTTGTGATTGTAGTTGACAGCTGATTGGGCTGGTGTGAATTGTCTCTGTATTGTCTCACCCTTCTCATGAGACTGAAAATAAAATAAAAGTTTTTAAAATGCCTCTCAGTTACCCCATCCCTAGGTCAAAAAAATCCATAATCCAACACCAAGTGACCCGCACATCTTATCCTCCACCAGCAAGGGTGTCGGAACCCAGAACATCCCTCTGGCTGTCCAGAATGGCCAAGACCCTGCCAGGGGGCTCAGAGACCCTGGCACACAGCCCAGAACACCTGTGGGTTTGATTATGACCCGTGGAGCAAATTACCAACCTTAGATGAAAATCTGCAAGCCACAACAGTTTAGGTAGAATAATAGTGAAGTTATCACAAGGTGAAAAAGTAGATTTTGGGGTTTTTGGTATGGGGGTTCAGGGGGCAAGATGGAGGGAACTGGGCATGTCCAGCCTTTCTCCTTCTTCTTCTTGGCCTCCATCTTCTGCTGTGATGTTGGCACTCTTAGAGTGGTTTAGAGTAGAAGCTTACTGTCTAACATAGGTGATGGGTATTGAAAAGTAATTGTAAACATTGTACACGTAGTTTTTAGTATAAAGACATAACACCACCCTGGGGGCAGGCAGAGTGCCTGGACTGTCCTGCTGGATGGACCTTGGCTGGACAGGAGAAAGAATTTTATAGACAAGGAACAATAAACAACCTTGAGACTGAGAAATGAAGAGCTCTGACTCCTTCAAGGCTGGGAAAAGAGACTTTTAACATTCTCGGGGTCGTGGTAACCAGCTAGAGACCCCGAGACAAGGGAAGTCAGTGAAATGTTTCCTGTTGTCCCCTGAAATCCCACAGCCTTGAACAGCACCAGTGCCCTAAAGAGAATGTATTTCCAAACAAAATAAATGCACAGTAATTTGGGTTTTTTGTCAGTGGGGGTCTGAATAAAATAGCTAACAGGTTCCAGAGGGATGTGACCTGTTAATTCCACTCATGATATAGGTCTTTAAAATGCCACTGGTGCCTGGAGCACTGATGAGTTTCCAGGTTTGCTGATTTGTGAACCATGGGCCAGGCTCCCAGTGGAGCCCATTAGGTGGCCCAGACAGGCCCTGGATTCAGAGCCACGATGTGCATCCACACCAGGCAGAGCTCAAAGCTTTCCTGAGCAATTCCGGGCCCTTCCCAGCTCCTGCAGCATGGCTGAGCGAGGGGCAAGGTTTGTGAACAGTTCTGCCTTTTTCTCTTTGTGCCACACTGGGGAAGAGAAGGGGCAGACACTGATCTGTTCCCTCTGGTGTTCAGGGACAGGACCTGAAGGAATGGCCCAGAGTTGTGTTTGGGGAGGTTATTTTGGATTTCAAGGAAAAGTTCTCCCCCAGAGGGTGCTGGCACTGCCCAGGCTCCCCAGGAATGGGCACAGCTCCGAGGCTGCCAGAGCTCCAGGGCATCACACCCAGGGACAGGATGGGATAGTTGGGGTGTCTTTGGCAGGGTCAGGAGTTGGACTGAATGATCCTGGTGGGTCTTTTCCAGCTCAGAATATCCCGCAATTCTGTAATTCTGTGATAATTTTAGTCTGGAGCTCAAGGTGTGATGCTTTCCTACAAAGCCAGGCTGGGAGAGCTGGGGGTGCTCACCTGGAGAGGAGAAGGCTCCAGGGAGAGCTCAGAGCCCCTGCCAGGGCCTGAAGGGGCTCCAGGAGAGCTGGAGAGGGACTGGGGACAGGGATGGAGGGACAGCACAAAGGGAATGGCTCCCACTGCCAGAAGGCAGGGCTGGATGGGATATTGGGAATTGGGAATTGTTCCCTGTGAGGGTGGGCAGGCCCTGGCACAGGGTGCCCAGAGCAGCTGGGGCTGCCCCTGGATCCCTGGCAGTGCCCAAGGCCAGGCTGGGCAGGGCTGGGAGCAGCCTGGGACAGTGGAAGGTGTCCCTGCCATGGCAGGGGATTGGAATTGAATGATCTCTAAGGTTCTTTCCAACCCAGACCATTCTGGGATTCTGTGATTTGCAAATGTAAATGCAGATTTGCAAATGAGCCTTTTACCCCAAACTCTTGAGCAGCAAAGCCTCCCCAACAGCCCCAGGCAGGTGCAATGGGTCACACATTCCCTCCTCTTCCATTTCCACTCACTAATTCTATCCCCTGGAAGCAAAGCCCCAGCAAGTGTGGGGAATCTGTTCAGCCACTCAACACCTGGGTAAGGAGAAAGTCTCCTCCTTTCCAACCCAGATCATTCTAACTCTCTTCTTTGCTGCTGGGGAGGGAGAACCTGGGGATGAACGGGTTCTGCATTTTTCCTCAAGTCACCCCCTTGCCATGGGGCATCTCATCCCCTCTTCCTGCCCCCCAAATCTCCTGCAGCCACATCCCAGGGCTCTGCTTTCTACTTCCTGCCCAGGTCAGGCATTTTTGCAAGTCCATCTCAGGAGGTCCCCAATGAAATGTCCTCGTGTCCATCATGTCCACTCATTTCTGCTCCAGGCAGTTTTATCTCTTCCTGCAGGGCCAGCCCGGGCTCGGTGGTGGACTGAGTAATTCAATAGGTTTGCAGATCTGTCTCGAGTCAATTTTAATTCTATTTAAAGGACAGTCGATAGGAGCCTCTCTGGGGGGTTCTGAGCAGGAATTTCATATTGCGCTGAATATGCGGGCAAGGAATTTCAGCTTCAATGAGACAGAAAGGATGCCTTGGGAAGCACTCTAAAACCTTCCTCCTTTTAACTATTTTAGGCTCAGCCTGAGACCCTCAGAGCAGGCTCAGGAAGGGGCCAGGCAGGAGATGGCTCCCAATGTGATTTCTGTGCAATGCTCTGCTCGCCTGGTGCTCAGGCGGCACAAATCATCCCCTGCTTAAACATCAGCAGCCAAAATCCCCCAATGCCAAATTTTCACCACTGTGACCCCATCCCTGGCATTTGGGAGAGGTAACACCCAGCAAAAAGGAGATCCCCCTAAAGAGGAGATCTGAGCAGCACTACATGACCATTCCAACCTGCTCCGCTTCCCTGTTTGCCATAAAACACAGGGCAATGTCCCAGATTAATAAAGAAGGAAAGCTTTCAATGCTGCTGCTCTTCTAAAACATTCCCTTAAGTGCAGGATGAGATGTTCGAGCACTAAGATGCCATTTTTATGCACCTTAATAATAAAAGGGAAAAATGATATCACCGCTGGAAAAAACAGAATGCGTGCAGGGGAATTGGATTGCATCACTTTACCCTCGGATCAATCCCAAGATCACATGGCACAGGCACAGCGGGAGTTCTCAGCACTGCAGGAAAGCTCAGGGAAAGCTTTGCTCAGGCATTTTTTGGGGTGACAAATCCCATGGACCTAGAGAGAAATATTTTCCCACTGGTCAAAGCAGGAAAAAGTTCCAGTCCTGGATATAAAGAATAAGAATAAACTGGAAAACGGTTGTCCAGATGAGGAATGTGGGACAGACCCACCCACCTCACACCAAGGTGATGGCAAGACAGGGGTTAAACCCCTCTGGGTTTTCCAGGGGATGGGGGGGGGCCCTGTTGATGCTTCCAGTGTTTTTATGGCACGTCAAGGGATTGGCTCCCGTTGTGGGGAGCATCCAGCCGGCTGCTCCAAATGAAATTGTCCATTCCCTGCTGGAGATAATTAACGTATATCAAAGAGGAATTTAGCTGGAGTGGCTATTTCAGTCCCACGCCGCGCTCTCCCTCACTTTGGGTTTGTTTTCCAAATTGCACATAAAGTGCAACTGCGGCACATTTACTTTTCTATTATGCCTCCGAAATTAAGTTAGATGGCCCTAATAATAGCATTGCCTTTAAAATAACGTTGTGTTTAAAGAACAAACTCTCCAATGTCGCCGGCGCAGCAGATTTGTCTTGTGCTTAATTTCCACTTGCTGTTGTATTATTAGACATTAACATGATAGTTTTGTTTAATCTCTGGCTCCGTCGCCCATGGCTGACTCCGAACCGATCGCTCGCCCCTGTTGATGAAAGTCCTAATTCATCCTTGTTAGTGCAATTAGGAGGAAATTGGATCACGGTGCCTCTTCCCACAAAAGGTCTGGGAGAGGGCAAGGCTCTCCCCCAAGAGGTGACACGGGCTCTGGGCTGCAGGAGGATTGGGCAGCCCCTGGGAAGGTGATGGGGATAAGTGAATTGGGACTCTGGGAAGGTTTGAGATGGGTTTTGGTGCTTTTTGTTGCTCTTTTCCCAGCATGGAGTGGGTAGGAATCCGTCCCTTACACCCAGCAAAGGTCAGCAGCATTTTGAGGTTGTTTTGAGCACACCTACTCAAAGGCTGGAAGAAATGGGAAAATAACGAGATGATTTTTTTCCAAAATCCAAGTCCGCCAAAGCTCTCAGGAAAGAGGCTCTGATTTCTTTCCAGCATTTTCTCTCCATGGGGAACTCTATCCCAACCATGAACATGGGCACAGAAAGGAGAAGAAACTCTCCAATTGCAGCACCAAAACAAGGTGGGTGTTTGCAGAGTGGTTCCCTGGCCTCTACACCTCCACCTTCCCTCCTTTCAAGCTTTCCTGGGTTCAGATAAAATCCCCACATCCAGCACCACATGGAGACCTTGGGATTGCTTTGGGTGTTGCTTCCCATCCTGCTCAACACAGAACCTGAAGCAAAGCCCACTGAAAAAACTTGTGGAATCATCAAATCTGGGAAAGTTTTGCAAAACATAAACCCATAATCCTTCATGTTCAGGACATCAACTTTATATTCCAGATTTTTCATAGGAAAAGAGGGAATTCAAGGTAACCAAGCAGGAATTCCTGTGGCTCTCGCTCCACCTGGGTGAGTTCCTTCGTGCGTCTCAGAAAGTGAATTAAGCTAAACCAGACAAACGAACTTTTACTGCGTAATGAAATCAATTCCTCCTGGGCACAACCAGCAAAGGCACAAAAGGTTTCATTCCAAAGGAGATTAAATAACTTGGGTTTCTTTCCTCTGAAAAAAAAACAGCAGCCAAAGGAGAGTTTGATGGAAGTTTACAAACCAGGGATGGGGTAGAGAGAGCAAAATTATAATCTTCATTTCTGCAAGATTCCGTTTAAAATGGAATTGACACTGGATAAAATTAGCAAGGGGTAGGTTTAAAGAAAATAGTTATTGAACTGTGGAACTCATTTTCAAAAGATTTTTTGGAAATTCAAATTATAGATGAACCAAAAATGAAAGATTGGGCAAACTCAGGGGAAATTATTCATTCCAGCATTAAATGCACAATTTTTTATTCACAGAAGAAGCTATTATTTTTATTATTAATTATTATTAGTGTTGCTGTTGTTACTATATTATTATTTATTATAACTTGCAGATGCAATCATGGCATGGGGAGTGTTTATTTAGGACTATTTATAGGAGTAATTTATTCAGAATAGTTTTGTATGTACATTAATCAATTTTCCCACCATTGCTTGCAATCACCAATACCAGATCTGGTCTCTCTGTCAAACCTCAGGGGAATTAGGAACCAGCACAACTAGACATGCAGGTCCAAGGATCCCAAAAAATATATATATTTGGATGATTAAGGCAATAAATGCTTGAGGTGTGAACCAGTGATCTGAAATTATTCAGGATTGTTAAGTATTGTGTCATAGTCCAAGCATCCCTCTCCCCAAAAACAGGTATTTCCTGACAACTCTGGGACATTTCCCAGGCTCCACATTGGTTGTGTTGCTCCTTTACAATCTTTTATTCCTAGTTCTTGTACCATGCCCACCATGCTGGCCCTGGGTGCTGGGACACTGACCTGGAGAGCCAAAAAAAGCCATTTCCCACTTGGGAAATTTACAGGATTTAGAGGTGTTCCCACCTGGAGGAGGTACCACTGAACCCAGGCCAGTTCTCAGCACAACAAGCTGGGAAAATCACAGTGACAACAGCAAAAGTAGGCTGGAATTTGTGGAGAGATTCCCCTTCCCTCCACTCCCAGCTCTTCTCAAGGTGTTCTGTAAATCAGAAATTATTCCCATTTCCAGGTGGGCTCATTATCCACACCAGGAACTCCAACAAGAACTCTACAAACCCTCAGCTGCTCTCACCTGTGACATTCACATTCTCTGAAAAAATTCCTTCTCCCAGGATTTTTCTACTGGGAAGCTGAGAGGCCTCAGAGAAAAGGAAAACAATTCTTATCTCATTTGCTTCTCCTGTGTTGTGCTCACGTGGAATGTGTTTGGAGATTGTTTACCCACAGGTGATTGTTCCATTGGATTCTGCTGTGAGTTGTTTTCACTCTTTGGCCAATCAGGGCCAAGCTGTGTCTGGACTCTGGAAAGAGTCACAAGTTTTTATTATTATCTTTTTAGCATTCAGTAAGTATCCTTGCTGTATTCTTTAGTATAGTATAGTATAGTATAGTATTCTTTAATATAATATAGTGTCATAAAGTAATAAATTAGCCTTCTGAGAACATGGAGTCACATGCATCATTCTCTCCCCTTGTGTCACCCTGATTTTACAATACTCACCCACAAATTCTCCCTGTTTTTTACTGGCATTTCTGTCCTCGCCCATGGAGGAACCCACATGTGCTCCCAGCAGCCACCAATGTGTCCTGCTCGCCCCTCAGAGATGGCTGAAGAGGCTGGAGAAGCTGCTGAGGGAGGAGACATCTCCATGGAGCAATCATGATGGCTTGGAGGGCACTTGGATGGCCATCTCCAAGGAATTGTGTGGCAAAATCACCCAGAAATAAAACCCTGCTTGGTTGGGGCAGAGGGGTGAAATTCCCAGCCAGTTCATTCAAGATGCACTGAAAGAGGAGGCTGCTGCATGTCCATGTGTGCTGGACCTCAAAATTATGATTTTCCTCTTCTTCTCCAAGTCTTTTGCAGAGGAAGGGCGGGAGGGGATGCAAAAAGAAGGACAAAGAAAGAGCTGAAATGGGTTTTGAGGGAGCAGAACCCCTGATTGCCCAGCGTGTCACCAACTGGCACGAGGCAGAGGGAGCGGTGTCATCACAAGGGGCTATTGGTCCAGATGCCCCTTTTAGGGTGGTTTTTTTTTCAATTTTCCAGCCAGTTTTCCCTTACAGAGCTCGCAGTGTGCTTGGTGAAGCATTAACTGGATTTGATGGGCTGGGGAAAATAGGCTTGGACAGTGAAGGGTGGAAGGGAAAGCCCCGTGAATAAATGCCCTGTTGTCACAGTCCTATTAACCTCCCCTCAGTCTAATCCTGTCTTTAATTGACTTGATGCTGATTAGAGGCTTGATAGGCCTGTATCAGCATGGGAAGGTGGGGTGGGAAGTGGCAGTGAGGGATGTGAAAAACACAGAGTGAGCTGGAGGAGAGCAAAGGAGAGGAGCAGCAAAATGCATCCCCTGGTGTGCCTGCACGGCTGCTTCCCAGAACAGCAGCACCAGGAAACGGAAATGAAAACTTCCCATAAAGGCTAAAAAAGAAACCTCTACCCCAGCAAACTGCAAGCTGCTGTTGTAATAATTAAGAGGTTTTTAACTGTTTATTTAATACAGACAAAAATCCCATCTGCAGGTAACGGGGAGAGGAGCTCGGTGCCTAATCAGGCAAAGCCTTGGAAGAGCAGCATCCCCCTGTCTGTCTGCAATCAGAGCTGCAGCACAGGCTGCCATTCCTTCAAGTGGCTCTCAGCGAGGGCTCTGTAATTGTGTCGGCGAAAAGTGAGAGTTCCCCCTAGTGCAGAGCAATAAATCAGGGATAATAATAACTCTTTCCAAAATAATCCTCAGGCAGCAACAAAATCCAGCGGAGAAGGTGGTACGGAGTCAAAACGTGGCACCTGGATCCCAGGGTTCACTGGGTTTATAAATACCCCGAGCCCTTCCCTGCCCCTGCTCCTGCCATAATATATTGTTGTTAGTAGCACTCAGTTAAAGCTTTCAGATTTTTGTAAATCTAATTATTCCCTGGCTCTTTCTCATGCTGTGATGCTTTTCCCATCACCCTGAGTGTTGGGCCTGGCGTGGCTGGTGCTGAGCTCCCCAAGTTCATTGTGTGAGGGGGTTGGAACACTCCAGGGCTGCCCTGGGGGCTGGGAGCTGCTTTGGCAGCAGAGCAGAGGCTCAGTTCAGCCACTCCAACAGGTCCTGGAGCTGCAGCAGCTGCTCCAGCAAGGCTGAGCTAAGAGCCAGACTGTCACAGACATGTTTTATGAAAAATCCTTTCCTTAGGAATTTTCCTCCTGAGAAGCTGGGAGGCCTCAGGAACAACATGTAAGCAATGGTTATCTGCTGCTGTGGAATGCAACAGGTGCATCTGTGATTGGTCCATGTTGGCTGTTTCTAATTAATGGCCAATCACAGTCAGCTGTCTTGGACAGAGAGCTGAGGCACAAGCCTTTGTTATCATTCCTTCCTATTCTATTCTTAGCTAACCTTCTGATGAAACCTTTTCTTCTATTCTTTTAGTATGGTTTTAATGTAATATATATCATAAAATAATAAATCAGCCTTCTGAAACATGGAGTCAGGTCCTCATCTCTTCCCTCAACCTGAGACCCCTGTGAACACAGCCACACCAAACTCCCTGGGATATGTCTGAGGATTTGTGCCATCGTGGCAGCCCAGGGGTGACAGGGCTGAGCTGAGGATGCTGTGAGGTCTGAGAGTGCAACCAGAGAGAAAAATCCGTGCTGGGATCATCCCTGAGTGTGCGGAGGGGGAATCCTGCCCCTGTGCCCCGCCCAGGTGAGACCCTACCCAAGGAGCTGAATCCAAATCCAGAGCCACAAACATCAGGAGGAGCTGGAGCTGCTGGAGAGGGTCCAAAGGAGACCTGGTCCAAGACTGGAGCCCCTCTGCTCTGGAGGCAGGCTGGGAGAGCTGGGGGTGCTCACCTGGTGAGGAGAAGGCTCTGGGGAGAGCTCAGAGCCCTTGCAGGGCCTGAAGGGGCTCCAGGAGAGCTGGAGAGGGACTGGGGAAAGGGATGGAGGGACAGGACACAGGGAATGGCTCCCAGTGCCAGAGGGCAGGGATGGATGGGAGATTGGGAATTGGGAATTGTTCCCTGTGAGGGTGGGCAGGCCCTGGCACAGGGTGCCCAGAGCAGCTGTGGCTTTTGGAAATCCTGGATCCCTGGAATTGTTCCAGGCCAGGCTGGATAGAGCTGGGAGCAGCCTGGGAGAGTGGAATATGTCCCTGCCATGGCAGGGGATGAAGCTGGATGAGTTTTAAGATTCCTTCCACCCAAACCATTCCTGGATTTTGTGATCCTACTGTCATCTTCTGGAAGATCCCTCAAACCCAAAGGCCCTGCCCAGACATGGCTCACAAATCCCTTTAGGACAGTGGCCTGTGGCCATGCCAGGGGCTGTGTGACATCCCCACTGCAGCATTTGTGGTTTTATTCCCTTCTTGCCCCTTTACCTCAGCCAGCAGAAAACGCCCAGAGCTGCCATCGATTTATTTTTCCTTATTTACTGCTCCAAGCCCACTGCTTCTGTTCCCAACCAGCAAATGTTGCCCAGCTGACTCCAGTTCCATGGAACTGCTCATGAATCACCCAGCACTGAAACTCCAAAGTTTTGGACTTCTGAGCCAAAAAATTCCAGCCTCCAGATGGTTTGCAAATTGTCCATTTGCTCCAGCATTCCCTGCTGGGTGAGTGTGTTCTCCCAAATCCTCCCATGATTCCTGCTCGGACAATCCTTGGATCACAGAGGGGACACCATGGCATGAAGTGACATCCCTGCCATGTCCCTTCAATCCCCCCTCTCCTTGGAAAGCAATGCCTTTTCCACAGGAGAATGAGAAATGGATGAATAAAGGCAGGGAGAATGAAGTCTGAGGATTCCATTTGGAATATTGCAGCTGTGTAAGGATTGATGGAGGACTTGGGAAAATCTGGGGAGTTTTGAGGTCTTGGGAATCTAAATCAGCCTCTGCAGGAAATAATGGCACTGTAACCCCAACCCTGGTTCCTGGTGTCTCTTTGCCTTGCCCTGACAGCAGGTTTGGCCTTTTCCTTTGCTCTTCCAAAGGTCACCAAACACCAGGTCAGGCTTCCAGGAAGACAAGAATTCAGGCTGGAAAGGATTTCCAAATCAGGACAATGTCCAGGATTGAGATGAGGTTTCCCCTTGGAGAGATGCTGATGTGGGGAATTCTGTTTATATGTTGGGAGAACAAACCTGAGAGCTCAGGAAGGGAAGTTTGAGATCATCAGACCTCAAAAGAAATTTCTCAAGTGTATGTTGTTCCCATAAATTTCTCTCTGTGTGTTCTGGGAAACTAACTAACCCCAAAAATGGCGTTTGGCTTGTTTGCAACTTTCTACCATATTAAATGAACAATTTATGAATTGAATGTTTGGGTTTTCCTTTGATTCATAATTCCTTGTAAACAAAAACTTGGGTCTCTGATGTTTTCTTCCTCTACTCTATTGCTTCTAAAAGAAATGACATAAAAATAAAGGTATAACAGAAAAAATCCCCTCAAAACCTTGAAGGAAACCCATAAGCAACTAAAACTTGATTATTTTTCACAAGACAGTGTTGTAAAAACTCTTTCAGACAGCAGGGTGCTCTTTTTTCCCTCACTCCTAATCCCAATTTCAGCAAAACAATTCCAAGCCCTTCATTTTTAGCTGGCCACGGATTGAAGTTGCTCCCTGGCATTAGAATTCACAGCAAAGCAGCCTTGAAATCAAACATTGCTGCTCTGCTCCAGGATCCCCTTCACCCTCTCTGCATTCCCCATGTTGCCTAAATCAATCCTCTCAGCTCCCAGTAAATAGAATTGCTTCAAAACTCTGAAATAACTCCACACGTTCCTTCTTCTCCTTCAAAAAAAAGGGAGAAAATTCAGAACCAATAAGGAAATGAATAAGGAAGTACAAGCTAATCTGGGCTTTTGTTTGAGCTTGCTGGTTTGTTCCTCACCCAGGTGTTGGGTGGCTGAACAGATTCCCCACATTTGCTGGGGTTTTGCTTCCAGTGGATGGAATTAGTGAGGGGAAATGGAAGAGGAGGGAATGTGTGACCCATTGCATCTGCCTGGTGCCACCTGGGAAGTTTTGCTGCCCAAGAATTTGGGGTAAAATGCCTGTTAGCAAATCCACATTTACATTTGCAAATCTGCATTTGTCTTTGTAAGTCACAGAATCCCAGAAAGGTTTGGGTGGGAAGCACCTTAAAGCTCATTCCATTCCAACCCTCTGCCATGGTCAGGGACAACTCCCACCGTCCCAGGCTGCACCCAGCCCTGCCCAGCCTGGCCTTGGGCACTGCCAGGGATCCAGGGGCAGCCACAGCTGCTCTGGGCACCCTGTGCCAGGGCCTGCCCACCCTCACAGGGAACAATTCCCAATTCCCAATATCCCATCCAGCCCTGCCCTCTGGCAGTGGGAGCCATTCCCTGTGTCCTGTCCCTCCATCCCTTGTCCCCAGTCCCTCTCCAGCTCTCCTGGAGCCCCTTTAGGCCCTGCCAGGGGCTCTGAGCTCTCCCTGGAGCCTTCTCCTCTCCAGGTGAGCACCCCCAGCTCTCCCAGCCTGGCTCCAGCCCTCAGAGCATCTCCATGGCCTCTCTGGACTCTCTCCAGCAGCTCCAGCTCCTCCCTGTGCCGGTGCCCTCAGATCTGGGCTCCTGCATCTCTTTGGGGTGACAATTCCCAACCCAAGCTGCTGCAGGTGCCACTGCAGGGGATGAATCCCCAGGGATTTGAGGTTGCTGTGAGCTCACCCCGGCCTCAGCCTCCTTAGCTTTCACTTTTATTTTTTGGAAGAGGATTTTGGGGTTTTGTGAGAGGCCCCTCTTGGCGAGGGAGGGTTGTGGGAGACAAAGGAGGAGATGATCAAACCCAGCAGCTCCTGGCTCTTTTCTCTCGCGGAGGAGCCCGGCTGGAAACAAAAGCTAAATGCTGGCAAGGGGGAGCGGAGCAGGAGCTCTCTGAAATGCAAATTCCTTCTGGAGAGCAGGCAGCTCAGAGCAGGGATGTGCTGACTCATGTGGGGAGTGGAACTGACCCTTCACCTCATCCTGCCTGCTCTGCCCCTGGCCCTGCCACAGCCCCTGTAGGGCAAGGGGGCAACACGGAGGGGTGAAGGTGTTACAGATATATGTTATTGCCTCAGTTTGGAAAGACAGGTGCCTGCTAAGGAAGGCAGGAGCCTCCCCTGAAATGGAGTATGTAAAGCCTCTCCATGCCTCTGAATTTTCAATTTCACCCCTTGCTATAAATTTTCAATTAAGGGCCTCTCAGGCAAAAATATGGGAGCAGGAAATAACAGTTCTTTAATAGGGAAAGGAAAAAATAAAAGAATAAAATAAACAATGCAGTACACTAGAACAACACTGACAGAGTCAGAACCCAACCTGACACCCTGTGGGTCAGGGTGTTGGCAGCAGTCCCATTGGAATTGTGGCTCAGCCCTCCTGCAGTGTCAGGGCTGGTTCTGCTGGAGCAGGGATCCTGTAGAGAAGGATGTATTCTTCCTCTGAAGATCCAGTGGAAGAGGCAGCTGCTGTTCCTCTGGGGAATCCAGTGGAGAAGCCGAGCTGGTGTTCCAGAATCTCCAGATTATATCCAGGTAGGAATGCTTGGCTCCTCCCTCTGGGCTCACATCTCCCAATGGGATGCTGTAGTTCTTATCAGCAATGCAGGGACATTCAATAGCTGTTATCAGCAGGTGTCCCACCCCCCGAGGGAGGATTGGATGTGGAAGAGATAAGGCAAACTGCCCACTTGACAGAAGACAACTGCCCTACAGGTGGTGATAAAATACATCTTGCCTTGCAATCTGGAACAATTATAATATTGGCTTATTGCAAATAATAAAATGGATGCTATGTGCATAATGTTAAAGTAACTTTGCTATAAAGATATAGTTTGTATTTCTGTTGTTAACTTCTGTGTTAAGCTTACACATAGCCGTGAAATAGCTGCTTGTGTTAAAATGCCTGCTTGGATGGGATAACACCCAAAGAACACAGGATGAGCACACCTGTAAAAACTGCCAACTCTCAGCACCTACTGTCTGGACCAAAGCCCAAACTGAAGGTGATATCAAGAATGGACTAAAACCACAGACAAGGAATGGGCATGATTTAAAAAGACAGACCTGAGGAGGAGCCATGCTAAACAATTCTTAGAACATGTAACTAGTTTGGAGAAAAGTTTAATACACATAACAGGTTATGACTGTGCAACAAGCTGATACAATAGAAATGGTAATAAAGGGTGTTTCCAAACTAGCAGGTGTGCTCTTGGCTGAGTGGCTGTTACATCTTTGCTGTATTGTCTTTGTCTCCTATTGTTGTTCATTAAACTTTTACATTCTATCATGACAGTGAACCTTGTTTTCCAAAAGGGGTGTCTGTGGGTACAGCACCTACAGCCCAGCCAGGATTTTCCCTGCAGAGCCACCAGCTGCTCTCCCAACAGGGCAGGGTCAGCAGAGTCCCCCAGGGTGCAGGATTTAGCCATGGACAGCAGGAATTTAAGCCTTGATACCCCAGGAAGCTCTTCAAATCCCTTTCCTCACCTGCACCTCCTTCATTTTCCCTTCCCATCTCCCGGTTGTGTCCGAGCTCAGCATCCTTCAGCTCATTTTAGGTTGAGACCACACCAGGAATTTCCAGTTGCCAGCAGGTCCTGCAGATTTCCAGGGCTGGGGAGCAGGACTGTGGCTGCTGTTTGTCCAGCAAGCTGAAGGTTGAGGGCAGGGAGGGGGAGCACAGGGAGCCAGGGCTTGTATCCATTTCCATAGGAACTCTCATTTTCTCCACCCTGCAGTCCCAAGCACCAGCATGTGAACCTGGCACCACAGAGCCACTGAGTTCACAGAGGGCGGAACCCAAATCACTGCCTTTTTCTGTCTTTCCTTTTGCTTTTAAATCCCCCTCATTATTTTCAAGAGCAGACTGAAAACTTTACCTGCTTAGACCAAATTTCCACAGGCATTTCCAGCCCCCTGTCCACACTTTGAGGGGGCAGTAGAGTCCTTGTTGAGCTGCAGCACCCTGCCCCAACACATCTGCAAATGCTGAAAACGCTCTCCTTCACTCTGCCTGTGCATGTGAACACAACAGGCTCAAAACAAGGATCTGTTTTCTCCCCCCAGCCTTTGTAATATTGTTTTATCTCTTATATTTATTAATATAAACCAATTAAGACCTGCAGAGTGGCTCCAATCCTATGCAAAAGTATTTTCCTGAATGATGGGGAGAGTTGCCCAAAGCCATGAGCTCTGACATGGGCCCACAGACCCCACTCAGACCTACATGGGGTGAGATACCCCCAGGAGCTCAGTTAATGTCACTGGGTGAGTGATCCCCAAATCCAGATGAAAACCCCAGGATCTGAGCTGCTCCTGGGTGGGATATTCAAAACTCAACCACAGAATGACAGCAGAGCCTGATGGAAATACCATGGCTCACAGCAATATCTGCTCCAGGGGCGGAATGGAAAGTCAGATTTTATTTCTAATGCGCTTCTGCTCTAATAACCACTTTTTTTTCCCCTCATTGCTTTTCATCTGAAAACACTGGTGTGCTGCACCAGCAGCAGCTGATCAAGACTTCACACGTCCTGCTCATTATCCCCTGCTTCACACGAGGGGAAACGAGGAGGATTTATAGCACCCAATTTCGCAGAAGTGTTGCCCAAAGTGCAGTACCCGGCTGCCTGCTCTGGGAGAGCCACAGCTGTGCCGGGGCTGAGGCTGCAGAGGAGACGCTTTATGGGGGCAGATAAAATCTTTTATTAGACCACTGATCTAGCAGGGAGAGCAGACAGGTTTTAGGTGCACAGACCAGGTTGTCTGCACTACACCATGCCAGGGCTGGCTCCACCTCCCCAAACCCTGGAGGTGCAGTGAACTAAACCAGCCCCCTTGGAAAAGCCTACAAGCTCCAGCACTGCCAAAGCCCAAAATTCAGCCTAAATCCTTCTTTGGCACCTCTGGCTGACCAAAAAACTCTCCACCATGTGACTTTTGTAAATTTTCCCTGTATTCCAATATTTTTTATTATTTATTATTTTAAAAATATTTAATAATATTACTTATTTTATTCATTTCGATTTTTAATTATTTTTCCTGTATCCCAATATGTTTGTTTATTATTTTTTATTTATTATTATCATTAATACTATTTTATTTATTCTTTTAATTATTTTTTATTATTTATTCTTCTTTTTTTCCCCCCTATATCCCATTATTTTTATTACTTATTCTCTGCTGCCTCCCTTTCTGTAGAACCCACCCTGCAGAAAGTGATGCTGATGGGCAGAGGACAGAGGGACAATTCAGTTCGGGTTCTGCAGCCCCAGGCAAGGAAGGCAGTGAGGAGATGGTGAGGCTGGAAATTTGGAGTGGGCAGGCCCGTGGGCTGGCAATCCTGCAGTGACACCCACGGGCGCTTGGTCTGTGTCCCTGTGGGTGTTTGGGTGGCTGTGGATGATGAAGAGCCAGATGCACAAGGCTGAAATCATGTTCTTGTTCTTTCATGGTTTTTTCCACTTCCATCACTTCCACCCCTGCCAATTCCCACCCAAAACACCCACAGCCCTGTCCCAGACATACCCCAGACCCACGGTCTCAGAAATAAAGTATGAGCTAACATGTGGGCTTTAAGCATTCTCCTCCTCTCCTCTCCTCTCCTCTCCTCTCCTCTCCTCTCCTCTCCTCTCCTCTCCTCTCATTCCACTGAGGAACATCCCTTTGCCTCCCCAATTACACCACATCAACCACATCACAAAGATTTCTCTTTCTTTCTCAAAAAAAAATAACAAAAAAGGGTTGATCCTGCCGGGAATTCGTAGTAATTGTAGTAACCTGATAACAATTTCTAGCAATTAGCACAATACTAATTCACTCATTTACTGAGTAATGTTTTGTCTGTGTTTATGGGGGCTGTGCCGAGTGTAAATATCTTACTCACTGTGGTGGCTAATGAAAATTTAGTAAGAGGCTTTTTTTGTTTTTTCCAAATGTTTATTCATTTTAAGCTATTCTTGGTAATCACGTGTGAATAAGGAGTAATTGCTTGACTTTAGGATGGTAATTAGGAAGTACTAAGTCATTGTTTTCTTCTAGAGAGCGGATGGTTTGTTTAAATGTGCATCTGCTCTCGCAGCACTAACTCAACCTGCCAGCCCCTCATCCTACTGCATCCAGAGGGGAATTTCCCGGGGTGCTGGGCTGGAGCAGCCGGGGGTCTCCTCTCCAAACGGGAGTTTCCCGGGATGCTGGTGATGAAAACCAGAGCAGGCTCCCGGTACTAAAGTGATTTCAGCATTTATTACAACAAAAAGAAAGGCCTAAAGCAAGAGGGCCCGGGTTGAGCAGGAGCATTCCCGTTGAGGATGCTGCAGTGCTGGCGCTGAGGCGATGGCCCCGATGTTCCAGGTGGAGCAGTACACATTCTGTGGGTCAGAAGCCCCTTTTTATCCTGTTTTTTGTCCCTTTAGATTGGTTTCTTTGTATTGGTCTAATTTTGGATTGGTTTCTTTTGGGATCCGTCATTTGCATGAAGGTTTAAGGCACTTGATTGGCCATTACAGTTCTGTCTCGTTTTACTTGGGGGAGGTCCCAGGTCCCTCCCGGATGGGTCCCCAAGCTGGTAAAAATGAGAGCAGGCTCCCAGTACTAAAGTGATTTCATCATTTATTACAATAAAAAGAAAGGCCTGAAGCAAGGAGGCCCCGAGCCGAGCAGGAGCGTTCCCCTGAGGATGCTGCAGCGCCGGCGCTGGGACTGCTCAGCAGCGATGGCCCCGATGTTCCCCGATGTTCCACAGCTCCCTGGGTCAGATACCCCTTTTTATCCTGTTTTTTTGTCCCTCTGGATTGGTTTCTGTTTGGATCCTTCATTTGCATGAAGATTTAAGGCGCTTGATTGGCCATTACAGCTCTGTCCAGGCTGGCTCCTGGCGGACTTTACTGAGGTGTGTGATGGTACCTTGAGCACCTGATTTCTTACAACTGTCCTTTAACCCCTTTTACCATAATCAAACTAACAGTACACGTTTAACAATTATCAACTATTTTACAACAGTTTCTAACCTATTTTTAACACTGGGCTGGAGCAGCCAGGGGTCTCTCTTTGAATGGGAGTTTCCCGGGATTTCTGGGCTGGAGCAGCCAGGGGTCTCTCTCCAAAGGGGATTTTCCTGGGATTTCTGGGCTGGACAGCCGGGGGTCGGGCCGAGCACATCCCGAGGTGTCCGGGTGGAGCTGCACCGCTCCATCCGTGCTGTTGTGAGGCTCCCTCGGATCCCGGCGTCTCCGGTGGCAGAGTGGATCCATCAGCATGCAGGGCAGGATTTGCATCCGCTAATCAGAGCCAGATCCCGGGAAACAACTTCCAATAAAAGAATCCCATTACAAAGCAACCAGCTGTGAAATACTGTACCTGTGTCGCACCCTGCAAACCCGCAGCATCCTCGCTCCCTGCCAAGGGGGTGGGAGCATCTGCTGAGCGTGGAGATGGGGAAGGAAGGGGCAGGGAATGAAATAAAAATGGGATTGATATGCACGAGCACCACTGCTCGTCTGGGGAGCCTGCAACGCTCCATCCTCCCGGGACCGGAGGGATGCTCAGGGGAAACTGAAGCAAAATGTAATTTTTTTCCCCAAAGACCCCCCCAAATCAGCTAGAAAATACTTTTCCGGACAGAAAATACTCATCTATGCAGAAAATACCTGTCCCTCCTCAGCATTAGCCACCGGAGTGGGACGTTCCAGCTTGGCCAAGCCGAGTCACAGCTCAACCACCTGGAAGCATCTGGAGCCAGCCCCACCCTGGAGCTCTATCTCCAAACACAGCCCAACCCGGGGGGAAACGAGGCCAGTTGGTGGGAATTCAGGGTTAATCCACAGTGTGCCTCAGTTTCCCCCTGTAATATATGATAGGAATAATTAATGCTATTAATATATGGTATAAAAGACTGTAAAAATCCAAAACTATTTCTCTGACCACTTCGGCTCGAGAGCAGCTGTCTATTCAGATTACAACGAATTCCTGGACACAAGCTAAGACAACGATCGACGCCTTAACGTAAGAATAGAAGCTTCCAGGGCAATGATCATCGGTATCCCGAAATTTGGACACCTTTGCCTCGGGCACAATAAACTGTGTTAAAAATGATCAAATCAAGAGCCAAACTTATTAGAAAATTTAACAAAGATTTATTAATTTGTCGGTGAAACCAAATTTCAATCGGCAAAAACCACCACAGCCAAGGGCAGCGTCGAGCCCGGGATCGGTGCTGGGTGAACACAGATCTGACCCCCAGTGTCAGAGTCTCCTCTGTTCACAAATGCTGCTTCACCCAGCGAGTTCTTACACAGTTTATTCTGCCTGAGGTAGAGATGACCGAATGTTCTTTGTGTCCCTTCACATGCAGATCCGGGGCTATTCATGTGCAGAGTTAGACAAAAGTCCAATCCAGGTGTCTGGATGGTGTCAGAGAACTTTGGGGAAGTCAGTATTCACATGTAACAGGGTGGCACTGCTAATCATCATGGCAGATACAATCTTGGAGGTGAGAATCACTCTTGAGTGGTCCTGGCACCCAGGGAAGCCAGTGATCATCACCCAGGAAGTTTCCATTCTTACGTTAAAGAATCTGATGTTATCTTAACATCATCCAGGAACTGGATGAATAAGAACAAGACACTGCTCCTGGCCAAGGTGGTCAAAAGACATAGTTTGTATCTTACAATATTTTATACATTAATAGCATGAATTATCTCTATCATATACTACAACTGTATAAAACCTCGCTGCAAGAAGCACATTCATGAACGGGGGAGACTCTGACACTCGAGGGGTCGGGTCCAGGTTCACCCAGCGCCGACCTCAGACTCGATGCTGTCTCTTTGGCTGTGGTGGTCTCAGAGACCGAAATTCGGTTGCACAGATAGATTAATAAATCTTTCCGAAATTTTTGATAATTTGGCTCACGATTGATCATTTATAACACCCTTAGCAAATTGGTGTTAATTGTCGTGTTCTCCTCTGGGAAGAGCATGGGGATCTCCCGGGGAGGGACCAGGCTCCCGCAGCAGGTGGCTGTGGGGATGCTGGGCACAGCAGCCGTTTCCAGGCAGTTCAGACTCGAGCACTGGACACGATCTTTAAAACACCAAGTGATTTTTAAGTGCTTCTCTGAGAGCATTTACAGGGCCCTGATTTACTGAGTGCTCAGAGCAGCCTGTTCTCATTGGAAAACAGGGCTCGGGATGCAGTCAAGCATCCAGAAACACAAGCCTTGCACTCTTTTAATCTCTGCCTTTCTCAGCTTTCCTGTCTTCGAAAGGGGGATTACCTGGACACATTCCCAAATATTCCCACAGCCACTGCTGTACAATCTGCACCCATTGCAAGAACAGGCAGGAGTCCAGAAACTCCCACAGAAAGGGAAGGAGGGTCCTGACAGGGAAGATGTGTGCTGGTGTTTAAACAATCCCATGGGTGAGGGTAGGGTTGAATGGCTTTGAAATGGGGCTGAATGCTTCAATTTCAAGCAGCAGGTTTGTTACAGAGCCCTGACAGCCTAGCTCCTGAATCAGACACGGGTCTGCACAAGCCTGAACTTCTGAACTTTGGGGGAAAATGGCTGTTTTAAGGGGGGATTGTCACCCTGTTCTTCTAAAGTTCTTCTAAGCCTTCTGATGTTTACATTTTTGTAATGGAGTTTCTCACATACTTTTCATATAATTAATGATTGTTTTGCATTCCCTTCTGGAAGAAGAGAGAATTGATAGACTGTTGGTTTGACCAGTGTGGTTGGAGAAGTGGCAATTTCATCCTCCAATCCATGGTCACTTTTGGAATTCTATAAATATCCAGGTCTGGAAATACACGTGCCTTTTTTTGCCTTGGACATCCCAGCGTGTGAGTGTCGTTCATTTTGTGTCCTATTGTCACAGGGGATGTGGGGTAGGTGGTTTGGGAAGGCTGAACCTCCCCATAGCTCAGCCAATGGGGAAAGGAAGAGGGAAACAAAGGCCAGGAGTTAGGATAAAAGGGAGGCTGCATCCTCCAAAACCTCGAGAGAGAGAAAACCCTGCGGGCGTGCCCTGGTGGATGCTCTGCCTTTATTCCAATAAAGTTGAAGGACTCCTCTGTCTCCCTTGTGGCTTTTCCCAAGTGATTTTCTGCACAGTCCCTCCTTCTCTGTTCCGTCCCAATGTGACAGCAAATATGGGCAGCACTCCTGAAGGTGCTGGGAGCACCAAAAATGAGGGGAAAGCCAGGGGTGTCATCAAAAAGGGTGCCATGGAAGAGGATAAGGAATTGGCTGATGAAGGTGGTCTGCAGGTCCATCCATGGGTGTTATAGATGAGTAATGCAATGGTTGACTCTCACAAGTAAGGGGTGAATATTAAGTATATGTTAAGAGAAGTTTTGTAGATGTATAGTTATGTTCCCCCTCCCCCTTGCATTGTTATCAGGGGCTGGCCTGGGTTTGGGGCATTTGGGAGGGTTGACTCATTACTATGAGGCACCTGCCCTCCAATCAAGGTGTCAGGAATGATCTCCACCATGGACAGCAAAGGAGTCGATGGACAAGATTTTTGGGAGGGGCTGAAGGTATAAAAGGTGGGACCTCCATTTTGTAGAGGAGCACAATGTGACTGAATCCTTTGTTCCCAGTGCTGTAATCCTTTCTCTATTCAGTCTGCTGTTGTATTTTTTATAAGGTTTTAATAAACCTTTTACATTCTTTGAAAGTGAATATAATTTCTCATAATGGGGTACGGAGTACCCCATTCTTGGGGTAGAATTGGAATGCGCTCCATACCCCACCGTACCTACACCACACATCCCTGGAAGCCAGGGAGGCAAAGGAAATGTTCCAATACCCTTGAGAGCACTTGGGGTCTGAACCATCTCCTTGTCACCACACCCAGCCCAGCAGCCTTGTGTTCCATCCCCCAGCCCAGCTCCTCACAGTGACCATTGGTGTTTCCACATTCCCAGCCCTTCTCAAGCCTCCCTTTCCTCCCACACCACTCCTGATGCCTTTGCCTTGCTCAGAGTGGCCACAGTGAGGGGGCCACACAAGCAGCCCCCAAAATCACCACAGTGAGACACGGACAGGCCAGTGTCCGTGTCTCACAGTCTCACGGACAGGCCGTGTTCTGTGTCTCTACAAAACCAAAGCATCACCCAGGAACTCCAAAGCAGAGCCCGGGAGAGGCCAAAGGAGATGACTCCAAAGGCGCCGTCTCCAAGACATTTCAGCACAAAATTTCCATGGGATTGCCCTTGGCTAAACAAAAACGCCCTTTGCCCCTTCCTCCCACCGCTCCTGTCGGAGCTGGTGCCGAGGAGCTGCTGCAGGAGGGAGAGGCAGATCCAGGGCACCTCGATAAATCCCTGCAGGGCTCACGTCCAGCTCCTGCTTCCCAGAGATAAAAGGGAAGCGGCGCCGCTGCTAGGCGCGGACCCCGGGCTAATCTCCTCCCGCTCCGTGTCACGGGAGCCAGGACCAGCCAGGGGAGGGAGGAGGGAGGGATGGGGCTGTCAGCATCCCAAAATGTTCCAGGGAAATCAGCCCCAAGCAGCTGCTTGAGGAAGGAGCAGCGCCTCTTGTTTATTTTACATGGGGAGCTGGAAAGCATTTTTCTATCTTGAAGTGGAAAATTAATCCTGCAGAAGGGCCCTGGGGGGTGTGGATATTATTTAGGTACTTTGAGATCCATCCTAAGGTGTGATGAGGCTCTGACAGGTCCCACGATGGGAATCCAGGAGGGCAGAGAAGAGCCTGGCAAAATTGCAGATGCTGGAGGAAAATCACTCGAGGGGCCAGAAAAAAGGGAGCTGTAATGACATCCAAGAGCTTCAGAGGGAGGAGAGGCTGGGCAGGGAAAGAAAGCGAGCAGTTGCTGCAGGACGTTGGTGCCAGACACATTCAGATCAAAATTAGGCTGAATTTTTAGCAGGGAGGATGATTAACCCTGGGAATAAATTATCAAGCAAAATGGGAAATGCTCCACCTCTTGATGTGTGTGGATAAAACCCAGGTGCCTTTGGGAAGGATGAGCTTCAATGGAGCCCAGAGCTCCCTCTGGACAGGAGTGGAAGGGCCAGGCTCGTTCCCTTCAGACCCTGCCAGTCCATAAAAAATGATTGCTCCCCTCTGCCCTGGGAAAGGACTGACCCATCTGCCTTTGGAGAGGGCTGTGAGACACTAAGGAATTGCGAGGTACCAAATGGTTTATTTTTTTTTGCAATAATAAAAGGGAATTTAATTGTCGAGGCCAAATGAAAGAGCTCGCCAAGGCCTCTGTCGGTCCAGCAGCACAATAAAATCATGGCTCTCATCAAACAACAAATGAAGGAAACTTCCACTTTTATTTTGGTTTTTAATTTTTCTTCCCTTCCACACCTGAGAGTGTTTTCTTTATTCTCATGCCTAGTTTCTAGGCTCTGTTATATTAACACCCTTCAGCTCTGATGGTGTTTGATCTCAGCCTTCGGATGCTCAGAGCCCCTTTCAGGGCACTTTGGGGGTACAGTGGCACAGGGCAGGGGTGGCAGGTGGGTTGCTATTTCTGCTCAGTGACTTCCAGTTTAAATTACCTACAAGGTGCCCTGAATATTATCCAGGTGCCATTTTAATCCTCAGGAGGACAGGGCAGGTTGGTGGCTGCAGGTTTTCTTTGCTGATGTGGCTGGGGGGAGTGGAAACCAGCAAGAGCCCAAAGAAAGGTGGAGAAGAGGGTGGGAAATCAGTGTGCAAAGCTGTGTTTTGCTCTTCCCTACACCCTTTTGTCCCCAAGTGGCAGCACAGCAGCTGGAATGAGCAGTGAACCTTCCCAACATCCCAGCTCCATCCCCCATCTGGGTGAGTCGATGCTGGTGACCACAAGAGATGCTCCCAAAATTGCCATGATCCCTTCAAATTAGGGGCTTGACCTGTGGCCACACCAAATAAATTCATGTAGTTTATCTACATGGCCAATATTTGAATGTCATTCAGGAAATTTGGGTTTATCACTCCCCTTCCCACTCCCATGCTCACAATCCATTGGGAGTACATGAAGCAGGTGAGTCCTCACCCAGAAAATCAGTTTCTCCACCTGAAAATGGATTTGCTATTTAACCCAACACAGTCAGGAAGGAAAAAAAAACCCAATAAAACTGAGACAAGGTGGAGCTTTGCCTCTCAGGCTCCAACTCAGGGAGAATTTGGAGCATTTCCGATCAAAGGCAGCCCCGCAGGGACCTCTCGGGGCGCAGCAGGAGCCGATTCCCGGCTCAGCACAGGGACGGCTCCCCAGGGACCCCGAGGCAGAGCTTTGAGCAAAGCTTAGAGCCTCTTCCCCTCGCAAAAAGCCTTTCCCAGTGTGAGCTTTGGTCTGCAGCGCAGGAAACACGAGGGATATTTTGGGACCGGTCTTGTTCTCCTGCCGCCTTTCTTCTCCTGCCTCCTGCTGCTGCCTCTCGTGTTTTGATCTCTCTCCTATCCCTCTCCCTTCATGTCTCTCCTTTGGAGGTGAGATGCAGCTCCCTTTTCCCCTGCTGTGGCCACGTCCCACTCTCCAAATCCATGAGACGTGTGGCAGTTTGGACCATCCTCCCTAGGGCTTTGAAAGCCATAATATCTCTGGGATGAGTGAAGCAGGAAGGCCAAATATTCAGCACATCCTGCCCCGCTCAGCACCCTCTGAATCCATTCACCCATCCCCAAAATTTTTTTGCATCATTATTTACACAGTTGCTTCCAAGCACTTTGCAAAGGGATCACAGAGCCCAGAATGAAAACATAAGAGACAGAGGGCAGGGCTGGATGGGATATTGGGAATTGGGAATTGTTCCCTGTGAGGGTGGGCAGGCCCTGGCACAGGGTGCCCAGAGCAGCTGTGGCTGCCCCTGGATCCCTGGCAGTGCCCAAGGCCAGGCTGGACACTGGGGCTGGGAGCAGCCTGGGACAGTGGAAGGTGTCTCTGCCATGGCAGGGGTGGGATGAGATGAGCTTTAAGGTCCCTTCCACCCCAAATCCTTCTGGGGTTCCATAATTATTGAGTTGCAATAATTCTGGGTTGATAATGAGCACTGGTGGATAAATACACTCCAGAAAGGGGCATCAGCTCCATTCCCTTTGCCTCCCCACCACAGCCCAGGCCAGAGGCAGAGGCTGTGGGGTCCATCCAGGTGCTGGGATGCTCCAGGAGCCCCAGGATCTGCTCAGCTCCCAGCACAGCTCGAGTGTCACCGGCAGCGGAGCAGCGCACCCTGCAAGGAGCTGAGCTGTTTACTGGAGCAGTAATGAGATAATCAAGGAATCATTTAGGCTCCTCTGCAAGCAGATAAGTGCCTCTGGCAGATTTTCCACACATCTAC
Source organism: Melozone crissalis (assembly GCF_028551555.1). NCBI lineage: Eukaryota > Metazoa > Chordata > Aves > Passeriformes > Passerellidae > Melozone > Melozone crissalis. The sequence goes on along the minus strand of NW_026535896.1, from coordinate 3,084,451 downwards.
CCCACACAGACCTGGTCCAAGGGGCATCCAAAGGCCTGATTGGGCATCTCCCAAACAGGGAGTGGAGGTGCAGAGTTGGTGCTGGGATTGAGGCACATTTTCCAGCCCCAGAGTGAAACAAGAAACTCCTCGTGTCTTATCTATGTTCCTAACATGTCTAATCCATATTCCTAACACCACCCATGCCATTTTCCCTGCTCATTTTCCTACATGGAATTTGCAGAGCAATGCACAGCACTGGGGAAACTGAGGCACAGAGATTGAGGGAATTACACCCGATAGCTGAGCTGGAATAAATTCCCACTTCTTTTGGGTCTTGATCCCAAGCTGCAACCCCCTCACCACCCAACTGACCCTCTTCCACTGACCCTTCCCTCTTGTCTTTTCCAGGGGCTGGCCAAATCCCTGCTCCTGGGTGAGGCCACAGCCCCTGCCAGGATTCCCCTCTCGGGGGGCTGGTGAGGAACATCTCCATGCACATATGGCAGCCTGACTCCTCTGAGCACATTTTCAGGGCAAACTCCTCATCCCACTGCCTGCTTGCCTGAAAATAGAAAGCTGAATTTGGGATGAAATGAGTTGCTGTTGGCTGGGGAAGCGGCAGGCGGTTACAAAGGAGGGGCTGCCAGGAATATTTTTCACCCAAAAGAAAAAAAAAAAAAAAAAGACAGAAAAGCAAGAAAAAAAGGGCTTTTTTAAAAAAAAGAAAAAGGAGAAAATGTTGTTTATGATTGGGGTTTGGGAGAATCATTTTGGAAAAGCTGTTCCTTTGCAGAGAAATGAAGGGAAAAGGAGGATTTGGGAGAGCAGTGGGTGATGTAAAGAGGTGACACATCCATATGGAAGAAGCAGAGGCAGCTCCATGGTTTTACCTTTCTAGATCATTCCATGTTCAGCCCATCTCCTCTCCAAGTCACATCTTCTACCTGTTGGCATTCCCAAAGTCGTAGCCTTGGTGGCAGGTGACCTCAGAGGGTGGCATGTCCCCCTTTGGGGATGCCTTTGCCCAACTGGGGCCACACGGGAGCAGCCTCTCCATGAGTCACTACAGGAGGACTGAGAGAGTATATTTAATACAAAATATGGAAATTCCCATTTGCATGGAGGATTTCGTGATATTTGTCAACGTTTCAATGAAATTCGTGGCAAAAGCCGGGAATTTTCCAACGCTGCGCAAGGAACGTCTGCCAAGAAAATTCATTTACTCTTGAGCAAAACTTCGCATTTCCTCCAATCCTGGCCATTCTCACTCACTGTAAATGTGGTGGCAAAGCCTTTTTGGGGTAAAACCAAGCAAAACAGCAAGCCAGACCTTGCCAAAGGGCCATGGGAGCTCATCCATCCTGGATTAGGGCTCAGGGTGCTTTGGCCTTGGACAGAGACATCCCCGGAAGTGAAGGTGATCCACCCTGCAGATCTGATGTCCCAGTGTTGCCCCAAGCCTTGGAGCTCCTGGATAATTTCCCCCACCCTGGGCACATGGCTGGGCACCACAGGGATCTAAAAACTGCCCCCAAATGTGCCACAACCACAGAGCTGGGCTGGGCTTTCTTCAGGCAGCAAAAAAAGAGCCAAGGAAGGGGAAAGAAAGGCTCTGCAAAAAGCCATTTGTCCCCTCGGCTTTATTCTGACTGCAGAGCCAGAGCAGCTTGTAGCTCCAGAGAACTTTTAATAGAAATCTTCAGAATGAAATGGGCTACAGCTGTTTGCCTTGATAAATATATTTTATGCTACATGCCTCAGCCGCCATCTGTTTGCTGATACGAGCATTTCTGCTCCGAGCAGCTGAAGGGAAGGCATCAAAGGCAGAGCAGGAGCTGGGATTGCTGGCAGGTACAGGGGAAGAGGTGAAGTGGCCCGTGCAATGGGCTTATTCCGGTGGCTTAATGTGCCACAGAGGGGACAGCAACACCAGGGAGGGCTGGGCAGGGCTGGGAGCTGGGCTTTGCAGGGAATGTTCTGCTGGGGTACACCACAGGCCAGGGTCTCCAAGGAATTTAGATGAAAAAGATATTGGTGTCACTACAGGATACAAAATTACATGGATACACTGCTTCTTTCAAGGTAAAAAGGGCACTTTTTGTTTTTTAACTTCAACATTTATAGATTTCCAAAAGTGACGGTGGATTGGAGGGTGAAAGTGCCACCTCCCCAATGACACTGGACAAACCAACAGTCAATCAAATTTCTCCTCTTCTATAAAAAAAATGCAAGACAATGAGTTATTGACATAAAATGTGTGAAAAAGTTCGTTACAAAAATGTAAACATCAGAAAATTTAGAATATCTTGAAAAATCAGAGCAACAACATTGGGAAGGAATTGATCCCTGTGAGGATGGGCAGGCCCTGGCACAGGATGCCCAGAGCAGCTGTGGCTGCTCCATCCCTGGAAGTGTCCAAGGTGAGGCTGGATGGGCCTTGGAGCAGCCTGGGACAGGGGAAAGGGTACCTGCAATGGCAGAGTTGGAATGGGATGAACTTTAAGGTCCCTTCCAACCCAAACCTTTCTGGGATTCTGTGACTTACAAATACAGATGCCGATTTGCAAATGTAAATGTGGATTTGCTAACAGGCATTTTACCCCAAACTCTTGGGCAGCAGAACTTCCCAGATGGCACCAGGCAGATGCAATGGGTCACACATTCCATCCTCTTCCATCTCCACTCACTAATTCCATCCTCTGGAAACAAAACCCCAGCAAATATGGGGAATCTGTTCAGCCACCCAACACCTGGGTGAGGAACAAACCAGCCCAAACCATTCTGCCCCTCTGTCATGGATGGCTCTTTGGGCTGGCAGTTAAACCCTTGCCTTGCTGCTCCTGTAAAGCTCCCCTGTGGGAGAGCTGGATTTGTTTTCCTGCTTCCCCCACTCCCCTGCTCACACCCAGCCCTGGCACCCCTCTAATTGCAGTAGGTGTGTAATAGCTGGTTGTCAGTGCCACTTTGTGCCCAGGTGACAGGTGCCCTGGCCAGGAGCAGGGTTATTATGGTGATTATTGCTATCAGTGCTGTGATTATCAGATTATTCCATGGCTTGCATGGCTCAGCAGAGGTCAGGGCTGCGGGAGATGCTGTAGGAGTGCATAAAAAAGAGGAGCCCCATGTGCAGGGGGATTGTGATGAGGGAGCTGGGCAGACAGGCAGGCAGGGCTGAGGTGCCCTGGCTGGCCAGGAGAAGGGGGGCAGGGCTCAGGTTTAATTGGGTTGTGCCCAATTCTGTCAGAGGTCGACATCACCCACAGGGTGAGGTCAGCAGGAAAATGTGGGTGTGAGCACTGCCTGCAATGGAGATGGGGTGGGTGACTCGGGGACATGGGCCTGGAGCACTCCAGGGGTCACCTACCAGGGCAGTTATGGTCCCTTTATTATATTTATCCCAGGAAAATTGTCCTTCCCCTCAGCACTGGCTTGTCTGTGCTGTTTGCAGTGTGTGGCTCTGCACAGCCCAGCTGCACGAGCAGGAGGAGCCTCTCTGCCCCTGGGAGGGAAAACGCCAGCCCAGATCTCCAAAAAAGTTCTCCTGGGGAAAATCCCCCTTTCCTAATGGGCTCTGGAGGGTGTGATGCTGAGCATTTTGGGCCAAAATCCCCACAAATTGCCTCTGATGCCTCCATCACTCGTGGGCATGGAGAAAGCTCTGGGACAGAGCAGGCCTGGCTTGGGAGAGCCACACTGGGACGTGGTCCCTGCTCCCCCTGGTGTTCCTGGGGACACTGGGACATGGGGAGCAGAGCCATGGACAGCTGGTCCATCTGTCCACAGCTGGTCCATCTGTCCATGGCTGTGTCCTCACCATTCCCATGCCAGCCCCATCCTGCCACTGCCCTGTCCTGCAGCCACCCCAGAGCTCTGCTGGGCCTCATTTTGGTATGACCATGAGATTTCCACGGGCTCTTAGAAGGGGAGAGGATCTCAGAGCCCCAGAGCAGCCTTGGACTCGCTATCCTCAGCAGGGCTCTGCTCCAAGCCTGTGGGAGAAGTCCCCCAGCACCACCTGGATCACACACTTCCAGAGCCAGAGCAATTCCTGCTGTCCTTTGCCATGCCTGGGAAATGCTCCTTTTGTCCTGTCTTTTCTCCCTCTCCCCATTTCTATTCTTCCACCCAGAACGCTTCAAGCGTGAAGCACTTTAAAATTCAAGGGAATTCAATACAATGCAGGAGGTTTTGTAATTTTTTGTCTGTTCCTCCTCCTCCCTCATCTCCAGCATGTTTCATTCAGTGTCTCCAGGCCCTTTGCTGGGGCAGATAAAGGCTGAGCAAAGCCCTTTTGCAGAACTGGGCATCCTGGTGGTTCCAGAAAAAGCCATGGAGCAGAGAGTAGGAAAAGGCAGAGCTGTTCCATATTGTGGGCTCTTCACAGCTCCCAAATCAGGGCTGGAAAAACCTGGGGGTACCCCAGGAAAGGAGCCCCTTCCCTTCAGCATCGCTGAGCACAGTGTCCACTCTCCCTGCATCTCAAATCTGCCATTTCCCTGGATTTCCTTCACCTCCTCCCTGTCTCAACCCATCAGTTCAAACCAAACTGAGTCTGAAAGTGATTTGATCATTCAGCATCCCCCACGTGGGTCCCCAGCCCCAGCCCCTCGGTGTGACCCTCCCAGCGCTGTTACTGCCCTGACCCAGGAGCTCCTGGCTGCTCTGAGGTGTTTCCATGTCAGCTCCCACTTACTGCTGTGAGTGATTCCTCTCAGTCAGGCCAGGCACTGAATCACTGCTCTGTGATCCTGTAAAATTAACATGGTCTGCTATAAATAACCTCTCCCTAATGGCCTGTCAGTTCAGGCCTCTTGGACAGGCTCGGCTCATGTGAGCGAAAGCTTTAACGACTGTAATTGAAATTAGATGAAACCCATCAAGGCTGGGCTTTCTCTGACCCGTGCTAGGACAAAACCTGTCATGCAGCAGGGGAAAATTCCCCCTCCAGGATGTGCCATGGCTGTCTGTGCCTGGGAACAGCTCTGGAAGTGCAGCCAGGGGCTCTTTGTGCACAGAGGGCGCTCAGGGTTTCCCTGGGGTGGCTGCAGCAGAGGGGGGATGTGGTAGAGATGCTGGTGGGTCTGGGCTGCTCTGATGTCCATCCCATGTGGGATGCTCAGAACCAAACTTTTAGCCCCAACAGCTGGATATTGAAGAGGAAACACAAGTTATTGTGGCTGATGAAACAGAAGCTTCATTTTGCATTTGGCCCAGCAAACCGAGCAGCAGCACCTTCCACAGGGTGTTTGCCCTCATCCAGATTCCAAGGGAGTTTCAGCTGCTGCCACTCCAGGATCAGGGCTCAGATGGAATTCCCTTGGCACATATTTCAGTGTTTTGTTGTCGTGTTTCTCCTCCCATACAGACCCCAAAGGGCCCTGGGCTCCTGGGGCTGTAAATCCCACACACCCACCCCCAGCCCTCATGGTACCCCTGGGAATGGTACAACAAATCCCCCCTGAGCACCTCGTGTGCTGCTTGCACACAACAAAACACCTCCTCTCTGGGGACAAGGGGTGGTATGGGGCAAATTAGGAGCTGCCAAAGTGTCCCTGAAGTGCTGCTTTGCCCAGGCCACCAGCGAGCCTTGAGATGCAAAGGGATGTTGGTAACAGGGGGCTGGGAAGGGGGGATTGCTGTGGGCTTTGGGTTTGTTCCTAAGGGCCAGGAAAGAGGATAAGACAGGAAAATTGACTTTCTTTTTAGGTCCTAATAGGCCCCAGGAATTTACAGGCACGCAGAGACACCCAGAGAGATGCTTGGCTTTCATTACCCAGGGAGAGAGGCTGGAGGCTCAGCAGGGGAGATTGGAGTCATTGCTGCAGGAGCTCTGCAGCAAAAAGGCCTGGAAAACATTCCCTGACTGCTCCTTCCAGGCACCTGTTGTGTCCCTGGGGAAACCAAGGCATGGGTGTCAGAACTCAGTGCATCCCTCTGGGTGTCCAGAGTTGCTGAGGACCCCACTAGGGGGCTCAGAGACCCTGGCACACAGCCCAGAACACCTGGGGATTTGATTATGACCCCTGGAGCAAATTACCAGCTTTGTATGAGGACCTGAAAGTCATAGAGGTTTGAATAGTATAATAATAAAATTATCACAGGATGAAAATGTAGATTTCAGGATTTTTGGTAAGGGGGTCATGGGGACAAGATGGAGGAATCTGGGCGTGTCCAGCTCTTCTTCTTCTTCTTCTTCTTCTTCTTCTTCTTCTCCTTCTCCATTTTCTGCTGTGATGTTGGCACTTTGGGATTGGTTTAGAACAGAAGTGCACTGTCTAACATAGGTGATGGGTATTGGAAAGTAACTGTAAATATGTTATATTTAGAATAGAAGCTCACTGTCTAACATAGGTGATGGGTATTGGGAATTAAGCGTAAATATGTTATACGTAGTTTGTAGTATAAAAGGACAACACTGCCCCGGGGGCGGTCAGAGTGCCTGTGGCTGCCCTGCTGAGCAGATCTTGGCTGGGCAGAAAGAAAATTTTATAGATAAGAATTAATAAACAACCTCAAGACTGAAAACTGAATAGTCCAGACTCGTTCTTCAGCTGCATGGGCCGAAGCAGAGACATCCTGCACATCTTGGGGCAGCAATTAACAACCAAAACCTGAGACATGGGAAGTTTGGGTTCCAGTCCTCCAGCCCAAAAGCATGGGCAGAGGGGAGGTTTGGGGGAGCAGAGCTTGGCATCCTGGCCCCAGAAGGTTCATATGTAAGAGGAGATCCAAGCTTGTGTGGCTGCAGGTGAAATACAGGGTTGGTTTGGGGTGTGGTCCCAGAAAAACAAGCAACAGCATCTTCTGGGAGGAGTTGGGTAAGCAAACAGCATCCAAGGAGCCATTTCATCCAGGCAGGGAGGCACAGGGATGAGATGGAGATGGATCAGCTCAGCCCCCAGCCTTGATCCAGGCGTTTGCTGCTCTTCCCCACATTCCCCTTCACTTTAATCCTTGCTTATAAATCTTTCCAGCCTGTGGGAATGAAATTCAGACTTTTGTGTATTTACTAATTGAGAAGATGGATGGCTTAGGGTGGGTTTTTTCCTATTAAGCTTTTTCTGCCAAGCAATTTACTCCATATGACAAAGATTTTTACTCCACTTGGGCAGTTTTATCTGGTTTTAAACTTGCTATTAATATTTTTCACTGAAAAGATTAGATGGTAAAGAGAGGGCAAAGGTTTCCAAAAGTCACAAAGAAACACAGACCCTCCAAATAGAAAAAATAAAAGTAGCCTAGAGCTATCAGGGTGAACTGTCTGGTTGGTCTGCAACAAAGCATCATTTGAATTTAGCAGTTGCAGAAGAATTTGAAAGGGATTGGTTTTAAATTCGCCACCAGAGACAATGTTTTTATTTCCAAATTGCCAGCAAACCCAAAAAATTTCATTTTCTTCTCTGCCATTTGTGAGGGAATATTCACTGGGGTATTTGATAGCTGTAATTTACTTTCCAAGCTGTGTAATTAGCCACCTCAATCAAACAGCATCATTTCTATCTCTGCTCTGAAGAATAAACCATTGCAGTGCACAACAAACCCTTTGCCTGGATTTGAGCAAAGCCCAGGAACAGGCTGGAATTCTGCAGCCAACTTCTGCTTCCAGAGATGCTCATGCTCATCACGGGCTCTGAAAGCTTCCTGGGAAAAAAGAGAGAGAAAAGTGGGGCTGGTATTGACTCCGGGCTCTTGCTCATCTCCCTGTAACACAACCAGCTCAGGGAGGATGTGCTGGGGAATGTTCATTGCCTGGACTGCAGATGTTGGGGTTCAGGACTGGGAGATGGGGAAGGAGCATCAGGGTTACCCAGAGCTTTCTCTTTTTACACCTGAAACCACCATAAGTAGTGCAGAACAATTATTTTTGTGTATTTTTGTGGATAAAGGGACACTTCTTTCCCACAGACACATTTCCCATGAAGGTGAGGAACTGGAAATCTCCAGGGTCCCATTTCCCCGCTGTGATGGGCTCAGAGCTGTCTTTTATTGTCTTTGTTGTTTCACACCCAGAGCTGTGGGTGTAAAACCCTGCTCAGCCCCATTTGGGGTGGCCTCCTTTGGGATTCCAGGCTGGGCTCAGGTTCTGTGGGGTGATTTCAGCTCACACCGGAGCCATCCTTTACCAGCCCAGATCATCTGGAGCAGTCCCAGGAGACTCCCGGGCATTACAACCTCCCCCTAAACACAGGGAGAGGAAAACGAGGGAAATTGCCTTGTAAAACCACAAGGACTTTTGGCTCTCTCCTTCTCGCTGGAGCTCTTAAATTCAAGGCTGGCTCTGGAGCCTGCGCAGTCCCTGGCAGACTTGAGAGACAGAACTTTTCTTCCCTCTCCTCCTTAGCATAACAATCCCTTGTTAACATAATAAGATTAATTCTTGTGCTGCAATCAGGAAGCCACACTTTCACCGAGCCCTAAATAATATCATTCCCTTGCCACGTTTATAAAGTAGCAGGTTTTTTTTTTTTTCTTCCTTTCTTTTTTCTTTTCTTGTTTTTTTTCCCCTTTGCATTGAAAAAAAAAATGGAAATCTTGTAATCTTGAGATAAATATAACGGTGGAAGCTTCCCATTCTCCTCCAATCTGATTGCAGTGGCAGCAAAAGGACATGGGCCTAATTAAAGTGCCAATCAAGCAAAAATGGGATTCATTGTTTTTATACAAATGCTCCCTTTAACCCTTTGCAGCTCGTTCATCATTTTCTAATGCACTGGTTTATATCTCCTCAGCAAAAAAAAAGTCCACGCCAGGTTCCAGAGCAAGTCTGGAGGATGAAAAATCGCCAAAAATTATATTAAAAAGCATGGCTGGTGATGAGGACAGTGTCCAGCAGCCTCAGCACATCGTTGCCATCGCATTTTGCTGCTGCCAGCTCCCCTCCTGCAGCCACCGGAGGAGCTGCGGAGCTCCCGCCTCCCCTCAGCGTCCCTGCCCTGCTGGGAAAGTTCCGTGGGACTGGAAAACGACAGGATCAGACGGCAGTTCTCAGCAAGCACTAAGGCAGTCCAGTGTCTGTCATGTTCAGACTACAAATAGCACCCTAACCCGGAGTTTTAGTAGTTTTCCAGTGGATTGGGACAATCTGCCCAGATCTGAACATCACCAACCCCCTGGGGCAGGAGGTGGAGGCCCCAGTGCTTCTGTAATACCAGCAGGACACTGAGACAATCCCCAAACACATCTGGCCACATCTGGGCAGTGAAACAGGAGCTGGCAATTCCAAAGGCTGGCTGGTGCTCCCTGTGTCTGTTCACAGCAAGGAGTGGTGGCATGGTGGCAATTCCCTCTTATCCCAGGAAACACCTTGTGGAGCTTCACCCTGGGGTTCCAGAGCCATCCCTCTGCACCACCACCTCCTCAGTAGTGCCCCATAAATCCCAGTTTCCAGCAGCACACCCAGCCCATCCGTGCACAACAGCCCAGCAGGTCCAGCTCGCTGCTTTAACCTTGCCTGGCAGCGGCCGCTGACAGGGAGGGGAAGCAGCAGAATGCAAAGCACAGCATTAAAATAACTTTGCATTAAAAGACCTGCATGAAAGGCAGCCAAAAAGGCTCCAGGGAATGGCCTGGGCACTGATCTGGGTGAAGTTAGGAAGGGCCTATCAAGAGCCCTGTCAGGGATGGGGTTTGGCCACCTCTGTGCCTTTGATCCCTCGGGGTCCCCAGCCCGGCTGGGATGGCCCCAGGCTGTGAGAGGAGCAGGGTGACTGTGGGAGGCATGGCAGGAATCCACAGATCATGGAATATCCTGAGCTGGAGGGACCCACAGGATCATCCAGTCCAGCTCCTATCCCTGCCCAGACCCCCCGACAATCCCACCCTGGGCATTCCCAACCCCTCCTGGAGCTCTGGCAGCCTCTGGGCTGTGCCCATTCCCTGGGCAGCCTGGGCAGTGCCAGCACCCTCTGGGGGCAGAACCTTGCCCTGATCTCAGCCTGCCCTGCCCTGGCCCAGCCCCAGCCGTGCCCTGGCTCCTGTCCCTGTCCCAGGGCAGAGATCAGAGCTGCCCTCGGGAGGAGCTGCAGCCCCTGAGCTCTGCCCTCATCTCCTCTGCTCCAGCTGAGCAATCCCAGTGCCCTCAGCTGCTCCTCAGGGCCCCTCCAGATTCTTTCCCACTTCCATGTCCCTCCTTTGGACACTCTCCAGCAGCTGTGGATTGATTCATTTTGTGATGCCTCACCCGCCCCCAGCCCTGGAGGTGAGGCTGCCCCAGCACAGCACAGCAGGACAGTCCCTCCCTGGCCCAGCTGATGTCCCCAGGCCACGGTGGCCTTTGTGCTGCCAGGGCACTGCTGGCTCATGCCCACCCTGCCCTCACAGAGCTCCCAGGTCCCTTCCTGTGGTTCTGCTCTCCAGCCCCTCATTCCCAGCCTGGCCCTGCACCCAGGGGTGCTCCAGGGGGATCTCCAGGGCCCTGGGGGTTCACTGAGCTGCTCCAGGGCAGGCACAGAATGGAGAGCAGGGAAAGGCCCCAGGATATCACTCACAGCAGCGATGGAGCAGGAAAGGTCCCAGTTCCATCCCAACTCCAGCCTTGCCCACAGCCGCTCCCCTTAGACAAAGGCGGTGCCAGGCCGACGCAGGAAGCTCTCCCCACCCGAACCCAAAATGCCATCACAGCTCTTTTCTTTCTTGTTTTTAACCCTCAGAGCTTCTCACTGCCCTCCCCTGGCTGTTCCCAGGCCCTGCCTGTGCTGCCCACATTGCTCCAGGCCCGCTGCACAAGAGCTTTATGGAGTGCCACAGGCTGAGGGGCCTTGGCAGCTCTCCACATGGCAGGAACAGGAGACAAGGAGAGAAAAGAGCCCAGGCTCTCCTGATCTGCTTCCCTGGCCTTCCCTGGGCTGTTTTCAAAGAGGATCTGGGGGGAGGTGTGGAAAGGGACTGGCATTTTTGGCTGGGGTTGCTCTGGAAAGCGAGGCAGCACCAGAGCTGGAACACTCAAACTCCTCTCATGGCCTGGGCAGAGGGGCAGCAGAACTGGGGGATTTTGGGAGGCAGCTGCCTTCACTGCAGGGAAAAGCAGTGGGCAGCAGTGTCTACCTGGGGCCAAGAGAAAAGGTTTTCTTTTTTCTCGCTGTTTTGTGCCCTCTTCAAGAGCATCTCAGCAATGGGGTGACCTCCTGGGAGATCAGCCTCCTGCCCTGATGTCCCTGGTTTGCTGGTAGGAAAAACACAGCCCCAAATACCCCCCAAAACCCCATCCTGCCATTCCCAGGGATATCCTTGGCACCTCCACAACCTCTCAGCCCCAAAACTGCAGTGAGGTCCTGCAGGGTGGGACAAGGGCTGTGCCTCTCTCCTGTTTGGAGGGACAGCTGTGCCTTCCTCCATTCCTTTATCCCAGTTTTTGCTTTCCAGTCAGGACTCAGCCTACCTTGGAAGCATTTGTGCTGTGAGCAGGTGACAAAGGGGAGTGGTGCTCTGCAGAGGAGAAACTGAGGCACGAGGGATGTGTTTCCTTAAAGCCTGGGAAGGCTTTAAGCCTCTGAAACAGGAGCAGGGAAAAGCTCCAAGTCCCAGCTCCATGCTTTTCCAGCAGGACTCTGCACAGCTTTCACTTGTCATGTGTATTTTTAAATGACAAGGAAAAGATTTTCTAAACCAGGGAAACGTGATTATTTTCCTCTCTCTCTCTCTCTTCCAGGTGCTTGGCTTAGCATTGTAATACCACAAGAATGAAATCCATCTGAGTTGCTGTTGTCCTGCTGCTTAAAACCCCATTTTCTGTCAATATTGCTTCATTTTGATCAAGCTGCTTACATGTTTTATATTATTCTCTTTTTTTTCCCCCTCCATTTTGCTGCAGCATTTTCAGAACATTTTGTTTCTTGCACTTCACAGTAAATACTTCTCAGTAAATAGCCTGGAAGTAAGAGAGGCAAAGGCACGAGAAAGTCTGGGCTTTCATTGTTGTGGTGTTTCATATCTATTACACTTGTCAATGTGGAATATAAAAAAAATAAAAAATAGGGGGGCTGTGGGGGGAAAATAGGAATTTGCCTGTTTTATCCCCACTGATAAAGAGGATAAAAGGAGGAAGGGAGAGGTTGATTATTTGCTATTTCCAGCTTCTGGATTTGCCCTTTGCCTTTAGATACAGCACAGGGCAGGAGTGTGACCCCAAATTCCATGGGGAGATGTGGACACGGCCCCAGCACACCCAGGTGGGGAGCAGGGGGTGCAGAGGGACCAAACCCACGTGGAGTTTGCAGCTGCAAACGCACCCTGGGCCCAGCACTGGGGCAGAGCTGCCAGCACCAGCTTAATATTCCTCCCCAAAGGCTGCTCCCCCCAGCTCCCTGATTTTCTCAGCTTTTTAATTGGAATGATTCATTTCCTTCCACAACACAGAGCAGATTTAAATGAGATATCCGAGAGGAGCAGCTAATAATCAGTTTGCACTCGATTTGCTCTCCTGAATCAGGTGGAGGGGAGCTGATCTTGCAGGACGCTGCTCAGGCTGCAGCAAGCCAAAATTATGTCAGAAAGCTGATTTTTTTTTTTTTTTTTAACATGCCTGGTCCTCTAAATCAAATTTGACTACCAATGTAGTCGAAACCACAGAGGTAATCAGTTAATAAAACTTCGCACTTACCTGCTACTTCCACTCAAGGATTTAAAGCCCTTTGCAAAGGTCAGTATTGCAATGATGAGAATTTTCCAGCTGAAATGTTTTCGCTGGGAAGGAGAAAGAAGAAGGGGAAAAAAAAAAAAAAAAGGAAGAGAAAAATATTCATGATTCCTGGAAGTTAAAAATTCTGCTGTTTTGGATGCAGGCAAGGAATAATATTTTTTGTGAAAGGAAAAGAAGAAATTGCCATGCAAATGTTAATGGTGTTTTGAAGCTTCACAGGAAAGCCTGACTTGTGTAGCAGCCTTAATATACATTAGTACCCCTCGTCTGCAAGCAAACAACATTTTGCAGAATAAACTGAAACACAACAGGGAGAGCCTTGGAATTATTTAGAAATCTAATTCCCACTGAAATCAGGCACTGAGCAATTTATTCCACGCACATTTAAATCAGTGCTGCTGCCGGAAAAAAACACACCAAAAAATGCACCACCTGTAACCTGCCAGGCATGGGGACACCACTGCAGCTGTGGCCACTGCCAGAATCCCTGCCAGAGCTGGAGGTGATATCCTGGTGGAAAATGCATTCCAGGAGTACCACTATCCCTTGGAGTGGAGAAATACAGGAATTGGACAGCTCTGAGCAGCCAACCCCACTTCTGCACCTCTTCCTCTCAGGGACACAAGCAGGCAGGGATGGGCAAACCAGCACTCGTGGCCAAACCCAAATAAGCTTGATTTCCTTAGGGATGCAGGCTAAAAATAATAATAAAAGCTCTTTATTTGCAGGGTGACTCCCCCTGCGCTGAGAGCAGAGCCTGCGTGCGGTGCTTGTGTTTCAATCAATAAAACTCAGCTCCACGCTACTCCTAAGCCAGGTTTAACCACCTGGCACCAGTTTAGCTTGTTAGCACAAGTGGATTTTAGAAAGTTATCCTTTTTTAGCCAGCCCAGGACTGGTAGTCGTGGTTTGACCATATTTTAGCCATGGTCCCACCAAGGTAAGCAGGAAGCCCCAGAAGAGCAGGAAGAGCTGTGTTGCCTTTTTTTCAAACTCACCTTGCAGTAATTAGAGTCCACAGCTGTAATTACTTTCTCATTTTGGTTTAATAATTGCCTCAGCCATCCCCACATGCCCCTCAGACTGGTGATGAGGGAGGCTCTGGAATCAGTAGGTATATAAAGTGTAGTGGTAAGCAAGGATTTCATTGGCTGGGTTTGATTTTTGGGCACCTCTGTTCTACCCCCAAACTCCTGCTGGGTGAAAATAAAAATAAAGAAGGTTAAAAAAACCCCAGAAGGATAAAAATGGTGATTAAAGGAGAGAAAAGACCCTTTTGTCCCTTTGCCCAGTCCTGCAAAATGACAGCAGGAAGTGCTTGCACAGGGTCCCCTCCTTACAAGCAAAACTTTATTGGGTGGGGAGGTGTATTTTTATTTTTCATTCCCAGCTCCAATGTATGTTTTTAGGGAGGTGTGAGGAGCTGCTGCTTTCCTCCTGGAGGAAATGAGGGTGCAGATCTGGGTGGTCTTCCAGAGGACTCCCCATCCCCATCTCCAGCTCCCTCTGGACTTTTGGGAGGTTGTTGGATATAATTTATCTCCAAGGGGGTGGACACGACATTATACACACATTGTTGACATACACACATTATTGACATACACACATTATTTCCCCCTCTCTTTTCCTGGGATTTTGGGAGTATTTTTGAGAGTATCCTGTATTTCAGGATGAGGCTCTGGGTGCCCCCCCAGGAAGCCACAGACTGTAGGAGAGGTATTCTTATTTTTCATTCCCAGCTCCAATGTATGTTTTTATGGAGGTGTGAGGAGCTACTGCTCCCCTCCTGAAGGAAAAGAGGGTGCAACTCTGGGGGTCTCGCAGAGGACTCCCCCCCATCTCCAGCTCCCTCAGCATTTGTGGAAATAATTTATCTCCGGGGGGGATGATGACATGCACATATTATTGACATACACACATTATTTCCCCCTCTCCTTTCCTGGGATTTTGGGAGTATTTTTGGGAGTATTCCCCTGTATTTCAGGATGAAGCTCTGGGTGCCCTCCTGGGAAGGCACAGACTGTAGGAGGGGTATTCTTATTTTTCATTCCCAGCTCCAATGTATGTTTTTATGGAGGTGTGAGGAGCTGCTGCTCCCCTCCTGAAGGAAATGAGGGTGCAGCTCTGGGGGTCTCACAGAGGACTCCCCTCCTATCTCCAGCTCCCTCTGCACTTGTGGATATAATTTATCTCCGGGGGGGATGACATACACACACATTGACATATACACATCATTGACGTACATTATTTCCCCCTCTCTTTTCCCGGGATTTTGGGAGTATTTTTGGGAGTATTCTGTATTTCAGGATGAGGCTCTGGGTGCCCCCCCGGGAGGGCACAGAGGGGTCCAAGGGTGCCGTGACTGATGGGCACCAATCCCCCACACCTCAAATTGAGCTGGGGCGGGCAGAGCCGCGCAGGTGTTCGCGCTCCTGCTTTGGGTGCCCCGTTGAGGCGGCGGCAGCTCCGGGAGGGGGGCGAGCATCACCTGAGGCAGGAGCATCACCTGAGGCAGGAGCAGCCCCAGCGCACCCTCACCGCACCCTCACCCCCCGGGTGCGCGGCGCTTTGGGGAGGGGGCGATGCGCGCTCGTTCCTCCCCGCTGCGCGCAAGTTACTCCCCCTTTCCCCGGCACTTGGGCTCCCTCCCTCCCCTCCCTTCCCCCCCCCGCTCCAAAAGCCGGGCTGCGCCGCCGAGGCTCCGCCAGTGAAGGCAGCGCTGCCGGGGGAGGGAGGAGCTGGGGGGGCGGCGATGGAGCGGAGCCGGCGGGCGGCGGCCTGAAGCCCCCGCCGGCAGCGGCAGCGGAGCCCGAGCCCGAGCCCACCCTGAGGAATGAGCGCTCTCCAGGCTGACCTGCTCCTGCTGCTGCTCGGCTGCCTCCTGCTCAGCCACGGTAGGACCCCGCACTTTGCGAGCGGGGCGGACCCGGGGGGCTCCCCGGCTCGGGGTGGGGTGCGGGGGCTGCTGTGGGGAGAAGGTGCGGGGGAGAGAGAGAGGGAGGATTGCAGAGTTGTTCCCCTCCTGCATCCCCGCCGAGGCGGCTTACCGTTCTTTCCTTTAAAAATAAGCGAAAAATCTTTAGTATGCAAATGAGTGCTTTCTGTTCCAGCTCGGTAAATTGGATCGTGTTTGTGTGTGTAAACACGGCTTGGCTGAGTAACAGCCCCCCCTGGCCCCCATCGCCGCCCGGTGCTTCCCCCGGTGCAGGAGGGCGATGGATGCTCAGTTTCGGTGCGGCGGAGGAGCCGCTCGGGCTGGCGGCAGCGGCTCCAGCCCGGAGACCCGAGCCTGCGGCTGTGCAGCGGGGCTGGGGAGCGATTTGTGCCGGGGGGTGCGAGGAAGGAGAGTTGTTCCAATGCGGGCAGCCCGGGGGAGGTGGGCACCCCGCGGGGGTGTCACAGCCCCAGTGCCACCTCCCCACGGCGCGGGCAGCAGCGTGGGCATCGCAGGAATTCACCCCGCAACTTTACAACCTGCTTCATTCCCACGCAAAAAAAATAAAATTAAAAAAAAATATTTAAAAAGAAGGATTTGTGAAGGGGGTGCGTTTTGGGAAGCTGCATCTGGCATGCTGCTGTGTGCCTGCTCCCTGGACTATCTGTCACCTGTGGAGAACGCTGAGCTGCAGCCAGACCCCGGCTTCGCCTCTGTGCTGCTCATCCCCCCCAACGCCGGTGTCAAATCCCATCTGTGTCACGCCGCCGTGGTCCCCACGCCAGCTTTTGTGAGGGTACGGCTTGGGGATGCTTGGGAAAAAAAAGAAAAAGGGATAAAAAAACCCCAAACCCACGCAGCCAGTCCATCTGTTGATTAAATGAAGGATAAAACTTTTGGAGAGAGTAGTGCTTCTCCACGGGCAGCTGGTTTTTTGCTCAGCCAGACATCAGTGCTGAACATCCCCCACCATACGCTGGGTTTCACCCTAGTCCCCGAGCAGGGACGCCTTGTTTGTGGTGTCTGTGCTCCTGGTTATCCTTCCCTCCTCTTTTCCTGGGCTCGGATGTGATGCTGGGCTCCTACACTGTCCTCCCTTCCCCTTTTCTCTTCCCCTCACTCTCTGCTTGTACTAATATTCCTTCGGGAAGAAAGCTGTGTTTGCATTTGCCTTTGCTGCTGCACAAAAGAAACCCACTGTGTCCTCCGTGTGGGTTTCTGGCTGAACAAATCTGAACTCTCCTGGTACAGCAGGGCAGCGTGGAGCCGGGCACGGCAGCGATTTGGGAGCTGCTCCGGCCTCCCTGCATCCCTCCCTGCTCACACGGACCCCATCAGTCCCTGCAGGTCAAATGGCACTTTGCTAGCGGGCTGGAGAAGTTTGTGAGCAGGATCCAGCCGGGATTTGTTGGGTTCTCCCCCCGCTCCTTCCTTTTGCAGCCATGATTTTAATGTGGGTTAATGCACTTTTTAATAGCGCTGGCGCTGGGAAGCCACGGCGGCACCTCGGCTCTGCTGCCTGAGCTCAGCTGGTTCATCTCCTGCAGGATCGTGGTACCTGCTTATTCACGCCGGGTTAGGAGGCACAGAGAGTGCCTTGCAGAGCGTTTTCTCCGCTGGTTTCTCCCACAGGATGAGCCAGGAGTGTTTCTGTGGAGTTGCCGCTCTCCGTGTGTGACAAAGGCGCCGTCGGCAGCGCCGTGGCTCTTCCCGTGGGGTGAAACCATGCAGGGGATCCCTAACAGGATTTAATGCACGGGATTCCTGCAGCCACACGGTGCTGAGGGGCAGGAAAGGCCTGGGTGCAGGTGCTGAAGCTGATTTTCCAGCAGATGTTGTGTTTGCCTCCCCTCGAGCAGTGTCCAGATGTGGTGGCACTGGCTGGCTGTGACAAAGGTGTCCCTAAGGTGTGGAGATGGGACACCCCATTTACCTGTTTTAGGGGGGATGGGACACCCCATTTACCTGTTTCAGGAGGGATGGGACACTGTGTGGGCACCCACAGGAACAGCCCTGCCCTGCCCAGGAGGTGCTGGTGGTCCAAAACTCACTTCAAGGGACAACCTAAATCGCTTGGCTCTGCCCTTCAGGAGTTTCAGGAGCTCCTTTTTGTGCAGGGCTGTGTTTTCTTGTCAAAGGGGTTTGAAGGGATTTGCCGTCATTAAATCCCCCCAAGCCAAGGGCAGCAGGGCTGGAAGGATCACCTGTGTTGAAAACCTCACTTGGGATGTCTGGTCTGGACAGTACTTAACAAAAAAATCTCCTTATCCCAAACCTCCCCAAAAGGACATTTTCCATCACGGGATTTGTACACCTGTGCCCTTGGGTTTGTATTTCATGGGCATCCCGGTGATATCCTGGCATCCTGCTGTTCCTGCAGCCCATGCAGGCTGGAATTTGGGCTTCCAATGCAGCTGGCAGGAGGAGAAGCTGCTCTTTGCTCCTGTCTGGGGCTGTGCTGCACCTGGGCATGGCTCAGCCTGCGGGGGGAGGAGGATCTGTCCCACAGCTCACTGCTCCAGAGGACCTGGGCAGAACCAATTGTCTTCCCTGGAGCATCCTCTGTTCTTTGCCCCGTGTAAATTATCTGAAGCAGCCTGTGCTGGCTCCTTCTGAGAGTTGGTGGGTCAGTACTCCAGGGTGGGTTTGCCCTGGTACCACTCACTCTTCCACCCCCTCCAGGCTGCCAGGGCCAGGTTTTGGTGAGAGAGAGAGAACGTCCTAGCACTAGTGGCCTCCTGTGGAGATGGGATGTGTGGGACCCTTGGTGGGAAGGAAGTGCTGCTGCCATGGATCTGCCTGCCTGGGGAATAACTCACCCATCCCTCCCCTGCTGCAGTGCCAGCCAAACTGGGGGAGGCTGGAAACAACTGGGGGAGGCTGGAAACAACTGGGGAAGGTGTCTCAGTGTGGGAGCTGGGGCTGTGGGGAGAGCAGCACTGAAGATGCACCTACAGCCACCCCCTCCTCTCACTGACCTGTACGAGGTGGATTTGGCAGCATCTTAAATTTACCTTGGATGGGAAGATTTCTGCATGTCTAGGGCTCTCTTTCCAAAGGCATGTTTGCTTTCCCTCGGGGTGATGAATACCGAGTTCTCTGGGTGTTGCAGGGTATGTTTTTCTCCTTCACAGTTCACTTGGTTCCTCTCTGGAAGCAAATGCTTTACAATCTTCTGTCAGAGGGGCCCGTTAGCAGCAGCAGTGGCTCAACTTCCCACTGGCTCAGCAGCAGCCCCCAGGTGGAGAAGGGTGAAATTATGCTGATGAGAGAAACCAGGCCAATTCCACCCACCAACACTGATTAGGAGCAAGAGATGAGGATTTTCACATCTTGGGGGCGGTTAGTGGGTGATGGGGAGGAAAAGTACAAGGTTTGGGGTGCTGGGAGTGTGTGTGTGCAAGAGCTGGAGCACTTGCGGGGTTTTTGTGTCTCACAATCACAAGTCTGTCATTTAAAAGCCTGGAAATCTGTGGCTGTGGTCCCTGTTCCATGTTAATTCCTCCTGCCATGTGGGGAGCAGGGCAGCTTTGCCAGGAGTGTGTTGGGCTGTTCCCTAAGGCCAGCAGGACAGAGTCAGCCCTGGGAGCTGTTCAGGAAATACCAGGAGTGGCAGCACCCAGTGAGATATAAAAAATGATGGTGAGGAAGAGCTCCTGAAGCCCAAGAGGTCACACCTCAGGATATTCTGTGGTTCTGTGAACTGGAAATGGCTGAGAAGAAGACAGAGGTGGTTTGGAAAGTGCTTTGTGAGGCGCTGCTGCTGGAAAGGTGCAGGCTTGGCTGGGGCAATGCATTCACAACTGGGCTGCATGGGAAAGAAACTGAAATAAGCCTCAAGATAAAACTGGTGTGGTCCAGTCTGTGCTGTCCCAAAGGCATGGGGCAGAATTGCCTCGTCCAACACCTGCTTTAACACAATTTAGGTTTCCCATCTCCCATCTGCACCTCCTGCAGCGAGAGCCACGTGAGGACCACTGATGACTTTGCTCAAATCAGCTTTTCTTGCAAGGTTTCAGCTCTCAGAAAAGCACAGGAGGGAGGAGCTGGGGTTTTGCTCAGGTGCCCTGTGCCAGAGGGAGGGGAGCTGGGCAGATGTTCCTCCTCAGATGTTCCTCCTCAGAGCTAACACCACGTCACCACCAGCCTCCCCCTGCCAAGGTTAAGCAGAGGTGCCCAGGCAGTTTATGCACAGCACATCTCAGGCTGATGTCAATTATTTCTGTGCTTTCCTGTTGGTTTAGGGGACACCAACTGGAGTCTGAACGTGCCTAGAAATCCCTGACAGGTTCCCAGCACCGCGTGTCACTGGCTCCAGCCGCTCTGTAGTCGGACTGCAAACGTCAGGATAAAAAAGCTCCGTGCTCTTCTTTCTTTTGTATCTGTAAATAAAGGGGGGAGAGGCCAATTTGCCCCTTAGGTTGTGAGCTGGCTGAGGATCAAGGGCTTTGAATAAACTGTTTTCTTCCTGTGAGCAGCCTGTGATGGAGAGTGTGGCTGCTCCAAAGCTCTGATTTAATGATCGGCTTTGCGAGTTTGTACAGTGCTGGGTGCAGGGGGCTTTATGGAAATGCTGCTGGAGAATTGGCTTTACATCACTTCCAGAATCTTTCCAGTAGGATTAAACAGCTTCTATTTATTTATTTATTTACTTTAAAACCCAGCAAATTTATACCAACAATTGCTGAAGGCCCTAATTTATCTTCTGTTCAGGAGCAATACGAGTCTTTCCTTTGGCTTCATTGAGAGCCACCTCTGGCCAAAGAGAGCGACAGAGCCACAGTGACCATGTACAAGCTTATTGTATAAATCAATAGGTAGTGAAACAAATTGGTTGTAAATCAGTCTCTTATTTGCTGAGATTTAAGGCCTTCGGTGGAGCTGTGAGTTTCTGAGGCGGTCTGCCCTGCCTTCAGGGCTGGCACATGGCCTGGCTTTTGCAGGGATGTGGGAACCCAGTACTCATTTCAAACGTGCCAGGAGATGTGCAGGGTTTCCTGGCTGGGAAGAAATAAAGTTTAAAACCTGTGCTCGTCCTTCCAGGCAAAGGTTGAGCAGCAGGATCCTGGTGCTGCTCAGATCTCGGGGGTTTCCATTCCCCCACTGCACCTCATGGCACATCTGTACTCCAGACCGCTCAAGGGGGAAGAGGAAAGTATCCATTTCTGAATTGTGCCTTGTGGTAGGACAGAGAAAATGCTGGGATTTGGTCTTGGAAACGGTGGCCTAACAGATGTCCTGGTTCAATATGCCCTTTGAGTGTAGCCCAGCCTGTTTATTCATTGCCTGGCTGGCAAGACCCACACTCGAGTGTTTGCCTTTCCCTGGTGGCAGCAGCAGCCTCCAAAGTGGAGCAAAGGAGCTGGAGGTCACTTGGCTGTTACATGGCTCTTCCTTTTACCGACTTGCATTAAACAGCTTAAATCTAAATGTGCTTTTAGTGCCTGTGAGCGATGGGCTCTGGGCGTCCTGCCTCGGGTAGTGTCACATGCTGGGGAAGTGGGAGGTGGAACACTCGCATTGTTAAATTCAGATGCTAACTTGGGGATAAGATCTTGTCTTAATGTGTTCATTCAACGCCCCCACTCGCAACAAAAGCTACAGCAGCTCTTGGTCTGCTGCATTTGGGGTGGAGCAGGATGTAATTGGTTTTTGAGGGCTTTGCCATAACTGCTGCTCATTAACCATTGATGCAGGCACGGTCAGACTTTCAACTCGGATAATAGATGCTGTCTTTTGTTTGCAATTACTTTGCTTTGGGTGGAATTGCCTCGCAGGTTTCACATGTGTGTGGTCGTGTGGTGGCTAATTCACCTCCTCAGGGCTGCTGGATTTATGTTCTGGGCTCTAGGGCTGTCATGCTCAATATGAGGCAGAGGCAGTGCTGAACGCCCTGCCTGGCTGGGCCGAGGCTGGGAGGATGTTCAGCACCTCCTGAATGTTTTAGGAGCCTTCTGGGTGAGCATCCCCAACGCTGTGGGAGGGGAAATAATGGAGAAAATGTTCAATAATGTGGTTTTTCTGAGGAGCTGTGCCCAGCAGGACACACACTGCAGGTGAGAGAAGCCCTGCTAATTATGATATATGCACCAATGGTGGAAGGGATCAACTCCTCAAACTTCCCCATGGATGATGATCAGTCTTTGTGCTGTGGGCCTATATAAGCATGGAATGTAAGTGAGTGGAAGAAGCCACAGGGTTTGGAGTCCCACCTTGCATTTTGGGCAGGTTGTCATTAACCTTATATCACCTAACTTGTTAAAAGGTCAGAAAGGAAAGGCCTAATTCTGATGGTGGAAGGGATGAGCTCCTCAAACTTCCCCATGGATGAGGGATCAATCTTTGAGCAGTGGGCCCTATATAAGCACAGAATATAAGTGAGTGGAAGAAGTTACAGGGTTTGGAGTCCCATCTTGTATTTTGGGCAGCTTATCATTAACCTTACATCACCTAACTCGTTAAAAGGTCAGAAAGGAAAGGCCTGATTCCCTCTCAGGTCCTGTTGTCCCGTCCCTCTCCCACCCCCAGCATAAATGAGTATTCAAGCAGTCTGCTGCCAGTCAGTGAATGTCAATATTGGATAAGTGTTTCCTTTATATCACTGCAATTTAGCATAAGCTGCTTGGAAACAAATGTCTTCCATAAGCATGAGGTGTTTCAGTAAGTACACAGTCAACATTACTATGAGGATTAAATAAATGTCAGCCCCACTTGTATGCTCAGCAGCGAGTTAAGACAGCCGAACTTGCATAATGGCCAGCACGGCAGGAACAGCAGCAGGGATTTTGAGAGTCTCTGGAAAAAGTGGGATGGAAGGAGCTGCTTTGGATGGATCTGAAGCCCCTGGATCAGGAGGGGATGTGGAGACAGGTGCAGAAGCTCCTTAGAGCAGGGGTAGCTGATGATGGGAAGGAATCCTTTCTATGGGGGTGGTGAGACTCTGGCACAGAGGAGCTGTGCCCTGTCCCTGGGCGTGCCAGGGTGGATGGGAACCTGAGCAACCTGGGATAGTGAATGTCACTCCTGGCCATGGGATGGAATGAGATGCATTCACCATTCTGATTCTGTGGTGTGGAGTGCAAAGAGATGCATGGAGCTTCCTTCTGGACAACCAGGCCTGCTCATTCTTTGGTGCTGGCTGCAAACCAAAGATGAAAATGTGGTTTGGCCAATATTGGCTGGGTCTGGTGAGGCTGCTGGCCCAGGAGGAGCAGGACCATCCTGCAGATCTGCCCAGTGCTTGCCTGGATCTGCCTCTGCCTTTCCCAGTGCTAACTGGGAGTTGTTGGCTGAAGCTGGTGAGGCCAAGGATGAGGCTCAGCTGTCACTGCCGTGTGACAAACTGTGAGCCCTGATTCAGCTCCAGCTCAAGGCTTCCCAGAGCCACAGAGATGAGGAAAGGGTGGCACTGGTCCATGCTGGCAGTGCTGTGGGGCCTGAAGGTGCTGCAGGGAGATGGTCATCTCTGGCTGCTCTGCCTTCAGGTGTTGGGTGGGAGTTTCTCTCTGCCCAACAGGAAAAGGCCTCTGGCTTCTCTAAAGCGATTTAAACCCAGCCAGCACATGGAGATGTTGCTGAGGCAGCCAAGGCTTGAATCTTTCCCTCAAGCTGTGTCTGCAGGAAAACCCTGCTCTTCCCCACTCCTTGCTTTGCATCTTTACCTGTCACCCCGAGGTGTCACTCGGTGCTCTCTCGGTCAGGCTGTGACAAGTTCTGCCAGCGAGGAGAAAGCCCAGTGAGCGCGGTGGGGGCTGAGCTGGCTGTGCTTCCATCCCAACCATGCAGAACCGCTGCTCTCTCCCCAGCTGGCAAGGCGCTGACTGAAGCCACTTGTTCCCAGCTGCACAAAAATAACCGGAGACAAAATCGTTATCACTCACATGAGCCTTATCAGCTCCTCTGATGTCTGTGGCTGTCTCTGCCCTGCGAGAACTGGTTCCCCTCGGAGTGTGTGTGTTTAGTGCCCGTTCCAGGTGATCTCAGCTTTCCCGAGGATTTTCACCTCCTCACCTGCGCGGTTCCAGCGCTGGAGGAGCAGGGCAGGACACGGGGATGTCCTGGAGCGCCGGGGGTGCATGGGGAGGGAATGCCCGAGGGTTGTGGCCCGATCCAGGTCACCTGGAGGGAATGCCCGAGTGTTGTGGCCCGCAGGTCACCTGGAGGGAATGCCCGAGTGTCCTGGCCCCAAACCCACTCACCTGGAGGGAATATCTGAGTGTTGTGGCCCGATCCAGGTCACCTGGAGGGAATGCCCGAGTGTTGTGGCCCGGTCCCGGTCACCTGGCTGGAATACCCGAGTATTGTGGCCCCGAACAGGTCACCTGGAGGGAATGCCCGAGTGTTGTGTCTCCGATCCCGGTCACCTGGCGGAGCCAGGCAGGTCTCACCCTCAGTGTTGCCGTTCAGCCTGGCGGTGGCAGCAGCTGCGCTCGCATGGAGGAGCCGAGCGCTCCGCTCGCACCTGCCTGTGTCACCTCCTCGCAAAGGGACAAGGTGACCGCGGGGCTCCGGGGGTGCTGAGGGCACCGAGCCTGGCCTGGAGCTCCGCAGCTACGGCCAGTCCCTCGGAATGGAGAGGGTGTTTGGGTGCTGGGCTGGGAGGAGAGCTGGGACCCTCTGAAGGTGCCACCCCCATGCAGAGTTGGACGCTTGAGGTGACCCTGCCTGGAGCACACCGTGTGTGAGAGCCGCGGGCTGCTCTGCAGGGGAAGGGCCAGGGGATGGGAGGCTGTCACAGACATCTTTAACGAAAAATCCTTTCCTTAGGATTTTTCCTCCTGAGAAGCTGAGAGACCTCCAGAACAAAATGTAGACAACGGTTATCTGCTGCTGTGGAATGCAACAGGTGCATCTGTGATTGGGCTCATGTGGTTGTTTCTAATTCATGGCCAATCACAGTCAGCTGGCTTGGACTCTCTGTCTGAGCCACAAACCTTTGTTATCATTCCTTCTTTTTCTATTCTTATCTAACCTTCTGATGAAATCCTTTCTTCTATTCTTTTAGTATAGTTTTAATATAATATGTATCATAAAATAATAAATCAAGCCTTTTGAAACATGGAGTCAGATCCTCGTCTCTTCCCTCATCCTCGGATCCCTGTGAATAGTCACAGAGGGGAGTTGGGGCTGCCTGACCAAACTCTGAGCCCCCCACAGCAATAAATGCACCCAAGGGGTCTCTCCCCTCCATGAGCAGCTCCACCCCTCTGTGGATCCTGTGGGATACCCTGCAGCAGGGAATGGCTGCTGCTCCTGGTCTGTTCCTGCTCCCTCCCCTGAGCTAATCCCCGGAGTGTGATTCAACACTCGCCTCTTTTCCTTCTGGCTGTGTCTTTAATAAGCCAGGAGTGACGGGGCCACCCCCCATCCTCCACAAGTGCCTGAGAAACAGAACCAACAGATGCTAAAATTAGGCACAGCTGTTTGCAGCATTTTGTCCTCCTGATCACAGAGTCTGACACTGTCTGTGCTTATTCCTCATCTTGTCCAGACACTGAAAAGGTTTAAGATATCAAAGCTTGGAGTGGCTGTAAATTAACTCTTTCTGTCTGAGCTGAAGCTTGGCTTACTTATGGTAGATTTCTTGTGCTTGTCTTTATTTGCCCTTCTAGTAATGGGAATTGCCAGGGAACAAGACAGGGTCTTCTCTCTGTACTTGGGAGACCGCACTGCTGGTTTGGGCTGTTCAGGAGCTTCCCCATCAGGGACCAGGGGAACATCTTTGGTCCTGCTGTCCCTCAGCCTTTATGTGCCTAAACCCTGTCCTATGTTCACCCTGTTCACCCACCCCAGCATCCAAACCCTGTTCTGTGTGCTGCTTGGACAACCTCTGCAGCCCAACTCAGCCTCTAAAGTTGTCCCAGTCCAGCCCCACATCCTGGCCATGGTTATCTGCTCCTGCTTTGGTGATGTGGAAGATTTTCTGGGCATTTTTGGTACACATAGGCTGTGTGTTCATGGTTTGGGTGTCGAGGTGGGTGTCACCCCAGGGCTGCTCTCTCCCTTCCTGCCAGGTGTGTTTGGCCTGGCAGCGGCTGTAGGGAGCATTTTGGGAGGAGGTGCCCGTCTCTGTCACCTGCCACCCCTTGGAAAACATCCGTTCCCCTCCACTGGGGTGGCACCAAAGTGGAGCTGTAGCACTCTGGAAAGGGCAGCAGGAGGGATTTCATGGCAGAGCAGAAATGTCTTTTCTGTCAAGCCTGGAGCAGTGTACATGTCCCTGCTGACAGATCTGCGCTGATGGCAGCAGCACAGCTCTGGGGCTGCCTGTGTCGGGGTCTGCACGGGGTTGTGAGTCTGAGGGGTCTTTTCTGTCTCTGTCTCTCTCTCCCGAGGCAGCGGCGCCTGCTGAAGATTCCTCTTGCTCCGGTCATGCTTAAAATGATAATGTTGGTTTAAGATAGACACTTGTGATAAACCAGGGAACACGGCGCCCTTTGAAATCCTCAAAGCTCTCTCTCATCAAGAGGGCTGGCTGGAAAGGCAGAGCCAGAGCATTCCAGGCTGTTCACATTGCCACAGTTCCGTGCTAACCTGCTCCTAAGGATGCTGTGCCTCAAAGAGCTGCCACCTCCACCCTCCTCCCCTCCTGGTGTCTGCCACACCTGGGCAGCATCTCTGTGCAGCTTCCTCTGGCCTCCCCAAACTGCCTCTTTTCACTCTCAATGTGCTGAAAGCAAACCAGGAGGGGAAGTGCTAAAAAAAGGCTGATTTTCCCTGGGGAGGAGTAGGGGTGGTAGGGAAGAGTGAAACATCTCAAGGAAAAGCACCACGAGCAAGTGCCAAGGGGTTGACATCCCTTGGTGATGTCTTTGCAGGGGAGGTTGGAGCAAACCTTTCATCCAGCACTGTGATTTTTCCCTGCAGCAGGGAGGTTTCTCCCCGTGGTTTGGCTTTATCCCAAGGATAGACAGAAATCTGTGCAGTGCTTTAACCCCTGCAAGTTTCTGCTGACTCGAGCAGATCGGAGTTGTTGTCCCAGTGGGAGCATCTTGTTCAAAATCAGGAAGAAAAGTTGAACTTTTGAAACTTTTAGAGCACGAAACATCCAAGAGTTAGTGATTGGAGACTTGGAAGTAGACTTGGCAAAATACCACGTTTTGATATCTGAAATTTTAACATGGAGTGTAGGAAGGGTTTTTTGCACAAAGGATATTGAGTATCCCTGTGGTGGGTGAAGGGGAAACTGTTGTAAAAATCATTTGTCTGCTGATTGCTGGTTTTTCTCTGGGACTTGGAAATGGATTTCAGGTCTCTTCTTGCCTTTGGCCTGGCCAGTGAGCCACCGTGGTGGCTCTCTGAACATCCCAATTTGTCACAGGATATTGAATTCTAAACCAGTGTTAATCTGATCTGTGTGTCTGTAAAGCATCTTGTGTTGGGTTTGATAAAATTAGGTTTTATTGTCTAACACAGTTTATTTCTCTTGGTCTGCTTGCGTGCTTTTATTGCCTGTTCTGCTCTGCACCACGAGCCATCGTGTGCCAGCATCTGCCTCACTTGCACAGCTCTGAAAGCACCTTAAAACCAGCCCCTAATTATTGGAAATATGGAAAGACTCTGAGGGTGCCAATGATATCAGTCTGGCACTGGTGCATTGAGCAGGTAAAGAAAGGACCTAAGAGGCAATTGAAGAGATTGATGGGCAGTAATGGGGATAATTGTAATTTTTGTCCTGTGTTTTTAATAAAGTGATTGACGACAGGCACAGCTGGAGCCCCCGTGCGGAGACCAAGAGATGCAGTTAAATTACAGAGGCTTCTTAACTTAATGAGGCCAGGTAATAAAAACGAGGCATAATGAGCAAGGTATAATAGTACTATTATGCTTAGAGTGCTCTCACCCAGGGCTGAGCAGGGAGAGCTTGGGATGAGCTCACTGCAGGAAGGACTTTCCTCCCTGGGGAAGGATCTGGAATGGAAACCTGGGAAGGATACTGGGTGATCCCACTGGGAGGAAGGGCTTTCCTTACTGGGGAAGGATCAGCAGTGGGAGACTTGGAAAGAATGCTGGGTGATCCTACTGGAAGGAAGGGCTTTCCTTATTGGAGAAAATGAAGGGTGGGAGACTTGGGAAGGCTGTTGGGTGATCATAGTGGGAGGAAGGGCTTCCCTTACTGGGGAAGATCAGGAGTGGGAAACCTGGGAAGGATACTGGGTGATCCTACTGGGAGGAAGGGCTTTCCTTACTGGGCAAGATGAAGAGTGGAGACTGGGAAAGAATGCTGGGTGATCCTACTGCGAGGAAAGGCTTTCCTCCCTGTGGAAGGATCAGGAGTGGGAGACTTGAGAAGGCTGTTGGGTGATCATGCTGGGAGGAAGGGCTTTCCTTACTGGGAAAATATCAGGAGTGGGAAGAATTTTGGGTGATCCCATTGGGAGGAAGAACTTTGCTCTCTGGGACGGATAAGGAGTGGGAGACTTGGGAAGGATATTGGGTGATTCCCACTGGGAGGAAGGGCTTTCCTTACTGAGGAAATATCAGGAGTGGGAAGAATATTGGGTGATCTCACTGGGAGGAAGCATTTTCCTTACTGGGGAATATGAGGAGTGGGAAACCTGGGAAGGATATCAGATGGCCAAGTGCTAGCCCAGGACTGAATGAACACGTGGAGCACCAGAAATGGTTGATCCCCTCTGCGTTTCTGGTTGTATTTGTGAGGTTTGGGGCAGCTCTGTTCCAGGTTTTATTCACTTCTTGTAACCCCATGTGGCCCTTGCTGCTACACAGATGGCATGGCCAGAGGGTCAGACTTTGTGACTGAAGGAAAAGCAGTGGAAATGTGAAATGCAACAGCCTGGAGGGAGGATGTGCAGGGAGTTGGTGGATGGGCTCAGGAAGGTTGGTCAGGGCTGTACCAGGCTCATGCCACACCTTGGTTTGGAGGCTTGGCAGGGAGGCTGAGCAGCTGGATTGGGACCTTGGTGGGGGTGGAGATGGGAAGAGGATTAGTGTCTGCAGAGCAGTTGGGTGTCTGCTGCTGCTAAATGTGGTTAAACTTGAGCGACTCCTAATCTAATAATGAAAGGAAGAGAAATAAGTGTTCTCAGTGATGCATGCCCCTCACGGTAAGTACTAATTGAAAACAGATATTTACTTTAAAATGAAAATGTAATACGATAATGGTGGGTTGAGAATTTCACACACGTAGGAGGGAGAGATGAACATGCACAGCCTCCCATCTGCTCTGCCTGGGCTTGGAGTGTCCCTGGGAGCAGGATCTCCCACACCACCGCCTGGACAAAGGGCCTGGGGGCTTGGGCTGGAGCAGAGCTCAGCCTTACTCAGCTAAAATCAGCTTCACTGGGGGTCTCTTGAGCTGACCTTGGTCTGCAGAGAACCTTCCAAGCTGCGCTTCTGTCTTTCCTCACACCTTGCAGAGCCTTCCCAGCCAAATCTCCATGGGAAGGAGAGGTGGGGTAGACTGGGGGAGCATCACCTCCCTTGTCACTGAGATGGGGACAGTGGTGGTGACCCCTTCCTGATGGTCTCTGCTGCTTGAGACGCCCCTTGCTGCCCCTTTCTGGCTGTCTTGACCCATTTCCCTGGCTTGGTGGGTGGACCTGGCTAATGCTGCCTTTTGGGGGCTGCTGAGGAGTGCTGGGGACACCTTTGCTCTCTCAGGCCAATCTAAATGGATGCTGATCCCTTGGGGAAACCCTTGGCTATGAGTGCAGAGACTACAGCCCCTGTTGGTGTCTGTCTGTCCTCCCCTCGTCTCCCTGAGCCACTTTCCAGCCATTGCTCCAGAGCTGGGGTCAGGATGCTTTTCCAAGTGCTTGGGGTCAGGATGCTTTCCCAAGTGTTTGGAGTCAGGATGCTTTTCCAAGTGTTTGTAACAAAGCTCAGTGCAGCGTGACTGGTGCCCATTAAAGGATCCTCCCGAACAGGAGCCCCCCCAGCGCTGGAATCTTCTGAGGGAAGTAGCCTGGCCCTAATCCCTTTGTGCAGAGTTCCTGCTTGTTTCTTCCTATGGGTGCATTTGTATAATTTGCATTTTGCATTCTGATCATATGCATAGAATTCAAATTGAAATGGGGCTTGAATACATTTGCATGCTAATGAGGCAGTGGCTTTATTTATTTATTTGGAGCCCTCTCAAGCAGGCAGCCGTGTGTTGGGGAGCAGCTCATGCAGCTGTCCTGCTGACAGAGCTCTGTGGCTGCCGAGGAGCCTCAGCTCTGTCCCAAGACTCATTTGCCCTCTGTGCCCTAGCAGGTGAGGCTGGTGCGCTCTGGTGGGGAGATCAACAGTTCCAGCCCCCTGCACTACCCAGAGATGCCTCTTTAGGTCATCCTGGTGTCCATTGGGTGTGGGTGAGACATTTCTATGTTAGGCTTGGGTGCAGCCAGCACGAGCACTGATGGTGACTGCAGAGCTCCAGGGCAGAACAACCAGAGCCTGTCCCCATTCTCTCCTTGACTTTGGGGTGCTGCCCACAGCTCCCTGTGCTCCTCCTCTCTGTTATGGGGCTGGTAGTGCTGGCACCTGCCCCTGGGATGAGCCCTGGGCTGTGCTGCCCATCCATCCCCAGCTGCCCTTGGTGCTGCTGTGCTCCCTCAGCAGGAGCCTCCCAGCCTCTTGCAAAGCAATAGTGAAGAAAGTTTGGAAATGTTGAGAAGGAGAAACCAAAAGCTGGGAGAAAATCAGTTCCCCAAACTCCGCAGCATTACTGGGAGGAGAGAGAGAGAAAGACACCAGAGCCCGTGAGTTGCAGCACGGAGTCCCTTTGTGCCCCACAGACACACCCAGGGCACAGCTCTGTGCCAGCCTTTCCATGCCAGCCCTCCCTCCCCAGTGACTCCTGCTGCAGCTGAGCTCCTGGCTGGCACAGGGAGCACTGGCCAAGCCAGGGCTCCTGAAATGGCAGCAGGAATTGGGTCACATTGCCGTGCCCCAGGAGAGGGAGTTTCTCTCAGAGCAGTCTGGCTTCCAGTTATTATTTTATAGAGGATGTTAGAGGTTGATAAGGGAGCTGTTCTGACTGCCAGTGGGGCTTATTTGGGGCTTATTGTGTGCTCCAGTTTGTATTTTAATATAGTCAAAGGTGACTTACAACTTTAATATTAATTTTAAAACCGATTGCTCGAGTTGGTTTTTTATCTACGTTAAACCAGATTAATCTCAGCCTCCCTTGATCCTGTTGGTAGCTTTTCTCTCCCTGGCTGGAGCCACACGTGGTCTGTGTTGCACCAACAAAAGCTGAGGAGGAAGATGTTTTTGTGGCAATAAATAATTGTCGCAGGGCTGCTTTTCTTCCAGAGAAATCTCGTCTCTACGAGCTCAACAATGGCATCAGTGGGAGCTCTTGCTTTTGTCCAAGGCTCTCCTCCTGAGCGTGCAGAGCGGGGCTTTGCTGAACAACACCTGGCTTTGTGCTTCCCATAGAAAGCTCCTCCCTGCTGTTGTGTTTCTCCCTGGCTTTCCAGGCACTCCAGAATCCGTCTCCTCCTGTGCTGCTTTGTGCTCCAGCTTTACAATTCCTGGCACACTGGCTCTGCTGCTCGCTGGATATTTTGTGCCCACAATATTCTGTGGGTAGGGGAGGTGGCCTTGGGACAGCAGGCTGTGTGGAGCTGAGGTTGGATCCTTGTCCTGTTTTTGGCTCCTTGAGCACCCTTGGGCAAGGCTGGAGGAGCCAAGAGCAGCCAGAGCTTGGTGATGTTCTGCCTCTGGGTGCTGAATTCCTGGTGGTCTGGGCACTTGTTGGTACTTTGAGTAAATGTCACACCTCTTAAGGTGGCCATTTAGGTACCCAAAACTGAGCTGCTCTCAGCAAAATTCAGCATTAAGCTGCCCCAAGTGCAGGCTGGTGCTCTCCAGCAGTTTTCCAGGCAACCCCAGAAGGGTTTGACTTGGAAGAGACCATAAAGCCCACCCAGTTCCATTCCCTGCCACAGGCCCAGACACCTCACTAGACCAGGCTGCTCTAAGCCCTGTCCAAGCTGGCCCTGAACACTTCCAGGGATGAGGAATCCCAAATTATGTGGTTTAAGTGAATCCCCTTGACTTGACTGTTGGATTTGATGACCTTAAAGACCTTTCCAGTCGTAACAATTCCCTGATTCTGTGACATCTGCAGGACACTCAGTGACCAGTTGTGCTGCTGTAGATGCCCTGGATCTCAGAGCATCCTTGTTGGTGCTGCCAGCCTGTGGAGCACTGGGGGGTGCTTGATCTTTGTAGCTGGAAGAAAAGGATCAGAGTCATGGCCCTGGACCCTTGTGGTCATAAAGCTTCATGTGCTGAGCATCAGCCAGGCCAGCCTGGTAGCTGTGGCACCAGTGAAATCACCCAAATGCTGAGTTTACAGTACTCCTGTACCCCTGGGAATGATTGCTGGAATCAAATGCTCTGTAAACAGCCTTTAAATTTTCATGGTTTGTCTGTGGAAAAGCACTTCACTGATGGTCCATGTTCTCCAAAATACCTCCCAAATGCTGCCTGTACAGTTTCTACTGCCAGCCTTACAAAGAGCTGCGTTCCAGAGATTGTTATTCCATGCACAGTGCTGTAAATAAACACGCTGGACTGGTGGGCTGGAATCTGAATGAGCCGAGTGGATCTGACAGTGGCACGTGGGGGGAACTGAGGCACGGGAGGCTCGTGTGACATCCATGAGAGTTGGTGTCACAACCTGGGGGAAAACTGGAGGATTTGTGTGCTATATCTTCCCCTGGTCTGTCTGTTCTGCTGTTTCAGCCCGAGGTGGGGGAGCACCAGGTACCGAGATAAGACAGTGATAAGACTGAAGAGCCACTAAAGGCAAGACTTGACTCCGTGTGAGAACGCGGAGCAGCAGCCGCATAAATCCCATTTGTTTTACATTTCAGGGCTTAATGAGACAGAAATCGCATGGCAATTGTCACATGTGAAGGCAGAGATTGCCGGTTTGCATTTAACTAAAGCAAGCACCGTATGCGGCACGGGGATCCTCACTCCTGCAAACGGCTCAGCACCAATCCTGGCTGGAAACAACCAACCCCCCTGGCAGCCACACCACGTTCTCCTGGAGGGCCCCAGCCTTCCCCAAAATACTCAAATGTCATGTTCTTTGTATAGAGAATGGAAGAGTAGTCTGTGACCGTGTTCACAGGGGTCTTAGGTTGAGGGAAGAGACGAGGATTTGATTCTATGTTTCAGAAGGCTTGATTTATTATTTTATTATATATATTACATTAAAGCTATACTAAAAGAATAGAAGAAAAGTTTTCATCAGAAGGCTAGCTAAGAATAGAATGGCAAAGAATGATAACAAAGGCTTGTGTCTGGGACTCTCTGTCCGAGCCAGCTGACTGTGATTGGCCATTAATTAGAAACATCCAACATGGGCCAATCAAAGATCCACCTGTTGCATTCCACAGCAGCAGATAACCATTGTTTACATTTAGTTCCTGAGGCTTCTCAGCTTCTCAGGAGAAAAAATCCTAACGAAAGGATTTGTCGTAAAAGATCTCTGTGACAGTAGTCAAGTCCACGAACTGAATTCTTTGTGGTTTTTCCAGGACGTGGGTACTGAAAACCTGCTTTCGGAATGATCTCTAGGAAGTTTAATAAGACTGAGGGCAGGTGCTGCAACCCCCAGGATCATCCAGGCTGGGGATGGAGGGATGGAGAGCAGCTCTGGGAGAAGCCCCTGGGGTGCAGGTGGGGGAGAGCTGGACAGGCCCTGGCCCAGAACCCCCCTGTGCTGGGCTGATCCCCAGCCTGGGCAGCAGGGCAGGGGGGGATTCTGCCCCTCTGCCCCCCAGGTGAGACCCCACCTGCAGAGCTGCCCCCAGCTCGGGGCTCCCAGCACAGGGAGGAGCTGGAGCTGCTGGAGGAGCTCAGAGGAGGCCACGGAGATGCTGCAAGGGCTGGAGCCCGTCTGCTCTGGAGCCAGCCTGGGAGAGATGGGGGTGTTTATCTGGAGGGGAAAAACTTTGGGGTGAGTGAACTGCGGCCTTCCAGAGCCTGAAGGGAGTTGACAAGAAGGATGGGGAGAGACTGGGGACAAGGAATGGAGTGGCAGGACAGGGGGAAATGGCCTTTAGCTGAGGGAGGGTAAATTTAGATATTAGGAAGAAGTTGTTCCTGGTGAGGGTGATGAGGACCTGGAATGGATTTCCCAGAGCAGC
This sequence comes from Melozone crissalis, assembly GCF_028551555.1. NCBI lineage: Eukaryota > Metazoa > Chordata > Aves > Passeriformes > Passerellidae > Melozone > Melozone crissalis. The sequence continues at coordinate 3,050,781 of NW_026535896.1, read as the reverse complement.
TGTGGCTGCCCCATCCCTGGCAGTGCCCAAAGCCAGGCTGGATGGGGTTTGGAGCACCCTGGGATAGTGGGAGCTGTCCCTGCCCATGGGGTGGAACTGGATGATCTTTAAAGTCCCTTCCAACCCAAACCATCCCAGCATTGTGTGCCTTGTCCTCCAAGAGGTGGAAACCCTCCTGGAATCATCTCCAAGCTGTGTTAACCATCAAGCTCTCCCTGGTTTGTCACTGCAGACCTGTAGCTCTTTCAGATGAGTTGAACAATAGAAGGATATTAGTGCCAAAAATGCATTAACTCGGGTAACTTCCTTCATCTCGGCTAATTTGTGCCTTCGCTTTCCAGATAATGTTCATAAATTGCTAAAGTAGTACTTTAATATTAACATAAGCTGCAGTCTCTGTGACAACTGTTACAGAATGGGCTGTTTGCAGCTCTGAAATTGATTTTTTTTCTTTTTTGCCCTTGTCTGTCTAAACTGAAAAACTGAAGAAAACGTGCTGTTTTGGGTTAACCAAAAACATGAACAAAAATAATTTTTTCAGGTCAAATAAAACATTTCATTAGCTACAATATGTTATTTTGTTCAGATTTTAAAAACCTTTTTTTAAAGTAAATTAACTTCAGAGGTGCCTTGGGAGTGGGGGGGGAGAATGTCTAAATGTTTCATGTGGAGGAGAAAATGTCTAAATAAACCACTCACTTCTGACACCCACTCCTCCCCTTGTAGGCCAAATGGGTTTGATGGGAATTCATGAATGTCTTTGCTTGACCCACATCTGTGCTGGAATTATTGTGCCGAAGACACAGGGGGAAGAGTTAATGAGTCATTTTTTAATGGGTATCTCAGTAGGTGAGAGAAGGACCGAAATTATCCATTTGAAGGAATAATGGGATCCTGGTTGGGTGACTAAACCCTGCTCTTAATCATCCTGGGGGCGGTGAGGAGGGGAAATTGGGGCTTGGAGCATCCTCATCAGATAAACTGGGGGGGAGCAGTGTTTTGCAGCTGGCCTAGAGCTTTGGAGGGGGATGAAGGATGGAGAGATGGGATGAAAGGAAAAGCTTCTTCCCCCAGATGATGTCAGGCACTGAACAGGGAATAGGCACTGCCAGAGCTCCAGGAACCTTTGGACAATGCTCTCAAGGACAGGGTGGGATTGTTGCATGTCTGGGCAGGGCCAGGAGTTGGATTTGATGACTCTGGTGGTCCTTTCCTAGAGAGGGAGCCAAACCCAGCTGACAATCCCTGGTGTTGATGCTTCCTCATCCCGAGGGGCCCTGTGAGGCTGTGGCTGGTGGTGTGCTGGGTTCCCAAACCCTCCTGGCCACTGTGTTTCACCAGCAGTTCCTTCAGTGTTGGGTCCTCCTGCTGAGTCCGTACCAAGGTAACTGGGACCTTCTCAGTGCGAAAGGAGACTCCCCTTCCCAACATCCCAACTCCTTTGTTCACAGAACCCACAGAATTCACAGGATCACCAGGTTGGAAGAGACCTCAAAGATCATCAAATCCAACCCAGCCCCAACATCTCAACTAAACCCTGGCACCCAGTGCCACATCCAGGCTTTGTTAAACACACCCAGGGATGGGGACTCCACCACCTCCCTGGGCAGCCATTCCAGAACTTTATCACCCTTTCTGTAAAATACTTTTTCCTAATATCCAACCCTGTATTTCCCTTGATGCAGCTTGAGGCTGCTGTAAAGCACTTGGAGAAAACCCTGTTGGGATCTGCTGCTGTGCTGTCTGAAATGTGAAGTGAGCAAAGGTTGGGAAATCATTCTGGTGGGACCTTTGTGGTGTCCAGGTCTTCTGCTGAAGGAGTGCTGTTTTTCTGGGCACATCCATTTGGATGCATCTCCTCCAAGTCAGCACGTGGAGCGCTGGGAAGGCTGTGATCTGTTTTAATGCAGTAATTGAGCAATCGCATTGTTCTGGACATAGCAACTAATGATTTTTTTCTGTATGATAATGCATCTTCATTACTCTGGGGAAATCATTTGCTCCTGTGAAGACAGGCCTCTCATTCCTGGGTTAAGGGGGAAGAGACTAATGGCTTAATTAAAAGGTTGGAGAGAAAAATTCATCTTAACCCTTTTTTTGTGTGTTTGAAGCGTGCTGTGGGTAGAGAGATGCACACGCAGACGTGGCACAGCCTTCATCTCAAAGAGGGTTTGGGACCAGTGGACACAAATTCCAGGTGTTCCATCCATCACCTGTATCTCCCACAAGCCACCTGCCCCCTGGAAAGGGCCAGCCAGGGCCTGAGCTGTGTGTGGTTGTGGCCAAGGCTGAGATTTATTCCGTGTGAAAGGGGAGCGTTATTTAAATCTGCACATTTTGCAGGATGTGAAAGCAGCTCCCCATAATCTACAGCCCTGCTGTCCGCTGGGAACGCTCCATTAGCATCTTTCATTCCTGCAGTTGGATGCTTTGCAGCTCCTTTTAGCAGTGATAATCCAGCAAAGGCCCTGTGTTGTTCACACTGCAATATTTATGGAGCCAGCCTTCCTTTGAATTTCCACGCTGGCTTTGGCCAAAGGCAGAGAGAAAACGCAAACAGTGGCTTTAGAAACGCATAGTCCAGGCTTTGCCCTTGCTGGGATGTAGGGCTTTCCAGAGGCCTGTTTGGAGCTGATTTGGTGTCTTTGGGGAAGGAACAGAAGGGCTGAGTGTGTCTGACAGCAATTGTGCTCTCCCAGCCTCCATCCCATGGGAAATCGTGGTGCAAAGCCCTTTCCTGCAGACAGGTGAACACCCACAAGCAAAGGCAACAGGACCAGTGGGTGACCCACTGGGATTTTCAGCATGCAGAGACCTGCATCCTTCCCTCCAAGCCTTTGAGCAGAGTAATGGCAGTGCAGGGCATCCCTTTGTACACCCCAGAATCATCAAGGCTGGAAGAGATCTCACCATCACCTAATCCCCAGCACCACCACAATCCCTCCTAAAACACATCCCCAAGTGCCACATGCAGAACACTTCCAGAGATGGTGACTTCCCCTCCCTGGCCACTTCCAACACCTGATGAGCAAAGCCATCCTGCAGAGGAGCAGTGCTTTCCCTGGGCTTGTTCTGGGTGAGCCCTTCTCAGGGGGCTCACAGATCTGAGTGATTTTCTGTTGGGATGCAGATGCCAATGGGCATCCACGAGTGTGGGATTCAATCCTCTGAACCTGAGAGAAGCAGAGAAAAGAATGATCCAAACAATTCCTATCTCATTTGCTGCTCCTGTGTTGTGCCAAAGTGGAATGTATTACGGAGGTTGTTAACCCAGAGTGATGGGGTTTTGTTTCCTTGGCCATCAGGGCCAAGCGCGTGTCCAGACTGTGGGTCAGCAGACAGTCACGAGATTCTGGGCAGTTGAGTTGAGTTGGGTCCTTGTGCAGATTCAGTTTAGATGTAGTGTAATATAGTATAGATTAATATAGTATAATAAAGTAATTAATTTGCCTTCTGATGGCATGGAGCCAGATGCATCATTCTTCCCTGCGTCAGGGGTCCTGAATATCACCAATACATGAGGCTGGGTGGAGCTCATGGAGATGGGTTTCCCATTTTTGTTTCTACAGCTGCTGCATGTGGTGTCTCTGCCTTTACCCCGCTCTGCCTGCAGTGCTCTCCCACACTGGAGCACTCCTTCCTGTGCCAGGGAGAGGGCAGGGGGAGCCCCTGGGCACATCCCAAGGGTGCTGCTGGGTTGGTGCTTTGGCTCGTTTGGGTGCCATTTGGCACGGGAGGAGCAGAGCCCCCGGCACACACGTGCCTCTCTCTGCAGCTCCAATCCCCCAGCTCCTCTCTCTTCATTTGACACAATTAAATATTAAAGCCAGTAAACACTTTAGTTCGTCTGCACAGCACTGTCTGCTCAATTATCCCCCTGCAGGGCTGTCAGACTGTGCCAGTTGCTTCCCTGGGTGCTGGCAGCCTTTACCCTCTATGCCAGCATTGCCCCGAGGAGAACCCTGCTCTCCAAACCTCTCTTCCCACCTCTCTGCTGCTCCTCATGCCTTGGGGTTACCTCAGCTATCCCAAGGCAGTATTGGCCTCCCTGAGTCTTTTCAAAGGGCCAGGAGGAGCTGTTTGTTCTTCTAAAGCTGTTTTGCAGGTATTGACTGGGGAATAAAGGGGGAGTTTAGGCAATGGCTGCTTAGAAACCTGTGCATAGAGGTCAGAGCTGTTGTTGTCTGTGAAATGCAGAATGGGTTCTTCATCCCCTGGACCTGCAAGATGCTGCTCCTGCAGTTTGTGTGGATCTGCAGCACCTCAGAAATGCCTCTCTGAAGGTGGTATTTTGCTTCCAAAATACTGGAGTTAAGGCTTCATCTTCTCTGTATCACAATTGTGGTGTGGGGTCACCCCTGCCCCAGTCCTGAGGATGCTCTCCTGGCAACCTAAAACCCTTTTTGTATTTTTATGTGGCCAATGAGATTTTGCTGACAATTGAAGGAAATTGCTGCAGTCCTCCCAGTCAAGCTGAGCTGGTTTGGGGTGTTTTTCTTCATTGCTGTTGCGTTCTTGCCTTTGAGGGCCTTGACATTCAGTAGAGTCCATTTCCAAGAGGGATGGGACAGCAGGATTTTACTGTGGTTTCAAAAGACAGTTTAAGTGCTTGAACTGCTGCCATCCCTGAGTTACACGCCTGACTCTGGCCTTGACTGTGCAGGTTGAATTTCTTGCTCTGATTTTCAAGGCAGCCGGCATTAGCAGCTCGTCTTGTGCCAGACAGATCGCTGGGAGCAGCTAATGGGGTTTCTCTTTTCATTCTCTCAGCAGTGATGTGCATTCCCAGACCTTGGCACCTGAGCTGGGCCCTGGCAATATCAGCAGATATCAGTGAGGAGCCTTGCCTTGCTCCAGGGTGAGATAATCAGCGTAGGCAGAGTTTCACCCCAGCACAAAATTCAGATTGGAATTTTCCCTGGTCTCCATTAAAACTTATTACCCACTGGGGTTACTATTGACCAGGCTTCCTCACCAGTCCGTATTTCCTTCCTGGATCAATAACCTCAGTATTGATTTCAAAACAAGTTGGTATCTTGGAAGTGCAGCCATGCTGGCTCCAGGCTGCTGTGGGAATTCCCCATTGCAGCTCTCCAGGCTTTATCTCTGGGCTGCCCCTTCCCCCAGCAGCAGGATTTGGTGTCTGAAACCCCTCTAGAGATGGGACTTCTGCTGAAGGGAGCAGCCTAGGTTTGTTGTGTCAGGAGTAAAACCCTGCTGTGCTGTGCTGTGATCCCAGCTCTGCATTCAGCTCCCAGGGCTGTGGATCCTCTCTGTCCCTCAGGATGGCGCCCAGCCCTCCACCCTCAGAGGCTGCTGGGTGCACACTGCAGGCACAGGGAGGGAAAACTGCTCCTCTGGGCTTCCATAAATATTTCATGGCATCTCACAGCTCTCTGGGGGAGGCTTTTGGGAGCCTGAGACCTCAGTGACACCTTCTACTGGCACTTTCTGTAATACCCCTCAGCCTGGAGCCATCCTTGGTTATTTATTTTCCCCGCAATGTCTTGCAGGGCAGGAGCTGCTCCTCTCCATGGGATTGTTCTCAGCTGCCTCTGGTTTTCAGAGCTCTTGAATTGACCAGCAAGTGTGACCGTGTTCACAGGGGTTTTTGGATTGGGGAAGAGACGAGGATGTGACTCCATGTTTCAGATGGCTTCGTTTATTATTTTATTATATATATTACATTAAAACTATACTAAAAGAGTAGAAGAACAGGTTTCATCAGAAGGCTGGCTAAGAACAGAATAGCAAAGAATGATAACAAAGGCTTGTGTCTCAGACAGAGAGTCCGAGCCAGCTGACTGTGATTTGCCATTAATTAGAAACAACCACATGAGCCAATCACAGATCCCCTGTTGCATTCCACAGCAGCAGATAACCATTGTTTACATTTTGTTCCTGAGGCGTCTCAGCTTCTCAGGAGGAAAAATCCTAAGGAAAGGATTTTTCATAAAAGTTGTCTGCGACAAGCAAGCTCCTTAGCACATTTTGTCCCCCAGACCAAGGAGATCTCCTGGAACTGCAGTTAATAAAGCACAAATCTCTCCAGGCTTGATGAACCCATTCCTGGGGTGGCTTTTGTGCTGTGTGAGGTGTCTCATAAGAAGCTTTGCTGTTCTGCAGCTCCCCAGATCCTGCAGGCTGAGCTGGCTCAGGAGCAGCTGAGGCACCAGGCAGGATCCCTGATGAAATCTGTTGGGAGTAATGAACCACAGATGACTCTGTTTTCTGAGCTGCTGTTTCTAGAAAGCTGCCAACCACAAAAGTGTGAGGCTAGCCATGGAAAAGAGCTTCCGCGGGGAAGCTGGGAAAGCTGTTGGTGCTGTCAAATGTCTCCGCTTTCAGCCCAAGAGGCTTCTGTCTTTCTGTCGTGGACAAAGTGTCTGTTCCTGTTCTCTCCCTGCTCCTTCCAGATCCTGGGAGGTTTAGTGCAGTTCACGCTTGCAGAGCACTTGGGTAAAGCATTCTTGAAAAGTGCAAAATATTTATTAGTATTTGCATAGCAGCCCCTGACCTGCTGTGAAGAAGCAGCCCTTCAGCTCTTCTGAGTAAATATACCTTCATTAAATAAAACTGCCTGTACTGCTCAGCACCGCTCTGTCTCACCTTCATCTGCTTTTTCATGTGTAAAAAGTCTTAGGAATATTTGACTTTAATGAATTTTGAGCATGCAAAAGGCCTGCCTGGCCCAACAGTGCAGTTTTGACCCTGGTGACAGGAATGAACAGCATCCAGGGGGCTGCTGAGGAATCATTTCCTGAAGGAGTTGCTGAGCACTCTGCTTGGAAGTTCCTTTATGGCTGGAACCCTGCAGAAGGGCAGGGTTGGGGGGTACAGGGCTGGCTCCCAGATTGGTTTGCTGGGAAGATGTTGCAGTGTGATTTCAGGGTTTACCTCAGAACCTCGGGTCCCTCCCCTGAAGATTCCCTCCCAGGTGTATCAGTCACCTCTCCTTTCCCCTCCCTGACCCCTCCCAGCACTGTCTGTCAGTCCTGGCATTCCAGAAGGGAATTGGCAGATCCAAAGGATGCCCTCTACCCCTGGGGGGCATTGGGCCATCCAGGTGTCCTTTGTCCCTTTGTCCCTCCCCTCCTGTCCCTGCTTGGTGGCTCCCTGCCCCTTCCCTGCCCCTCTCCCCGGGGTTCAAAGGAACAGCAACCACGGGCTCAGGGAGTTCTGTTGGAGCTGGTGCTGCATTCAGAGGCCTGTGAGCCAGAATAAAGCTCTGCATCCAAACCCTCCATCAGAACCGACTCCTTTCCTTCACCATCACCTCAAAGCTTCTCCACAGAGGGAAACCTGAGGAGCAGCCCCTGTTATGGGGGGAAGCTCCATCCCAGCACCACCAGAGCTCCTGCAGGCCTGGACTTGTCCCCATGGGCCCAGCTGCAGCCCCCAGCCAGCCCAAAGTGTCTGTGGGGTGAAACACCACACACCCAGCCAGCCCAAAGTGTCTGTGGGGTGAAACACCACACACCCAGCCAGTCCAAAGTGTCTGTGGCGTGAAACACCACACACCCAGCCGGCCCAAAGTGTCTGTGGGGTGAAACAGAGACACTTTTGGAGCAGAATGGAGCCTTTGGATGGACCCTCCTCTGGAGCAGGATGGACCATTTGGAGGAGGATGATTCATGCAGAGCAGGGTGGTCTGTTTAGAGCAGGATGGTTCCTCTGGAGCAGGATGATCCATTTAGAGCAGGATTTTCCCTCACTAGCAGGATGGTCCATCTGGAACAAGATGGAGCAGCCAAAAGTGTCTCTGGGGTGAAACACCACAGTGCTGCTGTTTGGTTCAGCACCAAGGGTGAGCCAAAGGCACATCAGCCAAGGCACATCCAGTTGGGCTATATTGGGAACATTCCAACAGGAAGGTGTGTGGATTGGGGCTGGGCCTGCCTGGGGCTCACAGCCACCCTTCAAAGCTCCTTTGTGCTGCTGCTGCAGAGCTGCTGGGATTGCAGATGGGATGCCAAGGCTTTAGATGCTCTCGGTGGCCCATAAAATCTTCTTGAGCTTTACATGACGTTAAAGCTTGAAGAGGCACTATTTAAAGCAGAGTGTTTTCACAAGTGCTTGAGGTTGGCTTAATGCTGCTCTTGTTGCAGCTAAGCCCAGTTCAAACAAACTTTGTTCAGCGCTGAGCACACTCTGGAAATATTCCCCTCTCCCCCACCCCCAGAGGAAGGCAGGCAGATATTTGTGTTAGAAGAGTCTCTGTACAGCTCAGAGGCTCCAGCCATTTCCAGGCTGACTGGAAATGGGGAGGACAGAAGGCACTGGCCATGATCCACCAGCTTTCCAGCCTTGGCAGAAATGGTAAATAGGCTGCCAGGTAATGCTGGGTGTTAAGAGGGGATTTCTGCTTTATAATTCATTGAGCAGCTTACAGGTTCAGCTGGGAAGCTGCTTTCTCTTCAGCATCCTTCTTAAAAAAAAAAAAGTTGCACAGCTCAACAGATTTCCTTGATAAATTCCTGAAGTGTATCCTCATCCTTCCCTCATGTCAGCTGACAAATGACTGTTTTGTCTGGCATCCCTTATTGACTTATTTGTTTTTAATACAATGCAGAGAGCAAAGAGCCCAGGCAGCACAAGCCTCTTGCTCGTAGCTTTAGGGGCTCGTTTTTCATTTGGGAACAGAGGTGCTTTTTTTGTGCTTCCTCATTTTCATCCAAGGCTTTGTTGCAGATTATAAAATACAATGTTGAGAAAAGAAGTCCACTTGTTTCTCTCACCAGTCACCTCTTGGTCCCCAGAGCCACATTTTGGGACACTGGCTGTGCACCTGCTTGTCTTTGCTTCCCTCTGTTGCAGTGTTTTATGTGCGAGCCAGACTGGGAGTGTGCTCAGAGCTGTTGTACTTGGAGAGTCTTGTGAAGCTTCCCCAAACCCCAGGAATATGTGAGGGAAGGAGAATAAACACCAGATGCTGCAGTGCCACCGAATAAAGCTGAAAAAGCATAATCCACCCTTATGTGCCAGATTCATCCCAGCTATGCTTTGTTCCCTCTGCAGCCTGCTGGTCTTAGAGAATCCTAAAATCCCAGACTGGTTTGGATTGGAAAGGACCTCAAAGCTCATCTCAACCTGGCACCTTCCAGCAGCCCAGGTTGTTCCAAGCCTCGAGGGCTCTGCACAAGTTCTTAGTGCTGTGAAGGATTTGTGCCCCTGCTGGCTTTCTCCTTAGTCTGCCAGAGATGGGATTTGCCAGAATCCTTGAGCTGAAGTTCAGCTGCCTTGCAATGGCATTAGAGCTCCTGAAGAGATGAGGAGTTTCAAATGTGGGTGTTATTCTGTCCTGGAGCTGCCAGGCTGGGGGTGCTGGAGTAATTTGGATCTGGGTCCATTTTGTTGCCAGCTGGGGTCTCTGTACAAATCACAAATGGGACAGCACTGCTGTGGAACTGCCTTGAGCTGTTTTGTTTTTCAGCGTCAGTCTCATTACATGGTTATGACAATGGGAAGATGCCAGCAGCTCATATCCCAGGCAGCAGACTGAGAACTTAATGTTACAACTTACTTTATAAGCTTCTTGACCAATCACACAAAGCAAAAGCATATTGACGGTTGCTCTAGCCAATCACTATAAGCACATGTGCCTTTGGTTAAACAATGTTTGCTTATTTCAAATACAATACCTGCTTGTAAGCCTTAAAACACAATGCACGGAGCTCCATTATTAAGCTTCAAACTTCCTAATATCTCACTAGATAAACTTTTCTGTAGCTTAGGGAGTTATTCTAGACAAGCATTAATACACAGATCATTGTTCTATTTGTCCTTACTTTTCTACTTTTTAAATAATTTTTCTGCTGACCTATCTCATGGCTGCTGCTTCGCTCTAATCACAGTTCAAGCAGCTTTCCCAAAACTCTCTGATTTTTGTAGATTCCCTCACATTTTCTCTTTAGGCTTTGGTGGCTGAGTGTCTCTTGTTTCTTTAAGACAAGATCACTTTGTTTTCTTGCCTGGAGCACAAGCCAGTGTCATCATCTGCCACATCTCCCACCGGTTTACGACAGGTGAAGAAGAATTAAATACCAGGAGGATTATAAGAAGCCATAATGTAATTACTTAGGGAGAAATCCACTAGGATTCTGCTGAATATCCTGTCTTAAAAGGACTTTTGGGGCTTCTTAGCTGTCTGGAAGCTTTGGGATCTGCTAAGACTGAGCTTTGAGAAAAGTAGCCTTAAGTCTGCAGCACTGGGGGCAGGGGGGGAAGGTTGCTGGGCTGGAGGTGATGTTGGGGTCGTTCTGGATTTGGGGAAGAGTTTCAGACTCCCACATTTGGGGCAGTGAGGTTTCAGACCTCACATTTGGGGCAGTGGGGTTTAGACCCCACATTTGGGGTAGTGGGATTTAGACCCCACATTTGGAGTAATGGGGGTTCAGACCCCCACATTTTGAGCAGTGGGGATTCAGATCCCCACATTTGGGGCAGTGTGGGTTCAGACCCCACATTTGGAGCAGTGTGAGTTCAGATCCCCACATTTGGGGCAGTGTGGGTTCAGACCCCACATTTGGGGCAGTGAGGTTCAGACCCCACATTTGGAGCAGTGTGAGTTCAGATCCCCACATTTGGGGCAGTGAGGTTCAGACCCCACATTTGGGGCAGTGTGAGTGGTTGTGCTGCAGCCTTTGGTGGGTTCCTCCACCAGTGAAATGCTGCCAAGCTGTGGGGTGTGTGTGGCCTGCCCAACTCTAACCCAGTCTTGGGGTGTGAGTCAAATTCAGTGGAGGATAAAACACCTCCTGGGCTAAGGAAGAGTCAGGCTGTGCCTTTGTGTGTGGCTGGTGCAAAGCAGGATCAGCCATTCTTGACAGCAGAACCCTCAAAAAGTGCCTTTTCCTCTGGGTAACCAATTGTGGAAGAGGTGAGAGAAGAGCTGAACCCTGTGCTGGAGCAACTTTCTCCGAGGTGATGCTCCTCAGTCCCTCCTGCACTCCCAGCTCTCTCCCTGTGCTCCCTGCCCAGCTGTGGAGGGTGTTGGGTTTCCGTCTCCCTCCCAGGGCCTCCCTCCCCCTGTCCCAGCACCATATGTCATTAAAATGCTCAGACATGTGGAAAGGGCCTTGACAGAGATGCAAGGAGACAGGGGAGACACGGCGGAGCAGAGACTTTGTCAGATGGAATGATTCTGACATTAGCCACGGTAACCGGGGGAGAGAGATCCAGCCAGGGGAGGGGGGACCTGGAGTGACAGGGAAAACCAGAGCAATTTCCAGCTGCAAATGGAGTGGAAACAGCACTGGGGTTGGAGGACACGAGCATTGTGTTCACAGCAGTGCAGGGCAGGCAGTGACCCTGCCTTGCCATCAGTTTGGGCGTGTTTAGGTCTCAGACTAGCAGCAGGAGGTTTTATTCCCCTTCCTCCACCCTTTGCCATGCCAGGAGCTTGTTTGGGAATCTTTTCTAGCTGAGTGTCTTCCCACAAGGCTGTGAGAAAGATGTTAGCCAGTTCCAGCCTCCACCTGTGCCAGGTGAATGTGGGGAACGAGCTCGGGAAGCATCTGGGGGTGGAGAAAGGGGAGCCTGGTGTGTGCCCATTGCAGGATTCCCTCTGCCTCCTGCTCTTTGCATGGAACCTCCCTAAAAACCCAAGACAGAGCTGTTTTGCTGGTTGCTTATCATGTTTTGAAGGTATTTTTTTCCCTGCAGAGAGCACCTCTGAAATTGCTTTGTGATGCTGTAAAGAAAACAAATGAAAGGAAGCCTTCCCTGCTCCCATTGATGGAAGGAATCCAAGCATCCATGTAGGTGGCAGGCGTGGATGTACAGCCCTGAGTGTTTGATATTCAGATGGGAAAAACCCAGCAAAGAATTCTTTATATCGTTAGTGCAAACATGCCTGTGGTTCAGCAAAATTGAACAAATGAAACACTTGGGGCTGGGAGGGGAGAAAAAAGCAATTCCCAAACTCTGTGCAACCTGCAACAAAAACGCAGCTCCTGGTGTTTGAAGAGCCTGGGCTGGAGAGGAATCCCCTCTGTGGGCAGGGAACAAAGAGCCAGCTCCAGGGAGTGAGTCAGGAGTGAGCCAGGACACACAGCTCCACTGGAGGGAACCTCCTGCACAACCCTCCTCACCATCCTCAGCTGTGAGCTTGGGAAAAGGCCGTTTTTATTTATTTATGAACAGCTGGAGACCAGGAGTCTCCAGCCAGGTACGGTGAGTTCCAGCTGTGCCTCCATGCCCAGTGTGGAGGGACTGGGAGGCTGCTCAGCCTGGTCCTCACTGTGGAGCTTCCTCTTCAAATCACCCACCTGGAGGTCATTCTAAAAGGATTAAAGGGATGTGGTTCCTCCCATGGAGAATGGTGAAGGGTGCTTGGGACTGGAACACTCTGATGTGCTCTCAGGTGGCTGAATTACAGCATGCCTGAAGATGGGGCATTCCCACTGCTTCCCAAATGGTGCAATGTCACAGACATCTTTTGTGAAAAATCCTTTCCTTAGGATTTTTCCTCCTGAGAAGCTGAGAAGCCTCAGGAACAAAATGTAAACAATGGTTATCTGCTGCTGTGGAATGCAACAGGTGCATCTGTGATTGGATGTTTGTAATTAATGGCCAATCACAGTCAGCTGGCTCAGACACAGAGCCTGAGCCACAAACGTTTATCATTCTTTCCTATTCTATTCTTAGCTAGCCTTCTGATGAAACCTTTTCTTTTATTCTTTTACTATAGTTTTAATATAATATATATGATAAAATAATAAATCAAGCCTTCTGAAACATGGAGTCAGATCCTCGTCTCTCCCCTCATCCTAAGACCCCTGTGAACACCATCGCAGGGAAGCAGTCTCCTGCCTTTATTTTCCCAAGTTTTCAGGGTGTTCCTTGAGGGATGTGTTGATCTGCCCTTGGGTGTGAGGACAGCTGTTTGCTCCTGGGCAGGGGCTGCTTTAGGGAGGCTGAGCAGAGATGTTTATATGGTTTTCTCTGGGGCCTGGACATGGAGTCATGGGATACCCTGAGCTGGAAGGGTGTCGGAGCATTGTGGGGTAGCACGGTGGGGATGGACTGAGATGAGAGATCTCTGCAGCCAGGTTGTGGAATTTGGGGTTTATTGCAAAGGGCCTGGGTGCAGGGCCCTGCTGGGAGCTGCCAGCCACAGCTGGAGCAGGGCTGAGAGAAGAGAGGGGGAGAGAGGATGAGAGGGTAAGAGAGTAGAAGGGTAAGAGAGTAAAAGGGGTAAGAATGTGAGGTTCCCATTACAATACAATAAATCGTCTTCTGTGTTGAATATTCTGATTCTCACTAACCAATCTAGTACAACATACAAATCCTATAGCATTTACATACAGTCTATAAGAATCATTACCATACTGTGTTACATTTTAAACCCTAAAAACTCCTCTTTGGGCCCCTTCTGCCAAGCTGTAGGGTCTGCTCTGACCCTTGGGCCTGCCTGCAAGCAGAGGGTGTTGTTTCATCAAAAGGGGATTACCTTCAGTCCAGCCACACCATTGTTTTCCAGTTGTTCAGTAACTGAGGGATCTCAAAGCTTGCTTTCATTTCAATATCGCTTATAGTTTCTATATTCTCAAAATCTTTTGCCAGACAATCATATTGATAAGGCTTTCCTGTTTCATCTTCCCCAACATCAGGGAACCACCAGGATCACCCACTCCAACCCCTGGCCCTGCCCAGACACCCCAACAATCCCATCCTGTCCCTGAGAGCATTGTTCAAAGGCCCCTGCAGCTCTGGGAGCTCGGGATATAGCTGTGCTGTGAGGGCCCTGAAATAGGAGGAATGATGAGGAGGAAGGAGGAATGATGAGGAGGACTCCAGTGATATCAGAAGGATCATTGATATGCCTTGTTTTTCTCTGCAAAGAGAAATGTGGGGCTACATCGAGGCCATGCCCATTCCCTGAGGAGCCTATTCTAACTTATATTTACCAGAACTTTATATTCTCCCTAATTCCTGGCCTGCTGGCTGATTTCTGGGTGCATTTCTCCCCTCCCCAGCCTCCAGCACTGTGGTTTCCTTCCATGAGTCACTCCCTCCCAGACAGGCTGTTATTTCTCTCCAAGTGGCCTATCTAACACAAACTTTGTACTCTTGAGTGCCAAGGGAAGCGTTCTTGGGGGAGACGAGCTCGATTTGTTTAACACTGTAATTCACTGTTAGAAATCTCTCTCTTTTGTCACAGACAGAGTCACTGGATGCGTCAGCCTTTGATCTCAGCAGCTGATCTTCTGCGTGGAAGAAATTTCAGTAACATTTTAAATTATGTGTCTGAGATACCCATTACCAACGTGTTGCACTCAGATTTAGGGAGACTGTTGAGTAGTAGATAAATAGTACATGAGGTGCCTTTTAAAATACTTTTATTATACCAGTATTTTTCTCCATGAGATGCTCTTAAGAACTGGGAAACTGCATTTCCTCTCCTGCCATTTTAAAAAATGCTCCACAAGCCTGGGTTTATGGTACTTGCCTAATTTGATAGATGTTGATAAATGGCATGTCTTATAACGAGTGGCTTTGGGGCTAAGTGTGCATCGTGGCCGGATTCGAGTTTGCTTCTTGCTCTGCAATTAATTCCTTCGGTGACCTTGAGCATATTGCTTCAAAGCTGTCTCATTTTACTGTCTTATCTCCAAATGAAGTCCCTCCATTTGGAGAGAGAAGCCTAAATGAAATCTCTGCTGGCAGCTGGGAGCCCACCTGGCTGTGTGCAGTGGTTGCAGAGCGGGTTGCATTTCACCCTCCGGTGACACGATGTGCTCTGTTGTGTTACACTGGAGTTAAATCCGGCATTTTGCTCTCATCTGTCAGGCTTCTGCGCTAAGGAGATTCACCTTGTTGCTTTTACACAGCTTTAGGTCCCTCTGCTTCACTTAATGGGATTGTCTGTCCAGGAGACAGCTTGAGGAAAATGTAAAGATGTGTTTTCCGCCTCCTGTGCTCTCGCCGTTGGAAGATCTGCCAGAGCAAATCTCCCAGGTTCACAGGGAGTGCTCAGGAACACACACCAAGGCTTTGAAATCCCCTCTGCAAGTGTCCACCCAAGTGCCAACTGCATTTTAAGCTCAAGCTTTAGGCTGAGAGGTCTGAACTCCTTTGCTTTGTGTGCATGAGCTGAAAGAGAGGTGGGCACCAAGATCATGGAATCAGGGAATCACTCAGCAATCTGAGGTAACAAAGCTGTTTGAGGTATTGAATGAGGAGCCCTAGAGCTGGGAGAGGCTGTGGCCAGTTTGGCAAAGGCTCAGAGTTCCAGCTGAGGAAGGGAAGGTTTTGATCTGATGTAAGGATGGAATCATTTATTCTATGAGGATGGTGAGGCTCTGCCCAGAGAGGTTGTGAATTCCTGATCCCTGGAATGTCCAAGGCCAGGTTGGACAGAGCTTGGAGCAACCTGGGCTAGTGGAAGGTGTCCCTGTCCAGGGCAGGGGGATTCAACTGGATGGGCTTTAATGTCCCTTCCAGGCCACACAATCTGGGGGTTCTGTGAGTCTGTGAACTTGGAGCTCTTGAAGGTCTTGGGAGCAGCTCCCTCTCCCTGTCACCCAGATTTTTAAAGTTTTTCTAAGCCTTCTGATGTTTACATTCTTATAATGAACTTTCTCACGCACTTTCTGTAAATAACTTATTGTTTTGCATTCTTTTATGGAGGAGGAGAAATTTGAATAGACTGTTGGTTTGTCCAGTGTCAATGGAGAGGTGGCACTGTCAGCCTCCAATCCACTGTCACTTTTGTAAATCTATAAATGTTGGAGTCAGAAAAATAAAGGTCCCTTTTTCACCTTGGAAGGAGCAGTGAGTTCACATTTTGTTGTTTCGTGTCTTGTAGTGACACATCCTCCTCAGTGTCCCATGTCCTGTAGTGACATCTCCTCAGTGCCCCAGACTTGGAGTGTGACCATGTTCACAAGGGTCTGAGGATGAGGGAAGAGATGAGGATCTGACTCCATGTTTCAGAAGGCTGATTTATTATTTATGATATCTATTATATTGAAACTATACTAAAAGAATAGAAGAAAGGATTTCATCAGAAGGTTAGCTAAGAATAGAAAAAGAAAGAATGATAACAAAGGTTTGTGGGTCAGACAGAGAGTCCGAGACAGCTGACTGTGATTGGCCATTAATTAGAAACAACCAACATGGACCAATCACAGATGCACCTGTTGCATTCCACAGCAGCAGATCATCAATGTTTACATTTTGTTCCTGAGGCTTCTCAGCTTCTCAGGAGGAAAAATCCTAAGGAAAGGATTTTTCATAAAACATATCTGTGACATTGGAGCTTTAAGGTCTGGCTCCCACCCATGACCTGAGAGAGCAAAGAGCAGCAGGCAGTGGTGTGGAACAGCTGCTGCTCCCAAGGTCCTTCCTGCTGCTCCCACATCCCCAGCACCTTCCACATAGGGCTTGAACCATTTAATGACCCACAGCTACCAAGGGGACTGGGCTCTGCTCCCTGACAGTGAAGGGCAGTGTTTTCCAGAGCTGGGAGCCAGGAGCTGTTGCTAATAGCATAATTTCCAAGCAAGAGTTCTCTTTTGAAATCCCATGAATGGGATAGGAAGTGTCAAATCTGGAGCTTTTAGCTGCTTGACCTCCAGCTTTGATTTTTGAGCAGGCTGTGCTCATGTTTTGTTAGTGGCCAGCTGCAAAGGACAGGGATTCAAGGGAGCATTGCCTGCACCACAGATCCCTCCCAAAGGGATTTTGGGTCCCAGTGGTGCTGGCTGCTGTTGTTTCACAGGTGATAAAGGCATCTCTAAGGAGATGGACTTCAGTAGAAAGGAAGGTTGTTTCATTAACCACAGACGTGTGCTCAGCGCTGATGTATTTCTGATCAGAGGAAGGGTCTGTGCTTCTGCAGGCACAGACACAGAGAAAAGGATGAAAAGATTTTCCTTAGGTGGGCGTTAAGAGCAAAGACACATCGATTGCTGCAGGCAGTGAAGGCTGGTTCCCACCCACCGGCCTGGGGCCTGAGCTTTTCCATCTTTGCCTCCTGGATGGAGCTTTCTCCTTTTGCAGCACGAGCTTAGCAGAGCTTCTTTCCCTTTGAAGTGCTCCGAGAGCTTCAGGAGGTAAAAAAAACCCTGAGTAGGTGCAAGAATCTCTTCCAGTGGATCATTATTTGGTGTGTCTGGAAACACTTCAAGGGGGATGCAAAGCAGAGCTGGTTGTGGGGCACACTGGGCGTGCCTGTGGGCAGAACACCTGTGAGCAGGGCTGCTCTTCACAGTTCTTCATGGACTCATTGCTGTTCACAGGGAATGGCTGCTGGAGCTGGGGATGGATCCCAGACACTGGATTTTTATTTTTTTTTTCAGTGCAGCTGCTGTGCTGTGACAAGGAGTGCTGCACAGTGCAGGTTAGCAGAGGTCCCTGTGAGGCTTTGTAATGAAACACAGAACCTTTCACCCTTAGCCAAAGCTTCTGTAAATTGCAAACAGGGATTAAACCGGGAGCAGGAGCTCAGAGCCCCGCTCCTCATGGTGCAAGACACATGGGGAATTCTGCTCCAATGGAATTGAAAAATCCACAGCTAAGAAAGCAAGTGTTATGGGCCAAGGGGGCAAGTGTAATGAAACCAAGTGTGACCGTGTTGCCCAGATTAGATCCAGAGCGTTTGGTTTGCAGAGAACTCCCTGGGCACGGGGACTCCTTTATTCTTATTAAATAAAGCAGTCATGCTGGATCTGGAAGAATTGCAGAGATGGAGCTGCTGGGAGGGGGGAGCACAGGGGGAGCAGATCAAAACGGGTTTGTCAGTGCAAAGCTCGCACCGAGCACGGCAAAGAGACAGGGAGAGGCAGATCACACGGGGAGAATGAGACTGAGCCACAGCCAAGGTGTCAGAGCAGGTTTGTCGCTGCCAGAGCCAACTGCAAGTGAAAACATCACGGGCAACCAGAGGCAGATCGAGCCTGTCAGCGAGGTTTAACTCGTCTGAGGGCTGAGAACACTCCCAGCCCTGCAGGGCTGGACAGGAGAGCAGGGACATGTCACCAGCCTATTTTCTGGAAAAATCCCTTCTCCAGGATTTCTCTCTTGGAAAGCTGAGGAGCCTCAGAGAAGAAGGAAAACAATATTATCTCATTTGCTTCTCCTGTGTTTTGCTGCTTTGGAATGTGTTTGGAGATTGTTTATCCAACATGTGAATATCTATATCAATATGTATATCTAATATCTAATCTATATACCTATATATAATATATCCACATATATATAATATATATACAATATGTAATAAATATATATTTCAATATAAATACATATATTTTATCTATATATAAAATATAGAATATAGTATATACAATAATCTGTAAATAATATATAAAATGTATAAAGATAATGAATATAATAGATAGATATATATCTAATCTATCTCTATCTAATATCTATATCCATAACTATCCAACATGTGAATTGTTTTTACTTAATGACCAATCACTGTCCAGCTGTGTCAGACTCTGAAGAGAGAGTAATGAGATTTTAATTAGTATCTTGTTAAACCTTCTATAAGTATCCTTCCTTTATTCCTTAATATAGCATAGTATAGCATTCTTTATTATAATATAGATCATAAAATAATAAATTAGCCTTCTGAGAACATGGAGTCAGATTCATAATTTCCTTCCCTCATCTGGGGACCCCGAAAATACCACAGGGACAGGCAGGTGCCTGTGCAGGGACAGGAGAGCAGGGACAGGCAGTGTCTGTCAGGGACAGGCAGGTGCCCATGCAGGCTGGAGGTGCCAGGGAAGTGCCCAGCTCAGGAGGAGTTGCTGCAGCCCCTCCAAGCGCTGGTTGGTGCCCAAGGGGCCAGGGAATGGCTGTGCCACCCAGAGAGCCTCACGCCTGTTGAGGGGCTCCCAATGAACACCCAGATCTTGTCTTGGGCTCAGCAGGAGTTGAGGGAAGGTTGGTGGCACTTGGGGACTCTCCAGGTGGATTTGGGTGCTGGAGGGGCAGAGCTGTGCCCCACCACAGGCTTTGCCTTCCTCCCTGCATCCACTAGCAGCAAATTCCCTTTTAATATTCCTGCCAGCTCCCTTGCCCATGACAGCCAGGGGATGCTGCTGTGCTTTATTGCCACCACATTAATGAAAAGGCCATTGCAGCTGAGGCTCCTTTGGTGACTTGGAGATGGATTTCCTCTTAAGGCGAGCAAAATGAGCCATCCCCAGCCCGCCTGGAGATAAGGAATGCTGAGAGATGGTTGGGACTGGAGCATATTTTGCTGGGTGAGGCCATTCTTCTGCCTGACGAGTTGTTTAAAATCCTGCAGATTGTCCCTTCCTGTCAGGCAGAGCTATGGATGGGGCAGGTGGGGCTTTTTGAGTCATTTGAAGAGAGTTTAAAGCCCATCCAGTGCCACCCCTGCCATGGCAGGGACACCTCCCACTGTCCCAGGCTGCTCCCAGCCCTGCCCAGCCTGGCCTTGGGCACTGCCAGGGATCCAGGGGCAGCCCCAGCTGCTCTGGGAAATCCATTCCAGGGCCTGCCCACCCTCACAGGGAGCAACTCCCAATTCCCAATATCCCATCCAGCCCTGCCCTCTGGCCGTGGGAGCCATTCCCTGTGTCCTGTCCCTCCATCCCTGGTCCCCAGTCCCTCTCCAGCTCTCCTGAAGCATCACTGGAAGAGGCTCTGAGGTCCCCATGGAGCCTTCTCCAGGGCACTGAGGATCTCACCAGAGCTTGGGAGGAGAAACCCCCTCAACTGTTGGGGGTCCAGCTCTCCTTGGGATGCCCCAGCTCCTGGAACATGTTCCCCTGGGCAGGCAGAGTGCTCAGAAAGCTGAGGAGGGCTGGGAGCAGCAGCAGGGAGGGCAGGGGCTGCTGCTCCCCTCCCCAGAGGTGCAGGGAGGTGCCAGTCTGTCCCAGCACTGGGCTGCTGCCACCCACACCAGCTGCAGAGCCACAGCAGGACCTCACATCCTGATCAAAGCTTTTGTGCCTCTTCCCACCTGGATTTCAGTGCTGCAGCAGCTTTCTGAGCAGGGTTGGTTGCAGGTTTTCCTCTCTGACTTTTCCCATCTTCATTTCTTGTAAGAGCTCATTTACAGAGATGCAGGACTCCAGGCAGCTCTTCAAAATGCAGTTTATTGTATCCAAAACGCAGTTTATTCCATCCAAGAGGTTACAGCAGTCCAGGCTTGGGGGTGACAGAGCTGTGCCCACAGCTGTCAGCTCCAGCTGCAGGCAGGCCTGGACACCCTTTGGTTTTGGTTCCATTGCATTTTATACTTTTCTTTTGGTTACAATGCATTATATACTTTGCTGAGCATCTTCATACAGTAGAACCAATCTATACCTTAACTATTATCTACAGCCTATCATAACTACTGTAATTACCATATTCATGTTACTGTTCTCCAATCACTAAAAGTCAGTACATTACAGTTTAAGCTAGAAATTGTTTTTCAGTTTTCTTGCAGTGGAAAATTCTGATACCTTTTTTCTCCTCACCACATTTGCTGACTTTTTTGCCTGTGCTCTCTTCCTGCTTGGTAAAAACATCTTCTTGTTTGGGGTGGGTTTATCCTTTGCTCTAAGTCATAAAAACCCCTTCTAACTAACACACCCTCTGCCTCCTTGGTTAGCCACTAAGACTGGCTCAGCAATTCTTTTCTTCTATATCAAAACTTGCTTCCATCTCTATTCCTTCATCAGACTCTACATTAAAAAACCTTTCTGCCAAGCACACATATCTGTGAGACTTTCTTGTCAAACTTTCATCCTTCCCAACAATTTCTTGTCTGCTGGCTCTTCCAGCCTGTGCTTGAAACATCACAGACCACTGAGCGCATAAAGCTCCATGGGAACCTCCAGGGGAGCTTGTGCAGGGAAGCAAAAGAGAAACAGGAGCACCTCAACCCTTCCCTGTAATCCATGGAGAGGCAGGGCAGTCAAGGAAGGGGCAGCCAAGGGAGACTCTAAAATTCTGCATCTTCCAGATCTCAGTATAAGGTGTCAGATTGCCCAGAGCAGCTGTGGCTGCCCCTGGACCCCAGGATGGACAGGGCTTGGAGCACCCTGGGACAGTGGAAAGTGCCCCTGCCATGGCAGGGGTGGCACTGGATGGGCTTTAAGGTCCCTCCCAACCCAAACCATTCCATGATTCTCTGCTAGGTTGGATCACAGAGCACTCAGATACAAGGCAGAGGCTCTGGAAGGACTCAAAGTGGTGCTGAGTCCTTCCAGAGTTGGGCCTTGCTGCTGAATTTGATGCATGTTGTTCATTTTCGCACACTCCTACTGCAGAAAAGCTGGGTTTAAAAAATAAGGAGGGGAAAAGTTTCCTATCTGCTTTAAATTAAAATAAATCCAGAGCAGAGAAGGCCTTTTGTAAGGTCTGCTGAGTTAATGGATTCATAATGACTTTTAAAGCTTCACTTGGGTAAGAAATACTGTTCATTTCATAATTGCATATAAATATACTTTCTCATAATCCAGGACAGCATAGCAAAAGGAAATCTACTGGCTTAATTATAAATCTTTTTATTAGCTGGAACCCCGCTGGAATGAAAAAAAAGCACCACATATTGTTTTTATCTAGGAGGAAAAGCATGGGGAAAGGAGGGAGGGGGATGTCTTGGGAATGAGTTATGAGGAATTAAACAGGAAAGAAAACAACTGTGAGTGCAGGGGTTGGGGGCAGCAATGCAGGTACCGGGGGCTCCTCTGAGCACTTCCCCCATCAATCCAGGCAGGGATCATTCCCAGCCTGGTTTCCCTGGGAGCCAGCACAGCAGATCAATCCTCCAGCCAGTCAGTGCCTTTCCCAACGTGTATTTTTTTATCTCTTTGACCTACCCTGACCCCAGCTGAAGCAGATTTGTTTCTCCTTAGCTCCTGTCCACCTTGCTGGCACGGGCAGATTTCTCTTTTGGAGCTGAAGCAGGAAGCTGAGGTGGAGGGAGGGAGGGACCTGCTGGTGCTTTGTGCAACTGGGGATGCAGAGACACCTCTGGGAAGGCAGAGACACTTCTGGGGATGCAGAGACACCTCCAGGGGTGTGCCCTGGCTGGGAGGTGCCACATGTGCCTGGGTGGGTGTCCCAGAGCAGGGGGATGCTGGGGATGGCACTGGCTTTTTCTGGGATGCTGGGGATGGATGACACCAGGATTTTCTCTGGGATGCTGGGGATAGCTGGCACTGGTTTTTCTGGGATGCTGAGGATGGGTGGCACTGGTCTTTACTGGGATGGTGGAGATGGATAGCCCTGGCTTTTCTCTGGGATGCTGGGGATGGGTGGCACTGGGTTTTCTCTGAGATTCTGGGATGACTGGCACTGGTTTTTCTGGGATGGCTGGCACTGGCATTTCTCTGGGATGCTGGGGATGGCTGACACTGGCTGGCGATGGCTGGCACTGGTTTTTTTTTTGGGATGCTGGGGATGGCTGACACTGGTTTTTCTCAGAGAAGCAGCAGGGCTGAGCCATTCTTTCGGCATTTACAGGAGCAGAGCTTTGGGACGGCTGCAGCTCCTCCCTGGGAACTGAAGGACCGAGCTCTCTTGTGCCCAGCCCATCCATCACTCCCTGCTCCCCTTCCAGGGAACGCGGCACCCAAGTGCTGCTTTTAAAAGCAAAAAGGAAACTAATTAAGCGCTTAAAGGTTGAACAGCCCATTTGCACCTGATGGAGACAAATGAGGCTGCCTGGTGCCCAGCAAAGCTGGCACTGCTCTCCTGCTCCCAGGTGTCTCGTTCTGCAGTTCTGGGCTGCTGCACACCCTGGCACTGCCAGGCACCCTCTGCCCCCTGTGCCTGCAGGGCCGGGGTGGCTGTGCCGACCCTGGCACCCCCTGCTCGGGGAATGTCCTGGGAGAGGTCCCTGGGTGTAGGATTGATGGGGGTAGCACAGTGGGGACAGATGGAGATGAGAGATCTCTGCAGCCAGGTCTGGAACTTGTCGTTTATTGCAAAGGGCCTGGGTGCAGGGCCCTGCTGGGAGCTGCCAAACACAGCTCAGAGCAGGCCCAAAGAGGAAGAGAGAGACGGCAAGAGCATGGTAAAGAGAGAATGAGAGAGTAAAGGAGAGGATCAGAGGGCAAGGTTCCTGTTACAATACAATAAATCTTCTTCTGGTTGTGGAATTTGGAGTTTATTGCAAAGGGCCTGGGTGCAGGGCCCTGTTGGGAGCTGCCAGCCACAGCTCAGAGCAGGCCCGAGGGAAGAGAGGGGGAGAGAGGATGAGAGAGTGAGAGAGTAAAAGGGTAAGGGAGTAAAAGGGGTAAGAGCGCAAAGTTCCCGTTACAATACAATAAATCTTCCTCTGTGTTGAACATTCTAATTCTCACTAACCAATCTAGTACAATATACAAATCCTACAGCATTTACATACAGCCTATAAGAATCATTACATTACCACACTGGGTTACATTTTAAACCCTAAAAACTCCTCTTTGGGCCCCTTCTGCCAAGCTGTAGGGTCTGCTCTACCCTTGGGCCTGTCTGCAAGCAGAGGGTGTTGTTCCATTAAAAGGGGATTACCTTCAGCCAGCCACACCATTGTTTTCCAGTTGTTCAGTAACTGAGGGATCTCAAAGCTTGCTTTCATTTCAATCTCACTGATAGTTTCCATATTCTCAAAATCTTCTGCCAGACAATCATATTGATAAGGCTTTCTTGTTTCATCTTCCCCAACACTTGGGCATCACAAGTCTGGTGAGGGAGCTGGGAAGGGGCTCAGCCTGGGGGAAAGGGGCTCAGAGGGGCCCTTCTCACTCTCCACAGCTCCCTGGCAGGAGGGGACAGCCAGGAGGGGGTCAGGGTCTTCTCTGAACTGATGAGGGGATGAGAGGACATAATTTTGAAGAGCAGCAGGGCAGGTGTAGGTTGGGCACCAAGAGGAATTTCTCTGGAGGAAGGGTGACCAGACATTGGAATGGGCTGCCCAGAAGTGGGGAATCCCTGTCCCTGAAGAGTTTGAGCAAAGTCTACACAAGGCACTAAGCACCATGGTCTGGCTGATGAGGTGGTGGCTCACAGGCTGGATTCTCTGATCTCAAGGGTCTTTTCCAGCCTCAGTGATTCTGTGGTCTCTATAAATCCTCCTCACTGTGCCCTGATGTCCCACTGTAACCACTTTAATCTTCAGAGCCAAAGCCAAGCCCAAGAGCCTCTGCTGCTACCCCTGGTCTTGCTCCCCTCCTAAATTTGGGTGCTGGTGTCCTCTGAGCTGTGTCTGAGATCAAACACAGCTGCTAAGTGGGAAATCTGAGGGGCTACAGGCAACCTCAGCTGAAAGAATGTGTCATATTCTCTATCTCTCTGGATACAACCCAGTTCTTTGAGAGAATTCAAAGTACCAGCATGGCTGGGCAAATAATTTCCCTGTTTATTTTGCCTTGTGTGTTGAGAAATGTGATGTTAATTTGTTCCTTTTTAGAAGAACCCAAGAATGTTTTATCCAAGCTAAATTCTCAGCAGTTTTGGCCAGATCTTCCCTGGGACTTGTATGTAGTGATGGAGGTGGGAGGGAAAGAGAAAGCCAGAGCCAAAGCAGAGAATTGAAGAAAAGCAAAGCAGAGCAGGACAGTAATAATGCTTTTGGATTCCTTTTTCATGTTCTGAAAAGGAAATAGGGAGGTAAAAAAAAAAAAATAATCTCTTCTCCCACCCTTCCTTGCAGACCATGGAATTAAATCTATAACCATTAGAGAAACATTTTGACCCAGACATCTTTTTTTCTCTCCGCTCCTTCTCCGCATTCAAAAGCCTCCAAAGTGCAGGCGAGATGTGCATTGCATCTAAACAACATCATGTCAGTGTGGTGGAGAAAATTCCCACTGAGGGCCCTGCAGGTCAAAGCAAGCTAATGTATGATGCCCTCCCTTGCACCACTGAGCGTGAGTTGTGCTGATAAGGCTCCGTTCTCTGTGTCTATTAAATCTTCTCTCCTGTATAAGCAATGCAGGCACAGAGTTATTTACTTCTTTTTCTGGCCTTCCTCCCCCTGTAAATTGTCATCCTTGAGCAGGGGGGGGACCTGCTCAGCCAGGGGATCTGGTGATAGCCTTCCTAGCTGGTTTTATTTTATTTTTATTCCATTTTTCCCCACTCTGTGACACTGGTAAGTTGTGTCTGGTTGCTTTATGTGCTGCTGTGACTTAGCTCGAGGGCCTGTCCTCACCTAGAGCTGGTGATTCCTCCCTCCCTGCTGTCATGGGTGTGAGGTGAGTGCTGGCTCCCTCTCAGCTCCTTTGGGAAGTGGCTCTGGGAAGCAGCTGATATTTGACCACTTTTGATGTGCAGGATATTTTTGGAAGTGTGAAAAATGCCAATCACTTGTTTTTAAAATTGTAAATGTTTAATAGCAATTACATGGTTATAAAATTAGCAATATCATTAAGGTAATAAAAATTTTGGACAATTTGAATTAGGACAATATGAGACAATAAATACAAAGAGTTATGGATGTCCAGGTACCTCCTTCTGGGCAAAATAAGCCCGAAAAAGGACACACATTAACAGAGGATTAACCCTTAAAAACAACAGCCTGTTGTATATTCATACACCCCATACATGATGCATAAATTCCATTCAAACACAGGATTCTGTCTGGGCAGTGTCAGCTTCTTCCTCTGAATCCTGACGGTGTTGTTAAGTCTGAGCAAGGCAGGAAGAAGTTCAGGCAGGAAGAAGTTTGTTTCTTTTGATAAGAGCAATCAATTCTTTCTCTCTGAAAGATTCAGGTGTCCTGTGGCTGCTATCTCAGTGAGAGTCCTTTCTTAAAAAAAGTATCTTACACAGCAGAGTTTCTATTTTAACATTATGTTATAACCTAAAACTATATTTAACACACTACTTCAGAAAATTAATACAGCATCACTTTCTAACACAACACATATAATATTCATTTTAACATTTGTGAAAAGCCAATCATAAAATAAGCATTTTTAACAGAAGGGAGGTGACTGGTTGGGAATTGTTCCCCTTTTGTGCTCACCCTCTCCATTTTGTGCTCATCCTGCACTGCCAGGGCACTGAGTCTCTCCTTCTCACATTGCTGCTGCTCAGTGCTGGCATTTTGGTGCCATTTCCCAGTTTTTGAGTCCTTTTTTGCCCCAGCCTTGGGGGTACCTGTGCTAATGAGGAATGTCCCCTCGGTGGGTGGCAGTGGAATGCTTCCAGCCCAGCCGTGTCACAGGGCTGGCTCATTAACCACGGCTGCACCAGCAAGGAGGGACACAGGTCAAGCTGTGAGAGCTGCTCAGGTGGGGCTTTTCTAGGGAACTGCTGGAGCCTCTTAGAGGAGAGGCCTTGGGGACTCATTATGTGCTGCCAGTGGTGCAGGATGAGCTGGCTGTGGATCTGTTGTTCCGTGTAAACAGGTACACAGGGATGGAGGGTCTGCTGTGCCTGCTGCAGGAGCAGGAGGATTGGTGGTCACAAGGAACTTGCAGGATTTGGGGTAGGAAAGGTTAAAAGCAGGAAAAGAGGAGATTGTTCTGTATTGAGGACCTGCTGTTCCCTGGCAAAGAGGGTGATGAGTGTGCAGGTGAGGGGCTCTGAGTGCTCACACTGTGGGGATAAGGATGTGTCTTTAGGAGTGATGGAGGGAGCTTGTGCCATGGAGAAAGAGCAAAAGAAACAAGGGAAGACAGCCAGATAGACACCTTTAATCTTTTCTATTAACTGAATCTTTTTGCCTGTGGATTTGGGGAAGGCAGCTGGCTCCTTTAGAGCCAGGCTGGCAAATGAAAAAAGGAATGACAGGAGATCTCTGATGCTGAGAGTGGATAATGCTTTCAGGGGACAGCACTGGGGAAAGGATGAGCAGTGAGGGGGCGGGGGAGTCACCAACATCTGCTCTCACACTCAGTGTTCACACTGATCCCCCCTCCAATCTGCCAATCTGCTCCCCTAATCCCTAAATCCCAGCGATCTGTGCAGCCCCGCCCGGACATCCATCCCTGCAATCTGCTCGTGCTCAGGGAGCAGCTGCCGGGCAGGAGGAGCCCAAATGAGGCACTGCCCTTGTTGTCAGACACTGCTGACTCTCCCCACCTGGCTGAGAGAGGCAGGGACAGGAATTAATCAAACAAGCAGCAGCAGCTGTGAGGAGCAGCTCCCAGTGGCTCCTGAGGCAGCGGGTTCAGCTGGGTTTGGGGTAGGGAGCAGTGAGCCCATGTGTGAAAAACACCTTCACTCAGCAGTGAAAATGTAAAAAGTGTAATAAAGGACAAGAGGAGACCACAGAGCAAAGGTTATTAGGGTGCATCTTGGTGCTCAGCCAAGATCACCCTGTTATCTTCAGAGATACCCCTTAAATACCTTTTCATTACCTCATCCTGTTGCATGTTCATAAACCCTTATGCATAGTAAACTTTTCCCCAAACTAGTTTCCATGTTCCAAGAATTGTTTAGCATGGCTCCTCCTTGGATCTGCCTTTTTAGAGAATGTGTATTCCTTGGCTGTGGTTTTAGTCCTTTTTTATCCCCTCCAGTTTTGGGCCTTGGTCCTCAATGCCTTCAGACAGTGAGTGCTGATGGTTGGCAGATCTGTACAGGTGTCCTCATCCTGTGTGCATTGGGAGTTATCCCATCCCAGCAGGCATTCTAACACAAGCACACTGATATCAGCTATTTCCCTAAGCTTAACAACAGAAATAAAAATTATATCTTTATAACAAATTTACTTTACCATCACACATATAACATCCATTTTAATATTTGCAAAAAGCCAATCTTATAATGTGTATGATAACACACAAATCCAGCCTGCTGACTGTGTTCCTCTGGCCTCCCTCTGGGAATCATGAAACATATCAGCCAAAACACAGGGAAAACCTGGGAGTGCTGCTGTGCCTGCCCCTGCCCTGTGAGTACCTTAAATGTGTGTTCAGAAGTACAAAGTCATCTTGGCAGGAGGCTCAGCTGGGAGCAGCCAAGTCTGGGGAAATCTGAGTCAGTTTTGGGGACAGGAGATGTGTGGGATTGTCACATCCCTGCCAGTGTTTCACACAGTGGAAAGGGAAGAAAATGAGGAACAGCTCCCAGTGGGTGCTGAGCCAGGGGTTCAGCTGGTTTTAGGGTAGGGAGCAGTGAACCCCAAGCCTGCTGACTGTTCCTCTGGGGTCCACAGCATGCATCACTCAAAATATCAGGAAACCTTTTCCCTGTGGGGCTGGTGCTCCAAACACTCTGCTGGGGCTTCACCTATGCAGCTCTTCAGGTCTAGACCAGACTTATATCCCTTCATCTTTGCCTTCTCAATAATGGCATGGTTGTTGCTGATGTGCCCCTTTCAGTGGCAGAGCTGTTCCTCCTCTGGGAAATGCCAGGCTTTGAGTGGACACCAAGGGTTTGCAGGCAGCCTTGGTCCTTCTGCACAGCTGTGGTGTTTGCTGGGTCCCCAGGACCAAGGAGGAATTGAGAATCTGTCTCCATGTTCTTAGAAGGTGAATTTATTATTTTATGATACTATATTATGTTAAAGAATGTTATACTAAGCTATACTAAAGAATAGAGAAAGGATCCTTACAAAAGATTTAACAAGATAATAATGAAAAACTCATGACCTCTTCCAGAGTCCCAACACAGCTGGACAGTGATTGATCATTAAGTAAAAACAATTAACATGTTGAATAGTTATAGATATAGATATTAGATATAGATATAGTTATAGATATAGATTAGATATTATCTATAGATTATTATATATTATATATTATATATTATATATTATATATTATATATTATATATTATATATTATATATTATATTTCATATTCCACATTTCATATTTCACATTTCACATTTCATATTTCATATTTCATATTTCATTGCTAATAGTATATATTATAATATAATATAATATAGATATATTATATGTGTATATATTACATATAGGTAGATTCGATATAGATATAGATAAGCTATTAGGTGTAGATTAGATATAGATATAGATATTCACATGTTGGATAAACAATCTCCAAACCACATTCTAAAGCAGCCAACACAGGAGAAGCAAATGAGATAATATTATTATTTTCTTTTTCTCTGAAGCTTCTCAGCTTCCCAGGAGAAGAAATCCTGGTGGAGGGATTTTTCCAGAAAATATGACAGTGACACACAGGGACATCCCATAGGGATGCTGGGGCTTGGAGGCTTCACCTCCTGCATTGGGCTGGACATGGGAGCAATGCAGGTTTCTGGGGAACAGAGGGACATTCCCTGCAGGAGAGGCATATCTGTGGCTGCTGCAGGGCTGGTTCCACCCCAAGGAACACATTTGTGTTATTTTAAGGCTTTAAGCATTTTTATTTTCCAAAGCTCATGTGCCAGGCTGTGGGTCCTTCAGACAGTACCTGGGGCCCCCAGACAAACCCCAGGCTGGTGCAGCAGAGCTCAGGGATGGACTCACGTACATAAAATCCCAGTCCCTCTTCTTAAGGAAATTCGAGTCCTTTAGGAGGAGGGGAAAGCTCAGCTGTCTGCACTGAAACCTGTTGGCATGGAAGAAGTGCCGAGATGCCACCTGTCATCTCTTTAGCACCTCGTCAGTGGCTGAAGCCTCGTGCCCAAGCACAGGGGCTATTAGGGAATAGCTCAGCAGCTATTTTTACACTCCAGCCAGCTCTCTCGGGTGTGATTTTTCCCTGAGATTTTTCTCCCTCTCTGTCCTCCCAAAATTAGCTGAATTTTGACACAAAAGAAGTTGTCAGAAAAATACCACGCAGAGAGGCCTCAAAAACCTTTCCTGACTCCTGGAAACGTGTCCCTGTGCTAAGGAGAAGGAAGGAAGGAAGGAAGGAAGGAAGGAAGGAAGGAAGGAAGGAAGGAAGGAAGGAAGGAAGGAAGGAAGGAAGGAAGGGAGGGAGGGAGGGAAGGAAGGAAGGGAAGGAAGGGAAGGAAGGGAAGGAAGGAAGGAAGGAAAAGGAAGGAAGGAAGGAAAGGAAGGGACAGTGAAGTGATGACGCTCCTTTGGTGCCTTCCCTTTCTTGGGAAGGAACAGAGGAATAAAAGACCCTTTAGAGCTGAGGTTGGCCATGCTCAGCTGGCCCTTGGGGTCCTGTGCCCTGCCCCAGCCCATGGAGAGCCAGGCAGTGAGAGCAGGAACAGCTCAGGAATACCAACAGCCCTGTGGGTTCCCAGCCTTGGGGCCAAAGGACAGACCTGAGGTGGGTGGCAGGAGCTGAGCAGCAAAGCTCACACAAGGATGGGATTGCTCTGGAACCTGGTACCTCATGGGCCCAAAACATCGCTCAGGACTGAGGTGGCAGTGTCAGAGCCTGGTTTGTGGGTGGGGAAGTGGTGAATGAGCAGCTCTGGCAGGGTGAGCAGGCTGGGAAGGCTCCTATGGCACTCAGCCTGCTGCCCAGAGCTGCCCGTGGAACAGAGGAGCATTGGCATTCTTCAGGAAAGGGCAAAATTCAGACTCTCCCCTGAATTGAGCTTTAAACAAAGCTTGTTTGCAGACACTTCCTCATCGCTCCTTTCCTGCTCTGGCTCCACAGGTTCTGCCAAGTCTGGGGAAATCTGAGTCAGTTTTGGGTGCAGGAGCTGTGTGGAGTGGCATTATCACAGCCCTGCCAGTGTGTCTCAGTTGAAAAGGATACAAAAAGTGCATTTTCCTCTCTCCTCCTTGCCAACAAAATTGAGGCTCTTTCTTGCTCTCCTATGGCTAAATCAGCTGAAGCCTTCCCTTTTGTTTAGGTAACCTTCTCTTATATTAAACATATATGGCTAAATCAGCTGAAGCCTTCCCTTTTGTTTAGGTAACCTTCTCTTATATTAAACATATAGCCAGCAAGCCAGATTCATTACTTATTAATTTACAAAGTGGTAAATTTCAAAGCTGTCATAATGCTGAAGTCATGTTCACTTTAGTTATTCTGCATAATTAATTACAAAGTAATAATTTGTACATCATGATATTTTCATTCCAACATGAAAGCCAAAGACAGGGAGCCGTAACAGCCTCAGGCAGCAGCGAGGGCTGAAGGAGGTTTCCAGACGTGCCTGGCAGAGGGGAATTTCAACTCTGCCTCACTTCTGACTTCTGGAGAGGTTCTTTGTCAGAACCCAGGACATTCCTCTGCCTGCCCTGGAGGACTGGAGACCCTGGCAGGGGTCTCAGAGACCTTGGCACGGAGTCAAAGACAGCTTCTCTCAATAATTCCTGCAATCCCCTCTGTGGCAGACATCTTTTATGGAAAATCCTTTCCTTAGGATTTTTCCTCCTGAGAAGCTGAGAAGCCTCAGGAACAAAATGTAAACAATGATTATCTGCTGCTATGGAATGCAACAGGTGCATCTGTGATTGGTCTCATGTGGTTGTTTCTAATTAATGGCCAATCACAGTCAGCTAGCTCAGACTCTATGTCCCAGACACAAGCCTTTGTTATCATTCTTTCTTTTTCTATTCTTAGCTAGCCTTCTGATGAGATCCTTTCTTCTATTCTTTTAGTATAGTTTTAATATAATATATATCATAAAATAATAAATCAAGCCTTCTGAAACATGGAGTCAGATCCTCCTCTCTTCCCCAGTCTGAAAACCCCTATGAACACTGTCACACCCCTCTCCTGCCAGTTTTCTAGTTTCTCAAATTTCTTCTGTATATCTCCCCAAGATTTCTCTAAAATTGTGTTTTTAATAATACCTCCCCTACGGGTGAATTTGGATCAACTCCTGAATACATTTGCAAACCTTTGCTCAATCTCTCTAACCATTTGGTAGGAGTTTTGTCTTGGTAGGAGTTTTGTCTTTCCCCTGACATTCTCCAAACACTTTGCTAATGTTCTGCCCTCGGGGTACAGCCTCCTGAATCCCCTATATGATAATGTTTCTTAAATCAACCATCTGTCACTGACCCTCCTCTGTCTGAGCATTCCACCCAGGTCTTTGATTTGGCCATTTCTGATCCCCAGTTAAATCTTGGGGATTCCAGTGTTCCCATTCTCATATGCCAGCTTGTTTATCATCTCTCTTTCCTCAGTAGTAAACAAAATTCTCAATATGGCTTGCATGTCATCCCAGGTAAAGACACTAGTCTCCAGAAACTGGTCTAACCAGTGCCTTTGATTTTAGTCCATGGAAACAATTACCAGCTTTGTGTGAAGAGTTGCAAGCCACAAGAGTTTGAGTAGAATGATAGTGAATTTATCACAGGGTGAAAAAGTAGAATTTTGGGGTTTTTAGAATGGGGGTTCAGGAGGCAAGATGGAGGAATCTGGGTGTGTCCTGTCCTCCTTCTCCTTCTTCTTGTCCTCCATCTTCTGCTGTGATGGTGGCACTTTTGGATTGGTTTAGAGTAGAGACAAACTGTCTAACATAGGTGATAGGTATTGGAAAATTATTGTAAATAAAGTACAGGTAGTTTTTAGTATAAAAAGCTAACACCACCCTGAGGGCAGGGACTGTGCCACAACCCAACCTGCTGGACAGATCTCAGCAGGTCAGACAGACAATGCATTAGATGAGAGAAAATCAACAACCTTGAGAACCAGAGCCAAGGAACTCTGTCTTCTTCTTTGCTCTCAGGGCTGGAAAAAAGAGACTTTCCAACACCTTGGGGTCATCTCAGCACCAGAGACCTCATCAGTTCTTCTTCCTTCTCAGTGTAATGACCTCTCCCCTGTGGTGAAGGGAGGAGGTGCAAAGGAGGATCCATACCATGAGAGAGTGAGCACCCCCAGGGGGGCACCACAGGTGAAGTTTGAACGTGCAAGAGGAAAAATCCTGGTGTGTGCTCAAGGACAGCCTGTGCTTGCTTTAATTGCCTGGCAGGGGTGATGAATGCATCCCTTTGGATGTGGGCCCTTCTCAGAGCAGGCAGGTCCAGTCTGATGTCACAGCCAGGGCACAGTGGGCCATGGGCCACTCGTGTTTTACCGCCCATGTCCAGCCTGCCCTGCTGGGAGCCTCCTGAGCACCAAGGAAAGGGTAAGACCATCAATCTCCCAGAGCCAAATCCTGCTCCTGAGCTGGAGCTGGCTCCATTGGGAGCATCACTTACCAGCCCTACTGCAGGGAAATATCTCCTGTGACAAGTCTAATTCATTAATTGTGGTTGATGATGTCACATGCAATTGGAATGGCGAAGGGGACGTGAACAGGGAGTGCTGGGAGGATTTCCCAACTTCCCTGCACTTCATGTCCTTCAGCACAGCCAGTCCTGACATCCCATTAGTAGGGAAATGCACCCGGGCTCCTCCAGCAAAGCCTTTGCAGCCCTCTGGAATCAGGGCTGCAATTCTGATGAAGCCTGCCCATGTTGATTCCCTGAAAAAAACAAAAACAAGATATTGAAAAAGCAAACAGCTTTCAAAAATTGAGTGGTGTAATGGTAAACTTATAATATTAATATATGATATTATATGATATAATATTAAATACTTATAATATAAACTTATAAGTTATTCTGATGAAGTCTGCCTATGTTGATTTCCTGGGAAAACAAAAACAAGATATTGAAAAAGCAAACAGCTTTCAAAAATCGAGTGGTGTAACGGTAAACTTATAATATTAATACATAATATTATATATATATTATATAATATATAATATATAATATATAATATATTATATATTATATATTATATATTATATATTATATATTATATATTATATACTATATATTATATATTATATATTATATATTATATATTACATTATATACTTATATTATAAACTTATAAGTTATTCTGATGAAATCTGCCCATGTTGATTTCCTGGGAAAATAAAACAAGATATTGAAAGCAAAAACAGCTTCCAAAAATTGAGTGGTGTAACGGTAAACTTATAATTTGGGAATGGTTGTTACATTCTCCATTGCAAAGATCAATCTATAGCCTTTGTGAGCTGGTGAATTTGCCCAGTCTTGAGAACTTATTTTAATCACTTGACGCTAATCTCATTTCCAAGCCTGAAAACGGCCCCAAACATTGAAATTATATGTTAATATAGCAAGATTGACAAAAGGAAGCTGCTTGTATCGACTTGGAATTAATGAAGCAATTCAGCGATGAACAATATCGCTGGCAGGAGGTGTTAAGGAGAATTGTTGCAGTTGTTAAATTTTGGCACTGAGAGGTCTCATTGCTCTGAGGAGACGGTCGGATCACAGCGAAATGAAAATTACCTGGGAACTTCACAGGGTTTTAGTTATTCTGAGTAATTTCATCAGGAGTGCAGCAGAAAACAGGGAAATGCAGGTGGGGGGACTCCTGGTTATCCACGAGTGCTTTTCTGCACTGGTGAGGGAAGAATGCTCTCTGCAGTTCTGTGATGGGGTGGAAATAACTTTGCTCATGCAGGCTGGGCTGTGCCCCCCTCCAACCCCCGAGGAAGAGCTCAGTCTTACTCTGTGTTACAGCAAAGAGCTCTGGGGCAGAAGGGCCCTGACCATTCCAAGCTGTGAATGTGCAGGTCCTGAGACAGAATCACAGAACCTCCTTGGCTGGTGGTTGGAGGAACTTGGTTCACATCCAGTCCCACTGGAGGGCTTGGAGGGACCCACCAGGATCATCCAGTCCCACTCCTGTCCCTGCCCTGACCCCCCAGCAATTCACAGAATCACTGGGTTGGAAGAGACCTTCAAGAACATCGAGTCCAACCCAGCCCCAAAACCTCAACTCAACCCTGGCACCCAGAGCCACATCCAGGCTTTGTTAAACACACCCAGGGTTGGGGACTCCACCACCTCCCTGGGCAGCCATTCCAGAACTTTATCACTCTTTCTGTAAAAAACTTTTCCCTGCTATCCAACCTGAATTTCCCCTGACAATCCCACCCTGTCCATCCCTGGCAGCACTGCCCAAGCCGTCCTGGAGCTCTGGCAGCCTCAGAGCCGTGCCCATTCCCTGGGCAGCCTGGGCAGTGCCAGCACCCTCTGGGGGCAGAACTTTCCCTGATCTCCAGTCTAAACCCCTAAACCTCCTGTCCCTGTCCCAGGGCAGAGATCAGAGCTGCCCTCGGGAGGAGCTGCAGCCCCTGAGCTCTGCCCTCATCTCCTCTCCAGCTGCACAATCCCAGTGCCCTCAGCTGCTCCTCCTGTGGCTCTATTCCCCTCCAAATCCTTCCCCATCCCCATGTCCCTCCTTTGGAGGCTCTTTAACACTTTTTCATCTCATGTTGAGGTGCCCAAATCTGCCCCAGGCCTGGAGGTGAGGCTGCCCCAGCCCACAGCAGAGCAGGAGCATCCCTTCCTCTCCAGGCTGTGGATGCTGGGCCTCATTGTCCCCTCCTGGAAGGACCAGGTGTGTGTTTCCAGCTGCTTGTGGCCCAGCTCTGCAGGGCTGTGGAAAGCTTTGCTTTGCTGTGGGCTGCCCTTTAGTGGGACCCAGTTTTGTTTGGGGCTCCTTGCACAGCCTGGTTGGCAGCTTTGGCTTTCTGCAAAGTGCTCATGGTTTGTGGGGCTGCTGACAGCTTCAAAGCATTTCACCCTCCCCAGAGCTCAATTTGTGCTGCTTGGTGGTGTCAGCAGAGTGAGGGCTTGGAGGAGCCTGAGCCAGGCTTTGATTCCTTGACCAGCCCAGCCAGGAGACACAGAGCATAAAGCTGCACGTCAGGAGAAAAGCAAAACTTGTTAAGAAATAGAGTTTCTGTTCTTTGGAATGAAATTCCTCAGTAAGACTGCAGATAAAGATGCCAGGATGTGTTGCTGCTGTTAACATCTCGGGGCTTTGAACTCGTACATGCAATACTTGAGAGACAATTTGGAGCAGCTGAATTCAAGGCACAGCAAAAATGCTTTAGAAGCTGCTCTCTGACAGTGATAAACATGTGAAACGGGGAGGGAGGTGCCCAGCGGAGTTTGAAGTAGCTGCTGGTGAATCTGTTCCTCCAAGGGAGCCGGAGTTGAAAGTTGGAGCATGTTTGCCAATTATTGACTCCCTGATTGATGGCTTAGAAGGATGAAGGAGACATGAAAACAGCAAGTTTCCCTCCAGATGAGGGGGATTCCAGGGTGGGGCAGAACCATCCAGGCAGCCCATCGCGGGTGAAATAAACAGGGCAGGAGACTTTCTCTCCTTTTAATGTCTTTATTATAATTGATCAGCCCAAGGTTGGGAGGCTCGATGGATCCACAGTTTCCTTTCCGTCATCTCTCCCAGGGTGTCTCAGAGGAGGAGGAATGTGCAGCTTTGTCCACTAAAGGGCACAGCTGGGGGTCCTGACCTCATGAGAGCAGTAGGCTGTACCCCATGTTTCCATTTTTGAGTTTTCTAGGCTCAGGGGTCTTGGCTCAAGCCGGGGTCTTTGCTCAGGGCAAGCAAAGGTTCTCAGCATCTCTGCAGGCTCGGTACTCTGTTCCTCACACACAGACATCACTCTGATCTTTTAATTCCGTGTTGGCTCGTTGTTTTGGGGGTCTTTTTGGTGAGTTTGGTGGGGTTCCTTCCCATGGCATGGTGGTCCCCAGGTTATTTTGCATTCTCTCTGATACTCCCCCCATGTCCCCTTCTCTCACTGTCCGGGGAGAAGGACTATCAATTTATCCTTAGGCAGGGCCATACTAATACAAAAGGAGCAATCAACAAAAACAACCGGTGATTACAATACCAAACAGGTTGAAATTCACTTTGACAGCAACTGGTTTAACTGATTCTACAACTCTTTCCCCCCCCCCGCCCACCAAAAAAGGCAGATTTTTTACTTATAACAACAGGTGCTCCCTTTCCTCAGCTGGAAATCACACCTGCTTTGGGAGTGTGCCTTTCCTTCCTGTGCTCCTGGGAGCACAGGCATTGATGTCCACTCACACACAGGTTTTTGCTCATCAGTCTTCAGCTTCAAATGGATTTAGTGGTCCCTGGTGTTAATCTGTGCTCAGAGGCTGCAGCAAAGTGCCTGTGCTATTCCAGGTGTGCCCACACTGCAGCCTGGGGTTTAGGGATAGAGGAGATTGGCAAAGTTCTCTTTTATTCCCTTTCCTTTGCAGTAGGAGGGGCCAGGGCTGCCTCTGTGTCCCACTGGTAGTTTTTCCTAGAGCTCTCTAAGTGACAAAGCTTTGTTGAGGTAAAATACACAGCACTTTGAAATTCCAGCTTTTTCAGGTTTGGTATCTGGTTGAGGGTCCCAGCAGGCTGAGGGGCCTGTTCTGGTTGGATATTAAATACAGGTGGTTTATATTCACCAAAGTGAAGTTTCCTGTTATCTGGCAGGTGTATATTGCAAACAAAATGTTTATTTTTAAATCTCAAAGTGACTAAAAAAGGTAGACAACTTTTTTTCTTTGCAATAAAGAATGCTGGGGTTGAAAATACTTTCATTTCATGAGCTGAAGGTGTTCTCTGAATGTAGCTCAGATTTGTAAAATTACTTCACTCTCTCTGACTTTTTTTACTTGTCACTCCCCCTCAAAAACCTGAACTCTCTGAAAATGTCAATTTGGGGAAGCACTCTTTGAATTTTGGGCTGGAGAAAAATCCAAATTGGCTGTGAAAGTGTCTGTCAGGATCTTTATCACTGTACCCTGCCCGTGGCTCCCACTGTCTCCTCATTCCCTTGGTTCAAGGCACCACAAACACATTTTGATGGTGGAAGAGAATTTGTCTGAGGTCATGGAGTGAATCCATGGTGTGGGAATCCACAAAACAAGAGGGTTTGGGGAAAGCTGAAAAATGCAGGCTCCAGAGACAGCAGAACTGTGATTAGAGCTAAGCAGCAGCCATGAGATGGGTCAGCAGAAAAATTACTGAAACTGTACAAAAGCAAAGACAAATAGAACAATGGTCTGTGTATTAATGCTTGTCTAGAATAACTCTCTAAGCTACAGAAAAGTTTATCTAGCAAGATATTAGGAAGTTTGAAGCTTAATAATGGAGCTCTGTGCACTGTGTTTGAAGGCTTACAAGCAGGTATTGTATTTGAAATAAGCAAGCATTGTTTAACCAAAGGTACGTGTGCTTATTGTGGTTAGACAGAACTACTGTCAATATGCTTTTGCTTTGTGTGATTGGTCAAAAAACTTATAAAGTGAGTTGTAACATTAAATTCTTTGTCTGCTGCCTGGGATGTGAGCTGCTGGCATTTTCCCATTGTCATAACCATGTAATGAGACTGGTGCTGGAAAATAAAACAGCTCAAGGCACGTTCCACAGCAGTCCTGTCCCATTTGTGACTGGTACACAGCCCCTGGCCAGTGAATCCATGGCTCAGGTGGGACCTCAGTCCAGAGCAGCTGTGGCCAGGCCTTGCCTTTTAACCACGACCCCATCCCTCTGCCCTGAGAATTAAACTGATTTGGGATCAGAGCCACAATGTGGGATAAGGAGTGTAAGGAGTACCTTTGATGGAAGGTTTGAGATGGAACTGAAACCTTCACCTGGCACTTATTCCCAGGTGCTGCAGGGTCTGTGGCCAGGGGCAGCATCTTTGCTCCTGGAAAAATGGATGTTCTGTGCTTTGGCATGCCAAAACTCATCAGGAGGAGCTCCTGACGGCAGCTGGACATGAGCCAGCAGACTGCCTTGGTGGCCAAGGAGGCCAAACTCCTGGCCTGGGTCAGGAATGGTGTGCCCAGCAGGAGCAGGGAGGTCACTGTGCCCTGCCCTGGGCACTGTGAGGGCACACCTGGAGTGCAGTGCCCAGCTCTGGGCCCTCAGCTTGGGAAGGACCTTGGGACACTGAGCACATCCAGAGGGGCTGGGAACACAAACCCTGTGAGGAACCCCTGAGGGAGCTGGGGGTGCCCAGCCTGGAGAAAAGGAGACTCAGGGCTGCCCCCATCACTCTCACAGCTCCTGAAAGGTGCCTGTGCTCAGCTGGGGCTGGGCTCTGTCTGCAGCAGCACTGACACAACCAGAGCACACAGCCTCGAGCTGCACCAAGGGAAATACAGGCTGGATAGCAGGAAAAAGTTTTTCACAGAAAGAGTGATAAAGTTCTGGAATGGCTGCCCAGGGAGGTGGTGGAGTCCCCATCCCTGGGTGTGTTTAACAAAGCCTGGATGTGGCACTGGGTGCCAGGGTTGAGTTGAGGAGTTGGGGCTGGGTTGGACTCGATGATCTTGAAGGTCTCTTCCAACCTGGTGATTCTGTGATTCTGTGGGTGTCCCCAGGATGAAATGTGCCATGAAATGCAGCTCCACACCCTGGCAGAGGCTCTCCAAGGGGCAGCTGCAGCATGGGGACACAGATGGATTGTGCTGTGTGATTCCAGCGATCCCTGTCCATTCCCAGGCTCCCACAGCACCCTGGGAAAGGCAAGTTGGGGATTCATTCAAGCTACCTCAGCACATCAGAGCCTGGAAGGAGAGGGAAAA
This sequence comes from Melozone crissalis, assembly GCF_028551555.1. Classification (NCBI taxonomy): domain Eukaryota; kingdom Metazoa; phylum Chordata; class Aves; order Passeriformes; family Passerellidae; genus Melozone; species Melozone crissalis. Next base: position 3,011,576 of record NW_026535896.1, on the reverse strand, counting down.
CATCCTCCTAAAAACAGCCTCAGCTTGCTGGGATCAGGCACAGCAGCACAGAAATTGCTTGCCCCATATGCCAGGGAAATCTGGTGCCTCTTGGATGGATCTGCTCTCACAGATTTCTGCCAAATTACTGGCAAAGGCTCTCACTGGCTGCCTGGAGCTCAGCCCTGGCCCTTTTAGTTCAATGTTCTCTTAATTGTGACCCTCCCAGCTGGCAGGGCTGCTGCCCAGCCCATCCAGGAATTGCCATGGGATGCAGGAGTGCCCTGGCTGAGCTCCCAAGGGCCAGCATCTCCAGGGAGCCATTGGCTGGCCTGTGCCTAAATCCCACTGGCATTTCTGGTGGCACTTAATAGACTTGGCATGTCTCTGCAAGTGCAAAATGATGGCATTGATGAGGTTTAGATTGGATATGATAGAAAATTTCGTCACTGAAAGAGTGCTCAAGCTCTGGGAAAGGCTGCCCAGGGCAGTGGTGGGGTCAGCATCTCTGGAAATGTTCAAAAACACTCAGGTGTGGCCTTTGACCTTATTGCTTGTCACTGGCTGGGGTCTGTGTACAAATCACAAATGGGACAGGACTGCTGTGGAATGTGCCTTCAGCTGTTTTATTTTCCAGCACCAGTCTCATTCCATGGTTATGACAATGGGAAGATGCCACCAGCTCACATCCCAGGCAGCAGACAAAGAATTTAATGTTATAACTTACTTTATAAGTCTTTTGGCCAATCACACAAAGCAAAAGCACATTGACAGTAGTTTTGTCTAACCACTATAAGCACAGGTACCTTTGGTTAAACAATGCTTGCTTATTTCAAATACAATACCTGCTTGTAAGCCTTCAAACACAATGCACAGAGCTCCATTATTAAGCTTCAAACTTCCTAATATCTTGCTAGATAAACTTTTCTGTAGCTTAGAGAGTTATTCTAGACAAGCATTAATACACAGACCATTGTTCTATTTGTCTTTGCTTTTGTACAGTTTCAGTAATTTTTCTGCTGACCCATCTCATGGCTGCTGCTTAGCTCCAATCATAGTTCTGCTGTCTCTGAGACCTGCCTTTTGCAGCTTTCCCAAAACCCTCTAAATTTATGGAATCCCACAATTGCTCTCTACAGCTTCCTGAGGGGAGGTTGCAGACAGGTGGGGTTGGTCTCTGACAGAACCAGAGGACACAGCCTCAAACTGCATCAGGGAAGGAATAGGTTGGATATTAGGAAAAAAAAAATCACTGAAAGAATAATAAAGCACTGGAATGCTCTTCCCAGGGAGGTGGTAGAATCACCATCTCTGGAGGGGTTTAAAAACAGACTGGACATGGCACTGGGTGCTATAGTTGAGGTGTCAGGGCATAGGTTGGACTCGATGATCTTAGAGGTCTCTTCCAACCTCATTATTCTGTGATTCTGTGATTCTCTGTGATTCTGTGATTCTGTGTGATTCTGTGATTTGGGGACATGGTTTGATGGTGGCCATGGCAGTGCTGGGGGAATGGTTGGATCTGGTGATCTGAGAGGGCCTTTCCACCTTTCCTGTTGGCTCTGTTGTATTCCTGGGGCTGGGTGCCCACAGAGCCTCCTGTGATGGTCCTGCTGCTCCTCAGCAGGGCTGGCTGTGCCTGGGGAGCTGCTGAGGAGTCAGTTTTGAGGAAAGATGCATCTCGCATCCACCAGCACATGTAAAATGGCCTCAGCTTTACTTCCAGAATGGTTTGGGTTAGAAGAGACCATGAAAACATCTCGTTCCACCCCCTGCCACGGACACTTTCCACTAGAGGAAGTTTTTCTATTTAGGCATTTTTTTGTACTAAAAATCAGTTCTGTTAGGGAAAAGCAAGAGGAGCCTTGGCAGAGCACAGGGGCTGGCAGTGAGGATTGGGAATGGACACGGGTGAGCAGTGAGAGCCCAAGGTAAGGACAGGCAGGGGAAAAAGATGTTTCTATTTGCAGGGTCTGTTTGAAACTAATGGAACAAGGAGGGGGAAAAACATTGTTTTTCTGCTCTGCAGGAGTTTGAATGTTAAATAAAGCGAGGCATTGAAATCCTCCTGCCAAAGGCCCGAGAGCTGGTGTTCTCAGGTACCTCTGTGTGTGTTCTCAGGCACCTCTGTGTCTCTGAGAGCATCACAGGGGTTTGGAGTGCAGAACCCCAGGCTGGTTTGGGTTGAGAGGAACCTTAAAGCTCACCTCAACCCCCCCTGCCATGGACAGGAGCACCTTTCACCAGCCCAGCCTGCTCCAAGCTGTCACCCTAGTTTTTAAAGATTTTTCTAAGCCTTCTGATGTTTACATTCTTGTAGTGAACTTTCTCACACACTTTCTGTAAATAACTCATTGTTTTGCATTCTTTTGTGGAGGAGGAGAAATTTGATGGACTGTTGGTTTGTCCAGTGTCATTGGAGAGGTGGCACTGTCACCCTCCAATCCACTGTCACTCTTGGAAAACTACAAATGCTGGAGTCAGAAAATAAACTTCCCTTTTTTCTAAGCCTTGAGAGCAGCGGTGTGCACTCGTGTTCTTTTGTGTCCTATAGTGACACCAAGACCTATCCCACATGGACCATTTCCTGAGCAGTCTCTGGTGTTTTCTGAACTCCAAATTCTCCTTTCCTTGCTCAGAAATCAGTCCTCAGGGATGTTCTGGACTGATTTCTGCCACTCTGAGCCCTCGTGGTGCTTTTTTTTTTTTCCCCTTTTACTGCAATATTCAGCACCCCAATTCTCTGAGCCTTTTTCCTGCCTTTATTTCTGCTGCAAAGACACAATAGGTGTCTAAAAGTAAGAGGCAGTGGATGGGAGGTGAAGCTTTTAGGAGTCCTGGGGATAGAACAGAGCAGTTTATCCTTCCTGATATTAGTTCAGGATTTTGCTGCCTCTCTGACAAAAGAAAGTCCAGCTAGTCACTGGTTTCCCTCTGATGATTCTGGGGTTTTGTGGGAAAAGCCAATCTTTTCTTTGGTTGAAAAAGCCAATCTTTTCTTTAGTGAAAAGGCAGCTTTTCAGTCAAAGCCAGGTTTTCAGTAGGAAATGGCTGGATATTGATCATCCCAATGGAAAACCTGCCTCTGCAGCTCCTGTCACCAAGCTGGAGCACCGGAGAAGCAGCAGCTGCCATTGCCCAGCCCCAGCAGGGTCTGCGGGCTCCAGGCAGGCACATCCACACCCAGCATGGCCCATGGCTCTGCACAAAGGCTGATAAATGCCCCTGTCCAGCTGCAATAACCTGCTGCTGCTCAGAGCTCTCTGCTGCCAGGGAGGATTGGCTTTGGGCTGGGTGGGGTGGGAAGCTCTAATTATTTGTCAGGTAAGAATCCAACCTTCTCTGCTCACTGCTTAATTAGGCTGTCCACAAGCTGGGATAAAAGACTTTGCATTATTGGCTGAAGAAAAATAAAGATGGTTTATCATGATTTCAGCAAGGAACCTCCCAGAGCAGCTGCTGTCCTGCCCCAAATGCTGTGTGTGAGTTGAACCCCTGACCCTGAGGCAGTGAGTTAGTGCTTGGACATGGCTCCTGGACATTTATTCTGAGCGCTCAAGATGATGGCCCTGAACCTGACTGCTGGGGATGCTTTCTCTGAGCCTGCTTAATCGGTTTGATAGACTGTCCATCATTTATTTTTATTTATTTCCATTTAGGAGAGGGGGAATTTGTTGCTTGGGGTCTGTCAAAGAGCTGTGGGCAGTGGCAGAAAACAGCATCTGGCTTTTGCAGTCTAAAATAGACCAGGGGGTGTTTGGTACAAAAGAAAAGCAATAAGGGGAGGGGGCTTTCCTGTCCAGCCCAAGCACTGCTGGCTGTTAATGGGGCTCATGCAAAGCAGGAAATTTCATCTGCTTTGAGTGGGGTTTCTGGAGAAAGATTCTGCAGATTCTGCAGAGACAAAGCCCAAGTGATCATCCCCTGGGAGCTGAGGCTTGGAAAACTCCCCGCGCCTGAGGTTTAGATGTGGTTGTTTCATCTGGAGTGAAACCAACCTCCTGCTGCAGGCAGAGAACCCTTGGCTCTGATAACTGAGGTCCTGCAGTGGGAGGGTGACCTGGGATGGGATTTATGCTGCTGTTCTTATAAAGACTGGGGTAGGCTGAGGTTGGAAAGGAATTGCTCCCTGTGAGGGAGGGGAGGTGTTGTGGTGTTGTGAGGGTTCCCAGGACGAGGTGAGAGATGAGATTTTGAGTCCAAGTTCTGAGAAGGCTGATACATATTATATTATATTATATTATATTATATTATATTATATTATATCACATATCATATTATGTTAAAAGAAATTATACACTAAAACTATACTAAAGAAAGAGAAAGGAATACATCAGAAGCTAGAAAGAAATGATAATAAAAAACGTGACAGAGTCATTGAGTCTGACACAGATGGACTGGGATTGGTCATTAATTAAAAACAATTCACATGGAACCAATCAAAGATGCACCTGTTGGTAAGCAACCTCCAGACCACATTCCAAGCAATCAGATAATTATTGTTTTAATTTCTGAGGCTTCTCAGCTTCTTAGGAGAAAAATCCCGGCAAAGGGATTTTTCATAAAATATCATGGTGATAGTGATGCACAGGGTGCCCAGAGAAGCTGTCCATCCCTGGCAGTGCCCAAGGCCAGGTTGGGCAGGGCTTGGAGCACCCCTGGATAGTGGAAGGTGTCCCTGCCCATGGCAGGGAGTGGAAAAAGATGATTTTTAAAGTCCCTTCCTGCACAAGCCTTTTTATGATTCTTCACTGGATTTCTAGACCAGAATACTCATAAATGGTTAAGTTGGAGTGGAGTGAAGTTGTGTTTTTCTTGTCCTCAGTGATTTGCAGGCCACAGACGGGGCAAGAGGAGAAAAGCCTCGCCTGTAGCACAGCAATAACAACTGGGAAGCAAGTGTCTGCTGATGTTCATCGTGTTACTGTGCTCCTTAAAATACATATGCCTTGAAGTCTGCCAGGCGTTTTGTTCCACAAAGCATATGGTTTAACAGATAAAATGATTTCTGACCTGGAGACCTGAACTGACAACTTTGGAGATGAACAAAAACCAGGATGGCTTCATGTGTCAGGGCTGGTTCATGTCCGTGCTGCTTACTGACATTTGTGTGTGTGCATCGGGAAAATGCTTCAGTGCCCCTTCCCCTGCCCTCCCCAGGAGCTGCTCCCTGTCCACCCTCATGTTCCTGCCTTGCTGCACGAGTTCTGCCCCAGGCCCTCTGTGCCAGGGCTGTGCCAACCCTGGGCATTTGTTCCTGTGGCAGTTCCCTGCTCAGGCAGTGCCTTGGTTGCTGGGTTCAGGCTGAAGCTTTGAGCAGGGTCTTTCCTCGACATTTCCATGCTCAGGAGCTTGTCACCAGTCAGGTTAGCTCCATCCCCACCCTGGTGCCAGAGACTAATTCAGGCATGTCATTCTAATGGCAAATTCTTCTGGATGACAAAGCTCTGGGTGCTGGCCCCTGTGCTCTGCCTCCATTTCAGTTTGTCACATGTGTGCTTCTATAGCCAAGAAGCTTCCTGCTTTTGATAGGGCTCCATGGCCTTTTATGAAAAATCCTTTCCTTAGGAGTTTTCCTCCTGAGAAGCTGGGAGGCCTCAGGAACAAAATGTAAACAACGGTTATCTGCTGCTGTGGAATGCAACAGGTGCATCTGTGATTGGTCTCATGTGGTTGTTTCTAATTAATGGCCAATCACAGTCAGCTGGCTCAGACAGAGCTGAGCCACAAACCTTTGTTATCATTCCTTCCTATTCTATTCTTAGCTAACCTTCTGACGAAATCTTTCTTCTATTCTTTTAGTATAGTTTTAATATAATATATATCAAAAAATAATAAATCAAGCCTTCTGAAACATGGAGTCAGATCCTCATCTCTTCCCTCATCCTAAGAGCCCTGTGAACACCATCACAGTCATGTACTACTTGTAGAGTGAATATCCTAAAAATATCCTGTATTACCCCCTGCAAGTGTCCCAGCCCTTGCAGAGGTGCCTGCTGGATCAAGGACTGATGGCACTGTTGAGTGCAGGGGCTCAGTGATGTTCACAAAGTCACCTCCTGCAGACCACAGGCCTCCCTCAGCCTTGGCATGGTCACTGCAGCCAGACCAGGGATGTGGAAGGGAGTGGGACTGTCCAAAATTGATGTCCTGTCACCTCAAGTGCTTGTCCATCTCTCTCCATCTTTATTTTGGTCCCTTCAGGCTCTGGAAGGCCACAGTTCACTCACCCCAGAGCCTTCTCCTCTCCAGATAAACACCCCCATCTCTCCCAGGCTGGCTCCAGAGCAGAGGGGCTCCAGCCCTTGCAGCATCTCCGTGGCCTCCTCTGGGCTCCTCCAGCAGCTCCAGCTCCTCCCTGTGCTGGGAGCCCCGAGCTGGGGGCAGCTCTGCAGGTGGGGTCTCACCTGGGGGGCAGAGGGGCAGAATCCCCCCCTGCCCTGCTGCCCAGGCTGGGGATCAGCCCAGCACAGGGGGGTTCTGGGCCAGGGCCTGTCCAGCTCTCCCCCACCTGCACCCCAGGGGCTTCTCCCAGAGCTGCTCTCCATCCCTGGAGGGATTTGTAGTGAGCTCTGTGAGGCTTTGAGTGATGAACTTTTCCTCCTTTCCCTTCTAGAATAAACTTTCTTTCTCCTTTCCTCATTATTCTCCTGATGTCCCCGTTGCCCGTGCACATGCAGGGGTAGAACAGCTGAGGGGGATTATTTCTGCTCTCACCAGCAAATCCATCCCCATGTAGTTATTTAAGGCTGAAACTCAAAAGCCAAGCAGTGTCTGAGAACAGAAGCTCTGCTAAGAAGTTTTAAGCAAACATTATTAGATATGACCTCTTATTTATGACAGACTTTGCAAAGGATGTCTGTTACCCTCTCACAGCCTCAGCAAAAGACCTTTTTTCCCAGCCATAATATCCCCAGCAGCAATCAGTCTGATTGGAGTTTAGGATGATGCAGTAAATATATCAAAGCTGAATTTAACCAGCAGAGAAGCAAATAATAATAACTCGAGGTCTTTGGCCATAAAAATGCAGACGTTTACCTTGAATGTTGACTCAAACCATTTCAATTTTTTGCCAAATGAGGCTTGAAATGTATCACCCCATGTTCAGTGTCCAACCAATAAAAATTGCCTTAAATATTACACCTTCCTGCTGGCAGTGCTGCAGAAGGGAAGCTTCTCTCTCTTGGTCGGGGCCCCCTGGAAGCAAGACAATAATGATGGGGTTTGTTTGTTTATTTAGGGATCTCAGAGCAAACTGTGAATATTCACTGATGTTGTGGAGGCTGTTTTGCATTCACTGGGCTGCACTGGAAGATAAAGCTTTGTCTTCCTGCTCTGACATCTCCAAAGCTGCAATTCTAGGTGGAAGGAGCAGGATGTGGTGAAGGAGGAGCACGGGTAGGTAAAGGAAAGCAGCCAAAATCTTTATCTCTGCACTTTACTGAGCTTCCTGATTCATTAGCAGGCCTGATTATCCAGTTCCGTGGCTGTAATCCCTAATTAAACACCACTGCTGACAGCGTGTTTGTGCCAAGCTGAACATAAGTGGCCTCTTCTCAATAAATGTGTAAGTCTGATCTCTGCACTGTTAGCAGAGAAATGAGAGCCCCAAGTTCTTGGAGAGTGGTAATTGCCAGAGGGACTTTCTTTATTTTACCCCTTAAATGCATAGTCGATGACCATTAATGTTCAATATCCTTTAAATTGTAATTCCTCAAACCAAAAGCTTGTTTTGAAAATGGAGAAGAGGCCTCTGTAAGTGTGGTGATGAATCCACCTGGAGGAGAGGCCAGAGCTGGAGGTGCTCTCACTCATTTCCAGCTCCCGGTTTCTCTGCAGCCTCTCATGGGGACCAAAGGATGCTGGAGCAGGTGCTGATTCCTGATTGCACTGAAATCTTCTGTTATCTTGAGAGTGGCTTAAAGATTTTGGTGCTGTTTGGATTTCTGTTCAGTTTTGGGCTCTGTGTTTGGGTGGTCCACCCAAACACAAAACTATTTGTGTAAAATATTTTGCTACTATAGTAGCAAAATTATTTAGGGGAAGAAATGAGGGATGTGGTATGGGTCACGAGATTTTTGTACATTGCATTATTTTTTTGCTTTGGCAGCAAACAGCTTTGAAATGGGTGAGCCAGGACCTCACCAGCTCTGGTGCAGGAACTCAGGTGATGCCACCTCACCCCCGTGTCCATACAGGAATTATTCTAACCTCTCCCACCACACTGCCTAAAACAAGAACAGCTTCTTTACAGAGAGCACTGAGAGAAAACAGATTTGCAGCTGGTGCGGGGATGTTTATGTATGAGACAGGACTAAAGCACCGCTGCCTTTTTGTTTCCAAAAGGTGGGATTAGCCTGAAAGCTTCTGGCCATAACTTTTGAGCCCGTGGTTTAGAGAGGCTGAAGGATGAGGTGCACGTGTAGGTCAGAGCTGCATCCCTCTGGAGTGGTGCTTGGGGAGCACTCGGGGCGTGCAGCCATCCCTGCCTGGCCAGATCTGCTGCTTCCTTTGTGCTTTTCAGCTCTTCTCTCCAGTATCTGCTGCCTTTCCCTGCCTGGGAAGTTGTGCCCCTGGGGCCTGGCTGGAGAAGGGGCTGTGCAGAGCAGACACAGGGAGTTCCCCCCTCTGCTGTGACCCTGCTCTGCCTCCTGCCCAGCCCGGGGCACTGCTTCAGCTGCAGAGGCTGCAGCAGATGGAGAGGCTGCCCTGGTGCTGGAGGCACTGCTATAAATTCCCTGTGCCCTGGGTGCCACACAGGGAACAGGGAATGGCTCCTTCTGGCCTTTCTCTGTCTCCATGGAACAGCCTGGCTTTGGGGCTTTGCTCTGGGTTTTGCAGCCTGGCCCCAAATGGGCTGGAGAAGAGCCAGAAAAGAGGTACTTGGGCCCCCAAATCCAGACAGGTGATGTGAGGTGAGACCCCCACCCAATTTGGCCACTGGCTTTCCTAAGGGGTGTCCTTCTTTCAAGGAGCAATCTCAATCCTCCCCCCATCACCCCCTTATCTTTTACATTTTATTTTCCCTGAGCAGATGTGAAGATCGTGCTTTTGTCAGCTTTCCTCCTGCTCCAAAAAAAGGGAAAGAAGAATTTGAAAAGAATATTAAATTCAGGAAGGGTGAACAGAAGGGATGAGAACAAGTTTTCCTATCGCACATCAGAGCCGCGTGTCCCACATTCCCCTCCTCGAGGCGGATCCTTTGCCTTGATTTCTTTACCTTTTTCTTTTCTTCTGTCATGACTCCTGGAATAATTAGTTACTAGCAACTGTGTGTGTGTAGTTTTAAAGGCAACTTTTATATCAGCAGCATGGGTTCCTTTGCCACAGCTCTGCAGTGCCTCATTCCCTTGAAGATATGCAATCAGCACTTCTCCTGAACCCACTGATATACTTGGCCATCACTTAAATATCATTACAGGAAAGATTTCACCGAGATCACTGCACGTTAGACTTTAAAGTTTGACTTTAAAAGAATGTCTGGGCTTTGCTAAAAGGCATTAGTAATGGGATTCTCTATCTTTGAGCTTAATTTATTCTGAAGAGAAAAAAGGCCATTATCTTAAATCTTTTTTTCCCCTTTTCCTCCTCGTACAAAAAAGAAGAAAGGGAAAAGCAGCCTCTGAAGTCCAGCACTTATGGCAAACCCATTGTTTAATTACTTGCTCTTTTCATCCTTTGGAGGGAGGCGAGCTTGGGAGGAGGTGGCAGCCCACGGTGTTTTGGCATCAGGGCTCCTGTTGCTCCACAAACAATGCCAGGTTTGGGGTATTTTTTAACTCACCCTTCTCTTGACCTGCTTGCTCCAGGATTAGGGAGTTACAGGTTCATTTTCCATGAGAAAAGCAGAGTCATTCCTGTTATGCAGTGCTGTGGGTGAGCCTTGACTAAGGACAGGCAGAAAACCTGGGATTTCTCAGTCTGGTCAACAGCTGCAGGCTGGGAACCTTCCTCTGAAAGAGTTTGTGACAGACAGACCCTCCTTTGCAGAGCTCTCATTAGCCGTGCCAAAGAACAGACCAGGAGTGAGCCCATGGAGGTGTTTTATGTACAGACACTGCTGGGAGCAGCTCTTGGCTTCTGGAGGATTTGATTTCCATCAATGCCATCAGAGCAGAGGGAGCCTACGAGCCTCCTGTTATTAGTGCTCAGCCAACCTTGAAATTTTTGGTGCATCCCAAGCCAGCATTGTGCTCATGCATCAAAACTGAGCAAAAAGCCTTGGCCTTGGGTTTAATTCCACCTGAGGATAGGTTTAGCCTTGGGTTACAGCACACAGAACTCTTAGATTAGGCCAGAAACAGAACCCAGACTAACCAAACACAAATAGCTTTCAGCAGCTGAAGTATTCTTCTAGCAAAACTGAGGAGCAAAACCCTGGGAAAGATTCAATTCCAGTTTTTCCAATTCAGAGCCCAATGCAGTTCCCTGGAGCACTGAGTTGGGAACTTCCATTCTCAGCAGAGCTCTGAACTTGGAATATGAGTGGGGCTGGAGCAGGGAAGAGCAGAGGCTTTGCCCCAGGGCTGTGGGAGCTGTATTGATTCCAGCTGTCCTGCACTTGGGCTGTGACTGTCCCATTTCACTGGAACTGGTTTGTGCTCTCTGGAGGTGTCTTGGTTTGAACAGACAGGTGTCTGCTAAGGAGGGCAGGAGCCTCCCCTGAAATGGAAAATGTAAACCCCTCCCTCTGAATTATTGTAATTTTAAAATTAAGGGGCTCTCAGGCAAAGATATGGGAGAAGGAATAACAGTTATTTATTAGGGGAGAAAATAAAAAATAAAATAAAAAAGCAGTAATACAAAACAGCCCTGCCAGATTCAGACCATGCCCTGCCCCCTGTGTGCCAGGGTGGTGTCCCAGCCCCATCCCATGGGGGCTCAGCCCTCCTGCAGTGCCAGCTGTGGCTCTGCTGCAGCAGGGATCCTGCACAAGGGGGGAGTTTTCCTCTGCAGCTCCAGGGCTGCTGCAGATGGGCCTGGGCTCCCTCTGGCCATGCAGGGCAGCAGAAAGCTGCTCCTCTGGCAATGCAGGGGGCAAAGGCTGCAGGGGTGTCCCAAAGCTCAGATTGGATCCAGGTAGGAATGCTTGGCTCCTCCCCTGGGCGGAGCATCTCCCCATGGGATGGTGGGATTGGATCAGCCATGCTGGGACACTCAGTGGCCATGGACAGAAGATAATTAATAATTAATGGCCCATGAACAGCAGAGATCTCCTGGAGGGAGGATTGGCTGTGGGAGAGATAAAGAAAACTGCCCAATGAACAGGAGAGAACTGCCCCAGCTCTGACAGATGGGGATAGAACACACAGCCCCATTTCCAGCCTAAGTCAGGGGCCCTCCTGGGTGCAGGCAGGGCTCCATCCCTGGGAGCTGCAGCTGCTGGAGCTGGAGTCATCTGACGGGCTTAAGGATCAATTATACATTAGGGACCTGGTAATGATGAGAATTAAATGAGCTTTTGCTGAAGTGTGCTGTGCTTCTGTTCACCTTCACATGGAAACTGCTCTGAAGAGCACCAACATCTGCACAAATAATCCATCTTCTGGCAAGCACATTGATCCCGTGTTTACAGATGGGAGGGCTCTCCTGCTGCCTCTCCTGGGACAGGGAGCTCTGCAGGCAGGAGGGAGGGATGTGGTGCTTTTCCATGCCTGGGATATGCACATCGGCACTGAGGCACAGCTCCAAGGCCAAGGAGGCAGCAAGGCTGTTAAACTTTTTACACTCTTCCCTCCCTCCTGCTTTGAGGCAGTTTCTTATCATGGAAATGCTGGGAGAGCCTGGGGAACTGAAGGCTCTGGGGAGAGCTGAGAGCCCCTCCCAGGGTCCAGGCTCAGCCTCCATCCAGGAGGTCAGGACTTTGCCATGAAGCAGTGTGGAACATCCGCCTGGACACCCATGGATGCTCCAGCTGCTCCCGTAGGTGCAGGTGTGTCTGGATGGAGTTGCCAGCTTTTGGCAAAGGTGCAAAAGGGATTTTCTGCTGCACCACTGCCTCGTGAGCCCAGGAACCAGCCTGGACAGTTTGAGCACCTTTTGTGCTGGTGTTTGTCTCTTGTTCCTTCAGAGAATCCCAGAATCATTGACCTAGGTTGGAAAGCACCTCCCAGGTCATTGGATCTAACCTGTGACTGATCCCAACTTCGTCACCCAGCCCAGATCACTGAGTGTCACATCCAGCCCTTCCTTGGACACCTCCAGGGATGGGCACTCCAACCCTCCCTGGGCAGCCCCTGCCAATGCCTGACAACTCCTTGAGTGAAGAAATTCCTCCTGATCTCAAACCTGAGCCTGCCCTGGCCCAGCCTGAGGCCGTTCCCTCTGCTCCTGTCCCTGTTCCCTGGAGCACAGCCCGATCCCCCTGGCTGTCCCCTCCTGGCAGGAGCTGTGCAGAGCCACAAGGGCTCCCTGAGCCTCCTTTGCTCCAGGCTGAGCCCCTGCCCAGCTCCCTCACCAGCTCCTTTTCATAGGACTGGCCCTCCAACTCTTGCCCAGCTTCACTTTTTTCTCCAAGTTCAGGGTTGAAGCCAAGCCACCTTTTGCATTTTGCTTGTCCCAGGCCTGAATGGTTTTAAACAAGGTCCTGACTTTGGCCATGACCCAAGGGTGTGTTGAATCATCCAAGGGTTCCAGTGCTTTGGGTATTTTCTCATGGGTTTGGTCTTTAGAAGGATTTAAGCCTCTGTCTCCTGACTCAAGCAAGTGCCACTGGACATCTGTAGCAAAATCTTTTATTTGTGCAACTTGCACAGATCAATGTAGGGTCCCCAGGACAGCCCAGGCCGGTGGTTAAAACATCCTCACTTCAAACTCTCCTTGTTTGAATCCCTGTGATTCTGCTCCTCCCCACGGCACAGCTGGATGGTGACACTTCCCCATTGCAATGCAGTTCTGCAGGTTAATTTATTTTTTCCAGCGCACTTTGCAAACATTAAGCGTTACATAAATCTCGGGTATTATTATCCACAAGATGCATTGATTTGCAGTGCGGTCGTATTGTCTGGATTTCTTTTTTCCTTTAAAAATTCCAATCCATTACAAGGAAGGGGGAGGAAGAGGGGGAGCCCCATAGGTCTTGTACAAGCCCAAATAGTTCCATAAACACAGAGCTGAAAGTGGCTGATCAATGAGAAGGCAAATGGGGCCAATTGTGATCAGATCCTGCCTCCAGCTATGGTTTGCACTGGGGACTCTGGGCTTGCTGGAATCAATGCTTGAGTGTGGAGAACAGCTCCCACAGCAGTGGGACGTTTTCCCACTTTCCCCCTAATTCCATATCTTCTATATGATTTTGCCTTTGGTTTTGGAAAGGAACAGCTCATAGGTCACTGGGAAAATCCAATGCTTCCAGCAGTGATGTTTTTGCTCCTGTGACACTGTTATCTCTCTGGGGACAGGGAAATACACACCAGCATTTTGGGGGTTCTGAAGGCGACCACAGGGAATAAATCACGAGGGAGCAGCAGTGGAGAGCAGGGCTGCTCCTCCAGCTCCTCAATGATGCTGTAATTTCCTCTATCAGCAACAGCAGGACAGGAGAGATAACTGAATGCTTTCTGTTAGGCTGGGGGCTGACAAACATGGAGGGTTATTTTTTGGCTGAGTGACACCGTAATGGCAAACATTGTGTTCTTCTCAATTTTTATTTGGAAAGCTAAGATGGAGCAAGCAGGGACTATCTGTCTTTTAGGCATGGAAAGGTGTCCCCTCCCCAGCTCCAATCAATCATAACTCTCCAAGAGTCATTGATTTACAGATAGCACCTGCTTGCTGCATCCCCACATTGTTTTTTGTTTGGCTGGGGGGTTTTTTGTGTGTTTTTTGGCTTTTTTTTTCTGAGAAACTCTGTATTCTCTGTTAGTGGGAGGCAGAAAGAGGCATGACAGTTGTAACCAGTGAGTTGCACCTCCCTTAACCTGTTTCCCTGTCTTGCAGAGCCCAACTCTGGTATTCCCAACTCACTGCTCACATCTGGGCTGAGACCAAGCAAACTTCTCTCACAGTCTCTAAAATCCTAAATTTTCGAGTGGATGAGATGGGAATTGCTGGTCTGGGTGGAACCAGCTCTTGCCAGTGCCAGTAGTTTGGTGTTGATGGCTGAAGTGTTGAGTCTTTTTTGGAGCAGAGTCATTGTCACAGACATCTTTTATGGAAAATCCTTTCTTTAGGATTTTTCCTCCTGAGAAGCTGAGAGGCCTCAGAAACAAAATTAAACAATGGTTATCTGCTGCTGTGGAATGCAACAGGTGCATCTGTGATTGGCCCATGTGGTTGTTTCTAATTAATGGCCAATCACAGTCAGCTGGCTCGGACAGAGAGTCCCAGACACAAGCCTTTGTTATCATTCTTTCTTATTCTATTCTTAGCTAGCCTTCTGACGAAATCCTTTCTTCTATTCTTTTAGTATAGTTTCAATATAATATATATCAAAAAATAATAAATCAAGCCTTCTGAAACATGGTGTCAGATCCTCATCTCTTCCCTCATTGTAAAACCCCTGTGAACATGGTTACAAGTCATCTTCTCAATCCTCTTGTATTTTCACTGGAAAAGGGGATGTGTGGTGATTGCACCAGGCTCTGCTGTGTCTCTGCCCTGGATTCCCCTGTGTATGAGGAGCAGTTGAATTTTTTGTGGTGCACCAGTTTCCCAGACACAGAGATCTGCAGAAGGCTCCAGCAAGCCAAGGAGCCATGCAGGGTTAGATTTTGTTTGCTGGATGGGATTTGTGTTTGCAGAAGTGCTTTGAGATTCTGGGCAGATGGACCCGACAGAAGCGCGAAGCTCTGTTGTTCTTCTCCAGCAACAAGATTTGAGTGCTGAAGCTGCACTTGTAAGAAACTTCCCCCAGATCTGAAGTGTGCCAAGGTTTCTGAGCTGATCCACTTCTGCTCTTGAGAAGAGTGGTCCTTGTGAGGCAGTAGATTACAGCAGGGAGCCGTGCTGGGAGCTGGATCTCTCTCCTGCAGAACACACTCCCATTGTCCCAACCACAGTTTGGTATTTGCCATAAGCCACACTCTCTTATGAAAAACCATTTGCAAGATAAGTAAAGGAAAATGTAATCCCTGAGTGGAATGAAAGGTGCTTTGAAATGAATGGGGGATAATCCTTTTGTTGTCTGTTACAAATGCACTTTATTTCTGCATTATCTGAGCATGAGAATAGACTGTTCTCTCAGCCAACAAATCCACTGCAGCACCCTCTCCTCAGCACTCAGACCCAGAGCAGCGACAGAGCCGCCTCTCAACTCCCTCAGCTCTGTGGGTTGCAAAAAGGGCTCTTTTGAATTTCAAAATCCTGCTGGCGTGATGATTTTGGCGTTTGCAGAGTGCACAGTCTTGGCTTAAGTCGCGCTAAAGACGCGGGTTGGGATGCAGGAAGTGGTCTGAGGGATTTAGCTGCCTACCTGCCCCTGCCTTCCCATCCAAACAGGCAGGGAAATCTGCCTAAATTGCTTTTAAAATCACAAAGCCTCTGCTCCAGGGACTTGTAGTCAGGGTCGGAGGATTTCTTCCATCTGCTTTCAGTGTGTTTTCCTCTGTTGGCAAATTTCTCTCGGCAAGTTCAAGCCCCTTGATTTGTGCAAGGAGATGCTTCCAGCTTCTGCTGGATTTTGTGACCCTGTGGCAACAGCCAGGCTGGATCCATCCCCAGCCACTCCAGCAGAAAGGAAGGCTCAAAGCTTAAAGACTGAGCACTGCAGAGCCGGGAATGGCAACAGCACTTTCCAGCTAATGGTAAAGTGCTTTAGTTACTGCAGGCATTGATTCTGGGGCCCTGGAAAATGCATCCCAGCATGGCTTCTCCTTGGATTTTTAGTGAGTGATCAAAGTTCAGGAGATAAATCATGAGTCATTTGTTCAATCTGATTTTATTGTCTGTCATACCCAGCCTCCAGCCAGAGGTTCAAAACTTCTTTACACTCTTCCCTCCCTCCTGATTTGATGCAGTTTCCCATCATGGAAATGCTGGGAGAGCTGGGGGTGCTCACCTGGAGAGGAGAAGCTCCAGGGAGAGCTCAGAGCCCCTTCCAGGGCCTGAAGGGGCTCCAGGAGAGCTGGAGAGGGACTGGGGACAAGGGATGGAGGGACAGGACACAGGGAATGGCTCCCACTGCCAGAGGGCAGGGCTGGATGGGATATTGGGAATTGTTCCCTGTGAGGGTGGGCAGGCCCTGGCACAGGGTGCCCAGAGCAGCTGTGGCTGCCCCTGGATCCCTGGCAGTGCCCAAGGCCAGGCTGGGCAGGGCTGGGAGCACCTGGGACAGTGAAAGGTGTCCTTATTCATGGTGTGGCAGGGAATGGGATGAGCTTTAAGGTCCCTTCCCACCCAAATGATTCCAGGATTCTGTTCCCATTCTGTGCTGAAAACACGACACAGATTTTCTTTTGGGTTTTGCTTCAGGAAAGTCCCTGGAAGTGAGGTCAGTCCTGGATTGAGTTGTTGCACATCTTGCAGGCTGGGCAGTGCCTTTACCTGGGTGAATTCCAGCAGCAATGCCCTGTGCTCCAAACCATGAGATCCCATCAGAGCCCAGCTGTGCAGGGACCATGGTGTCTTCCCCAGATCAACAGGTCCAAGCCTGGGGCTCCCATTATTCCCACTGCCTATGGCATGCATGGTTTCAGTCTTAGAATAATCCAGTTGCTTTTAGTAAAACAATTATAGCTCTTATATTTTTTTCTTTGCAAGTCGAGTAATTAGAGGAGAATAGGAAATTAATTTAAAAGCTAATTATTAAGCCCATGAATGTTGTTTTCAAATTTTTAAATGAATTTTTTTTTGCTCAATGCTGCCATTTCCATTTTTTTTCAGCTCTGGTGGTGGCTGCAGGTTGGGAAACTGAGGGAGTCAAAGTGTGGGATCCTGACATGGTGTGGTGCCCTGCTGGGTCCTAAGGGGATTAGGACATAGATGATGGAAAAGACACAGCAACAGCACTAAGCTGCCTGTAAGCCTGTTGTCTTCCAGCTTTTTCCATTACGAGGCACAAAGGAAATTCAGGTTTTCTGCCTCCTGGAGTCTCATGCCATTGTAATCTCAAAGTAATCCCTTCAAACAAGCGTTTCCCTGCCCTTGGAGCACGTGTGCCATGGGGTCTTGCTTTCTTGGGAGCCACCAAACGCTGCAATTAATCGGGGTGCTTAGGTGGCTTCTTCAAGACCACATTAGGCTCAGCAGCAATTTACAGCAAGTGTCCACTGGTAAATGGTGAAAACTACCCAGGGAAAAGCCGGGATGTTCCCATGCATAGCAAATGATTCATTAGCATCCAAGCAATTATGCGGAATACCAAAATGACCTTGCAGTCATTAGGAGAGAGGTATGTTATGACTTAAGTTTAGAGGGACTTGCATTACAATGTAACATCTAATTAGTGTTACCTCTGCTAATTGCTACATATTGCTGAGGTATATAAAAATAAATGCCTGAGTGATACGGGGCCAGCAATGCCGAGGCTGCGCCCGCCCGTGTTGGAGCACGGGGAGAAGTTTCCTGCCATAATGAGCAGCAGCAGCTTGGTTTCCTTCACTGGCAGCTTGCTAATGTGGCTCTTGTTGTCTGCTGAATGTAAAGAGGGGTTTTGAGTGGGGATTGTGCCTGTTGGGCTCTCCAGGGTCCTTTGTGAGGTGGGGTCCCACTGCTGAGTCTGGGTGAAACCACAGGGGAGTTCCTGCAGCCAGAGCTGGTGGTGGTGGCTCTGCCAAAAAGGAGATTCCTGCATGAGGCTGTAGTCATGGATTTGGGGTCAGAGCCTTCTCCTGTGCTGCCAACAATCCTGGAATTGTTTGGGTTGGAAAATATTCCAAGACAAGTCCAACAATCAATCCAATGCCACCACCACGGGAGAGACCTCTGTTCCCAGGGGACAAGGAATGAGAAAAAACAGCCTCAGGGTGCACCAAGGGAGGTTCAGGTTGGACATCAGGAGGAACTTCTCAGTGGAAAAGGTGCTCAGGCACTGGAAGAGGCTGCCCAGGGAGGTGTGGAGTCCTCACCCCTGGAGGTGTCCAAGGAATGCCTGGAGGTGGCACTCAGTGCTCTGGGCATTGGGCACAGGTTGGACTCGATGATCCTGGAGGTCTTTTCCAACCTCAATAATTCTGTAATTCTCTGTTCACCACTAAACCATGGCCTCAAGTGCCACCTCCAGCTGTTCTTTGAACACTTCCAGGTTTGGTGACTCCACCACTGCCCTGGGCAGTCGGTGCCAGTGCTTGACAATTCTTTCCATAGAGAAATGTTCCCGAATATCTAATCTAAACCTTCCCTGGTGCAACTCATAAAAAGAACATAAAGGGAAGAAATAGAGGGAAAATAAAGAGAAATGTTGAGACTTTATCCCCAAGCACCTGCGAGTCCTCTCCCCAAAGCTAAAATTTTTGGAAGATAAGTCTCTTGAATAAGAGACAGGTTGACCAAGGAATAATCTCTGCAGGAGGCTGTGCTTTGTCTATTTTCATGTACACAGGTGATAAATTACTCTCTTAATAAAGAGAATAATTTCGTCTTCATCCTGCCCCACTGATGAGTGGCATATTTACAGGAAGGCAGGCTTGGAGTTTGGGGAGCAGACCAAGGGTGACAGCATCAGGAACTGCCTTGGTGTGACCAGGACCGTTTCCTTACTACTGGAACTACAAATAAAGGAGTGGAAAGCCACTGAGAATGTTAAAAAAAACTGTGCCTGTCTGCATTCCTGGCTTATGAACACATTCACTTCTCAGCTTCACAACACTTCAGTTTCCCAGCTGTCTGCATGAAATTTTGAGAGGTTTTTTTTATTGTTTGTTTGTGATTTGTTTTGGTTTTCTTTCATTTTCAACAACGGGGTTAGGAGAAATGGATCTGCTGATAATTAAAGTGAAATCTTTGTTCCATGTGGTCTTTAGTACTAAGATCATCATCAGAGCCAGACAGTGATATTTTGATATTCTAGACAATTTTTTTTTGATATCTGGAGGGAAGTTACAAAGCAGGGAAGGACGGCAGGCCTGGCAGTTTTATAATCGCTCTGTCTAATGTGCAGTATCATGGGACACCTCTCAGATGTCTCCACGGTGGCTTCTGTGTGCTTCAAACACGTGTGCTCTTAACTGCAGAAACCAGCTCCTGAATTAATGACTGCGGCTTCAAAGGACCCTCCCCCTCCCCAAGCTGGAGATCTGAGGGCCATCTCCAAGTGGGTGACATGCCTTTGAAAATTATGCAGTGCAAACAATAAACCTCATTAGAGAAAGTCAGCAAAAGCAGCTCAGCAACCCAGCATTGGGAATGGACACGGTGGAGACACGATCAGGATCTCTGTCCAGGGCCAGGCAGGGCCAAAACCTCTGGGTGTGAGGGCAAAGTGTGTGTGAGTCCAGAGTGAAGTGCCAAGCCCTGCCCTTGGCCACACCAAGGCTCTGCAGGGCTCCAGGCTGGGGTGGAGGCACTGGGAAATGGGAAAGGGCCTGGCAGGGGTGGTCAACAGTGGCTGGACATGAGCCAGGTATCCCCAGGTGGGTGAATGGCCAATGGCCCTGGGCTGTGCCAGCTCCAGTGGGGGCACTGGACCACAGCAGTGACTGTCCCTTGACACTGAGCACTGCTGAGGGACCTCTGATCCCATGTCCAGTTCTGGGGAAGGACATTGAGGGTCTGGAGCGTGTCCAGGGAAGGGTCTGGAGCCCCAGGAGCAGCTGAGGGAGCTGGGAAGGGAATGGAGAATTCCTGAGGGAGCTGGGCAGGGGCTCAGCCTGGAGCAAAGGAGGCTCAGGGGGACCTTGTGGCTCTGCACAGCTCCTGACAGGAGGGGGCAGCTGGGGGGGGGGGGTGGGTCAGGCTCTGTTCCCAGGGAACAAGCGATAGAATGAGAGGAAACCACCTCAGGCTGCACCAGGGGAAGTTTAGATTGGATATTGGGAAAAGCCTCTTCACCCTAAGGGTTGTCAGGCCCTGGAACAGGTTGCCCAGGCAGAGCCTGCACCCCTGGCAGTGTTCAGACAATGTGTGGATGTGGCACATGAGGACATGGTATGGGGGTGAACATGGTGCTGGTGTTGACAGTTGCGTTTTTGCATTTGATGATCTGAAAGTTCTTTCTGAACCTTAACAATTCTGTGATTCTGTGAGTGCCCATCCCAGTGAGGCTGTAGTGTTCCCCCCGAGGAGCTGCTGCCAGGCAGAGGGAGCCTGGTGGGATGTGGTTCACAGGCAGCTGAGGGGCTTGGATGAGTTTCTTTTCTCCTGAGAAGAGTTGGGCAGTGCAAGGTGGAGCTGCTCACCTGCTCCTTCTTCATGGTGGGGTTGTGGGGAGGGTTTTCTAAGCAGAGTGAAATCAGTGCCATGACAGGCAGCAGCTCCACATTGACCAGAACCTCTGTTAAAGTCTGGTCCACCTCACTGAGCTCCACCACCATCTCCAAAGAGAACCCACCCTCTCACCAGGCTCGGGGCCAGCTTGGCCGCCCCACCACTCTGCCCATTTTGAAATGAGGATTAATGAGTTCTTCCATCTGATACTTGTTTGAGATTTGCCATTTGGGTTCATTTTGAACTAATTTTATTCTCCGTGTCACTGGCAATTTATGCAGCAAACGCAATTATTGGAGATGAACGCCTGCCACAGCTGAAGGCTACAAGTGCCACTTCCTTGGATGCGTGAGGAGCAGAGAGCTGGGGAATTGGGACGGGGGGGAGGGAGAAGGAATATTAGAAAAATAATCTTTCCCTACAATGCTCTCAGAGCTGATACACACACCTTCATAAAAAAGTAATTTAATTTTCCCAGTGCAGCACGAAAAGGAGATCTAATTATCCACTTCTAAATTGCTTCCTTAATTTTTCAAAACATGGCTTTTTGTTTATGCCTCTCCCCGAGCCCTGCTCGGAGCCTGCCGTGGAGCTCACCTCCATCTGGAGGTCAGTGATAAAGCCACCTGGAAAGGAACTTGCTCCTGATAGCAGGTGTTGGAGCTCCTAATGTGCCACGTGGGCCTTTTGTCCGTGCTAATAGGGCTTCTCAACAGGTGGCATCCTCTGGTGATGCTGGGAATTTGGGAGGCAGCCCCGGAGCTTGGCTGGGGATGTGCATCAAAGATGGGTTCTTTTCTCAAGGCTTGCAGGAGTTTTGCTGCCTCAAAGCTCTGCGTTTTGCTGCTTTCTGGGTTTCTGGGTCTGGCTCAGCAGCGTTGCCATGGCCCCACATCTGTTCTGCATCCATATCAAAGTCTGTAATCCCCCAGAATGAAATTTCTGGAGTCTCCAAGAGATTCCCATGGGTGCTGCCTTTTAGGGTGTTTATTTACCTTGGATGTGGACAATACGTTCTGCCAAGTCCCCAAAGACCGGTGTTTCTGCAGGAAGCTCTTGTAAAAATCATCAGCTGTGTTTGAGACAAGTGTTTGAAAAACCTCCTGGTTTTGATCATGTTGCATGGCTCGCCTCTCCGTGCTTCATGTTTTCTTCCCATGGATTTCCCTAAAGTTCAGCTCACAGGCTTGCTTTGGAATGTGAAATGATGTACACACACGCCTCCTCTAATATTTATAGGATAAATGCTAAGCTGCACTTCAGTGATTATCAGGAGCTTCTCAAAAACAGGTTTCAGGAGCTGACATGACACCTTCAATTATTTACTGGGTGCTGGGTTTCAGACTACTGGCTGTGGTTTGTTCAGGTGTTCAGAGGCTGGAGAAGGATCCAGGGACATCTTGGAGCCCCTGCCAGGGCCTGAAGGGGCTCCAGGAAAGCTGGAGAGGGACTGGGGACAAGGGGTGAAGGGACAGGACACAGGGAGTGGCTCCCACTGCCACAGGGCAGGGATGGATGGGATATTGGGAATGAGGAATTGTTCCCTGTGAGGGTGGGCAGGCCCTGGCACAGGGTGCCCAGAGCAGCTGTGGCTGCCCCTGGATCCCTGGCAGTGCCCAAGGCCAGGTTTGGGTTAGGTTTGGATGGGGTTTGGAGGAGCCTGGGATAGTGGAAGGTGTCCCTGCCATGGCAGGCAGTGAAACAAGATGGTCTTTTGAGGTCCCTTCCAACCCAAACCAGTCTGTTACCCCATCAATCTATGAAAGCAGTCCCAATGTGTGCTGTCCATATTTTAAACTTCTTTTTGTGTTGCATTCCACTGTTATACTCCCCGTCTCTGTGCTCCCTGCCTTGTTTGGTCTGAGTTCTACACTGAAACCTGTAGGAATGGGGTTTTTTATTCCCTGTTGATCTCACTAGTGCTGGATTAGATTCTTTGTTTTACCCCATTTTTCCCCACAGATGTTAACGGCAGCATGCAGAGCATCTCAGGGTTATCCTAAAGAACCCTAGAATGGTTTGGGTTGGAAGAAACCTGTAGGATGATCTATTCTGAGCCCCTTGGTGTGGCAGGGGATGCCCACAGCAGTGTGGGTCAGAATCCCCACTCTCCATGGGCACGAGGGGGTCGGGGCTGTGTGAGCCAGAGGCAGCAGCTGCTGGCAGAGCTCTCCCGCCGAGCCTGGCTGCTCAATAATGCTCTAATTAACTACTGCAAACTTCAGAGGACCCAGCTAACTCTAATTGAGAGATCAACAGAGGCTGCAATGAAGTTAGATGTGCATACTAATTACTGAATTATCTAACACCTGCTTTGGAGAGCAGCACCAAAATATAAATACATTTTGCATTGTAAGGGCCTTGCTTTGAGGAAGGCGAGATCTTGCCTTGTCAGACACATCTCAGATCCCTCACGCTGGCTGCAGCTTCCCAGAGGCGCCTCGCTGGAATTTATCCTTTATTTTTAGGCAGGGTAGTGAGGCTGTCATGTTGCAGGCTCAACTTGCAAGAAGCCAATTAAGCAGGACTCCAAACATTAATTCTGGTGCTCCCAAGGTGGCATTGAGGATGATGATGATGATGATGATGAGGAGGAGGAGGAGGATGACAACGACATCCTTCGCAAAGCCCCGGTGAATTCTTACAGCGCCCTAAGTCTCATGACAGTGTCCAAATGACACTCAGTTTGCTGGCAGCTCCCAAAGCTACTCTAAAATAAGAGGGGGAAAAAAAGAGGATTCATTTTTCAGCTGCTGAGTGGCAAATGCAAAGGTTAAGGATCCCAGGCATTAGTGCAGGGATCCACCAAAGGGCTGTGGCCAAGCACTCTTGGAATGGGGAGGAGAAACAAGAGAGGGGAGAGGAAAGGCTGGTTTGGGGTTTTTCATTATTATTATTCCATTCTGTTGGGGTTTTTTGCATACTGATCTGAGGTGCGATTTCCACATCATCAGCTCAGTCAGCCGTCACCAGCAGCCCTCTGAAGGTAATAATTTTCTGCTAAGCAGTTTTGTCACCATGCTGGAAGGATAAATGAAACCAATGTTTCAGTGCTTTGTCCAGCCTGCAATCAGCACATGGCACATCTTCCCTCAACAAGTGGTTATTCCGTATTTTCTTTTGTTGAGGATTAAGCTGCTTACCATGGCAAATTCGTCAGCTTTGCTATTTCCTCCCCCTTTTTTCAGTATATTTGCTCAAGTGAGACTCGTTGGCTGTTTTGATGGTGCCAGTAGTGATGTCTCTGTTTGTTAGAGAGTTGGTTGGATGCTTTCTTGCTGACAACTGACTATTCCATCCCTCCTGAAAGGCAGGAGCCCCCTTCTCTCAAAACACTGCTTGTGCTTATGGTTGTGATATAAAAAGCCTTGAAATCCAAAGTTATTGACTATACTGAGCTAGAGACAGGTAGGGAAGGGGTCTGCAGGGCAAAGAGGCTCCTCTTTGGAGTCTCATCCTGATTCCTCCTTTTTGGAGTCCCATCCCGATTTCTCTCTTTGGAGTCCCATCCTGATTCCTCCTTTTTGGAGTCCCATCCTGACTCCTTTCTTTGGAGTCCCATCCTGACTCCAGGTTCTTTTTTCACCCACTTGGAAACAGACACAACTTCTCCGTCACTGCTTTGTCCCTCTCCCCTTGCTCCTGATCCTGTGGCCTCACGTGCATCCCCACGAGGTGTCTGCTCTATTTTGGGGAGGGGGTTGTTAGAAATTCCCCTCGCACTCCTCTCGCCCACTGCAAACCGGGATTATCGACTGCCTGTGATGCTAAACTTCCCTCAGCCTGCTGCTTACTTGGAAAATCTTTCTGTAACTGCAGTTGCCAAGCAACTGTCAGCTGTATTTCCAAGATGCTCAGGCCGCCTTCAAGATGTTTGGACCCAAATGCTGCTGCTCCACTCTCCATGGTTGCTGTTTTCCCCAGGCAGGGAGCTTTGGGAAGGCCAGGGAGCATTATTCCCATCCTGACATCATCTTCCCTGGCTCTATTAGCATGTTTTCCCAAAGCTCTCTGCCCACTCATCCCATTGATTATCCTGCTGGTTGAGCTCTGAGGAGGTGCCTGGCTCTCCCTCCAGCATGTGCTTGCACACCTGGCACAGTGTGAGAGAAAGTTGGAAATCCAGGTGCTTCACCTCATCACTAGTAAAAGCATTCCAGTCTTGCTTTTTTCTTACTATGAAAAAAAAAGTGATTTTTTATTGGAGCTAAGACAGTTAAAAGACAGAAAAGCTGAAGGTGTAGATTTAGATGAGATATTAGGCAGAAATTTGTTACTGTGAGGGTGGTGAGAAGCAGTGCCCAGAGTGGTTGTGGACTGTGCATCCCTGGAAGTGCTCAAGGCCAGGTTGAGCAGCCTGGTCTGGTAGAATTTGCTCTTGCCCATGGCAGGAGAGTTGGAACGAGATGGCCTTGAAGGTCCCTTTCCAGCCAAGCATTCCATGATTCTGTGATTGTATTGATGCCTTAGGATTTTAGCTTTTGTATTTTTCATCTGTTTGTAATCCTGCAATTCTTTAGTGTATAACTCTGAACTCCACACACACTGGGAGCTGCTGCTTCCCCATTTTGGGCAGACACAACAATTCCTCTCCAGGCCTGGCAATCAAGGACACCTCACTGCCTCAGGCCCTGAGAGATAGAAACAAAAGGGAGTTGGGAAGAGCAAATGGGGTAAATGGGGTAAATTGGGGTAAATGACTTAATTACCTGAAGCTGTAATTGGACAATTCCCCCCAATATGGAAATGGACCAAACTTATAAAAGTGTGAAAACCTATGACCTGTTATCCATTTTGGGTGTAGCCCCCAGGGGGCTTCATCTGCCCTAAATGAACCTGAAGGCCCTTCAATAAATATAATTTCTTTTTATTCCCTTAATTTTGTCTGGCCTCTGTCTTTAGAAGTCCCAAAAGGCATCAGTATCATGGGGCTGCTGCCTGCAGTGCCCTGTGGATGCTGTGGGATGGCTGCTGACTCTCATGGTGCTGTGGGCTCACCTGGCAGGCTCCAGCCCTCCATCCTCACCTGGCAGTGCAGCTGCTCCAGGTTGTTTCTGTGCAGCAGGAGCCCAGCAATGCCTGTGCTGGTCTGCACAGAATGAGGGGGATGGCAGAAATGAGAAACCCATCAAACTTTGCCTACAGAAGTGCTCATTAGCAGCCTCCCTGTGTCCGTGGCCATGCATGGCTAAGCTCACTTTGGAGCCAGGCTGTTCCATTTGGGTTAATAGAAGGAATCTCTGTTCCATTAGGTGCATTACAGTGACAAAGCACCCGGGGAGAGGGAGCTGGTGCCTGTCAGCCGCCCGAGGACCGGGCTGTCACTTGTGCCATCAAGCCTTCCTACTTATTTGCAATTTTATTTTCAGATGTGATTGACATCTGGAGGCTCTGACATTCTCGGCACAAACATACAGCCTGTTATTATGCTTGCATTAACATTTTGATAAACACACAGTGCAGCATTGAAAAAGTAATTACATGTCATCACATCTCTGCCTCATCAAAGAAAACTTTGCTGTGTAATTGCTCCAGGATTTACCCAGGTACAATGTGCTGCTTCCAGTAAAGGCTCCTTCCTCTTGAAGAGCTTACATTTACCTTTTAAGATGCACAATATCTTTTCCCCACGGGGCTTTCTAGGGCTAAAATAAACTCAGCAATATAATTTAGCTTTTCATAAATACACTGGGATATTAGAGTGCGGTACTCTTTGCATAATATTTATTTAATGCTGGATGTAAATATGCTGTGTATTATATGGGCAAAGCTATCAAGGGAAGTTTTTTGCAGACAGGTAGAAATAGCACATTGTTACCCTGGCTCCTGCATTAGCACAAGGGCCCTTTGCACTTGTATTTATATGGGTACTTCTCACAATGACATCTAATTTTACAATAAAGTGAGCTTAGCTGAAGCGCCTCGCTGCAGATTCTAAAATATTGGCTATTTCCTCGCTTGTAAAGGACTTTTCTGATGGGTCTCTGAAAGAGGTATTATATGGAAGAATACAAATAATTTCAAGAGAGGATTTTTTTTCCCCCCTTCCTTCAGAGCCAAGTAAGGAAGAGAAAACCTCATAGATGTTCAGTCAATAAATCTTGCGAGATAGGTGCTGAAAGACCTGAATAAAGGTAGAAGGAAAAAGCAGTGTATGATGATAAACCAGGTGAAGTGGTCAATGCAACAATTGCTGGCCAGGGAGGGTTTCAGATTCTTTTCTTTGGGGTGCTCTGTGCTGGCTGAGGCACATCCTTCCTGCCTGGGGAACAAGGACAATACCAGCCTGTTCCCACTGCTGCCTGATGGGATTTTATCCCTTTTGCTAAAGCAGTGCTTGTCTGGGCTCTGGAATTACAAGTTTCATGCTGTGCCACCAGTTCTGATGGGACTGAACCCTAATATTTCCTACCAGCAGGTGAAGGGCTGAGTATTTGCTCTGGGTGGTTCAGTTCTCACATTACAAGTTTTCTTCATGGTCTGTGTTACGGGAAAGATGTGGAGGCTTGTGCACTGCAAAATTGGTCTGGAGTGGGGAATAATTCTTTGGATTGTTCATGAGAGGAGCCTTATGAACAAATCCTTTGGGAAGCCTCTTCTCCTTTCCTGTAGTAATGAGGGAAATGAGTGAGGAATGGCCTTAACAGTCACTGCTCCCCATCTTCTGTCCTCTGCCTTTGTCTGCTTCTGGTTCCAAAGGAAAATATTCCCCCTCCTTCTGCAGGAACACATTTTCTCCCCCTTCTACTGCAGGAATACATTTTCTCCACTTTCTCCTAGAGATGTCAGGGAAATAATGGCTGATTCTTTTCATAGAAGATGGTCAGGGAATCACAGAATCACTAAGATTGAAAAAGACCTTTAAGATCATCAAGGCCAACCATTAACCAAGCCTCACCACGTACACCACTAATCCATGTCCCAGGTGCCACATCCACGTGTTTGCTGAACACTTCCATCCATGGTAACTCCACCACATCTCTCTGCAGTCTGTTACAATCCTTTCCATGAAAAAAACTTTCCTAATATAATTTTTTTCTAATCTATACCTCCCCTGGCATGACCTGCAGCCATTTCCTCCCATCCTCTCTGTCTCTGCCAGGTGGGACAGGAATTGTGCCAGCCTTAGAGCTGCCACCACCTGAGCATATTGGCTTTTCCAAAAACCAATTTTCTTTCCTCCCTGGGCGAGGTGCCAGCTCTGTCAGAGGTGTCTGGCATTACAGGAGCAAGGCAGCACTCCTGGGGCTGAGATCCCCCCAGTCCCTGCCCTCTGGAGATGTCCTTTCTCCAGGAGATGCTCGTGTGGTCACCAATTGTTGTGGTGTTGTAGGTCCCAGGGCAAGGTGAGAGATGAGAATTGACTCCAAGTTCTCAGAAGGCTGATTATGTTATGTTTATATTATATTATATTATATTATATTATATTATATTATATTACATTATATTATATTACATTACATTATATTATATTACATTACATTACATTACATTATATCACATCACATCATATCATATCACATCGTATTACATCATATCATAGTAATTATATACCAAAACTATACTAAAGAAAGAGAAAGGAGATATTAGAAGGCTAGAAAAGAATTAATAATAAAAACTTGTGACTGACCAGAGTCCTGACACAGCTGGACTGGGATTGGTCATTAATTAAAAACAATTCACATGGAACCCATCAAAGATGCACCTGTTGGTAAGCAACTGCCAGACCACATTCCAAGCAATCAGATAATTATTGTTTGCATTTCTTTTCTGAGGCTTCTCAGCTTCTCAGGAGAAACATCCTGGCAAATGGATTTTTCATAAAATATCTCAGTGACATCCAGATAGCATGGATGGAGTGTGGTTGTGCTCAGGAGCAGCTCGTTGGAGGGAGCTCAGCACCCTCAGAATTGCTGACCTTGCTGGAATGACCATGGGGAGCATTAGGGCCAGCCTAGCACGATCCCAAGTGTGTTTAATGGTTGGATAATGCCCTGTTAATGTCTGTTAATCCTCTCAGGAGCTCGGTATTAGCTCAGCTTTAGCACCAGACTGAGTCACTCTCTAACAGGATGCACCCAGCGTGGCGCTGGGAACATCTGTATCTCACATCTGTATTATTCTGATTATAGGCTTGTGGCCTAGATACGGTGTCTATGAAATTAGATCTGGTATTATACCTCCTGAGCAGCTGGGGGGGTTAATTCCCTCTCCTCCCTGCTAATGAAGGCTGCAAGGGCTGGGACATGCCATGCATGGTGTGTTGCCAGGGCTGGGCATGCATTGGATTGGCTCTGACCTGCTCTGCTGAAGAACAAAAACTGTCTGGGCAAGCAAAGGTCAGCCAGAAGTGTTTGGAAAGTGGGGTATTTTCAGGGGTCCCCAGGCATAGGAGGAATTGAGAATCTGACTCCATGTTCTTAGAAGGCTAATTAAATATTATTATATTATATTATATTATATTATATTATATTATTACATTACATTACATTACATATCATATAACATATTATATCACATAATATAATATAATACTATATTATATATAATATTTTATATATATATATAATATAATATAATGCTATACTAAAACTATACTAAAGAATAGTAAAGGATACAGACAGAATGTTACAAAGAATGGCGATGAAAACTCATGACTGCTTCCAGAATCCTGACACAGCTTGACCATAATTGGTCATTAAGTCAAAACAATTCACATGAAGCCAATCAAACACCCACCTGTTGGATAAACAACCTTCAACCACGTTCCAAAGCTGCAAAACAAGAGAAGCAATGACAGAATATTATTTTCCTTTTTCTCTGAGGCTTCTCTGTTTCCCAGGAGAAGAAATCCTGGTGGAGGGATTTTTCCAGAAATATGACAGTGACAGGAAAGTTCTCAGGCATAGGGTGGGATTTTTGGGATTCTCCTGTGCAGGCCCAAATATTGGATGCAATGATCCATGTAGGTCCCTTTCCAGCTCAGGGAAATGTATGGAAATCTACGAATTACAGCACAGGAAGGGTCTTTCTGTTGCTGTTTGACCTGCTGCTTTCGTGCCTATGGTGAGGCACAGCTCCCTGGATTTTATTCTTTTCCATCCTGATGAGCTGTGAGATTCTGCTTTGCCCAAAAGCTTCCAAGTGTGGTGCCCTCAAATCTCAGCATTGTAGCCATGAGGAGCTGAGGGATTTGATTCTCTCAGGTGAGACCACACCTGCAGAGCTGCCTCCAGCTCTGGGCTCCTGTTAGAGGAAGGAGCTGGAGCACAGAGTAGCCCATGGAGCTGCTCCAGGGCTGGAGCCAGGCTGGGAGAGCTGGGGGTGCTCACCTGGAGAGGAGAAGGCTCCAGGGAGAGCTCAGAGCCCCTGGCAGGGCCTGAAGGGGCTCCAGGAGAGCTGGAGAGGGACTGGGGACAAGGGATGGAGGGACAGGACACAGGGAATGGCTCCCACTGCCAGAGGGCAGCGATGGATGGGATATTGGGAATTGGGAATTGTTCCCTGTGAGGGTGGGCAGGCCCTGGCAGAGATGCCCAGAGAATCTGTGGCTGCTCCTGGATCCTTGGGAGTGTCAGAGTCCAGGGTGGAAAGAGCTTGGAGCAGCCTGGGACAGTGGAAGGTGTCCCTGCCATGGCAGGAGGTGAGACTGGCTGATCTTTAAGGTCCCTTCCCAACCTAAGCCAGTGTCTGATTCTGGGATTCTGGGATTTGGGCAGCAGCAGAGCCTGCTCTCTCCTATCAGGAGCACATCCCCACTGACACAGGAAGAGCCAGGGAAGCCCCATGTGCCATGCTGGCCTGTCACTGCTTATTGCATTACTTATCCCAAGGAGCTGCTGCAAGTGGCTCACGGTTCCTCTTCATCTTTTCCATCCTTACCCATTTACTTTCAGAACATTTACATTTAAATGTGTGTTTCTGCAGAAGCTTTACAGGAAAGCAATGTTGGACTAAAAAAAAAAAAAAAAAGGAAAAAAAAAGGGACACTCTAAAATGCATTTTTCATGCTCCTTCATACTCTATTGATTTTGTTTTTCTCATTTTTTCTTATAAAGAGAAGGTTTTCTAATACATTTTTCAGAAATAAAGGAGTCAGCAATTCCACCCTCCTAAAGCAATAGTTATTCACCGAGATTACAAACAGAATTGGGGAGGGAGGGCTATTTATATAAATTTCCCGTTTCAATAAAATGAATATGGTGAAAAGCAGGCAGCTCCAGAGCTGTGTTCTAAACAGAGCGGTCTGAACAGAGTTTGTGCCTTGCCTGGACTGTTTGTGATGGGCAATGTACTGCACTTCCATGCTTATCCTGCTGGTTGAGCTCTGAGGAGGTGCCTGGCTCTCCCTCCAGCATGTGCTTGCACATCTGGCATGCTGCTGAGTGTGAGAAAGAGCTGGAAATCCAGGTGCTGCACCTCATCACTAGTACAAGTATTCCAGCCTTGGTTTTTTCTTATTATGAAAAAAAAAGTGATTTTTTTATTGGAGCTAAGACAATTAAAAGTCAGGAAAGCTGGAGGTGTAGATTTAGATGAGATATTAGGCAGAAATTTTTTACTGTGAGGGTGGTGAGAAGCAGTGCCCAGAGTGGTTGTGGACTGTGCATCCCTGGAAGTGCTCAAGGCCAGGTTGAGCAGCCTGGTCTGGTGGAATTTGCTTTTGCTCATAGCAGGGGAGTGGAACAGAACCTCCTGAGCTGGAGGGACCCACAGGACCATCCAGACCCACCCCTGTCCCTGCCCAGACCCCCAACAACCCCACCCTGTCCATCCCTGGCAGTGCTGCCCAAATCCTCCTGGAGCTCTGGCAGCCTCGGGGCCGTGCCCATTCCCTGGGGAGCCTGGGCTGTGCCAGCACCCTCTGGGGGAAGAACCTTTCCCTGTCAGGATCTCTACTGCTCAGAGCGACCCTGAGAAGAGTTATAAAGTCTCTTTTTCCAGCCCAGCACTTTAAGAACGAGTCAGAGCTCTTCATTTCTCAGTCTCAAGGTTGTTTATTGTTCCTTATCTATAAAATTCTTTCTCCTGCCCAGCCGAGGTCCATCCAGCAGGACAGTTCCAGGCACTCTGCCTGCCCCCAGGGTGGTGTTATGTCTTTATACTAAAAACTACGTGTACAATGTTTACAATTACTTCCCAATACCTATCACCTATGTTAGACAGTGAGCTTCTACTCTAAACCAATCTGTCAGTGCCACCATCACAGCAGAAGATGGAGGCCAAGAAGAAGAAGGAGAAAGGCTGGACATGCCCAATTCCCTCCATCTTGCCTCTTGAACCCCCATACCGAAAACCCTAAAATCTACTTTTCCACCCTGTGATAACATCACTATTATTCTACCTAAATTGTTGTGGCATGCAGATCTTCACATAAGCTTGGTAATTTGCTCCATGGGTCATAATCAAACTCACAGGTATTCTGGGCTCTATGCCAGGATCTCTGAGCCCCCTGGCAGGGTCCTGACCATCCTGGACAGCCAGAGGGATGTTCTGGGTTCCCACATTTCCCCTGATATCTGAAGGATATTCCCTGAAATCCCACACTCTGCGCTGTATGAGAGCTGGTGAGGAGGGAGCCGCAGCCACCGAGCACTTCCCTGAACAAGCACCTTGTAGGCAAAAATCAGTTTTCTCTTGTCAGGAGGCGAGAAGTTATTTGTAAGCACTGGATTGCTGTGGTTTGACATCATTGATGTCCAACATTCCAGCTCCTGGTTTGAAAGGGGTGTTTTCAAATGCTGTTTGTGTTGGTCTGTTTGAAGAAGGAAAGGGAGGAAAAAACAGCACGACAAGCAGCACGTCAAAGTTATTGAGAAGAATTGCTGTCACTGCCTTGCCTGCCTAATCTCCCAGGGCTTTTTTTTCCAACTGGGGACTGTTTGTGAAATGTTGATAGTATTGGGTGGGTTTTTTGCATTTGAGAGCATCATTATTTTGGCTGCCGCAGAAAAAACCATCCCAGGCCCCGTGTGGAGCTGCTTTTTGCTGAGGCCAGCCATGTATCTTGGTTAAACTCCTGGAGCTGGCCAGCAGCTGCCAATGATAGTCAATAATGTGCCCTTTTATACAAAATCTGCCTTCTCACTTTGATGGAGCACAAAGGGGAGCACTTCTCCTAAATGACAAAGTTTGGCTCAGAGCCTTAGCTCCTTTTTTGTGTGTTTGGCTCTGAGGATATTGAGCTGGGGTCAGACAAGGGAGTGGTCTTGTCCTCCCACCTTGGGCACTTGGAAATGAAGAGCTTTGGGTAAATAACACAAATTTTGAATTAAACCTCATGTTCCACCTTCCCCTTCCCCTTATTTTCATACTGCTGCTATTATTAAAAGCGTTAATTATTTTAAATAACAGCATTGCTATTATTATTTCTATTGATGATGATTTTTGCTTGCTGGGTGCCTCTGGAATGTCCTCCCCCTTGCTCTGAGTCTCTCCCTGTATGCTGCAGATGAGCTCTGCCTTTTTCTCGGGGTTATTTCCTCCTCCCCCACTTTTCTGGACCAAAACGTCCTTGCCGACTGCGGGAACCTCCCCCTTCTATTTATCCTCCTTCTTTGTGATCTCCTACAATGTAGCTTAATCAACCCACTGGTGCTCTGCTGAATCCTGTCTGGGAGACACAAAGGAATTAAAGAGGTTGAATGTTGAAAAGCTTTTTCCAGTGTCTGAGTTGCCTCCAGGAGAGCGGCTGCTTGTGCAGGGCCCTGCTGGGATCAGCTCCCACCTGGGCACGGGGCTGTGCCAGGGATCAGATCAGCTCCTACCTGGGCATGGGGCCATGCCAGGGGGGATCATCTTCCACCTGGGCATGGGGGCTGTGCCAGGGATCAGCTCCCACCTGGGCACGGGGCTGTGCCAGAGATCAGCTCCTACCTGGGCATGGGGCTGTGCCAGGCCTGCTCCTCCATTTCAGCCCTTAAATGTTGCCCTCAGGGGCTGCCTGAGCCACAGCTCCTGCAGAGCCCCCAGGGGCATTTCAAGGAAGCAGAAAGGGATCTGGGAGCTCTGTGAGAGCAGGGTGGGCATGAGCCAGCAGTGCCCTGGCAGCCCAAAGGCCACCGTGGCCTGGGGACATCAGCTGGGCCAGGGAGGGACTGTCCTTGCTGTGCTGGGGCTGGGGCGGCCTCACCTCCTGTGCTGGGGGCGCTTTGGGTGCCACGATACAAAACAGACATGGAGCCATTAGAGAGCATCCAGAGGAGGCTGTGAGGATGGGAAAGGATCTGGAGGGGCCCTGAGGAGCAGCTGAGGGCACTGGGATTGCTCAGCTGGAGCAGAGGAGATGAGGGCAGAGCTCAGGGGCTGCAGCTCCTCCCGAGGGCAGCTCTGATCTCTGCCCTGGGACAGGGACAGGAGCCAGGGCACGGCTGGGGCTGGGCCAGGGCAGGGCAGGCTGAGATCAGGGCAAGGTTCTGCCCCCAGAGGGTGCTGGCACTGCCCAGGCTGCCCAGGGAATGGGCACAGCCCAGAGGCTGCCAGAGCTCCAGGAGGGGTTGGACAACCAGGAATGCCCAGGGTGGGATTGTTGGGGGTCTGTGCAGGGATAGGGGCAGCACTGGATGATCCTGGTGGTCCCTCCAGCTCAGGATTATCTGTGATCTGTGACTCTGGGGGTCTGTGCCCAGCTGGTGCCCAGGACAGGCAGAGGAGGCTGGGGCTGGATCACACCCTGCAGGTGTTTGAGATGTGCTAACACAGCCCTGGAGCTGCCTTCCCTCCGCCACTGGGAACTCTCCTTTAATTTCATTTAATTCCACTCCCATCTGCCCTCCCTCCCCTCCCAGTGCTGGTCCCAGCCCCAAGCTCACTCCACAGCATCTGGCAGTGGAGGCCATGGTGGTGCCCCATGGGAATATCTCCTTCCTACGTCCCATTGGATTCATTAATAACAACATTATGTTGCGATGTTTTCCCCTTGTATTATTCTATAGATCATTTTTATTATGTAGATACAAACCCTTTGATATTGTAATTGTGAAGTACACGTTATGAAGACAAATGTGTTTGGCTTAATGAGAATGGATTGCCAATAAAAGCTGAAATAAAGGAAAGCATTTTATTATTATTATTTTTTTTAGCATTAAGCCCTCATAGGAAGTGTTGTCAGACTGAGCATGCAGCAGAAAAGAGCCACGATGCAAAGAGACTTTTTAGTCTGTTGATGGAGCATTGGCTTCCGGAGTGTTGTGGTTATTTGATTAAAAATAAACTACCTCAGGTGGCTGCACAACTGAGAAAATCAACAAAAGGATGAAGTGAAGTGTGAAGTGTGCGCTGCAGAGGTGGAGCTGGATCACTCCCAAAAGCCTGGGAATTCTTTTGGAGAAACTCCTGAGTTTGCAGGTCTGTCTGGTGAAGGCAGAGGATAAATTCAGTGGGGCTGGTGAGGGGCTGGATAGCAAAGCTTGGAGGGACTGGTGGTCCTGCAGCCCCAGAGGAATGATTTCCTGGAGGAAGGATGCAGTGAATAATTTGCCTGAAATAGAGAGGTCAGGCCATTGTCCAAGACGTAAGGAGATCTTTGCTGTGGGCAAACTACAGAGAAAGTGTGAAGTCATAAAAGACAAAAACCCTCAGTTTTTAGGAGCACTGACTTCTTCTCCAAGCCCCTTCATCATCCTTCCAGTGCCTGAAGGAGCTGACAAGAAACATGGAGAGAGACTCTTTACAAGGGCCTGGAGTGATAGGACAAGGGGGAATGGCTCCCACTGCCAGAGGGCAGGAATGGACGGGATATTGAGGGGGAATTGTTCCTTGGCAGGATGGGCAGGCCCTGGCACAGGGTGCCCAGAGCAGCTGTGGCTGCCCCTGGATCCCTGGCAGTGTCTAAGTTCAGGCTGCATGGGCTTGGAGCAGCCTGGGACAGCGGAAGGTGTCCCTGCCCATGGCAGGCAGTGGAATGGGAATGGAATGGGAATGTAATTAATGTCCTCTGCAACCCAAACCAATGCAGAATTCCATTATTTCAGTGGCCAACAGCCCTGTGTTAACTCCCCTGCAGTGTGGGGAGCATCCCTGTTCCTGCAGTGCAGACAGAAATGGGAACTCTCACTGTACTCATGAAAGGACCCAGCATCTCTGGGTGTGAAAGAACCTGCTGGGTGTGTGTGGGGAGCAGCCAGCTGGAGCAGGAGGGCTGCAGGGATCAGCAGGTGAGGAGGAGCAGAGCTGTTGTCCCCCTCCATACCTGGATTATCCCATCAGGAGCAGTTTGCACAGGGACAGGCAGAGCTGTTGTGCCCATCCATGCCTGGATTATCCCATCAGGAGCAGTTTGCACAGGGACAGGCAGAGTTGTTCTGTCCCTCCATGCCCAGATTGCCCATCAGGAGCAGTTTGAGCAGGGACAGGCAGAGCTGTTGTGCCCATCCATCCCTGTGTTATCCCATCAGGATCAGTTATTTTAAGCTTTGCACAGGGACAGGCAGCTCCAGGCCGGGCTCTGCTCACCTGTGGCTGCTGAGCTCTCTCAGAGCTGCCAGCCCCAAGGAATGGCTCAGGAGCCAACAGATGGAAGGAGCCTCTCCCCATCTGACACCAGCACAGATTTAATCAGCTCACACTTCCCTTTTCCACCTGGCACAGACACCGGGAAATGGATCTTGATTTGCGTCCTCCCAGCTCTCCCCGTGGACTCTTGACATCTTTGTTTTCTTGTGACTCAACAGCAGCAATTGCAGCCCAACACTCTGCCACCTGTCACAGGGACAAGCCCAGTCCCTCCCTGGCTGTCACTGCTTTGCTTTCTGATTTTTTGACTCCTTTTTTGGGGGGGAGCAAGGCAAGGTAGGATAGTGATACAACAGCATGAGGAAGAGAGCTCGTCCAGTGCCAGCTGTCTGCTTCATTTCCCCGCTCCCTCTCTTTCTCCTCAGCTTTAAAATATATTTAGGCTCGGCTTTGTCCCAAATATTGCTAAAAGTGGGGCTGTTCCACCCTTGTAGGTGTTGCTGTTTCTTGCAAACTTCTTAATATTTCATGTCCTGGGTTCCTGGAGCCCACCTCTTGGAACTGGTTACTGAACGTTCAAGCTGCTTTCAGTAGGGAACAGAAGGGGGAAAAAAATTCCCAAATGCCCTCAGGCACTATATTAAAGCTTAAAAAGATGATTTCTTTCCCTTTGAGATGGGAAAATGAATGAAAGCCCCAGCAAAGGAGTTTTGTTGCGTGGGAAGGATGACCCCAAAAGAGTCTTTCTTTGAATAGATCCTGCTGAGGGGCTTCAAGGAGAGCAGCCTCTGTGGTTTGGGTGGGGAAACTGAGGCACAAAGCCAAGCTGATGGAGGCAGAGAGAAGCCAAGTCTCACCTGCTGCACACAGTGGCCTTTGAATGTGGTGTATTCCTGTTAGAAAGGAGATTAATTCATGTTGCCTAAAAAGCAAATCCACATGTGAAGTGAAGGAGGGGAAAAGGCCCTCCCTGCCTGTGCTGTCAGAAGGATTTGTGTGGCTCAGCAGAGCTGTCAGAGTTAAATCCAAACACAACCACTGGAGCCAAGGAAACTGAGAAGTGAAAAGTATTTTATTAACATTCTCTATTGATTTCTTAATGGCTTTTCTTCCTGGAAACAGGCAAATATTTACTGTGCTTGGAAGGTGCTTTGTGATGATTTTGGGGCAGGGGCTGGCAGTGGGGCAGGGGTGTCAGGGGTGCCATGAAGGTGTCCTAGGCTGAGTCCCAGTCTGCCCTGGAGGGGAAATGCCCAATGAAGAAAATACAGGAATTTTGGCAAGGTTGGATTGGGTTTCCACCCTTATGCACTCCTTCCCCCTTGAACACCTCTGTTATTTTAAGCTTTCAGCGCAGCAAGGGAAGAAAATGGAAAAAAAAGAAGAAAATCACTTTCCACTTGCAAATGATTCTATAGAGCACATCAGTGCTGCAGTGCGAGGTGAGGAATCTGGGATGATAACACCAACCTGGAAGGAAACTCAGCACAGGGATGCACCAAACCCTGCTCTGCTGCCTCTGGTCGCTCCACTGAGCAGCCCAGTGCCTGGAAAGCTCAGTACCTTGTTTGCTCTGCTCTTGACTTCTGATTCTTCCCTCTCTCCACCTCTTTTTATTTTTCTTCAGGACGCTGTTATATGAATATCCTTGGCTTAATTTGCATTGCATTAGAGTAAAACATTTTAAATTTCTTCACAGCAGAAGTAAATCTGACAGACTTTATGAAGCCATTATACCTGCAGGTATTTTATACTTTTAAAATACATTCTTGTCAAGCTATCTTAATTATATTATTATATGTACTTTTGAACTCGGATCCACTCTCAGGTGATATATTACATTTCTGACAGTGCAGCCCTAAAAAGCTACAATTTATATCAAAGCTTTGTGGCTGAACAAAGATGTATCTATTATGGATTCGGGGGAATTTATTAATTTACTGTTTTGGAACACTTATTCATTGACAAAGCTTGCTGGCTTTAAATTTCCAGCGGGCGATTCCTGTGTGCAGCATTTCCGTGGCTTTGGAGGTGTTGGATTGCAGCTGGAGAGAGCTGGAGGCACAGAGGGCTGGAGCCTTTGCTGGCTTTTATCCATGGTCAAAGTTTGCAGCATTGCCCATCCCTGTGCCAGTGGCCACAGATAATCCCTTACAGGACATCCCCAATGCTTTGAAGGAGCTGCCCTGGCAAAGAAATCTTCACTGGGTCCTTCCACAAAACTGTTCAGTGCTGGAAACTGATGGGAGTTCAGAGCGTGCAAGGGAAGTTCTTGGCTGCAGCACAAACCCTGTTTTCCTCACAGAAATCAGAGAATTCCTGAATGGTCTGGATTGGAAGGGACCTTAAAGATCATCTTGTTCCATGGGCAGGGACACCTTCCACTATCCCAGGCTGCTCCAAACCCCACCAGCCTGGCCTTGGGCACTGCCAGGGATCTAGGAGCAGCCACAGCTGCTCTGGGCACCCTGATTCCCAATATCCTAATTTCCAATATCCCATCTAACCCTGCCCTTGTCCTGTTATTTCAGGCCCTTGCAAAAAGTCTCTCTCCATCCTTCTTGTCACCCCCCTCAGGCCCTGGCAGGGGCTCTGAG
This sequence comes from Melozone crissalis, assembly GCF_028551555.1. Classification (NCBI taxonomy): domain Eukaryota; kingdom Metazoa; phylum Chordata; class Aves; order Passeriformes; family Passerellidae; genus Melozone; species Melozone crissalis. Next base: position 2,973,246 of record NW_026535896.1, on the reverse strand, counting down.
CTCTCCCTGGAGTTTTCTCTTCTCCAGGTGAGCATCCCCAGCTCTCCCAGCCTGGCTCCAGCACAGAGGGCTCCAGCCCTGGAGCATCTCCATGGCTTTCTCGGGATTTTTTCAGCACAAGAGCAGAGTAAAGGGGGTATCTGTCCTGGTTGGCTGGAGTTGTCTTTGGGTGTGCCAAGGACATCAGGAGGGGCCACAGGACTGCCCATGGAATTGTTCATTCCCATGACCACAGGCACAGCCCTATGCCCCTCCTGGGCTTTTCCAACCAAAAGAGAGGTTGGTGGTCAATCTTCATCAGTTCAGGATGTCCTAGTTGAAGATTACTCCAAACTCTTGGTGAACGGTTTTGGTGCAAGGGAAGCCACGTCCTCATCCTGAATTCCATTCTCCAGTAAATCAGCCTATGGATGTGGGACAGCTCCACTTGCCCATGGCTGTAGAGTTTGAATGAGATGATCTTTAAGGTCCCTTCCAACCCAAACCATTCCATGGCTCTGCTGTTCTATCAAATATTTAAGATGTGAAAAGATCCAAGATTTCAAGCCCAGCATGTAACCAAACACCACCTTGTCACCCAGACCATAACTCTAAGTGGACACTTCAGGGATGGTGACTCCACCCTGGGCAGCCTTTTCCAGTGCCTGACAACCCTTTCCATGAGGAAATTCTCCCTGATGCCCAACCTAAGGTCTGCAAACAGCTGGGCCAGTGACATGGAGAGGTGAAGGTCCTTTCCATCCTTCCTTTGCAAACTGTTCCCCAAATCCATTCTGGCTCCAAGACTCAGGGCTGGCAGCAGCAGCTCTTTGGGCTCCCCTGGTCATTCTCCCTCCTATTTAACAGGAGAAACAAACAGATCAGCAACTGTTCTATGCTCATTAAATTGCATCAGCTTCTCACCTGATGAGATGGGAGGTCTTAGCTCAAGTGGCACCAAGGGAGGGTCATCTAACGTGGAGAAAAGGGAACTCAGAGGTGACCTTATCACTCTCTGCAGCTCCTGAAAGATGGTTGTAGTCAGGTGGGGCTGGGCTCTTTCTCCAGGAACTGACACAACCAGAGCACACAGCCTTGAGCTGCACCAAGGGAAATACAGGTTGGATATCAGGAAAAAGTATTTTACAGAAAGGGTGATAAAGTTCTGGAATGTTCTGCCCAGGGAGGTGGTGGAGTCACCATCCCTGGGTGTGTTTAACAAAGCCTGGATGTGGCACTGGGGGCCAGGGTTGAGTTGGGGTGTTGGGGCTCAGTTGGACTCAGTGACCTGGGAGGTCTCTACCAACCCGGTCATTCTCTGAATTCTGTGGAACATCCCCCGTCCCTGTTGGGTGCCAACAGCTCGAGGAGAGCCGGGGCTGGAGGTGCAGTGAGCCAGGAGCATTTATTCCATGAACTCCCTCTCCAGTGACTGCTCTCCTCCCGCCTCTCCTCAGATTAAGGAGGCGAGGAGAGCTGGAGGAGCAGCATTAGACTTTCTATTCTGAGCAATCACCAAAATCCACTCAGGAAGTTTAATTGCTTCAAGTAAAACTTGTAAATTCCAACAGGGCATAAAGCACTTGAGCTGGACATTTTCTTCACTGCTTTCTGAGGATTCAAATGATATTTTTCATTCCCTATTGTTGTTCTAAAGGTTTTAGAAGAGCACTGATTTTTTTTTCCCTTTCTTTTTCTTTTTTTTAAATTATTTTTTACCCTCTTCAAGCCCTGCACTTCCCTCCTAAAACATGTTCCAGTCAAGTTCATTGAAATTGTCTTGGTATTGTCAGAAAAATCAGTTTGACTGCTTCATCTTGTAAAACTTTCAAAGCTAAAAATTAACTGACATTTCCAAGTGAAATGTCATTTTGCTCCAAATAAATAAATAAATAAATCCAATGTTTTGACATTTTTAAAGCACTCTTCCTTTGTAAAAGGGAAAGAAGTTCTTTAAATGAAAGTCCTGTCAAAACTGACTTCTTTTCCCTCTTTTTTTTTTTTTTTTTTTTTTTGCTCAGAGAAAATTTGACTTTTATGGATTTTTTTCCTGTGGGAAGATATTGTGCTCATCCATGGGCCCAGGCTGGCCCCAAGAGTGACTGGGGAGGATCCTAAGAGGATCTAACCACAGTGGAGAAGCACTGGAGGAAGTCTTGGCTGGGCAATTGGATGGTTCTGCATCCCTGGCTGCATAAAAATAAACATTTCCCAAATACACATTTCCCATCCCTGGCAGTGCCCAAGGCCAGGTTGGACGGGGCTTGGAGCAGCCTGGGGTAGTGGAAGGTGTTCCTGCCCATGGTAGAGTGTGAAACAGGATGGGCTTTAAGGTCCTTTCCAACCCAAACCATTCTGGGATTCCATGATTTTATATAAATATATATAAATCTTTATTGTTTGTTGGCTTGGCTGCTTGTTTAGAGGCAAATTTCCAAAGCAGCTGAATAAGCCAAGCATTTCCTGTGGTGGCCCAGGACACAGAACCCCAGGAATGTCTCTTCTCTTCCACTGGGCTCTGGGAAAGTGGAGATGTCTGACCACAGCAACCTTGAGGTTGGAAAAGACCTCAAAAATCATCAGGTCCATCCTTTGATGAGACACCCCCACCAAGCCATGTCATGCTTGTGTTTGAGCACCTCCAGGGATGGGGACTTCACCACTGCCCTGGACAACCCCTTCCAATGTCTGACCACTCTTTCAGGGCAGGAATTGTCCCCGATATCCAACCTGAACATCCCCAGAGCAGCCTGAGGCTGTTTCCCTTCTCCTGCTGCTGTTACATGGCCACAACTTCCAGGGACCTGTAGGGTGTGGATACTGACAGCCTGGTCAGAGTGAGGAACCAGATAAACTTCCCTAGGAATTGTTCTGGGGAGTTTTGAGAAGGCTGAGAGAGAAATAATTAAAACAATCTTGCAGCTGGTGTTTTGAACACTTGTTTTCCCGTAAGATGTTTACCAAAGGGTATCTCCTTAATTAGCCAGTCATGTGAGGGGTGTTAAGAACCAATTAGGTGCTGGGTGAATGATGTTGGTTATAAATATCGTGCAATATTGATAAATATCATGTGAGGTTGCAACAAAGGAGCCTTTTGCCTCTGAAAATGCATAGAGTCAAGTGTTGCCTTTCTTCTGAGGGAGTCAGGAGCTCCCCCAACTTGCTGTTGTCTGGGTCAGCCTTGGAAACAGCAGCTTCTCCCCTCGTTGTGTTTTATCTCACCACGTGGCTGTTAACATGAAGATAAAAACAGCATCTGAGCAAACAGCTGGTTTGAACCCCAACACCCTGATTTTCACCCCAAGAGCAGCACTGGGATGTGCCTGAGTGTGGGTTTAGAGTTCACTCACCCTGTCCCACTGAAGGAACCACTTAGACCCAGGCAGGGCTGATTTTTTTTTATTATTTTTCCATGGATTGATGTGCTCCCTGCCTTCAGTGTGCCTTGCTGAGGGCAGCAGATCCCAGGGTGTTAATTCAGACACATTCCATGGCTCAGGGGGCTCTGAGAGCACTGCAGCAGGACTCGGGTTTAAGGAGCTCTCCAAACCTCCATCCTTGGCTTGAGGGCTGAGCCAGGGGAGCTGCTCCCATGGGGCAGGGTTAGGGAATAGCTCAGTGCATGTTAGCAGATGCCTCGTGGAAAAATAGAGAACAAACACTTCTGTGGCTGCTCCTCTCCTGGCTTTCATGCTAGCTGATGTTGGTAAATCACTGCAGAATGTTGTAAATGATGTGTGGAAGGGGAAAAGGCAGAAATTATCCCTTCGTTATGCAGGGAAATCTTCTGTGTTGGGGCAATTCATGGCAGAGGTTTCCTGTAATGATGGAGCAGGAAAACCTTCTGCTCTAAAGGGGTGAAAAAATAATCCCCTTTGTTTTTATTTCCATCTAAGGGTTTTTTAATATCTTATTTCCCTGCAAATCATCCTCACAAAATACCCCTGGGGCCTCCCCAGCCAGTACTTGGGTCAGCCACACTTTTCATTCACTACCATGGTTTCACCCCCCATTTTCCCTGCTGCTGAGTTTTGAGAGGTTTCAAAGCCAATTCCATTTCCCCTCTGGTGTTTTGGGATTTTTCTTCATTTGTTTTGGGTGGATTGGGGTGTTTGGGGTTTTTTGTGCTTGGTTTTTGTATTTGGCAAGGCCAGGCGGTTCCCATGCCTGTAACTCCTTCCCTTGTGCCTTTCTGGGGTGGTCTGGAAGCAGCTGAGCACAGAGAGTGGGAGAGCAGCACCAACAGCCTTGGACATGCTGCAAAGCAGAGGGGAACCATGGCCCACCATGGGGAAAGGGTCATAATCCAGTATTTAAATTCCAGTGGGGACATTTAGCTTGAGCATCTGGAAAATCCTTTGTGAGGAGAGAGAACCCTGGAGGTGTTTGAGGCAGCTCAGACACACATGAGCTGTTTTTACTGGGGGCACAGCTCCTCCTGTTACTGGAGAAATGCAGAATAAGAATGGCTTGAGAGGACCTGCAGGGAGCACATAACTCATCCATCTTCCTCCAAGTCCTGGGTTAGGCAGTGCTGGCTTTATCCAGGATTTTATTAGAAGGAGGATTTGGTTGTTCAGGTGGAGATGCCTATTTGGAAGGCTGGTGAGAGGGTGCCCTTCTACTACCCCAGGGTGCTGCAAGCCCTGTCCAACCTGGTCGTGGGCACTTCAGGGATGGGGCAGCCACAGCTGGAACCTGCATCTGCCACCCTGCAGGGCTGGCTGGTGCCAGGGCAGCACCACCAACCCTTCAGCAAGAACTGAACTTCAGAAGAAAGGAAACTTCAGAAGAAGGAAGGTAACTTCAGAAAAAAGGAAAGGCCTTTGACTACTCCTTGGCATGGCTTCAGACCATCTGAGATGGGCCCAAGTGGGAGCTGCAGCCCAGACATGGCCCACGGAGCAAAGCTGCTATTCTGAGAGGCGAGGGAAGGCCAGGCTCCATTGGGGATCTGTCAGGGCAGGCAGGGAGATGAGAGGTAGTCAATGACATAAGAGATGTCAGGGTTTATTTCCAGTAAGAGCCGGTGGAGCTGGGAAAATTGCTCATTAATGCTTTATTGATATTCATGTTCCTATTGAAGAAGTCTGGGCTGGGAGGTGGAGCGGGGGGGCCGTGCCCTGTTAATGGGGCCAGGCTGAAAATAGGTTCTTTTATGCCTGGGCAAAGGGGATGCACGGACCACGGGAGGTTTGCCTGTGTCAGAATCTCTAAATAGAGCCTGGATCAGTGCTGTGCCTGAGCCAAAAGCTTTGGAGGAAAAAACTAATAACTCAGGTCAAACCATGCCAGCAGCGCTGGAGTTCTCGATGGCTTTTTTTTCACAAAGGAAAATTTAAAGCAGATTGTTGTAAAACTATGCAAAATGTTCGTCTGTGGGGTTTGGGACTATTTAACCCTCATGTTTGCTTTAGCGTTCTGTTTTTAGAGTAATTTGAATTTAAAATGCTCTATCAAAAGGAATTTATTTCCAAAATGTCAAATTACTTTATTTCAGAAGTGCTGACGGTAAAACGTTTTGGCTTTTAAAAAACAAAGTAAACTCCATTAGCAGTTTGGCATTGGTGACATTCACAAATATTTTCTGTTTCTCTGAAACTCTTTATTCCATACATTTCCTACATACTGCCTGGTTTTGTAGCCAGGAACCAGACTGAGCACTGCAGCTCCACAGGGAATGTCCCCAAACCAAGCAATTCCCAGCATGGTTCACAGAAACCTTGAGGTTGGAAAAGACCTCGAAAATTATCAAATCCATCCTTTGGTGGTACACCCCACTAAGCCATGTCATGCTTGTGTTTGAGCACCTCCAGGGATGGGGACTTCACCTCTGCTTTTGGGGCTCACTGGAAATGGGATTTTGCAGAATGACAGAATCCTAGAATGGTTTGGGTTGGAAAAATACCTTAAAACTCATTCCACCTTCCACCAGCCCAGGTTGCTCCAAGCTCTGCCCAGCCTGGGACCCTGCCTGGTGCTCATCCCCTGCAAGTTTAATCAACTTCCAACTGAACCAAGCACCTTTCTGGTGATGAAAAGGACCATAAAACCATGGAGAGAGATATCCTGAGTGTTATTGCTTGCACGGCCTTAGGTCTGGGAGCAGCAGTGCCATAACCATCCTCTCAGCCTGTCAGGCTCCACCTGGAGTGGCCAAATCCCCTCCCCAGACCTCCCCAGATTGCTCTGGCTTTGCTGGAACCTTCCTGTCTCACCTGAGCAAGGAATGGAGCAGGAGGCTCCCTGGGGGAAGGCAGAGCAGGAGCAAACCTGCCACAGCTCAGTAATTGGGGCAGAGGAGTGGGGACGTGAAACATCTCCTGTTCCATGTTCTGCCTCTCAGCTGTCTCGTGCAGCCTCATTTCCTGGGCTGTGCATCAGCAGGGAGCAGCCGACTGCTGGAGCCCTGTTAGCACATCTCAGAGGTCTGCCATGCATAATTCCCATTTTTTTGAGTTTTGTCTCATTTTTTTTTGTTCTTTTTGCTGTTCCCATGTCTGTTCATGTGTTTGATCACAGCAGGATTTGTGGAAGGGCAGGATGTAACATCCCAAATGCTGAGCCAGACCCCCAGTCTCCTTGTTGAACCACAAACTGCTCCTTTTGGATGTTATTTTAAGCTCAGTACATTCCCTGCTCTCCTCCATCCAGCCTGATCCTCCTGTCTGCCGGGACATTGTTTTAATGAAGCACTGGGCATTTTACAGGTGCTGAGAAGCTTATCCTTGTTGTTCCTGGCATGTAAAAGCAGAATCACTCTTCTCATTTTATAGGTACAGAACATTTTCCCAGGTAATGTCTCCTGCCAGCCTGCCTTCCCATACTTCCCATTAAACCTGTGCTTCCTGCAGCAATGCCTGGGAAAGGGCTGGGTGTTCCCTCTTTGGGACACACCTGGAGGGGCACCCAGGAGATGGAAAGCTGTCACAGACATCTTTTATGAAAAATCCTTTCCTTAGGATTTTTCCTCCTGAGAAGCTGGGAGGCCTCAGGAACAAAATGTAAACAATGGTTATCTGCTGCTGTGGAATGCAACAGGTGCATCTGTGATTGGCCCATGTGGTTGTTTCTAATTCATGGCCAATCACAGTCAGCTGGCTCGGACTCTCTGTCCGAGCCACAAACCTTTGTTATCATTCCATTCCTATTCCATTCTTAGCTAGCCTTCTGATGAAATCCTTTCTTCTATTCTTTTAGTATAGTTTTAATGTAATATATATCATAAAATAATAAATCGAGCCTTCTGAAACATGGAGTCAGATCCTCATCTCTTCCCTCAACCTGAGACCCCTGTGAACACGGTCACAGAAAGCTGCCTGCAAATCCCTTCCCCTGTGTAAGATGAATGTTTATCAGTGCTGAGATGAGGGAAGATGCTCCTGTCAGGGTTATGGCACTGCTGCTCCCAGACCTAAGGCCATGCAAGCAATAACACTCAGGATACCTCTCTCCATGGCTTTATGATCCTTTTCATCACCAGAAAGGTGCTTGGTTCAGTTGGAAGTTGATTAAACTTGCAGGGAAGGATGGTGATTTATGCCTGACCAGTCCTCCCAAGCACTTTGTAGCACAGTGTGAATTAAGGCTGATTAAAGTCGAGGGAAGGTTCCCTTCTGCCTCACCCTGGGATTTTGGATTGGGATGTCAGGAGCATCCATCCCTGCCCGTGCTCCACCAGGTCCTGGCTGCCAGGCACTGATGGGAGAGGAGGGCATGGGCCAAAACACAAGAGCAGGGCACTTATTATTCCAAATAAAAAGCTGCTCTTCTCATTAAAGCTGAAAATTATGGTCTGCAGATAACTCTGGTGGTGGCTCATGGAATCAATAAACCCCCAGTTTGTTTTGAAAGCCAAGTTGCCGAAATGCCAAAATACATATTTTGCAAATTGCTTAATTTCCATTTGAAAAGATCAAACCTTATTTCTTCTGAAAGCTGAGAGGTGGGGTGGCGGAGGCAACACACACACACAGCAATTTCAATCTTCTTTTTCCTGAAAGATCATCATTTAATGGAAACTGAGAGCAATGGAGAAACTGCTTCCTTTTGTCTTATTTTACTTTTCAAACAACAACCCTGCAGGGAGGCTGATAGTCTGAGTTACAGGGAGTCTGGGCTAATTCCAAAGCAGCAATAGCTGATTTTTGGAAGCAACATTTCTGGCTGTCAGGGCATCTTCCCATGACAGCTTCTGCCTTTTGGAGGCATGATGGTCACTGGGGCTCTCGTGGATGCTCCTTGCTTCCTAAAACCCTTGTTGCCACTGGAATGTAGGATATAAAAGCAGCTGTCAGGGATGCAGGCTCACAGGAGCACTGTGCAATCAGGGGCTGCAGGATGGGTGAGCACTCGGAATGCTGAGCCTGGAGATTTCCAGGGGGTTTTGTGCCGAGCTGAGCAGGTGTCAGGTGTGCCCTTGGCATGTGGGGCCTGTCTCAGCCCAGCTGAGCATCCTCCAGCCCCTCCAACATGTCAATAACACTCACATCAACTGCTGGCTGCTCAGGAAGGGAGAGGAAGAGAAACAGCTGGAAGAATAATTTACCTCAGAGGTGCCCATGGCACACACGGCCCTGCCCTGTGCCTCCACACCCAGGGACTTCTCTTTCTTTCCCATAGCCACTTGAAAAATAAAGATGTATGATGCCTACTTGAGCAGAATAGATTGTTTTCGATTGCTATTCATCTATTATTTTAGAAAGTAAAATGAATAAAACTTATGCAGGTCACAGACATTAAAGAGCATTTTTATATCAGTTTGGGAGCGCTTGTCAGCTTTGATTTATTAAGTAACGTTCCCCGACTGGCTACTGGTGTGTGTTGTCAGTCTCTTGATAATGGATAGACCTCACAGCTGAATGCTCTGTGATTAGACTTCTCAACTATATATTTTTAAATAAAGGCATTGCTTTCTTGGGTTTGCTCATTTCCCTCTCTTAGGCGATTTCATTCATCTTCCCTCGCCCTCCCTCTCTCCGCTGTAAATTTGTTGTTGTTGGGAGCTATGAGGATGCTAAATGGGACACATCTTAGAGGGTTTGGGTTGGGGTTTTTTTTGTTCCCCCCTCCCCAAGCTTGCTTCCAACTTAGCTTGATGGATTAAATGTCACAGTGGGACAAAAGTAGGTAAGGAAGCCATAGAACACCTTTCCAGAGAGAACACGGCATGTGCTGCTCTCTTACTACAGCTGTGTCAGCATTTTTGTTTTCACACTGCTGTTCCCTTGGGCTTAGGGATGGAATTACCAGGGCTGCATGGAGAGGTGGATGAGGGAGCCCTCAGCCTCTCTGAAGGGAGCAGGGGCTGAGCAAACCCAGCACTGCCAGCCCTGGTCCCTCCTGGGGAGGTTGCAGGGAGTTCATGGGAATGGGAATGGCAATGGCAATGGCAATGGCAATGGCAACAGGAAGCCTTGCCTGGCTGATGTCAGCATTTTTACTGTCACACTGCTCTTCCCTGGGCCTTAGGGATGGAATTACCAGGGCTGCATGGACAGGTGGATGTGGGAGCTCTCAGCCCCTCCAAAGGGAGCAGGGGCTGAGCAAACCCAGCACTGCCAGCCCTGGTCCCTCCTGGGGAGGTTGCAGGGAGTTCATGGGAATGGGAATGGCAATGGGAATGGGAATGGGCATGGGAATGGGAAGCCTTGCCTGGCTGATGAGGAGAGCTCAGGGAAGTTCAGAGGGGTTCTGCTATCTCCTCTAACCACAACAGTTTGTTTCCCTTTGGGGGATGGCCCTGTGCTGCCTGGCTGAGCCCAAATCCCTCTGCTGGAGTCTCTCCAAGGGCGGCTCAGGAGCCCCTTGGCCGCCAGGGCAGGGATTTGCAGTGAGCTCTGAGCTGCTGTTACCAGGCACGTGCTGGGAGCTTCTCCTGGGAATGTCAGAAAATGGGACTGAAGATGAGTATCCTGGGCTAAAATCCTCAGCTAGAACTGTAATTATGCTTTCATAAAGAGCTGAGCTGGAACGAGGATGAGATTGTTTCCCCAGGGGCTGCAGGAGTGCTGGGACTGACTCATTAGCGTGGAATTGCAACAGTGCAGGTGGGAGGCCACCAAGTGCCTTTGTAAATGAGTCTTGCAGATCCTTCAGGAAGGGCAAAACTCAACAACCTCCCCAGGATGCTGGGATGAGGCAGCGACCTCTGCTTTTGTTATCCAAGGCTTTGGTCTCAGACCAAAACTGATCCGTCTGACTTGGGAAATGCAGAACGCACTGATAAGAAAAAAAATATTGCACTGATTTCAAAAGCCTTTTTACTCTTGTATGACTCCGAAAATTGCTTTTGATTTAAAGGTTAAGATCTGACAAGCAAGAGACCTTAAAGATCTTTTCTTTCCCCTCCTCTTTTCCTCCCTGACTCCTTCAAAACCTGAAAGATGATAAAATCTGTGTAGGACCATCTGTATGGGGAGGGGAGCAGCAATTCCTTTGGGAAGTGATTCCTGCTGCCCCTCCACTGCCAGCTGGGGACATGTGGGTCACACAAGGACTTGGTTTCCCCAGACTGCATCCTCCTCTGGTCCCTCTCACAGCAAGATCCAGGCCTGGGCTGAGTGACCCCATGGGGGAAGGATAGAGGGGGTGAGGAAGAGGAGTGCCAGGAGAGGACAGAGAAGGGTATGGAGCTGTGGCTCTGGAAGGACAAGTGACGTGCCCATGGTGATTTGATGTGATGGTTGGCTGCAGGAGGCCCCTCTCAGCCAGGGTCTGCTCCCAGCAATGTCTTTGCAGTTCATTAAGTGTCCCCTGCTGCCGTTTCTCAGCCTGAAATGGCCTTAGTGGCTTTGCCTGTTGCAGTGACACTGCCATTATCTCCCAATAACAAACACATTCATTATGAAGCCAGATTGTTCGTTGAGCTTCTACTCTAAACCAATCTGTCAGTGCCACCATCACAGCAGAAGATGGAGGCCAAGAAGAAGAAGGAGAAAGGCTGGACATGCCCAGATCCCTCCATCATGCCTCCTGAACCCCCATACCAAAAACCCCAAAATCTACTTTTTTACCCCACGATAAATTCACTAATTTGTCTTGGCTTGCAGATCTTCATCTGGTAGGTTCATAAGGTTGGTAACTTGCTCCACGGGTCATAATCAAACCCACAGGTGTTTTGGGCTCTGTGCCAGGGTCTCTGAGCCCCCTGGCAGGGGTCTAGGCTGCTCAGGAGAGCCAGAGGGATGTTCTGGGTCCTGACAACTTTCTCCAATTTACCAGGTAAAAACCTGGAGCATTCCTCCCTGAGAATGTGTAAAACAACCTTCTCCACTTTCCCTTTGCCAGTGGTGGTTCTCCTCCCACATCCTCTGTGTGCCCTTCTCCATCCTTGGCGCCCTGTGGGGAATTTTCTGGTTATCAGCAGGAGTTGGGACTTCCAGGATGGGGACAGTGAGGGACCATGGACGCGCCAGTGGATGTTCCAAAGGGAAGCTGCTGCCCAGCCCTCCTGATTCCCGCACCAGATGGGGCTTAATCGGGAGCGCCGCGGGGTTATTATTGAGAGACATCCAGTTCTGGATGAGAGAAGATTATCCAGGGTTTATTTCCAGCTGATAACGCTCTGCCCTTCCATAACACCTTTTATCTGAGCATCTCGGAGCTCTTCACAGACTCAGTTAATTAAGGCTCACGGTGCCCCCCGGAGCCGCGGGTGAGACCCGGGCGAGGAGCTGCAATTAGGAGGGATCGGCTCGGGCAGGCAGATAAGGCTCATGATCTCCTGCCTTGTCTTTGCTGTCTTATTTGCATGTTTATCTTCCCTGTGCAGTTGAGAACAGTGAACCCAGAGGTTGCACTGCCTGCCCAAACTTCTCGTAAGGTGCTGCACCGGACTGAAAATGTGCGGATCTCCTTCTGCAGCCCCAGAACGAGCTGGATGCAGAGATTTGTCAGTGGTGCACGATGCTGACTTTGTCCTCCAAGTCTCCCTTTTCTCCATGGGCTCCAGCCTTGGCTCTGCTCGAGTTTCCTCCCTGCAAACCCGACCTCCAAGCCTTCCTTTGCTCAAAAATAACAACAAAACCCCTCACAAGCCTCCAAAAAAACCTTCTGCTGCCTCTCCCCACAGGGCCAGATTCCTCAATAGTGATTTCTCTGGGGAATAGCTGGGCCTGAGGTTTCCTTCCCCTCCTCTTTCCTTTTCTTTACTTTCCCCTAACTAAAAATCAGGAAGCTCTAAAATCCTCTTTGAAGTAACACTGTATGAAGAGGATTTATCCTTGTCCACTTAAATATTCATGACAGCTCGCATTTCTGCTCAAAAAGACACTTGTTTATTTAGATAAGATTTAATTTATTCATAATTTACCTAAATTTGCAGGAGCGTGCATGTACATTTTAGCTTATAAGTAGCGTAATACATAAAACATTATTGAGGCATGCAAATTACACAAATACAGCATTGGAAACTGCCTGCTTGTTTTAGGCAGATAACTAATTTCTTACCCTGAGTAGAGACACAAACACAATTGCCTGGGCTTGTTGCCTGGGATTTGGTGACTCTGAATTATGCTTCCCTTAATGCAAGAGGCACAGCTTTAGAGCAGGGCCGTGGCAAAGCCCACTTTTCTTGGACTGTGAACCGTGGTAATGCCAAAGACCTTTGCTGGAATTTTTTTTTTGTTTCCACTCCTCTCTCCGGGGACTCAATTTGGGTTGGTGTGAAATCTCCAAGTTCCTCTTTGTTTCCTTGGGATGGGGTTAGAATTTTTTGAAAAATGCATGTATTTTATCATTGGCTTTTCACAAATATTAAAATGAATATTATATATGTTGTGTTAGAAATTAATGCTGTATTAATTCTCTTAAGTAGGGTGTTAAATAGAGTTTTAGGTTCTAAAAAATATTAAAATAGAAATTATGCTATGTAGGATATTTTTTTTTAAAGAAAGGACTCGCAGTGAGATAGCAGCCACAGGACACCTGAATCTTTCAGAGAAAATGAATTTATTGCTCCGTTATCAGAAGAAATTAACTTCTTCCCACCTTGAAGGCGCTGTTAGGATTCAGAGGAAGAAGTTGACAATGACCAGACAGAATCCTGTGTTTGAATGGAATTTATGCATCATGTAGGAGGTGTATGAATATGCAGCAGGCTGTTGCTTTTAAGGATTAATCCTTTGTTAACAGGTGTCCTTTTTCAGGCTTGTGCTGCCCAGAAAAGGTACTCAGACATCCATAACGCTTTGCTTTTATTGTCTCATATTGTCTTAATTCAAATTGTCCAAATTATTATTACTCTAATTGTATTACTATTTTGATAACCATTTTATTACTATTAAACGTTTAAAATTTTAAAAACAAGTGATTGGCGTTTTTCACAAATTTCTAGCAGAATTTCTAGAATTTCTAGCGGGGCAATTTCTAGTTGTGTCTAGCAGGGCAATCTCTGTTTGTCTCACCAGTGCCTAGGGGGTGATGGAGGGACCAGATATCCCCGTTCCACACTGTGAAAAATGCCAATCACTTGTTTTTAAAATTTTAAAAGTTTAATAGAAAGAAAACGGTTATTAAAAATAGTAATACAATTAGAGCAATAATAATTTGGACAAATTGAATTAGGACAATATGAGACAATAAATGCAAAGAGTTATAGACATTTGGGTACCTTTTCTGGGCAGCACAAGCCCGAAAAAGGACACACATTAACAGAGGATTAACCCTTAAAAGCAACAGCCTGTTGCATATTCATACACCTCATACATGATGCATAAATTCCATTCAAACACAGGATTCTGTCTGGTCAGTGCCACCTTCTTCCTCACAATCCTGACAGCACCTTTGAGGTAGGAAGAAGTTCACTTCTTCTGATAAAAGGCCAATAAATTCATTTTCTCTGAAAGATTCAGGTGTCCTGTGGCTGCTATCTCACTGCGAGTCCCTTCTAAAAAAAAAAATCCTACATAGCACAGTTTCTATTTTAATATTTTTTATAACCTAAAACTATGTTTAACACACTACTTAAGAGAATTAATACAGCATCACTTTCTAACACAACACATATAATATTCATTTGAATATTTGCAAAAAGCCAATCATAAAACACATGCATTTTTCACACACACCATCCTCTGGCAGTGTGGGATCTGCTTTTCCTGTGATGGACCTTGTTGGAATCACCCATGGAGCCCCTTGATCCTCATTAATCCCTGCACCCCTCAGGATGATATGCCCACTTGCTTTCCTCAGAGCAGAGCCACAAATGGCCCACAAGTTCCTCATTTCCTTCTACAATTCCTTCCCAATGTTTAAATTTTTCCTCTTCTATTTTGTTTCGGCTTGTAGTAATTTTAGTTTTTATCAATGCCATAAAGGTGAAGAAAAACGTTCCTCAAATATCCCATTTTCTACTTGCTTCCAGTTAATAATTGCACAAATTAGCAACCACACAATGTGCTAGGCTGGGGAAAGCTGGCTGGGTTTCCTCCCAGATCTCCAGCCCCCTGTGCCATGGACAAGGGCTGAGGCTGGAGGGGCTGCAGGGATTTTTGGGCTCTGCATTTGGCAGCTGGGCAGCAGGCACTGCCATAGCAGCATCACTGCTCTCAGCACCGTTAGAAATTGTTCCTAACAGGAGCAATTCTGGTCGGGAATGAGGTGTTTGCAGCTGTATATGTGGAATATAGGGTTTGTGTCTGTGGAGCCTGCAGGAGATCTCTCAAAGACGGGAATATTGGGCAGGTCCTGCTGTGTGGGGCTGTGTTACCCACAGCCTGTAATTAAGGCTCTGTGACACCTCCCACCAGACTCTGCCTTCCCTTTCCTTGGCTGTGCCAGGCTGGAACTGTTTGGGCTGGAGCTCCCAGGGCCAGATGTCCTCTGGGGCTCACAGGCTTTGTTTGTTTGTTCTGCAGGGATGGACCAGGAGGGATGGGGACAGCAGGGCTGCTTGGTGCTTTTGCATTTTCCTAGCTGAAATCAGAGCCAACATTTTCTATCGTTTCCAAGACTGAGATCAGTGGAGAAAATACATTTTCCCTGGGTTTGCCTGCTGCAAAAATCACTAATGAGTATCTCCAGAGCCTGAGTGCTTCAGGAGAGGGACAGGTTTTTTTGGTGGATCATGAAAATACCTTATTTTAATCTTGGAAAAGCCATTGCACCTCAGGAAAACTAACCTTTTCCTGGTATTGGGAACAACCTTGAGTGTGCAGGTGGATAGAGAGGGTAGAAACTGCTGGGGAATGGAGAGAGAGAGAGAGAGAGAGAGAGAGATAGATAGATAGATAGATAGATAGATAGATAGATAGAGAGGGTAGAAACTGCTGGAGAATCCCCCAGGGATCAGTCTGTGGTGGCACTGTCCACTGTCCCCTGTGCCATTTGTCCTCAAGGCTGAGGCAAACCAGAGCAGGCCCAGCTTCATTGCCTTGGTCATGCAGTGAGGAGAACGAGGTGGCTCTACTGCATTTTCTTTATAGGAGAATTTATTAACAGAGGCTTAATTACAGAGTCACAGCATATTTGGGTTTCCACCAGGTCATGCCTTCACTGGGGGGACAGAACTCACCCAAGAGCTGAGCTGGTTGTGGTGAGCTCCAGGATAAACCCTGTTTCAGAGTAATGGGAAGCAAAATGAGACCTAAGGAGAAATGCTGGCATTAAACACTTGCTGATGAAAGGAGCTCTGCCTGTTGTGTGGGCTGGAGATCCTGGGAGGAAGTGCTGCAATGTTTTAGTGGCCTTCACCTGGCAATGCTTAATTTAGTCAGAAATGCTGTTATCTGACCACCATCTTCCAATTGCTGCATCCCTGTCTGCAGAGAGGGTTCACAGGAGGATCAGAGGTGTTTTATATAGCCACAACCCCCGTTTTGCCTTTTTTTCACCTGTTCTTGGCTGGAATTCTTGCATAGGCTCTGCTTTAAAGGGAGAATTTCATGATGAAGTGGGCAGACTCCAAGTTCTGACTTTGCTGAGACTTGTTGGAGCTGTAGAAATGCAGCAGAATTCTACATGTAGTGCCAGGCTGGTGGGAATCATGGAATCCCAGAACATTTTGGGTGGGAAGGGACCCTAAACCCACCCAGTGCCATCCCCTGCCATGGCAGGGACACCTCCCACTGTCCCAGGCTGCTCCCAGCCCCATCCAGCCTGGCCTTGGGCACTGCCAGGGATCCAGGGGCAGCCCCAGCTGCTCTGGGCACCTGTCTCAGGGCCGGCCCACCCTCACAGGGAACAATTCTTTCCCAATATCAGCTTTAGTAATTTTAGTTTTTATCAATGCCATTCAGGTGAAGAAAAACAGTCCTCAAAAACCAGTGCTTGGGAAGATGTTTTCCTTCCCCATGATTTTGGAGGGAGCTGAGATGAGGGGAGTTTGTGTTTAGGAATGGGATGTGGGAAGAGTGTCTGAGCAAAAACTTCAGGTTGCAAATAATTTCACTAAAATAGCTCATAATTGTGTGAGCTTGACCACCTCAGTGTCTGCCCTGTGAGAAGGGGGAGATGCAGTGTTTGGCTATTCCTGAACGCACATTAATTAAGGGAAGAGATGAATATTTACTGACCAGCTCCGGGCAGGGTGTATCGGAAAAGAACACGGCATCGATCGGAGGGAAAAATAAATAAATAATAGAAATGTCCCCCCCAACACCACCTGTAGATGTATTAGGGAGAAAATATTGAACTGGGCTCTCCTGGCTCCCATGCAATTGATGCAATTTATTTTCAATTTGTCAAACGTGGCATTGGAGCAGCAATTGGTTTTGGTGATTTATTAGGAATTTTCTAACCAGGGCACTCTGTCATTGGAGTTACTTCACTTCTGTTCAAGTAGATTTTTGTCTTTCTGCAAGCTCAAGCTGTGAAGCCAAGAAGGTGAGTTTTTCTACATCCCCCCCCCCCCTCCTTTTTTGTTAAATCAAAAGGGAAAACTGAAAGAAACTCAGCCAAAAAGGGAAATGGGGAAAAAGTAGCAGAATTGACATATTTTAAACATCATGACAGGATGGGCTGTTTAAATTGCCTCTGTGAATTGATTTAAAAGCTGTTGGAAGGCATCTCTATTTCATTAACTGTCTTTCTCCTTCATTTCAGTCACTGGAGTCATTGCCTCTTATTACCTTCCAGGTTCGTGATATCCATCCACATGGTTATTTTAGTTATTACTATCTGTATACAGAAAATGTAAGAGGCAATTTTGGGACCGAAGCAGCTTGGGAGGGATGTGGGGATGGTAAAATAAATAATTTGATTTCTGTGTGACACCCATGATTCAAAGCCATCAGGATTACAGGAGTGTTTGTGCTAGGTGTGCATTTTGGTCAGAACCTGGGGGAAAGTGTGGGGGTTTGTGGTATCAAATCTGCATCTGGTTATGAAGTTTTCCCACATTGAATAACTGATAATGAACCCACAGCTAATTTTCTCCTGAGAGTTAGGTGCTGCAGTGTGCTCATGGTATTTTTCAACCCTTCTGGCTGTGGTGCTATCAGGAGTTTGGTGAGTTTGAGGTGTATTTTCATTTACCTTCCTCTGCGAGGTGGATCTTGGGGAGCAAGAGGACCCTTTCCTTATCCTGGGGGACACTGATGATCCTGTCCCTCAGGGAACATCAATGCTCCCTTTATTTAACACCTGAAAATGTGCCTGTTGTACCTGCAGAGGCTGCTGGATGTTATCAAGGTCTGGAGGGGGAAGAAAAGAGGAAATGTTTTGGGCTGTCCTTCCCAAAGCTTTTCGTTTCAGACCTAAACAACACAGCGAGCTCCAGATTATTTTCACATTTTCTAAAAAGCTGGAGCTTCCAGTCTGTTTTCCCAGAGCTCTGCAGAGTCATTAGCTGCTTACAGCACTTAAAAGAAAAATGTGGTGCTTCGGAGACTTCGCTTCTGTTTGCTGTCTTTACCACCAACTAATTGGTTGGATAACGAGCAAATATTTTTCCTCTGTTCCTTAATTTCCAAGCTTTTTGACTTGCAAGCAGGAAGAGCAGAAGCTGCTGGTGGTTGGCAGGCAGTGAGAGGGGAATGAGCTGTGGGGAGGCTGCTGGAGCCACGCTCAGGGTGGGATTGCAGGGACTGCTTGGACCCTGCTCTCCCCCTGGTTTGTGCCTCTTCTGCTGAGATTTCACATCCACAGGTCTGGTCTGACTTATTGTGTTTGTAGGGAAACTCTGATGAAGGCAGGAATGATGCATTTGACTCTGTGTTCTCAGAAGGCTAATTAATTACTTTATTTTACTATATTATATTAAAGAATACTATGCTATATTATACTAAAGAATACAGGAAGGATGCTTACAGAATGCTAAAAAGATAATAATGAAAACTCGTGACACTCTCCAGAGTCCTGACACAGCTTGGCCCTGTTTGGGGCGGGAGTCAAAGAGTCAAAACAACTCACACCAGAATCCAATCAGGCAATCATCTCTGGGTAAACAATCTCCAAACACATTCCAAAGCAGCAAAACATGGGAGAAGCAAATGAGATAAGAATTGTTTTCCTTTTCTCTGAGGCTTCTCAGCTTCCCAGGAGAAAATCCTGGGCGAAGGGTTTCAGAGAATGTGAATGGCACACTGACTCATCCTTAAAGCAGGTGAGGAAGAGAAGGGGTGAAGCTCTGCAGGGCAGAGTGACCAATAGCTCCCATTTGAGGTGAACAAAGCACCCAGGAGCCTTGATGGTGTGAAAAACCCATTCACTCTCCTGTGAAAATCTAAAAAGTTTAATAAAGGACCATAGTAGACAAGGACCATAGAGCAAAGATGTCATTCAGCCAAGAGCACACCTGCTAGTTTTGGAAGCACCCTTTATATACCATTTCTACTGTATCAGCTTGTTACTTATTCATAAACAATTATGCATAGTAAACTTTCCCCAAACTAGTTTACATGTTCCAAGATTCCATATTCAAAAAACTTTATTTTTCCCCAAACTGGTTTACATGTTTGGTTCCACCCTTTCACAGCATTCTTATTCCTTGGTTGTGGTTTTAGTCCTTTTTTATCCCCTCCAGTTTTGGGCCTTGGTCCACATTGTTTCCAAACATTGAGTGCTGATGGTTGGCAGATCTGTACAGGTGTCCTCATCCTGTGTTCATGGGGTGTTATCCCATGCCAGCAGGCATTTTAACACAAGCACACTGATATCAGCTATTTCCCTAAGCTTAATTAACAACAGAAATAAAAACTATATCTTTATAACAAAGTTACTTTAACATCACATATATAAAATCCATTTTAATATTTGTGAAAAGCCAATATTATAATATATATCTATAACAATAGGAGGACTTGAATGATCCTATTATCAGGGTGACTGCAGTGAGGAGAGACAGCTCCTGGCTGCATGAGCTGGCATTACCTTGATTTAAAGGCAGTGTCTGTGGCTTTGAATGGAATTCTCTGGGTTTGGTTCAGCCCTGACCAAGAGCTGTGTGTGCAGCTGGAGGCCATGGCCATCACTCGCAGTGAGGTTCCCCAGGGCTGTGAGCACAGCAAGGTGTAAAGGCAGTAGCCAAGGAGAGCAGGGACATCCTGAATGACATCTTGAGTGCCACCCTGAGTGCCACTCTGAGTGACATCATGAGTACCACCCTGAGTGCCCCGAGGGAGCAGAGAGCTGCCCTGGCAGGGGAGCGCTGATCCCCAGCACGGGGACACTCCTGCAGTGAACAGCAAAACTTCCTGGGCTTGCAAAGTGTTCCAAACTGGAATCTTCACCCAAATTCTGGAACCTGGCAGAGGCACCTTTGCCCTGGGCTCTTGCTGGGGGTGCATCACCCTGCCCGTGATCCAGGAGCAGCAGGTGCCAGGGATTTACCCCCATCTTCTGCTGCTGCTGGTGAAGTGAAGCCAAGCCAAGTCTGAGATGCTGAAGGGTCTCAAGGGGCTACACGAGGAGTGGCTGAGGAAACATGGCTTGTTCAGCTGAGACTGAAGTCAGACCAGGGGCTGCAGCTCCTCAGGGGACAGCTCTGATCTCTGCCCTGGGACAGGGACAGGAGCCAGGGCACGGCTGGGGCTGGGCCAGGGCAGGGCAGGCTGAGATCAGGGCAAGGTTCTGCCCCCAGAGGGTGCTGGCACTGCCCAGGCTGCCCAGGGAATGGGCACAGCCCAGAGGCTGCCAGAGCTCCAGGACAGTTTGGGCAGCACTGCCAGGGACGGACAGGGTGGGACTGTTGGGGGGTCTGGGCAGGGACAGGAGTGGGACTGGATGATTCTGTGGGTCCCTCCAGCTCAGGATATTCTGTGAACCCTCCTGGCTGCCTGGAAGTGCTGCTTTGGCTCCCTCCTGCCCTTTGAGTATCGTGAATGTGTGTTCCCACAAGTACAAAGCCACCTTGGCAGGAGGCTCAATCTCACCTGCCCCTCACACCTGGTTTTGGGAATGGGAAAGGGAGAATGTTCTGTGCTGCTTTAGCTTTTTCCTGTCTCCATCTGAGCTGTTTGGGATAGCTTTATTTATCCTCTGTTCAGTGCTCTGTGTCTGCATGAAGGCAATACCAAACTTTGGGATTTGCAGGACCAGTCTGATGCTCTGGGGCTGCAGAGCTTGTGGCTTGAGGAGAGCCAGGTGCTGCCTGTGGCATCTCAGATGCATCTCTCACACCCAGGTACCTCCACAGCCACCCCAATGGCAGCAGATGTGACCCCACTGTCCCACCACCCGTGGAAGGACCCCATTCATTAACTGTGAACACATCCCTTGCAGATCCACATTTCAGAGCCCATCTCTGGGAAATGTTGATGCTGTTTCCTGGAGCACTGGATGATGGCATTTTCCAGCATCTGTTTTCATTTCAAATTCACAGGCCTTTCTTGCACACAACTTTTGGTGCCACCTCACACTTGCAGGGTGGCAGGATGGGAAGTGGCAGTCCCCAGCCCAAACAAAGCACATCCTGAAATTTTATTAATGCAGATTTGCAGCTGCTCCTGGGACTTGGCAACTGCCAGCAAAGGCTGGTGACAGGATTCATTCGGTGATAAGTATCAAGTGGGAGCAATGAGCAAGTCGTGGTCAGTTCATGAGTGGGTTTTTCATGTTGGCTGGGGAATAATTTGGTTTCCAGTGGCAGCGGAATGTGTTATTTCTCCTCTCTCTCTCCCGCCAACCTCCTAAGGATGCTGCAGGACTGAGCTTGTGAAGGAGCCAGTGCTGCAGCCTCTAACCTCGTTTACAAGCCAAGGTTGATCAGCCTTGAAAGGAGAAGGAGCTGGTGGAGCTGAAAGCTGGGACGTGCTTTGGGTGGAGAGGGAAGGGCTGTGGAGCCAGGCAGGGCTTTTTGCAGGTGATAGTTATGGTAGATAATCACCCTGCTCCATCTGGGCTGAAAACAGTGCTAATTGAGGCAGGGCTGTTTCCCGTGGGAGAAATAACCCTCCTGTTCTCAGGGCTTTGCTGTGAGGTCAGGGGTTCCTCAGGAGATGCTCCCTGCCTCACCCTGGGGCTGGTTTACTGAAATACTACCAGCTATTTGCCTTCTATTTTCATCCATTCCTGGCACTTCCCATCTCCAGCTTGTTACAGGCTTGGCAGGGAAAAGAGAATGGGAAAGAAACGTTTCATTTCCATTTCCAAAGCCGTGCCTCGCTCCCGAGGAGCAGCCACAGAGCTGATGATGCTCACGGAGCTGTCTCTGACAGATCAGTGCCAAAGGGAAACCTGGGCTTCCATTTCCAGCCCTGTCCCCCCTGGGCAGAGCTGAGGAGTTCGTGGGGATCAGCAGGGAGAAGGAAAACAATTTGATCAAGGGGCCCTGGAGTCAGGCACATGGAGAAACTGGTCTGGTGGGGTTTTTCAGCTTCCATCAGTGTCAAGTTGATTTTATTTCTAGAGCAGTGATGATATTAAAAATAAAAGGAAGGGGGGCTGAATAAAGCACCTGCAGGTAAATGGGGCACAGCCCCCATCAGCTGCTCAGCTGGTCCTTCCTGACCAACTCAAAGCTTTTTAGAGCTGATTATAGGAGATTTTACAAGATGGGTGGGGGCTCAGGTGTAATATTTTATGGTGTGTAACCACATTTATCTATTGCCTCATTTTGCTGTATTTGGGAGTGTGGGGAACATTTTGTGCAATGGGCAGTGTGGTGTAGGGGGAAAGGGAATCCTACTCTGTCAGTGCCTGGGGCTGGGGTTGGTGACAGTCCCCACAGCTGCCAGCAGGACAATTCCAGTGAGCCATGTCCTGTCACTGCCTGGGACCAGCATCAGGGATTCCTAAGGAAGATTGGAAAAATGCTGCAGCAGAGGTGAGGGTCCCCTGCCTCCACTCCTAGGCAGGTGCAGTCCTGACTCTTAATTGCCAAAAGCTGCTCCGAGGCCTGGAGCCTGAGGTGTTCATTGCCTGTCCCAAACTGCTGCTCCCCTTCAGCATCAGCTGCCCTTGCTCACCCTCAGCACCCAAACCAACCTTTGGTTCCTCCAAACCCACCAGGGTCAGGCTCCTGCTCCTCTCACACCAAGAGAAGTGAGCTGGTGTCCCCTCTTATAGGCAGTGAGTGGGGACTGTCCCCAGATTTGTCCCTCAGGTTTTTGAAATGTTTTTCATCTGTGAGAGAAAGGAATGCAAACCTGTGGGTGGCACAGCATCGCCTGGAGAAGTTCTGCTTCCTTCTGCTTTCACTCAGTCCAAGATTCTTCCCTGCTAATGATGGTCATATGCGCATATGTGAGACCATTATATATTTATATTTTTTTATCATTGTGTTCTGAATTGTCCCAGCAAAGTTGCCCTAAATCAATGAAAGTTCACTGCTTTCTGTGAAGACGAATATGAAAATAGGAAGAGTTTTAGACTTCTCTGACATTTTCCTTGCCTTCTGAGCAAAAAAGTAGCAGGAAAGCAATAAAATAAGGCTTCCACTCAGGACTCCAGCTGCCAGGAGAGTTATGAGACTTTTGCAGCCCAGGCTCAGGAAGGGCTTTTATACATCCCAAGCCAGGCAGGTGAGATGAGATGCTGGTGCTCAGTGCAGGGCTGCCTTTCCCAGGGCAGCTGCAGCCAGCAGTGAAGAGGGCAAGTCCTCAGTCAGGAAAAACAACACATTTCTGTGATTTTCCTCTCCTTTGTTGCAGAGCTCGTGCTGCTCTGGTGCAGGCAATGAGGCTGTGCAGTGCAATCATGACCCTGTGCTGGCAGAAATGCCAGGTTGGTTTAATGAAGAATCCTGAGCAGGGCATAAAAACCCCCATGTTAATGGCTCAGGGCCCAGAGAGGTGAGCTGGTCCTTATGAGAGAATGATGGGTAAAAATTGGCCTGCACAGCTCTTAGCCAGCCTCAATCAATGGAGATAATGCTCCACTCACAATGAGCCACTTCTGCTCCGCTACCTCCCGTGACCTCGCTGGGTTTCGTGGCATTGGTGGTGATACAAATGTGTGAGAATCCTGTGCCAGGAAAGGCCAGGCTTGGCTGGCAAACAGGACAGAGGCAGCAGAACCATGGTTTTGTGGTCATCCCAGCCAGTCAACAGCAGTGGTGGGCAGGTAGAGGCTCTTCAGTGGAGCCACAGGTGACTTGGGCTGAGCGCAGCAATCAAGAGCTTATTTATCCCAGCTTGGAGTGTCACGCTCTGGTAACCAGGCACTTCTTGTTGCTCATCTCGAAATCCCAATCGAACGCCTTCATTATCACCCAGCAGTGTTTCCTTTGTGGATAACAAGTCACACTGCGATCATTAATGGAGCGTCGGATGGATTTGTGTTGTGGGATTGTTGTAAGCGCTGATTGAAATTTTGCCTGTGATTAGGGGGCTTAGTCAGGTGTGAGAGAGGGAGGCTCTGCTGCCTCCTGAGATCTGGGTTTGCAGCGCCTCTCTGAGGGGTGTCATCACAGAATTCACAGAATCACCAGGTTGGAAGAGACCTTCAAGATCATCGAGTCCAACCCAGCCCCAACACCTCAACTAAACCCTGGCACCCAGTGCCACATCCAGGCTTGTTTTAAACACATCTGTCGGAACTCAGTGCATCCCTCTGAGTGTCCAGAGTTGCCAAGGACCCCTGCCAGGGGGCTCAGAGACCCTGGCACACAGGCCAGAGCACCTGCGTGTTTTATTACAACCCCTGGAGCAAATTACCAGCTTTGTATGAAGACCTGAAAGTCACAGAGGTTTGAATAGTGTAATAACAAAATGATCACAGGGTGAAAATGTAGATTTTAGGACTTTTAGTATCGAGGTTATGGGGACAAGATGGAGGAACTTGGGCGTGTCCAGCCTTTCTCCTTCTTCTTCTTGGTTTCCATCTTCTGTTGGAGATGTTGGCACTTTGGGATTGGTTTAGAGTAGAAGCTCACTGTCTAACATAGGTGATGGGTATTGGAAAGTAATTGTAAACATGTTATATGTAGTTTGTAGTATAAAAGGACAACACCGCCCCGGGGGTGGTCAGAGTGCCTGTGGCTGCCCTGCTGAGCAGATCTTGGCTGGGCAGAAAGAAAATTTTATAGATAAGAATTAATAAACAACCTCAAGACTGAAAACTGAATAGTCCAGACTTGTTATTCAGTTGCGCAGGCCAAAACAGAGACGTCTGGGAAATGTTAATGTTGAGTCAAACCCAACTCCAGACACTGCCTGGGGTTCTGGTTTAGAGGGTTTAGAGGGTTTGTGGTGGGGCATCATCGTCCCAGTGGAATGCAGACCTTTGTGACCATGTTCACAGGGGTCTGAGGATGAGGGAAGAGACGAGGATCTGACTCCATGTTTCAGAAGGCTTGATTTATTATTTTATGATATATATTATGTTAAAACTATACTAAAAGAATAGAAAAAAAATTTCATCAGAAGGTTACCTAAGAATAGAATAGGAAGGAATGATAACAAAGGCTTGTGGCTCGGACAGAGAGTCCGAGCCAGCTGACTGTGATTGGCCATTAATTAGAAACAACCAACATGGGCCAATCACAGATGCACCTGTTGCATTCCACAGCAGCAGATAATCATTGTTTACATTTTGTTCCTGAGGCCTCCCAGCTTCTCAGGAGAAAAAATCCTAAGGAAAGGATTTTTCATAAAAGATGTCTGTGACAGACCTTGTTCTGCACAGGTGGGCACAAAGGAGAGGCAAAGGTATGAGCTCATCTTCTCACCCAACCAAAAACAAGAAAACATTCCAGGGTCATGAGAAATGTTCTTTTCCTATTGTGTGGAAGAAACAGGACATCAGGTGTGCTAGGAGCTTCTTGTCCAGCAGCTGTGGGAGTTGGGAGGCAAAGTTGCTCCACCCCAGCTGAACACTCTGGCACTTCCATTCCTTGAGATCAGTTGTGATTCCTTAATTGGGATGAATGTGGAGCTGTGGGAGAGGCTGGTGGCACAAGCCATCAATTTTCCCAATGAATAATGCTGGGAAGTAGCATCCTCCCTGTCTGGCAAGCTCCCAGCCTCCCCCACTGCACACCTCATTATCCCGTTCCACTGCTTCATCTCCATAACATTCATCCCTAATGATGGCGGAGGGATATTCATATTCTGGAGAGTTATTTGATTATTACCAACCCAGCCCTGGTTCCCTCTGGAACGGCAATATTTGGGGAATAAAAATATTGGGGAATATTTCTAAGACGTCATGGCTTGCTCAGTCTGGACTGATGGGTACAAGCTGAGGGTGAAGGATGTCCAGGAGGATGTCCTGCATGGTGTGTGTAAAATTTCCAATTCAGGCTTTCCTGGTGTGTGTAAAATTTCCATTTCAGCCTTTCCTGGTGTGTGTTAATATTTCCAATTCAGCCTGTCCTGGTGTGTGTTGATATTTCCAATTCAGCCTTTCCTGATGTGAGTTAATATTTCCAATTCAGCCTTTCCATTGGCATTTCTGGTCAGCTTCCTGTTTCCTCAGCTCCAGGAGAACCTTTGGTAGGTGAAGGGTGCTCAGACCTGCCAGGGAGTTGCAGAGCTGAGTTGTGGGTTAGGCAGAGGGCTGGGAGGTGCAATAAAATGGGCAAAATGGGGGTTACACTACAAATGTGTGTCGAGACGATAAATTCATTAAATTACCCTGCGGGCTGGGCAGAGGGAGCTGTAAAACTGTTGTAAAAAGCCTTGTCCAGGATCTCAGGGCAGCCCTAGCACTGTGGGGTGTCCTTGTGTGTCTCCTTTCTCTCCCCAGATTTTCCAATGTCTCCCATTATCCTGAACCCCACTGGGCCACCGTCCATGACTCCCTGGACGGTGAACAGTGCCAACACAGCTCCCGTATCCACAGACTCCAGAAACCTCTTTGAAGGCTCCCAACAAGTTAATAAAGATTGATCTGCTTCTCATCAGATCATCTTGGCTGTTCTTAATGAACCTGGGCATTTTTAAGCCTTTCTTCCCCTTAAAAATGAGCTTCCAAATAAATACTCTTCTTCCAGTCGATGGGCAGCTGATTCCATCTGCATTCTTCCAGCATTAAGGTTTGTATTGAATGAGGCACCCCTCTGGCTTTGTGCTGGTCATGTGTGTTGGTTTAGGAGGGAGGCTTAAGTTAAGCAAATCTTATATTTGGTCTTAAATAAAGATGGATTTAATTACAATTAACTGTCTCACGGAGTGGTGGTTTGAGAAAGCTGGCTCAGCCCTGGTATTCCTACCTAAGATTTAGTTGTAAGCCCTCAGAAAACACCCAAATTTTAATTCTCTCCTGGACAGGCTAAGCCTTGAATAGCAAAAATAAAGGTGGGAAGAGCAGTTCAAGAGGAGCTGTCAGAGCAGTGAAATTAGTGACTTTTTTGTCCAAAAAAATATTACTTCAGGCAGCTGGGATAATCCACCCTGCTGTCTGTAGCATCACCAGGAGAGAGTTGTCAGAGTAATGGGGACTTTGAGAGATCACTGATGGTTCTGGTGTGAATGTCCACCTGCTGCTGCAGCTCTCTGTTCCCTGCCCTCCCCATTTTCAGGGAATCCATGGGGCTGAAGTCCTGCCCTGCCATTGCTTCCCCTGCTTGGTAAATCCCCTGTACACACGTTGCCATCTGGTCCCTAATGCTTTGTGTCAGTTTAAGTTCCCCTAAGCTCCTATTGACCATTTCTTGTGTTATCTGCACACTCCCTAATTCCTCTTCTCCTCTCCCCAGGGTTCTGATCCCTGACTTAGGCAAATCCTCATCCTCTTCATTTGTGAACACAGATGGAAAAGTAAATATTGTAAGTGTCGGTGTCAGCTTCTTATCCTCTTCTCCCTCCAATTTCCCTCTGTCAGTCTTATCTGTGCTGGATCCACTTATCTCTGTGTCTGCATAATGGTCTTTTCCTTCTGTGTTTTTGTAAAAGCCGAGAGATTCTCGTCGTTAACTGTCGTTTCTCCTTTAATTATATCGCTGTGTGTTTACCTTCCCCAACCCATGGCCCTGCTTCTAACACATCCCCACTTCTAAGCAGGAGAGTTTTCTTTGTACCTGACTTTGATTAAAGATGGGAACGTCACAGAATGCCTTGTTCTGGAAACTCAGCACCTGGGGCTGTGTGAATTCAGCACTTCTGGCTCTGCTGTGGCACTGCTGGGACTCTTGGGGTGGGCACAAGGAGATGGGGGACATCACACAGCCCCCAGTGATGAGATGGGAGAAACCCAGAGGGGTTGGACAGCTGTGTCTGGATTTTCCTGTCTGTGACATGGGGAGAGTGTTTCTTACAAAGAGTAGAAGCTGTGTGGGTGAAAGCAGGGCAGAGGCAGAGCTGAGCTGCCCTTCCCTTTGGGATTTTTATGGGTGCAGGAGCATCTTGGGACAGACCAGAGCCAAAAGGCACGTGGAGTTTAAGCCAAAACACAAATATCAAACTCCCAAACTGCTTTGGAGTGTGTTTCCCTTTGGAGTGTGTGCTCCCTGCTTTGTGCTGACACCAGATCCACCCCAAGGCCTAGGATTTGTGGGCTGATCATGGCTGATGTTATAACCTGGATAAATCAATTTATTTTACCTGTAAGTGCCCCACAATAGTGTTTATTACATAACAATTCCTATCAGGAAAGTGTCTTGGTGTATGATTTACAGCAACACTAAACACCAGGGTAGCAGGAGGGCCCTGCTTTTTGCAAGCTGCAGCAGTTTGTAATTTCCAGATCAATATGATGATGTGTTTTTTGAATTTTAATGAATAAACTACACTGGTGTTTGTTGTTTACCTGCTTTCTGATTTTTTAACAAGTGGCTCTAGTGATAATTACCAAAAATCTGTAGTCACAGAAGGAGGGAGGAGGGCGGGGGGGGAACCTGGATCCTTCATAACTCTCCAACTGGGCAATTATCTCCATACTGTATGTGCTGCTTTTCTATAAATGTTGAAATTCAGTAATTACCACTAGAGCCAGCCGTGACATTTCCAAAGCAGATACATAACAAATAGGGATGCCATGGAGTCATTAAAATTCAGATATCAAAACAGCTCTCCCTATTCTTCTTTGCATGAATCCATCTCTTTGTTTCATGAAGAATTCAGTTGCCAATTAAATACCTTTTCTTTCCTTTTCCTTCTTTGTTTTTTTTTTTTTTTTTTTACATTTTTTCCCCCATTTTCTTTTTCCTTTTGCAAATGAATTCTAATCTCCCTGAAAGGAGCTGAATTGACAGTCGTGACAGTTGGTGCTTTAGGGAAAAAACATGGATGGGTTTAGTCCTTCCTGAGGAACCCAGCCAGCACCTCCCCAGCTTTGGAAATGGTGAGGTTGTATCAAAAATATAGGGAGAGAGGGATGGTTTCTGAACAACTCCCCTTCTCTCCTTATGGCACCTTCTTTTCCTGCTTGTCCTAAAAGGAAAAGCATCTTCCAAGGTGTCCAGTAACTTTGGGAAACCTCTTTTCGCCTGTCCCACCACAGCTGCGGTTTCATGGCCAACAGGAATAGCTCAATTATCTCCCAAATTGTTATTCCTGCTGCAGTCTTGCAGCAATCCCTGGCATCTGGCAGTCAGAGCTTTTTATTAGCTGTTTTTTCAGTGGTTTGGGGTTTTTTTTTTTTCATTTTTTAACAATGTTGTCTTGTTTACGGGTTTGACTCTTGGAAGACAGGATGTGATGCCTCCCAATCAGTTGCTAATGAAACGGAGGGATTGACAGGCTGGAATTGATCCTTCCTTTGTAAAGTGGGAGCAGGCAGACAGGTCTGTCTGTGAACCTGTCAGGGGTTGTGTGTAAGACAGGTGTGATGAGGAGCCCGGGCGCTGAAAACAAGGAGAACAGCATCTTCCAAAACCTCACAGGCAGGGAAACCTGAAGGGTTTCAGCTCCTCCCTGCCTGAATCTGAGTGCTGCTCGTGTGCTTTGCCAGCAATGTCTTTTGGAGACAGCAGGGTGGGGTTGTTCAGAGAGGGGCTGGCATGTGGAGAGGATCCTGATCCTTAAGCATGGAAAAGCAGCATGAGCCTGAGTAACAGTGTCAGAGTCTGGAATGGTTTGGGCTGAAGGGACATTAAAACTCATCCAGTGCCATCCCTGCCATGGCAGGGACACCTTCCACCATCCCAGGCTGCTCCAAGCCCCATCCAACCTGGCCTTGTGTGATGGTGTTCACAGGCGTCTGAGGATTGAGGATGAGGGAAGAGATGAGGATCTGACTCCATGTTTCAGAAGGCTTGATTTATTATTTTATGATATATATTACATTAAAACTATACTAAAAGAATAGAAGAAAGGATTTCATCAGAAGGCTGGCTAAGAATAGAAAAAGAAAGAATTATAACAAAGGCTCTGTCTCAGACTCTCTGTCCAAGCCAGCTGACTGTGATTGGCCATGAATTAGAAACAACCACATGAGACCAATCACAGATGCACCTGTTGCATTCCACAGCAGCAGATAATCATTGTTTACATTTTGTTCCTGAGGCCTCCCAGCTTCTCAGCAGGAAAAATCCTAAGGAAAGGATTTTTCATAAAAGATGTCTGTGACAGCCTTGGGCACTGCCAGGGATCCAGGGGCAGCCACAGCTGCTCTGGGCACCCTGTGCCAGGGCCTGCCCACCCTCACAGGGAACAATTCCTAATTCCCAATATCCCATCCATCCCTGCCCTCTGGCAGTGGGAGCCATTCCCTGTTCCTGCCATTCCAGGTACTTGTAAAGAGTCTCTCTCCATCTTTCTTGTCAGCTCCTTCAGGCACTGGAAGGATGATGAAGGGGCTTGGAGAAGTCAGTGCTCCTAAAAACTGAGGGTTTTTGTCTTTTATGACTTCACTCCACACTTTCTCTGTAGTTTGCCCACAGCAAAGATCTGCTCATGTCTTGGACAATGCCCTGACCGCTCTATTTCAGGCAAATTATTTATTGCATCCTTCCTCCAGGAAATAATTCTTCTGGGGCTGGGAGATCTCCTTTTGCACAGCACTAAAGGAGGAGCTTGTACAATTTAAGGAGGACTCAAGTCCATCCTTTGGCTTTCTAGCAGTGGCCAGATTTGCTTCTCCTCCATCAGCAAAGCCTTGGATAAACCCACTCAGGGGGAGCTTGGCTAAGGTTTACTCTCAAGCCTGGTGCTCATATGTTAAGGTGAATAGGAATAATATTCACTTCAAGGAGATGAGGCCCTTGTGTTGACTACATTATCATTTATACGAACAAAAAGAGCTTAAAATGTTAGCATATCCTTTTGAAAACGGAGCTTTGCATCCTATTAAGAGGAAGGAAACACAACCCGCAGCACATTATATTTCCAAGCTCCTGTCAAGCAACACTTAGGGCTGTCTCCTGCTTAGGAGCATCCAGCTTGAGGAATAAATTGGGAACAGCTCCCTGAGAGCTGATCCCCAACAAAGGGACAGGAGATGTCACTGAGTTAAAACCCAGCCAAACACCAGGCTGGGATCTGTGTGGGACCAGAGCTCAGGGACATTTGGGATTGAGAGTTGAAAATGTTTCCTGGTGTGGAGCCTGGAGAGGAGCACATTTCCCAGCCTGGCTTTGGAAATGGGGGGATTTGGGGGAGATTCCCTCATTTCAGCACTGCGGATTTTGGCAGCGTGGTTTTTAGCCTGGCTGGAATAGAGAGGAAAAGCAAACTTAATTTGACCCCTGTGATTTGGAAAAAAACGTTTCAACATCAAAATTGCTTCCTGCTGGTGCCAGGTGATATAAAGGGGTGGGATTTCAAGGGAATAAGCTGGAAATCCTCAGTTCCACGTGGAGAGAGGTGTGCAATATGCAGCACATGGCTCATGCAGGTGTGGGACACCTGAACTAGCCCTTGGGATTGTGCCTCCCATTCCCTAAATCTGCTCCTCATCCCCTGAAAAGGCAGGGCAGTTCTGCCTTGCACCAGTGCAAGCAGTCTTTGTTTTAAGGGAAAATCAGGAGAAAGCCCTAAATCCCAAACAGAAAACCTCCAAAAGCCTTTCCCCAGGAAGAGCTTTTGGAGATAAGTTGCTGCTTGGCAATTTGCTAATGTGAACTTGTGGCCCCACTAGAGTCTTTGTAGAGCCAAAATCCACCTGGAGGGGAAGAACCAGGATATTTAGGATATGCTTTGTCAGGCTGCTGACTCTGGTGCTTGGAGCCTTCTGTAGCTGCATCTTCTGCTGAGGAAGGATCCCTCATGCCCTTCTGTGGCATTCACATTCTCTGAAAAATTCCTTTGCCCAGGATTTTTCTCCTGGGAAGCTGGGAAGCCTCAGAGAAAAAGGAAAACAATTCTTATCTCATTTGCTTCTCCTGTGTTGTGCTCATGTGGAATGTGTATGGAGATTGTTTACCCACAGGTGATTGTTGCATTGGATTCTGGTGTGAGTTGTTTCCACTCTTCGGCGAATCAGGGCCAAGCTGTGTCTGGACTGTGGAAAGATTCACAAGTTTTCATTATTATCTTTTTAGCATTCAGTAAGGATCCTTTCTGTATTCTTTAGTGTAGTTAGTTTAATATTCTTTAATATAATACAGTATCATAAAATAATAAATTAGCCTTCTGAGACCATGGAGTCAGATTCATTCCTCCCTGCCACAGGGTCCCTGCAAACACAACACCCTTCCCACTCTGCCATCTCTGCTGGGCTGCACGGGGAGGGTGGATGCTCCTCCTGTGCCAGCTCAGGTGCATTTTTGGGGTGTGTTGGGTCTGCTGAGCTGGAGTTCATTTCCCACAGGAGCCATCCCAGTGCTGTGCTCCCACTGGGAGCTGGAGAGGTGTTTATAACACACTCATGTGTGTTTGGGCACAGCAGGCACAGCCTCAGCACTGTCCCTCAACATTCCCCACATCCAGGGGCTGGAGTGAGCAAGATCCCAGGAGGGGACACAGCCAGGCCAGCTGGCCCACCCTGACCAAAGGGACATCCCAGAGCCCCAGCTCAGAGCACAGAGAGAATGAAGGGACCAGCAATGAGCGGCACTCGTTATTTGTATTTGTCTCTCAGAGAAGCCGCTCCATGCGCTGAAGCTTCCCAGGAAGTGGCTGAGCATCCCTGGCTAATGGGAATGGGAGAATAAAACTTTTCTTTCTCTTTGCTTCAGTAAACTGCCTTATCTCAGCCTGTGAGTTGTTTTCCATCTTGTTTTATCTCCACTGTCCAGCTGGAGAGATGGAGCAGCTCTGTGAGCACCTGGTGTCCGGCCAAGGTCAACCCAACACAGTGGATTGTGAAATCAGAATCCAGGAATGCTCTTGGTTAGAAGGGACCTTAAAGATTATTTCTGCCATGGCAGGGACAGCTTCCACTGTGCCAGGTGCTCCCAGCCCTGTCCAGCCTGGCCTTGGGCACTGCCAGGGATCCAGGGGCAGCCACAGCTGCTCTGGGCACCCTGTGCCAGGGCCTGCCCACCCTCACAGGGAACAATTCCCAATTCCCAATCTCCCATCCATCCCTGCCCTCAGGCAGTGGGAGCCATTCCCTGTGTCCTGTCCCTCCATCCCTTGTCCCCAGTCCCTCTCCAGCTCTCCTGGAGCCCCTTCAGGCCCTGCCAGGGGCTCTGAGCTCTCCCTGGAGCCTTCTCCTCTCCAGGTGAGCACCCCCAGCTCTCCAGCCTGTCCCAGTTCCAGCTGTCTCATCCTGAGCAAATGTTTCCTTTCAGGCTGGGGCTCCAAACATCCTCACAGAGCAATTTTCTGAGCTGTAAATCCAGACAAAGCTTTGAAAAACACCACTTTTATTTCAGTCAAGGCCCTGTCTGGTGCTGGGCAGGATCTGGGGATCTCCAGTTGTTGCAGCCCTACAGGGTGTGCTGGCCAGCAGATCCTGGGTGGAGCAGTGGGCATGGACAGGTCCTTCCTGTGTGCACAGGGTGCAGGAGATGAGGCAAGGAGTTGGTACCAGACTGGGGGCATCTCCATGGGGATCCGTGTTCCCCAGTCCTGGCCATGGGCACATGTCCTGGCTGGCTCCATGAGGGACCAGGTGAAATGAAGATGTCTCACTGCCCTTTCTCATCAACACTGATGCATCCCACTGATAGGCAGAGCCCTGTTCCCTCACCTGTCCACTTTGATTAATCTGGTGCCTCATTCCTGGGCTCTGTGAATTTGTCTTGGTTCTGCTCTTCCCCCTGAGGCAGAAGCTTCTCCCCCTCCTTTTCACCACATTCTGCTACAAAGCCCTACCCAGGCTGCACAGAGAGATGATGTGCAAAGTCCCTGTGCATTCCAGAGCACAAAATCCAGCTGTGAATCCTCTTCAGAAGCCTTCAGAAAGCGCTGCTAAAACCAATGCTCTGGTCAGAGAAGCACTGCAGCTTCAGGCACTTCAAACCCAGCGCTATCAGGAGGGCTCTGGGCTCACACAAAGCACCCCCAGCTTTAACACAGAGCAGGGAATAAAGGCTGGAGTCCATTGGAAAGGTTTCCTGTGTGTGCAGGAAGATAATTTATGGTAATGAGGACAGCCCTGAGTTGCTGTAAGTTACAAGAACTTATCACTGCTCTCTGCTGTTGCAGCACATTCCCGGGATTTGGGCTCGCCAAAGCAGCGTGAATAGATTTATTTTGCATTGTTGGACTGTCAAGTCACTGCAGAGCAACAACTTCCAAATGATAACTTGTACAGCATGCAGGAGTTGGGAATTACTCGCTTTTAGTCCCACAAAGAGCCAGGGTGGGCTGACAGCTGCTCGGCTGGAGCCTCTTCCCAGTCCTGCTTCCCTTCCCTCTCCGTACTTGGTGCACATTGTCAGTGCTCGGCCTCAGCTCCCTCCTCCCAGCCCCATCAGGCTGTTTTTAAGGATTATATCCATTTATTTCTAGTTCAGAGTGTGCCAGAGTGTGCTTCTCTCTGACCCACAGAGAAGAAGGAAGCCCCTTTTGCTGATCCCTGTGTGACATTGGCTGGGCTGGTTGGGTTTGGAGCAGGGGAGGAGACCCAGGCAAGGGCAAGTCTTGGGGTGGAACATCTGGAAATCAGTCCCAGGAGGAGCAGCTGAGCAGACTGGGGTTCTTCAGACTGGAGAAAAGGAGGCTCAGGGGGTCTCGGGTAGCTGATTGAAAATTGCTGCCCCAAGATGTGCAGGATGTCTCTGTTTTGGCCCGCGCAGCTGAAGAACGAGTCTGGACTCTTCAGTTTTTGGTCTTAAAGTTGTTT
This sequence comes from Melozone crissalis, assembly GCF_028551555.1. NCBI lineage: Eukaryota > Metazoa > Chordata > Aves > Passeriformes > Passerellidae > Melozone > Melozone crissalis. Next base: position 2,938,833 of record NW_026535896.1, on the reverse strand, counting down.
ATTAATTCTTATCTATAAAATTTTCTTTCTGCCCAGCCAAGATCTGCTCAGCAGGGCAGCCACAGGCACTCTGACCGCCCCTGAAGTGGTGTTGTCCTTTTATACTACAAACTACATATAACATATTTACACTTAATTCCCAATACGCATCACCTATGTTAGACAGTGAGCTTTTACTCTAAACCAATCCCAAAGTGCCAACATCACAGCAGAAAATGGAGAACAAGAAGAAGAAGAAGAAAGACCAGACACACCCAAGTTGCTCCATCTTGTCCCCATGACCCCCATTCCAAAAATCCTAAAATCTACATTTTCACCCTGTGATAATTTTATTATTATACTATTTAAACCTGTGTGACTCTCAGGTCCTCATACAAAGCTGGTAATTTGCTCCAGGGGTCAAAATCAAATCCCCAGGTGTTCTGGGCTGTGTGCCAGGGTCTCTGAGCCCCCCGATGGGGTCCTGGCAACTCTGGACACCCAGAGGGATGTGCTGAGTTCTGACAAGGGGGATCTTCTGTTTTTCCACAGCTCCCTGACAAGAGGGGACAGCCAGGAGAAGGTCAGGTTCTTCTCCCAGGGAACAGGGACAGGAGGAGAGGAAAGGGCCTCAAGTTACACCAAGGGAGGTTCAGGTTAGTTATTGGGAAACATTTCTTCATAGGGAGAGTGGTTAAGCATTAGAGCAGGGAAGTGGAGGAGTCATCCTCTAGAAGTGTTCAGAAAAACAATGATTGTGACATTTCAAGGTATGGTTTAGTGGGCCTGGAACTTAACTTGGTCAAAGGTTGGACTTGATGATCTTGGAGGTCTTTACCAACCCTAATGATTCAATAATTCTATGATCTCCTCTCCTTGCCTGATGGATCAGGGTCTCACTTCCTGGCCTTTGGCTCTTGTTGCTGTCCCTGGCACTGGACATTTGAGTTTAATGGTGCTGGGGGTGACTTCAGCATGGGAATCACCAAAATCTGACCCCACAGGACTGGGGGAACGTGAGCACAGGTTGTCTTATATATCAAGAGCTCTATTACCATTATTGTGCAAGAATTCCATGTCCTCAGAGTTCCATACCTCCTCAATGTTTCTCATAGGCATCTCCTCTAAGCACTGACTGGTCCTGGTCCTTGCAGTAGTCCTCTGACTTCTGATCCCACCAACCTACTCTTTTATACAACTGTTCTTACTGGCTACAGTTGTGGCCTGTTAACATCAGGCCTACTCCTAATTTTTAGTAATTGGTTCAGCTGCAACTCTTTGGGGGTAAGATTACATTCTATACCACCTTCATACTGTATCCCCTACAGGTGCAGGTGGTGTTTAGTGGTGTCCCTGGCCACAGCTGTGGGTGACACTCTGGAAATGTCCCCATCACAGGGTGTCCTGCAGCAGGGCACATGGTCCAGCCTTTATACAAACCCCAAGGGCATGGAGAGCTTTCCTGTGGGAGCAGGGATCCTCTCAGATGTAGGATGAAAGGGAAGGAGTGACACGTGGAGTCATGGAGATGGAACATAAGGAGCCTGGGAGGAGAGCTCAGACTCACATAACTGCTCTTGAGCTTTCACTTGGTCCTGAAAAGGTAAAAAAATAACATCAGGTCCTACTTGGTTATGACTGAGTTGCCTTTTTCCCCCTTTGCCTTGGCTCTTCTGAATATCCACACAAGTTTATTTCTTCTTGGCGGGTGTTGCACACCAGGTGTGGTCTGAAGCATTTTCTGGCTTCCTGCAATTATTGGGTCGGGTGTAACTTGACAGAAATTGGTGTTGCTAGGGAGGCACCAGCTCGGGAATGCAGAGCACCCTGCAAGAGCCTTCAGGCTGGAATATTTTGCTATTATTTTTTTTAATATTCTGCTAGAGTTTGAGACTGTATCAAGAAACTTCTTTTGAAAAGGAAATAAACCCATAAATTATAGCATAGTCTTTGCAGAAAGGCAAAAAGAATACAAGATTGTTTAAACGTATTATTTGCTGACCTTGACAGTTTACTTGTAATGTTATTTAAACATTTGGGTTTGCAGGGCGGGGGTTCTTATTTATTTATTTAATAAGCTGCCAGCTTACAAATTGCAAAACTTTCGCGGCTCCTCTTATCTTCTAAAGAACCACTGAGATGGCAAAATATATTCTATGTCTCAACAATTCCGCCTGCATTTGCATGAGGAAATTGGAAAGCGAGTTGTTTTCCCTCTTCTGCATGACAATACCCCGAGCACAGAGCAATTCACCCTTTAATTTGGGATAGTTAGCTGGGGAGAAGAATGGCCCCAGCAGTTTGACTCGGTTCTGTCGCTGATGTTGTCACCGTAATTAAAATTGATTTATTAGTGAAGGAGACAAAATCCGTGCTTACCTGTTTATTCAGCACCTTGTCAACCTGCAGAGCACAATAGCTGGGGTCACCGAGGTCAAATCTACTGCAGAGCTGGAGGAGCTTCGCCAAATTGAGTTTTCAGGGAGAGCTCTTAATTAGTGAAACATTTCCAGATGGCTGATGGTGGAAATATCAGACCCAGAATGGGACCAGGACCTCCACTGGCTCTGCAGGAGCATGACCTGGACTCCATCAGGACATCCTTACCTGGATGCACACACAGGTTTTGTGGGATAAAACATGCCAGGGGTGATTTCATCCTTGTAGCATTAATTTGGCAGCAGCAGCACATTTCTGCTGATAAGAGCTCAGGGCAGTTAATAAGCACTTGATTGGATTGAGGAATCTCTTGAATGCAGGGAAAAGGCTGAAATGAAGCTGGATGGAAGGCAGCCCCTGTGGTTTGTTAGGATTTTGTGTCAGGCTGGTGTTTCTGAGGATGGATTCATGTTCCAGGTGGAGTCTCCAAGCATGAGCCTTGAGCCTTGTGCTCCCAGATTCCTGGGATTTTAGTCAATGGGAAGAGACAACTTCAGGGATGATTTGTCTCAGCTGAAAATGGGCATTTGAGGAGCCCTGCCTGCTAAAAGTGCTCATTCCTCCCTTTTGGCTGTAAGAGAAATCTCAGGTGCTGGATTCATCCCTCAGTGTCTGACTCCAGCTATCTGCCTGCTTGCTCCAAACAACATCGAAGCTTTTTGGTGCTTTCTGAGTGTTCTAAGAGGAATTGCATTCCCTGACTTTGGCTGCACGTCACTGGGCTAATCCTGGAGCTGGAAGCAATCTGTTTGGAGTGAGACAGTGCTGTCAGAATTATGAAGCTGTTGAGACAATGAGGAGCGTGTTGGACAACTGGTTTGGTCACAAAGGAGCTTTGAAAGGCAGATTTAGGCCGATGCCAAATAGGCTTTCAAAATCCCCTTATTTACTCTTCAAAATATGCAGAAGCAGAGACTTTATGAGTAATCCTTGTACTTCTTCAAGACAAAGAAATATTAATATTAGATAGGGACCCACTGACTTTGTAAAAGGATAAATAAGGGCAGAAAGATTGAATGGTTGGAGAGAACTGTGCAGCAAATGAAAATCCATTTCACTTGCCCCCAACAAGCACAGGCCAAGGTTGGAAAAGGGCTGGATTTTGGAATGCTTTAAATAAGGGTCGCTGAGGAGGAGCTGGAGGAAATAACTGTTCACATCCTTAATGGCTGCAGTTACCTCGAGTGTGGTTTTTGCCTTGTGCTCAAGTACTGGGGATGGCATAGATTGAAAGTTATATTTTGAGGGGTTGAAGTTTATGATGTGAACGAGAAAAGATACAGCAGTAAAAAATAAAACACTCCTGCAGTGCTGCTGCAGGACTGAGGCTCATAAAAAGTACTAACAATCCTTGATAAGAGTTCCCTTAAAAGAAGGGATTTCTCCAGCCACAGAGTGCCATCCCTGCCCACAGTGGGGGACTGGAAATGGAGCATCTTTAAAATTCTTTCCAACCCAAAGCTCTCTGATTGTGATTGCGTGATTCTGCCAACTGTGAGACATCTATTTTCTGCTCCCATGAAAAAAACAACCTTTGGGGATGTCAGGAGTGTCAGGGAGGGGTGGGAACCTCCTCCCTCCATCCCATGGACAAGCCCTGGAGCTGGGACCTGCTGCCCACCAGCCCCAGCCCAGAAAGGGGAGCTCCCAGTGGAGCTCAGGTGCTGGAAATGCCCAGTGTTTTTTGCATATGTAGTGAGCTATGTTTGCCATTTATGATATTTCAGGGGAGACCTGACTTTATAAAGCATTCATGAGCTTGGCCTCCTGGAACGCATTTTTTTTCCCCTGGTTATTAGGAAATATTCAAATACTGCAAACAAATGTCAGTCTGTAGAATATTCATGAAGTCTCCTGTTCAAGTGGATCCCCCAAGTCGCTGCTGGCTGGAATACATCAACCTAATGCTGATTGCCTACATTTAGGGTTGAATAAAGATATTCCACTAAATAAGTGCGGAATGGCTTTTTCAAGTTCTGAGACTCTGGGAATTGAAAAGGCTCACACAGGTCCCGGTGCCAGGGAGCTGCTAATGGAGGTTGTTTTTCTGTGTGCTTGGCCATCATTTGGAATCAAGGGTGGAATTTATCCCCTCTGGTTCTGGCCAGCTGAAATTCCTGCCCTAAGGTTTTAGCTGGACTCCCCTCTTTAGTCAAGAATGGCAATTTCAGCTTAAAATGTGACAAAATGACAGCATTTTGAAACATTGTAAAAACAGCGTTTAAAACAAATAAAAAACCCCAAACCCCACCCAGACAAACTCCTTCCTGCAAAGGGTTCATTCTTTCATTCAACATAAGCAAACTGTGCTCTGATGGTTCTTGCTTACTTTTGAAATAGCATTTAATTTCAAATTAAGTACTCGGAAAGACTGTTACTTACTTTTGTAATACGTCTAAAATACAATTTCATTTCAAAAGAGCACAGGCCTGATACCAAATTGCCAAAATAAGATGTGCCACAGCTTTGAAAATGACTTTGTAAATGGCTTTTTGGCTTGGTCAAGCTGAAAACACTTTCGATAATAAAAAAAAAAAAATGTTTCAGACAAAATAATGTTACAAGGTGGGAAAATGCTTAGGGGAAAAAAGGAAACGTTTAGGGCTAAGTTTACCCCTAATTTTTCTCTCTCTTCTGGGTTTGGAAAATGTACAGAGGGGTGAGAGACAGGATAACCTGGTCCCAGGGGAGCATTAGCAGGGTGGTTTGGTCTGGCCATCAGAGAGGCACTAAAACCCAGGAGCTGGAAGATAAAGCCTGCAAACAAATTCAGGCTAGAACATAAGCAACACCTCCAACAGGAGCCTAATTAGCTGCTGGCACAGAGTGCCAGGGGTTACCTGGATCTCGTGTTCCTGGAGGGGTGTCAGGGCAAAGCAGATGTTCTGCTCACCCCCAGGTGCTGTAGCTCAGCCAGGGCAGGGCTGAGGTTTGGTGTTTGCTCAGGTCCCTTCCACCCCAAACCATTCCTGCTGAGCCCAGAGGTGGAAATAACCCAAATAACCCATCCCAATGGTCCTGCACACCTCCAAAACCTGTGGGTCCAGGCTCAGGCTGTCCATGAATGCTGCTGCAAAGCGCATGGATTGTAAAAGACTTCTGTGATCCCTTCCTGCAGCAGCCTCTTGCTTTTCCGTGCCCATCTTTAGCATGCAAGCTGCGGGGAGAAATAATTACATTTAATAGAAACGGTGGGTTCCCAATGAAGATGTACAGTGTTGTACACAGCGTGCTCCTAATGAACAGAAATGTCAGGCCAAAATAAGAGATGAGAAGGATTAAATTCTCCAAGGTGGGTCGTGTGATTACCCTGCCTTTGTGCGAGGCTGTCTGGAGCCACTGTGCTGCAGCTGCAGGCAGGTATTGGACGGGAAAGACCAAGGAGTTGATCAAAAAGAAGGGAATCCCACAATGCTTCTGAGAGCTGCTAATCAAAGAGTTTAATCTCGGGTTGTGTGCTGAGAGGCACAAGGAGGGGTTGGGAGGGGAAATGCCTTTGTTTGGCCAGCAGACCTGCAGGTGGAGATGGGCAGGACAGGCTCAGGTGGGACCTGCAGGTAGAGATAGGCAGGACAGGCTCTCCTGGGGTTCAGGTGAGACCTGTAGGTGGAGAAGGGCAGGACAGGCTCTCCTGGGGTTCAGGTGAGACCTGTGGGTGTGAGAAGGGCAGGACAGGCTCTCCTGGAGACCTGCAGGTGCAAATGGGCAGGACAGGCTCTTCTAGAGCTCAGGTGAGACTGTGTGTACAGATGGGCAGGACAGGCTCTCCTGGGGCTGAGGTGAGACCTGCAGGTGGTGAGAAGGCAGGGCAGGTCTCCCTTGCTGTGCACACCACCTCCCCTTTTTATCACCATGACCTCCCTCAGCAGTGGGAGCTCTCTGGAGCCTGCAGTGGGACTTGGGGGAAGCTCTTTGCAGTCCCTGTTTTTCCTCCTCCTCCTCCTCCTCCTGGTACTGAAATTCCTCACATAACCACAGCTTATGACCTCGTCCTGCTGAATTTTCATGAGCTCCTTGGCAAGCTGCAGTTCTTCAGCCAGTGCACCTATACACGGAATAAAATCCAAGAGACCTTAAACCTTGCTCTTAATTTTTCACTCCCCGGTAAAATTGCTGCATAAGGATATTTGAAGAAGTCATTGCCCCCTGCGGATATTATCACTTAATCTTTTTTTTTCCTTCTTAATAAAAGCCTGGCTCAAAAGTCACTTGCTGAAAACAACCATGTCCTGTGCTGCCAGTGCCTCACTACAGTATTTTTTAAGATCATAGCTCATAACCACAGGGAGAGGTCTCTGTGGAGGGAGTGAGGAGTAACTTTCTGTTTATAGCCATTTACCTTCATCTGTAATGTATTTAAGAAGGAAAATTGCCACTTAGACTTGCAAAGCAAATTGGCTTGTGCTCAGTAATGGCTTTCTAGTGTCTGTCTAGGAAAGGTCATCCTGGAGACTCCTGCACTGCAGAACTCGGTGCTGCTGGCCAGAGGGACATGGTGTGGTCCCAAGGTGGCATTTTCTCCAGCTGTAAAGGCTTCAGCACCACCTCTCTCACATTTTCCAGGTTTCTCCATCCTCTCCATCCTGGCTGGGATGCAAAGCTGTCCTTCGTGTCTCCTTATGGGCACAGGAGCCCCCCAGTGTGTGTGAGGCAGAGGCACCGAGCTCTGTGTCCCCCCATTGCCTCTGTGAGAGACAACTGCTCACTTTGAAAATTTAAAGAGGTTTATTAAACCTTAGCAAAAATACAACAAAGGACTACATAAGGGAAAAGCTGCAACACTGGGAACTGCCCCTCATGCATACCATGCGGCCAGTTCATCTTCAAGATGGGTGCTCAGGCTTTTATACCCCTGGGGTTGCATCAGCCAGCCCTGCCCCTTCCCAAAGTCTGTCAGTCAGCTCTTCTGTGCCATTTATCAGTGCAGACTGCTTTCTTGTAACTGGATTGGAGCTCAGGTGTTGCCATGCCCACCTCCTAAGCACCCCCAAGCTTTTCCATTCCCACCTGCCCCAGGTAAGGGACACCTGTGCAGCTTCTTTGTACCTGTCCTGGACAGCCCAGGCTGTGTGATGGCAACAATACAGGGGGGAAAGGGAACTGTGGGGAGAACAGAGGACATCTAAACCACAATAACATAACTGTACATCACTAAAGATTTTCTTAATATTCACACAATAGTTATCTTTTAATTGTGAAAGCCAATCATCTCATTATCCATCTAGAACACCTCCATCTGCCCCACTCTGCAGAGGCACCAGCCCACGTGTCCCACTGCAAAAAGGGCCCATGTTCCATTTTAATGTTATTAACCATCACCGTGGTAACAAATACAGATGTTGTGTTTGCAGCAGCACCGTTTCACAGGTCCCTGAGGAGCCTTTACCCTTGAGTGCACTTAGTTGATAGCAAAACCAAAGGGAAAGTAAAACAAGCAGGTTGGAAAAGAGGCACTGGCCTTTCTGGGGCTCTGAGTGCAAATTATCAGGTGTGGGAATGCAGCTGACTGTCAGCCTGGGTGTAAATCTCCCCCATTTATCCATCCCCACAAGTGTAAAGCAGGTAGGCAGCATATCCAGCTCCTAACAGCGCTGCAGTGGCCAGTCTGGCACAGCAATTATCTTAATAACTTCAGTAGCAACAGCAGTAATGGGAAATGCAGCTCTGTGTGTGTCTGAGGGATTCTCATCTTTATCAGGGATCAGTCTGGGGCAGCAGCAGGACACCAGAGAGAGGTTTTGTTAGCACTGTGTGAAGCAAAACCATCTCAGGTAATTGTGGCTTGGAGTGTGGGCATCAGCCTCCAAATGCAGTCCAGAAATCCCTGTGAGGTGCCAAGTGCCTGGTGCTGGACTCCTTGGAGAAGAGGCTGAAACCTCCCTGAGGGCTGCAGGCAAGGACAGGAGGGTGATGAGGTGCTCAAAGCCAGACTCTGACCAGGGACCAAGTCATGAGGGCAGTGGCAAGAGCTTGGATTTAACAGGAGCCCTTGTGTCAGCACATGAATTGGACAGGAGAAGCTGCCAGTGGTGCAGCAATCCACCTCTGCTATAGCACTTGAATATCTGTAAGTAAAGGGGGAAATACAGTAATTGAATATAGGCCTTGCCCCGGTAGGTCCCAGTTGTTCTTGATGGGCTGCAGCTGCAATGTCCTTCATTGGGCTGCAGCTGTGGCTAGTGAAGATAACTGGGATAAAAGGGGGTGGGTTGGCCAGTCAGGGAGAGCTTGGAAGGAGCCCTGACTAAGAAGCAGCAACAAGCAGAAGAAGTTGTCTGTGCTGTGAAGAACTGCCCCCAAGAAATATCACTGAGAAGGTACAAGACTTTAGAAATATGATTGTGACGGTATGGGGCTCTAGAAATATGAAATACAACAAGATAACAACACTCTGCCACATGTCCCTGGTCTTAAAGCTGCTTTGCACCCCCCCAGCCCTTCCCTGACTTTTCCTCTCATCCTGCACCGTCTACTTGAGCCTGATGAAGCAAAAACTGGCATTACCTCCTATTTCCATAATTTTCCTTGCAGCGATGCCCTGATTCCATCTGTCCATGACAGCCCAAATACATTTCCTGCAGCGTCCACTGGCAAACTGTGGGATGGCCCCTTCCTTGCTCCATCAATCCATCAGCCACAACTCCATAGAATTATCTCCCTGCTCTTGGGAGCCCGTGGCATCATTAAACTCAAGCACAAGCAGACACGTGCAGCTGAATTTGGGCTGGAAAGGGGAGATTTGTGAATGATCCCAGAAAAACACTGAGGAAATGTCCTTGTCCTCAGCCAGAGGAAGGAGTGTCACAGCCAGGCTTCTGCTAAAGGGATGCCTGGGGCTCATTACAGTGAGAGTGAAACTGGAAGGTCAAAGAGCCATGGGGGTGTTTTGGGCTTAAGGGAGAAAAGAAGGAATAAAATGTATTGGAATTGTCTTTTGTCTCTGTCTCTAGAGATTCCAGGCACGGCAGGCTCAGAGGGCAAACTTCTCATAGGAGGCATTTCCTGACCCTCCTGCAGCAGAATCTTAATGGAGATGATGTTTGTTCCCCCTGGCACATCTCCCTGTCTGTGATACAGATTTCAAACAAACATCCTGAGCAAAGTTTTCCACTTATTGCAGTTAAACTTTCCTGGGCACTGCCTCGTGGCCTGTGCTGTGTTTATTTTGAGAGGAGAACGTTGCCTTCCCCCTTCCCAGGGCACAGGAATAAGGAATTTGTGCTGAGGAGGGAAGAAGTTTTCTATTTTATGTTTTATATTCTCTACTTCCAGAGAGAGGGGGCACTTCCCTTTACTCAGCCCCTTTTTACATCTTGCTTTTTTGTTGCTGTTATTTTAGGTTTTCTCATATTCCTTTTCCCCTTTAACAGTGCAGTCTCATCATCCCTTGTCAAGTTTGGTTGAGATTCACCAAGAATTTCAAAAGTACTTACAAGACACTTGATTGATGGACCAACAAGGCTGTCAAAACAGCTTAAAGAAACGAGGGTGAAACTAAAGATAATAATTATTGAAATGGATAAGGAGAGAGGCTGGAAGGTTTTCCAGCTGCTAGATCCAGTGGGGATCATAAAGGATCTGGCACCTGGAGTAGAGACTGTAGAAAATGAGCTGAGAGGTCTTCTGCTGAGAACTGTGAGGCAGACAAAGTCTGACATTGTTTTCATCATCTGCCAAATACATTTTTTAGGGAAAAAAGGCAGAATATTCCCCTGGAAGACACTTTGATTGATGTACCTGGAGAGCTGTTATACCTTGGTTTCCTCTGCAAATGGGTCTTGGCTTCTGGCACCTCTTTTCTGTGATGCAGGGGCTGTCAGAGCTCTTAGGAAGGTGACACAGAGGCTGAGGGAGTCCCAAACCCCCCCAGGGATTCATGGAGTAGTGTGGGAGTCTGACAGGTACAATCCTGAGGATGGTTAAAAGCAGAAGTGGTTGGATGTCAGATTCTTTCTCTGCCAATTGATTATCTTCTGATCCAGGATGAAGGGCTCTGAGATAGCCCAAGGCAATGCAGGATGTTCCAGGCCCTGCATGGGGATGGATCTGAGGTTTGGGGAGGCTGCAGGGGTGTGAGCAGAGCCCCCTCCAGCCAATCCCTTCCCTGGCTGGCTCAGCACCCCTGCTCCGAGGGCAGCAAAGGGCTGAGTGTGCCTTGCACAGCTTAACAGAAACCAGAATGTTTTCTCTGCTTGTGAAAAGGTGTGGAGCTGCTGGAGCGACGCCAGAGAGGCCATGGAGCTGCTCTGAAGGCTGGTGCCCCTCTGCTCTGGAGCCAGGCTGGCAGAGCTGGGGGTGCTCACCTGGAGAGGAGAAGGCTCCAGGGAGAGCTCAGAGCCCCTGCCAGGGCCTGAAGGGGCTCCAGGAGAGCTGGAGAGGGACTGGGGAAAGGGATGGAGGGACAGGACACAGGGAATGGCTACCACTGCCAGAGGGCAGGGCTGGATGGGAGATTGGGAATTGGGAATTGTTCCCTGTGAGGGTGGGCAGGCCCTGGCACAGGGTGCCCAGAGCAGCTGTGGCTGCCCCTGGATCCCTGGCAGTGCCCAAGGCCAGGCTGGGCAGGGCTGGGAGCAGCCTGGGACAGTGGAAGGTGTCCCTGAGGTGGAACTAGGTGATGTTTAAGATCCCTTCCCACCCAAACCACTCTGGGATTCTGGGATTTGTGCGTGTCCCAAGGGCTGGGAAGTGAGGACTCACTGAGGACAAGAGGGAAAGGCTGGAGCTGTGCTGGGGATGTTTAGGTTGGATTTCAGGGAAAGGTTCTGCCCCCAGAGGGTGCAGGGACAGAGGTGAAGCAGCAGAGCTCAGGTGAACAGGTGTGGCAGTGAGATGGGCTGGAGGGGATGGCACAGGAAGATGCCAGAAGCAGGACTCTCCTGGTCTGGGGCTCAGCCACATGGGGCTGTTTTGCCTTGGCTGTTTTGGCTTTGCTTTTCCCTGAACCACTGATGAATCCTTTTGGTTTCTGGGAGGCCAGATGGGAATCTCAAAGCCTTGGCCAAGTTTTGCAGGAGCAGCCTCCTGCCCTGGCCCTGGCTGCTGCACAGCCCAGCCTGCTGCTGCCTGATGAGCATGACAGGGCTTTTACACTCGACACCTGTGTTTATAAATATGGAGGAATTGTCTCAAGCTGGTCAAAACACAATTATTTCATTTTCTTCCCCATTCAGGATTGTTGTTGTTTAGGAATAAATTGCCGCTGCTGATTTACAGGATCAACAAGGACAGCATGAAATGGGCTCAGTGAAGTGATTTTGAATTTCCACTACAATTACTCTTCTCTTCAACCATATGATTCCCTTTTGCTCACATGCACCAGCCAGGGCCGGGTTTGTTTTCTCCCTGCTGCCCTGGGAGCTGTGCCCACCCTCGCTGTGCAGCAGCCCCAGGCTGAGCCTGCACAAACAAACCTGGAGTGCTAAATTGCGGTTTATTCAAGGAGCCTGGCAGGGAAGGTGCATCCCCAAATCCCGCTGCTCTGGCACCAGGAGATGGAGATTCTCTGGCTTCAGCATTGAAGTCAAGAGTAAAGACCCTGGATTTGTTATGCCAGTGTTGTGTGTGTCTGCTGAATAAATTCCTCTTCTTCTTGTCCCTCAATTTCTCTCCCAGCACACCCTGGCTGAGGCCTTCTGGCTCCACACTGAGCTCCTCACGAAGCCCACGTGCTTCTCTTGGTGATCCAAGGCTTTGCAAGCTCACACAGGTGGGTGACACTGTGTGTGTCACCATTAAAACTCTCTGTGGCCCAAAGGGCCCCAGGGAAGGGGCTGCAGACTTGGTACAAATTCATTTCCCAGGGCCTTGTGTGGCCTTCTCCAGCTTGTTCAATGTGCCCAGGGTCACCCCTGGAAATGGGCCAAAAATTCCATGTTCAGGTTGGCAAGTGAGGAATCCTCTCGTGGGTATGTGCATCACTTGGAGTAAAGAGGCAATTTAAGTGAGCGGAGAAATAATTTGTAGGAATTCAGCTTTCCCTGCTGTTTCTTGGATTAGTGTGGTGTTGGAGAAAGGAGTGAGCATTGCCTTTAAGCTCTGTTTGTTTCTTTGCATCTCTTACCCGCCTTAAGTCTTTCCTTCCCCTTTACCAATGTCTGCAGGAGCTCTGTAGAATTCCAGAACAATTTGGGTTGGAAGGAAACTTTAAATTCATCCAATCCCACACCCTGCCATGGGCAGGGACACCTTCCACTGTCGCAGGTTGCTCCAAGCCCTGTCCAGCCTGGCCCTGAAGCCCAAAGCCCCTCTCCTGACACTCCCATGGCTCTGGGATGTTTGGATGGTGTTGCTAATTCAGGACTATTGTCCCTTCTTGTATTGTTTAATGAAAGGTGTGTGCTGGGGACCTGAAGTTATTAACAAACCCTGAGCTCTGGTAACAGCACGAACGCAAACCCACGCCAGCGATGCTGAGCTCTAAATAGTCTAATAAATGTGAACATCTTGGGTAATGTGATTTATTATTGACAGCATGAATAGGAAAATAATAAAACAATGTAATGATTCTGCAAGAAAAGTGAGGGGGTTTTATTATTATTCATACTTGGAAGGGTGTTTACAAGGCAGGAATGAGGTCAGACTTTTAAAGAGAGCCACGAATGCCAGATCTGAACCTCGTGCATGTGAGGAGATGTAATCCCCTTCCTGCAAGTTCATTTGTGTGGGGAATTGGGCTCCCCAGTTTCATTAGCACTAATAGACCCTGCCTGTGTCTGAGTGGCTCCGTGGATATCGCAGTGCTGGGTGAGATGGAGAGCTGGAGCTGCACAGCTTGGCAGGGAAGTCGCTTTTCCACGCCTGGCAAAGGGAGTTATGGGGTTTTGGAGTGGGGTTTGTTGGTTTAACTCAGGCTAAGAGGTGGAACTTGGGAGGGCTGGGGTTGGAAAAGGGGAATCCAAAATGCTGCAGTGGTTTGGGGAGAGGGAAGCTGAGACACAAAGGGTGGTGCAGCCAATCTGGGATGGGGCTGTTGGCAGAGCTTTGGGCTCCATCCAGGGATGGTCCAACAGGGCACAGCCTGGCATGGGTGTTAGCAGGGCACTGCTACTGGCACTGGCACCCCACCACACCCTTTTCCTTCCCTACCAGCTATCCCTGCCATTTTCCAAAGGTCCTGCTGATTTCCCAGGGATAACTGAACCCATCATCTTCCCTCTGTAGTGCCTGGTGCATCCAGAAACTGAGGGAAAGGCTGCAGCTGTGCTGGGGAGGTTTAGGTCGGATATTGGGAGAGGTTCTGCCCCCAGAGGGTGCTGGCACTGCCCAGGCTCCCCAGGGAATGGGCACAGCCCCAGAGCTCCAGAAGGGGTTGGGCAGCACTGCCAGGGATGCCCAGGGTGGGATTGTTGGGGGTCTGTGCAGGGACAGGGGATGGACTGGATGATCCTGTGGGTCCCTTTCTCACTCAGAATATTCCATAATTCTGTAATTCCCAAGAAATGTTCCATCTGTGGTTTTATTCAGCATTCTGTTTCTTGCCCCACACAGCAGCACTTCCCACAGGCGGGACTAAACATCCCTCATTTTCCTCTTTATTTTACATCAGCCCAGCTCCACTCCAAGCCCAATTGGATTTTTCATTACTGTGGCAGGTTATGATCCTTTGGATACTTTTCCTGTAATTTTCATGTTTTCGTTTTAGCATTTCTCACGAGATTGAAAGCTTGGGATAAGAGGTGGGAAGCTTTTGCTCAGCACGTTAGAGAGGAACCTCTGGAATTTGAATGAGGTGAGGGATGCCAGGGCTGGTGGCTGTGGAGATGAGGGGAGGTGATGGAGCTGAGCTGGGGAAGCTGCAGCACACGAGGAGCATCCACAAAAACAGCATTTCTTAAGGCCCAGCAGTGCTAAATCTCTGCGCCTCTCTGACAGCTTCTACTGCCATCAACATCTCCCATGTTTTTCAGCGAAGTAATTCTTTTAGATGCTTCAAATATAGATAGATTTTTGTGTATAGAGGGGTTTTTTTTATTTATATAAATATATATATATCTACTGTCAGCTGGTATTACAAAGAGCATAAAGCACATCTCCAGCTCCTGCATGTTCAGCTTGGCGGGGATCACGTCTGTCGCAGGAATGGGAGGACAAATGAGCCAAACTCCAACATTTCCCCTCTGCAGGGGACACCTGGGGGATCCTGCTGTTTGAATGGCTCTGGGATGCTGCTGGTAGCTCTGGAATTTCAGGTAGTTCCAGATGCTTTGGTAGGGAATATGTGTAACTGAGCATTTATGCCCCTTATTTCCCTCTGTATGAGAAAAAAAGCACTCTGGGCTTTTTTCTTGAATTACTTTGCCTGGAGATTGCCAGCTTCCCTGCCTGCATCCCTCTGGGAAGCGGGGGCTTGTGGAACTCCTTTTTATAAGCAAATTAGATAATGGCAATTATCCTGATGATCTTTAAGGTCCCAGCCCAGCCCATTCTACGGTTCTACGATCTTACTTTTGTGTCATTAAGTGCTGGCAATGACTCTCAGCTTCCCCCACCTCCTGTGGCAGAAAACATCATTTCACTTGGCTGCAGAGCCCGAGCCACAGAGGGATACGGTGTCGGTCCGCAGGAAATCTCAGCCATGGGACCCAGATATTGCATTTAGATGTAGTTGCTTTCATTAACTCCCTATTTTATAGCACTCATCAGTCTTTCTCCCCTGCCAGAAAGTCTCCAATGTACTGAGGAATATTCAGGCCTCTTTTGGCAAGCGTCAGAGATAAGTGGATAATAAAACACACCTTGAAAATATTCTCCATCCTATTATTAGCCACTTTCTTATTATACTTGCAAAGAAAAAATTCCAGTTATGAAGCAGCGCACTCCTCTGTATTGTCAGTCCATCGTGTTCAGACATTTGCAAAGAAAGTCTTTCAATAATATTCCCACTATTGTTTGTTGATTGGCTCTATTAATCACTTTTCACAGCCTCAGCTACACATTTCCATGAGCGTGCACAGTTTAAACCCCCCTCCCTCCCCGCAGCCTCCTTTTATGCTCCCATGAAACTTTGAGGATGCCTAAACCCCTGCTTCAGCAGGAATGAGAGGAGACAGATCTGCAAAGCTGCCTGCTCTCCTTTTAGCGAGAACAAAAGCTCCCTGGAATAGCAACTGTTATTTACTCATCTCTCATCAGCAGATTTGACCTAATTTTGCTCTTCCCATGCCTTTGTTTCAAACACCTGGTAGCAGCATCGCCGGCGGATCCGGCTCTTGCACAGCGGCTGGATTCACTTGGAGGGGGAGCCAGCTCCTCCTGGGAAAGCTGAGCCTGGTGGCCTGGATGAGCCTTGCAGAGCAGCCCCCAGCATTTCATGGTGGGGAGCCCCCGAGAGCCTTTCCTGAGCACCCTGATGTGCCCATGGTGGGTGCTGGGCAGCAGTGACTGCTCAGCTCCTGGCATGACTCTTCAAGCTCAGTTTGGCACAGGTGAGAGCACCTGGCTGCCTGCCCACTCCTAAAAATACACCCAGACCCCGATTTGTAGTGATCCCAGCCCAGGTAAGGGCTCAGTGCCCACTGGTGGGCACCCACCAGGTTGTGTTTGCAGCAGCCCCCAGGGCAGGAGCTCTGACTTCACCTCAAAGGCTGCCCAGAGCAGCTCAGCCACAGATTTTGTTGGGATCTCTCGCTGGTCAGAATGACCTGGAGAAAAGTTAGAAAGTCTCTTTTCCCAGCCCAGCGCTTGAAGAAGGAGTCAGAGCTCTTCATTTCTTGGTCTCAAGGTTGTTTATTGTGTCTTATCTATAAAAAATTTTCTCCTGTCCTGCTGAGGTCAGCTCAGCAAGACAGTCTGAGGCACTCTGCCTGCCCCGGGGCAGTGTTATGTCTTTATACTAAAAACTACGTGTACATTATTTACAATTACTTTCCAATACCTATCACCTATGTTAGACAGTGAGCTTCTACTCTAAACCAATCTAAAAGTGCCAACATCACTGCAGAAGATGGAGAACAAGAAGAAGAAGAAAGGCTGGACACGCCCAAGTCCCTCCACCTTGCCCGCAAAACCCCCATTCCAAATATCCTAAAATCTACATTTTCACCCTCTGATAATTTTATTACTACACTACTTAAACTTCTGTGGCTTTCAGGTCCTCATACAAAGCTGGTAACTTGCTCCAGGGGTCATAATCAAACCCACAGGTGTTCTGGGCTGTGTGCCAGGGTCTCTGAGCCCCCCGACGGGGTCCTCAGCAACTCTGGACACCCCGAGGGATGAACTGAGTTCCAACAAGATTTGTCCTGTCTTTCCATTTAAAATAGCCTCCAGCCCTCCTGTGCCAGCGAGGAGGCAGCAGGAAGGGAGATGCAGTGATGAGAAATGTGGGGGCCCAAAATTCATTTTTCAAAGATGGCAGCAAAGCCAGTGATTTATCTGCTGTCACCACGGTCCGAGCCAATCTTCCCCACCAGGTGAGCGATGCAGGAAAGGTAACTCAGCAAACACAAAATACAACGAAGCCCTGTCAGGCTCCCTCACCTAGAGATGACTTTTATTTTGAGCCCTGAATGTAATTAACAGCACTGACTTGAGAAAAGCAATGAACTCTCTCCCATGCGGTCTCTGGGATCTCTTAGCCAACTTCCATGCTCTTTGCCTCGTGCATTCCCCATCAGTTTTCCTTCTGTCATCTCTGATTTATTACCTTCAGAGCAGAATCTTCATCCCCAGGGCTCAGCAGCTCTGAACTGGCTAAGAAAGACCTTTGGTGTCATTGGGACAGAGCCACTCAGGCAGTGTTACAGTTTTTGGAAGTTTTGGGTCCCTTGAGGCACTCATCCATCCTGTAGCCAGCCTTCTCCAGGCCTAGCTCACTATAGATGTTTCCAGCAGATGCTTTGGCTCTTTTAGGAAAGCTGTGTGCCATGGAAGCCACCTCTCTTCCCTTCATCCATTTGAGAACCATTCCAGCCATCACCTCCAGCAATGACTGCGCTTCACCTCCCGCCTGCATGGGGCAGCCACAGCCCTGCCTGGCCAGGGACATGAGAACTGTTACAGCACAGGCTGACTTGCACTTATTGCCAGTCGGGGTCTGTGTACAAATCACAAACACGATGGGGCTGCTGTGGAATGTGCCTTGAGCTGTTTGATTTTCCAGCATCAGTCTCATTACATGGTTATGGCAATGGGAAGATGCCATCAGTTCACATCCCAGGCAGCAGACAAAGAACTTAGTATTACAACTCACTTTATAAGTTTCTTGACCAATCACACAAAGCAAAAGCACATTGACAGTAGTTCTGTCTAACGACTATAAGCACAGGTACCTTTGGTTAAAACAATGCTTGCTGATTTCAAATACAATATCTACTTGTAAGCCTTAAAACACAACACATAGAGGTCCATTACTAAGCTTCAAACTTCCTAATATCTTGCTAGATAAACTTTCTGTAGCTTAGAGAGTTATTCTAGCCAAGCGTTAATACACAGACCATTGTTCTATTTGTCCTTGCTTTTCTACATTTTAAATAATTTTTCTGCTGACCCATCTCATGGCTGCTGCTGAGCTCTAATCCCAGTTATGCTGTCTCTGAGGCCTGCCTTTTGCAGCTTTCCCAAAACCCTCTGATTTTGTGGATTCCCACAACACTGAACATCAATCCAGTTATGAATAAGAAACCCACCCCAGCTCCATAAACCAGCCTCTGGGCTGACTGACAGAGGTCTCAACCAATAACAGCTCTCCTAAAATACAAGCATTGGCTGGTTCAGAGTCTGGGAGGCATAGGGATTAGACCAATGGCTCTTTAAGAGCCAGGAGGTTTGAATTGCCTATAAAAGCAAGCCCTGAGCAATAAAACAGGCTGTTTGGCTGATGAACAACCAAGGTCTGTCCTGTGTTATGTCTCAGACACGTGAACATCATGTGTCACAAAAGGCTTCCCAGGAACCTGGGAGAGCAGCACAGCCAGGGTGCAGAGAGGAAACACTGTCCTTTCAAACCTTTTGTGGGGCTTTAGGTGTTGGTGAAGCCAAGGCTCAGAAAGCGCTGTACAGGCAGGAAGGGGGATGCTTGTGGAGGTTGGAGAGGGACCCTGCTCCACAGTCTGTGTGTGCAAACTGCAAACTAAATCCTTTGGTGCAGAGAGGTCCAGCCTTGTAATTCTGGCTCCGTGGTTTTGGATCTGCAGGGTTTGTGTAATGGATTGGCACAACCTTTGTCCTCTCTCCCCATGGTCCTTCCAGCAACATGAAAGTTTTTGCAGGGCATTCCTGGGAATGTGTGTCTGGGAGGGGGGGGAGATGAGCCTGGCTGGAGGAGGTGGCACATGTAATGCACAGCCCCAGCCAGAAGGGAAGCCCAAGGTGTGACTGTGCTCTTGTTGAGTTGTAGGAGCTATGGAGAGATCCAGAGTGTTTGGAGGTCATGGACAGTGTAAAGGGTTTTAGTATTAAAGGTCTTTCTCTGTTGGTCCCTGCTGCCAGAATTAGGGTCTTGTGGTGGTGTTCACAGGGGTTCTTGGATGAGGGAAGAGACGAGGATCTGACTCCATGTTTCAAAAGGCTTGATTTATTATTTTATGATATATATTACGTTAAAACTATACTAAAAGAATAGAAGAAAGGATTTAATCAGAAGGCTAGCTAAGAATAGAATAGCAAAGAATGATAACAAAGGCTTGTGGCTCAGACAGAGCTCGAGCCAGCTGTGCTGTGATTGGCCATTAACTACAAACATCCAACATGGGCCAATCACAGATGCACCTGTTGCATTTCACAGCAGCAGATAACCATTGTTTGCATTTTGTTCCTGAGGCTTCTCGGCTTCTCAGGAGAAAAAATCCTAAGGAAAGGATTTTTCATAAAAGATGTCTGCAACAGGGTCTTACACTCAGAAATCCAGGCTAGTGTCTCCTGTTGGCTGCATCTCCTGTGCCCAGGGAGATCATGGAGTCTCTGCCTCTGGAGATATTTAAAACACACCTGGATTTGTTCCTGTGCCACCTGCTCTCTGCGGCTCTGCCTCAGGAGGGAGGTAGGGCTGGACAATGTCCAGAGATCCCTTCCAGCCCTAACTGTTCTGGGATTCTGTGATTCCTGTTCTGGGATTCTGTAATCCCCAGAGCAAGGCAGACAGACAAAGCTGAAAGTCTCACTGGAAAATAAATTATTTAGTGCACCTTCAGATAAAACCAGGGGTCTTTGCTCTCATATCATTACTGTTTTCTAATAAAGGTGCCAAGAAACTGTTCTGCCTGTGGGGTCACTCCTGGTGCACGGAGATCACTCACTCTGCAGGCAGATTGGAGGGAGCTGCACAAGCTTGGGCTGCCATCCCTGCTGGGTCATCCCTGGTCAACAGCTTAGCTGGGAAATCAATCAGAAAGCTCAAGATGCTGTCAAATAAGGCTGGTAATTCCCTCTGTTGTACCCAGCAAATAATGGGAGTTCTTATACATCCACGTCGGGCTTTTTCAAACAAAATTGAGAAAGTAATCACCTGCCTGCTTATGGCTTGAAGGAAATTTCCAGAAGCTTGAAGGTGCTGGCCGTGGGCTCTGCTCAAATTTTAGATTATTTTAACTACAGTGCTTTTCCCTCAATACCTTTTTCTTCTTTTTTTGGGTGGTTTTGGATGGCTGAGTCGTTCTTGACCTCCTGCCTCGAATTCTCATGGTTTGTTACTGCTCATCGTTAAAGAGCTGCTGTGCTCTACACCAGAATCGATGCAGTTCAGGCCCAGGGAAATGAATCCTGTAGCCAGTCAATTCTAATCACTTTGGGACCCTTCTGAGCGTGAGGAAGTTCTATAAATGCAAGCAGGACAGTGCATGAGCTCTTTACAAGTGCCCAGCAGGTGTGGATAGTGAGTGCTATTGAAAAGCTTTCACCTGAGGTTTGGCTTCATTATTAAAATTATTTCAGCAGTTCCCCAAGACTTCCTGTCTTCCTCCTCAGTGGCAGCACAGCCTGGGATTGGACTGGGCTGTTCTAATGCCACATATCTGGTTATTCCATTTGTTTACCTCTGCTGAGAGGTACCTGCAGAAGGAACAGGTCCATATACACCCTATTTGCCTGGATTTAATGGAAATTGTAATTTTGAAGTCTGATTCTCTCTGTTTTCCTTTATTCTTGCTGGGAAAAATATTCCCCATAACCAGATATGTGGATGTTGGGTGCAAAGCCTGTGCAGAAGTTTGGGCTCCCAAAGCTGATTTTCAGTTCTTATTGCCCTAATCAGTCAAAAATCTACAACAACCCTGCAGTTCCCCATTACCTTTGACATAAATGGCCTGGAGTGACAGGACAAGAGGGAATGACTTTAAGATGAAAAAGGGATAGATGGGATTTTGGGAAGGAATGCTTCCCTGTCAGGGTGGTGAGATCCTGGCACAGGGTGCCCAGAGCAGCTGTGGCTGCCCTGTCCCTGGAAGTGTCCAAGGCCAGATTGGAGGGGCTTGGAGCCACCTGGGATAGAGGGAGGTGTCCCTGCCCATGGCAGGATTGTGGAATGAGATGTTCTTTAAGGTTCCTTCCAGCCCAAACCATTCTGGGATTCTGTGCTGAAGTTTGTGAGGTGCCTGCTAATTTATTAACGCTCCGCTCACTTTTATTAATGCTTCTAATGTGCCATTGGCAGAGCCAGGACTTTGGGAGAGGGGATTGTTCTTATCTAAAGGGAAGGTAATATTTTACTGTGAAAAGCAACACAAACCAGCACGAGACTCCCGATAAATCATGTGCTCAACATCACCCGGCTGCGACGGAAATTAATGGGAGTTGCAAGGCAAAATTCCCCATCATCTCTTGCAAATCTCAACTGGAGCTTGTGCTCTCAGCCTCACTGCTGTGTGCAGCCCATGCTCCCACGCTCGTTCTTCATGGAAAAAGGGCCCTCCAGCAGCCTGTAAAGTTTATGATGAGACTGGAGCAACTGGAGCTAAACTGTGAGCTTTTTGTCACCGCCACACGCAGCCACTCCGGGGCTCGGCAGGGCTGGTGGCTGTGAGAGAGAAGCAGAGCAAAAGCAGCAGAGTCTTCAGTCACTCACAAAATATGCAGAGCTGGTTTGGAGCGAGGCAATAACCTTGGAGTTTCTCTCCCGACTCTAATAACCCAAATGTTGAAGGCACTGGGTTGTAGCTCATCAGGAGCGGCGCTGGCCCAGCTCAGCGTGCTCAGCACCACACTGGAGTGCCAGAGTTGGAAAAGGTCCTTAATGAAGCATTAATTCATCCAGCACCGCCTGCTGGGCCTGCTGCTCACACAGGAGGCCACACGGTGTGTCCCTGCTGGAGGAACTTCTCCTGCTCTTCGTTTTCCTTCTCTTCCTTTGCTCCTAGGAAGGTGCCATCATTGCAGGTAATGAATTCAGCGCAGGTGGCAAATCACCAGATCCTGCCATGCCCATGGCTGCTGTAAAAAATTTAAGACGTCAAGTTCTGTGAAACTGCCTGTAATGAAGCATCCCCTCGTTACCTGCAAGGAACACATCGTGGGAGGCTTCTCTCCCTCTTCTGGAGTTACCCCACAGCAGCCATGGGGCTTTTTAAACCTTTTTGCTTTCTTCTCTCAGGATGCAGCTTCTCCTCAGATTTTTTAAAACTTGAAGAGAACATAAAGGATATTACTGCCAGAAGCATCACATCTCAAATGCCATGGAGAGATTTTCCTATTTATCATTTTTTTCTGCAGGCTTTTTGAACCCTGGTGGTACAGCAGACAAAGAAAAGGCCAAGAAAAAATGCCCAGAAAACAGTGAGGAGAAGAAGTCATAGAATCATTGACTCCTGGAATAATTTGGCTTCAAAGGGTACTTAAAGCTCATCCAGTCCCACTCCTTGCCATGGGCAGGGAGACCTTCCACTGGACCAGGTTACCCCAAGTCACATCCAACCTGGCCTTGGACATATCCAGGGATCCAGGGGCAGCCACATCTTTTCTGGGAAACTTGTGACAAGGCCTTCCTACCCTCACAGGGAGGAATTCCTTCCCAATATCCCATCTAACCCTGCCATCCAAGGGGGAAGCCATTCCCCCTTGTCCTGTCACTCCATTCCTTGTCCACAGTCTCTTTCCATCATTCTTGTCAATTCCTTCAGGCTCTGGAAGGCCACAGTTCACTCACCCCAGAGCTTCTCCTCTCCAGGTGAGCACCCCCATCTCTCCCAGGCTGACTCCAGAGCAGAGGGGCTCCAGCCCTTGCAGCATCTCCGTGGCCTCCTCTGGGCTCCTCCAGCAGCTCCAGCTCCTCCCTGTGCTGGGAGCCCCGAGCTGGGGGCAGCTCTGCAGGTGGGGTCTCACCTGGGGGGCAGAGGGGCAGAATCCCCCCCTGCCCTGCTGCCCAGGCTGGGGATCAGCCCAGCACAGGGGGGTTCTGGGCCAGGGCCTGTCCAGCTCTCCCCCACCTGCACCCCAGGGGCTTCTCCCAGAGCTGCTCTCCATCCCTCCATCCCCAGCCTGGATGATCCTGGGGGTTGCCCTGGCCCAGGTGCAGCACCTGCCCTTGGCCTTGTTGAACCTCATGAGATTTCCAGGTCAGGATAAGGTTGCAGGATCTGCTCTGCTCAGTTTCTGTTACCAAAACCAGCTTGGAGGAGAACCAGTTTTGTCTTTCTGGGGTTTCTTTTCTCATCTCTCCTCTGTAAGGACACTGTGTACATGTGGTGGAGATTGTTGAGTAAGTGGCAGCATATGGGATTAGGATTTCTCCCTTTAATAATGGTTGAGCTGATAGCAGATTGTGTTCTCTTTTTTTTCCCCCTCTCCCACAGAAAATAAGTTGGGTTTTTTTTAGCATGGGCTTTTCAGCAGGAGCTGTCTGTTTTCCATCAAACATTTGAGCATAGCAAAGAAAGAACATATTGCTAATTTTGGCCAAAATTTGATGGCTCGTTTCTGACCAAGCATTCCTTGCTTTTCAGATCCACCAGCTTGGAGCATAAAGAGGGGATGTGGTGAAATCCTCATTGCCTCCTTGTGTTCTGCTGCACTTCCTCATGGAAGTGAATTTCCCAATGAGCTGTAAACCTCCGTTCCTGTTCCCCTCCATGAATTATCTGGTGCTATTCCAGCGCCTCGTGGCAGAGCACAGGCAGTGAATAGGCACTGTCATGAAACACTCCAGAGCTGTAATTAATAGCTCAACCTGCAGAAAGAGCTTAAATTTAGAGCTGAAAACTCTTGTGATGCTCTGCCTGGAGCAGACACTTCTCCCTGTGTCTGCAGGTTGACCTGTGCATGCAGCTTGGCTTTTCTTCAGGATGCAGATGAGCATTTGTGCCAACTCACAGCCAGAAAATGGCAAGGGATTCCATCCAGATTCAAGGAATATGGGGACTTTAAAAGGAGTAGCCAGGGAACGTGTTGATGTGATTTCAGAGTGAAAGTTAGGAGGATGAGGGGATACAGGACAGCTTTGGTGTTATTCCGCTGGGAAAATAAATTGGTTTTCCTAAGCGCTGGGAAGGGGCCATGTAGGAGTGTCGGGGGTAGGACGGTGGGGATGGATGGAAACGAGAGATCTCTGGAGCCCGGTCTGGAACTTGGGTTTATTGCAAAGGGCCTGGGTGCAGGGCCCTGCTGGGAGCTGCCAGCCACAGCTCAGAGCAGGCCCAAAGAGGGAGAGAGAGGTAAAGACAGAGAAGGCAAGAGCGTGGTAAAGAGGATGAGAGAGAGAGAGAGAGAGGTAAAGAGTAAAAGAAGATGAGGTTCCCGTTACAATACCATAAATCTTCTTCTGTGTTGAATATTCTGATTCTCACTAACCAATCTAGTACAACTTACAAATCCTATAGCATTTACATGCAGCCTATAAGAATCATTACATCACCATCCTGTGTTACATTTTAAACCTTAAAAACTCCTCTTTGGGCCCCTTCTGCCAAGCTGTAGGGTCTGCTCTGACCCTTGGGCCTGTCTGCAAGCAGAGGGTGTTGTTCCATCAAAAGGGGATTACCTTCAGCTGGCCACACCATTATTTTCCAGTTGTTCAGTAACTGAGGGATCTCAAAGCTTGCTTTCATTTCAATCTTACTTATAGTTTCTATATTCTCAAAATCTTTTGCCAGACAATCATATTGATAAGGCTTTCCTGTTTCATCCTGTTTCATCCTCCCCAACATTGCCACACTGGGAAGTGCCTGTGGACTCATCAAGCACAGCTCTGTTCGCTCAGGGATGTGATGTCTCACCTGTACCAGCCTCAGCCCCAGCCCTGCCCATGTCTCCACAGGGTCAGAGCTGTCCCTGCTTCTGCCTCTGGCTGTTGCACTATGAGAACAGCAGGGAGATAAAAGGAGAGCAAGGAGATAAAAGTGACCACTGTTTTTTGGGAGGTGGCATGTGGAGCCTAGAGACCCTTCTCACTGAGGGAAGCAATAAATCCCAGCTCTGGGAGCATTCTGGAGCACTCCTGGTTTGCTGTCCCCTCCCCATGTTTTGCACTGGCCCCATCCCCGTTATCTGCTCATCCTGGATTGCACGGGAAACATTCATGTGGGAAAATAATCCTTTCACCAGGCCAGCTGAGAAAAATAGCTATAATTAAAAACAATGATGCACCGGGTTTTGAGCAGTGGTCTTTATTTCCCATCAGGCTGCCAAAGACCAGGCCAATTAATCTGTTACAGGTGGGAGTTTATTTTAATATCATGTTGAAAGTCAACCAGGCTGTTTGGCTTCGTTTTCCACCATCTGACTTGGTCCTCCTGCCCTCTTGCCTTCATTAGTGGGAGACAGTAAAGAAAATTACAGTCTGTCCTACTCAAGGCAGCTGTGCTGGGAGGGTTTTTAAAAAGACAGAAGTAAATACCAGTGACCTGGCAATTACTGGAGCATTGTTTATTCCAGTGCTAAATGCAGAAGCCACAAACCTGTTAAACTGTAGGAACATGGAAACCCATTATAAGGAAGATTAAAGCAGCTAGCCTTTGAAATAAGAGTTTGTTTTGTTTCAAGGTGATGCACACAGGATTGTTTCTTTCTTCCTGGTGCTTTTAACTCTCCCCTCTGTAGTGTCACATGGAATTCACACAGAGGGATGTGGATGCTCCATCTGTGGAGGGATATTCCCAGACAATTAGCTTAAAATAACCTTCCCTGGCTGCACCCTCGGGTTGGAATACACTGAACTGATTAATATTACCTGGTTTGACAAAGCAATTCATCAGTGGGCAAGCACAGGGTGATGGTGGATGTGGTGGCCAGGAGAGCTGGACCGAGGAGCAGGCTGTGTTTGCCTCTTCAATTTCCTTCAGCTCTGGGAGCTGGTGAATCTTGGAAAACAATGAAGCGGAATTTATTCTGATTTAAGTACCTTTTTAATGCTCAAATGCATGAATTATCTTCCTGTTAATTGGAGGATTTGAAATATCAGTGAGCATATGCACAGCCTTACCTCGGCTGTTCGCTGGGAAAGGGTAAAGGCAGAAAGGGCCTTGCAGGGAGATGGGGGATGCAGGGGAGGCTGTGCCATGCAGTGGGCAGCAGTGCTGGTGCTCTCAGCCTCACCCAGTGTCTTGGTTTGGAAACACAGGAGCCTGCTAAGGAAGGCAGGAGCCTCCCCTGAAATGGAGAATGTAAACCCTCCACACCCCTCCAAATTGCTATAAATTTTCAATTAAGGGGCTCTCAGGCTAAAATATGGGAGCAGGAAATAACAGTTCTTTAATAAGAAAGAAAAAAATAAAAGGATAAAATAAACAATGCAGTACACTAGAACAACACTGACAGAGTCAGAACCCAACCTGACACCCTGTGGGTCAGGGTGCTGGCAGCAGTGCCATCGGAATTGTGGCTCAGCCCTCCTGCAGTGTCAGGGCTGGTTCTGCTGGAGCAGGGATCCTGTAGAGAAGGATGTATTCTTCCTCTGAAGATCCAGAGGAAGAGGCAGCTTCTGTTCCTCTGGGGAATCCCATGGAGAAAGCCGTGCTGGTGTCTCAAAAACCTCTGGATTGTATCTGGGTAGCAATGCTTGGCTCCTCCCTCTGGGCTCACATCTCCCAATGGGATGCTGTAGTTCTTATCAGCCATGCAGTGACATTCAATAGTCTGTTATCAGCAGATGTCCCCTCCCAAGGGAGGAGTGATTGTGGTCACTCAAAGAGAGAGATAAGGCAAACTGCCCACTTGACAAAGGTAATCTGCCATACAGATGGTAATTGAAAACATCTTGCATTGCAATTTTCAGCACCCAGCCTCTCACCAGGCTGGGCAATGCCTGGGAGAAGTGCCCCCTTCCTCCAGGGCTGTGGATGGGGTGAGGTGGGTGAGCAGGGGCCCTGCTGCCTCCTGCCAGCTCTGCAGAGGGAAGCTTGGCTCCAGCAGTGGAGCTGCAAGGAAAGCTCAGCTGCAGGTTTAAGGGGGCTTCTTTCTGAGAGAGAAAAGCGGGGTTTGTCACACCCTTGCCTTACCTTTGTGTAAAAGCCTTTCATTCAAGCTCCTGCTAAGGCTTTGTTGCTTTGTCTGCTGGGAGGAAAGGGAGACCTGGGTCCCTCCCTGAGCATCCTCCTCACAAAGCCCTGCTCCTCCTCCCTGCCAGAGGAGCTGCTTCCCATGGCCAGGGCTGATCATTTCCCTCTGTTCCTTTTGCTGTGGATGTGTAGCACTTCTGCCTTTCCCTGATCTGGAGACAGCCCAGGAGCATTTCCCCATCCACCACGCTTTCATTACTCGATTTATCTGTTCGGTGGCTGCAGTGAGAATTAGTTATTAGCAGTGCCCTAATCCTCAGTAGCTCACTTCATTTGACTGGAGTCAGGGCCAGATTTTAATCTTGGTTGTAGTGGTGTAAATCCTCAGTCAGCTTCAGTGGAGTCGACCCAGGCTTTATAACAGTGTGAGCAAGATAAGAGTCCTCTGCGTCCCTTCCTCCACGGAGCCCTTGGAGAGTCTAAGTCAATATCTACCCCCACCCTCATAAATCTGTATGAACTTGGCCAGTATTCCCCTAGGGAATGCAAATCAAGATGGGAAATGTTCCCCCCTTTCATTTCAACAGGACTATCTCAGGAAAATATAAATCTAAGTATTAACTTGAGCTGCCAGCCCAGAGGGTCACAGAATCAGGGAAAATGGTTTTGACATGCCCTGTTAACTGGGAGTGCTCCCCAAAAGATAGGAGAAGATGAGGTTGGAGGGGGGAACAGCTGGCAGTGGTGATAAGGCTCTGCTGGAGCTGAGGGTGTGCAGCTGCACCTACTGCTGCTGCCGAGGCTGGCTGGAGCCTGTTAAAATGCTGCTTTAACCAGTAGGAGTGAGGCTTAGATGGGCTCTTCATGCAGGAATCTACCCCTGGGACATGGATGTGGAGTAGGGGGACACCTCTGGGTGTGGTGAGGACACCTCTGGGTGTGGTGGCTCTCAGAGGGAAGCTCTCCCAAGGTTTGTTGGAGCCTGGAGTGGGCTGGTGATGGAGCAGAGGCATCCACCAGCCTGGCAGACCTTTGGCTTGGCATTCTTCAGCAATGATTTCCCATTCTGGTTCAGCTGAAGTGGCAGAGAAGAGCAGGATGCTTCAGGAGGAGAGCTGAAGGGCAGCTCACAGAGCAGGGAGGGGAAGAGACCATTGACACCCAAGGCTTCCGTGGATGTTCCTCCCAGTGACCACTGATGTCCTAAAACCCACAACAACCCTGACCAGCTCTGTTATCCAGCATTGCCATCCACATTTGGATTTAGCAACACAGCAGGAATTAGCATGTCCAGGCAGAGCACTGAAAAGTACCTTGGCTTGTCTATTAAAGAGCACATTTCTCCCCAGATCACCAGTTGACAAAGCCTTTGGAAGGTTAAGCTTGCATCCTAGTTCATATTTCCTTGCTCCTTATAAAAAAATTACCCAATTCATTCAAGACATGGATTTTTCTGCAGCTGAAGCAGTTTCCCGGAGGAAGTTGTCATGCAGTCTCACAGTTATGGAAATGCAAGAGTTATTTCTGACACCAGTAAATAATAGTTCTCTATGCACTGACACTGTTTTCTTACCTTACCAGGCTGGGGCTGGAGCCGTGATTTAGATGTTTGCAGCTGATTAGCATTTTTGGGACTGTGCTAAGCAATTTGTGCAGTGTGTTTCAATCTTATTTTATGCACAGGAAGGAGGGAAAAAGTGATTAGTGCTCTTTGGAAAAAAATGTCTGCTAAATTGTTCTGATCAAGGTAAATCAAGACATCCCCTGGAATGATCTGGGAGCCAGTCCTCCCCCTCAGCTACTCCTCATTCAAAGGAAAATGAAGACCTTGTGGTTTTGTTTGCTGGGGTTTTGTGCTATTTCTGCCAGGGAAAGATCTTTCTCCTGCAAAATATTTTTTTTCTGAGACAGGGAAAATAGGATCCAGCCTTTTGCATCAGGAGGTTTCAGGGCATGTAGAGGGCTGAAAAAATCCTTGGGGAAAGTGCCCATGCCTCTGCCATGTTGAGGTCAAACCTAATCCTGGGCAGAGGAGCTTTGCTCAGGAGCACCCAACACAGGTGAGGAACAGGACCAAAGAGCTTGGGAGCCTGTGCTGTTGGGTTTCTTTGCCAGTGGGTGCTTTTTTATGCCAACATTTCCATGGCTGTGCATGGGGATGGTTTGACTGAACACCAAGTGCATCACCAAGCCTGGCTGACAGGACTTCTGTAGGAGTCCACACAATCAGAGGGTTTTGGGAAAGCTGCAAAAGGCAGGCCTCAGAGACAGTAGAACTGGGATTAGAGCTCAGCAGCAGCCATGAGATAGGTCAGCATAAAAATTCTTTAAACTGTAAAAAAGCAAAGACAAATAGAACAATGGTCTGTGTATTAAAGCTCATCTAGAATAACTGTCTAAGCTACAGAAAATTTTATCTAGAAAGATATTTAGGAACTTAATAATGGAGCTCTGTGCATTGTGTTTTAAGGCTTACAAGCAGGTATTTTATTCAAAATAAGCAAGCATTGTTTAACCAAAGGTACCTAGCTTATAGTGGTTAGACAGAACTACTGTCAATGTGCTTTTGCTTTGTGTGATTAGTCAAGAAGCTTATAAAATAAGTTGTAACATTAAGTTCTTTGTCTGCTGCCTGAGATGTGAGCTGCTGGCATCTTCCTATTGTCATAACCATGTAATGAGACTGATGCTGGAAAATCAAACAGCTCAAGGCACGTTCCACAGCAGCCCCATCTCGTTCATGGTCTGTAAATAGCCCCCGGCAGGCGTCAAACTTCTACACTTTTGCCACACCTGGACTAAGTTTGTCTA
Source organism: Melozone crissalis (assembly GCF_028551555.1). Lineage (NCBI taxonomy): Eukaryota > Metazoa > Chordata > Aves > Passeriformes > Passerellidae > Melozone > Melozone crissalis. The sequence goes on along the minus strand of NW_026535896.1, from coordinate 2,909,242 downwards.
AGCAGTCCTTAAGAACCTGCAGGGACTGAGATTGTGCAAAGCTATATTTTTATTTTATTTCTTTTTCAGGAAGCTGTACCTAATGTCTCTCTTAACATTTCCTTGCTGCAATTTAAGGTTATTATTTTTTATCCAATCTTCTGTGGACATGGAGAGGAGCTTTCCTCCCTCCTGCCACCAGTTGTTTCTGTGTTGGAAGATTATTCCTGTGGCTCTCCTCAGTCATCTCTTGTGCAGACAAAACAGGCACTTTTGGGGGTGTTTTCCTGTCCCTGCTGCCTCCTGGACCCTCATCTCAGTCCCTTCCATGGTGGTGCTGCTGCTGTGTGGGAGCTGAGCAGAGTGCAGGGATTCCCTGAGTGTCCTACAGCTCCTGCTGGGCTTCGGACAAAGGGAAAGCCAAGTGTTCATGGCAGGGGGAGATACACAGAATCCAACTGGAGCTGGGAAGCATCCCATGGCCAGGAGATGGCTGTGAGATTCCCCAGGAGTAGTCCTGGGGTGCCCCAAGAGGGACTCATTAAATGAACAGGGAGTGACAGGAAACAGAGAATGGTTTCACACTGACTGGGGCAAGGTTAGGTTGGATCTTGGGCAGGAATTGTTCCCTGTGAGGGTGGGCAGGCCCTGGCACAGGTGCCCAGAGCAGCTGGGGCTGCCCCTGGATCCCTGGCAGTGCCCAAGGCCAGGCTGGACATTGGGGCTGGGAGCAGCCTGGGACAGTGGGAGGTGTCCCTGCTATGGAAGGGGTGGAGCAGGATGAGCTTTAAGGTCTCTCCCACCCCAAACCATTCAATGATCCTGTGATTCTGTGGCACATCCAACCCTCTCCTCTCACAGGCATCCCCACCTCAAGGCTGAGCTTGCAGAGGTTCCAGAGTTTGGGCTGCAGCTGATTCAGTTCTTTGCTGGCATCACCTGACAGTGCTCTCAAGGTGCTCTTCCAGCACTTCACCCTTGTCACAGTTCAAACACTCTCACATTTCCCAGCTGCAGTTTATTCCCATGGCAGCATCAGTCCAGTATTCCCCTAGGGAATGCAAATCAAAATGGGAATTTCTTCCCCCTTTTCTTTCAACAGTATTATCTCAGGAAAATATAAATCTAGGTATAAACCTGAGCTGCCAGCCCAGAGGGTCATAGCCATGGGGGCATCTCACAAGCCCCACTGCCATGCTGAAAGTGAAGGACTCTTGGTAATTAATGCCAGGACTTCTGCATCCTAGGGCTGTTTGACCCTGCTAAGAGATGGGGATGTAAAATTAACTCAGAGCTCTGGCTTGGGCTCCTCTCTGGCTCTGGGAAGCTCCTCTCCAGCTGGAAAGGAGGAGCTTGGTGGTGATTGTTTGAGATCAGAGCTATTCCTGCAACCTGGCTGTCCTGTGAACCTCAGCTCTGTGCTCTGCCTCCCTCAAAGCACCCCCACCAGCTCTGGTGTTGGTTTCTCATTCCCCTGCTCTGTCCCTGAGGCAGTGGAGCTGTGGCTGCTGTGGCTCCCTCCGTGCCTGGCACCCCTTTGTAATTATCTCCAACCCAACTGCTCATTTCCAGCAGAACTTTAAACATTGCTCCCTTTTATGTAGCACAGCTTTTTAATTTCCCTCCCTAACAGAAGTGATTGTTTATGTTGTAAATGCCACATTAGGCCCTGTGAAATGGAGATGGAATTGATTTTCATTTTGGAGATTTCACAGCTTGCCCCAGAACTTTTCCTGTTGATTGCTGGTGCTGGGGAGGCACAGGAGCCAGGAATGGCACATGCAGTGGGGGATGTACAAACACCAGAGCCTTCCTCCAAGTGCTGTTCATGGATTATGGAATGGTTTGGGCGGGAAAGGACCTTAAAACTCATCCAGTCCCACCCCTGCCATGCCAGGGACACCTTCCACTGTCCCAGGCTGCTCCAACCCCCTCCAACCTGGCCTTGGACATTTCAGGGATGTAGAAGAAACTTCTCTGGGCACCCTGTGCCAGGGCCTGCCCACCCTGACAGAGAAAAATTTCTTTTCCAATATCCAATCTAAATCCCCATATTTCAGCTTGAAGCCAGTCCCCCTTGTCCTGTCACTGCAGCTCCCGATAAAATCCCCCTTCTCACCCCGTTCAGTCCAGCTTCCAGGACTCAGCTGAGGAAATTCCTGCTGATTTCTTTTTTCTTGAGAGGGATGCTTGGATCAAACTCTCCCTTCCCAGCTCTGACAATGAGGATGAGGAACACAAACCCTGTGAGGGATGACTGAAGGAGCTGGGGGTGCTCAGCCTGGAGAAAAGGAGACTCAGAGGTGCCCTCATCACTCTCTGCAGCTCCTGAAAGGAGTTTGTGGTCAGGTGGGGTTGGAAAATCAGGACCCCCGACGCAGGGAAGAAATGATGAGGAGGACTCTATGATATCAGAAGGCTAAAAATTACTTCATCATAATATATTATTCTATACTGTATTACACTACATCTAAACTGAAACTGCACAAGCACTCAATAAAATCTCCTGACTGTCTCCTGACTGACTGTCAGGACACAGTTTGCAGAGATTGGTCAAGAAAACAAAACACTCACACCAGAATCTGATCAAGAAAATTCCTTCAGGTAAATAATCTTCTAACACATTCCACATGTTCCAAAACACAGGAGCAGTAAATAAGATAAGAATTGTTTTAATCATTCTTTTCTCTGCTTCTCTCACTGCTTCTCTCAGGTTCAGAGAATGTGAATCCCACAAGGTGGGGTTGGGCTCTTTCTCCAGGCAGCACTGACACAACCAGAGGACACAGCCTTGAGCTGCACCAAGGGAAATAGAGATTGGAGAATTAGGAAGAAGTCTTTTACAGAAAGGGTGATAAAGTTCTGGAATGGCTGCCCAGGGAGGTGGTGGAGTCACCATCCCTGGGTGTGTTTAACAAAGCCTGGATGTGGCACTGGGTGCCAGGGTTGAGTTGAGGTGTTGGTGCTGGGCTGGACTCGATCATCCTGAAGGTCTCTCCCAAAGTGTGGATTCTGTGAATTCTGAGGTGGGCCTAGGTCAGCCCATCCACATGAGATCCAGGCCTAGGGCATGTACCAAGGCCTTGCTCCTGGTTGCTCCCTGTTTGTGAGAACTGATGTATTTACTCTATAGTAAATAGGTAGGTACTATAACAATCAATACCCTACAATGTATTGATTGTCACAGTAGCAGTATTAGTAACAGTGCCTTGTATACTTCACTGTGTGCAGCAGATGATGAATAAGACCATGAAAGAATTTTTCACAGTTCTAGAAAGAGGGGGAGATGTGAGAAATGGATTTGTAAAGAATTCTCAAAACCTGACAGAAAGCTCACACAGTCTTGTACATCTGTATGCAAACTCTGAGATAAGGTGTGCTGACTTAGGAAGGCCATGGAATAGAGATGACATTGTTGAGAGAGAGATAGAACTAGAAACAAGTTTGAACAAGCTTCAAAATATGGCCTTGCAAAAAGACCAGATATTTTAGAGAATTAGAACTGTGAAAGATGCATTGTAGCAGGACCACGTGGGGTAAAAATAAAGGTGATTGGTGTTGGAAGTAATAGCAGTATTGTGTGGCAACAGCTAATAGGCTGAAAAACATTTATAAGGTATTGTAACCAGGAAATAGTCTGGCTTCTGATAGAATGGCAATTGAGTTTTACATCTCTTATATCTCACCCTTCATGGAGACTGATAATGGAATCAAATCTTTTAAAACTCCTCTCAGTTGCCCTATCTCTGTAAAAGCTAGGAAAACTAACAATGTTCTAGTGGGGTAAGCCATGGAGATAGCTCTTGTTTTGGCAGGGATGTGATGGGAACTCTTTTCCTCAGCTGTGCTTGCAGGATCAGAACAAGCTCTGAGGAGAAGGAAGCTGTGTGTGTCCCCTTCCTGTAGAACAGGTGGGATAACCAGTGCCCACTGTCCAGCTCCTGTCACTGGGAACACACCTTGGGGATGTAAAATCCTTGGGGATGGTATCCTTGGTAAGATCCTTGGGGATGTAAAAATCCCTCATGTAGGGAGCAGAAGGAGCTCTGCCAATTTACAGAGCTGCAAGGATGTGATTCCCTCTCCTATCTTAGCCCAAGCAGTAGGAGTTGTGGAGGTCAGGGATGGTTTTTTGGTCCCCAAACTGCATGGAAATTCTTCTCAGCTGCTGCAGCTCCTTCTTTTAACACAGTGCTTGTGTTTGATCACCCTGATCCCACTGGATCCCAAGCAGGACCCTCAGTGACATACCAGTAAATCATCCCAGCAGCCCAAAGCCTGAAATATGTTTGCATCCCCCATTTCTGCAGGAATGCTAGGGAAAGAATCAGCTCATAAATAACGAGGCTTGAGCACGGGAAGTTCATAAACGCCAGGGCCTGTTGAACCATTTGCTGCCAATAATTCATTATTTTATAGAGGGCAAAGGGAAAAAATGCACGATTCTCCTATCACCTTAAAAAAATGAATTAAAAGAAGCTGCAGAATAATCTGTCCTGTTCCCAAAATGCATTTTTGGAGCAGACTTCCTCCATTCCCATGTAAATACAAACCCCCCTCTGGCACTGGAGCTGGATCTGCCGATGTGAGCGCAGAAGGGAGGCAGAAGGATCCGAGTAAGTGGCATGAAGACAATTTGCTTGGACCGGGGAGGAAGATGCACTCTGACAAGGATAGATGGAATGAGGTTGTTGCCAGAGAAAATCTCAAGGAATTGTGAGCCAAGTTGGGGGGAGCCTTGGATGCAGCAAGCATGCAAATCTCCTTGTGTTTTTTGGTTTTGAAGTAGTAGCAGAGCAGGCGAGGGGAGGGAGGGGGCTAGAAAAATCCAAAGAAGCTTTGTCAAGTCTGACATTCCTTTTGCATCCAAAAGTGGGTATTGATTTTCCACCCGTGACTGCTATAAATGAGAATTTCTGTGTCGCAGCTCAGGCCCGCTCTCCTTGTGTTTCTTATCTCTTTAAATATGATTACCTGCACTTCATGGCTTCACAGGCAAAATTGTAATGAACTTTGCCAGCCCAGGCAGCCCCACGTTGCCTTGGTGTGCGTGAGCAAATGAGTTCCACCAGTTCCTCCTGCTCTGTCTCCGGGCTACAGGTTTATTGACTTTCCGCTAATTTTCTTGTCAGGATAATTCTCCCAATCAAGATTTAAAACAAACTGGGAGATTACGAAAGTGCTGGTGGTTCAAGTCCTAAAGCTTTTTGTTTTAGACTGAGAGACCTTTGAGCATTTGGGTTATGGGGGGCAGGTGAGGGAAGGGGATGGGGTGAGGGGGTTGTGCTTGATTTTGGTCTGGTACAAAGCTCTTTGTGGAGGGAGTGGGTTGTTTGTTTAGAGCAAATCCCTTCTTCCATGCCAACATCTGCTGCTCTGTATTTGCTCGCAGGGGAAACTATAAAAAAAAAAAATAGAAAAAGAAAGAAAGAAATAGATTATTCCCACTGCATCAACCTACAGGCATCTGCTGGCTGCAATTTTCTTCAATTTCTCGCCGTGAAAAGCAAGAGCGTTCATTTTGTAAGTGCTGCTTTTGTGTGTGACCTATATTTTGAAAACTGATGGGGTCACCACCTCCCTCCTCCCAACCTGTTGAACCAAAGAGTGTCTGAGATCTCTCCTAGATTGTATTTATCTCAGAGATTATTTAAAAAGCAAGGTAGCTATTACTAATAAGATGGTGTTGTTCTGGTGAGGTTTGATTTTTTGCTTTTTTTTTCCCTCTCCCCTTTACTCTCCTTTGGAAATGAAAATCCCAGCCTGGCTCCACCTGACCAGGAAAGTGCTTCCTTTGCTGTCTCCATCCTTCAGAGCTGATTTAAAAGCACGTAATCTCCCTCCACTCATCCTCTCCTGGCCCTCTTTGATTTCCCCCCGTGGGTTGCTATTACGCTGCCTGGCAGAGTCGGGAGGTGTTGGAGCCTGTCAGGTACATTTGAAGACATCCCATTTGTGCATATGGATACACACATTGCAGCTCTCCAGTTGCTTAATGACACATCTCATTCCCCTTGGATTGCAGCTTGGATTGGCACAGGCAGAGCCAGGTGAGCTGCAGCAGCCCAGATCCATCCATGTTCAGCACTTCTTTTGCTCTTTATCAACTTTGGGGTCTTTTTTTTTGCCTGTCAGAAGTTCCTCTTTTTTTTTCCTTCCCCTTTAATCTCACTTTCTATTAAAAGTCTTCCCAGAGCTAATGTAATAAATTTAGATCCAAAGCCAGATGCATAGCAAAACTTTTGGCAGAGAATACTCTATCAGAAGACATTGCAAATGAAATATGCTTCCCCTTGGGGATTATTCTACAGTTTAATTTAATTTGATATTTCAAATTAAATTAATTCAAATGGTTATGCAGTTTCCAGGGAAAACAGACTTCATTTATGATGTTCTGCCACCAAATTGTTTTGCTCCTATCATATATCTTATATTGTTAACTGGGAATGATAAGTAGTGACAACGTAGGATTTTTTCATGCCCTTTGTTTTGCAATTCCCATCCTAAAGGGAACAGAAACATCTCCTTATGCAGGGGTTTCTCTGTGGGGTTATTCCAGCATTTCCACTGAAACCTGACTGTGGCTGAAAATTTGATTTTCATCAAAATGTGGCTTAAAAAAACAATAATGTGTTTGCTTTGAGAAGGTTTTGAGTTCATGGGACTCCTACCTCTTGCCTGGTTTCAATTTACAGAAGAAAAAACAGCAACTCTTGGTTTGGGATTGGGGTTTTGATCTTCCAGGCTTTATGGCACAGGCAGGAAGGATGTGAGGAAAAAGGTCTGAGATGCTTTTCTAGCTTATTCTGTTGGTTTGGGATTGATTTGGACACTCTTGGGGACTCAAAAGCAGCAAGGGCAGGACCTTGAGGGAGCTGATTCTGCCCCTCTCAGGTGAGACCCCACTTGCAGAGCTGCCTCCAGCTCGGGGGTCCCAGCACAGGAAGGAGCTGGAGCTGCTGGAGGAGCCCAGAGAAAAGGGAAATTATTACAGGGATGAAGCAGCTTTGCTGTGAGGAAAAGCTGGGAAATTTGGGATTGTTCAGCCTGGAGAAGAGAAAGCTCCAGGGAGACCTAACTGTGGCCTTCCAGGACCTGAAGGGATCCTAAAAGAGAGCTGGAGAGGGACTTGAGACAAGGGATGGAGGGACAGGACACAGGGAATGGCTCCAACTGCCAGAGGACAGGGGTGGATGGGATATTGGGAATTGGGAATTGTTCCCTGTGAGGGTGGAGAAGGGCTGGGATGGAATTCCCAGAGCAGCTGGGGCTGCCCCTGGATCCCTGGCAGTGCCCAAGGCCAGGCTGGACAGGGCTTGGAGCAGCTTGGGACAGTGGGAGGTGTCCCTGCCCATTGGGGGTGGAATAAGAAGAACTTTGAGCTCCCTTCTAGTCCAGGCCATTCTCTGATTCTCAGTTTTTCAGCCAGAAGTGATTTTCTTTTATCAGCGGCAAGCTGAGGAAATTTCTGCACTTCCCAAGCAGATCCAGCTTCACCAGGGGCAGAATTGAGGGGGTTGTGCTGCATTTTATGGGTTTTCCATTTCCTTTCATCTTTCAGCAGCAGGGAGGAACTTCCTAAAAACAACCCAAACCCCAAACCTGGATCGTTGTGCCTTTAGTGTGCCCTGCCTGGAATGGGATTACTGATGTTGTGCCAGCCCTAAAGCAGCTTCCCAAGACCTGTGGGGACTCCCATGGGATTCCTTTATCACCATCTTATCCTGCTTGTGCAGGGAGTGATTGATTCTGCATGGCTTTCCTCCACAGGCTCTGATTATCCAGAGTCATCAAGGAACTTGCTCCAAACTCTGAAGTACATTAAGACAAGGTAATTCAGGGAAGCCTTTGCATCTGGAAATCTCTGTAAGCACTTTCCTATCTGCTGGCCTGTAGAAAAGCCATTATTCTCGACAGGGGAAAAAAATATTGCTAATATCACAAGAGGCTTTGGAAGAGAACATAAAGCTGGTTTCATTTTCCAGTCAACTGAGATCTAATATTTCCTGTACAAGATGTTGAGATGTTTTAGAAAAAGGAGCAATGTTTATTTGTCTAGAGCACCACACACACACATACACACAAGTTCTATATTGTGCTTCTGGCTTTTTTCCATTGTAAATGGTTTTGCAGGGAGAAATCTCTTTCCCATCCATCACAGCCAGTACATTAGAAAAATATAAATATCATCTAAAGAGAATGGAGCTGTGACTCCTATGGAATGCACAGGAGAGAAATGACAAATGCAGCATCCCTGGTGGTGGGGAAGGCTGGGCTTTGGGTCAGAGATAGCCTTGTTGTCTCCCTGGCGATTTATTTGCTTACTCTCTCCCAGGACAAGGCTCCCAGAGTGATATTTCTTATCAGACATGTCTTTTGGGCTGGTCCAAACCCATTTCATTGAGCAATCTGCCATCAGCAAAGGAAGGTTGGTCAAAACATTCTTCTTTTTTGCCCTTAGAAGTGCATCCACTTGGGGGTTTTTCTCATTATTTTTCAAGTCCTGCAAGGATTTGTTCCAGAGTAGCCCCAAAGCACTCTGGGGACCATTGGATTCCAGTGCCCCCATGGTGCTGATCTCAGCCTGACAGCCAGGCTGATGCCCCAAGCTTTTGTCTTTTGAGCCCTGACCATTCCCTGACCAGTTTTGGGCATGATGGCAAGCAAGTCTGTGCCCTGGAGGGCTCATGGATGGCTGGGTGTGTGTGATAGGGATAAAGCTGTAGTTACAGAGCCCGGCTTGAAGTGAGAGAAGACCCTCCCTCATCCCTTTGGCCAGCCCATCCCCATGGCTGGGAGCACTGGAACAATGAAGGTTTCAAGTGTTGGGAGCTTCATCATTTTTCCTTTTTAAATTCCTCTTCCTCCTCCTTTCCTTCTCCTCCAATTTTATTTTTTTTATTTCTATTTTTTACTTTTATTTGTATTTTCTAATGTTTTTATTTTTATTTTGATGGTGATGATAATTATTATTACTAGACAATGTTTTACTCCTTGGTGCTTCCCTGGCAGCCAGGAATTCTTCACCTTGAAGGTGCCAGTGCTTTGGTTTGATAATGTGCTGCCAGTGGTTTTGTTGTGGAAACCTGTTAGAGCTGAAGTGGTTCTTTAGGCACAGTCAGGGTAGTCAGGGAAATCTCCTCTCCCCACCAAAGCTGAATTAAGTCCAGGTTTAATTGGGTGTGGAGCACACCCAGCTGTGGGTGTTCCATTGTGTTTCAGGCAGAAACAAAGTCCATCCCAGCACGGATTTTGCTTTTCTCATTTTGGTGATTCACCTTGCAATCCATCTTCCCTCCCCCAAAACCTCTCCATCCCCCAAACCCACCTGGGCAGGGGGAGCACATTCTCTCCTGAGCACGGGCAGAGAGAAATGGAACACCCAGGCCATGGCTGCCTCCTTTGTCTTGGCCTCCTCTCCTTGGAAGCCTTGACTTTTAGTGGTGCTGATGCCTTTTGGGCTACCTAAAACAGAGGCCAGACAAAATTAAGGGAATAAAAAGCAGTTTTATTTATTGAAGGGCCTTCAGGTACATTTAGGGCAGACAAAGCCCCCTCAGGGGCTACATCCACAAATGGACTCACGGGTTTTCATACTTTCATATTTGCATTTTGGGGTGAATCTGCCAATTCCAGCTTCATCTAATGAAGTCATTGACCCCAAGTTTGCTGCCCCCAACTCACTTTTGCTTCCATCTCTCAGGCCTGAGGCAGTGAGGTGTCCTTGATTGCCAGGCCTGGAGAGGAATTGTTGTGTCTGCCCAAAACAGGGAAGGAGCAGCTCACACTGTCTGTGGAGTTTGGAGTTCTACACTAAAGAACTGCAGGATTGAAAATCCTCCAATATTATTTATATTACAAAAAATATAAACAACTATTTATATTACAAAAATGATAAAAGCTACAACCCTGAGGCATGAGTGCTGGCAGTTCCTGTAGTCCCACAGGCCATGTCTGCAGGGTCAGGCCCTGGGAGGGGATTTCTGGGAGAGCTCTGTGTCCCAGAGCTCAGGCTGGGAGCAGCTGTGCCCAGAGCCTGCTCAGGTGCTGGAGATGACAGAGTGCAAACACTGCCGGCAGATGTTCCCTGCAGCCCAGCTCATCCTGCAATCCACTCAGGTGCCTCTCCTCAGGAAGTTTCTCAGGGCGCCGTGTGCTCTGTGACTCCTCTGCTGTTATGGTTTCATTTTTCTCTGCTGCAGCCTTTGTCTCTGAGCACAGAGAGTCACAGAGAGAGATTGCCCGGGCCTGGCTCTGCTTTGGGCAGTTCTGCTCTCCCCGTGTGCCTGAGGGGCCTCCAAAGGCAGCCCCAGCATGAAGCCCTCCAGGCCAGCATGGGCAGAGCGGGGATTTTGGGAGAGCTGACCATGGAATCAGGGAATGGTTTGGGTAGGAAGGGACCTTAGAGCTCATCCAGTGCCACCCCTGCCATGGCAGGGACACCTCCCACTGTCCCAGGTTGCTCCCAGCCCAGCCCAGCCTGGCCTTGGGCACTGCCAGGGATCCAGGGGCAGCCCCAGCTGCTCTGGGCACCCGGTGCCAGGGCCTGCCACCCTCACAGGGAACAATTCCCAATTCCCAATATCCCATCCAGCCCTGCCCTCTGGCAGTGGGAGCCATTGCCTGTGTCCTGTCCCTCCATCCCTTGTCCCCAGTCCCTCTCCAGCTCTCCTGGAGCCCCTTCAGGCCCTGGCAGGGGCTCTGAGCTCTCCCTGGAGCCTTCTCCTCTCCACTGAGCACCCCCAGCTCTCCCAGCCTCTCTCCATGGGAATATTCTCTTCAGGGCCTCTATTTGGGGGGGGTCTATAAATGGGAAATTGAGTCACAAGCTGCAGGATGGGTCTCTCAAATCCACAGAGAGGTGCTGGCTGCAGTCAGAGCAAAGGGAGGTTGCTGTTATCTGTAAATCCCTACAGAAAACCTCTGATATGGGCTGGCTTTCCCAGGGAGGTGCCTCTCTGGTGTCCCTGAGGAATGGCAGCTCATGTGAGGGCATTGCTGCCAGACCCCACAGCCTGAGCAGCCCACAGTGCCTTTATCCTCATCCCAGAGTGACAGAGTGTCCCCTCTGGGCCTTGGGGTGAATTTGGGGGGTCACTGGGGTGCCTGCTTTGCTCCAGAGCCAACTGTGTGCCACAGAGGTTAATAGCTGCAGAGGGAAAAGCCTCCAGGAATGCAGAGTGTTTGTCCCCAGCACCTCTGGGTGACCCAAAGCCCTCAGAGGTGGCTCTGGGGGCTAGAGTCTCACACACAGCCCTTGCCTGGACTGTGCCACCTCTCCTTGGCCTCAGGAGCACCATCTCTTTGTGTTAAATACATCAGTGCAGATAAAACCTGTGATCTAGGAGGCCCTGGCTTCAAAACCTGTTGGGGGGAGCTGCTGCTCTTAAGGTGCTTCAGGAGTTATTGATGGAAGAACCTTGGGGGCCGAGTCTCAGCTCTGACAGAGGCGAAGGAGAAATCATTGTTTAAATAACCCCCTGGGACTGGAACTGGTGGTGACCCAGAAACAGTTTATTTTTTTTATTGCTTTCCAGAGCTTCCCCAGGCTAAAGCTGTCTCCAGCAAAGGAAAACCAGGTTGCTACTGGGGGAGTAAGCAAATTAGCAGACGAGGGCAAAAGCTGAGCAGAGTCGAGGACCCGGGAGCTGTGACAGCTGAACAGCACTTGTGCCTTTCTCTCTTCTCTTGCTTTGAGTGTCCCACTGATCTGTAGCCCCTTCACCAAGTAATTCTTTTTTTGTTTCATTTTTATACCATTGTTTCAGTATTTCAGGGTAAAACCAGATACTTCATTGAATGGCAATTCCACTTTCAGCCTATGTGATGCTTGGTCAAAACCAAACTGATTTCTTTATCACTGAAGGATGTTTTCAGGAGCTTTATTATTCTTTATCATTTCAGCCACTGTGTGGGTGCTCACTGCAAATCTCCCAGCCTGCTCCCTGCTATTTCAGGGAATGTTGGGGATAGGAGCAGGAGGGGATAAATATATCCTCATTCACTCATCTCTTGACCTGAATAGAGACCACCACCATCTTTATTATTGCAGGGTTGACTTTGGGGTTGCATTTGATCAGCCTGAGCCTCCATGGCAGCCCTTCCTGCCTGCTCTGTGGGAGCTGCTCATTCCTGTGGGATGTTCCAGCTCCCAGTCCCACCCTGCCAGTGGCTTGGCCAACACAAGGGGTTTGTTCACTTGTTTGCTAGTTGGATTTTGCACCAAAGGGAGCTCCAGAGAGCTGCACCTCTGGCCTAAATCAGGGTGGTGGTGACCCCAGGCCATCAGTGCTAAAAGCCCTGGTCATGGCTTGGCAGGCTCCAGGAGATCTCTTGTCATTTTGGATCAGTGTGAGCCCTCACAGTTCCTGAGCACCTGCCACCAGCAGGGAGCAGGCCAAATGCCCTGGTGCCACAGATGGAGAGAACAAACAAGTCTTTGCCCACGTTATTGGGTTGCTAATGAGGAGAGACCTCATCAACCTCCCAGCCTGTTGGAACTCAGGACATCCCTCTGCCCTGAGCAGCCAAGACCCCTGCTAGGGGGCTCAGAGGCCCTGGCACAGAGCCCAAAACACCTGTGACTTTGATTATGACCCAAGGAGCAAGTTACCAACCTTAGATAAAGATCTGCAAGACACAACAGTTTAAGTAGAATGACAGTGAATTTATCACAAGGTGAAAAATAGATTTTTGGGGTTTTTAGAATAGGGGTTCAGGGGGCAAGATGGAGGGAACTGGGTGTGTCCAGCCTTTCTCCTTCTTCCTCTTGGCCTCCATCTTCTGCTGTGATGTTGCCACTTACAGATTGCTTTAGAGTAGAAGATTACTGTCTAACATAGGTGATGGGTATTGGGAAGTAATTGTAAATATTGTACACGTAGTTTTTAGTACAAAGACATAACACCACCCCGGGGACAGGCAGAGTGCCTGGACTGTCCTGCTGGATGGACCTCGGCTGGACAGGAGAAAGAATTTTTATAGATAAGATACAAGAAATGACCTTGAGACCAAGAACTGAAGAGCTCTGACTGCTTCTTCGAACACCAGACTGGGAAAAGAGACTTTCTAACATATATCAGGGTCACTGTGAGCAGCAGTGACCCCAAGACCAGCCATCTAATTTCTCTTGGCTGCCATTTCAGCCACTCAGGAACCACACCAGGAGCAGCATTTCCTGGCATGAACCAGCTCTTTGAGGGAAACATTTCAGATAGGAAAACGAGCAATTCTCCCTTTGCCCCTGTCTCTGATATTAGAAATCTCCACACCACACATCTGCAGAAAGACAAGTCCAATCCCAACTGTCTTGATCAAGCATTGCCCACCGTGTGCCTCCAACAGCATCCCAAACTTCTGCAGGATGGAAGTGGGAGACTTTCCATCCTCACCCTGCAGTTCTCATTTCAGGTGCTGCTGCTCGAGCCCAGAGCATTTCAGGTTTATTTTTCTAACCATGACCTCACCTCCATGTAAGCAGAGCTTTCTTGGAACTCAGCCACAGAGCTGAACACGCCAGTGCCCCTTTTGAAGCTCAGACAGCTCCATCCCTCTGCCAGGAGTTTTCCTCCTCCCTGTGCCACCTGGAAGCATTGGAGTTGTCCCTCTCTCCAAACTGGGCCCAGCCCCTACAGCCCCACACCAGCCTCTGGCACTGGTCATGTTGCACAGGTATCTCCCACTCACCCAGCACTGACTCACAAACTAATTAAAGTTCATGTCACACTGGGAAGATGCAAAATGCTCTCTGAGCACTAGATGTTATTATTTTAAGCTTCTCTGCTTTTTCCTGAGGCACAGCAACTCCCTGAATCCCAGCTGGCACACCACATCCAGCCACAAAACACCGCTAATTGGGTGTTTCTCCTGTTGACCTCATTTCTCCAGCATACTTTGGCTGGGTTTATTTTCATGGGTTTTTAGGGAACTTTTTTTCAATAGGGCCTGGAAATCAGATAAACAGAAACACTTTGCTGAGTGTCTTGGACAGTCCTTGGTCTTTCCTCTCCTCCAGACCTTGCCCTGATTCAAGGTGTAATAATGCTGCTCTTCCCCATCATCATCTGTTTTACACATCCAAGGAAATAAGAGGCAGAGGGAGATGGGAAGAAAGAGATCAAGGGTAGAGTGATGGCTTTGGAAGAGGTTTCATTTGGAGGAGGTCATAGACCTCTAGTCTAGGCAGGACCTACACTGTTGCTCCTTCCCATCCCAAGGCATTGGCAGGTCCATCATCCTTAAGAAGTATTCCTGGGACAGGATTTGGATACTGAAGGGTGGCTTTTGGACTGATTCCCTTTAAAGGAGAAGGTGACTTGTGCTATAGATGTTGTAAAGCTCAGCCAGGCTCTGGGACAGCTCCTGCCTGATGAACACACCAAGTTCATTAGCAATGACTTTGTTCAAGCGTCCCCGAACCGGTTCAGCTCCCAAAGAATTGAGGAGTCTCCCATTAATTCCTTAATTGTGTTATTGGGAAGGTGCCTCCTCAGTGTCACCTTGCAGAGGTGGCAGGTGGAAGCCTTTCCTTGGTGTTCTCCAGGTGTCTTGTTTCCTTCTTTGGGTGTTTTGTGAAAACAGATTTGATTCCATGTGTGGGATTCAGCCCCATCCACCTTCCCTGACATGAATTCATCATGCTGTTTCCCCCACACCATTCATTTCCTCCTTAAAAATGAATGCAAAGAGAAAACACAATTAGATGCTGTTTTGGTTAAATAATACCTAGGAAAAAAACAGAACAATGGCTTGAAAAATAAGGAGAGAGTGAAGATTGCGCAGTTTGAACTAATGATAGAAATTACCTCGAGTTAAGTTGGATTTTAAATCAGAGGTTTGGGGATTGTATTTTTTACTTTTCTTTCCAGTGAATTATGAAAAATATAGAGGCCTTCTGGATGGATGATTAGATTTTTTTTTCTCTCTCCCATCCGCATTGAAAAATGAAATATTTCTGTAATATTAAATCTGTCCAATTGATCAAAGTGTGGTGTCAAAAAATGTTGTAAGCTCTTCTTCTCATCCAACCCCTTCAGCAGCTGCAAACCAAAGACCTTTTCAATCCCTTTCTGGAGGCAGCTGAGGTTACCTCTGCTGAAAGAGTCTGTGCAAGGAGTGAGTCTGCATTTCTCCAGCACATTCCCACAGCAGGGACTTACAAAGGACTGCGGATTTGGCACATGGAATGCCAGCACATACCCTCAGCTTTGGGGGTTTGTCTCCCCATAGGGTCATAATCTGTCCTAATACAGCCCTGCCTAATGGTGGGGCAAGAATGGAGGATGGGGTGGCCAGAAAAGAGGTGAGAAAGGGAATTTTTCTTCCCTGGCTCAGTTTGATGAGTAACCACTGGGAGATTTATGGGTGTTTTCCCTCCCCTTATGTTTTTCTTTCCCTGCTTACTTTCACTGGAGAACAAGAAAACCAAACAAACCAGAAACCTCAAATATTTGGTCACTGTTTGAGGAAGCAAACACAAAGTGTATCCAAACATTTGGAGAGGTGGGAAGCTGTGGTTGCACAGCGGGATAAATACAAAGTGTGTCCAGAAAAGAAAGATTTTTTGGAAAGCTGTCAGTGAGGAAGAGCTGAGAGAGTTGGGGGTTGCTTTGTATACAAAATAAGGGATGGTTTTCCTCAAGTGGGTACTGTGGATAAGACTGAACAGTCTTGCAGTGAAGAGAGGAGGAGAAACCAGCTTGGTTTCAGCAAGAAAGCTGAAAGAGGAATAAAACCCCCACTTCTGCTGGGATGGTGGGGTGTGGGACAGGGAATGTAGAGTGTTATGGACTCAGTTTCATCAGCAGCTTGATTAGGAATAGGTCTTCCAAATACCTGTTTCCATGCTCTCATCCAGTCCCTGGAGCTGCATGGAGAGTGACCCAATATTCCCTTTAATTCTCAGAATCCAATTCTCCAGCCCCTTGCATTGCCTTTGGTTCTATTGTTTTGACATGAAACTCTGGTTGTCTTCAAAAGAAAACCACAGGGCAGAAAAGGAACCCATCTGTTGCATCTGTTTGCATATCAGGGAGGTGTTTGCTCACTCTGGGAGGACTCATTTATTCCTGTGACTGCATGGGGACGTGCTCAGGACTTCCATAAAACGTGTGAGGAGCAGTAAGTGCTGCTTCATCTCTTGGTGAATGAGCAGCAGTTTGAGAGAGCAAAGCAAGGAGTGAAAGGCTCCTGTTCTCTCACTTCATGCCTCAGTGTCCCCCAGCTCCTGGACATGCATGGGAGATCAAAAGGTAGAAATCTCCACTCTCCTACACATCGATCCCTTTGCTTTAGGAGCTCTTTGTGCTATTGACTCACCCTCCTGAGGGAAAATAAGCATTTTCCTTAGTTACACAAATGGACACACGGGTGTAAAAGAGATGAAGTAATTTTCAGAAAGTCACCGACAGAAATGAGGGAAAGTCAGAGAGCCCTCCTTCCCTGGCACAGCCCCTGGTGAACTTCTGGAAAACCCAGGGGAGGGTCTCCAACAGCTCCACAGAAATGCAGCAAAGAGATGGATTGCTGCAACTCTGCCGCTTACCAAATTAGAAACAATTTAAGGATTTAAGGATTAAGTACCATTAATTACTGCCCAACAAATGCTGATCTACAATGGAGCACTTGTGGAAATGGAGAGAGAAGTTTCTGTGTGAATACTAAATGGCTTCATTAATGCTCAGTGCAATTTCATTGAGTGATAGATTAATTAGCTTGATGCTCCAAGAATTACTGAGCAGGATCATGGGTACATGTGATGAAGGGACAGCAGGAGCCCAGTGTCCCCTTGCCTGGGCAGAGCAGTTCACACAAGTGTGGGATATGTGAGGGCAAGGTAAAGGGAGTAAAGAAAGAGGAAATGGGGTTTCTGAGAGAGGAAAAACCCAAAATGCTGATCTGGGTTTCAGTTTCCTCATCTGGATTCTCTGATCTGGAAAACACTGGAGGTTCCAGTGGTCAGGATGAGAGGTGTGGGATCAAGGTCATTATTTTCCTGTGGCACCTGGAGATGATGCTTTACTCTCCTGCTGTTGTGTTGCTGATGGTGGGTGGGTCAGACATCATCACTGCTCCTTGTATTTCTGTTCCCTCCATCCTCTCTGTTCAGCCATAACCACGGGGCTGAGCAGACCTTCCCAGCCACTGATTCCCTTCCCTCCATGGCTCGTGCCGGGTGCTCTTCCCATCACACACCAGGATAACGGAGGTTGGAGTTTGCATCCTCTTTATCCAACACTTGTGGCAAACCCTTGGAGCATCCCAGGTTCCTTGGCATTGCCCCAGGGGCATGTTTACCTGATCCTGGAGAAAGACTTGGTGCTTCCAAAACCTGGGGGAGCCCCGTCTGGCGTGGCAGCCCAGTGAAACAGTGACAGCTTGAGCTGGAGTCTGCTCCCCGGCAGCATTTTCTCCCTGAAGCAGTGGAGGAGGAGGAGGGAGCAGCATCCAGCCAGGATGTCTGGCAGTGAGTAATTTCAGTTTCTCCTCAGGCTGCCATGCCATGACAGCTGCCTGGGCAGAGCCTCCCCACCCCCCTTCAGCACGTTACCTGGAGTTCAGCATCGGATTTCTGTCCCTCAAGACTTTTTAGCCACCCGTGCCATCGCAGCGTTATTGATTGCTCACCCAGCCGTGGCTGGAGCTGGATTAGGTGTGAACACCGCACTGCCCCAGCAGGCCCAGAACAGGGCAGGATGCTCAGAACCTCCTTTCACCCTCCGTCTTTTTTTAGCTCTTCCCTGCGTTGCTCTTTAGCTGCCTCCTGTGCCTCACTCTGTGCCTCGCTCTTCCTCAGCACGTTTGCAGTGCCCGTAAAAGTTGTGTGATTTCACAGCTCTGAGCAGGTCCCTCCTTGCCCCAAGGCTGGGGTCCCCTCAGCTTGTTTTGCTCCCACTCCTGAAGGCAGAGGGTGGAAAATGGCAGAGACACTTTGTTTCTGCCTTCCAAGGGGAGATTGAACAGCGAGGAGATGTTTGTGCCCCTCCATGGTTCTCCACATCCCTCTCCATCACTCCTCCCCCAAACCCTGCAAGAAAAGCCATACTAGGCTCACCAGCTCTTGATATCATGAGATTAGACATTATAGATATCATATAGATACCTATATAGACACATAGCTATCATGACATTTGAGCTTTTTGTCTTGGTGCAGCCTTCAAGACTTTACCCAAATATTCTGGGTCTGCTTTGCCAAGGATGCCCCAGTGGAGGAATGCAGGTGGATGTGGAGACTCCTCTGTGCTCTGAATGGCCCTCCCTGGCTCCTGGTCCTAGTCTGGCTCACATTTGGGAGCTCACAAATGAGATGAGCCGAGTTTCTTACATCCCCCATCCCCTGCCCTGCCCATGGAGACATGTCCTGGATTGGCCATTAGGGACCAGAGAAGGAATATCAAATTAACAGCCCTCATGCTCACAACATGCAGAACTCATACCAAAGTTTTCCTAATGTAATGAGCTGGTATAAAAGCAGCCACAGGGAGACATCCTCAGCTTTATTGGGCTGGCAAAGGCAGGCACAGAGCTGTGCATTCTGGAGTGCCATCTTCTGGCACCTGCAATGCGAACTCGTCGCATTCGTGTGTGGCTGAAACAATCTGGTAGCACAGGGCTGTGCCAGGCACAAGGAAAGAAGTGGATTTCCAGGATTTCCCAGTGTATCCTTGAAAGATGCATGGAGTGCAGATGCTTTTTTTTTTTTTAGCATCCTCCCATCCCTTTGGCTGCCGGGTACCTGCCTGTGCCAGGCAAGGAGCCGCGCATCTGCACGGAGCTGGTGTCAGCTCCCCATGCCAGCTTGGGAAGCATCTGTTTCCTGGTTTATTTATCCCCTCTGCAGTCACCACGGGAGGATAATCTCAGTGACATGCCACATCTTGTTTACAGCCGGCCCCTGAAAAGTTAGAAGTGCAAGTTGTGGGGTGGGGAGGAGGCGGGGGAGGACGCGGAGTTGCGCACACTGGGGACTGAGAGGGGACTTCGGGAAACATATAAAATATTAAATGACATCGTGGCAAGACACAGACAGGGGGAGAACAATAATTAAAGTAAACAGCACATCAAAAGCCTGGCTAAAACTCACATTTAAATTTCAAGACAACGCAGAAACAGCTCATGTAGCCGTGTGTAAATGTGTTTCCAGGAACCTTTTAAGAATATTAACGATGATGGAAGCAGAACAGCAATGATTCAGACTTTATGTTATGTGACAATACAGGAGGCCACCAGACTCTTGCCTGGCTGCTGGCATAAGGAAGCTGATGAGAGCCTGGATCTTGCCAGAAGTGCAGGTTTCTTTCCAGGGAGTGAGAGATCTGAAGTGAGCAAGAATGGAGCCTCTTCTCTTGCCAGGGACATGCAGGGCTTCCTTCAGTCCCACGGGTAAACTGAACCCTAAAAACAGGGGCTTCTGTGGGTTTGTTCCTTACATCCAGTCACATGTTGTATCGTGCTGTCTGCTTCCCAAGCTTTGTCCTAATTAGTTTTAAACATTCCTGGTCAGGTTCCTGTGTGTTCTTCATCAGGATCCTCCAATATGTTGCTGCTTTCTAGACTTTTAATTTGCTTGCAGCCACGAGTTTTTCCTGGTGTTGCCTCCTCCTCTGTTCCAGCCTGGAGCATGTGGAATCACCACACCTGAGGCCTGAATATAGCAGAGAATATAATTGGAAAACTCAGGTCAGGCCTGAAGCCGTGCAAGACAAGCTGAGCAGCCCCTTCCCTCCCCAGCACGTTTGAATTAAGGGCCAGAAATCAGTGTCAAATTTGTCTGGACTCCAGCACTGAGTACCTTTGGGCTATAGAGCAAATCTCTTAATTATTCCCCGTGCCTTTTGCCCTCTCCTGTACAAGGACTACAATAGCTCTGTCCTTGGGGAGCCCCAATTCTCCTTAGTCCTGATAATACCGTGATTTACGGAGGATTTCCCAACGAGCCTTCAGGGCACAGTGTTACCTAATGGAAGTAATTAAAAAGCATTGGGAAGTGACCCCCTGAAAGTGCAGGCAGCTGCAGATGGAATATGGGAATTAGAAGGCTGTAGGGAGCTGCAGGAGCCTGTGTCTCTATGCTGTGCCACAGTGGGATGGGGGGCTCGACTGGGGGCTCAGGAAGGGGATGCCATGAGGGCCTGAACTGGAAAATTTCAGGTGGTTTATTTTTCATTTGATTCTGTATTTTCATGAGGCCTTTTGGATATTTTGAGCTTAGGAGGTTCTTGGGGGACTGCATGAAGATTTGACTTCCCACAGGATTCAGTTTTCCGCCAGTTGAAGTCTCTAGGCTTTCCTGTTTTCTTAGAGCAGCAGAAAACTCTTCACATCCTTCTGTACTGCAGCTCCCAAGCTGCTGTTCAAAGGAGAGCATCCACTCCCACTGACAGCACAGAGCTCTGCCAGGAAAGGTTTAAGCTGGATATCAGGGAAAGGTTCCTCCCCCAGAGGGTGCTGGCACTGCCCAGGCTACCCAGGGAATGGGCACAGTCCCGAGGCTGCCAGAGCTCCAGGAGGGTTTGGACAGCACTGCCAAGGATGGACAGGGTGGGATTGTTGTGGGGTCTGTGGAGTTGGACTGGATGATCCTGTGGGTCCCTTCCAGCTCAGGATAATCTGTGGTTCTCTGATTCTGTGACTTGGGAAAACTGAGGCATGGCATGGGGGGGACAAGTCTGAAGGGGACAGTGCCCATTCCTGCAGTGTCCATACTGCAAAGGGAATCCTGCTGCCCTCTAAGCAGGCAGGAAACAGTGCTGGCAGCTGAGATGAGCCTCAGGACAGCTTTACCCATGAAATATCTGTGTTGCTGCTCCTTCCCAGGACACTCAAGTGCAGCCCTCCCTCTCCAGCACATAATAGACACCACAAACAATTTCCAGGCATGACCATGTTCAAAATATTCCAGACACTGCTGGGCTATTTGCATCCCAAGTTCACAGGAGGTTGGTCCCATATCCAAGGACAAACATTGCATGGACCAAACACTTTCTTTGCCAAACTCTTTGGCCCTCAGTACAGGAAAGCACAACTTGGTTTGGGAAAAGAGCAGCTCAAAACATACTCAGGGCTTTTTGGTGCCTGGTGAAAATCCAGCACTACACAAAGACTTTTCCCAAAGCCATCATAGGTTTAGCCAGGAAAGGATTTCTCTTTTTTCCCCTTGCACAGAGAGTGGCTGAGTCTCCTGTCAGGATTTTCCCAGCATGCAGATGTTGTTGTGACCTAGATGCTTAAGCATTCATTTACTGCTGAAGTTTTGCATTTAGAGGTCTTAAGAGTTCGGGTCGTGGGCTGTCTGGAAAGCTCCAAAAGGGAAAAACACCGAGGGCAGCTCACGAGTTCCGAGAGAAAAGCGATTTGACGTTCTTATGCCTCCATTTATTGGCAGCCCACAATGAGATGTAAAGAAATGTCAGAAAATCCCATGTGCACGTTGGTTTGGATCGGGAAAAAATTGCTGTTCTCCTCTGCCTGGAGGCTACGAGTCGCTCTGCTAATGCAAAGGCACTAAAATGACCCCTTTGTTTTTCCTATGATCACTTCTGATAGCGCGCTCTGCCAGAGATATCATATCTTTGATCTCTCTGTGCTGATGTTAAGTCTCTCTTGAGTTCAGTAGCATCTCCTTGAGATTAATACTTCATGGCATTCTCAGCACCAAGCTGTCCTAACCCATACATCACAGGATGTCACGCTTCGCACTCGCCTCTGCCTCAATGACTTCACGCTGGCACCATAAATAACCCTTGGCCGTGTGTGTGTGCAGAGTCCTGCAGGACCTCTCTGGAGGTGAGCAGGGAAGGGATGCTCCTGTGGCCACAGCAGGCATGAGGATGGCCCTGCCTCATCCCTGCAGGGAGGAGGGTGCTGGGGTTTTGGGAGGGTTATTCCTGATCCGTCTCCAGGCAGAGGGAGGGACCGAGCGTGGCGGCTGCTCCACGGCGCCTTATAGGGAGTGATAAAGCCATGTACCCCAAGGGGACCCATCTGCCAGCCAGCTCCTTCCACGTCTCCTCCACTAGGCCAGTTAGGAAAAATCACTGTCTGCTTCAGATTTAACTTTGGCTTTTCTGCTTCCTGATTTGATTTCTAAGGGCTGGGCGGGCAGACTGGGATCCTTTAGCAGGACAGGCTGGGTGTAAAAACACTTGCCCCTGCTTTGGGAGATGTGTGAAATGCTGCCAAACACCGGTGCTGCAGCCCTGCAGAAGGCACCAAAATTCAGCTGCAGCTGACTCAGAGCCTTCTGATGCCTCTGAAACCCTCTGATCATTATGGGAGGCTATGGGTGAAAATCCCCCGCCTTGTGCAGAGAAAAAAAAAAGGAGTTTTAAGGGAATTTACAGCATCACGTCCAGCCAAAGTTGGGGTTCATGAAATGCTCAATATTGAGTAGGATCTGGCAATGTGCAGCAGGCTCCAGGCTGCTGAGGCCTTGATGCTCTTGGGATTGAAACAAGGTCATGGCTGTGATCCAGACAGAGAGCAGTGGAAGTCCTGGTCTAGGGCATGCTTGAGTAGGAGGTCGAGAGATGTCCCCAGGGCCTGAAATCTGCTGTGGTTTCAGTGGTTTGGAGTGAAGAGGACTTTGCAAGGTCTTTTTTTTTTTTAAATCTATGGTCTATACTTCCATCTTGAGTTTTGCTCTCAGGCACAAGGTGGGATTCTTGGGATGTCCTGTGCAGGGTCAGGAGTTGGACTCGATGACCCTTGTGTGTCCCTTCCAACCCAGAATGTCCTGTGATTCCATGGTTTCCATGGTTTTGCTGGTGCTGCTGGTGCTCAAGGTTCTGTTCAGTGACCCTGTTCCAGGGACATGAGTCTTGTCTAGTGCTGAAAACACCTTGAGCTTCACCTCCTCAGCCTCAGAGTCTCTGTGAACTCACAGCTCCGTGATGTCCCTCACACCCGCAGGCTCCCTCCTGGTCTGTGGTGCACGGGGTGAGGAGGGGATGAGCTGCTGCCCTTCTGTCCCCAGCCCAGAACAGTCTGTGTCATTCCTGCACAGCATGGGGTTAGTGAGGAGAAATCCTTCCACTCCCACGGACTGGATTTGGAGATAATTGAAAGGAAGAAGGGAGGTCTCAGGGGAAGGAGTGAAAACACTGACACTCAGCAGGGCTGGGATGAGATGCCCTGCAGTCTGTGACCCTCCTGTTTGTGCCAGAGGGGCTCTGTGTCCCCTCACATCCCTCCACAGTGCCAGCTGCAGCTCCCTATAGATAAAGAAGCTGTTCCCTTTGTTATATATTTCTGTTATAATCTCCTCTTTTAATGTGTATTTAATCCACACTGGGAAGTGTTCAAGGCCAGTTTGGATGGGGAAACTCAATCTAGTTTGGATGGGGAAGCTTGATCTAGTGGGTGACATCCCTGTCCATGGCAGGGGCTTGGGAAGAGATGATCTTCAAGGTCTTTCCAATCCAAACCATTCTGGCATTCTCTGATTCCAGGTTGGAAGCACCACTTGCCCAAAGCCAAAGGGTGCCTGGCCCAAAGAGCACCCAAGGGATGCTCACCCAAAAGAGTCACTGAGGGCACACCACGAGGCTTTTCCTCCCCAAAAAAAGGGATTTATGGGGTGGGTTCAGGTTAATCCTGGCTGGATTGGCCATTCCTGTGCTGAAGTTGGAATGTGAAGCAGACTGTGCTGCACCTCTGCTGCTCCCTCTAATAGCAGCCCAAATAATTAGCACTGATAAGGCTGGCCCTAATAAGAGCCTGTTGCTAATGGGGTGCAGCAGCCTGGGAGTGCAGGTACCACATGTGCCTTGCGGGCTGGGTGGCTGCTAACGAGGAGGGACGACGCAATTAGAGAAATCCCCTTTTTTTCTAATTTCCCACCAGTCTCTGGGGAAAAGGGTTTCATTTCTTAAAGTTCTGTCACACCAGGTTAGAGTATTAACAATCACGGTTCGCTGCTATCTGTATTTGTTCCATTTGTGGCATTTATGATGGTTATCCACATTAATTATTTCGCTGCTTAAGTCCCTTCTAATTTCAGAGCACTGTTATTTCCAAGAAAGATGGATATTAAATATGCCACACATCAGCGCGGGGTGGCATTACACCGTGCTATTAAGTTTGATGCGAGGACTTGGCAAAAAATAACTTTGCTATTTGTAATCACCGTGAAGTGTTTTAGTGTTGCAGCTTGGAATAAGAAATAAAGATGATGACAGGAACTGATTTCTTATTAGGACACGGTGCAGGAGTTTACATAAATCAGGATGGAAATAACAAGGTAACCCTTGGCTGGCCAGATCCATGTGGGTGCCTGTTGGTGGGGTCTGATGGGGAATGGGAGGGTGCAAAGTGTTTGAGGGGACCTCACTGAGGGCTGGAGCCAAGCTGGGAGAGATGGGAGTGTGCAGCCTGGAGGAGAGAAGCTCCAGGAGAGCTCAGAGCCCCTGCCAGGGCCTGAAGGGGCTCCAAGAGAGCTGGAGAGGGACTGGGGACAAGGGATGGAGGGACAGGACACAGGGAATGGCTGCTAGTGCCAGAGGGCAGGGCTGGATGGGATATTTGGAATTAGGAACTGTTCCCTGTGAGGGTGGTGAGGCCCTGGCACAGGGTGCCCAGAGCAGCTGTGGCTGCCCCTGGATCCCTGGCAGTGCCCAAGGCCAGGCTGGACAGGGCTGGGAGCAGCCTGGGATGGTGGAAGTTGTCCCTGCCATGGCAGGGGCAGAACAAGATGAGCTTTAAGGTCCCTTCCCACCCAAACCACTTGAGGATTCTTTGATCTCTACCCAATGCCAAGGTTCTTTATCCACCCTGGGGTTGAGTGGAATGAACCTTCACCCAAGAAAGGAGGGAGAGACCCATCAGTCCCAGGAAAGAGCTGACACCCCCAGGGGTTTTGGGGCTGTGATGATGCAAAGATTTGGCAGTGTTTTTCCTCAGAAAGCAGGGGCCTCTCACTTGCTCACTGGGCTGCATTTTGCACACACAACCCTCTTGCCCTCCCTGGTGTTGCTTATAAAAACATTAAACTCTTTGGAAGCTGCTGCATTCCCATGGCTTGGAGGTGCTACCCCTTTGACTCCAGAGTGAAGCCCAGGACTTGCTATGAACCATCCTGTGAGGGTCCTGCACTCCTGGGAGGGCAAAGCAGAGGGAGTTTTACCCATGAGGAGGGAATGGATTCCCTCATCACCCCTGAGCCTCTGAAGGATGAGATTCCTGTGCCTGACCAGTACGGGGCGACAGCCAGAGAGCTGATGCCACTTTTGGTTGGCATTGGCCATCCGAGTGCTACAGCAGCTCTGGCTGGATCATCCCTGTAAATATCCTTGATCTACAAGGACACCCCTGACATCTGCCAGGGAGGCAGGACAGGGGTGATGCCCCCACATTCTGGGCAGTGATGATGAACCCCTGGCTCCAGAGGTGAAGAGGGAACGGGAATTGTTCAGCTTTGCAGGTTGTCAGGGGCTGGAGCAGCAGCGTGGGGTGGCATTAGGGTTTGCCTTGGGTTGAGCCTAAGGAAGATTCTTTGTGATTTTCAGCAAACCAGTGATAGAAAAAACAAAGAAAGGTTGAGATCAAATGCAGAGCTTCGCTCAACTCCCAGGTGCAATGTTCCCTCTTAGCAACGAGTGTTTGTGTACAGGTTTTGCTAAGAGAGAGGAATAATTTGAAATTAAAAGTAAACTAAAGGTGGAAAATGTGTCCCTCTTATTTTTTCTGCCAGTGTCAAAACAAATCCCTCTAATTCCTTGGGGGAATTGTTTGTTTATTTTTTGACTGCTGTGGTTTTAGCTCTTCAGGCCCCAGAAACTTTGCCAAGGCTTTGGTGAGGCATTCCAGCATCTCCAGAGCTGTCTGTGTGTGAGCTGCATCCACCTGGCAGTCTCAGGTCCAGGGTGTCATGCCAAGGGATCAGATCACATCACATTTCTGGACTGAGGTGGGTGCCCAGCAAATTGCAGACCAGGAGTGTTGGATGAATGTCCATCATCCAAGTGTGGAGGCAGACAAGTCCTTGTGTCCCTCTCTGCTTCGTGTCTCAGCTCTCAAGCAGCTCCTGCTTAATACAGAAGGATACCCCAACCTTTCTCAACTGTTATTGTCTATTAATTAAATGCTAATTAATTATTAAAAGAGTATTTATTGACATTTAACAAGTCTTCAGCCAGAAAAAAAGGAAAAACCCCATTGGTGGCAGGTGTTCCACTGCAGTAATGAGGTTCTTAATAACCAATTGGCATTTGTTTGACTTAGAATAACATTCTTAATAAACCTAAATCAACTCTTTACTTGAGACACTTAATTACATGGGGGTTATTTTTTTTTCCCTGCCACCTTTCCCTGGTGCTGTGGGAGCTCTCCACCCTCACTCCTGGTGCTGAGTGAGGAGTCTGTGACTGAATAAATGTGAAAGGTGATGGTTACTCATGGAGAGTGGCATTTATGGAATGATTTCCCTGAGCTCATGCTCACAGGAGCTTCCAGGGCTCCTTCTCCTTTCCACAGGAAAGCTGGGACTTGGGAGAGCCTCTGCCTGTGCCACCCTGGGGCAGCTCTGCTCCTGCCCTGATTTAGAGAGGAAATTACCAACCTTGGTTGGTTTTGCTTGGTTATTTGTTAGAAATCCCTATTTGTTAGAAATCCCTCCCATTTAGCACTGGGAGAAGTTGCTGGTGCAGTGCTGGAAACCCACAGAAGGGGAAATGAAACTCCATCCAAGCATCTGGGTGACCGAGGTGCCCTGGGGGGAAGAATGAGCTGCACAAAAAGCCCCAGCATTCGCTCTGGCTGCAGCTTTGTGTTGCTGATGTGAAGGGGAAAGGCTCCCCAGTCCATTATCCAGACACTTTGGTTCCTTCAGGATCAGCAGTGATGTTTAAAACGCTCATGTTGAGAACATTTTTGCCTTGGAAGGAGATGGCAAGGTGGGCAGGGGAGCAACTGCTGCCTAATCGGGATTTTATTACTTCCCCTTTTAATGTGGCTTTTAAAAAGGAAACAAGGATCCCAACTGGGTGCTCTTGTAGCACAAATAACAACAGGGGGGGAAAGGAAAAGTACCCGACAACAACAAACAATCTGTGCTATTACAGGATCATTATTCTGATATTATTTATTTCAGACATTTTGATACTCTCCAATGCTTGACTTCACAGGCTCATTTAGTTCCTTTCAAAAGCAAAGCAGTGCTGCAATTTGCCAGGAGAAAATGTGATAAACACTGAGAAGGGGGGAAGGAAATAACCCGGCGACCATAGGGATAAATATATTTATTTTCACAGGCTGGGGAGTTGTGTGGGTGTGAGGGAACCATCATTCATGGCTTCAGAGCCACAGGACAGGGAGCACCTGAAGGCTTGATGTTCAAGTGCTGATCATTAAGTCACCTCCCAGATTTTAAATTGCATGGGAAGATGGTGGCAGGCAGGAATGCTTTCCTCCATTCCCAGAGAGATTTGGAATTGTGATACTCCAGCATTGTCAGGACGTGCTCTGAGGCATTTGAGAAGTGGCCAAGCCCTGGAACAGGGTGCCCAGGGCAGTCATTGTTCCTGGAAGGGCTCAGAAACCTGGGGGCTGGATGTGGTGCCAAGGGACATGGTTGGTGGTGGCCTTGGCAGTGCTGGGCTGAGGGTTGGACTGGATGATCCTGGAGGTCTTTTCCAATCTTAATGACTTTGGGATTGCCAGAAGTGTTGGGCTCAGAGAGGGTAGGGCAGGATTGCTCTTAGGGCAGGGAATGCTGCAATCCAGCCCCAGGGGAAATATCTCCTGCCTCCCTGGTATAAAACACATTTCACTTCCCTGTGCCCAGCTCTGTGTGCCAGGACAATGTGTGTGACCTTTCCACAGGGCTGGAAGCACTCAGGTAATTTAATATACATTTTGCCTTTCTTGGACAGCAACAAGAGCCACACACAGGCATCTCTGAGTTTACCCCAAAAATGAGAGTGATGGGCCTACCCCACCTTCAAACCCAGGAGAGCAATAAAAGCAAGCAAACCAAGGAGAGCTCTTTGTTCTTCCTGGGTAGTCTTCCTGGAACTTGGGGAGCTCCTGGGTGTTTGTGTCAGCAGGAATTAGATCACAATATCATTAGATCAGAAGGCTGTGCCCGGATTATCATCGATAGGCAGCGAGAGCTGCTGCATCCAATTAGTTTATGGATTAAGGGAATCCCTTCTGAAGTTTAGTGTCCCAAGAATGAAAAAAAAAAAAAGAAAAGAAAAAAAGGCAGAAAAAAGCATGATTTGGATTAAAAACCCAACAGGAATGTGATGGTCCTTAAGGTCCCTTCCAGTCTGAGCCATTCTGGGATTCTGTGATAAAAGGTTTTTTAAGCTTAAAGCTCTTTCAGAGATTGGTGAGCAATTGATTGCCCAGAGCAGCTGTGGCTGCCCCTGGATCCCTGGAAGTGTCCAAGGCCACGTTGGACAAGGCTTGGAGCATCCTGGGATGGAGAGTGGCATTTATGGAAGGTGTCCCCATGGCAGGAAGTTGAACAAAATCACCTTTAAGGTCTCTCTGAACCCAAACCATTCTGGGGTTCCATGATCCTGATGTTTGGGGTAGTGGATGGGTAGCTTTGGACATGCCTGATCCCAAAACTCCTCTTGGAAAGGAGTCTGAAAAATCACCCCACCACAAATCCTGCAACTCATTTATCATCTAAAGGACCTTGATATTGAAAAATGAGCCTTGATGTTGTGAAATGATGGAAGGGCATGGACATCATTTAGCTGGAGCTGCCTTGTTCAAACAGTACTGTGAGGGTTTATTTATATCTCTATTTTTTATATATTTTTGAGGTTTTTCTGCAAAGACACACCCTGCTACACCCTTTCAGAGTTCTGTTGGGATGAAAATTGTCTTTGTTGGTTTCTCTCCAACTGTGGTGCACCTCAACCCTCCCTGCTGGATTCATTTGAAATTTCTGGGTCACGAAGTTGTGTCGAGCCCCCAATTTCCCACCTCACCTGGACTTCCCATGAGAAGGGGCTGGAGGCAACCCCACAATGCGAAACCTCCCTGGATAGAGCATCCTCGCCTGCTTGTTGTTGGGAAGGGATGGGAGAAGAGGGTAAAATCTGCAAGACCACTGCAAAACCATCTTCCTGGGCTCTCTCTCACACCTAGAAAGCGCCAGCACTCCCATCTGGGTTTTTATCTTGGCTCACTCAAGAGCCAGCAGCACCAAGCTTCTGCAGAGCAGCCAGACTTACTTATGAATTAAAATAGGAGGATTTCCTAAAAAAAAAAATTAAACCCAGCCCTAAAGCAACAGCAAAGTGCTGCAAACAAACCAGCCCCCTCAGCCCCTCCTGCTCTGGCACTGGAATGCAGCTCATAGCCATTATCCCAGGATTTTTAACGGCGCCTTCACCAGCCCACGAGACGGATTTGCCTGTCCCCAGAGCCTTGTCTTTGGGATGTGTGTCAGAAACATCCTTAAATCTTCAGCAAGAACCCACTCAGCCCTGGTGTGGCTGCGGGGCTGAGCAGCGGCTGCCGTCAGGAGCTGTACAAACCTGCTGATAGACAGATGGAGCGCTGTAATTACACACGGGGAGGGGGACGAGCACGCTGGAATTATTGGTGTGGGCAGACAATTAGAGGCTTTTCCAGAAGATTACCCTCTCCCTCCCATCTGTGCTCCAGGGAGGTGTTCGCTGTTTCTGTCCTCAGCCCTGTGCTGTTTGCCCAAATCGCGGTTCCGCGTCCCTTCGGACCCCACTGGACCATCCCCAGATTGCAGGAGGAGGGAAAGGTTCTGATGGCAGAGAACCATCAGAGCTTTGGGAGAGGCTTTGGGAGAGGCTTTGCTGGGAGTTCAGAGCCCCCATCACAGGTGAGGATGCCGTGGGATGCAATTTGGGAGGTGACCGAATGATCACCGCTTGAACCTCAGGTGCTCCCTGTCCTGTGGCTCTGAAGCCATGAATGATGCTCCCCTCACATCCACACATCTGTAAAAATAAATATTTTCCCCAGGGGAATCAACCCTCAGGAGTCTGATTTCCCAGGGAAAGGGTAGGTATGGTGATTTGGGGTAGGTTTGGTGATTTCTGGGTTTATCCAGCTCGCCAGGGACATTTACAAGCGTATTTAGACTACGTGACCTTTGAAAGGTCCCTTCCCACACCAGCTATTCCACGGTTCCATGTTTGCAAGCAGCAGGGAGGGCAGGCAGCTTTCAAGGCCAGCAGCTAATTACAGCCCCCTTTCAACCCAAATCACTATTTTGTGTTAACTGTGTATTTATTTTCATTATTTGATGTGCTGAGGAGTTAAACAGGAATTATTTTGGGTGGCTCACCAATCTTTTTTTGCTTGAAATCAAGTCAGGACATTTGATTTCAGCACTGAAGGGTTCTTTCTCCACAGTTTATTTTTCACATTATGGTCACTTCAGTTTGAAAACATTGCCACTGGCCATTTGTTGAGTTTTCTGAATCAGGAAAATAATAATAGTAATAAAAGAGAATACTTGGATGATTCACAATGTCCTTTGTCAGCTTTTCTTTCTCTTGGAAAGAAGATGATAAATTGGGTGCAAACTTTCTCCCAGCTCCCATGATAACACTGGAGATTATGTTTGTGGTGAACCTGTAACTATGATGTCCCACATTGTCCCTGGCTCCTACCAAACTCATATCAAGGGGTGACAGCAGCTCCTTTGGAATGGAAACCACTCTGACACACAAACCTGGGTATTTATATGTGTGTAATACATTTATTTTCCCTCTTGCCATGTCTTAAAAGCCCTGTCAGAATCCTTTGCTTCAAAGTCTTCCAGCCAGACCTTGAGGCTACCTGAAGTCTGAGGACTCCTTTGTGTCCTGTAAATCGATATACACGGGGAAACACAGAGATAAAATAAGAACTCAGTAAAATGAATAAGCTGGAATCAAAATAAATGGCTGCAAGCAAAATATGGGAAGTGAGAGATGGGAAGGGAATTTATTATTTATGATTAAATTGATGTTTGAAGGGTAGGGGCAGCTTTTGCCCTTTGCCCTTAGCTGCTGCTGCTGCTGCTGCTGCAAGGGACCCTCATGTCTCTTTTGTTCCTTCTCTATGGAGCTGTGAACCAAAAAATGCTTTTGGGTGGTTTTGCTGTTTGGAGGTGCTCGAGCTCTGGGGGTCTGATGTCTCTGCCTGTTTGCACGCGGGTACCAAAAACTGATGTCTCTCCATCTCTTCCTCAACCTCTCCCATAGTCCCTGTCCTTCTTCAGTGGGACTCAGCTCCCCAGAATCCCTTCCATGGTCCCAGCCCTGCTTCCATGGAGCTCAACCCCCCAAAAGTTTTCCCATCCTCCCTGCCCTGTTTCAACAGGGCTCAGCCCCTGAAACCTCTTCCATCCACCTTGCTTGCTTCCATGGGACTCAGCCTCCCAAAACCCTTTCCATGCTCCCTGCCCTTCTTCAACAGGGCTCAGATTCCCAAGACTGCTCCCCTGGTCCCTGCCCTGCTTTGTTGGGGCAATTGTACACATTTTGGGGCCGTGCTGAGCTCACACCCATCTGTCTGACATCCTGGGGCAGCACCCTGGGCATGACAGCTCTCAGACCTGAAGAGCCACTCACATCTCTCACATCCCGTGTCCTGAAAGATGCCTTGCAGACGCACAGCCCCCAGGCCTGGTTTCAGCTGGGGCTGCTTTTGGCACGGTGTGCTCTGGCTCCTTGGCTCCTGTTCCCACCCCAGCCCTATGGAAGGACACTCGAGGCTGTGAGTGTTCCTCTGCTGTTGTCAGGACCCAGGACATCCCTCTGGCTGTCCTGAGCAGCCCAGACCCCTGCCAGGGGGCTCAAAACCCTGACACAGAACCCAAAACGCCCCTATGGGTTTGATTATGACCCGTAGAGCAAATTACCAACCTTAGATGAAGATCTGCAAGCCATGACAAATTAAGTAGAATGATAGTGAATTTATCACAAGGTGAAAAAGTAGATTTTGGGGTTTTTAGAATGGGAGTTTTGGGGGTAAGATGGAGGGATCTGGGCGTGTCCAGCCTTTCTCCTTCTTCTTCTTGGCCTCCATCTTCTGCTGTGATGTTGGCACTTTGGGATTGGTTTAGAGTAGAAGTTTACTGTCTAACACAGGTGATAGGTATTGGAAAGTAATTGTAAATATTGTACACGTAGTTTTTAGTATAAGAAGATAACACTGCCCCAGGGACAGGCAGAATGCCTCTGACTGTCTTGCTGAGTGGACCTCAGCTGGACAGGAGAAAGAATTTTATAGATAAGAAACAATAAACAACCTTGAGACCGAGAAATGAAGAGCTCTGACTCCTTCTTCGACCACCAGGCTGGGAAAAGAGACTTTCTAACATTTCTCAGGGTCACTCTGAGCAGCAGAGACCCTGCATGCTGTCGCACTGCTGTGTGGGGAAGGAGCAGTTCCGACCAGCCCCACTGCTCCTGCAGCGCTCCTTGATGGGAACAAGGGCCTCCAGGGGCTGTGAGAGGGATTCAAGGGCCCTTTGTGTCTCCCCTGCTGCTCCTCTGGCCGTGGCAGCCCTGGCAGGAGCTCCTCTGGCAGTGATGCCCTCCCAGCTTCCCCCTCCTGCTGCCAGCGCTGCCGGCGGCTCAGGGACCATCCAGTTCTCCTCTTTCTTTCAGGGCTGGATTACAGCTTCTCCCTGCAATTTAACTGTGATTAGATGCATGAGTGGTGCTGCTCAACAAGGCTGGAGAGGCAGTCAGGGATGTCTTCACCCCTCTGATCATATCCACCACAGCTTATTTCCCTATTTTTGTTTCTTCCCTCTTCCTTTCTATTTTTTTTCCACCCTCACTGGTTTGCCGATTGTCATTTCCCACAACTCCCCCAAGCAGTAAGATCCTCACAACACTGCTGCTTCCAGTCAGATAAATCCATGAGAGCCTTTGTTTTCCTTTTTCTGAGTGTTTTTTCCCTTCCCTTGCCCCTGGTTCTGCTCCATCCTCCTTTTTCACTCCACCTGATTGGTACCAATCTTTAGCAGTCAATACACTTTACACCATGTCCCATTAAAAGTAGGGAAAGGAGAATTTAGGTATAGTCTTGAAATAGGAGGAGGGATTTTCTCTGAGAAAGTGCAGCTTGCAGCCCAAATTTGACAGAAGTTTGCCAAGCACTCCCCAAGGCAGAGAGATGGATAGGGAACGATCTCTCCCTGCTCCCTAATTTACAGCCCTGACAATACAATGCTGTTAGTGAGCATCCATCTTCGTGTATAAAGTTGGGGAGGAAAAATGAAAATAATAAAAAAAAAATCATTACATGCCTTTCAGCATTGACCAGCCCGAGGAGACGCGAGTTATTCTTAAGAAAGTCGTGTATCTTCCTTACTTTGGCATCAACATAAATAAAATTACTTATCTCTCGGATTTAAATGCTCTGCACCTTTAGCAGGCCATAAATTCTTCTCTGCTGTCCCTTTATGTATTTATTTCTTGCTCCATCCTTCACCTCTGGATATGAAACTGCAGCTTCTCTCCCTGCCCTGAGCAGGGGGAGGACCCCAAAGTTCCCTCCATCCTCCCACTCGTGTTTTCTCAGGAGGGACGCTCAGTACCAGAGCAATGTGTGGTCCTTTGTCACCCAGCAGGGCAGGGAGATGGGGCTGGAACTTCTGGGAACCTGGACTGGGTCACCAGGAACCTTGAGAGCATTTCATGAACCTCTGCCATGAACAGCTTAGCACCTCAGGTGTTTCTGGGACCCCAAACCTGAGTTACCTGGAACCTTGAGAGCATTTAATGAACCTCTGCCATGAACAGTTCAGCACCCCCAGCAGCAATGAGTGCCCTGGGAGGACATCCAGGCCCAAATATTAAGATATTTATGATTGATTTTGTCACCTCTGTGACCACAGGTGCTACAAACCAACACACACAAATGGACAGAGCTTATAAACATTTCATTTTGGTTCTTTCTTTCCTCTCTCCTTGGTGCTTGATCTGACATGACCAACTCCGCTTAGCTGTGCTTTCCCTCCTGGATTTAAAATGGAGATAGGACAGTATAGGACAGTAAAAATAATCATTCCATGTGGATCCTTGTCATGATGAAACCATAAAGTCCAAACTGCTGCTTTCAGGTGGGACAAGGTGAAATTGGTTCTTGGAATTATAGAATAGTTTGGCTTGGAAAGAACCTGGAAGATCATTTCATCCCAATCCCTCTTGTTCCCACAAGGAATGGCTCAGTCCTGAACCAAGAGTGGACAGGTCCCATTGGCTCCATCCCAGTTAGCAGGCAAAGAAAATCCTGCTGGAAAATCCGCATTTTCCTCAGAATGAAGCTAAGCAGAAAACCCTGAATCCCAAGATATCTTTCGTCAGGAAGATTTTGCTCTTACCCTTGGAAGTCCAAAGGGATGAGCAGTTTGTCTCACAGATAGAACGGCAACAGGAAACAGGGACCTCACCTGCACTGATTTTGTGGTTTTTTAAATTTAGAGTCCATGTTTTCCAAAGCCTTCTCTTTTTTTCCCAACCCAAAATAACCTGGCAGCAATGACATTTTAACAGGAAATTAAATGAAAACATTTATTTTGAATTGACATTTTGACTTGAAATGCTGATTTGTTCCGGATTTTTAAGCCAGAGAGCAGCAACACACGGTCATTGTAAATGAGAAAAAAAGGAGAAATATATGAAAAATAGCCACGAACTCTCAGGACACATCAGGGACAGAGAGGGGACACTTGGCTCCTGGGGAGCTCTGTAGGGAAGGACACAGGAGCCACACTCAGTTTCTGCACCAACCCACCTTTGCATCTAATTTGAAACAAGCAAAAAAAGGGCAGTTTTCTGTTTTCATGAGAAAGGCAGAAATTTCTGTGAGGCTCAGAGAGTGAGAATCGATTTTTCCATCTGCTGTTCTCCACCACCGTTGGAGGGTGATACTGTTGGTGTGTTGAGGTTTTGCCTTCTTTAAATATCACTGGTATTTATTTTCATTGCTCACTCTTAATTCTAACGAAGCTGAAGTCTCCTCTGTGCCCTGGTGGGGAATTTATCCCAAAAAAGCATCGAGAAACGTTTGGTTTCTTGGTCTGCAAACATCCTTTCATCTCTCCAGCATCCCATCTGTCTGTCTAGCTGCTCCTCCACCACTTCCTTCCTCTTCCCTGTGATCGCAGCCACCACGACCTGTGAAATGAACATTTTCATAAATTCTTCGTTTGCATTTCAAACGAGGCAGAGGCACAGAAACCCACAGGAAAGGAGGAAAAAAGCACAAAAACCAACTTTGCTTTCTCGGTTCCTCCTCATTTCTCACATCTGAAGAGATTATTAAACATGTCTAAAGGTAAAATCTCAACTCTTCCCTACGTGCCTCCAATGGAAATGGTTTTCCTTGGGTGTTCTCTTCCCCTGAGCCTCTTCTGGTACACTTTGGATGGGCTTTTGTGCTGTCATGATGAATTTGTGTGATGTTGCCCTCTAATGGCTGATCAACAGGAATTTTAGGAACCCTGCCCAATAAATCCTCCTTTATTTTCTTATGAGAAATGGTGGGAGTTTGGAGATAAAGGGTCTGGGGGTTTCTCTGTACCCAACAAAGGAGTGGGAAATGCACATTAAACTCTCGTTGTGTTGCCTCTCCAACCCCCTTGTCACTCATCCCTCTACCCCAAAATAGAAAGAACCACAATTAGAAGTTTAGGACAGCATTTCTTCCCCCACAAGCCCTTTCTTGGCTGCCTCCACCCTGCAGGAGATCCTTGAGGACCTCAGCAGATGGCTCCCAGCACCGCAGCCTTCCGACAGGAGCTCCTCCACTCCGCTCCTCTTTGAACAAGGGAAAACATTTTGACTTGAACTTTCATACATAATGATGAGGGTTGGTTACCCAAATCCACACATTTTCTTTAGTCGTTTTCATTTACTACTGTTTTAAATTATTTCACAGCTCCTCCTGACAGCCAGAGCCCAGGCACAGAAAGGGAGAGGGAGGAAAAAAAACCCCACTAAGCGTTCATTTCTCACATAATATATTCCAATCCTGTTAGGTCGTGCTGGTGAAGGTAATATTTCTGGCATTCATTTAATGAAATTGACAGTGATGAATGGTTAATTATACAAATTACATTCTTATTAAATCCCCTGGAATCACTGCCTTAGAAAGTCTTAGCTATGGACTTCTTGTGCTAGATACTTATTTTTTTTTAGGAGCATCTTTACTGCTGGCTGCTGCAAAACCGTCTTCCAAAAAACCTTGAAAAGCATTAAAAATCCCCTAGTTAAGTCAATTACTGCAGATAAGTTAATCTTAATGGGATGCTTAAACCCCTGTCCTTGCATGAGTTTACTTTTCATCCCTCGCTCTCGGCTCTGGAGGCGCTGGAGAGAAAAGTTTTCTGACGATTGTTGTGACAAATGGATTAAGAGTGGATAAACAGGGCTGGATGCAAAATTTGCATTCAGACTGGTTTTTGGCAGAATCTTCCCCCTGAGCTGGCAGTGCAATTTCTCATTTTGGGGTGGAGAGCAGCAGGATGCCAGCGTGTCCCACTGGATCAGTCACTGGGTCGGGATGCAATGCCCTGGGAACTGTGGGCTGGTGATAAAGAGTTGTGGGATCGTGGGATTATTTTGGAAAAGCCCTCTGAGATCATTGAGTCAAACCATTAACCCAGCACTGCCTTGTCCCCAAGTGCCACATCCACATGGCTTTTGAACGCTTCCAGGGCAGTAGCACCAAACTCCCCTCACCTCTGTGAAGTGGACAAAACCAGTCATGGACATCTCTGATTTCCCAAGAAGCATTTTTAGGAAGGGAAGGCACCAGCCATTAACCCCCGCTTATTCCCAGGGTGTTAAATCCCCCTCCCAAGCCTCCAAACACACAGAGTGGTTTTAATTGCAGGGCACAGGATGAGCTGGCATTATTAAGCAGGGATGCTCGGGAGTAAATGTAATAAATAGACTGTTAAGTTAAGCAAGTTTTCAGCTTCAGCAGTGAGAGTGGCCATCTATCTTGTGTGGCTTTCTGCATGCTTCATTACCACATGTAACCACACTGGAAAAATCAGCTTTATCCCTTCTAATTAGATGATAAGTTCCCTAAGATGTGTGTTAGTGCTGCCAGGCACCTGACGCTCCGCCACGGCGCCCACTTCCCGCAGCTCCCGGGGAAATTTATTACCCAGCCTCATATTAGACTTAAGTTAACATCACTTAATCTTCTTACTCGACAGAGTTATGTACGAGCACTCAGGATATATTGGCCAGGATTTAGGGAGTCTGAAGGGGGGAGCTGTGCTGGGGGGTAGAGGTGGGTGCAGGGGGGATGGGATGCTCTGAAGGTGAGCAGGATGCATTTATTTCCCCATCCCCTTATTTCTGCGGATATCCCAAGGGGACAGAGCATCACCTGCAGCCTCTCCTTATCCTTTAACTAAACTTCAGGCTGGTTTTGCCTGGCTCTATGCAGAGAACAGCAGCAGTCAATAATTAAGGAAGGAGCCATGACCTCTTTGAGGGGGGAGGAGAGTGTGGAGGGTTGTTGGGCACAAGCAGAGTGTCACCAAAAATCAAAAATCCTCTAAGGATGTAGGCTGCAGAATAGTGTTCATCAGGTCCAAAAACTACCCCTGGGAGCATCACCAGCAGCTCTCTGGTCCTGGGCTGTCCCCAGGTTCTTTCAGCTCAGAGAAAAATGAGTGTTGTTTTCTTCCTTATTTTCCACCTAATTTTCCAGGGAGGCTGGAGGCACACAGAGGTTGCAGGGAATTGTCACAATTGAACAACTTGTTTTGATTTGGATTTGGGGTTTCATCCATCTCCCTCCTCCTTTCCCCCCCACCAGGATCTGTGTCTCCATAGCAAAGTGCTGATCCCCTGGCGCCTTCTGGAGCCTGGAATAAGCCAAAGGCAGGAGAAATGATGGAGCTGCCATCACATCTCCCTCTTTTGACTCAATAAGCTTCATAATCTCTGTATAACCACCTATATCACACCAAGACAGGAGGAGCAGGGGGAACTTTATGAGCTGGTTAGAGCAGGCAACTCCATCACCAGCCATGACTATTATTATAAAATATTCTGGAAGTTAACTCAATAAAAAAACTAATAATGAGAGGAACCATCTCTGCCTTTGTTTATGGCTTCTTTAAGTGTATAAATGAGCACAAGGTGATTAATGAGGGTGATCTGAGAGAGAAAAATTTGCATGCACAGTGCTTGAATTATTTCGTTATTGCATGTGCTTCCCAGTCCCTGTGTTTATTGTGCTGCTCGACGCTGTTTAATACAGAATGACTAAAGTTATGAGATCCTATTTATTCCACCTGACACTGTCCCCTCTGCCAGCTCAGCCCCTGGGACAGATAGCGCATGCACAATGAATTTAGAAAATATATTAAAAAGCAATTATAAACTCCCTGCCTTGGGTGTCCTGGCCTTATTCTTCACAGCGCTCCCCGAGCATTTGCATAATGTCTACAGGCTCTTGTGGAGTTATCAAAACATGAGGAGTCTCTCTCTTATTTTCAAGAACTGATGGATTTAGGAATTAAAGGTTGCCAAAGGTGCCTCTGTACCCTCCTTCTCCATGCCCTATAAATGTTCGTGGTGCCAGTAGCTCATTCCCTGCCCCACCAGCCTCCCCAGGAGATGATGGCAGCTGGAGTTTTGCCAGCTCAGTGCATGTTTCTTGCATTAAGCAGCATCCTTTGCTCTTCCCACCACGATGGCTCTGATATTAGGATTTCATTATCTTCCTGGGCTGCTTTCCTCACTGCTTTCTGCTTTATAGACTTCTCAAAACCTCTCTAAAGGACAGGAAGAACATCAGACCGAGCCGTTCCTATATGATAGGTAATTTTTCTTGCCTCTCAGACATTGCAGGGTAAAATCCTGTTGACTGGGAGCTGGATTTCACCTCTCACTCTTTCTCCAGAGCTCTTCAGCCAGAGAATTCCTGTTCCACCCTGGATGTGCTCTCAGTCCTGGTGTGGCACTGGGTGCATCCTGCACATCCATGGCCCATGGGCTGCCGTGCTGAGGCACAAACCCACCAGTCAAAGACCTTTTACCGCAGTAATATTTCTGGCATTCATTTAATGAAATTGACAGTGATGAATGATTAATTATACAAATTACATTCTTATTAAATCCCCTGGAATTGCTGCCTTAGAAAGTCTTAGCTATGGACTTCTTGTGCTAGATACTTATATTTTTTAGGAGCGTCTTTACTGCTGGCTGCTGCAAAACCATCTTCCAAAAAACCTTGAAAAGCATTAAAAATCCCCTAGTTAAGTCACCTGCAAGGGTGACAAGCACCAAAGAGCCAAAAACACAATTTAGGGGCTTTTTGAAGATGTAACAGCATAGTGTGTAGTTTCAGTGGGATTTTAGGGTTAAAATGATGGTGAACTTGGGTGTTTCACCATTCATAACTGGGGAAAACTGCAACAAAATCACTGCAGCCTTGCCAGGTTACGCTGGAAAAACTTCTCACCTGGATATCCCAGTGGTTTATTATTGATGTCTTCTCTTACGCATAATAAAACATGGATATGTTGCAAATCCGAGGTGCTGTTGAAGCAGCTGGCACTGTGTGTCTCCATCTAATTACACACAGTCCTTTGGGTTTCATTCCAGCCCCGCCATCATTCTCTTCCGCAGGATTTTAACTCACTCCCGGCACAAACGCTTCATCTCCGTTAAAAGTGAGGGTGCGAGCAGATAAATTAGCATTTCAGGAAGTACTTGAAGGCTTTCACAGCCTGTCTTTCCCCAGAAACTGTTTATCAAGCATCTTAATACCGACCAATTTGTACACCTCAAAAATACATTTATTCTGTAAATTGTTTATAGAAAACCAGCAGAAGGAAATGGGCTTTGCTGCTATTGAATTCATTAGTAGCAGACTGGCTGATTGCTTTTATTCCTCCTAACCTATTGTATATTTGATTTGCTTGGAATATTTTATATACATCAGCGCTGGATGCGTTCTCTGCCGGGGGTTTCAGGGACTTAAATCAGCCCCAAATTGAGGAATCAGACAGCACTGCTGGGTTTTGCTCCACATATTGGTTTTTTTGGAATAGGTAAGAGAAGATGCAGGGCTCCCAGAGCAGCTGGGGCTGCCCCACCCTGGAAGTGCCCAAGGCCAGGCTGGACAATGCTTGGAGCAGCCTGGGATAGTGGGAGGTGTCCCTGCCCATAGCAGGGATGGGATGAGAGGAGCTTCCAACCCAGATCATTCTGGGATTCTATGACAAGTTAGATTATTTTATCTCACTGTTCTCTTGCAGTTCTCCCCACCCAGAGCTGTGGGCTCACTGCACAAACACTTGTGGTTGGCACTGCCATGGGGACAATTTTGGGAGAGGTGGCAGGACCTGTGTATGGTGATAGAGTTTGGGTCATTGTGGGTTTGCCTCAGGGAACACTCCTCAAATCCCTTAATCCTTCCTGGCTGCTCAGGTTTTTATTGCTCCTTCAGAAAAGGGGAAAAAGGCCCTGAGAAAACCCCTCCAAACTGGGGTGTCCTCATGTCAGGACTGCAGGGGAGCAGGCACAGAGGGAATTCCAGGTGCTTGGAAAGAGCAGCTCTGTGAGGAGCAGCTCCCAGGGCTGCAAAAGCTGGTTGGGGTCACCCCAAATAGCTGAGTCAGGCATGGAAAACCCACTGAGGAAACGAGGCCACCCCAGCCAGCCTGGGGCTGTGCTGAGTATCCCCAGCCTGGCTATGCCCACCTCCTGCCCTGGCTCACACACCTGCACCCAAAGTGGCACCTGCAGAACATCCTGGAGCACAGATCCTGCAAGTTTACCCACTGGGTTGGATGTGCTGCGTGCTGCCACAGGATGCTTTGCTCCTCTCTGCCCAAAGTCCCTCCCATCACCACCTGAAATTCCATGATTCCCTTCTCTGAGAGCTCTCTCCTTGCAAATTGCCTGTTCTGGATCTGAATGCTGCTCTTGCTGCCAGTGCTTGATGTTTATAGGACACAGCCTGTGCATCTGTGCTTATATTTGCATGTGTTTCACTGTGTTTAACCCACTTTGTCACAGGGTTCACCTGCTGGTTTGGGTGCCATGACCTCCAGGGTGTGAGAAGTCAGGGCTCCCCAAAACTTTCTTCCTGTCTCTAGAGTTTTGTTCTGCTGGCCTGTATTGGGGGATCTAAGGAAGAGGCAAGAGAAACAGAGCTCCTGCGTTGGAAATAGGCTCCAAGCCCCCTTTTTTGTGATTTGACAGTAATTCTGGTTCCACAAAAGAGTAATACAGGAGTCACTTTGACCCAGGAGCTGCTCCATCCCTCGTGTGTGTGGAACACATCAGTGCTCACTGCCTCCTCTGTGCCACTCAGGACAGGCTCCTATGGGAAACTTTCATCCTGATCCCACAGTGCCAGGCACTTGTCTGGGGTGAGGTGGGCAGGAGAGCTCTTTGATCACAGCCCTGGGCATCTTTAATCAATCCCTACCTGTGCTGTGTGTGCAGAGAATGAGGTTTAAGAGGAGATTGATGGTGTTGAACCTGAGAGGCAAAGGGAGATTCACCTCCAGAGCTCCAGAATAAACCCCTGGAAAGTCAATCCATCAATTATATCCCTCCCCAGCACCCTTCTCTTCCATTTTCTTCTCCTCCAAGGCACTGGATTTAAATTTGAGTGTGTGAATGATAAAATATGTACATTGGCTGTAAAATATGTAATACTGAAGGGAATAATGAAGGGAAGCAGGACAGGGGCCACATGTTCCTTGCAATTTCCCACAGCAAAGGGGTAAGATCACCCCCAAAGGTCAGAGATACCATAAAAATAATTATTCTCCCCAAAACACTGTGAGTGCCTTTGGGTTTGGTGGAAGAGGTGGCACAGGGAGAGGATGTGCTTTCTCTGGGGGGAGGGTTTTGGCTACTGGAGGATGTCAGTGATGCAGTTTTAATGTAAAGGAGCTTGTGTGTTGTCCCAGTGTTA
This sequence comes from Melozone crissalis, assembly GCF_028551555.1. Taxonomy (NCBI): domain Eukaryota; kingdom Metazoa; phylum Chordata; class Aves; order Passeriformes; family Passerellidae; genus Melozone; species Melozone crissalis. The sequence goes on along the minus strand of NW_026535896.1, from coordinate 2,867,362 downwards.
TGGTTTAGGCCTGGCAAAGCCAAGGCCCCCATAAATATACCTTTTACCTGATATCTGCTGTGAGATGTGGCCAGGAAATAAGCAAAGCAGGCTCCAACTTAAACATAAAGAGAAGTTTATTAACTAAACTACACACACAATTACTAAACTACACACACAATTACTAACCTACACACACACAGGGAAAAAAACAAGGAGAATGAAAACTACACAGAAACACTTCCTTATCCTCCTCCCACCAAATTCCCAAACACATTTACATTTCCCAAAAAATTATCCACACTCGGTCTGGCACCACCCTTTGGAAAAAAAAATCAAATCTTCAGCTCATAAGGGATAGACGGAGTCCTTCCTTGTGCCACGGACTTCTTGTCACAATCAGCAATCCGCCCGGTATCTTGCTATCTCGTGACATCTCCTTTCCATGCCGAGGTGCTCTCACCACCTGGCATGAGATGGGGCAGGGGCCTGCCTTCAGGGCCTTTTAAGAATGCCTCGTCTCGTTCCAAGCAGAGTACAGTCACAATCCTGGGACCTCTGTCCCCCCCCCATGTCTTCTATACCCCCTGGGGCCGAGGGGTCTCAAAACCAAACTCTCTTGACGCCGAGCCTCCGCTTCCCCCTGCAATACAGCCGCTGCATCACCAGGAAACAGTCCATGGAAATACAACAAAAAAGAGTCCAGCAAAAACTGCCACTCCATCTTCCTCCATTCCTTCAACATCTCTCTTCTCCCTTTGCCAGACCCTCCTTACTGGCCTGATTTTCTTCCTTCATCTTCCACTCCTGTCCCTTTCCCAGGAAAGGCAATGTTCTGCGAAGCCTTCATTCCCCAAAGGGTTAAAAGCTCTCCCAGGCGGCCGGACTGCCCGCTGCCCCCCCCTTTCTCCTCCCAGCCGTGCTGCCTGCCGGCACACGATATCAAGTTTCAAGATATACAGTTCGAGCACGGGCTGCATTCTCTGGGGGGGGGGGAATAAACTGGTCGCTCAAGGGTCTGCCACCCTTCCTCCGAACCCGGGCCTACCGTAGATGGCCCACGTGGCTCTCCCCTCCCCCAGCCCAGCCAGAAACTGGGCCGGGGGAGAGACTTCTTCACGCCGGAAATCCCAAGAGGGCTCCGAAGGCCAAGAGCCCTGCTTTTAACCCCTTGAGTTCGTAGTCTCAAGAGGCGGATCCAAATGTCCCACTGGTCAAACTAAGTGCCCATCTTAAATTCCAATTACCCATTGGTAATCACAGCAAAACAAAATATCCCAGATGTCCCATTTCCGGTCAAACCACGACACCCAGTCACACAGAATTCCCTGTGGACATTTGCACAGTGTCTTGGTTTGGAAAGACAGGTGTCTGCTAAGGAAGGCAGGAGCCTCCCCTGAAATGGAGAATGTAAACCCTCCACACCCCTCCAAATTGCTATAAATTTTAAATTAAGGGGCTCTCAGGCAAAAATATGGGAGCAGGAAATAACAGTTCTTTAATAAGGAAGAAAATAAAAGGATAAAATAAACAATGCAGTACACTAGAACAACACTGACAGAGTCAGAACCCAACCTGACACCCTGTGGGTCAGGGTGTTGGCAGCAGTGCCATTGGAATTGTGGCTCAGCCCTCCTGCAGTGTCAGGGCTGGTTCTGCTGGAGCAGGGATCCTGGAGAAAGGTGCAGTCTCTTCCTCTGAAGATCCAGTGGAAGAAGAGGCAGCTGCTGCTCCTCTGGGGAATCCAGTGGAGAAAGCCGTGCTGGTGTCTCAAAAACCTCTGGATTGTATCTGGGTAGGAATGCTTGGCTCCTCCCTCTGGGCTCACATCTCCCAATGGGATGCTGTAGTTCTTATCAGTCATGCAGTGACATTCAATAGCTGTTATCAGCAGGTGTCCCCTCCCAAGGGAGGAGTGATTGTGGTCACTCATAGAGAGAGATAAGGCAAACTGCCCACTTGACAAAGGTTCTATTATCATACACATGGTAATAGAAAACATCTTGCATTGCAATCTGGAACACACAGACTCCCAAATATCACATCCCCTGCCTGCACAAAGCCCTGTGTATCCCTGCAGGCATCCTTCCTGAGGGGTATCCAGAGCTCCAGGCTCAAATGTGATCCTTTGCACCCCCTCTTGATCCTTTGCATCCAACTGCACCAATGGTTGCACTCAATGATCTCAGAGACTTTTTCCAACCTAAAAAATCCCATGATCTTCAGCTCCTTGCTAAAAGCCAAGTGGAGAAAGCAGCAGGGAGAGGAGGAAGGCAGGGGCCAGGAATGTCTGGCTTGGGAAAGAAGGGGAGCAGGGTGGTGTTGAGGAGGGTGGAAGGGTGGCATTTCTCAGCCAGTCAAAGTTTGCAGGAAAACAAACAAAGCCCTTTCCAGACCCTGAGCCTCCAGTGAAGGGAGGCATTTAGCTCCTTGGCAGGGCTCCTTTGGAAGCCTTGGCATGACCCACTTTGGAGAGCAGGAGCCAGCAGGAGACTTTTCCCCCTCTTTGAACAGGAATAAATGGGAGAAGGAAAATAAAAACAGAAGAAAGAGGCAACAGTGCTTGGGAGAGAATTTTGACATTGGGAAAGAATATTTGCTTTAAAGGGACAAATCCTGTCTTTTGTCCCTTTCTTCCATTCTAAAAAACCTCCTCATCCCAGCACTGCTCCAAAGGGGGATGTTTGCACCTGCCTCTGGAATTGTTGTTCTGTCTCCATTCCTCCTGCACATAGGAAAAATGCAGATGTTCTTCTTCTCCTTCTTCACTGAAATCCTGGAGAGTTCTGGGGGTCTGGGGCATTTGCTGTGGGGAGAAGTCTGGGTGCAAGCAAACCCCACATTTCCTGCATTGCTGTGAGGTGGACAGGGCATGCCTGGAATGCCACAACCCTGCCCCAACAGGGGAGCAGCTGAATGGTGTGGGCATGGGGGGGGTTAATTCCACATCCCTTTTTCTCCCCTCTTTGCATGCTGGGGAAGGAAGGGAGCAAAGGAAAAGGGTGGATCCACCCCAAAGCTGTGGTCTTGTTTTCTGTCAGAGAGAGACAAAACTTTCTGCTGAGCTTGACTTCAAAGGCAAGCGCCGAGCCTGGAGAAATTCATTTTAGAAATTCATGTACAGCTGCATTAGTTCAGGGCTTCACATGTTTTATCCACTTGTCACGATTAGACATTATTATTATTGCTGCAAACAGAGATGGCTGAGAGATAATAATTCTTTATGAACATCCCGTCACAATTAATGTGAGCTCCATACTTGTCCATTTGCTGAGTTTTAAGCTAATCATTCCTTATATGTGTTTCAAGCCTTTAGTGAAGTACAAATAATTTGAACTAATTAGCTTATTAAAAGAAGGGAATGAAAACAAATGGCACATGAATGAATTGTGGGATTTCGTATGGAATTAATATCTCACTAATACATGTGGATTTGGTGAATTCATTATGCATTCATAATCAGACCTGATGAATCACCTAGCTAATTCAGGAGTAATTAGCCATGAACCACTGACACTTATTTTAAAGTGCGACCAAACTGCTTGGCTCTATCCTCAGGACTCAATTACAGTCTCCAAGGCACGGGGAAGCTCTGCAGTGTTCCCTGTGAGACCTGCCAGGGTGACTCAGTGAGACCCTCTGGGAATCGTGGCTGTGAGATCAGGTGTGAGGGTGTCCACGCTTCCAGCCCAGCAGCTCCCACTGGGAGGTATCCATGTCCCCTTTCCTGGAATTCACATTGCTACCCTTGGAACCAGCTCATTTTTCACTCCTAGGCAGCTGATGCATTAACAATCCTTGTAATTATTTACTTTTTCTATTATCATTACGGCTCATGCAGTGCAGCACCTCCCACATTCAGCATCCCGTGGAATGTGGGGCTGATCCAGACCCCTGGCCCAGCCTTGGAGAGGGGATCAGGCACTCAGGGAGACAGAGCTGATGTGGGGACACAGTCCCAGCCAGCCAGAGGGTTTTGGAGGTGTTGAGGCAAAAGGAAGAGCTGGGAAGCCCCTGCTGATAGTCACCACAGGGGCTGGGAGGGGTGGAAGAAAGCACCAAGGGTGTGACAGAAGAGTGGTGGGAAGGTGGAATCAGCTGGATAAAGGATGGGAGGAGTGGCCATGTCACAAGGAGGGCAGGGCACAATGAGGGTGATCTTTGAGCTGGGATTCAGGCAGGACATGAGCAGGGAGAGTTTGCGTTGCAAAGGTCAGAGGAGAGGACTGTGGTACCCGGGGAAGAAGGCTCAGGGGAGCCTTGAGCCCTTGGATGGAGGAAGGCTTTGTGGGGAGAGGAGCAGGATCCCGAGGCTGAGGTGACATTGTGGATTAGGGAACAGTCTGAAGAGCTCTGTGGCAGCTGGGTTGGGCTTGGTGTGATGGTGAGGCACCCCCGAGGAGGGGCAGGGTGGCAGCTGGGGCCAGGTGGGGGAAGCACCCACAGCTCCCTCTGTGCCGGAGATCCTCAGCCACTGAACGGAACCTCCGCTGCAGATCTGTGACTCATCTGCCTCCAGGTACCAAATTTGTGTTTGCAGATAAGATTATCCAGGGATTAATTGTAGAGGGAGAAGAGAAATGTAGATTAGTCATCCCTTGAGAACAGACATAGATCAACAGTATTTAGAATTACCTTTGGGTGTTTAACAGCCACGGATCACCAGAGTACCTGAACACCTACCATGTAAAATCAACAGTCTCGTTAATTATGAAAAATAATTCATGTCACACCAATCCAAACCCACTAAAATCTCTTCTGCATTCATCCCAGAGGCGGCTGTATCATTCCTGCACTCGCCCCAGGGCCAGCAGAATGTCTTGAATACCATTTCTTCCTACACCTTCTCCAGAAAACCCGGGGTGGGAAGGCCTGGCAGCAGCACAATTCCATGGCCTAATCCTCCCTTTTGCAGGAACCACTGCTGCTGAGAGCCCTGGTGGCTTTCAGAGCCAGGAACGCACCTGGGGAATCATCTTTGATGTCTCCACCTGTGTGCCTCCCTGCAGTGCAGCCGAGCTGCCCCAGGCCCTGCAGCAGTGGGACAGGATGGATTTGCCCTGCTCTGGGTCTGTGCCTGTAGGACCTCAATGATTCCCATCCCCTAGAGATGGACAGAGCTCTGCACCCCAGCATTCCACCCAGAACAAAACCCATGCTGCATAAATTGGGAGTTTTGGTTCCGCTTCTCCAAACACGTGCTTGACAATCGGATCTTTCCCTACCTAAGAGAAGGGAGACAAAGTGGGAAATCACATTCCTTGCACACCGAGGGCACCTGGATCCACCAGGAGGGCCAGCCCCGGATCTTTCCTTACCTAAGAGAAGGAAGACAAAGTGGGAAATCACATTCCAATCACATTCCATGCACGCCTAGGGCAGCCCAGATCCACCAGGAGGGCCGGCCCGCTCAGCCCCGCCTTCTTGCGATGCCGCGCGCGGATCCGAGCGCGGTGCAATCACCAAGAATAAACAGTAGCAATTATTTAATACTTGTGGTGATGGAGTATTGAAAATTAGCGGCAGAGTTAAGCGCTAATAAGACACGTAACACACCGTAAGCCTGTGAATTTTATAGAGTAGGATCAAGAGTAAATAAAATTACAATTTAAACAAAGGCAGATAATTTAATTATCTTGTAGGCACAGTACTAAAATTTGGAGTGATTGGCTAATCAATACGTTATTACACAATGCAACAGTGCGGCCTGCCTGGGAGCTGGCAGGAAATGGATACTCAGGAGATGTGGGAACCAGCAGTGCCAGAGCCTGGCAGATCCCTGGGGCTGGGATGCCTGGGAAGCATCGTTAGCATTCCAGGGTACCCATGGGAGCAGCGGTAGAAAAACATAATCATTGAGGCTGGAAAACCTCTCTGAGATTGAGTCCAACTATTCCCTGAGCACTGCCACAGCTGTCCCCAAGTGCCACATCTACAGCTTTTGAACGCCTCAAATGATGGTGATTCCACCATTGCCATAGGCAGCCAGTGCCAGTGCCAGTGCCTGACTAAATTCCAGAGGCTTGGAGTTGTAGAAGAAAGGAACGTTAGTTGCTTTCTCTGATCCCTTCACGTGTTTTTTTGATTCACAAGTTTTCAGCACTTTGACATTTAAATTTGACATTTAAATTTAACTTTCTGGAAATGAGCAAAATGAGGGAGGTAGGCACAGCTCTGAGAGCAGCAAGGAGCTGCCACCTGTGAGTACATGTGTAAAACCCTCCCCAGAGCAGCAGCTCAGCCATGGTGTGCCCATGCAAAACTGCCTGGGATGGTGCAATGCCAGCCTTCACCATCAAAATGCTCACAGGGTCTTTGGAGCTCTCCAGTCTGTCCCCTGCCTCAGGTGACCTTCCAGACAGGGGTGAAAGTCTTGTCTTGTTTTCTCTTGGTGTTCCTTTGTATTAAGCCTTGAGGTCTGTTCTTCATCCCTGATGTCCTGCAGTCACAACAAGGAAGCACCTCTTCTGGAGGCCATCTGAGCTCACAACCCTTTTGCACCCAGAGATTCCAGGCCCTGAAGCTCCTAATATTCCTCTCCACATGAGACAGGAGGACAAGCAGGACATGCTGTCCCCTCACATGCATCCCATGGGAAATGAGCACAATGAGTGTTCCTCCAGCCAGATCCTCACCTGGCATCACAACACTGGTGTTGGGGGGGAATTGTGCCAAATTCCACCATCTGATGATTTGGCTGCTGCACTCAGCCAGCTGAGATTTGTGAGGAGCAGGAGCTGCATGCCAGCTTGAAATGCTGGGCTTTGGTTCCACACCGATGCCAATCTTCTAAGGGAAAGCAGCTCTTCTTTCCGGCCCATTGTATTTCACTAATTTAATTCCATTCTGTATGTCAAATCACATTATACATTCACACCGACGGAGGATCTATTTTTTTCTTTATTAATATTAAGACATTTATTTGTCATTTTTTAACAAAATTGAAAAGGAATCAAAACCTCATTTTCTGGGAAAGCGGCGCTATTGACGTGCGTGCACCACTGCAGCTGTCTCGCTGTGTGTGGCTCACCTCTCTCTGCAATTTTTTTTTTCCCTTTTCCAAAATCCAGCTCAGGCACAAAACTCCCCCACAGGATTTCATACATCCAAACCTCCTCCTCCATGGAGCAGTGCCCAGTTTGGAAGGGCCAGCAGGGAGGGCACGGGGCAGCTGGGGTGCAAATGTTGCTCTCTGGTGCAGGTGGGATGAGATCTCTCATCCTGTGCTCAAAGGACTCTCACAATGAGGAATCAGAGTCATGGAACTGTGGAATGGTTTAGGTGGAAAGAGATTTAAACCTCATCTTGTTCCAATCCTCCTGTTATGGGCAGGGACACCTTCAGCTGTCCCAGGCTGCTCCAAGCCCCATCCAAACTGGCCTAGGTTTGGATGGGACAGTCACAGCTGCTCTGGGCACCCCATGCCAGAGCCTCACTACCCTCACAGCTAAGAACTTCTTCCAAACAGCCAGTCTAAACCTATTCCCCCTTGTCCTGTCCCTCCATCCTTTGTCCCAAGTCCCTCTCCATTTCTCCTGGAGCCCCTTAAGGCACTGGAAGGTCTCCCTCGAGCCTTCTCTCCGGATAAACACTCCAGATAAACGCTCTCCCAGCCTGGCTCCAGAGCAGAGGGGCTCCAGCCCTTGGAGCATCTCAGTGGTGTCCCCTGAAGACAAGGATAGGGAGCAGAGTGATTAGGAGAGGGGGTTTGGCTTGTCCCATTAAAATCCTCCTGCAGCTCTCACACAGGTGATTCCAGTACCTTGTGCTGGTGCAGTGGCAAGATGAACATTCCATTTCTCATGAGGACATGAGATCATCCCATTTATTTTGTAAATTGCCCTCCTAGACTTTGCCTTTCTGTCTGCACAGAGAATGTTCAAAGCAGGTGATGTGAGCCTGGGAGCCCTTCCAGCCTCTGCAGTGCAGAGCTCCTCTATCCCATTGTTGGGAATTGTCCAGGGATCCAGTGGACAGAGGCAGGAGATGGGCTGGGTGTGCATGGATGTGGTGCTGGGCTCTGAGTTTGGGAACCACTGCACTGAAAGGTTCTGGGGTCCAGCCAGACCCCACGTACAGGGACTGAACCACACTCCTCACACCACAGGAGCCTGGGTGAGTATGGAAAATCTCTCTCTGTGACCTTGGTGGGGAGCAGATGACCTCTCCAGCTGCAGCAAAATAATTTTAGTGATGTTTCAGGGAGAGGACTATTATTTGACTGAGAAACTCTGGCATTTTGTGGAAAACTCCATTTTCCTGTAGAACCTGAAGATTGGCAGCTGGAGAAATGGAGTGAGAAGTGGCAGTGACCATCTGCAGTGCACAAGAGTGTTTTCCCTCTGTCTGCCTGCCCGGTGCTTTGTCCCCTTTGCCCCAAGCAGAACGGGCCCCAAGAGCTCTGGTTTTTCCCTTTTCTTAAAAGCATCATCATTTTGGGGTTTTTTTGAAGGGTGTTAATTCCATGCTGTGGCTGGGGGGAGCCCGTCATGTTTTACAAGGCTGCAAGCTGGGTGGTTTGAGTTGTTTCTTCCCTGTTCTGAAAATCTTTGGGGGCAGGTTCTTGGGAGAATCAAATAGCTTGGAAAAACTTTGTTCAGCTCCAGCTGCCGTGGATCTGAGCTGTGGCTTTGTCCCTCATCCTCCAGCACAAGCATTGCTGGAATTAGGGGCACAAAACATGAGTGAAGCGATGTGCCTGCCCTGCCCGTGCACATTTCCACAGCACAGCAGCCAGGAAGGGGTTGGGTGAGTTTATGGCATTTTTGGCTAATGAAGCACAGATCTGCATTGCAGTAATTACAGGGAGGGGTGGAGATCCCAGCAGGGGCTTTGCAGGAGTGCTGAAGCAGAGGCAGGAGCAGCTCGGGGACGTTTGCTGAGCTGTACCAGTCACTGCGTGGCACCTGGGCTGGTTCTGCAGTGGTTGGTGTCACACGGGGCAGGTTTGGGCAGGGCTGGCACTCACAGGCCCCTGTGTGGCCTCCTGACAGCAGACAGGGCCAGTTGTGAGCTCCTCCATCCCACCCTGACTCAAAGATGCTCAGACCCCTCAGGGCTGGCACTGGGCTCCCAAAGTCTCTCAGCTGACAAGCCTTGGTGGTCCCTCAAGGTTTTTTTTTCCCCCTTGGAGGATGGATGGTGCCAGCAGGGTGCAGCCATCCCCTGGCATTGTTCAGAGCAACTGTGGCTGCCCCTGGATCCCTGCAAGTGTCCAAGGCCAGGTTGGGCAGGGCTGGGAGTGCCCTGGGATAGTGGGAAGTGTCCCTGCCCATGGCAGGGGGTGGGATGGGATGGGCTTTGGGATCACTTCCAACCCAAACCATTCTGGATTTACCAGACCTTTCTCCAGCCTGACTGGCTGGTTGGGACCAGCCCATTGCCTGTCCCTGCTGGTGAGATGCCACAACCTCTTCCAAGATGCCATAACCACTTCCAATAAACCACTCATCTTGTTCCCCAGCTAAGAATGGCAGCTGGCACCCCAAGAGAATGGCAAGAGGCTGTGTCAGGTCTAGGTTGGATATTATGGAAAGGTTCTTCCCCCAGAGGGTGCTGGGGCACTGGAACAGCCCCCCAGGGAATGGGCACAGCCCCAGGGCTGCCAGAGCTCCAGGGATGTTTAAACAACTTTCTCAGGGACAAGGTGTCATTGTTGGGGTGTCTGTGCAGGGCCAGGATTTGGACTCACTCATCCTTGTGGATCCCTTCTAACTCAGAGCTTTTCATGATTCTGTGATTCTACCATTTCTCTTTCTATAGGAGACTCCAACACAGCCCAGTTCACCAGAAGCACGATAAAAAATGGAATTTATTATAAAATCAAATGTTTTCTAGAAGAATATAAAAAAAAAAAAAAAAAACCAAAAAACCACCCCCCCCCCCCCCCCATTCTTTTCCTGCTGTATCAACATAACCTGATAGCAAGCCATTGCTTTGATGAGGTCTGCGTGTTTCCTTTCTGGTTTATGGGATCATATGATTATAAAGTTGAAACAATAAAAGCAAATCAAAGCCCTTTGATAGCACGAAAACAAAACGTTTGGGGTTTGGCTAAAATGAATTATATTGCTGGAGCTGCACTGAAGTGCTTGGATTTTTAGGACTGCCTTGTGGTGCTTCTAAAAAAAAAGCTTTACATTAAATTTAGGTAAATTTTAAAACAAACCATCATTTCAAAGTAGAAAAAAAAATCCTAGTGCTGTGCTTTGTGAAGGCAGAGATAAAAACTTCCCAATTTTCCCATAGAAGAAGAGTATTTCCAATTAGAAGCATTTCAAGCTGGTTGTCAACGATTTTGGGACATTATCTGACTCTTCAGTTTTCAGCAAATGAGGTTTCTGATTGGAAGGAGCTCACCCATCTGTAGGAGAGTGTCCTATATAGAGGACTAATAATGTTGGCATGAATAATTCATCGATCTTTATTACATCGAAAGGTATGTGTGGAGTGTGATGCACACACAGCCTCATCAAAGAAAGGCATATTCAGTTAAAAAATAATCAGTTTGACTGTAGATTTTGAGAGTGTTTGATGGATTAACTCCAGCAAATCAACCTCCAAACTCGACTTTTGTTTGTCTCTCCCCGATCTGTAGGGAGATTATTAATATCATGTAACATTCAGTTAATAGGTCAGATGTGAGACCTTATTACAGACTGGGGATAAATTGCCTCTCTGGTAGCACATCCCTGACCTTCACAGACTTCAGAGTTCAATATTCAGCCTTCATCTATCCAGCCTTAATTACTGTGTGCACGAGCATTAGCAGCACCACAAAAGGGCCAAGTTCATGCAGCCAGGACTCTGCTTTGCATTGTCTCTCTGCCTAGGAAGGACACAAAAAAGTCTTTGACAGGGTTAGAGACAGGATCTTCTTTGTCTCTAGATTGTCTTTTTGTTGTTTTTCACCCAAAAGTTTGCTCTGGGTTCTGTGGAATTGAGGGTCTATGGTACTTTCTGCCTCATTAAAAACCTTGAGAGCTTTCAAATATCCATTAACTGATCTTGTTGCACCCAGATTTTGGGGGTGCCTTTGCAAGGTGTTTTCACCCAGGAGAGGTTCTCAGTTATTGCACAAAACACTGCAGGGGCAGAGCTGGTTCTCCCAAAATCCCACAGATCAGTGAGGATATGGTTTGTTCAGGGGAGCCATCACCATCTGCAGCTTTCTCCTGAGGGGCAGGCGCCAATCTCTGCTCTCTGTGACAGGGACAGGAGCCAGGGCACGGCTGGAGCTGTACCAGGGCAGGGCAGGCTGAGAATCAAGAAAGGTTCTGCCCCAGAGGGTGCTGGCGCTGCCCAGGCTGCCCAGGGAATGGGCACAGCCTGAGGCTGCCAGAGCTCCAGGAGGGGTTGGGATGCCCAGGGTGGGATTGCTGGGGGTCTGTGCAGGGCCAGGAGCTGTCCTGGATGATCCTGGTGGGTCTCTCCCAGCTCAGGAGATTCTGTGATTTGCACAGGAAAGCTGTTGGGTTTTTTCTTCTCTTAGGAGCAGCCAGAATGATTTGTGGTGCTGTCTCTAATTGAGGATGGATGAGACCAGGGGTGGTTGTAAAGCGAGAAATGTGGGTTTGGAGATGTATTTGATGATCCAACCTGCCCCATCCCTGCTCTGGCTGTCTGAACAAAGGGTGGTTGGCAGGTGGCCCCCAAGGAAAAGCTCAGGAGGGTCCTCAAAGAGAACTTTGCTGGAAATGTATCTTTTCAGTTTTACTCAATTCTACTCATTTCGCCGGGGGAAAGTCGATGGCCTTCATTACCAGTCAGAGCAAGTGACATAATTCTCCTTCTGTGCTTTCAAATCTATGAACACACGAACTTAATATTAGCAACACAGATACAAATAGCATTTTAACGCAGTATTTATCACCGCGCCTTCTCAGGAGAAAATCTATCAAAGCTTTAAATCTAAAACTCTCCCATTCTTCTCGAGCAACAAGATCAATTCATTAATATTTGGAAAGCTCTCAGGGTTATTAATCATCTGTTATTATTTTATTTATGTACCTCTTACTAAGAAAAAGCGGACGAACCAAGGCCAGTCTCACTGATTGCAGCTTTTAACTTGGGGAAATGTGATGGGAGAAGGATGGGAACAATTTTATGGGGAAAAAAAACATCCTTTGTACTTGCAATTTGCATGGCAGAGGTAATAAAAGATGCTGCAAGCCATCCAAAAGGCTGAGAAAGGTAGCAGGTTAATTGCCTTATAATTATGAATTCACTTTGTATCTGTGGCCTTAGCAGAGATCATAATGAATTTATTTAGTATTCACGGGGCCATTGTGGCACTTTGCTGTCATCAGTGTGGGCAACACCTGTGTTGCCCCAGGGTGGCCATTTGGGGGTTGCTCTCAGCCCAGACTGGAGTGGATGGAGCAGAGGAGTTATTAAACCATGCCACAGACAGCCAGGCAGAGAGGTCAGCCCCCTAAATGAGTTTAGCTCCTTCCCTGGGTCTATCTCAGATGAGTACCCACAGCTTGAAAATAAGTTTGTAATTGACTGATCCAGACAGATGAGTTTGGGAAGAGGTGATTGATGTCAGCAATATATCTGAACACAATCAGCCCGGCCCAGAATACTGATCTGACAGCCTTTAGCAGCTCAGAGCTGCTGCTCTAACACACTTGGGGTAAGTGGATGGTGCCCCAACCATCGCCTTGGGCTTCTGCTTTCTCCTGCCTCAGAAGCAGTGAGGGATCAGGAGCTGCCTGTGATGCCAGCCATGGGTTTATGTACAAATCATGAACTGGACGGGATTGCTGTGGAACACTTCTCAAGCTGTTGTATTTTCCAGCATCAGTCTCATTACATGGTTGTGACAATGGGAAGATGCCAGCATCTCGTGTCCCCAGCAGCAGACAAAGAACTCAATGTTATAACTTACTTTATAAGTTTTTTGACCAATCACACAAAGCAAAAGCACATTGACAGTAGTTCTATCCAGTCACTATAACCTTTGGTTAAACAATGCTTGCTTATTTGGATACAATACCTGCTTGTAAGCCTTAAAGCACAATGCGCAGAGCTCCTTATTAAGCTTAGAAATTCCTAATATCTTGCTAGATATACTTTGCTGTAGCTTAGGGAGTTATTCTAGACAAGCATTAATACACAAACCATTGTTCTATTTGTCCTTGCTTTCTACTTCTCGTATAACTTTTCTGCTGACAAATCTTACGGCTATTGCTTAGCTCTGATTGCAGTTCTGCTGTTTCTGAGGCCTTTTGTAACTTTCTCAAAACCCTCTCATTTTAAGGATTCCCACAGCCTGATCTGTGGTGTTTTATTTGTGTCGAGCCATGGTTTCTCTCTTCAGGTCTCGATGCCGCTCAGTATTTCAGCACACACATTTGAGCTCATGAGTAGTTGGGCCAGTCTTGGCCTTATCTGCCTCAAAACAGCAGGAACAAGTGAGGACTGTGCTAAATCAGGCCAGGACCGGGAAGTTAAGCTCATGCTGGAAGCTGGAAGCAGTGGGGCCTGCATGCTCAAGAGGTTCACACAGACTTGTGAGAAGAGCAGCTTTGTCCTGGGCAGCCTTTTGCTGAGCCATGTGCTTAAATGGCAGACAGACAAATTCCAGGGTTACCACCGAGGTCCTTCTCAGTAGCAGGACATGGAACTGTGTCTGGGTACCTGGAGCTGCATCCAACCTGTGGTGGCCAAAGCTCTGGTCCCCAGGTTCTCAGGGGCTGCCACCCTCACCAGGTCACCAGGCTTGGGAAAAGAAAGCTCTGGGAAATCAAGATGGGGCAACAAAAGCAAAGGGGCTGGAAAGGGGCAGTGGTAGGGTGAACAAACAGGAAAATCCTCATTTCCCCACTGTTGGTGCAGAGACATCTCAGACAAAATTGTAGTTTAGCTGCTTTGTTGCAAGACCAAACTGAAGTGCTGGTGATTCTTCACCTTGAGGAGCAGCGTCAGGAGCTTTTTCCCTGGGTATTTTCTGGCTCATTAGATTAATGGTGTGCTGTGTGGGAGTGTTAAAGTTTGAAGGCTCTGTGAGATCCCTGCCATTCCATGCTTTACCAGCTGACAAGCTCAGAGATGCATGTGGGATGCATGTGGGGAAGGTCAGGGCTCCAGCCTGGCTGCCTTGATAAAGCAGCAAAGGGCACTGCACAGCCACCATGAGGAGGTGTGGAGGTGCCACAGAGAGTGTGACATTTCCCTGGGCTTGATGTTGTTTGGAAGCCCCTTGTTTGCCTGTGCTGTCCTGACCAAGACCCGCTGGAGCAGCAGGGAGGCCAGGCAGGGACACAGGAACAGGGGATGGAGCTTCCTCTCTTCCCCTGTTGCACCTCTCCTCTCCCTTGCCAAGAGCCTGGCTGGCATTCCTGAGCCATGAGCAGTGTCCCTCTGAGCTGTGTCTGTCTGTCCCCCCCCCAAACACCTCATTGTGGCCCCTCGGCCCATAGGCTTGGCTGAGCAGCATCTCTGGGGTGGTGGCTGCCGGTGGGCAGGAGCTGCTTTATTCCTTCACCACCTCCTTCATCACCAGCCCTCAGCTGACACAGGGCCTTGGATTCACGTGTGGGGTGGTGTCTGTGTCACTGCTGTCCCATTTCTCCTCCCTCTGGGTGTTCTGCCTGCAGGCCAGGGTTGGGATGGCCCTGGGACAGCACACATGAGCTGTCAGGCTTTGTTAGAGCTGTCCCACATTTGTTCTTCTCCAGCAGGGATGGAGCACATCATGGAGCTGCCTTTCCAGGGAACAATTACCCATCCATTTGCCAGTGGTATTTTCCTTCCCCTGCCCTCCTGCTCCTCCCCAGCTGGACAGGGACCCCAGGATGTCCCTCCTGCCTGTCCTGCCCTCTCCCAGCTCTCTCGTGCTCCACAGTGTTTGCCATCACTGCCAGCCTGTCCCCACCTAAAGGGACTCGTGCTCCTTTCATCTCTGCATCTCTTTAACTCTTCATTCTTTTGCCTTGTCTTCCTCGCTGGCAGGATATGAAAAAGCCACAGAAATCGAATTCCATTTAAAAGCATCCACCAAGAGAGGATTTCTTTTTTAATCCACCTTCCCCTTCTCTCCTCCTTAAAATGAAGTTTCTTGCACTGCTCATTAGATGATAAGTGGATACAGAAAAACCTTTGAGCGAAGGTAATTCCTGGCATGTGGAAGAAGGCTCTGGTGCTGGCTCCACATTTATGAATGCAAACGAGTCCGGGCGTCCTGTGGGGATGCTTTGTCAGTCCTTTTATCTCTAAAACCAAAGTTCAAACTGACTTCCTGAGTCAAGAACCATAAAATTATTCTGTTGAAAGAATTCTCAAATGCCATCGGTGGAGGGGGGGACCTTCATTTCCCAGCCTCTGAACTGGTCTGTGCATGAGCAGGGGAAATGAAAGAGCTCCTCATTATTGGGGTGCTGCTCAGCCCCATGCTGGTCTCCCATAATTGATGGAATATATTATGCTCCAACAGCGAAAGTCCAAATGGAAATCCCCAATAATAATAATTCTAATAATAACTCAATGTGCTTCAGTCACCCATCCAATCCCCATATCTCAAAGTGCTTTTGAGACAATTAAGCAAGACCCACAGAAATCCTCACCAAGCCAGGATGTCACCATCACAACCTTTGCCTTTGTCACAAATCAGAGGAGCTGTAATTTGAGGGGTGTCCCTTCATCTGAGCACCATCAGCACCCCAAACCCATGGAGTGTGGGAACATGGATAATTCTCTCTCGGGCTTTGGTTGTTATTGCTGCCCCAAGATGTGCAGGATGTTTCTGTTTCAGCCCGCGCAACTGAAGAACGAGTCTGGACTCTTCACTTTTTGGTTTTGAGGTTGTTTATTAATTCTTATCTATAAAATTTTCTTTCTGCCCAGCCAAGATCTGCTCAGCAGGGCAGCCACAGGCACTCCTGTTGTTGTCCTTTTATATTACAAACTACGTATAACATATTTACACTTAACTCCCAATACCTATCACCAATGTTAGACAGTGCACTTCTACTCTAAACCAATCCCAAAGTGCCAACATCACTGCAGAAGATGGAGAACAAGAAGAAGAAGAGGAAAGGTTAGATACCCCCAAGTTCCTCCATCTTGTCCCCATAACCCCCATACCAAAAATCCTAAAATCTACATTTTCACCCTGTGATAATTTTATTATTATACTATTTAAACTTCTGTGGCTTTCAGGTCCTCATACAAAGCTGTTAATTTGCTCCAGGGGTCATAATCAAACCCACAGGTGTTCTGGGCTGTGTGCCAGGGTCTCTAAACCCCCCAGCGGGGTCCTCAGCAACTCTGGACACCCAGAGGGATGCACTGAGTTCCAACAATTCTTAATAAATCATTCCATTGGTGTAAAAAGGTTGGAATTGAAGTGAGAGGATGCTTTAGGTGCCAACACAACCATGGACAAGGGCTAAATCTGCCCAGGTGTCTGGCCATGCTGCTGTGGGGTGTTTTGAGGAGGCTTCCAGGATGTGCCATTAAAGAGCTGCAGGTCTACAGGACTGGGGCCCATCAATGTCTGGAGCACCATTCCTGTGCACAGAGAGGAGTTTCTTTGTGTTGCAAGCACTCAAAGTCAGTCAGACCTGCTGCATCAGAGGTAAACCCTTTACACAGGCCACATATTTCAGCTGGGATGGTGTGAAAACACAAGCACAAACATGCCAGAAGCGGGACAGATAAAACAGAGGAGCATAGGGCAGGGAAATGACAGCAGAGAAGGAGAAATACAGCAGGTGTGACTGCCAGCACATCTGTCCCAGTTACCTCCCACCAAGGAGACTCAACAAGGTCCCAGTGCCAGCACCACCCCTGTCACAAGCCACTCAGCCAAATGCTGTCAGCATTCCAGAGGTCTGCATTTCACTGTGGCACCAATTAACATTACAGTTTACAGGCAGTTTGCTGATTTTGGGGGGGGTTTTTTTTTGGTGGATTTTAAATTGCACGTCTTTTTTAGTAGCTTTTCCTTCAGAGATAAACTGCTGCAGTGGGTTAGGGACCAAAACAGCTCCTGATGCCTCTTTAGCTGAGCATCAGAGTGGCAAAGACATCTTTGCCCACCCAGCTGTGTCTAAATCCACTGGTGCCAGTACAAATCTCAAGCAGCTCCTGAACACAGATCACCTGGAGTGATGGAAACCCTCCAGGGGCTGCAAGGAGAGCTCAGGCTCTGTTCCCTTCAGTCCAGGGATGTTTTACTGCCAAGCAGGATGCAGCCAGGGCAGGAGCTTGGGCTGTCCAAGACAATGATGAGGTCCATGCTGTTTTCACAGCCAGTGTGGAGCAATACTGGAGGATGCTCCTGTTCCTGTCCAACCTTCCAGCTTGTTCCTTCCACTACCTCCCAGCACTGCCTAAAGGTGCAGGACCCTATTTAATTAAGTAATGAGAATCAAATGTGATAGCTACAAGCATCAGCTAATTAAAAGGAGGGGAATTGCAAATGAGAAGTGCCAAGAATTCACTGAAAATCAATCAAATTAGAGCAGTCTCATCATCCCCTCAAATGGGCCTGATCTTCTCCCTCTGTCTTGCTGCTTAACCCTTTGTACCAGCATATTTTTGTTGGTGTTAGGGGAAGGAGCTGCAGAGACACATTGTGGGACAAGGCAGCATTTGAGGCTCCAAAGGGATGTGGGCACCCCAGAGCTTTGGTCCTCTCTGGAGCTGGGTCTGTGTCTCCTTCCCCATCTGCACGTGCTGCTGGCTCCTGGCTGGCTCCTTCTTCCTTTAAATCCTCACCCAGGAACACGACAGCAGCACCACCAGAAGACGAGGAAGAAAAAAATCTCATTTAATCAAAGAGAATATTAAAGTTGAGCTTTTTGTACAGCAACGGGCCTCAGATGGAGAAATCCCCACTGTCGGCAGAGGGAAGAGCAGGGGAGAGGGAAAGAGATAAAAAAGCATCAGAGTTTTAATTAAAAAGCTGCATCCTGCCTTCGTTTGCAGCTTGTTTCCGGATCCCTTCATTAGGCTTTACCCTTTAAACGCTCGTTATCAAAGCTGTACAAATTCCACTGACTTGGGATGTGCATTTGCTTGAAAAAGCCCTTTTTGTCTGTGGGTTGGATTGCTGATGGGGTACAGATGGGCCAGCAGCAGAGGGAAGGAGCAGAAATTGTTGTTTCAGGGAGAAGCATCCCAGCTCCAGGGATTTTCTTCCACTGTTCTCACTGCTCCACCTCCGTGTGGGGCTGCTCATGACCTAAAGGAGGTCGTGATGCCTCTTTAGCTGAGCATCAGAGTGGCAAAGACATCTTTGTTGCATCCTAAAGGAGGTCACGAGGCTAAAGGAGGAGCCAGGTATGTTGGAAAGAGCTAATTTGGCTCTGGAGGCTCAGGAGGGCCTGTTAGGGCCTGCAGCTCCCACCACACCTTGCCTGACCCAGCAGGAATATTTCCAGAGGAACTTTAGGTCTGCAGAGATTGTGCTGAGCATCTTGCCATGAATATCCCTATCTGTGCTCCTGGAATTGGGGGGAGTTCCATTCCTGATCCCTGCAAGCTGCGTCAGAGTGGGGTTTGGCCAGTGCCATTGCCCCCAAACCCTCTTCTTGTCCAAAGTGCCACAGGACCTTTCACAGCCACTGCTCTGTGCCTTATTTTCAATTAAAGCACTAATGACCCTTTCCGAATTGGGCTGTTGAAGAACACTATCCTCACCCCTCAGATGCACTTCAGGATCCAGAATTAAAAGAGAGCCTATAATGTGGGTAAAGAATCCCTTATAAAATCCTGTCAGGATCTCTGCTGCTCAGAGTGACCCCAAGATTTGTTAGAAAGTCTCTTTTCCCAGCCCAGCACTTGAAGAAGTTATCAGAGCTCTTCATTTCTCAGTCTCAAGGTTGTTTATTGTATCTTATCTATAAAATTCTTTCTCCTGCCCTGCCAAGGTCCATCCAGCAGGACAGTCAGAGGCACTCTGCCTGCTCCCAGGGCAGTGTTATGTCTTTATACTAAAAACTACATGTATAATATTTACAATTACTTTCCAACACCCTTCACCTATGTCAGACTGTGAGCTTCCACTCTAAACCAATCTGTCAGTGCCACCATCACAGCAGAAGATGGAGGCCAAGAAGAAGAAGGAGAAAGGCTGGACACACCCAGATCCCTCCATCTTGCACTCTGAACCCCCATACCAGAAATCTACTTTTTCACCCTGTGATAACTTCACTATTATTCTACTTAAACTCTGGTGGCTTGCTGATCTTTCTATAAGGTTGATAATTTGCTCCACGGGTCATAATCAAACCCACAGGGGCATTTTGGGCTCTGTGCCAGGGTCTCTGAGACCCCTGGCAGGGATCTGGGCTGCTTGGGACAGCCAGAGGGATGTTCTAGGTCCCCACAAAGAATCCCCTGTAAAATCACTCATTTCCTGTGTTTCCCCCTTGCTGGTGCTTTTTCAGGCCTCTGGCTGTGGTGCTGGGCTGGAAGGAGGACGTGGCAGCTCAGTGGGGTCACAGCCAGGCTGTGTCCAAGCCCTGTGTGCAGCAGTGTTAAATGTTTAATCCTTGGGAAGGGCTGAGGGGCCAGGACACCTGGGCCTGGCACTCACCCGTGCCAAGCTGTCTTGCCTAATCATTAGCAGAGCAGCAGAGCCAGGGTGCACAAGTTCAGTCTCTGGATGTGTCAAGTCTGTTTCCCTTTCGTGCCTGATGCTGGGGACTGAAAACTCAGAGCATCCAATGTGGCAAGTGACCTTGAGCAAGGTTGTCCATCCTGGAGATGGATGGGACTTTCTCCAACCCCTGTGCAGGGTCACTGGGGAGCCTGAACTCATTTCTGTTTTTGAGGCGTGAATGAATGCTGGATGCTGCTTTTGTCCTGTTACAAGATGAGGAAGAGATGGGATAACTTCCTTCCCCCTTTCCACTCAGCCTCCAGACAAAAAAACCCAGCTTGCCACCAGGGTCAGAGCCACCATCACCTCACTATCGGTGACAAGGTGACCTCCAAGGCAGGGAGAAAATGATGAGGAGGACTCCATCTTATCAAAGGCTAATTAATTACTTTATTATACTATATTACACTGTATTACACTACATCTAAACTGAATCTGCACAAGCACCCAACTCAACTCAGCTGCCCAGAATCTCGTGGCTGTCTCCTGACCCACAGTCTGGACATGTTCTCAGCCCTGATGGGCCAAGGAAACAAAACCCCATCACTGTGGGTAAACAATCTCCATATTGCATTGTGCTTTGGCACAACACAGGAGCAGCAAATGAGATAAGAATTGTTTGGGTCATCCTTTTCTCTGCTTCTCTCAGGTTCAGAGGACGTGAATCCCACACTCGTGGATGCCCATTGGCATCTGCATCCCAACAGAAAATCACTCAGATCTGTGAGCCCCCTGAGAAGGGCTCACCCAGAACAAGCCCAGGGAAAGCACTGCTCCTCTGCAGGATGGCTTTGCTCATCAGGTGTTGGAAGTGGCCAGGGAGGGGAAGTCACCATCTCTGGAAGTGTTCTGCATGTGGCACTTGGGGATGTGGTTTAGGGGGATTGTGGTGGTGCTGGGGATTAGGTGATGGTGAGATCTCTTCCAGCATTGATGACTCGGGTACACAAAGGGATGCCCTGCACTGGCACTGCTCTGTTCAAAGGCCTGGAGGGAAGGATGCAGGTCTCTGCACGCTGAAAATCCCAGCAGCTCACTCACTGGTCCTGTTGCCTCTGCTTGTGGGTGTTTAGGAGCTTTCCTCCTAAAATAAAACCTTCACTACAATGAATTGCCACCTAGCCAGGTGGCCCTGGTCCCTCAGCTGGGTCCCAGCGACAGCTGCTGGGAGCGTGCTCCGCAGCCAACTGCTGGACCTGACAGGATGAGTTAATTGGGATGTGATGTTTGTGATGTTCCTGGATGTGACACTGCTAAAGCACAGCACAACTGGCAGCGTCACTCAGGGCGGGCAGCGTGGCCACGGTGCCACCTCTCATTAGCACTGACAGCGGGGTGGCCGTGCCAGCACAGGGACCCTGCTCGCTCCAGAGAGAGCCTGGCCTGTCTGGGCTGCTGTCCTGCTGCCCTCGAGCTGCTCCAGAGGGACAGCACTGCCTGGGAGCAAACTCAGCCAGCAGGTTCTGCTTTCTGTCTTTCCTGAGGAAGGGCAAAGCCTGGGCACCGGCTGATAAGGGGCTGTGCTATCACTCACATCTGGGTACCTCATTTAGGTCCAGGGTCTGTTGAGGTGGGAGGGTTTCACTTAAACCCACTCTCATCCTCTGCCTTCATGCTGACTGTGATTCTGGCTGTCCTGGGATGCTCTCCCTTGTGCTGAGGTGGAGCCTGACTGACCTGGCAGTGCCCAGGGAGAAAACTTGTGTTGTAGCTCCAGCAATGCCTCTACTCACAGCTCCTGCGCTCCGTTCCTCTCTGGCTGGGCAGGATGACCCCAGTTGGGATGTTGGGGTCATTTTGGGTCCTGTTGGGACGTTGGGGTCATGTCTCCCACATCAGGGAGGATGCCAGGAACCCATGAGTGTTCTACAGGGCTGGGGTGTGAGACCTGCAAGGGCAGCTGTGCCGTGTGTGCTTGGGGTGGGTCACTGGTTACAACCTCATCAAGATTAATGGGACCAGCAAGGCTCCAAGGGTGACTGAAGTAATATCTGCAGCAGCTGATCTTTGGAGACAGCCATTGCCTTAGCCTTGGGCTATTTTTCCAGATTTCAGGCCAGGTTTTTTCTGACTTTACACCAGAAGTGTGTTTATTTTTTGCATAACCACACCCACACAAACCAGGGAAGGATCTGGCTCTTTCTTTGGTGCAGCCGTGATGCCCTGGGCCTGGTCCTGCTGCAATCTCTGTCTCCATGGCTCCAGGCAGTGCTGTGCTGCTGGATCAATGGAAGTTATTTCCCAGCACACTCTGGACTATGCACACGGGCCCTGTTAGGCAGGTGAATGGTGCAGCTCACACATCGTTGTTGCTTTCTAATTGTCATTGCTCTACAAGGAGCTCTGGATGTATCTCAAGTGGAAATAATAACCCCAGTTTTATGGGAATGTGGAGATATATACCCAGCCTAACTCCATACAAAGGCAGAGCCACCTCCCTCATGCACCAGTTGTGATTGCTCTCCATGGCTCCAGGGGAGCTTTTCTCGAGCAAATGGCACAAATTCCCATTTCCGTACAACAGCCCTCAGGGAAAAGACAAAAGGTTTTCAGAGTTGTCAGAGAAACCTCTGCAGGAGGACTCTCTGCAAGGTGCTCCCTTGCCTTGTCTTCTGTGTGTGGTGTTGGCTCTCCCCTGGAAGGTGTTCTCAGTTCTCAGATGATAATCCATGTTTGTATGGAAGTAAAGAGCCCAGAAGAGACCAGTGCCATGGTTGGGTCAGGATCCCTGGATATCCACAGGGAAACACAGGCTCTGTC
Organism: Melozone crissalis; assembly: GCF_028551555.1. Taxonomy (NCBI): domain Eukaryota; kingdom Metazoa; phylum Chordata; class Aves; order Passeriformes; family Passerellidae; genus Melozone; species Melozone crissalis. The sequence continues at coordinate 2,845,008 of NW_026535896.1, read as the reverse complement.
TTAGGGAATTGATGATCCTGGTGGAAAACACAGCCTCAGGCAGTTTGGAGATGCTTTCCCAGTGGTTAAATCATGTGTTGGTGCCAGTTTGGCAGCTCCAAAAGGCAGTTTTCTCTTTGAGAGCTTGTCCCATCCTTCTCACTGAACCCTTGGCTCAATCCCTCCTGGCCCAGTGCCCCATCCTGGGTGCCACAGCCATCTCTGGGCTCCACTTTCCCCTTGTTGGCCTTGGACCTCCCTGATTGCTTCAATTCCTTCCAAAAATACAGGGGGTGTTTGGTGCTTTGGATTTCATGTGTCCTTTCTGTATTTCCCCCCTGAGCTGCTTCCACCTTTGGGTGTTCCCATCACCTACTGGAGTATTCTGTATTCCATTTTGGAGTACCCCTGGCTCTTGTGTCACCTCTCTCCTCCATCCTCCTCCTCACCTTGTCCTGTGCCCCACCATGGTGTCATTCACATCCTACAAACAGCACCATTCCCCTCCTCTCTGCTCCAGGGTTCATGAATTTCCATCAGCCAAAAACAGAGGATGGCGATTGCTTGGATTCCCTTCTTCCATTGCCAATGGATTGAAAATTAAAAAATAAAGGACCCTTGTGTTTTGGGATGGGAAATAAAATGTTGAGGGGGAGAGAGAAAAAGTATTTCTCAACATAATGAAAACACAAATGGACAAGATAATTATCTTCATAAGGGCTTGGATCCATGACAATACATCTCATTTTATAAAGCCCATTAGAGTTGGAATTTTATGCAAAACGCTAAAAGAAATCTAAAAATATAAGGCAATAGAGGCAAAGCAATGGGGATTATTAAAGGGGGAGGCGTGTTATATTGGAAGCAATAAACCCTGGAAGAACCAGGAAAAAAATGTTCTAGTAAAACTGTAATAAATGACTGGGGTTTAATCACTTGGTAAATAACTAAGATATTTCTGCAGGTTTTACACTGTCACTAAAAAAAAATAATCCCAACGCCTTGTACATTAAGGATTCAGCCAAGATGTTTTTCTGGAGACAGAATCAGGGAAGAGTGTCATTTCAGCAATTCACTTTTTTTAAATAATAGTGTATTATTTTCTGCATGGATCCACTTTTCCAACCTCTCCCTTGCTTTTAAGAGATCATTTACCATTAGCTGGGTTTTTCTCCTGTTCCCCACTCAGCGTACTCTTGAGTCTTTGAACACACAAAATTATATTATTCTGAGCAATCTTCCCCACCACAGCAAAAAGCAAACACTTTGGGAAACTCCTGGAGGGTCTCATTTTTAATAATGATCTTTCCTGCGCTTGGACCCTAATTGAAGATATTATATGGGTGTTTTAGGAAATAGAAGCACATTTTGTGTGGCTTTTTCTTTACCTATTAAATAGCTGGGATCTAAAGAGTCCCTGTTCTTCCACCCCCCCAGTTATGGTGCATTCTGTTAAAATGAAAATACTTTAATTTAATATCCTTTCCTTTTTTTTCACAACCAGGCCCATGCAGCTGAATGAAACCCAGCTCTCAGTTTAATTTTTAAGGAGGTGGGGGAGGAGGTGCCCAAATCCTGACCCTGCCCCATCATCAGTTCCAACCCTGAGCAAAAGCTGCTTGGCCAGGATGGCAGAGGCTGCGCAGGGAACTGGTGGGGTCACCATCCAGAACAGAGGGGTGGCAGAGGTGGCACTGGGGGATGTGGCTCAGTGGTCGTGGTGATGTTTGGTCAAAGATTGGACCTGCTCTTGGAGGTCTTTTCCAGCTCTGTTGATTCTGTGATCCTAAACTCCTCACTTGTGGTCCCATGAGCTTGTGGGGCCCTGATGTGACCCTGCCTTGGCACTGGGGACATCACCCCTGAGGCACCAGGGGTACCTGGGCTGGGGCTTTTCCCCTTGAAAACTTCACATCCCTTCCAGCAGGACAATGCCTTCAGGGTTAACCTTCACGCTGGAGTCTTTACATCTCCTCAGCACTCACAGCTTTGCCAGGAGAGCTGGGATCAAAGCCCCACCATGACATTTCCTAAGCAATCTGTTAATGCAGGAAAACTGTGATGGAGCATCATGGTGAGAAACTGAGGGTGCTGCTCATCAGGAAGCCAGGCACTGGTTCACCCCTCTGACTGGGTCGGTATGACTGTGTTCACAGGGGTTTTCAGACTGGGGAAGAGACAAGGATCTGACTCCATGCTTCAGAAGGCTTGATTTATTATTTTATGATATATATTACATTAAAACTATACTAAAATAATAGAAGAAAAGGTTTCATCAGAAGGCTAGCTAAGAATAGAATAGGAAAGAATGATAACAAAGGTTTGTGGCTCAGCTCTCTGTCCAAGCCAGCTGACTGTGATTAGCCATTAATTAGAAACAACCAACATGGGCCAATCACAGATCCACCTGTTGCATTCCACAGCAGCAGATAACCATTGTTTACATTTTGTTCCTGAGGCTTCTCAGCTTCTCAGGAGGAAAAATCCTAAGGAATGGATTTTTCATAAAAGATGTCTGTGACAGGTCAGTGTCACTTGGAGAGCTGATCCCTGTGCTGTGCATGGATTTAATCCTCCTGGATCCATCAGTGCTCCCAGGATGTGCACACCAGCTCCACCAGCATGGATGGGAGCTGCAGAGGGGGAACCCGTGCAGTGGAGGCTGGAAATCAGCCAGGAGCTCACCCCAAGTCCTGCTGTAAAGCAAACAGAGGGGTTCCTTCATAGAATCGTGGAACCTCCTGAGCTGGAAGGAATCCACAAGCATCATAGAGTCCAACTTCTGGCATGGCACAAGACAACCCTAAAAACGACATTTGGTGTAAAGCAAGCAGCTTTTTGCTACAAACATCCCTTTTGATTTATTATGAAGTGTGGAGCTACACGTCCCCAACTGTGCCAGGGCTTTGCCAAGGTCACGGCAGGGGGAGGCTGAATTTAAGACCCAACATATGTGTGCAGCAGACCCAGCTCTGATGTGGCCCCAGGGAAATTTGTGTCAGGCTAAAGTGGGATTACAAAATCTTTGAGCATCTCCACACCTCAATTCTCCCTCCTGTTCAGCTGAGCTGGAGCAGCCCTTGGGGACAGGCACCAGAACCCTGTCCTGCACCAGAACTGCTCCAGCAGGGAATGTCCACTCTCCAAAGAGAGCTGGCACATATTTGATGTGGAGATTGTGCTGTTAAGAACATTTGTTTGCCTGGAAGTGGCATAATGAAGGGAGATTTATGAATGCCAGGCCTTATGGTTTTAGCATCCTGCTTAAATTTTAATCCTGCTGCAAGCAGCTATTAATCCTGCTGGGTGCTGGGACCCAGGGCAGCCTTGGAGATGGGAGCAGGGACTCTCTGGGCTTGTCCATGTGACCCCACTTGTGCCACATCTGTAAAATGAGGCATTTCACAGAATGACCAGGTTGGAAGAGACCTTCAAGATCATCGAGTCCAACCCAGCCCCAACTCCTCAACTCAACCCTGGCACCCAGTGCCACATCCAGGCTTTGTTAAACACACCCAGGGATGGGGCCTCCACCACCTCCCTGGGCAGCCATTCCAGAACTTTATCATTCTTTCAGTGAGAAACTTTTTCCTGCTATCCAGCCTGTATTTCCCTTGGTGCAGCTCGAGGCTGTGTGCTCTGGCTGTGTCAGTGCTGCTGCAGACAAAGCCCAGCCCCAGCTGAGCACAGGCACCTTTCAGGAGCTGTGAGAGTGATGGGGGCAGCCCTGAGTCTCCTTTTCTCCAGGCTGAGCACCCCCAGCTCCCTCAGGGGTTCCTCACAGGGTTTGTGTTCCCAGCCCCTCTGGATGTGCTCAGTGTCCCAAGGTCCCTCCCAAGCTGAGGGCCCAGAGCTGGGCACAGCACTCCAGGTGTGCCCTCACAGTGCCCAGGGCAGGGCACAGTGACCTCCCTGCTCCTGCTGGGCACACCATTCCTGACCCAGGCCAGGAGTTTGGCCTCCTTGGCCACCACGGCACTCTGCTGGCTCATGGTCAGTCACTGCTGCCCAGCACACCCAGGTCCCTTTGTGCCTGGGTCCAGCCACACCATCCTCAGCTCAGAGCATTGCAGGGGTTTTTGTGGCCAAATTGCAGGACTCAGCCCTTGGATTTATTAAACTTCATCTTATTGGACTCTGCCCATCCCTCCAGCCATTCCAGGTCTCCCTGCAGAGCCCCCTGCCCTCCCACAGATGGACACAGCTCCCAGCTCAGCATCATCTGCAGATTTGTGCCACTGTGCCCATCTGTCCCAAGGGTCACACCTGCAGGAGAAGGATGGGGTCCAGCTGCCTCTTCCCATCACTGTAACCTCCTTTCCCCATCAGGAAAAGCCCCATCACCCTGTTTCTGTCAGTGTCTGAAAATCCTTGGAGCTGTGTAAATAAGAGGGATAAACAGCATCTTAAAAAGTTCTGGTCTCATGCAGTTGCAGAGAGAAGGCTTTAAAATACAACCCCTTAAAAGCTCCAGGCTCAGAAGGGAAATAGAAAGAAACCACTAAAATTTACTTGTTTTATAAATGCCTGTGATTTCCTCTCTTTTTTTAAGCTGGTCCCATGAGGTGGGGACATAAATCATGGCTTTATTTGAACGTTTGGGCTGGGAAATGCAACTCTTTCTCCTTGGAGCCAGAGAGCAATGGATGCTCTGAGCTTGTAAAACCCCTTCAAATGGACTTCTCAACTAGCACAGAGCTGCTCCCACAGCCCAGCTCCCAGCTGAATTCCCAGTTTCCTTATTTCTCCAAGCAGCTCGATCCTCTCAGTGCCAGTCCCTCCATTTCCAGCAGCAGGACATTCTGTTTCCTGCATGGATCTTAGTCTGAAAAAAAAGAGTCTCTGCCCTGAGGCAAAAACCACTCTTAAAAATAAAATTTGAAGTCCTGAACACAGTTCTATAAAAAAAAAAATTGAACATCAAACCTTCTATGTTTACTCTCCAGCTGGCTGGCAATGGAAATAAATATATAAAGGCCTAAATTAAAATTCCAGGGAAGCCATCCAAAATAAATATGCAATATTTTCCTGCAAAGGACCATAATATTATTTTTATTTTTTGCTCCCAATATGATCAGACTACTTTACATTTTAATAAATGCATAGTTTTGAAGAGAAAATAGTTTTGCTTTGATATGGCAATGATTATTTGATCAAATAAACTATTAGAAGTTTTTGGGACTGCATTATGGGGGGAAAATGTTGGCTTCTTTGCAGGATCTGTCTATCTAATAGGCAATGATTGCAAACAAATAGTTATATGCTGGAATAAATGGGGAAAAATTAAGGTTATCTGGCATGGAACAGCCAAAAAAATCCAGTAAGATAACAATAAGGGAGTAATGTATAGCTGAGTGTTTGGGAGATAATTGCATTTCAATTGGCTGGTGGCAGAGCGGGCTGAAATATGAAGACAGTGTGGCAGAGGAGCCTCTGTCCTCTCACTCCCAGTACAAAAACATCCCTCACACCTCCTGCTGGGTGCTTCTTCCCCCCAAAGCCACTGGAATTCTTGGTGAGTTCTCCTGATGGCAGCAGTTTCATCTTCATCCCAAATTGTCCCGTGTGGTCCTGTTGTAAACCAAAGGCGATTCCAACGAAGGGGAGAGAATGATGAGGACTCCATGGAAATCAGAAGGCTAATTAATTACTTTATTATACTCTACTATATACATTTCATCCAAACTGAATCTGCCAAGCACTCACTCTGCTCACGTTGCACAGAATCTCGTGACTGTCACCCACAGTGCCCCCACACACACAGACATACACACCCTGATAGGCCAAGGGAACAAAACATCCTCACTTTGGATAAACAGTCTCCATGTTGTATTCTACTTTGGCACAACACAGGCACAGCAAGTGATAAGAATCATGTTTTCCCTTTCTCTGAGGTTCAGAGAATGTGAATCTCAGAAATCCTTGGGAAGAATTTTGTGCCTTGCTTTTCTCTGTGAAGGGAAATGTGGCAATGTGGTCCCACTCTGCTGAGGAGGCAGGGTGGTTTGAGGGGTTTGTGTCATCCTTGAGTGGAGGATTGATGGGGGTTAGCACAGTCGGGACGGATGGAGAGCAGAGATCTCTGCAGCCAGGTCTGGAACTTGTGGTTTATTGCAAAGGGCCTGGGTGCAGGGCCCTGCTGGGAGCTGCCAAACACAGCTCAGAGCAGGCCCAAAGAGAAGAGAGGGGGAGAGAGGATGAGAGGGTGAGAGAGTAAAAGGGCAAGAGAGTAAAAGAGTGTAAAAGGCAAGAGCTAAGAGACAAGAGGTAAGAGCTAAGAGAGTAAGAGTATGAGTGCGAAGTTCCCGTTACAATACAATAAATCTTCTCTGCTGAATATTCTGATTCTCACTAACCAATCTAGTACAAGATACAAATCCTATAGCATTTCCATACAGACTATAAGAATCATTACATTACCACACTGTGTGACATTTTAAACCCTAAAAACTCCTCTTTGGGCCCCTTCTGCCAAGCTGTAGGGTCTGCTCTGACCCTTGGAGCTGTCTGCAAGCAGAGGGTGTTGTTCCATCAAAAGGGGATTACCTTCAGCCAGCCACACCATTGTTTTCCAGTTGTTCAGTAACTGAGGGATCTCAAAGCTTGCGTTCATTTCAATCTCACTCATAGTTTCTATATTCTCAAAATCTTTTGCCAGGCAATCATATTGATAAGGCTTTCCTGTTTCATCTTCCCCAACACTTGAGCCCTGGAGGTCCTGGGGATGCTGAGCCAGGGAGTGCCCTGATGTCTCCTGTCACCAGGTGATGTGAAACAAGAGGAGATCATCCCTTGGAGAGGCCTTGGCTGAGCTGAGGGGCCTGGGCAGGTGCAGGCTGCAGGTTCTGGAGGAATATTGTGTGTGATGGGTCTCTGCTGCTTTGGGGAGGAGTGAAAGGTTGAGGATAATTGCGCCAATTGCTCTTTGCTGAAGTGTCCCCAGCTGGGCTCAGTGTAACCCCAGCTGAGGAAACTGCTGGGCTTGCAGCTCCTCGAGGACAGCCAGGAAGGGGGGAATGGCTGGGATGGAGCCCCAAAATCATTAATATCACATGCACTGGCATGTAGGGAAGCAATCACAGATCATGGAATATCCTGAGCTGGAAGGGTCCCACAAGGATAACCCAGTCCCACCCCTGACCCTGCACAGATCCTCTCAACAATCCCACCCTGGGCATCCCTGGCAGCGCTGCCCAAACCCTCCTGGAGCTCTGGGGTTGTGTCCATTCCCTAGGCAGCCTGGGTCTGGGAAGATCCAAGTGGCATCTGACAGACCAGCAGGTGAGGGGGTCACCCCAGGTGGGCTGCAGGGCTGCCCCCCTCACCCCAGGGAAATGCTGGGGGTCACTGAGTTTATTTTCGTGGCTTGATGTCCCTGCTGAGATTCTGAAAGCCCGGATGGGGGATGAGTCTCATCCCTTTGCCGCCACCCCTGAGTGTGCAGTGCGCTCGGGGAGCATCACAGGCACCAGGGACAGCTCCGTGCTGCTGGATTTCTGCTGCTGTGTGTGTGTGTTTGTGTGTGGAAATGGAGGCTCCTTCTAGCCAGGAACAGGAGGAAAAGCCACCCACAGCTGCCTGTGCTCCTCAGCTGGATGAAGACAAAAGTGGGGACAGTGTTGTGTTTAATGAACCCACCCATGGGCCAATAGCCACAAGGCAGCTGGGAAGACATGTCCAAATTTTAGGGGGAAGGACAGATAAAGCCTGTGTGTTTTTAAAGTTCTGATTTCCTGCTTTTACTGAAAACACCTCACAGAGCACTGTGCGTTTGACAGCACTGATTTTAGACTCTGCCCAGCAAACCTGGTGCAGCCTCATGCACTTTGCTACCACACTGAGATTTATCCCACCTAAATTTTGCTGCCCATCTGTCACAGGCAGGATGTGTCACCTGGCAGAGGTACTGATCTGTCTGTGCTGAGGAGAAACAGCCGGGTCAAATCCGTGAGACAAAAACCCATTCAGCACCTGGAGTTACAGGGAGCAGAGCACATCCCCAGAATACTTATTCTGCCATCAGTGCTCGTTTTCCCCTCATCCATCCCCCTCTCACACGCCATGTGTGAACAGCCTTTTCCGGCATGGCACAGAGCAATTCTCGCTTCCCCTTTGCAGTCTGCCTTCCATAATCCACTTAGAATTTGCAGCTTTTTTTCCCCTTTGTAAGCCTGCCTTTAAACTCTTGATGTAGCGCTTTTCCCATCTGTTTCTGCCTGTGCATCTTCCCCGTGTGCTGCCTAATGACTTGCTCTCGCTAGGAAGAGGCTGTATATTAATATTATCATTATAATTCTCCTTTCCAGCACTTCAGATCTTGTGAGGAATGTAATTGCTAAAGCAGATTTTAAGTTACATCATGATAACCGAGCGAGTTACGGGGGAGGTTGGACTATCACTTTGCTCAGTAGTTTCAATTTCCCTTCGGTGCTGCTTTCTGAAGGACCCCGATGGCACAGCACAGGCAAATCCTGCATGAGTGGATTCATTATTAACATTGTTGTTAACTGGCATTATTAAATTGGAGCCTGGCAGCCCCAATTATGGGCTGAGAGCCTTTTGTGCTGGGGGGCCTATTTGCCATAGAACTCCTCTTCCATCAACTGCAGGTCCCCTATCATCGGCTAATTTCTGCATCCCAGAATTTCTCTCTTGCTTCAGCTCACGTGTTCCAGGGGGAGTATTTTCCTCTGCTTCTTGCCCCGTCCCCAGAGGACCAGAGGATGCCGTTCCTGTGCTGATAATGTGCCTTGAGACGTTTATTCCACTCCACTGAATGAAGTTAACAGTCTCTGTGGGTTTAACATCTGCCCAAAATTAATCCTCATTTTGTGTAGGGTGAGGTAACTGAGGGAAGTGGCTTTGCTTTCACCCTCAGAGCAGGCTGGAAGTTAATGGGATGTGAACAAGGCAGCACAGCCAGTGCAGGGTGTTCCACCACCCAGCCTTTGGTGCCTCTCTGTGTCCCACAGCCTCAGCAGGGCTCCCACCCTCCCAGTGGGATAACACACCAGTAACACCAGTAAACACACTGGTGCTGGGCTTGGTGACCACTCTGTAGAGGCTGGGATTAATCTGGAAATGACTGAGGGAAAGGATGCTCTCCTGTTCCCATCTCCTGGTTTAGCTCCAGGCTGCAGTGTCACTAACCAACTTCCCATGTTGGAAAACCCCAGGTTCAGTGGATTAATGGCTCCAGCCTGCACTGTACTTATTAAGTGGAGCAGACTATTTTCATTAAGAGACACTGACATTATTAAGGCCAGTTAAATGTCTCCTGGAGATGGCGTGCCCAGCGTGAGCTCGGTACAGCATGTCCTCCAGTGTTGCTGGGACATCCAAAATCCATCCATCAGCCCTCGACTCCTCTCTGTCCCTCATCCCTCAGCTGCTGAGTTTCATTTGGCCAGCCCTCCACTCTCCCTCCTCTAATCCAGTTCCAGGGACTCAGGTGGATTGAGAACTGGGGACTCAGAGACTTTCATTATTCACATTGTGTGCACCTGAAAATTGCGCTGCCTGCTGGCTTCCAAATTGAGTACATTAAATACAAAGCATTAAACTGCCGAAATATGGAAATATCCAGGGAGGGCCTCGGATTTAAGACAGCCCCAGTTTCTGAGAGTCACGAGCTCCGTTAACAGCAGCTGGTGCAGAGCCAGGGAGGAGCAGGGGGATGAGGCTACAGAAGGACAGCAGCCAGATGGGTCCTGGGCAAAGAGGAGATGCTGCTGGGATCCTGGCAAAGAGGATGAGTCAGGCTGGATTAAAATGTAGCAAAACCCAATCTTGAAGAGTCAGGCTAGATTAAAATGCAGCAAAATCCAGGCTTCATCCCCTGCCTGGCCGTGTGATCTGTCAGCTTCTGTGCAGGCCTCACCTGTGATGCTGGAGGTGGCTGAGGGGCTCTGAAGGGTGCAAAGTCCCTGCGCAGCAGAGCTGGTGGTGAGGCTGGGCTGGACATGGAAATGACCCATTTTTCCTCCCTGTTGTTCATGGGCACTGCATTCATTTCATATGTGGGAGGTGGAGCTCATTGTGCTGCACTCAACAAGGCTTGCCCAGCTGAGGAGAGCTCAGGGATTGCCAAAGGGCCCTTTTGTCCCCTCTTGGTGCCTGTGAAAGGGTTTCATCATCACTGACCACTGAGTGTTGATAGTGTGAGGTTTTTAGTTTTTAATTAGGGAAAGTGAGGCAGAGCAAGGAAAACTGCTCCTTGTCAAAGGCCAAGAGCCTCTGTAGCAGACCATGGAGCAACCCAGGTGCCTTGTGTTCCCATATGGAAATCAGGCTGGGCTTTATACCCACCACTTGCCTGCCCCAGTTATCTCAGCACTGGTCCCTCTGTTACTTTTATTGATATGCACCGTTTCCCTGATACACATATTTCTCCCTTAAAGATGGCAAAATCAAAGCAGGAGCGCTGCCATTCAGGTGGGGTGCTCAAACTGCCTTTGGATTTATGTCTCCCATTCCACACTCGCTTGTGATGGATCTCTCAGTGCTTCAGGAGCTTCACAGATGGATTTCACAGCTACCACGTGCACAGACCCACACCTTTGGAAAGGTTTCCCATATGTTTCCCACATGGTACCACAGTGTAGCTGAACAGGCCAGGAAATGAGTACGGTGAAAATATTGAGTTTCAACTGGGAATCTAATTAACCAGGATTTGATTGAGATAGTGGATTTCCTTATCCATGATTAGCAAAGCCATGTGAGGTGTGGGATCACCAATAGTGATCAAGACTTTGATTAGGAATTTTATTTTGAGAGAACCCTTGATAATTCATCTGCCCTGGGCAAGAGGCACCTGCAACTCTGAAGAGGACAGAGGTTTCCAGCAGCACCAACAGATGCTCTTGCTTAAAAAATAATAGCAAACCTCTGTTTGTAGGCGGAACCTCCCTGCTCCTTGTTGGCTGCACCACAGAGCCCCTAAACAAAGCCAAAAGGTTCCTCTGCTTCTGAACTGACCCTTTTCCCAAGGAAAATAAAACCCTCCCATCCCCAACACTTCTAGTTTAGAGAGAGGCCGAATCCAAATCCAGATTTTCTCCTCATCTTCACATTGCTCCAGTTTTGTGGTTTGGTTTTGAGCCATCTCTGCCTGAGCTGCCAGGTTCTGCCTCAGTTAAAGCCAGTCTTGGTCAGCCTTTCCCTTTTCCTGGCTGGAAGTGCATCCCACAGCTCTGCTCCCTCTGCCCCTGCTGCCCTGGGCTCCCACAGTAATTGAACAGGGTATTTTAATGCCAGGCCTGGCAGCTCGGCCTAAGTGATTGTAAACAGGGAGTCAGACATAAAAGGAGAGACAGCAAACATAAAATTTTATGGCTTAATACCAGCAATTAGAGGGGAACACGGGTATGCTTTGGTGCAAAGGTTCTGCTCCCTCCCTGCAGAGAGGCCTCTCCATGTGCAGCACCCCTGGGTGCTCCCGTCCCTGCAGGGCTGTCCCTGCCCCGGGCACACCTGGCAGTGCCCAGGGCTGTGGGACAGCACAGGTGGGCACACCTGGCTGTGTGGGAGGCCGAGCCTGGCTGCAGGAGCTGGGCAGGAGGAGGGAGCAGCAGCAGCTGCCGCCTGTCAGCCCAGCAGATGCCTCATTAGCCACGGCAGCCCAGCTGTGCCCAGGGCCCCGCGGCCTCCAGCTCCAGATGAAGATGTTGAGCTCGCCTTCCTCACCTCCCTTCTCCTCACACCCTTCTCTCTTTCCCACTCTGCTGGCCGTGGCCTGTGCTGCACCTTCTCACATCCTCCCTGCTCAGCCCCATGGCATCCCTGGGGCAGCCATCCTGATTTCCCCCAGAGCACAATCGCACAATCCTTTGATCCTCAATGGGAGAATGGCTCAGAGCTGGATCAGCTCCTGCCATCCCCAGCACAGAGGGTCCCCAGGGAGGGGGAGCAGCTTTTGGGCACGGTGTTGGTGGCCAGGGGGGTTTGCACTGAGGACCTGTCTCTGTCCTCATTTCACCAGGAGCTGATGCTCGAGTGAGAGCCATCACTCATCGGCTTAAACAAAGTGTAGTACAAGACAATTCAATTAACTGCAGCGGAGTCAATAGCGCGGGGCCGGGAGTGCGGTGCTTCCCAAGCCAGGGGAAATCATCCTGCTGCCTGCTGGCCAGGGGCTGCCATGGGGCACAGAGCCATGCTGCAGAGACCAGCATCTCCTGGAGCATCCCCCACGAGAACAGGCAGCCTTGTCTGTGGGAACAGCCTGGTTTCTCCACAGCTGTCTGTACTCTAGGGACAGATCCAGGAATGGGCAAGTGTGGCCAGTGGCTTGAGGGTGTGGATTCTGCCCCTCTGCTCCGCTCTCATGAGAGCTCGCCTGGAATACTGTGTCCAGCTTGGGGGTCCCAGTGCAGGAAGGACACAGATCTGAGTGAGTGAGTCCAGAGAAGCCATGGAAATGCTCCACAACTGGAGTTGCTCTACTGTCCCTGCCCAGGCTGGGAGAGATGGGGCTGTTTGCCTGGAGAAAAGGCTCTGGGGAGATCTTAGAGCCCCTTCCAGTGCCTAAAGGGGCTCCAAGAGAGCTGGAGAGGGACTGGGGACAAGAGCCTGGAGGGACAGGACAAGGGGGAATGGCTCCCACTGCCAGAAGGCAGGGATATTTTTGTTCCCCTTGCTTTGAGCACTCTCTGCTTCTCTTCACAAACCTCCTCTCTTATGAGACCCTCAGAAATACACAAAGATCCTCCAGTTCACATCTCCATCTTCTGCCCATCCTTGTATTCTCCTGCATTCCCCTGAGCTTCCCTAACAATCCCCCCTCCAATGCACTTGTAATGCTATTCCCGTGTTTCCTGGGGTTTGCTTGTGTTTGACGAAAAGACCTCATCATTCCAGATTTGTCTTGCGTGAACTATCACAGCACTGGCGAGCTGGAAATCTTCCCGAGTTTCCTTTCAGAAGCTCGTCCCTCGGGAGCATTGCTTTAGTAAGTGATTTTTCTGTTCTAGCCCAAGGATTGGATCCGCATCCGGTAGCCAAATTGAATTCATTCGGGCAAGGTTAAGAGCCATTTGATACAGTTTTAGATTAGGTGAAGGCAGCCATATATATTTCATATTCTGCACTAACTGCTGCACAGTTTGCAGGGATGGACCGGTGTAGCACTTATTGACTGCTCCCCAGCGGTCCCGCTGTTACAAATGGATGTTGCTAAACAGGGAGATGGATCCTAAATCTTTCCCTGCTGAAAGGTAATGGAAATAAAACAGAGCGACAGGCAGAGGGAATGGCTCAACACTTAATAAAAGGTTGGGGTGGCTGTCGGGGTGGCTGTGGGCAGTGGGGAGAGCTTCCCTCTCAGCTGAGGGGGGGCTGTTTGCATCCCTCCCCTTGGCTTGAGCTCTTTCCCAGGCAGGATTGAGTGGAAAGGAGTGGAGAGTGTTAGAGGAAAGTATTGCTGCAGTCACCAGCGTGGTACCGAGCAGGGCTGCTGTGTTACCGTAGTAACAGGAGGTGCTGGGATCCTTCCTGCTCCCCTTCCCGGCTTGCAGGGAGCTCAATTCAGCAACCTGTCTGCATGCACTGACGAGGCTGAGTTGTGTCAGGCAATGATAGAGACATGGTTTGAATAGCAGGACAAATGGGTTTCTCTGTTTCCTTAAGGTGAGCGCATCCAAGGTGGTAGTGATGCCTGAAATGTTCATGTGCTATTGCCATCTGCTCCCGCTGGAACCATCTCAAGAGCAGCATCCCCTGGGGCCAGAGCCCTCCTCCCGTGTGCTTGGCCTGTGGCAGGAAAAAAAGGGAAAAGAAATGGCCCTGATGTCTCAGAGAGGCTGCAGAGGCTGTGGGACACACACAGAGGCACAATGAGCCAATTGTGGCAGCATCCCATGGGTTTGGGTACAGCATGGAAAGCAGAGAGGGAAATCTCTGCTGTCAGGGTGGAAGAGCTCACAATCCCATGCACAGCTTTTAGCACAAGCCAGGTGAGAAAGGACTTTGGAAAAGAAGCAAGTTATATTTAGAATAACCAAAAGTCCCCCTGAAGGATCTTAAGGACAGTCAAGGCCCATAAAATTCTGTTCTTACTCACAAATCTCACCGATACTCTAGAGCATCAGGCCCAGGATATTTATTGCTTTTCCAAAGGGTCCAGCTCCTGAAGTCATGACATGAAATGAGGGGCTCAGCCTTCCTTACCTTTTGACTGTTTGATCTTTACAGCAGCAGGGAAAATTTGGAAAACATAACCTTTACATTCTGCAGAGCCAGGGAGCAAATAAAAAGGACATAGAAGTCGTTTGCTATTTATTTCTATTTCTGAAAAATTTCATCATTTCTTTTTTTATTATTTTGAAAGCACCTTGGTCTCACACACATTTTTTAAGTGCTTAAAATGTTTTTGAGGAGTGGAGATGTGTAAATAATGACAGGTTTGGGCCTTTTTGTGCATCTTCTAGGCTGTTCCTTAACCTGCTAGAAATGAGGAAAACAAGAACTAGGGAATGAAAAGCTTCCTAAAGATGTGACAGGGAAGAGCACAGATCCTCTCCTCCTAGAAATGTGTTTCCCAGGAGTGGATGGAACTGGTGGAAGTGAGAATGCTTGACCTAAACCCTTGTGTCACACCGAGAGCTCTTCAAAGCAGGAGACAGCACAGAAGAGCTCTTCAGCTTCATGGCACAAGTGGCTCTAGAAATGGTGTTCAGGGTGTTCAGTGTCAATTCTCACTCCACGTTGTCCAGGGGACGTTTGCAGAGGCTGTTCTGGGTGGTTTTGTGAGACAGAGTCCCAGCAGTGCAGAGCTGTGACTGGGTGACATCAGCATGGAGACGTCTCCATGTCCCCTCCAGACACAGCCAGGGATCAGAGGGGCAGGAGGTCACAGCGGGGGACACAGGGCACTGCCATGAGAGGATGTGACATTTAAGCTCCACTTTATCTGCTTTCTGTCAGTAGAAGCCTTCGGTCTCCTTTTCCTTCTCCTCCTCCCCCACGTTCATCACTCAAACTGCCCCTGTGAAATTCAGGGTCTCTTTGATGAGGCATCTCCTTCCCTGTGCTAATCCATGGTGTCTTCTCCCTTGGGGCTTTCCCATCTCATTTTCCCAGCCATAAATGTGTTTCTCCTTGTTCTCCCCATTTCTTTACCCTCCTGTTTAAAACGGCCAGAGGACTGTCACAGACATCTTTTATGAAAAATTTTTTCTTTGGGATTTTTTCTTTTTGAGAATCTAAGAAGCTTCAAGAACAAAATGTAAACAATGGTTATCTGCTGCTGTGGAATGCAACAGGTGCATCTGTGATTGGTCTCATGTGATTGTTTCTAATTAATGGCCAGTCACAGTCAGCTGGCTCAGACTCTCTATCCGAGCCACAAGCCTTTGTTATCATTCTTTCTTTTTCTATTCTTAGCTAGCCTTCTGATGAAATCCTTTCTTCTATTCTTTTAGTATAATTTTAATATAATATATATATCATAAAATAATAAATCAGCCTTCTGAAACATGGAGTCAGATCCTCGTCTCTTCCCTCATCCTCGGACCCCTGTGAACACCGTCACAGAGGACTGGTGGGGAAAATGAACATTTTTGTTCTTGTTTGAACCAGAAAAAAAGCAAGCCCTTCTCAAAAAATTGCTCTGCATTGTTGTTTGTTTTGTTTTCTTCAAAAACCAATTCAAAACTACCAAGCTGGTTGGTTTGTTGTTGTTGTTTGGGTTAGAAATGAGCGCAAGCCAGGTAAAAATATTTTAGCTTGAGGGATTTTCCATCCTGAAAAGAAAAAAAAAGCAGAGAAGGAAGTGTGGAGGAAACAAAGCTCAAACAACACAGCACTGCAAATCCCACCAACCTGGGAATTAAACATTGCTCCTTTTCCATCATTTCCTCAGAGAAGCCCAGCAACTGTGAACAGCCTTGACAAACGTGCTTATATTGTTTGATAGGAATCTTCCAGTCAGTACTAAAATACTGTGTTGTGGAGCAGGAGGGGAGGGGAGATGCACATTCATGTGTCCAGGGAGCAAACAGAGCATGTTTGGATTTCACAGACACAGGCAGGTCCAGGACTGACTGGGCAGTACCAGAGCTCTCTGACTGAGGGTGTTTGATGGCTGTGTGTCCAGCAGTGTCAGTACAAAGGAGAGCGTTGGGAAGGATGAAAGTTTGACAAGAATGTCTCACAGATATGTGTGCTTGGCAGAAAGATTTTTAAATGTAGAATCTGAAGAAGAAATAGAGATGGAAGCAAGTTTTGATATAGAAGAAAAGAATTGCTGAGACAATCTTGCTGTCTAACCAAGGAGGCAAAGGATATGTTGGTTGGAACGGGTTTTTATGACTTAAAGCAAAGGATAAATCCACCTCAAATAAGAAGATGTTTTTACCAAGCAGAAAGAGAGCACAGGCAAACAAGTCAGCAAAGTTGCAAGTAGAAAAAAGCTCTCATAATTTTCCACTGCAAGAAAACTGAAAAACAGCTTCTAGCTTAAACTGTAATGTACTGACTTTCAGTGATTGGAGAACAGTAACATGAATATGGTAATTACAGTAGTTATGATAGGCTATAGATAAAAGTTAAGGTATAGATTGGTTCTACTGTATTAAAATGCTCAGCAAAGTATAGAATGCATTGTAACCAAAACCAAAGGGCTCCAGGCCTGCCTGCAGCTGGAGCTGACAGCTGTAGGCACAGCTCTGTCACCCACCACCCTGGACTGCTGTAACCTCTTGGATGGAATAAACTGCATTTTGGATACAATAAACTGCATTTTGCATACCATAAACTGCATTTTGGAGAGCCCCTGGAGTCCTGCATCCCTCCTTTTGGCTCTTACAGGGAGCCTTTCCCTGTTGGCACCTGCATGGAGAGCAGTGATAAATCGGGGATAGAAGATCTCACTCGTCCCCGCAAGAGCCTGCAGGGATGGCCAGGCAGGGATGGAGTGATGGCTCACCAGGCACAGGAGCTGAGCTGGCAGGAGCCTGCCTTCCTCCCAGAGCCGACCTCGGCTCAGGGAAAAGAAAACCACAACATTTTTGCTGCTCTTCAGAATTCATCCTTTTTTCCAGGGTCCCAGTTTCACATCATTTGAAGGAGGAGGCAGGCTTTGGTGCTGACTCTGGATGTCTCCCTGGGCCAGCTTCAGAGGAGGCTGTGTCATCTCCAACCTTTCAAGGAAGCCACAAGGGCTTAATTAAAACCTAAACCCGCGCACCGCTATTCAGATGAGACCCTGGGCTCCTCTGCTGACGGCAGCTCAAACTTGTCACTGTGCTCGTGCTGCACATCCGTGCTGGAAGGGAGGAAATTTCAGCTGAGAGACAGACCCGGGGCTGGCGTGGGCTGAGCCCCTCTGTGACTGTGTTTGCAAGGGTCCGAGGATTGAGGGAAGACATGAGGATCTGACTCCGTGTTTCAGAAGGCTTGATTTATTATTTTATTACATATATTTTATTAAAACTATACTAAAATAATAGAAGGAAGGATTTCATCAGAAGGCTGGCTAAGAATAGAAAAAGAATTATAACAAAGGCCTGTGACTGACCGAGGCAGTCCGGACAGCTCGGCTGTGATTGGCCATTAATTAGAAACAACCACATGAGACCAATCACAGACCCACCTGTTGCATTCCATAGCAGCAGATAACCATTGTTTACATTTTGTTCCTGAGGCCTCTCAGCTTCTCAGGAGGAAAAATCCTAAGGAAAGGATTTTTCATAAAATGTGTCTGTGACACCCCTGTGCCAGAATCCTCTGGCTGGCAGGAGGGGTCGGGGCCAGCAGCATCCCTGTAAGGCCAGGGAGCAATCAATCACTGGGGCTTCGTTAGGAGATGCATCCAAGGCAGCTGCCTGACACAGCCAGCGTGCAGAGGTGACACAGAACTGACTCCAGCCACCAGGACTTGAGGGAGAGGGAGAATCTGCATTTCCTAATCACATCGCTCTGGTCAGAAGTCACTTGTTTTCAGCTCCACTCTGGGCATTTGCATGCTTGGATGGAAAATGTAATATTAACCATTGCCTCCCATCCCCGAGGAATCAGCCAGGACATAAAAAGGAGTAGCTACAGAAAGGGATGATTTGGGGGGGGGTGTAGATTCAGGAGCAGCTTAAAAACAGGGTGGAAAATCCACCCCATCCATGCAATACCACTTTGTGGTTCCCAGTAAAAGAAGAAACCAGGCACTGAAAAGGGACATGCCTGTGAGATGTTCTCATTCCTGTGTGTGGCTGTAGCACTCATGTGTGTGCTAATAGGGGTGTGCATGGAGGGACTGCACTGTGGGACACACCTGTGTGACACAGGACAGGTGTGCGCCCCAGGAACACCTGCAGGGTGTGCCTCTGCACGTGTCTGCATCCAGACAGACCAGAATAGGCCTTCTGAAGTGAGACTGAAGGGAACACAGAGAGATTGTATTAACCATGGTGAGATTGTAGAAACCATGCTGAGGATGAAGCATGGTGATGTTGTGGAGACCAATGAAGCTGTGGAGACTTGATTACCCTGTAGAGACTGTGGTGAGGTTGTAGAGACCATGGTGAGATTAAAGATATCATGGTAAGGTTAAATACACCATGCTGAGGTTAAAGACACCACAGTGAGGTTGTAGAGACCATGGTGAGGTTAAAGACATCATGGTAAGGTTAAGGCCACCATGGTGATGTTAAAGACACCATGGTGAAGTTGTAGAGACCATGGTGAGGTTGTGGATACCATGGTGAGGTTGTAGAGACCATGGTGAGGTTAAAGACATCATGGTGAGGTTGCTCCTCTGGTGCAGCTTGAGGCCGTTTCCCCTTGTCCTGTCACTTCTTCCCCAGAAGCAGAACCCAGCCCCTACCTGGCTGCCTCCTCCTTTTAGAGACTTGGAAACTCAGAAGGTGCCCCCTGAGCCTCCTTTTCTCCAGGCTGAGCCCCCCCAGCTCCTCTCATGCTCCAGCCCCATCCCCTCTCTGTTCATGGTGTCTTGCTCCTGCCTGGGGGCTCAGGAGGTGCTGCAGGACGTGGTTCCATCAAGAGGCACCAGCCATTCCCACTTCCCTCTGATTCCTAGCACACAGGGCCCCTGTGCCAAGCATACCCCACAACAACTTGCCCAGCAGCTGTAGGAAAGTAATTTCTCCATTATTTGATGCTCCAATGTCGGGACCCATGTTGGGCCTTGCTCAGGTGCCTCCTGAAGAAGCACATGAAGGAAAATCAGATTAGATATTGGGAAGAAATTATTCCCTGTGAGGGTGGGCAGGCCCTGGCACAGGGTGCCCAGAGCAGCTGTGGCTGCCCCTGGATCCCTGAAGTGTCCCAGGCCAGGCTGGGCAGGGCTTGGAGCACCCTGGGACAGTGGAAGGTGTCCTGGACCATGGCAGGGGTGGAATGAGACAACCCGTAACATCATTTCCAAACCAAACCATCCTGGGATTCCAGGATATCCAGTAGCACATGGAGGTGAATGAGATGCTGTGGAGGCATCACACACATCCCAGCCCATCCTGCTGTCACTGATCTCTCTTCAAGGAGATCCCAGCTGCTCTCTCCGCTCCATCTGCAGCCTCCAAACAGCCACTGCAGGGGAGACAATAACACACTGAGTTCAAGGTGGGGGAGGGAAAAATTATTTTTAAAAATTCAGCTGTTCTGGCATCCCATAAATCTCAATTTATTTGTCCTTTTCTCTTTATACAAGCGTGAAGGGAAGCAAAACCATGTGTACAAACCCTCCCTGGGGTCCCTGTCAGCATGGAGGGGGATGTTCAAGGCAAGATGCCTTCAGCTCTAGCCACCTGTAGTGAGGAGAAGAGGCTTTGTGGAATTTAATTTAATTTTCCCCCTCAGGTTCTCTGTGGTGGGATCATTCACAATGATTTTTGCCCCCGGGAAGAGGAAGGTGCTGGAGGGGGAAGGAGGAGCTGGAGAGTAGAACAGTGGGAAGTGACCTGAGGGTTCTGGTGAGGGCAGGGTGGGCATGAGCCAGCAGTGCCCTGGCAGCCCAAAGGCCACCGTGCCCTGGGGACATCAGCTGGGCCAGGGAGGGACTGTCCTGCTGTGCTGTGCTGGGGCAGCCTCACCTCCAGGGCTGGGGGCGCTTTGGATGCCACGATACAAAACAGACATGGAGCCATTAGAGAGCATCCAGAGGAGGCCGTGAGGATGGGAAAGGATCTGGAGGGGCCCTGAGGAGCAGCTGAGGGCACTGGGATTGCTCAGCTGGAGCAGAGGAGATGAGGGCAGAGCTCAGGGGCTGCAGCTCCTCCCGAGGGCAGCTCTGATCTCTGCCCTGGGACAGGGACAGGAGCCAGGGCACGGCTGGGGCTGGGCCAGGGCAGGGCAGGCTGAGATCAGGGCAAGGTTCTGCCCCCAGAGGGTGCTGGCACTGCCCAGGCTGCCCAGGGAATGGGCACAGCCCCAAGGCTGCCAGAGCTCCAGGAGGGGTTGGACAGCACTGTCAGGGATGCCCAGGGTGGGGTTGTTGGGGGTCTGGGCAGGGACAGGGGCTGGATCCTGGGGGATCCCTCCAAACCAGGATGTTCCATGATTTTCTAATCCTGTTTCTCAGGTGCCCCAAGCATGGGGGCTCCTCAGTGCCAGGGTTCAGTTCAGCAGGGCCCCGGGGCAGGTCCTTCCTCCATTGCCCTCACTCTGCTGCTGGTGTGGCCACGTCAGGGTGATGCTGTGGTGATGCTGTGGTGAGATTGTGGTGATGCTGTGGTGTTGCCATGGTGATGTTGAGGTGATGCTGTGAGGAGGTGAGACAGGTGCCCTGGTGAGGAGGTACCAGTGGCTGCTGTGGCAGGCAGCCCAGGGGTTGTGCCACTGCTCTCTGACTGCAGAGCACCCTGTCCAAACAGCGTGCCCTCCCTCCAAAGGCCCTGCAGGAAGGGAGTGGATGCAGGCTTTGCTCCCAAACCCCACAGGCTCTGCAGCCCCAAGGTGGGCTGGGGTCTGCTGGCTGCTCTCCCTCAGGGCTTTGGGCACAGGGAGTGTCTCACTCCATCTCTTCAACCCAACATCTATTTCTTGCCTTGTTGTTGAAGCACTAATTGTGGGCCTTCTGTTGGTTTTGGATTTTATTTTGCTTCTGGAGTAGCTGCTCTGTTCTTCCTGAGCTCCCAGCAGGATTTGCTCAGGAGTTTACCATCCACAGCACCTGGATTTGCTGTGCCCATAGCTGCAGAGAGGTGGGATTGGGATGCTCCCAGCCTTGGAGGATCCCAGGGTTTGCTGTGATCATCTCTGTAACCTCTCCAAAGCTCTTGCTGACTGGTGCTGCAGCTGCTTGGGTCACTGGGAGTTTTAAAATGTTTTTGCAGGTTCAGGAGTGCACAGCTCAGAGCCGGCAATGGATGCTGCTTCCCAAATCCCTGCACTTCAGCTGCTGTGCAGCATCTCCCATACATGGGGTGATAGGACAGCCTGGGGGCTTTTCCCTCAGAGCAGTGGGAGCTGGCAGGGACTGTTTAATACCCCTTTTCTGATGGTTTAACATCCCTTTTCTGACTGTTTAACATCCCTTTTCTGACTGTTTAACACCCTATTGTATTTACAGGGATCCCCATGGCAGGGAGGAATGATGAATCTGACTTCATGTTCTCAGAGGGTTAATTTATTATTTTATGATACTTTATTATAATAAAGAATACTAAACTACACTATACCAAAGAATACAGAAAGGATCCTTACTGAATGCTAAAAAGATAATAATGAAAACTCGTGACTCTCTCCAGAGTCCTGACACAGTTTGGCCCTCATTGGCCAAAGAGTGAAAACAACTCACAGCAGAATCCAATGGAACAATCACCTGTGGGTAAACAATCTCCAAACACATTCCAGACAAGCAAAACACAGGAGAAGCAAATGAGATAAGAATTGTTTTCCTTTTCTCTGAGTCTTCCCAGCTTCCCAGGAGAAAAATCCTGGGCAAAGGGATTTTTCAGAGAATGTGAATGTCACAACACCCCTTTTCTGGCTGTTTAACACTCCCTTTCTGACTGTTTAACATCCCTCTTTCCCCCTCTTGGCACAGAACTTGTATCCAAATCTTCATTTTCCCTGGACTAGGACATTCACAACTTGTGTGCAGTAATTACACTCTCCATCGCTTTCCCATCAAGAAATAAATGGAAGAAAAGCACATCCCAAGGTAGCAGCACTGACCTTCATTTCAGAAGGTTACTCACAGTCAGCTGGGCTATAATCCAGCCCTAAATTTACCCAAGACCTTGCTCTTCCCTCGGGCTGGTCACGTGCTGGGATGGGGTGGGAGCTGATGGGGGAAGCACAAATGCTCTGGGAGGTGTTTTCTGTGAGGAAGGGCTGGGGGAGGATTTTTGGGGTCCCTCTCTGCAGCAGGCAGTTCCTGATGTGTGCTTCACTCTGTTGGTGGCTGTGAGAGCAGGAAGGTGTTGGGGTCCCCCTGAGGTCAGACGTTCAAAGTTCCTTAATCCCATTCTCTTCCATGGCCTGGCAGGGCTGTGACTCTGCCTGTGTCTCCCTGAAATGTCAAATGTCACCTTTGCCTCTTGATAATGGATAAAACTTCTTTCCAAAGACTTTCCCTAAGGTGTGGTGCCTGATGTAAGTTTAAAAGAACACAGGCTTCCTTCACTCCATCCCACGTAGCTCTGAGGGATGAAATCCTCCCACCAGGGTTGGCAGTGCTGGGATAAGCCTTGGGAAAGGTCAGCAGCTCTGTCCATTCCCTCCAGCACGTTCTCACCAGTCTCAGCAGCCTGCAGACATGGAATATTCCAGCCCATGGAATGCCAGGGAATATGGTCACCAGCTTACTCCCCAGACTATTTAAAGCTTGCTGAGGGAATATCTGTTTTAAGGCCTTCAGGATGCCCCTGCATTGTGTCTAATAGTCCAGGGAAAACCTTCTCTGCTCTGATGCTGTGATGAGGGAGGTCCAGCATTTCTTGATGTTCCAAAGGAACTCTGTCTCCTCCTTCCGAAGTTATTCCTGTGTTATTCTGCCCAAGAAGGGGATTTTGGGGTCTGTGTGGGCTGTCCTCTGTGCCCAATCCTCCTTCCTTTGGCTGTGGAAGGGAGGGAGATGTTTCTGCCATTCCCTGAGATGATGATTACAGAATGTTGAGGTGAAAGGCACTGTCTTGATCTGCTGTAAATCCAGCTGCATTCCTGCACCTCAGCTGCCCCAACACAATGTGCAGGGCAAGAACTGGATCCTGGCATCTTTATTATCCCTCTGGACTTGCTCTGCACCACTTGCTGTCTTTGAAAGAGGAGGGGTGGAAATAGATGGCCATGAGAATTGTGTTCAGCTATTTCATGAAAGTCATAATCATTTCTAATCTCGACGTGCAGGGACTGCATCACAGGGCCCAATCTGTCACCAAGATTGTCCTGCAGTTGCATTCAGACAGAAGTAAAAACCCATCCAGAGACAGAAATACAGGAAACCAGAGTGTCTGGGGCTGGGCAACTTTGTGATGATAGGAGAGCCCAGGTGCTGAGCACTGCTGGGTTATCCAAACCAGTCCCACAGATCAGAGATTGTTGTCATTATAGTACAAGAGTTCTGTTGTCATTACACTGCAAGGGTTCCACATTGCCAGAGTTTTGTACCTCCTTGATGTTTCTTGTAGGCAGCTCCTCTAGGCACTGACTCGTCCTTGCAGTACCCAACTGGCTCCAGCTCCCCTAAACCAACCAATCCACTCTTTTATAACACTCTTCTTGTTGGCTACAGCCACGCTTGTTAACATCAGGCCTGCTCGTAATCTTTAATAATTAACCCAGCTGCAACTCTTTAGGGGCAAGATTACTTTCTATACTACCTTTATTTACTTATCTTCTATCCCCTACAAGAGATGTATCCCTGGGATGGGAATGGAAGAAGGAGGAATTGATCTGTGGATAAATGACTTGATCCAAGTGTAGATGGAGAAGTTCCTTCTGTCCTCACTGCAGACAGGGCTGACGGTGCAATTCCCTGTGGGATGCCCACAGCATTGGAGAATCCCAGCATGGTTTGGGTTGGAAGGGAACGTAGAGACCATCCCATTCCACCTCCTGCCATGGGCAGGGACAGGGCTTGGAGTGACCTTCCACCAGACCAGGTCGCTCCAAGCCCTGTCCAACCTGGCCTTGGACACTTCCAGGGATGAGGAGGAGTTTCCTCAGACAGCAAGGGAGTCCCAAACAGGGTATTTCATCTGGGCAGATGTCAGGGGTGACCAGAACTCTGCTCATCTCCTCCTGAAGGAGCCCTGGGGATCCATCCCTCAGTGTTCAGGGCTGTGGGGGCAGCGGGTGTTCCACTTGTGCCATGGAGTCTCAGTGTGTCTGTCAGGCTTTAATGCAGATTGTTTAATGCAGATTGTTGTCTGTTTTCCCACACCAGGAGGGCTGAGTGCCCTTGGTGATGGGATCTGCCTGCCCAAAGAGCCTTCAGGCCCTGGTGTGAGTGCCCTCATGTGCTGCAGGGCTCTCCTCTGGGAAGTCCCTGAGCTGGCAGAAGGGAAGGACACTATTAGGGAAGCTGGAATCCCTCCAGCATCCGTGATCCTCTCATGTTTGTTCCCTGTGTGTTTGCCAAAAGCACCCTTATTTATTTCATCAGCTAAATGCTGCAAACCAGTTGCCTGAGTTCCATCAAGGCATTTAATGATGATGATCATTGCTCCCCCTGATGCAGTGTCTCCTAGCGAGGACGATGCCACAGCAGTGCACAGCTGTTGACCAATGGGGGCCTGTCTGTTTTCTCCAGTGTTTTATGGTACTTTTATTTTTTTTTCTGCTAGGCCTCCTTTTTCTTCCTTCTTTTTTTTTTTCATTTTTTCTGCTGAGTTGCAGGAAGTTCTGAGGTGGAACGTGGCAGCTGTTTAATGGTGCAGGAAGGAGCCTGGCGAGGCAGATGAGCTCAGGGAGTGAGGAGAGCCTCCCTCTCCTCTGTAGTGCTGCAGAAAGTCTCCTGTGTGACACAAACGTGGTCCCACATCCTCCCAGAAGCAAAAAAAATATGGTTGTGGCTGCTCTTTCCTGACGCTGGCAGGGGTCTCTGTACAAATTACAAATGGGACAGGACTGCTGTGGAACGTGCCTTGAGCTGTTTTATTTTCCAGCATCAGTCTCATTCCATGGCTATAGCAATGGGAAGATGCCAGCAGCTCATATCTCAGGCAGCAGACAAAGAACTTAATGTTATAACTTACTTTATACATTTTTTGACCAATCACACAAAGCAAAAGCACATTGACAGTAGTTCCATCCAACCACTATAAGCACAGGTACCTTTGGTTAAACAATGCTTGATTATTTCAAATACAATACCTGCTTGTAAGCCTTAAAACACAACACACAGAGCTCCATTATTAAGCTTAGAACTTCCTAATATCTCACTAGATAAACTTTTCTGCAGCTTAGGGAGTTTTTCTGGACAAGCATTAAAACACAGACCATTGTTCTATTTGTCCTTATTTTTCTACAGTTTAAATAATTTTTCTGCTGACCCATCTTATGGCTGCTGCTTAGCTCTAATCACAGTTCTGCTGTCTCTGGGGCCTGCATCTTGCAGCTTTCCCAAAGCTGCAAATTCCCACAATTGCCCCTCTCTGTTCACCTAAAAAGAAACTTTCATAATCGTGTCATTTATTACTTGCATTTCGTAGCTAAGCTGGGAGTAAATAACACAGATGAGTAAATAATAACAGACCGGGCTGCACAAGGAGGCTTTGGCACAGCCAGAAGGGAAGATTGATCCTAAGGGGTTTGTTCCTGGTGCAGAGCCGTGTTTTTCCTTGGCTGGATGCACCAAGATGAGCTTGAGAGGACACGAGGCAGGGCACAGATGTTGGGGAAGGCACACAGGGATAACTTGGCACAGGAAAGCTGCTCAGAGCCTGCATTTCCCAGCGGTGTGCTCCACTGTTCTGCTGAGCTGCTCTGCTGATCAGGATTGAGAACAGGCTGGGGACAGGTCAGGTTGCTTCATTTCATCCGGTGGCTCCCCTGGGAAGGTGGGAGCAGGATCATGTCCTCATATCTCAGGGTGCACCAGGATGGACAGGCTGCAGCTGGAGTGGAGACAGGCAGAGGCACTTCCCAAAAGGTGATATCAGCCCACAAGTTACTCCCCAAAAAGTGGTATCAGCCCACAAAGCACTTCCCAAAGTGATATCAGCCCTCAAGGCACTTCCCAAAAGGTGATATCGGCCCACAAGGCAGGAATGGATCCCTGGGATGGGAATGGAAGACGGATTAGTCTGTGGAGTAGTGACTTGCTCCAAGGGTAGATGGAGAAGAATGCCCACCTTCTCCATCTACACTTCACCCTCAAGGCACTCCCCAAAGGTAATATCAGCCCACAAGGCACTTCCCAAAGGGCAATACCAGCCTACAAGGAGGAAGTTTTGACAGTGACAGTGGTGAGGCACAGGGTGCTCAGAGCAGCTCTGGCTGCCCCTGGATCCCTGGCAGTGCCCAAGGCCAGGCTGGATGGGGCTTGGAGCAGCCTGGGACAGTGGAAGGTGTCCCTGCCATGGCAGGGGTGGCACTGGTGGCACTTCCAGGCTGCTGCCATCCTACAGGAACCACACGTGGCTGTTTAACCCAGCTGTGGTGCCACCTTCCTGCTGGGATGTGCTGTGAAACTTCTGGAGGTGTCTTAAGACCTCTTGAGAGACAATTAAGAATTTCAGTGTTGCTTTGATATTTGTTGAACAAAACACTGACACAACACACCAGGCTATTCGGGTTTGTTTTAACTTGCAGTTTAGGTTTCAAAAAAAAAAAAGAGAGTATGAAATGAATTAGCAAATTATTTTGATTGCTTTGTTCGTTTTTCCAGCGAGAAAGTTACCCACCTGGAAAATACTGACTGGCTGCAGGCAGGAGCAGAATTTATTACCTGAGATAAATGGATCTGGGATAAAAGTCCTCTTTATTTTTTCATTTTCGCTGCAAAGGATGATACGCTTCTGTTCTGCTCTTTGTGCCCAAGATCAAATAAGAAGGAACTTTGCATAGGTGTGCCAATGCCTTTCAAGGGGAAGTTTCTCCCCCCACCCCAGCCTTCCTTTTCCTCCTGGAAGCAGCACCTTGGACTGGAGATGAGAGCAGTGTTTGACGTCCTTTTCACAGTGATGCCAGCATGACTCTGAATCCCAGAACTGGCACTCATTCTGCGTTCCATCCATGTGCACAGGCTCTGATCTCTCTACCTTGGCCTTGTTTTATTCCCTTTTTTCTTCCTTTCTTTGCCCATTTCTTTGGAACAGAAGGCTTTGTGGCAGAAGCCTCGTTTCATTTCCGCACAGGTCCCGAGGGGCGGCTGGCAGATCTCACGTGCAGGGTGTCAGCTGCATTAAATGAACATGCTCAGATCACTGTAAATCCCTATTTACACATAATAAACACGAGGATATAAAACACAGAGGAAATAATACATTATTGATTACAGCAGTGGCATGTAATGTCCTTTGAAAGGCGGGTGGTGCTTGCCCATCCATCAGCGCTCCGAACACGGATCCTCCTGTGTCACAGACACATTTTCTGAAAAATCCTTTCCTTTGGATTTTTTCTCCTGAGAAGCTGAGAGGCCTCAGGAGCAAAATGTAAACAATGGTTATCTGCTGCTATGGAATGCAACAGGTGCATCTGTGATTGGCCTCATGTGGTTGTTTCTAATTAATGCCCAATCACAGTCAGCTGGCTTGGACTCTCTGTCCCAGAAACAAGCTTTTGTTATCATTCCTTCTTTTTCTATTCTTCACTAGCCTTCTGATGAAATCCTTTCTTCTATTTTTTTAGTATAG
Organism: Melozone crissalis; assembly: GCF_028551555.1. Taxonomy (NCBI): domain Eukaryota; kingdom Metazoa; phylum Chordata; class Aves; order Passeriformes; family Passerellidae; genus Melozone; species Melozone crissalis. The sequence goes on along the minus strand of NW_026535896.1, from coordinate 2,817,277 downwards.
TTTTAATATAATATATATCATAAAATAATAAATCAAGCCTTCTGAAACATGGAGGCAGATCCTCGTCTCTTCCCTCATCCTCAGACCCCTGTGAACACCACCCCACTCCTGCTCCTTGGGGATTCAGCTCTGTGTGCCTGGCTGCCCTGTTCCCTGGGAGAGAGGATGGGCAGGAATGGGGAAAGGTGGCTTAGAGCTGTTGGCAGATAGAACAGCAAAGGGAGATATCAGCCTACAAGGAAGAAGTTTTGACAGTGACAGTCATGAGGCCCTGGCACAGGGTGCCCAGAGCAGCTGTGGCTGCCCCTGGGTCCCTGGCAGTGCCCAAGGCCAGGCTGGGCAGGGCTGGGAGCAGCCTGGGATGGTGGAAGGTGTCCCTGCCCATAGAGGGGGTGGCATTGAATAGGCTTTAAATTTTCTTCCAATGCAAACTTTGCTATGATATTTCCCAAAACTATGCTATGATATTCCCCAAAATATCCCCTGCAGCCATGTCTTTTGGCATGTTGGAATTTTCCTTCAGGCAAGAAGGTGCTTGAAAAAAATTTTCCTACAGGTGCAGCCAGAGCATTCAAATCTCATTGTCCTTCCCACTCAGAGCAGACAGTATCACCCATAAGGAGAGTAATGGGGTCATGTCTATGTGTGAGCAAAATGAAAGCTTGGTACAACACCTGGGGGGTGCAGAGTGTTTTTTGGGGATTGGGAAGGATGGCTCACAAATCCTGACATCACTCCTATGGCTATCAGTCGAATGCACTCCAATGCAAAAAGTGTGGTGGTATTTTCTCTGTATGTATGACTTTTTGTTAGGTTTTGTGTTTGTTTTTGTAAAAAATGGTGATGTGCTCACCACCTGAGGTGCCCTATCAGCATCACTGCCCTGGAATTCATGTTACAGTGATGAAGAGCAATATTTTGATGGTTGCTGAAATTGTAGGTGATGATTCCTTCCTTCTCAACAGCAGGCACCATTCCTCATCTCCCATGCGATTCATGAAATTCATTCCCTTGTTTTATCTCTGGCTGAGGTTGCAGGCGAGTGAGGTCGGTGAGGCTTGACAGGCATTTGGAATAGGTTTTGTTGGGTTTAAATGAGTTGAGAGTTCAAAGCCAGGCAGGTAATGGAGCGGTTCTGCTCCCCTTGTTCACTTTGAGAGGATTGCAGACCCTGCTGCTCCTCACAGTTCTGCTTCAGAGGCAGCTGCTCCATCAGGGGAATCCTGAGGTGCAGCTGGGTTAGAGGGAGTGCTGGACAAGGGGGAATGGCTTCACACTGATGGGGGCAGGGTTAGGGGGGATACTGGTGATGCCTCAGGTTTAGCTTTTGTATTTTTCACATTCTGTGCTGCCTTAGTGTGTGGGTCTGGGCTTCACATTAGGGGATGCTGAGCTCTGTGCACAGAGCAGGGAGACAAAACAATTCCTTCTCTAGCTGGGGACCAAGGACAACTGATCCCAATCTCAGGCCCAACAGCACAAACAACATGGACTGAAGAGAGAAAAACAAGAAGGGACTGCATGAGCTAAAGCTGGAATTGGACAATTAACTCCAATATACAAATGGAGCAGAACTGATCACAGTGACAGACCCCATGCCCGGTCGTGCGTTTTGGGACCATTTTGGTTCATCTTGGGTGTAGCCCTGGCTGGGCTCTTGTGCTGCCCAAGGTGCATCCATTGATGCCTTTTAATAAATCCCTGCTTTATTCTTTAAATCCATCCAGCCCTGTTCTAGGGCAGCCTTCTCAAAGCATCATTGGGAAGAAATCCTTCCCTGGGAGGGTGGGCAGGCCCTGGCACAGGTGCCCAGAGCAGCTGTGGCTGCCCCTGGATCCCTGGATGTGTCCAAGGCCAGGCTGGAAGGGGCTTGGAGCAACCTGGGATAGTGGAAGTTGTCCCTGAGGATGGAATGAGATGATCTTTAAGGTCCCTTTCAACCCATCCTTTTTATGGTTCCAGCAGAGCACCTTCATGACATGTGGATAACCTGACTCTGCACATGGGGAAAGCTCCCTGCCCCACGAGCTGCCCCAGCCTTGGATCCGAGCTGTTTACTCACTCGTGGGAGCTCTGCAGTGAAAACATATTAAAGTTCCCTTTTCCTGCAGCTTTTTTCCTCCAGGTATTTAATCTTAGTTTACAGATGAAATGTGCAGTGGAGAAAAAGATGCTAATCACACAGTTGCTGCACTCTGCTCCAGTCACTGAAAAATTTATTACCATCTGTCCTGGACTGGACAGGGCTGGAGCATCACCCTGCTAACAGCTTTGGAGCAGCAGCAGAGAGACCCAACATCACAGCAGGGCACATCCCCAGCCCCTGGGGCCACCAGGGACCTCGCAGGGGCTGGTGCAGGAGAGCTGCACTTCCTAATCTGCTCTTGGCTCAGCTCAGAGGCAAAGTCTGGGCTGGGCTGGAAGCTTCCAGCACTTGGCTGTGAGTGTCACCAGCAGCTTCCTGGTGTTTCATGGTCAGAGGAGATTTTTATCAACCATTTGTCAACACTCTCAGGTGTCCCCCTGGTTTTTTAATATTTTCTAAGCCTTCTGATGTTGACATTCTTGTCGTGAACTTTCTCACACATTTCTGTAAATAACTCATTGTTTTGCATTCCTTTATGAAGGAGGAGAAAGTTGATGGACTGTTGGGTCATCCAGTGTCATTGGAGAGGTGGCACTGTCACCCTCCAACCCACTGTCACTCTTGGAAAACTATAAATGTTGGAGTCAGAAAATAAACTTCCCTTTTCCTTCACCTTGAGAACAGCGGTGTGCACTTGGGTTTTTTCGTGTCCTACAGTGACACTCAGGCACCTGGTGGGATTCTTGGGGTGTCCAGTGCAGAGCCAGGGGATCAACTCAATCCTTGTGTGGGTCCCTTCCAACTCAGGACGTTCTATGATTTAACTATGCAGCTCTTCCCTCTTTTTTTAGCCAGCTGTTGAGGTGTCATTATTTCAGTCTATGTATATCCCTGATAGGTCCCTTCCCTGGCTGTAACAGGGCACGTGGCTTTACATGATCAGGTTCTTTCAGGCTTTTATAAACCTGGAGCAGAAGGCAGGGTCAGAAATCAGACCAGAAATGGGATTTCTCTGCCTCCCAAAGAAAGGTGTTTGGCTGTGCAGCTTTCTGAGCATCTTGTAATATCAAACTGTCTTGGAAGTAAAGTGGTTTGATTTTTGGCCTGTCTCTGCCCTCAGTGGATTATTGGACTTACAGTTCAGAAAGACTCAAACTGCAGCTCCTGTGATGCATCTTAAATATACGATTTTCACTTGGCTTTTTGCAAGACCAATGTTTCTTCCTGGCAGATCCTCCTGTAACTGTACTTCCCCTCCAGCGCCAGCAAGCCCAGCAGAATCGTGGAGCACACAACCATTCCATAAAATCCCTCTCCTGTGGCTGTGTTTGCTTATGTCTCTCTTTTATTTTTTTTTTAACTTGGACTATTTTCATAAAACCTCACACCTTGGAGAACCCAAAACTGCTGAGCAAGGAAATAATCATCAGTGGTGCAAGGAGTGCTCGTATCTCTCCTGCAGCAATTAGCAAACCTTAACGCAGCCTTGGCTCTCTTTCCAATTAAGCCCTGGCAAGCTGGAATGCACGATGTGCTAATGAAATGGGGAGTTTTGGAGCTCCTCTGCTGGCTGTTTGGAGGATATGGGAGCTTTAGGCTGTCTGCCTGAAACGAAGCCATTGAAAGTAATGGGCTGGACGATCTCACCCCATTACTTTTAATGGGATTGAGAGAGTGCACGGGGAGCAGCACTGGGGGAAGCAGGGGAGTTGTTTCCACAGATCATCCAAGTCATGGCCAGTGCTGAGAAAACGCCCCCCTGGCAGCAGGAGCTGTGTGCAGGGACAGGGCTTGGCAGGGAGGGAGCAGGGAAGGTGGTAAAGGCACCAGTGCCACCAGTCAGCCCTGATGGGGGCTGATTTTGGTCAGGGCACAAGGTCCTTTTGGTCCTTTGGTCTCAAGGAGGGGAACTGCTGGATGGGGGAGATCCCTGCTGCTGGGTGAGGGAAATTCCCACTGCTGAATGCAGGAGGTCCCATTGTTGGATGGGAGAGATCCCATTGCTGGGTATGGGAGCTCCCATTGCTGGATGGGTGAGATCCCATTGTTGGATGTAGGAGATCCCATTGCTGGATATGGGAGATCCCTGCTAATGGGTGGGAGATTCCTGCTTTGTGCCTGCTTTGGTCCCTCCCTCGTACCCATCTTCCCTGTTTTACCTTCCTGCCCCTGACCTGTCCTAATTGCACCTGCAGAGGTGGAAGCAGGGTTTAGTGCGATGTGATTGCAATGATTTCAGCTGAGGCCGCTGAGCATGGCTGGCAAAGCGTCTGCATGGAGTTCCAGTTAGAGGGACCAAGTGCAGAAATTGTGAGTTTTCAGGTCAAGTAGGAAACTGAAAATGCTCAAAAAGGGGAGAGGGATGGTCATGAGACACAAATATCACAGAAGATTTAGGCTGAATGCTGCAGCCTGAAGCTGCTGTGGATGCTCAGTGTCTCTGGTGTCCTCTCTGGAGCTGGGCAGGGTGAGCAGTGCCAGGGCAGGGTGAGCTGAAGCAGCCCAGCCTGAGGGCACTGCTGTGGGTGCCTGCACGACCTGGGGGCTGCATTTGTTCCTTGGACATGGAAGGAGCAGGGTCGGGACAGGGCAGCAATCAGCCTCCCACAGCCTGAGATTTGCCCACTCACTTTCCTTTCTCCTCCTGCTGAGCGTGGCCAAAGCCTTCCCTGCCAGTGCCTTGAACCTCAATACCTCAATCAAAGAAGAAAGGGACTGTGGTGATGAGATAATCCCTTAAATCTTATGGCTTTCTCTCTGTAATTGGTGCCTTGTTCCTTGGTGGAGGGTTGGGGCCTGTTTTCATGCTGCCCCTTTCATTTAGCACCACAGCAGGGACTGCAGCAAATGCACCTCCAAGTGGGATGAACCTGGAATTACTTCTTCCTTGGCCAGTTTACTCATCTGTGATGGTTTGGTGACACCACTACAAGGTTCCCCAAGCTGTTTAGGAACCTCAGCTCCCATTCAAATTCCTGGGAAGTAATTCAAGTTTGGATATCTGAGGAGGAAATGGGGATTAACCTGTGCCCTAAGTTACACACTCACGTCACTGATCCCTTTCATCTTGGAGAGGAGACAGCACAGCAAGGACTGGTCACAGCAGGTCTCCTGCCCCTTCCCACCTCACAGGCAGGAAGGCAGCTAAAAGAGATGGCTGAGAGTTGCCAAGGAGAGGAAAAATAAAATAGAAGCTGAAGATCAGAAATATTTTTAAAATGCCTCAGATGCAGAAGAATTGCAGCCGTGCTGTGAGGTAACCAGCAAATAGAATTTAATTATACAAAACACAGGAGTAATGGAGCTTGTGAGTCTGGAGTGTGATTTCCCAGTAATAGGAGGACAGCAGGGATCCCTGCTTGGGCTGTGTGTGTGTTCACAGAGAGCAGGATGGTGCTGCAGTGCTTTCCCTGCCTCAGAGGGGAGGGATGGCCACAGCTCCTCCAGCTTGGACCGGCTGGGCTCCTCTTGGGGTGAGCAGCACAAATGGGATTCTCTGGATCAAGGGCAGCAGAATCTGGGGCACATGGGCTCAAAGGCAGTGGCTGAGGTCAGTCAGAGGAAAGCTGTGATCCCAGCATTTCTCCAAGGGCAGAAATGGTTTGTGCTTCCCGGTGCTGCTGTCCATCTTCCAGACTCGTAACAAGGATGGCTTAGGCAGAAACACATCCAAGGTGGGAGGTGTGAGGAGCCATTGTTGATCCAGAGCACGGCTGTAGATGTGACCTTTATGGTTCTGTGGGTTTATTTTTATTATTTTTCTCTCCAGCTTATCCACAATCTGTCAGAACAGTGTGGGGACTTCCAGGGTTTATTGCAAAGTGTTTCCATTGCCATGTTCTCCTCCCAGTTGAGCTTGTTTTATTGTGTTGGATATTCACCTTAGGGGATTGGTTGGTTTGTTTGTTTGGCTTTTGTTTGGTTGGCTTTTGTTTGGTTGGGTTTTGTTTGTTTGTTTGTTTGTTTGTTTTTGCAAGGTGTTCTGGGTGGGGAGTGAGGCAGGGACACTCCTGTTGTTTTGAGGAGCTCTGGACCTGCATGTAAATGTGGCTCTCTGAGTGACAAACAATGTTATTTATTCCACCATGAGATGTTCTCACCAGGCCCCAGGATAATGTGCTGTGTCTGTGGCTGATGCTGCTTGGGTTGGGGTGGGACACACAGGGGTCCTTCAGCAGGAGCAAGGAATGGTGCTGGGGCTTTCAGTGAAAGGAGAAGCCCCAGTGAAATCAGGCCCTCAGAGAAAACACTGCACTCTTAAGGAATCAAAATGTGAGGATTTTGTGTCTTTCTCCCTGTCGGTTTTGTTCGGAGCTGCTTTTAGACCATCTCAGTCTCACAATCCCTGCTGTTGAAAGCCCTCCCAGTTTGCAGGAGCACGTCCTGATCCAATCACTGGAGATGGAGCAGGAGGGCTCAACACAGCTTTAGACCAGCTCCATCCATCTCCCAAACTCCCCCCACAGCCCCCCAGCTCACACAGATCCCTTGTGCTGCAGACTCTGGGGCTTTTCCAGTCTCTCGGCCATGGCCCCATTAAAGCATTTCATTTCTCTGGAGAGCTTTTTTCAGTGGAAGGGCTGCTGCAGAAAAGTGGGATGAGTGTCATACATGGAGGGTGGGGTCACTTTTCTGCTGTCTGGAGCTGAATGTGCAGCTCTGGCGTTTGGTGAGGTGGAGGAAGGTGGGTGGAGGAAGACGTGTGCCATGGCAGCCCTTGGCAGGCAGGTCCCCAGGTCCCTGCCAGCGCAGGGCTGAGCTGCCAACAGAGCATGGGGAGAAGTGGCAGTCCAGGGCCACCCCAGCCCCTGGCTGGAGCAGGGGAATTCCTGGAGGAGGTGGAGCAGCCAGACAGGGTGAGGGACACTGCCTGTTCCCTTCTCCTGGCCATGAAGGAGCTGCATGGAGCACATGGATCTGTGTGGGCTGGTGAAAGCAGCCACTGCAGTGAGGCCAAGAGAGAAGTGCCCAACACCTGGCTGCCCTGCCCTGACCCTGACTGCCCTGCCCTGATCCTGGTTGTCCTGCCCTGTCCTTGGTTGTCCTGCTTTTGCCCTGGTTGTCCTGCCCTGTTCCTTGTTGTCCTGATATGCCCCTGGCTGCTCTGTCCCTGTTATGTCCCTGGCTGTCCTACCATGCCCCTGGCTGTCCTACCATGCCCCTGACTGTCCTGCTCTGCCCCTGGCTGTCCTGCCCTGTCCCTGGTTGTCCTGCTCTGTCCCTGGCTGTCCTGCCCTGTCCCTGGCTGTCCTGCTCTGTCCCTGGTTGTCCTGCCCTGTCCCTCGATGCCTGCCACCTCCCCAGAATCAGCAGATCCTGTCGGTTCAGATCTCTTCCTGGTGGAACAACATGGAGGGCGATGTGTGCTGGTTTCAGGGGATGACCTGGGCAAACCCTAGGAGAGACTGGGGAATGCATGGCCAGGTGCTTGCCTGTTGCTTTAATTCCCCTGGAAGGGTTGTCCCAGCCCTTCCTGAGCAGCTCACTGCACTGGAACAGAGAATTTGAAGATCTGCCAGAGCAGAAGGTACAAGGGGCTGGAGTGGAGCAGGTTCATCCCCTTGGAGTGCAGGTCAGGGCCACCAGCAGGGGAGTTGGTTTAACAGCTCAGGAACCTCCCAAGGAGGATCTGAGCTCCAGGGCTGCAGCCAGGCAGGAGCACCAGAGGGGCTGAGCCAGCCTGAGCCAGAGCAGCTCTTGAGAATTCCTCCAAAACTTGTGTGAACTGGGGGGAAATGCTGGAGCTACCCCTGCATCCTGTGAGATTGTGGAAGGCAACACCAGCCCCACAAGAGTGGAGCCTTCAGAAGTGGGGTAAGGAGGCAGCAGGTGCACCCCAAACTCCCATGGGACTGCCAGTTGAATTTGGGATCATGGGCAGCCCCACCAGCCCTCTCCAATGCCTGGTTGTGGTTTTTGCCATGATTCTCTGACTGTGTGGGGTACCTGAATTTGGGATCATGGGCAGCCCCACCAGCCCTCTCTAATGCCTGGCTGTGGTTTTTTTTTGCCATGATTCTCTGACTGTGTAGGGTACCTGACCCAGCTCTCAGCAGAGCAAACAGGACTGGGTTTGATATTCAGTAGTGAAAAAAACAGATTGCTTCTACATCACTTTTTATTTGGTTTTCTTTCAAATAAAACCCTGTGTAGAAGTTATAACTTTTATAGTAGGAAATACAGCAAAGATACTTTTTCCTGCACATGAGGTGTAGTTAAGCTGTGGGAGTTGCTGCCCCAAGGCCTTAACAAAGCATTTTGGACAATTTGACCAGTGTAGAGACATGCCTGTGCACACAAAGCTGTGAAAGCTGTTTGTGTGGGAAGGTTCAAGTACCAACACCCACCTTACTCTGGGGTGAATTGGTTTTCCTACTGCAGCTCTATCAGATTTCTTAACTTCAGGAAAAGGAAAAAATAAATAAATCCAAAGAATGACTGGATTTGAGGTTTGTGAAGATTTTTCTTCACTTGTCAGATGCTCCCCAAATTGGACATGTTTGTGAGAGGTTCAGAAAAAGTGCATCAGCCATGAAGGGCTGGGGAGGAGAGTGGGGAATACAGACAGATTCAGTTCTGAACTTTAGGGACCAAAGGCTCTGTGTTGCCACTAGAGAAAAAAGCCTCTTCAAAACACTCCAGTGCTGAGTTACAACTTGGAGGTGCCTCTTTTCCCTTCATTAGCCAGGGAACACAGGGATATCATTCTCTTTGCTCAGCAGCACAAATCCCTCTTCTTTCTTTCCCCTCCTGCCAGTTGTGTTTCCTGCTAAGAACAACTTTTAATTGTCTGGTACCAGGGCAGAGCTTGTTCCTGGGGAGAGCTGCCTCCTGGGTGTTTCTCTGCTCTTCCTCTTGAAGCTTCCAGTGCTGCTGCCTTTCAAGGCACCTGGAAAGCTGAATTCCAATATTCAAGGCATGTACCTGTCCAAAGTTGTCTGTCCCAAAAAAATGCCCTCCTGGATTATGGAGACTCTGGTTTTCCACTGGGTTGAAAGAAGCATAGCGAAAATCAGCACATCCAAGCTTTCCTGTCTTTTTCCATTATGGTTTTTAACCCAAAAGAAATGTTTGAGAGAAGTTTTAAGGATCCTCCAGACCTTCACCCTTCAAATTCCCTGTAGGGACAACAGCCCTGGCACTGGTTTGTGCTGTTGCTGTTCCCAAATGCAGGCAGGTGACTCTCCAGTAGGGTTTAAGACAAATTTAGGTCTTTCAGGTCTACCTAGAGGTTCTACACAGACCTACCGAGAGGTTCATACAGACCTACCAAAAGGTTCTTACAGACCTACCAAGAGGTTCTACACAGGGTTTCAGTTTTGGGGACTTTTCTCTCACCATGCAAAGTTGAGCTTTCCTCTCCAAGGTCCTCACCCTGTACAGCAATAGGAGAGGAGACTGGAATGATAAATTCTTCATCCAGACCTGGCTCCTGAATGGGGACAGTTTCCCACAAGCCCTGTGGATGTCCTTCTCTCTTTCCAGGTCTGTGGGCTGTGGGAGAATAGCCAGTTGTGTTTTCCATCTAGGAGCAATGAGCTGGCAAACATCTCTGCTCCATCTGTTTTCTTTCATTGATGGATTCTTTAAAGTCAGATTGTGGTCCCACAGGGACACACTCAACTAATCCTCTGCTTTTAAGATTTTATTTGTGCAATAAATGGATGACAAGGTGGTTTGCGAGTACATAATACAATAAATGGGTTTATAAATGCAACTTTTTTGCAGAGCACTGTAGAATAAAATACAATACCAGTCCAGCATTTAACACTGATCTCTGCTTCATTCATATTTCAAACAGTAATGTGCCCATTTTCTCATCTGGGAAGCCTCTTAGGTTTTTTAATACATTTTTATAAATTAACCAGGCACAGATTTAATAATAACATGAATTTGTATGGCTTTTTTCATCTCTGAAGATCTTGGATTGCTCTGCAGACTTAACAGTGTAATATAGGAATTCTGTGCCAAAGGATCTGTTTGCTCTCTGCCAAATGGCAGCAGGAGTTTGGATGGCTCAGGAATGCTCATGGATGCAAATAACATTAAGGGGGGAAGCTTGAACCCAGCACTGATGGCAGAGAACTTGGAGGAAAGATGATCTATGGCTGCCCAGGGCAGGGTCCTCTGAAAAAGAGGTTACAGGGACATTGGGGATGGTTCAGAGTAAATCAAAATGATGCAAAACAAACAAAATGCTCCTTCACCTATTTCTTCAAACTTTTGGGATGCAGCATCCCCAGACACAGTGAAGCCAAGAGCATGAAAAACCCTGGAGATCAGGATTTTCTGTCCATATTGCTTCTTTACCAAGGCACCCATGTCCTGCAGGGAACTGCATCCACAAGGACAGGAAACTCCTGAGTGGGAGGATGAGGATTCTCCATCAAAACCTCTTAGATTTGGTCAGGTAGGATCTTCTCCTTGCTGGCCAACTTAGGAACATGTCAAGCTTCTTTCCTTGGAGAATTTCATGCTCTTTGAAGAGTTCCCAGCTGAATTCTTTGCTTCTGGGATCTCCAGGTGAGATAAGGCTTTTCCAGCCCTCTGCCTTGCCCAGTTTCCACATTCTGGTGTCACTGACTGTAGGATATCTACCATGGAGGTTGCCCATTCCCCATCCCAGAAAGTAGAGTTAAACTCATGGATATAAGACGCAACCAGAAAAAATATTTACAGGTAGCAAATTGCCATTGCTGTAGAAGGAAAACATGACAAAATGGAAACGTGATATTTATGTTAATACAAAGTTTTAAAAATTTAATTTTAGAGACCAGCTGTTTCTGCTTCTCTTATAAGAGTTTAATTGGTATATAATAGCATAGTTAATTAAATACAAATCAATAGTTTAAACCAGCTAATTGATATTTAATATGTATGGGAAAATATAACTTAGTTGTAATATCATTAGCTCAATATTAAATAAGCAATGGAATTGCAATTATGCCTTTACAACGATTATAAAGTTTATCGTTCTTTAATAAACTTCCAATTAGACAGGGTGAGCTGAAAAATTATTAAACAGGTATTATTGGGCTATTAAATGTTTATTATCATTCCTGGTGGGATACAGCTACACAATAGTACATATTATGATTATGTTAATAAACCCTTATTACAGCTTTGCAGCTTTAGCCTTTAGTGCACCGGTGATCTGATATTTCGTTCCTGAGTGGTGAGGGAAGGAATTGCCTTGAAATTGAGAAAAGAAATGCCATACAATGAAAGAACTGAGGAAAAAGCAGAAGTAATCTGTAGTTTGGGCCAGCACTGAGAGATCTTTCTTCCTAAGCATCTTTCCCCTCTATTTCCCAGGGTGAGGATTCCTTTCTCCAAGACTTCAAGGTCTTGTTTCTTTTAATCAGCTTTTGTTTCATTGTCACTGGCAATTTGTGGTTTGAAGTTGCTCCTGCTTTGCCCAGTGAGTGGCTCTTCTGCCAGTTTGGGGGTGAATTAATGCAGGTACTTCTGAGAGGGTCAAAACCATGGTTCTGCTGGGTGTTTTCCAACCAGGATACCTCAGCTCCCACTTCATCACAGTGCGTAGGATGATCAACTTCAGCTGTAACTACTTTTGCCATGCTGAGAAATTCAATTATCATCACAAGGAAATGGATGGGATTGATTTGGGGGAGATGGGAACACACAAGGGTTAAAACATTCTGGTTTTGGTGTGTCTCAGCAGCCCCCCTAAAGCCAAGACATTTAAAATGCTGCATATCTGCTTAACTCTTTTAGCTTTAGGTAGCCACTAAAAGCCAAAATGGTGAGACATCCTTAGGCAGCAGAATCATCTTGAAGTATTTTACCTTTTAAAGGCACTCTCAAGTATTTAAAGGTGCCTTTAGCTATAAAGATTTTTGCATGTTCTCACAAATTTATGGTATGAATTATTATAATGCAGTGCTTTTGTACAGCTCCTTTCATCATGGGATATCAAAGAGGTTTATAAGTGTTAATTATAGCACCCCTTGGGGAGGCAGACGGGAGCCAGGCACCCACAGCAGCCTGCTGAGCCAGGCTGAAGAGAGGCAGGAACCCACATTTCACTGGGATCCAGATCAGCCTGAGCCTCCCTCCCTCTCTGAGGGACCTGGGACCTGTGGGGCAGCACAGCCACTGCCTGGGGCAGAGCCCCTGCCCACAGCCCCCTTTTTGGGAGCTTTCTGCTCGCTGCAAGGGGCAGGTGAGAGCTGGACACCTGAGTGGTGGGACTGTCCCAGGACACTGCAGCTCCTGCTGCCCCCAGCACTGCCCTGGCCTGTGCTGCTCTGGGGCCACCATCATCATCATCAGGAGCTGGAGCTGCTGGGGTGAGGCCAGAGAGGCCATGGAGATGCTCCAGGGCTGAGCCCCTCTGCTCTGGAGCCAGGCTGGGAGAGATGGAGAGGAAAATGCTCTGAGGAGAGCTCAGAGACCCTGGCAGGGCCTAAAGGGAACTCCATCCCAGAGCCCAGATGGTTTCTCACCAGGTAGTAACACGAGGCCTGACAGAGACAGGAGCTGCAAATCAAACCATTGTAGAAAGGATGCTCAGGCTCTGGGAGGAAAAAATATTGTGAGTTCCTCTGTTCTCCACTGGAGAAATGGAGGGGGATGGTGGGATGGATGATGAGGGGTGGGACATCAGAGACACATGGAGCTGCTGGGGTGAGTCCAGAGAGGCCACGGAGCTGCTCCAGGGCTGGAGCCCCTCTGCTCTGGAGGCAGGCTGGGAGAGCTGGGGGTGCTCAGTGGAGAGGAGAAGGCTCCAGGGAGAGCTCAGAGCCCCTGGCAGGGCCTGAAGGGGCTCCAGGAGAGCAGGAGAGGGACTGGGGACAAGGGATGGAGGGACAGGACACAGGGAATGGCTCCCACTGCCAGAGGGCAGGGCTGGATGGGATATTGGGAATTGGGAATTGTTCCCTGTGAGGGTGGGCAGGCCCTGGCACAGGGTGCCCAGAGCAGCTGTGGCTGCCCCTGGATCCCTGGCAGTGCCCAAGGCCAGGCTGGGCAGGGCTGGGAGCAGCCTGGGACAGTGGGAGGTGTCCCTGCCCATGTCCTTAAGGCCCATTCCCACCCAAACCACTCCATGATTTTGGTGATGTTTGTGCTCATGGTGTGTGCAGGGGTGGCAGGCCCCCTCACCCAGGTCTGTGTCCAGGAAAACCCATCCAGCATCCACTCACAGGCCCCTGTGCACGTCTGAGCAAGCAGAGCTGGCTTGCTCAGCTGTACTGTGGGCTCTGCTGCCTTGTCTGACACTAATCTAATTGTGTTGTTTTAATTACTTTGATACCTTGGTGCTCGTTGGAGGCTCAATAGCAATCGATGTGGTTTTGTTTTCCTATCAATAAAGACATGAAGGCTCTCACCTGCTGTGCTGGCTCTGTGCTGTGGGCTCTGGGGCCTCAGGCAGGCTCTGCCAGGCACACAGAGTGTGCGTCCTCACAGGATCCTCATGAAACCTCCCCCAAGGGCAGCAAGATCTTATCGACTCTCCTTATCAGCCAGGGCTGAGGGAGGCAGCTGAGCTGGCTGTCCCTGCAGTCAGAGGCCCCCAACACCTGCAGGCCAATACCTTTCTGGGTGTGTTTGTGGTGGAGCACGTTATCTCTGTCCTGGAGAGCAGGAGAACTGGCTTCCACCATCAGACCTGGACAATGGCTGCTCATTACTCCTTTCTGCTAATTCCAGAAACCACTGAGAGTTCTGGTGGTTGAGTCATCTGCCCTGATCTTTAGACATCTTCACCTGAGTTAGTCACCAGCTTTTATGGCTAATGAGGGAGTTACAAGCACCCTCAAAGACCCTGTGAAAAGTGGAGCCACATTCTGGAGATGCCTGTTTCTCTCTGGGGCATTCCCTCCAGTACAAGGAGAATTAAATTTCAGCTTACTCTGATTATTTCAAGAGACTTGCCTTTGTCTGAGCATCAGCCTCAGTGGATTGACATGTGTGATTTGTTTTGGTTAGATGCTTATTCCTGCCTGTTGGGAGCCTTAGGACCAGAAGCCTCCTGCAAGGTGGAGCCCTGTATAATGCTAGAGAAAGTGCTTTAACTGGGCTTCTGTGTGGCATCAAAAGAAGTCTGGTTTTTCCTAGGTTTAGGCTCAAATTCTGCCTCATACTGTGCACAAGAGGAGGATGTAACCACTCTGCTGGGATGCCATGGCAGCGAGCACTGCTAGGGAGGGATTCTCTATGTCTGGGTCTGTCATCATGATATTTTCTGAAAAATCCCTTTGCCAGGATTTTTCTCCTGAGAAGCTGAGAAGCCTCAGAGGAAAAGAAAAGCAATAATTATCTGCTGCTGTGGAATGCAACAGGTGCATCTTTAATTGGTCCATGTTGGCTGTTTCTAATTAATGGCCAATCACAGTCGGCTGACTCAGACTCTCTGAGAGTCAGGACATTTGTTATCATTCCTTTCTATTCTTAGCTAGCCTTCTGATGAAATCCTTTCTTCTATTCTTCTAGTACAGTTTTAATATATCATTTTCTTCTAAAATAATATATATTATAAAATAATAAATCAGCCTTCTGAAACATGGGGTCAACATTCTCATCTCTTCCCTCGTCCTGAGACCCCTGCGAACACCACCACATTTGTCTGTGGATCTTTCCTCATCTCATCACATCACATCACACTTCCCTCTTCCTCTGGACACGATCCAGATCTGCGATTCAGCCCCAAATTTGCCTCGTGGCACTGAAAGCCGAGCTTGCCAGGCAGGTCCTGCTCTGCTCTCCAGGCTCCAGTCCCATCGCCTTGATATTTTCTGAAAAATCCCTTTGCCAGGATTTTTCTCCTGAGAAGCTGAGAAGCCTCAGAGGAAAAGAAAAACAATAATTATCTGCTGCTGTGGAATGCAACAGGTGCATCTGTGATTGGTCCATGGTGGTTTGTTTCTAATTAATGGCCAATCACAGTCAGTTGGCTCCGACTCTCTGAGAGTCACGAGCTTTTGTTATCATTCCTTTCTATTTCTTTGCTAGCCTTCTGATGAAATCCTTTCTTCTATTCTTTTAGTATAGTTTGAATATATAGTTTTCTTTTAATATAATATATATCATAAAATAATAAATCAGCCTTCTGAAACACGGAGTCAAGAGTCATCTCTTCCCTCGTCCTGGGACCCCTGGGAACACCACCACATGGGTCTGGGGATCTTGCCTCATCTCATCACATCACGCTTCCCTCTTCCTCTGGACACGATCCAGATCGATTCAGCCCCAAATTTGCCTCGTGGCACTGACAGCCGAGCTTGCCAGGCAGGTCCTGCTCTGCTCTCCAGCCTCCAGTCCCGCTGCCTTCCCCTCCTGCGAGTGAGCGAGCGAGCGGCACAACTCCACAGAGGGGGCTCTGCACAGTCCACAGCCACATTAAGTAAACATCAAAGGGGCTTTGATCAGCGGGACTCTGCAGAGCACAGAAGCCCCTGAGGAGCTCTGCAGGTCCGCAGGCAGCGTTGGGGACATGGTACCTTAATTTTCTGCACTGTGACACAGGAGGATTTGTTTGAAGAACGAGAGCTCTCTGCCTCTCTGAGATGCGCACGGGGAGAGGGCCTGTGCTCACAGCCTACTTCTGGAAAAACCCACGCTCAGATCTCTCTGTTTGTTACCAAGAGTCAAAAAGCCCCATTAACAAATCAAGGCATCAAAGGCCTGTGCCTCCTCAGACTCTGGCTCTCTCCTGCTCACAGGGTCACTTGCTTGCTTCTAAAGAGCAAGATTCCTCAGGCCAGAATTCTCTTCCCTACTGAGGCCCATTTCCCATTTCACTTTGCTGCCCACTAAGGGAGAAAGGGATGAAAGAGTCCTGTTGCTGCAACATGCTGCTGTGGAAGAAGATGCAGCTCATTGCCTCACTTGGAATAGAGGAGAGCTTAAGGACAGGCAAGGGAGGGGATCCTGACCCTCCTGTCTTTAGACACAGTCTTGGGGCCCAGCCAAGCTCAGCTCTGTGAGGCTGACCAAAGACTTCAGTTAGGTGCCCACCTTCCTGGCACTTCTCCTGAAGGGTGTCTCCAGTAGGATTTGCTCCCTGAAGCAGTCCCAGGTGCCTGCTCCTGTCCCCAGCCCAGTCTAACCCCACGCTCTCTTCTCTTGCAGAACTGGGGCTCCCAGGAAGAGGATGCTGCCTAGTACTGGGGTTCATGTACAAGGAGAAGTACCGCAGGATGACTGAAGGTGAGCAGTTCCCTCACCTTCTCTTCTTCTTCTTCCTCTTTAGCAATCTCATTGTGAGGGGCTTCACCTCTGAGTGTGTGCTGGGTTCTTGTTCCCACCCAGGAGAAAATCCTGCTTCCCCTTTGGTCTCTGGAACATCTTAGAGGGTGTATGGGGAGCCCCTGTGTGAAGCTGCAAGAGAAGAGCAGGAGCTTTGTAGTTCCATCCATCCAAAACCCACTGTCTTTTCCTACAGAAAGGATTTGTCCCACAGGAAGCTCTTGCAGCAATTGCTGCATCTACCCTTCTTGTTCTAGTTGGGTGGCAGTGGTCCCCATACCACCTCCAGAATCCCAGATTCCAGTGCCTCTGAACCTCTCAGAGTCACCATTACATTGCTCTTCAAACTTCTGCTAAAATCTCCCTATTTTATATTCCAGTCATTCCCCAAGTACTTTATGAGCATTGATTAATCCATAGAAATATAATAAATAATTATGAAGCATAATAACTAAACAAAAACTATTTATGTTCAGAAGAACTGCCATCCTTGCTTCTGGTAGCTTCTTTTCCTGGAGCCAGCCCTGGTGCAGCCCCCTCTGATTAATGTTGAATGAGAGAAGGAAGCCCAGAGCCCCATGAGATGGGAAGGTCTCCAGGATGTGTCACAGAGTTTGGCTTCTGTGAGGTCACTCTGGGAACTGGAAACTTGACTCAAGCATGGATTTAACCCTTTTAAAGGATTCTGATTGGAAATAATTCAGACAAAGGGTGTGATCTCTTGCCCTTCTGGGCTTCCTTTTCTGGAAACATCCAAGGTCAGGCTGGATGGGGCTCTGAGTGACCTTGTCTAGAGGAAGGTGTCCCTGCTCACTGCTTGTGTTGGGTGACCCTGAAGGTCCCTTCTAACCCAAACTGTTACATGATTCTTTTTCCCTGCATGGGATGGAGTTTATCCAGCAGTTAGCCATGGGGGTGTCTGCTCCTGCAGGAAGCCTTTTTCCATGAGAGTAAAAGGTGAGGTTTTTTCCACGAAGTAAAACTCTCATAGAGGCAAGTTTATGGTTCAAATACCAGTTAGAAGATCAAAGGTTCCTTCACGTTCCCAGGAGCCGTGATACTGAGCTGATAACATGGGGAAAGTACTTCACAAGGCTTCACCTCATGCTTGTTAATTACCACACGCTCTTTAAACATTGATTAGAGGATGTTTTTAATGGGAAGGGGTTGCCTTATGGGACACGAGTATTGTGAGAAGGTGTAGCCTCCCTCTTGGTACCTTTCTGTCCCTCCAGCCTCTTGCACAAGCTGTCTGTGGTTGTGCCCAGACCCTGGGGATGCTCACAGGGTGTTGGAGAGCTGGCAGGACCCTGGGCATGCTGCCAGTCCTTTGGGATTGCTCTGTCCCCTGATGGATTCAGAGCCTGCGTCAGCCAAAGTGAGCCCCCTTTTCAGGCTGAGCATGGCTTTGTGTGGAGAGAACAAAGAAACATGAAAGGCCAAAAGTAAAGCTTTTGTGAGGGAAAGGGAACAAAGTGTTCCTGCCTGACATGCAGCCAGTTTCTGGCCCCTGCAGGCTGCAGGGCCATTATGTTTAAAGGCACAATCTGCCAAAAAACAAAAGTCAGGGGGATTTCCATGGCTACAAAGACCACCTAGGACTTGTGTTTTCATTAGAAGCAGTTACAGATGACAATTGCAGACATCCAGCTTCCCAGGGTTTTGGTGGATTGCAGTACAGATCCATACTGTATGGTGTGTGAGCTGGGGTGGGGTCAGTGTCTGGTCATCTACAGGAATTTCCTGCCCAAGGTGCCAGAGCCAGACTCTTTGGGACAGCTCTCTTGCCAGGGTGAGGATAGAGAGCAGCTCTCCCTTTGTATTTGTGCCAAGTGAGAGCTTTTTCTCCCTTTAAAGAGAGGCTGAAGAGCAGCTCTATTAATAATTACAAGGGAGCTGAGGGAACTGAAAGCACAGGAAGGCAGTGGGGCAGTGGGATAATATGAGGTGTGGGCTCTCCATCCCAGAGGAAATTGCAGGGATCATTAGAAGCTTCCTGTCATTTACTGGAGACATCTACAATGGCTTGGAGGGAGATGAGCACAAGAGGAGTTGGAACCCTTGACAGTGTGGAAGAATCATTTTCTGAGGGGAAATAATTTCTTAGGTTGGATTTCAGGAAGAAGTTCTTCCCCCAGAGGGTGCTGGCACTGCCCAGGCTGCCCAGGGAATGGGCACAGCCCCGAGGCTGCCAGAGCTCCAGGAGGGTTTGGGCCGCAGTGCCAGGGATGGACAGGGTGGGGTTGTTGGGGGTCTGGGCAGGGCCAGGAGTGGGACTGGATGGTCCTGGTGGGTCCCTCCAGCTCAGGATATTCTGTGATTCTGTGAACGTGGTGGTTTTGGCTGTCCTCACAGAGAAGATCCAGTCTGGATGCTCACAGATCAGTTGGGCAGCCTCTCCCAGTGGGATGAAATAGATCTGTTATAGAGGTGCCCAGCAAGGGCCTTTGGTGGCATTGTGCTCTTTGCTGAGCAGCTGGCAAGGGATGATGTCCATTAGCACAGCTGGCTGCAGAGGGGGCTCTTCCAGCTGAGCTGGCCCCAGGATGAGGAGCCAAGATCAGTGTCCATGGATGTCGTCATTATAGTGCAAAAGTTCCAGTCCTTTTCCCCAAATCCTGAACCGTGTCAGGGTCACCATTTGTTGTTATTATATTACAAGAGTTCTATTGTCATTACACTGCAAGGGTTCCATATTGCCAGAGTTTTGTACCTCCTTGATGTTTCTTTCAGACAGCTCCTCTAGGCACTGACTCTTCCTTGTCCTCACAGTAGCCAACTGACTCCAGCTCCCCTCAACCAACCAATCCACTCTTTTATAACACTCTTCTTATTGGCTACAGCTGCAGCCTGTTAATATCAGGCCTGCTCCTAATCTTTAATAATTAACCCAGCTGCAACTCTTTAGGGGGTAAGATTACTTTCTATACTACCTGTATTTACTTATATTCTATCCCCCTACACATGGATGTGCCTCTCCCCATGTCAGCTCCATCAGCTCATCTCAGTCTCTGTGCAGTGATCAGACAGGCCCAGGTGCAATGCTGGAGCCTCTCCCAGCTGTCAGGCCCCACATGATGGGCACAGCAAACGCAGTTTGGGCACTGTCCTTGCCCTGCTGTGCTGTGTCAGGTGCGACCACTTCTCGCTTTGTAAAGCTCTCAGCAGGAAAAGTCTGGATTTGGGGGTGGAATTTGGCTGGGGAGCAGCAAGGCGCAGCTCCAGCGTGGCTGCTCTGTGCTCATGTGATTGATGATGGGCTCGTCTCGTGCTGGGCCCACGCTCTGGTGTGCACTGGGAGCTGTGGGGTAGAATGGAGCCGGTGACAGTTGCAGACAGAGGGAGAGGGAGAGGGAGAGCTGTCTGCAATGACGGCCGCGCAATAAAGACGCTCTGGAGTTAATCCTCCACCATCTGTCTTCATTCTGCTAATAACCCACTCAATCAGCTGCTGCCAACTGTTTGTTAACATTCAGAAACAGATACATAATCAGGAGGAGCGTGCTGTTAGCTCAGGAGGGGCTGGATTGCTCCTTGGGAGCAGCTCTCCCATGGCCACGAGGATGGAGTAGTGAGAACCACAGTGGGTGGCCTGGATGTCCCAAAACACCTGCAGGCAAGGGAGGTGCTGCTGGGGCTGGAGGTGATGCTGTGAGCTGACTTACCCTGCTTCTCCCAGGGCTTGTGCCACCCTGATTTAAGGTGATTTTGGGGTAGGAAGATGTTTTTTGGGATGTGGGTCACCTTCATCCCTCAAGAAAAAGGATTTTGAGCTCCTCTGAAAATTTGGGCTTGTTCTTCTATTCCCACTTCTCCTTTCTCATGCAGTTCTCTCCCCAGGGGCAGGCAGGGGTGCGCTGGAATGTCCCTCTCTGCTCACCCATCATGCTTGGTCCCTCCCTGTCCATACCTGCAGGTCCCAAGCCAGATTTGCTCCGCTCTCCCCTGCAGTGGTCCAAGGCAGCAATTCAGATGCTAGCTCCTGCAATTTTACTTCTTGTCTCCTGCCTTTGACTACTTGCCAGATCCAACTCGAGTCATTAGCAAGCGTCACTGCAGCAATTATGGCACTTTTTGGCTGCCATTCATAAAGCTACTAACGGGAACGATTAAACACTGAGAGGTGTCAGCCTTCACCTCCACCACCTGTTCCCACCAGCCACCAGCTGCTGGAAGGTCCTACAACAACGTTCCCCCACGCAGGGCAGCAGGGCAGGGCAGCTCCCTGCCCTCCTCTGACCTCCCCTTCCAGACACTCTCCTGGCTCTCATGTCCTCACAGGTGGCATCTCCATGGCATGGACACAGCTCCTGGAGTATGAGGGGTGGGCTCCATCCCCGTGCCCAGCACGGAGCAGGGAAAGGGACAGAAGGATTTGGTACAAGCTCTTCCTCCTGGAGCAGTGAGTGTTTAATGATCTGTGCTGAGGGAAGGACAAACCCTGCTCTTCAGAGGGATGCAAACCCTGCCTGCTGTGCCAGGAGGAGGCTGTGCCGCAGTTATCTCCGGCAGCAGCCGCTCTCCGCTGGTGGATTGTGCATTCAAGGTGTCTCCATTCACCACACAAAGCACAGCGGAGCCAGCAGCCTGTGCTGCAGAGCTGCAGCTCCACACAGCAACGAGAGCTCTGCCTTCTGTGCCAGAGGGACAGCTTGGCAGGTCACCTCTGCTGGTCAGGGCTGCAGAAATCAGCTCAGGAAGGCCTGCCCAGATCCTGGGGGCACGAATTCTCTTTAAAAGCCACCTGGGGCTGTTGAGCAGCATAAAACAATCTTCAGTTTTGGGAGGGTAAGGAGTGAGGCTTTGAAAGTTTTGCAGTCTGAGCTGCAATCACCTTGACTCTTCTGTTCTGAAGGTCTGGGATCTTATTAGAAGGGACTCATGGAAAGCTCTGTTCTTTTGTTCATAGAATCAAAAATGTTAAGGGTTGGAATCATCTGGTCCCAACTTTCCCTTGCCATGTTCAGGGAGACTTCTAACTAGACCTGGGTGCTCAAGGACTTGTCTAACCTGGCCTTGGACACTTCTGGGGATGGGGCATCCAGACCTCCCTGGACAACCTGTGCCAATATCTCTCTACCCTCACAGTGAAGGATTTCTTCCTGATATCTGATCTAAATTTCCATATGTACCCATTCCACCTTGTCCTGTCACTACAGTTCCTGGCTGAGCCCCTCTCCAGCTTCCCTGTGGCTCCTTCAGATACTGGCAGGTGCTGTAAGGTCTCCACACAACCCAGTCTTCTCCAGGAAGGTGCTTCCATCCTCTTGTCAAGTCCATGGCCTCCTCTGGTCTTGCTCCAACAGCAAGTTCTTGGGGAAAGGGGGAAAGATGGAATTCATCCACATACCTCAGACATGGGACAGGGGTGAGTTGGCCCAGAGAGAACAGGGACAGTGGGGGCCTAAAAGCAAGGAGAGCCACCAGCCTGCTCTATTTGGGGTGATTCCTGCATCCATGCAGCCCTCACAGACTGCAGCTTCTAGGATCACAGAACCATGGAGTCATACAGTGCTTTGGGATGGAAGGAACCTTGAGGATCACCCAATTCCAGCCTCTGGACGGCTGATTCTGACCAGCCCCTGCCTGCCTGTGGAGCTGGGCAGCTCCTTGTGCTCCTGCTCATGTTCCCAGCTCTGGCTTGACATCATGACCTGTGAGCAGCTCTGCATGGGGGGTTTGTCCTGAGCTTCAGGCTGTCTCCGGTCTCCAGCAAGGTTTTGGTGCTGCCAGAAATGGAGAAAGAATTGTGTGTGCATATGAAAGCTGGGTTTATGGCTTGTAATTATCTCATACCCATCCTTAGAATAATTATAGCTCCTCCATTATTAATAACTGGAATTCCAATCCTTGTCATAGATCACAAAATGGAGAGGAAGCTCAGCCCAGGGTTTGCATAATGTACCTTGGCCTAAATTGAATAATTGGTAAAATGGTGAAAATTGTTCATTTTTCCCCCATTCCTTGGTGCTGGAATTAGTGAGATATTAGTGCAATTAGCCAGTGCTTCCATTTGAGGCTGCAATCATTTGGTTTGTAATTTAGAATAAATGTAAAAGCCCACTTATGCTTCCAAAAGGATTATTTGTCCTGTTTAAAAGTATCTAATGGGGTGGCTGTCATCTAAGCAAGATACATTTGACCTATTTCAATTTGTTTCCCTTTTAATCTGCTATCTGTTTTCCTGGATCTTTTTTAATAAAAACATAAAGAAGAAGCAGGCAAGAGAGACCAAAGAGGGAGAGAATAGAGGTGTTATAGATCTGGAGTTTATCATAAGCCAAAGTAACTTGAAATCAGGGCTGTTAAACTGCAGAAAGCAATAAAAAGAAAACACTATTTGGAATCGTTTAAAGGGCCGAGTGCCTTGTCAATGAAAGGTTGCTCTATTTGACTGCTTCTTAATAGCTTCTCTGAGGCAATCTGCAGCTCCTGCAGGAGCGAGGGCTGCAGCTCCTTCTGCAGCTCCCTCTGCAGCAGGGCAGAGCTGGGGTCCCTGGGGAGCTGGGCAGCAGCTGAGGTGGGGAAACACAACACCAAGGAGGACAAAGAGGGAAGGAGATGGATCTAAACACTAAAGTGGGTTAAAGCTTTAAAGCATGTCACAAATATTGAAATCCTGGATAATGAGGTGGGCACAGAGCGTGGATGCATTGCTGCTTGTAGGGCTGTGGGCAGATGTGTGCCCAGTTCAGCCACAGAATCACAGAGTCATGGAATGGTTCATCTTGTAAGAGACCTAATGCTCATCTTATTCCACCCCTCCCATGGCAGGGACATCTTTCCCTGTCCCAGGCTGCTCCAAGCCCCATCCAGCCTGGCCTTGGGGCTGCCAGGGATCCAGGGGCAGCCCCAGCTGCTCTGGGCACCCTATGCCAGGGCCTCACCATCCTCACAGGGAAGAATTCCTCCCCAATATCCCATCTATCCCATCTTTCCTCTGGCAGTGGCAGCCATTCCCTGTGTCCCGTCCCTCCATCCCTTGTCCCCAGTCCCTCTGCAGCTCTCCTGGAGCCCCTTCAGGCCCTGCCAGGGGCTCTGAGCTCTCCCTGGAGCCTTCTCCCCTCCGGGTGAGCACCCCCAGCTCTCCCAGCCTGGCTCCAGAGCAGAGGGGCTCCAGCCCTGGAGCATCTCCGTGGCCTCACTCGACTCACCCCAGCAACTCCACATCCCTCTGATATCCCACCCCTCATCATCCATGCCACCACACCCTTCCATTTCTCCAATGGAGAACAGAGAGACTCACAATATTTTTTTCTCCCATTCTTTCTACAACAGTCTGATTTGCAGCTCCTGTCTCTGTCAGGCCCCATGTTACTGCCTGCACAGAAACCAGCTGGGCTCTGGGATGGAGTCCCTGCTCTTTTGGGGGAAAATGGCATGTTCAGAGAAGCTGGTTGTGCCTCTGCTGCAAATGTCTCTCTGCTTGACCGCCTCTTCTGTTCCTGCCATAGTTCAAACTGGTTCAGTGAACCCTTCCTGCCAGGAAAACCTCTGATTAGAGCGTGGCACTGAGGCACAGTGGCATATTTGTGCCACCCATTAACAGCCCAGCAAGGCAGATGCTGCCTCAGAATTACTTGGATTTATGGGAACACTTAATCTGGATCTTGCAAGTGACTTTTACATCTGCAGCAGCACAGGCTGAGCATGAATCTTCCTGAGCCTCAAGGATAAATAGGAGCTAGTCCTGTTATCCCTGTAAAACGTGACCTTTCTCCTCTACCAGATGCCAACAACCTCAGTGCTGCTGTAGAAGGTCAAACTGCTCTTGGTTCTCTGGCCTGACAGTGGGAAGGGTCTGTCCTTTGGGAGCAGACCTGTGACCTGTCACTTGGTTTAGTTCAAACAGTGTTGGCTCTGCTCAGCCAATACAGCAAAGCCCAGAAACAGCTCCAACCACACCCCAGCATCTTCCCACAGCTTTGCCCTCTGCGCTTTGCATAGTCTGCCCCCTGGAAATGGGATTTCTGCCAGGCTTTGCTGCAAGCTGCAGGAACCCTGGCACAAAGGGGTGCAGCAGTGGTGGCTCCGTTATCAGCTGATCAATCACTGTCATATTTTCTGACAAATCCCTTTGCCAGGATTTCTTCTCCTGGGAAGATGAGAAGCCTCAGCTTCTCCTGTGTTTGCTGCTGTGGAATGTGGTCTGGAGATTGTTTATCCAAACGTGTGAATTGTTTTTTTCTTAATGGCCAATCACAGCCAGCTGTGTGGGACTGTCTGAGTCAGTCACCGGGTTGTATTATTCATTCTTGTGAAGGCTTCTGATGTATCCTTTCTCTTTCTATAGTATAGGTTTAGTATAGCAGAATAGAATAGAATAGAATAGAATAGAATAGAATAGAACAGAATAGAATAATAAATCAGCCTTCTGAGAACATGGAGTCAGATTCTCATCTCTTCCCTCGTCCTGGGGACCTCACAAACACCACACTGATCTCCAGGGATGGAGGCTCTGTTATCAGCTGATCTCCAGGGATGGTGGCTCTGTTATCAGCTGATCTCCAAGCACGAGATGCAGTGGGAGCTTTGCATTCCTCACACTGCTGTCACTCCCAGTGAAGGTGCCACCCACTCTGTGATGGGGGTGCTCCCTCACCCAGCATTGTCACTCAGCAATTGATGCATTGATTAGGGCCGGCAGCTCCGGGTGAGCTGCACTGAGCCTTTTGTTCTTTATCTGACAAAGGCGTTGGGGAGGAAGAGGAGAGTGGATAGAGCTGTTCGTAAGGAGTTGTTAAGGATGCGTTGTTATCTCAGAGGTCTCATTGATATTTCCGTGATGTTTTGTGTGTCTGGGCGATGAACAAGGCAGGGATGTAAGTGAAACCTGAGGAAAATCAGTGTCTGCTGTCAGGGGGAAACTGCGCCTGGGTTGGGTGAGCTGGAAAGCTGGGTAAGGCAGGACCTCTGTGGCCATGAGCTGAGTCCTGGCTGGTGCAGCACAAGGATGCTGCCAAGGGAATGCATTCCTGTGTTACCTGCTGTTTGTTCTCCCCAGCTCCCTGCTGCTCTCTGCTCCTCTGGAGAGGGGGAGCAGAGCTCCATCCCCGATGTTCCAGTCATACAGCAGCTGTGGAGCGGCTGAACAACTCTGCTGGTCATAAATCTGATCAAAGCTCGGGAGCTTTACGGTAACAGTGTTGTTGTAGCAGTTAATGGTTGAAGGGTATCATTTTATCTATTGATTTGAGCAGCAGTCCCCTGTGGAAAGCTATTGCTGCATGGTCTTAAATAAATGAATACGATCCTTCCTCACTCCCTGAGTAGCAGCATCAGACATTTCAGGAGCTGCTTCTGTTGCAGTTCAGCCTGCAGGTGTGTACAACAGAACCTGGATCCTGTGGGGTCTGTGCACTGCTCCCTTGCAGGGAGTGCCTTTGGGGAGCCCACTAAAGACATTTCAGGAGTCTTAGGCTGGAGAGGCTCTTCACGAGAGCAGGTAGTGGTGGGACAAGAGGAAATGGCCTAAAGCTGAAGGAGGACAGGGTGAGATGGGATATTGGAAGGTAATTCTTTCCTGTGAGGGTGCTGAGGCCCTGGCACAGGCTGCCCAGAGCAGCTGTGGCTGCCCCATCCCTGGAAGTATTCCAGGCCAGGTTGGACAGGACTTGGAGCAGCCTGGGATAATGGAAGGTGTCCCTGCCCCATGGCAGGGGGTGGAACAGGATGGGCTTTAACAAAACCATTCTGGGTTTCCACTGTTTATACACATGGATCAATATCTAGGGTGGCATATAGATTATTTCGGCCCCTTGAATTCCATTGCCCTTGCCATGCCCCTTTAGTACCTTTCTGGCACTGAAATGGGTTGTGCACCTGAGGAATATGGCAAGTTGTTGGTAAAAGCTTGTCCTGTGAACGGCACCCGGAAGCTGGCAGAGATAAGGTTGTGGACCTCACCTTGCCACAGCTGCCTGGCCATCTTTTGGTGCTGTGGGCTTTGGGCCAGTTTATTTTTAATCAGGAGATGGGGGGACATGAATGACAGGAGGTCCAAGGCTTCCGTCTGGAGATGGCAGCTCTGGCTTTCCTACCTTCATGATGCTCCAGGCTGAGTTTCCCTTGGAGCTGTATCTGGCAGTTTTCCCCTCTCTGCAGAGCTGCTGCTGCAGCCTGGGGTCTGTCATTGAGCTTTCCTCCCTCATGGGGACCCTGCCAGGGAAGCTGCTGGCAGCAGTGTGATCAGTGACCCCAGTCATGCAGCTGACACACAGCCATGGAACTGTTTAGATTGGAAAAGATCTCAAAGATCTGAGTCCAGCCAATAACCCAGCCCTGCCAGGACACCACTAAAGGATGTGGTGACCACCAGAGCAGAGCCTGGATGGGCAGAGCTGGCTCTGACATTGAGTCAGGTGCTGATGATTCTGTAAATTGTCACAGACATCTTTTATGAAAAATCCTTTCCTTAGGATTTTTTCTTCCTGAGAAGCTGGGAGGCCTCAGGAACAAAATGTAAACAATGGTTATCTGCTGCTGTGGAATGCAACAGGTGCATCTGTGATTGCTCTCATGTTGGATGTTTCTAATTAATGGCCAATCACAGTCAGCTGGCTCGGACAGAGAGTCCGAGCCACGAGCCTTTGTTATCATTCCTTCCTGTTCTATTCTTAGCTAGCCTTCTGATGAAATCCTTTCTTCTATTCTTTTAGTATACTTTTAATATAATATATAGCATAAAATAATAAATCAAGCCTTCTGAAACATGGAGTCAGATCCTCATCTCTTCCCTCATCCTCAGACCCCTGTGAACACAATCACAGTAAATCCCCCTGACATGGACACGATAGCCTGGCTGTGTGGAAGTCTCCAGCTCTCAAGCCATTGCTTTCAAGAAAACAATCCAGATTTTGGTCAGAAAGGGGATAATATTGTGATAGCACATCTCTACCCAAGGCTGGAGAAAGGGAGAGCATCATTTCTGCTATTTTACAGGCACTTGTGTGGCACAGACATGGCTGCAAGGAGACAGCAGGATTGTTCCTGCCTGCTCTGGGTCCCCAGCCTCCCTCTCCTGAAGGCAGCCACGTGCTGTTTGCAGGCAAAGATGGTTTGCTGATGCCTAGACTGGAGCAATGAAGCAGTACCAAGCTCCTGTCACTTAGAATATCAATTAAAACCACTGCAGCCTTGTAAGTCCCACCCTGAGACACCCTCAGATCGACAAACAGCCAGGCCTGCCATTGAAATGGCTCTTGAACCAGCACAAGGAAATCTGCTGTGCAATTGTGAGCAGAAACTGGAGTGCTGGAGCACTTCCAGCCCAGCAGGCTGTGGGTGGGAGCTGAGACTGGTGTGAAGATGAAGCCCTCTGGTGTTCTGGGCACTGGGGAGCTGGTGGCTTTGCTGTGCTTGGAAAAGGCTTAAATAACTCATTCTGAAGCTCCTTCCCCAGGGTTTCCCTGTGTGCCACATAACACCATCCCTGCAGTCCCAACCCACAGCATGAAGCTCCTCTCTTACAGGAGCAGTGTGAGGCAGCTCTGTTTCACTGCTGTAATGGCAAAATGGGATGAAATTGTGTGTTTCAGGCCAGCACAGTGATCCTGCTTCCATTCCTCAGTGGAGTGGAACTGTGTTGGATTTGACTGAAAGGCACTGCCAAGCACCCAGCAATGCATGCAGCTGTGTTTGAGCTGACTTGGTTTAAACCCTTCTAAAAATTCTTAGCATAAGGAAACAGGGAAATCTGGTTGTGAAGTATCCAGCTGAATGCTGCAAGTCCTGCTTTTCTTGTTTGTGCCAAATTATTTATCCCAAATTATTTATTCTTGTTTGCCCCAAATTATTATTATGTATCTGACCAAACCCTCCCACCTGTGTTCACTCAGTGTGATTGAGGCCTTCAGGTTGAGGCTGATGAAGGTGGAAGGAGTGGGAATGGTCAACAACCTGCAGGATAGGCAGGGATTGTGTGTGAGGGGAATCCCCCAGGCCAGGCAGCCAATGCAAGGATTATTTAGAACCTTCAGAGGGCAAAGAACATCAGCCACAAACCTTCCCAGTTCCCTCCAGTGCAGCACCAGTCTCAGATTCAGTATTTCCCTGCCCTTTTATACCCTTTATTTGCTCCCATGGGTATTTACTCCTCTATAAATGTATTAATGGAGCTAATCTTAAAGCATATCCAGAGATATAACTTGAGATGGGGTTTTTTTCCCCCTTTAACAAAGATGAAGCTTTTATATAGACGGGAAAAGAGAAGGGAAGTGAAATGTTCAGTGACTAATGATCCTCATCAATATTCATGAGAGTCAGTAGCATTCCGAGATTTAAAATAAAGGGAGAAAGAGAGAAAGGCATTGACTCCTTTAGAAGCGAAATGAAATATTTAGGCTGACCTGGAGATAAGTGTGCTGGGTCGTTGTTGCCATCAGCTCAGACCAGTGTTCAATCCTGGAGCTTTCAAAGGGGGAGCCGAGCTGCTGTGGATTTTTCTGGAGACAGGGAATGACTGGGTGGGCTCTCCTTCAGCTGAGGGTGAAATCCCTGCTGGGCCAGGGGCTGTGGCACCTCCCAAACACGAGGGAACAATCCCTGCCCCAGGAGCCTGCTCCCAGCCAGCAGAGCCGGGTATGGAACTGCATCCAGGGTTTGTCCAGCCAGGCTGGGATCAGGGGTGGCCTCTCCCAGGTGAGTCCCAGCTCCCACCATCCACCAAAGGGCTCCTGTCCTGTCCCAGGTCAGTCCCAGCTCCCACCATCCACCAAAGGGCTCCTGTCCTGTCCTGTCCCAGGTGAGTCCCACCATCCACCAAAGGGCTCCTGTCCTGTCCTGTCCCAGCTCCCACCATCCACCAAAGGGTTCCTGTCCTGTCCCAGGTCAGTCCCAGCTCCCACCATCCACCAAAGGGCTCCTGTCCTGTCCTGTCCCAGGTGAGTCCCACCATCCACCAAAGGGCTCCTGTCCTGTCCTGTCCCAGCTCCCTCCATCCACCAAAGGGCTCCTGTCCTGTCCTGTCCCAGGTGTGTCCCACCATCCACCAAAGGGCTCCTGTCCCACCCATTCCCTCTAGTGAGGCTGCCCTGTGGGACAGGGTACAGCCTGAAGTGGTGGCTTGGAGGGTGCAGTGGACATTGATGGATCTAAAGCTCAACCACCCGGTGAGAATATCCTTCCTCCAAGCTGCCAACAGCTCTAGATACTGGGGAGCTGATTTGCTGTTGTGGGAGGGGTCTCCTTATCTGTTGTGCTGTTTTCCTTCCTTCTTGCCCATCCCTGCCCACAGAAAATCACCCCAAGTGTACCTAACTTGGAGGTGAAGTTTCAAACCCCTCAGGATACTTGTAAATAGATGGGTGAATCTTAATCCTTCCCCATCTCATCTTTTGTCAGCTGGGTGGGAGGAAAAGAAAAACTTCCGCAGAGAAATAGATGAAATACGGGTTTGTGAGGATGTAGCTCTGGATGTGCAGCAGTGATGGTGGAGACAGAGAGAATACCAGGATTTAACTGCAGACAGAGCACTCCAGACCTGGAAGAAAGGCTTCCCCCACCTTCTGCATGTCTCCTCTTCTAAATCCTTTTCCTTTCTTCTTCTGCAAGTTGCCCTTGTCTCCCTCTGCTTCTGAGGCTGCTCCTTTTCATTTGGAGCCATCCCTCCCTCCTGTGAGTGACAGCTGTCCCACCTCTGCCAGGTCTTTGCCCTTGAGACCATCTTTGATCTGTGCCCTGATAGAAGGGCCGAGTATTGACTTTGGCTGCAGCCTCATTAAGAGGCAGCCTCATTTGTCAACTTGTTTGTTCCCAGAGCTTCTTGGGAGGTGGCAGAGCTTGCATCCCCTCTGAGCCGAGCACGACCAGAGTCCAGAATTAACTCCCTTTTCAAGGGTTTCCATCAAGGGCATTGCAGGTGGCCCTGCACAGGTCTCTCCTCCTCATTAATCGATGTCAGCGAGGTTTAAAGCAATGTTAGATGCAGTGGGAGTGTGGATGGGAGACCTGCCCAGGCTCTGGGGGCTGCAAGGACCCAGGGACAGCTGTGCCAGGTAATCCAAGGCTCTCCCAGCTGGAAAAGAGGTCTGCTCATAGGGAAATCAGAGCTGGGGGCTGGGATGGGCTCTCAGTGGTGGAATCCTTGCAGGGGGCTCTCCAGCTCTGGCTGTGTAAGGATGGTGAGTAATGAAGATGAATTTCTCTTGTCAGTTGTCATCAGGTAGCCTGTCTGTCTGTAAAGGTCTCTGGTTGCCATCCAGGTGCTCAGGGGGTGAAGTGAGAGAGCTGCCCAGGCTTCCCTGCACTCCTGGGGCTCACTGAATAAAGCACTGACCAGGGTTTGCTTGTAGGGTTTGCCCTCGGCAGGGGTCACCTCCCTGCCCTGCTGGTGCCAGGTACAGAGGAGAAGCCAGTGATGGATGTGCCCCATGGGCTGGTCCTTGAAGGGTCTGGGGGAAACAATCTTGCCCTGCAATCACATGAAACTGAAGCTCTAAACATTGGCACTCTCAGAGTAGTCCTGGGATGTGGAATGGCTTCACACAACAGCCCTGGGAAAGAAGAGAGGCTTATGGGTGTCACAGAATCAAAGAATTATGGAATGGTTTGGGTTGGAAAGGACCTTAAAGAGCATCTTGTTCCAATCCCCTGCCATGGCAGGGACAACTTCCACTGTCCCAGGCTGCTCCAAGCTCTGTCCAGCCTGGCATTCAACACTTCCAGGGATCCAGGGACAGCCACAGCTGCTCTGGGCACCCTGTGCCAGGGCCTGCCACCCCCACAGGGAACAATTCCCAATATCCCATCCAGCCCTGTCCTCTGGCAGTGGGAGCCATTCCCTGTGTCCTGTCCCTCCATCCCTTGTCCCCAGTCCCTCTCCAGCTCTCCTGGAGCCCCTTCAGGCCCTGCCAGGGGCTCTGAGCTCTCCCTGGAGCCTTCTCTCCATCTCTCCCAGCCTGGCTCCAGAGCAGAGGGGCTCCAGCCCTGGAGCATCTCCATGGCCTCTCTGGCCTCACTGCAGTTGGTTCGTGCCCTTCCAATGATGAAGACCCCCCAGCTGGAGGCAGCTCTGCAGGTGGGGTCTCATCTGAGCAGGGCAGAGCCCCTTCCCTCACCGTCTGGCCACGCTGTCCCATTGCTCAGGGCCAGAGCAGAGGATGGAGCTTTGCTGCTGGGGGCAGGTGCTGCAGCACAGGGCATTCCCAGACCTGTCTGACCCTGTTCAGGAGGAGCAGGTGAAGACAAAAAGCCAAACTTCCATGGGATCCACTTTCCTGCAGACCTAAAGCTTCACTGCCCTTTTGAGGAGAGGTCTGGTGAGGCTGTTTCCATATTCCTGGGGGATGAGCAGGAGGTGTGGGAGCACCAGCCCAGCCCATGTGAAGAAAAGCAGCTCAAAAACCACAAGTTGCACAGCTGAGCTGTGCTGCAGGGGTTAAAGCTCTTTGAGTGCTGGGTACTTCCACACTCCTGACAGCACGGAGGGAGCTGAGGGAAAGATGTTCCTGGCTGTTGCCACGGGCATTTTGCTTCAGCAGGTCCCGAGGTGCTCAGCAGCAGTAATTGTGCAGCTCCACGTGGGCTGCGGGGGGACGGGACCTGCAGCGGGGAGCACGGAGCAAACCAGGGAGAATTCTGACTGCAGTGCCAGGAATGGCCCAGGGATTCGACAGCAGGTTGTAAGAGGAGAGACTGGAGGAGGTAAATTTATATAGTCTGGAGGAGGCTCAAGGGGAGACACGACCAGAGTCTATAAATACACGCAGAAATAGAAACCAAGGGAGGAAATTATTCAGAAGGAGGGAGGACAAGGAGCAGTGCCTGAAGCAAAGCAAGAAAAGTTTATTCTGGGTCTTGCATGGAGGGAGAGCAGCCTTCAGCACCCAGCAGCTGCCTGGGGTGGGGTCCCAGCACTGCCAAGCTCCTGCTCTGCTCCCCAGCTCTCGGGGGTCTCTGTGGTCCTGGCTCACCCTGAGATGTGTCAGAGTCTCTTTTCCCAGCCCGGCAAGCGAAGAAGGAGTCAGGATTCTTCTGCTCTGGTTTTCAAGGTTGTTTATTTTCTGTTATCTATAACATTCTTTCCCTGGCCTGCTGAGGTCCATTCAGCAGGTCAGTCCATGGCACACTGCCTGCCTTCAGGGTGATGTTGCCTTTTATACTAAAAACTATGTGTACTTTATTTACAATTATTTTCCAATACCTATCACCTATGTTAGACAGTGTTTTCCCACCTTAAACCAATCTAAAAGTGCCACCATCACAGCAGAAGATGGAGGCTAGGAAGAAGGAAGGACAAGGCATGCCCAAATTCCTCAATCTTGGGACCCCAAGCCCTCAATCTAAAAACCCCAAAATTCTACTTTCCACCCTGTGACAAACAAACTATCATTCTACTTAAACTTTTGTGGCTTGCAGATCCTCATTCAAGGTTGGTAATTTTTTCCATGGGTAAAAATCAAAGGCACAGGGATCTTGTGTTCTGTGCCAGGGTCTCTGAGCCCCCTGGCAGGGGCTGGAGCCATCCAGGGCAGCCAGAGGGATGTCCTGGGTTCCAACACCCACCCCTCTGATGCCTCCCAAAGCTGGATGCTCCCCCTCCTGACGCAGCTCTGCTGTTTTACAGTAGCCCCACCTCATTTCTCCCCTGCCAGCCATCTCACACGGGCGTCTGGCACCCAGCATGCCTTCGAAGGTTTAATAAAACAGATTGAGATGCACTTGGGCTCGTGGCTTGACAACTGGCTCCCCTTGGACAGGAACATTTGCCTTGCTGGGTGACAATGCTTTGAGTCCGTCGCCTTAGGCACTGTGGCTCATTGCTAGTCATCTCTCCAATGAATAATACACAGGCCTGAATATCTGTCTGCATACATCTTCCTTTTCTGTGGGATAATTTAATGTTATCATTGGGCCTCCTGCTTCAAAGATGAAGAGATTACTTCGAACCTGCAGCCTGCAACCACAGCCATTGGTTTCAAACATCATTAAGTTTCATTATAACAAATAAACACTGCAATGACATTTATAAGTTACCAGAGAGCACAGAAACACAAATATGAAGCAGATAAACTGCATTTGATCCAAATAATTACTGCAGGCAATATCGAGCTTAGGCTGAGCTGGCAGGCGGGTGCTGGGTAATTTATAGGTGTCCGTAAGGCACTGTGGTGCACAGTGCTCCTTAAAAATGATGATGATGATGATGATGGTTATGTGTCTCTCTCTAAGGCTCAAACAGGTTATGTTCCTGCCACCTTGCAGGCAGGGAGCTTTTCCTCAAGTCAGAAATGGACGTGGCACAGGCAACTGTTACTGTTTGGGGACTTTGCTCTCGCCATTCCTCAGGATTTCAGCCTGAGAAGAGACCTGCATTTGAAATTTGCTCTGATTTAAGCTGCAAAAGAGCCTTATTTCTTTGTTTATGTAGTTTTTTGTTTATTTTTCCTTGGGGGTATTTATCCCCACTGCAGATAAGTTCTCAAGAGTGGGGAATCCTTGGGGAGAGATTTCCACTGATTTGCTCCAGGGGAGTATAATTCTATACTTAGAGAATAATGCAATACTGGAATACACTGACTTGGAAGGGATCTACAAGGATCACAGAGTCCCACTCCTGATTAATGATAATGAAGTTCCTTTCATTTTGACTCCTGGCTTTACACTACCAGCTCTGAACCCTGAGCAAGGGCTCCTCTACCAGCAAACCAGGTGGAACAGCATTTCCCCCAGCTGTCCCCAAGAACCTGAGTGAAAAGCATTTGTTGCTGTTGTGTGAGCTCTCCCAGAGCTGTGCCTCTGCTCTGGGCTGAGAGCACATCATCTCCTGAGTGACCCCAGCAGGGCTCCTCATCCCTGAGTCCTGCAGGCAGCACCCAGGAGGGGGGTCAGACACAGCTGAGTTTATTGACAGCATCTCTCATTACCTGCTAATTAACACAGCAGGCTGCAATGTGCTAATCTGCTCTTGGACCGGGCTTTTGCACCAGGCAGCCATTGACTCTGCAGTGGGGAACGTTGAGAAGGGGTTGGTGACAGAACAAACAGCAAAATCCATGTTCAATAATCCCAGTCCCCTCTGAGCCTCCCTTCTCCTCCAGCAGGGACGGGGAGAAGCCACAGGGTCTGTCTGACAGGGCCTTCTCCAGGGCTGCACCTGGCCTGACAAAGCACTTGCAGGGCTGTAAATATTGACTGAATCTCATTTTTCATGGTTCTTTTCTTTACTGGGTAAAACCCAGGTGAAAAGCACCAGCTGGTTGTTGTCAGCAGTGGTGCAGGTCACTGGCCTCTTCTGTGATGGATAAATGAACTTTCTAGGCATTTCCTTGGCTCTGGGGATAGCGCAGCCAAGATTTTCATGGAGGGGAGCTTTTATTAAGCTTCCACATATAGACAGAGAAGTAAGTGAATTTTTAAGCACCTTCCTGGGATAACAAGATGGGCACATGAGTGAAACATTTCCTCCTCAGAGATGATCTGCTCCCTGTCTGTTCATCTCAGCATCTCCAACCCCTCCTGCCTCCCCCCTGCCACTTTTTTTGTGTGTTTATATTGCATATACTTCACTTTAGGCTGTTTTTCAGAATAATTTGTTTTAATTTTAAATATGAATCTTACATGTGTAAAAAAAAATGCACATATTTACAATCACTTCCACTTGTAAAAATCCAAGCAAACAATAATTATAGCAGAAACCTGCTAATTCTCACTCCACTTCATCTTCAGAGTTGATAATTCACACAGCACAGCCCCAAGCAATCCCGCCCTGCTCTGGTAAACAGCAGGAGCTGGAGTGAGTCCACAGCCTGCTCTGCACTATCCCAGAGCTCATCTGGCCAGGAGCTCCCCCAAAAGCCACCCAGGTGATGTTTCATGCAGACAGCAGCTTCCCAGCCTTGCAGGGCAATAATAAGTTTTATTCCTGCCTTCTCTTCCCTCCGTCTGTGAGCTTTGGTGCCACCAAGGCGTTTCTTGTTCAGGAAAGTATCGAAGGGAAATCTTTGATGGTGGCACTTCCAACACCTGCAGAGATGGAAACACCTTGTAGAGAGACTCATTTAACCCCTCCTTGGATGGATTCTCCAATCTACACAATGTCTCGCCAATCTGTAGCAAGACTAGTTAAAATTATTGTGAGAAGGAGCAGAATTTTCCACTCATTTTAATATTATAGAATCCCAGAGCAGTTTGGGTTAGAGGGGACCTTAAAGATCATCCAACCCCACTTCCATATGCAGAGAATGTAACATTCAATATCTGCATTTTCTGTTCTGAGCTGCATCTTCATTCTGATTTCCCTCCATGCCTCATAGCTTGCGATAACAGATTTTGAAAAACGAGGATGGAAGTGAAACATGGTGCGACCCAAGGCAAGCTCTTTGCTCTAATTTTCCACCCCGTGAACTGCACAACTTCCAGTTGCAGCTCTTCCTGGGAGCAGAGCCAGACTTTGAAATCTCCAAATCGTTTGTGAAATGGATTATTCATCCTTCTCGTTTTCCTACGGACGAGTGTCCTCTGTGCCCTCTAACTCAAAGATGAGCTGAGATTTAAAGGACTCTATTTCAAAAGAGCAGCCCTGATCTGAGAACAAAGGGTGGGCAAAGGGGAGCCACTTGGATTTACTGTAATCCAGGAAAGGGGGATCACCTGAGAGATTTCAGAAGGTCACAAGGGATAAAATCCTTAAGGATTTTATCTGGGAGACCTGGTGCAGGCAGGCTGCTGCCCACTGCTTTGCACATCCGCTGTTATTTTTAGAAGGAAAAGTTGCTTTTTCTTCTCTGTGGATTCAAGTGGCAGGTTTTATGTCCCAGGAGTGTCTGTGCAGGACTCCTGCAGCTGGGGACCTGCCACTTCCTCTCTGAGCTACAAATAGTTATCATCCAAAGAGCAGCTGGAGTTGCTACAGAGAGAGCTGCTTGGCTGGAATTACCAGAGCAGGAGCATCCCCTGCTCTGTTCTCCCCCTGAGCCCATCAGCCTGCCCTGGGGAGCTGTGCCAGGACACTGCACCTTGACAGGAGAACAAATGGTGATTTCTTACTGTGCCACAGCTTCCTCACGAGCGCCGGTAACAAAATATTTCTTGGAGTCATTGGCAGTGCTCAGTGGAGCCGGGCCTGCAGGTGGATCAATGGGAGGAAATCTATTCCCCTCTGCTCCTGTCTCCATGAGGGATTGGTGCTCAGCGCCTGCCCAGGGTTTCCAGAGCCTCTGGAACAGCTGCTGGTGCCACTGTCCCTGTTCCCAGCAAGGACAGGCATCACCTGTGCCCTGAGCAGCCTTGGCACAGGCTCAGAGCCTACAGCGGCCCCTGGAGAGGGAGCCACGGCAGCCTGGGCACTGGGATGAGGTGCTGGCCCCAGCCCAGGGTGTGCGGAAGCTCTTACACCTCTGCCACAGCTTTAGTGACACCACCAGCTTTGCCTCTTGCTGACCCTTCAGCTCCTCAGACATCCCCCTGCAACAGCTTGCCTGCTTTCCCCCCTCCTCCCGTGCTGGGCCTGGGTAAAACATCACCTAATCCAGTTTGCTGCCTCTACCTCCAACCCTGCAGAAGTCCTGTGTACCCCAAAGCACACATCCCAGCTCTGGCAGCTTGTCTAATAGGAGATAATGCTGCCTGCTCAGAGCTTGGTGTATCTAGGCAGCAGGAGAGGCTGGGAGAGCAGAGCAGCCTGGAGCCATCCATGAAGCCTGGAGCCATCCATGAAGCCTGGAGCCATCCACAGAGCCTCGAACCACCCATGGAGCCTGGAGCCATCCATGGAGCCTGGAGCCATCCATGGAGCTTGGAGTCATCCACGGAGCCTAGAGCCATCCATAGAGCTAGGAGCAATCCACAGAGCCTGGAGCCATCCACGGAGCTTGGAGCCATCTGTGGAGCCTGGAACCATCCAGGGAGCCAGGAGCCATCCATAGACCAGGAACCATCCATGGAGCATGGAGCCATCCACAGAGCCTGAAACCATCCATCCATGGAGCCTGGAGCCATTCACAGAGCCTGGAACCATCCATTCATGGAGGCTGGAGCCATCCAGGGAGTCTGGAACCGTCCACAGAGCCTGGAGCCATCCATGGAGCCTGGAGCCATCCATAGAGCCTGAAACCAGCCTGGAGCCATCCATGGAGCCTGGAACCATCCACAGATCCTGGAACCAGCCTGGAGCCATCCAGGGAGCCTGGAACCATCCACAGAACCAGGAACCATGCATGGAGCCTGGAGCCATCCATGGAGCCTGGAGCCATGCATGCAGCCGGAATATTCAGTGTGATCCAGTCTGTAAGGTCACTGAATGCTGCTTTTTGGCACCTCAGTGCAGTACATTGGTTTGTTTCCTATCAGGGCAGCTCCCAGGAGCAGGCCTTTAATCTCACAAGAGGTAATTCTCCAGGCTGCTGCTGAGAAGAGTTTGCTAATAAATATCCCATGGTAAGGATACTCTTACACCTTTCCCAATCGGCAGCTAATAACAGAGCAGCGATGACATTTCAGCCCTTTCTGCATGGCTGATCAAACTCCTCACAGTGACTTTGAAAGCAGTGCTGGGATTTCATGTGGGTATCAAAGCCAGCAGAACACTCAATAGTTCAGATCTCTTGCCTCTGTGACTAATAGACAAAAAGATCTCTGAAAGGTTTAATGTCTTACTCAAAATTTCCCCGTTTCCTGTTTGAAGCTACTTAGTGGACACAGTGGGATGTTGATGGTTCCTCTCAAAGCAGTGCCAGGAAAATATCTGACATCACTGTGGGATGAGCTCAGCTTAGCACATGGGCTTGCTGAGAGCTGGTCATGGCCAGGAGACCACGCATTCCCAGAGGCCAGGCAGGAGAGCAGAGCACTGGCTTTGCATCTTAAACTCTGCCCTGGCAGCTGGCATTAGGACCACAGGATCATTTAGTTAAAAAAAAATCATCAAGTCCCACCCTCAACCCAGCACCTCCACCATATTCATCACAAAGCCCTGTCCCCAAGTGCCACATCCACACCTCTTGTGAGCACCCCAGGGACAGGGACCCCACCACTGCCCTGGACAGCCCCTTCCTGTAGCCATGGTATTTTCTGAAAAATCCCTTTGCCAGGATTTTTCTCCTGAGAAGCCTCAGAGGAAAAGAAAAACAATAATTATCTGCTGCTGTGGAATGCAACAGGTGCATCTTTGATTGGTCCATGGTGGTTGTTCCTAATTAATGGCCAATCACAGTCAGCTGGCTTGGACTCTCTGAGAGTCATGAGCTTTTGTTATCATTCCACTTCCTTTCTTTGCTAGCCTTCTGATGAAATCCTTTCTTCTATTCTTTTAGTATAGTTTTAACATAATATATATCATAAAATAATAAATCAGCCTTCTGAAACATGGAGCCAACATTTTCGTCTCTTCCCTCATCCTGGGACCCCTGTGAACACCACCACACCTTCCAATGCATTGCAACCCTTTCTGTGAAGAACACTTTCCTAAATATCCAACCTAAACCTCCCCTGCTGTGACTTGAGGCCATTTCCTTGTCCTGTCCCTGGGAGCAGAGTCCGGCCCCCACCTGGCTGCCCCCTCCAGTCAGGGAGTTGTGGAGAGGGACAAGGTCCCCCTGAGCCTCCTTTCCTCCAGCCTCTCTCAGCCTGACCTGGTGCTCCAGCCCCTTCCCCAGATCATTGCCCTACTTTTCATTGCTTTGGGGCATCCCTTTGGTTTCACCTCAGTGCATCCCACACCTTCCTCTGGGATCTGCAGAGGTGGAACCAGTGGGGACCCCCAGGCTGTGCTCCAGGGGAAGCCTCATCTCCCTGTGTGCTCATGGGTGAGCCAGGCACCAGCTCAGCTCCTGCCTCCCTCCTCTGCCAGGTCACACAGC
Source organism: Melozone crissalis (assembly GCF_028551555.1). Taxonomy (NCBI): domain Eukaryota; kingdom Metazoa; phylum Chordata; class Aves; order Passeriformes; family Passerellidae; genus Melozone; species Melozone crissalis. The sequence goes on along the minus strand of NW_026535896.1, from coordinate 2,778,181 downwards.
TGGGCAGTGCCCAGCACCGTGCCATACACCTGAGTCATCCCTTGACTTTGTGCTGTGCTTTGGTTTCTTTCAAGTTGAATAATTCAGCACTGAGGCCACGTGAGCAGGACTTACGCAGTCTCTCCAAAAAAGGCCAAACTGACATTTTTGTTCAAACAGATTTGATTTTATTTTCTCCCCAAGGAAGCCACATTTTAAAAAACAGAAATCTTATGCAAGGACTGAACTCAAGCTACCTCTCTTATTTGTGCAGTGAAGCCCAAGGCAGTGTCTGACATGGCTGTGGCCATCACCAGCAAGGGGCTGATCCACATCCCCTCGCTGAGGACAGCATCACTGGTGCCATCCCTCTGCTCCTGCCTGGGCAGCCACAGCCCTTTGCTTCTCTGATGCTGTAAGAAAAGCTCATCTCTGTCCTTGTCTGGAGAAATCCTTGCCCCTGGGAACTCGTGGCTCCCTCTTCCCTGTGCTCTGCGCCCAGCCAGGCCTTGGGCTCCACCTCAGTGTAGGTGTGGGTGTTGTGTCCCACCAGGGAGAGAATTGGGCTGCATGAGGTCATGAGCAGCTCTGCAGCCTGCACAGCCCCTCCCTGTGCTTCCCCATGACTGACAATTCCAGAGAGCTTTGTAAATAATGTAAAGCTTTTGTCTGCTTGCTCTTCCTCCTCATCTGAAAATCAATGTGGGCGCGTGTTGTGGAGCACAATGGGCCCTGTGCAGGGGCTCCGTGTCCTTGGCTCCAGGGAGGGGACCCAAAGGAGCACTGGGAGCCAGCCTGTTTGTCACAGGGCCACAGCAGGAGCTGTGTGGGGTGCTGCAGAGCCAGTGGTGGGATGGTGCTGGGAGATGTGGACACGGGGCCATCTCTTCCCAGCCCTCTCCATGGCCAAGTGACGTCTCCATCTCCAGGCATCATGCCACAAGAAACCACCCCCAAGCTGGGCTGATTTCCCTGAAATCAGCTGTAATTTCAGCCCCTGGGCTGAAGTGCCCTGATTTCCATCGGGTGGGATCTGCTTGGTCTGAAGCCAGCCCCTCCTGGATGTTGTGCAGGATTAGGATGTCTCACAGCAGCCCCTTGATCATCCTCCCACCATGCGTCGTGACGGCTCCAAGCTGAGGGAGGGATCAGCTCTTCCCACTGAGGGACAAGGAGAATGTCCCACCACTCCTAATCACCAGGCCTTTCATTTCAGAAGAGTAATATTTTGACGAGGAGCTCATAGTCCTCCTTCTCCACTTCTATGCTCTCCTCAACAAAAAGGACTAATTCTTTACAGAGCACAATGGACATTCAAAGCTTCACTTACATAAAAGCAGCCACAATGTCTCCATTTCTAATGAGTCATTGTTCCCTCGGTGAGTCCCTCGCTTCCTACTACAATACTCACTCCTCTTGGGTAATGAAAATTTAACTTTGTGCTGCTCCCGGTTGCTGGTTTGGGCACAGGAGGCTGCAAGCTGAAATAATTGAGCCAGGAACTCATGCAAACATTTCAGTCTTCAGAGAGCTTTAAAAGCCTGTCACAGACTCTGGCTTCAGCGATGGAAGGGGCTTCGAGGTCCTGCTGCAGCACAGACTGCAGCAATGTCATTGTGTAGGTGCCTTCCTCTGTTTTCTGGGTTGTTAAACAGGATTTTTGGGCCTTCTCACCATCCGTGGGCGTTGGGACATCTGAAAAGCAATGCCCTGGCACTGGCAGTGTTATTTCCCTTGGAAGTCACAAACAGAGAAGAGTTTCAGCCTTTGTTTGAAAGAACAAGGCGACATTACAGAGAAATACTGAGAAACAGGAGCCACAGGTTTCTATTAAGGAAATAGAAAGAGTTCTAAAGTGGTTCTCTCTTTTTTCCTCCTTTTTTCTTCCTTTAGCTTTTATGACACGCTTGTGACTTCACAAGGATCCAGCCTGGGGTTTTTGAAAGCAGGGTTAGTGTTCTTGCCTGCTTGCTCTTCACTGTGGTGCCTTTAATTGTCCCCTTTTGTTCCTGCCCTTGGGGGTTTCAGTGGCTGCAGAAGTGCCCCCCATGAGAGAGGCTCCTTGAGGAAGGCAGGATTTTGGGGGCCAGCAAGGGGATCCCTCTGGTGCCTGGCAGTGTGACGGTGTTCACAGGGGTCTGAGGATGAGGGAAGAGACAAGGATCTGACTTCATGTTTCAGAAGGTTTGATTTATTATTTTATGATATATATTATATTAAAACTATACTAAAAGAATAGAAGAAAGGATTTCATCAGAAGGCTGGCTAAGAATAGAATAGGAAAGAATGATAACAAGGGCTTGTGGCTCAGACAGAAAGTCTGAGCCAGCTGGGCTGTGATTGGCCATTAATTGGAAACAACCACATGACACCAATCACAGATGCACCTGTTGCATTCCACAGCAGCAGATAACCATTGCTTACATTTTGTTCCTGAGGCTTCTCAGCTTCTCAGGAGGAAAAATCCTAAGGAAAGGATTTCTCATAAAACATGTCTGTGACACTGGCAGCTCCTCGGGGAGAGGGGCAAAGCAGCAAGTAGGAGGAGCTCCTCTGGTGACAGCAGGTGACCTGTGGTGACAGCGCACATCCAGCTGCAGGGCAGCTCCAGAGTGCAGTGGGACACTGGGCTGGTGCTGGACCCTGGCCAAGTGGCATCATTAGCATCTCATTTCCATCGCTGTTTGCTTTGAAAACAAAACCAAAAAATTCAACAACTAATTCAGATCCTGATCTTTGCTTCTGCTCAGAGCATCTCTGTGCTGGATGGGCAGATCCTCACATGGACACTCTCAGGAGCAGAGTCAGTGTCCAGTGACTCCCTGTGAAGTTCCCAGGAAGCCAGGCATCAACTCAGTCATTTCTATGAAAGTATTCCAGTCTCTATACTTGAGGGAAGATGCGAGGTAGAAGTAAAACAGGGCTACACTTGGGTTGGGGGCACATGGACATGTTGTTGCATCTCCCTGCTTTGTTATGCACCACTTCCCAAATCCATTTGGGAATGCTTTGTGCAGCAGGAGGTGACAAGGAGATGGTGATGAAGGTGCGCAACTCTTGCTGGGCTCATGTGGTGAACCCTCTCTGCCTCTGGGGTCCCAGCACAGGAAGGAGCTGGAGCTGCTGGAGCCAGTCCAGAGCAGTCCATGGAGCTGCTCCAGGGCTGGAGCCAGGCTGGGAGAGCTGGGGGTGCTCATCTGGAGAGAAGAAGGCTCCAGGGAGAGCTCAGAGCCCCTGCCAGGGCCTGAAGGGGCTCCAGGAGAGCTGCAGAGGGACTGGGGACAAGGGATGGAGGGACAGGACACAGGGAATGGCTCCCACTGCCAGAGGGCAGGGCTGGATGGGAGATTGGGAATTGGGAATTGTTCCCTGTGAGGGTGGGCAGGGCCTGGCACAGGGTGCCCACCCTGGACCCCTGGCAGTGCCCAAGGCCAGGCTGGACAGGGCTGGGAGCATCCTGGCACAGTGGGAAGTGTCCCTGCAATGGCAGGGGGTGGAACTGGGTGAGCTTTTAAGTTCCCTTCCAACCCAAACAATTCCATGATTCTCTGATGAACTCCAATTCTGCAGAGATTTGGATTAACCAGTATTTGTGGCTGAAACTCTGTATAGTGGAAGGGGAGAAGCTGGGAAGCTCCTGCTTGCCCAACAGGTTAGAGTCAAACCTCCTGCTTTGAAACCAAAGCATCACTTTGTAATTCCATTTTAAACATTCCTAGAAAAATACCCAACTGACATCTCTCAGCCCATTTTCTTGTAGCTGAAAACGCTCAGCCTGCATTTGTAAATCACCCTTTCCCAATCTTTCCTCATTTTCAGTTATTTTCTGTCAAGTATCTTATCTCCCTTAAAACTTTTCTGCAAATTACTCGTTCCTTTGACATTAAGACATAAGCTGTAACGTGGACAGGCCTCTGATCTTCCAAACCCAGTTAAACCCAGTAATCAGACTTTAAGCTGATTTGAAAGTGAGTTGAGCTCTGTCTTCAGTACTTTTTTCTTTTTATTTTATCTGAGATTTAGGGAGAGATGATCCTGCTGTGGAGCAGGCACTGGGCCAGGTAATGCTCTTAAGGTCTTTACACCCATCTTTCCTCTTCTGAGCTGTTTGTAGCTGAAATGGAGCCTTGGATGAATAAAAAATGGGTTTAAGTGACAATTCTTCACACTGAACAAACACAGGGAAGGAAAATACAGGAGACATATACCATGTTTCTGCTCTGATTTTCCATGGCCATCAGCTCGTCTTTAAAACAAATCAAGAAATAAGAGAAAAAGGAAAAATAAAACATAAAAAGAGCTTCATTTCCAGCAGCAATTACCAAATGAAGCCTGTGCTTAATGGGCATTTGCAGAGGGCACAGACACCACTTTGTGCCTCTGCGTTCTCATTAGAGCTCGTGCAGCTCCCAGCTGACAACCTGATAATTCTCACTGATAAAACAAATCTTTTTGGGTTATTGCTGCCTTCCTGCACTGTCCCTGCTCGCCCAGCTCTGCCTTGAGAATTGTCAGGATTACAGAGTGAGCTGTGAAAACCCAGTTAGTGGGTGGAAAGTATATATTAAAATAAAACAACAAAACAGCAAAGCAAAACACCCACTTTTTCTGCTTTCTGAGTTTTCTCTCTCATCCCATTTTCCCTGCTATCCTAGGAGTGTTTGTCCTTTATGAATCCAAAAACAAAAAATACAGAGCTGACTCATGTTCCCTTTGAAATCAAATATTTTAATCTCACACAAGGGTTTGTGTCAGAGGCCACCATGACTTCCAGTGAGTGCCTCCTAGCAGGAAAAACTGGAATCTCCTCTGGAATTAACCTGCCTTGTTGTGCAGGCAGCACCATGCCAAGAGCCACCAATGTGGTCTTTTGGAGTATCTGGGGTGAAAATCAGAGTTCCTTGGAGATATGTGGGTGCTGGAAGACCTCGGATCTCTGAAATACCCAGGTGCCCAAGGTGCTCCTGGAGATCTGCAAAAATTCCAGCTGGGCTTTTTACCTTCCTGTAATGTAAAGCATCTGGAATTTCAAAAGGACAGCTCTGCTTTTCTCTGTGCTTCTTTAGGTGGCTAAGAGCGAGCTGAAGCTATAATAAATTAAATTGAAATATAAGCACTCATGTGGGGGCACACATTGGTTGAATGGCGTGAGCTGGGAAATGATGGAGCTTCGGAGCCCTGCCCTGTAGGAAAGGCCCTGCAGCTCATCTGGAAACAAGTTCAGATGCAAGAACTTGTGTCACACTTAACCTTGGTTCTGGATTAATCATCAGGCAATGATTAAATGGAGTCGGTGTAAATTAGGATTGAATTGATTTGGGGTGGATCACATGGAGACTGTCCTGCTTTGACAAATTGGTTTTCAAGAGGAATTTTTCCACCAGCCCAGTCCCCTTCCATGGACTGAGCACTCAGTGGAGGGCACAGGCTCTGAATTCTTGCCTGATGCAGGGCCATAATTCCTACCCAGAGAGGCTCCTACAAACCCCACAGGTTACTCAGTGAGAGGCAGTTCAGTGGTTCTGCCTTCCCCCAACACCTCTTTCCCAGATCATCTCCTGAATCCAGAATCAGAGCAAGACTAAGTGGGGGCAGAGCAATTGGGATGCTCTACAACCAACCCACACAAAAGACTGTACTCAGAGCAGCCCAGATATCAGCAGATTTGAAATGGACCCACATTTAGGATCTTCCAGCTTCAGACTGTGGCTCTGCAGGGAGATTTTGGGGTTGTCCCATGCACTCATTATGGAGAGAAAAAGAAATAGCAGGATTTAACACTTTGAATCCCTGGAACATCCAAGGCCAGGTTGGATGTGGCTTGGAGCACCCTGGGATAGTGTAAGGTGTCCCCACCCATGGCAGGGGGTAGAATGAGATGGGCTTCAAGATCCGTCCCAGCCCGAACCATTCTGGGATTCTCATAATTTTCAATCATGGCAAAGCCAGGGGAGAGTGAAAATAAAACTTAATGCTGAGTAAACTCTGCTGTGGAAGAGGTTACAGTGACTTGAGTGCTTCCCATGGAAAATGAGAAGTGCCATGTCACACCTGAGGTGTGAGACGTCCCACCATGGCAGGAGATGACCTGGGGCTGGGATTTATTATTGCAGCATTGCAGGTAGGGGAGGGTGAGGAGAAATTTGTGAGTTTGACAATGCAGCTTCGAGAAAGGCAGTGCTGAGGCAGAGCTGGGCCTTCCCTTCCCCTCCAGATGTGTGGGAAGCTCCCAGCAAATGCCAGGAGGTGACACCTGGGGAGGGAGCAGAACAGCAGCAGTTGGTTGTTTCCCTGTGTGTTTTATAGCAGGTTGTTTCCTTGCACATCCTGATTTCAGAGAGCACACGAGGTGGGAGCAAGGCTCAGAAGCAGAGGATCAACATCCTCTTTTATTATGTGTAATATAAAATATAGCTGCTGCTGAACATCCTGCTGCTTCTCTGTCTGTGATCATTGTGGCTGAAACACTACCACCACAATTTGGAATAAAACAGTTACAAGAAATGCTGGTGCCTCTTGGTTGGAGCTTTCTTTTCCCCCTAGGGAGCAAAAATATTGCAAATATTTGTCTGTCACAAAGTGCTGTGTCCACCTCTGGGTCCTCAGCACAGGAAATACGTGTAGCTTGTGGAGTGAGTCCAGAGGAGACCACAGAGATGCTCCAGGGCTGCTCTGGATACAGACTGGGAGAGCTGGGGGTGCTCACCTGGTGAGGAGAAGGCTCCAGGGAGAGCTCAGAGCCCCTGCCAGGGCCTGAAGGGGCTCCAGGAGGGCTGGAGAGGGACTGGGGACAAGGGATGGAGGGACAGGACACAGGGAATGGCTCCCACTGCCAGAGGGCAGGGATGGATGGGATATTAGGAAGGAATTCCTCCCTGTGAACAGGATGAGCTTTAAGGCCCCTTCCAACCCATTCTATCATTCTATGGGGCAATCACATAATTAAACAAACACATAATTAAGAGCTGCCGAGATCAGTCTCCCATTTGTGCTGTGCCAGGAGTGTGCTGGCCTGCTGCATCCCAAGGAACTGCATGGTGTACAAGGCCCTGCAGAGCTGACCGTGTCCTGTTCCTCTCTGTTCCTGTGCAGGCCAGGCATCCTCGTTCACGCAGCAGCCGCAGGACCAGGTGGTGATCGCGGGGCAGCCGGTGACGCTGCTCTGTGCCATCCCCGAGTACAATGGCATCGTGCTCTGGATCAAGGACGGGCTGGCCCTGGGCGTCGGACGGGACCTCTCAAGTAAGTGGGGACACCCCGTTAGAACCCTGGGTACTGAGGTGTTGTGATGGGACTTCAGGGTTCACCTCAGAACCCCGGGTCCCTCCCCTGCAGATTCCCTCCCAGGTGTGTCAGTCACCTCTCCTTTCCCTTCCTGACCCCTCCCAGCACTGTCAGTCCTGGCATTCCAGAAGGGAATTGGCAGATCCAAAGGATGCCCTCTACCCCTGGGGGTCACTGGGCCATCCAGGTGTCCTTTGTCCCTCCTGTCCCTCCCCTCCTGTCCCTGCTTGGTGGCTCCCTGCCCCTTCCCTGCCCCTCTCCCCGGGGTTCAAAGGAACAGCAACCACGGGCTCAGGGAGTTCTGTTGGAGCTGGTGCTGCATTCAGAGGCCTGTGAGCCAGAATAAAGCTCTGCATCCAAACCCTCCATCAGAACCGACTCCTTTCCTTCACCATCACCTTAAAGCTTCTCTGCCAGAGGGAAACCTGAGGAGCAGCCCCTGTTATGGGGGAAGCTCCATCCCAGCACCGGCAGAGCTCCTGCAGGCCTGGACTTGTCCCCATGGGCCCAGTGCAGCACCCAGCCAGCCCAAAGTGTCTGTGGGGTGAAACACCACACACCCAGCCAGTCCAAAGTGTCTGTGGGGTGAAACACCACACACCCAGCCAGCCCAAAGTGTCTGTGGGGTGAAACACCACACACCCAGCCAGCCCAAAGTGTCTGTGGGGTGAAACACCACAGTGCTGCTGTTTGGTTCAGCACCAAGGGCCAGACAAGCACAGGCACGTCCCATCCAGCTATATTGATAATATTCCAATATTACAATACTGAAGATTGTAAACTTTCTGTATTTGACAAACTGTAACCCCCAGGAAAACACTAAATTTAACCTAAAACTGTAAAAAAAACTTCTAAAAAGTAAGTCAGGACACCACCTGTTAGAAACGCAGTTTGTAAGAATTGTAAACTTTCTGTTCTGACAAACGCTAACCCCCAAGAAAACACTACATTTAACCTAAAACTGTAAAAAACATTCCAAAACTAAATAATGAAATGAAAATTATGTATGTATACGTTAAAGAGAAGTATATAATATCATGTAATAAAAAACTTAAAATTTAAAATTTTTAAATATTACAATATTATATATATTAAACACAATTATATATAATATAATATAATATAATATAATATAATATAATATAATGTATTATAATATAAATCAAATTTAGTAAACATACATTATATTATTTTATATATAATATATAATATAATACATATATATATGTACAATTTTTATATATATAGCAAAATAAAAGTTTTAAAACCAAAACTAATCCTTCTTCTTCACCTTCTTCATAAGTTTAAATGATATTACATAATTAAATAGAAAATTAAATATAAATAAATTATTAATAAAATATAAATAAAACAATAATAATAAAAGTAAATAAGCATAACAATAATAAATCTAAATAAAATAAATAATTAATTTAAATAAATTATACATTTAAAATTATAAATTATACATTTAAATATAAATGAAATTAAATGAGTCACAAATAATTAGTTATTAAGTTAAAAATAATAATAATTTCAGTGTCATTTCTTAATTAAACAATTTATCCATAAAAAAACTTATAAATAAAATACAACTCCACTTTTAACACATTAAAATAAGATACTATAAAACTCACAGTTTATAAAACTGTAATATAAATAAAAACTAATAAACATCTAAATCCAAACAAAAAATGTGCAACTTTAACAAGAAAAAAAAAATCCACAACCGTCCTCCTTAAAGAAGAAAAGAAGGAGATCTCCTTGCCCAACATTTATTTGGGGAATAATGTTTTCATTTCAACTCCAACACCTTCCAGTCCACCCAAACATAGGCACTGATGCCTGGAATAAACCAAAATCTGTTTCACTCTGACCTGAAAAAAACCTGTTGGCTCAGATGTCAGGCGACAGATGTCGCCTGACCCTTTGGAAAGTCCTGGTTTGATTTCCTTGGAAATTAACGTCACCTTTCCAAAATGTGGGATGAAATGTTTTATAAATGTTGCAAGTGCCTGTTCTGATATTCTCAAAAATGAAAACAATCATTGAATACCCTGAGTGTGAAAGGACCTACAAGCCTCTGTTTGCTTTGGACAAGTGTTTGTGGCTTCCTCAAGCCTTGGTTTTGGCAAATTATAGTTTGGTGACCAAATTGCTCAGAAGTCACATTCCTTAATCCCACATCCTCATTGTGATTGAGGGTTAATTGTAGCTGGTGAAGACAAGTGCAATACTGGGGAAGTTTCGAGTTTATTCTGTATATTTTGCTGGAAAAGACTAATTTGGAACTGAAATATTTCACGTGAATAGTAAGAGTGTTTGCTGGAACAGCCTGGGAGGACATGGAGCCCTTCAGGAGCTGCAGCGTCCCCTAAGCTCTGCAGAGTTTGTGCATGTGTGACACTGCTCAGCTCCCAGTGACCTGGGAGAGTTTTCCCCTAGACAAGAAGCAGCATTGAGAAAGCAGGGGAGGCTCCATGCCTTTTGGTCTCCAGGGACCCTGCTCTTCCCTAAAGTGCAGTGCCTGCTCCTTCTTTCCCTCAATTTTTTATTAATACCTATAATTGCTCATTTACAGCTGTGCCCGAGTGAGCAGCCCCATCTTTGCCTGTTTTTCAAAGCTCTGAGCCACAATTTTGCATCTATTAGAGAGCTGAGCTTCCCATGCAAGACCTTGCAACACGACTGAGTAACAAGAGCTCCAGTGAAGTAGGGAGCTGATGTGAATGACTTGCACAATTAACAGAGCCAGGGCTGCTGGAAGCCACAGGAGCTGCCAGCTCGCGTGATACCAGCTCAGCCAGTGTCTAATTAGCACAATACAAACAAACCCATCATTTGTACTCCTCGCGGTTCAGGAGAGCAAATCCTGCTGTTGATGACTCGAGAAACAACAGAAGCACAAGTGTGTGCCAGTGCTGGGTTACAGAGGGCACAGCAGGACACGGGGGCGGCACTTTTTCTCCTGTGTGTCCATCTCGTGTGTCAGGCCAGGCTGACCAGGGCTGCAGGTGCCCCCATGTTGTGTTGCCCTAAATTGTTATTTAGTTGTTTGCACTGTGTGTTTGGTAATTTGCACTGTTCACATTATTTGTATCCCATGACCTGAACAGCCTGCCCAGACACAGATTCTTACACCCCCAGACCCCTGCCCAAGCTTTACACAGAGCTAATCGTGGTTGCATTCCAGGGTGTCACCTCAGCTGACTCCAGGAGCTGAGGATATTCCATGGTGGGTTGCAGAGGAGCAGGAGCTGGTGGGTTTCCTGGTGGAAGGGCTCACCCCTTTTCCGTGCCCAGGGAGGTTGTGAGTGCCCCAGCGGTGGAAGGGTTCAAAGCCAGGCTGGAGAAAGCTTTGAACAACCTCATCTAATGGGAGGTGTCCCTGTCCATGGCAGGGGGACTTGGGTACCGATGATCTTTAAGGTCAAAACCAAACCTTCCAACACTTAACACTTTCAAAACTTAACCTTCCAACAGGGGATTCTATGATCCCATGATTCCTCGGGATTTCAGTTAATGCTCCTTCATCAGCACTTCTTTTTTCAACCTGTAGAGAAAAACATGCAGTCTCTTTCCTGGATTTGGCAGGTTCTTTCTCTCTCTTTGGGTTCGGTGCCCTGGATGGGAGGAAACTGCCTGGATCCTGGAAATTGCTGTGGGGTGCCAGGTCTCTGGACCCATGCTCTGCTCTCCTCATCCCTGGGCTCGTGGGCCCAGCTTGTTGCAGCATATATTGCAGTTAAGACAGCCACAATACACAGAATATCATCATACAACTTCAGAAAGCTTCAACCCATACAGAGTAACACCACATCACTTCAGAAGGCTTCAAGCATCAGCTCTTCTTGTTCTTTAGTCCTCGTGGTTCATGCCTTACACCTGTGTGCCTTCTGTTCCCTGGGTGGTCACTCAGCATACCTGGGCACTCCATGGCTCATTGCTGTCAGTGCTGCTGACTCAGCCCCATCCCAATCACCACAAACTGCGTGCTACCCCAGCTGCCTCCTGACCCGTGCTTTGCCTTGGGCAGGTTACCCACGCTATCTGGTGGTAGGAGACCATCTGTCAGGTCAGCACCACCTGAAAATCCTGCGAGCTGACCTGCAGGATGACGCCGTGTACGAGTGCCAGGCCATCCAAGCCGCCATCCGATCCAGACCTGCCCGGCTGACCGTCCTCGGTGAGTCCTGGCTCCTAGCACCCTCGGGGTTTGTTGGGCTTTCACTGCCTTCGTGGTCACACTGAGCAGCTTTTGACAAAATGTGTTGTTGCTGGATCAAGAGGGCTGGGAATGAATCCATGGTGAGAGCAGTGGGGGAGCAGCTCAGTCCTGAGAACAGGATCAAAGGAAGCTGCTTGGGGAGTGAAGCAGCTCTGGGGTGGAGTATGACAGTTCTAGGAGTAACACAGCCACCAAGTGTTTGGCACTTCAGCTTTATGGATTTATGCCCCAATTCAAGAGAGTCTGTCCATAAATTTAAGGATGTGAAGAGTGTCAGTGTCATCACTTATGCGTTACCCTGCCTACAGGACTGGGACAACTCCAGCCCCTGAGGAAAGACTGGTCTCATACTATGCAGTATTTTTAAACTATCTACATGCTAATATTTTATCACCCTGTGTTTCTTAGTAATTAATCTTTCCCATGAGCAGCACAGGAAGGTATTACCTGGAATCCCAAAATCATGTAGAGGATTTTTTTTTTTTTTGTGGGAGGTGGGTGGGGACCACTGGCAGAGCTGGATGGAGGCTCTGGAGAAGGGGAGCACTGGAGGGATTTGTTGGCCATCTGGCAGAGCAGGAGGGAGGCTCTCCCCACAGGAGTGCTGGGAAAAGGCAGGCACGTCAGCCAGGCTTCCCGGCATGGACGTGGCTTCAGAGAACTTAATGAAAATGGTATTTTTCTCAAGCAGCTTGGACAAAACCCAGTCTGCATTGCTGCTCCCAGATTCATCCTGATTATTCAACCCTCAAAGTGAAACCATTTGCATATTTATGTTTGTTTAAATTGAAGATTGGCTTTCTTTTTTCCTTGTTGTTTTTATTCCTGGTTAGTTTCTAGGGAGGAAAAAAAACACCTCATTTTAAAAAGATCCAAATCAAGAATTTCTGTGCTTTTAGTCAGATCAACACTGATTAGTTTTAAGCAGCCAAAAGAAGTGAATTAAGGTACCAGCTGTGGCTGAAGCTGCACCTCACTGGAGTCTGCACTATGAAAATGAGTTCCAATTCCTGGTTTGCAATTTCCCCTGCATTTGTTTTCCTCCCTCCACAACCCTACAACATTCCGTACTCCCAAACCTTCACAGCTGCCATCCCTTCCTTCCCTGACCTTGATGATAATGATGATTTCTCCTTCTTCTCAATCAACCCTTGGCAGCAGCTCAGAGCTCTGACATGTGCCATACATGAAATAATCCTGGAAATGAATAGGAAAGGGGAACGCTGCCTTGCTCACCGACAACACCTCCTTCGCCTGGGCTCCCTCCTTCTGTTGTGAAAGCAGAATACATTGCGGGAGCCAGACAAAAGAAATAATGTTATTTAATTAGAGCTAAAGATTTCAAAACTAATTTAGTCCCAGGGCGTACGTCAGAGCTGCTGCAAAGCGTTGATTGAGCAGAGAGATGTTTTTATGGATCAAAAGGAAATCGTTATTATCTTTGGGGTTATGGAATGTGTTGAATAGATGGTAGTTAATGTTTATGTGGATATACATAGTAGTTGCTAATTGGTACATTTACCTAAGATGTTCAGCAACTTGTATTTGCAGAGTGTTTTCCTTTTAAGAAAATTAAAGTTACAGCGTGTTCAATTTAGGCCAAATCAATGAGCCAGTGTGGGTTTGGAACTGACTGGTAGCTCATCTTTAACTTTAGGAGTATTTATGCAGATGTCTGAGGGGGGGAAAGGGGTCACAGCCCCAAGGCTGCCAGAGCTCCAGGAGCATTTGCACAGTGCTCTCAGGGATGGACGGGGTGGGATTGTTGGGGTGTCTGTGCAGGGCCTGGGGTGGGACTCAATGATCCTGTGGGTCCCTTCCAGCTCAGGAAATTGTGTGATTCTATGACATTTCAGGCTGACTGGGGAGGTAGGAGTGATGATCCCACCTTTGCGGGGGGTTGTGATCAGCATTTCACACTGCTCCTTTGGGATGGGGTGTCCTGTGCTGGCAGCGAGGGCAGGGGCTGCTGTGGGATCTGTACTCTGTGTTTTAGCCACCCCACTGGAGGGGACAGATGTGGCACATGAAGAGCAGAAGCCTTAAGTCCCCGTGTTTCTGACAGCTGGGAACAATGTGCAGCCTGTCAGGCTGTCAGGCTGAACTCACTGCATGGCAGAGGGGTAACACATGTCTGTGAAGGGGGAGAGACATTTCTGGTGCTTCCAGATGTGCAGCACCACCAGCTGTGCAGACATGTCTGCTCTTAGCATGCAGTGTGTGAGCCTGCTGTAGTTGAGAGCTAAGCAGCTGTGTCTAGAGGAAGCTGGATCTCCCAGATTTCATCTCCCTGGGTTGGGAAGGGATGTGCCAGGCTGCCTGAGCTGCTCACAGACATGCCTGGGGGGTGTTCCTTCATCCCAGTCTGCCCAGCTTCACCGAGGCTGCAGACTTCCCCTGGGCAGGAGAGGATCCCTGAGGCATCCCTGGAGCTGGGTGCAAACCATGCAGCTCTCTAGGAAGTGATCAATCACATCTGAGGCAGAGCTGAGAGGCTCTGGTGGCTGGGGGGGCTCTCTCTGGTTGTTGGGGGGACTCTGTTGGCTGGGGGGGCTCTGGTGGTTGGGAGCCCAGCATCTGCTGCTGGTTTCTCAGTGACTCAAGGGCTCTTCAGCCACCTGGGTGTTAGAGGCAGTTCTGGGGAACTTTGTCCTGCTCTATCATCCGCAGCCTTGTCTCTGGAAAAATGACCCTGCCTGGTATTTTGTATGTGTTGGTGCTGCCTTGTCTGTCCTTGCCAGATTTTCCACTTCCTTGGTATCAAGAAATCCCCTAATGCCTCCAGATTTAGGCTCCAGCTGCTGTCATTCATGTCTGACAATAGCTTTATGGGGCTGATGCCTCCTACCTCCCTGCTCATATGCTGAGCTACACCATATTTTAATTAAATATTTAAGGTTTTGTCACATTGTTTTCAAATCTACATGGTTAAATGTAGTGGAACAGATCATTCCATAGCCTTGGAAGTCCAAACACTCAAACAGACGAGCCTATTGCTGTCATCAGCATCAGGGAAAGTCTTTTCTTTGTGGAGTTCCAGGGACAAATATTGCTGGGAAATGTTGTGAATGCATCCCAAAGCTGGAGGGTTCCCCTTCTCCAGGTCTCCCTCACCCTCCTTCCTACCATTGCCCAGACTCTCTGGGGAAGGAGTCCCTGCCCATTTTCCTCAGGATATCTGCCCCAAGCAGGGAAGGTTGATAAATCTGATGGGATGGGATTTGGGACATATGGAGACATTCAGATTTTCTGCAAGCAAAGGATGTCAAGGCAGTTTGGCTGGGGAGCCCAAGCCAGGCAGGCTCTGGGAAGCCACTGGAGGGCTTTTTGCTACCTGGTACATCTCTAATGGCAGACTGCTTAATTTATGATCTATTTAACTAAGCCAGGGTATTAATTAAATAAAGTAAGAGCCTGATTAGGACTTGGAGAAATTTAAAAATAAAATCAGGCAGCAATCGAGCGAAATTGCAAAGCAAACACTTTGGCTGTAACCACTGGAGAGTTCCCTCCAGTCTTCCATCAAAGCTCAGAGCAGGGAGGGCAAATACAAGAGATTATATTGCCAACAGATGTGTGTTGTTAAAATATGCATCTGCCAGCCGTGTAGCTTCAGGAGCCAGAGGGCTCGCTCGTGGATCCTTCTGCACTCACGGGACCGTGAAGGAATTTGAGGCCCCGGCAGCCGAGCTGGAATTTGCAGACACGTTAATTAGCGATGAGTTCCCAGATCTCCGAGGCAGCCAAGCGAGGAGAAACTTTGAAGAGAGCTTTGGTTTCCCTGGGAGGGAGCGGGGAGGGAGAGAGAAGCCCCGGCTCGCAACGCCGATGTGGCCACGGCACGGTGACACCTGGGCCTGTGGTGACACCTGGGCCTGCGGTGACACCTTGGCCTGCCATGACACCTCAGCCTGCTGTGACACCTCAGCCTGTGGTGGCACCTCAGCCTGCAGTTTCACCTTGGCCTGCAGTGACACCTTGGCCTGCAATGGTGACACCTTGGCCTGCAGTGACATCTCGGCCTGCGGTGACACCTTGGCCTGCCATGACACCTCGGCCTGCTGTGACACCTCAGCCTGTGGTGGCACCTCAGCCTGCAGTTTCACTTTGGCCTGCAGTGACACCTTGGTCTGCAATGGTGACACCTTGGCCTGCAGTGACATCTCAGCCTGCGGTGACACCTGGGCCTGTGGTTGTAGCAATGTATCTGAACAACTGAGGCTACATCATGCACCAGCCATGACACTTGTAGTTATTATCATTAGAGCCCTCTGGAATTCATCAAGGTTACTAAGACATAAATTGTGCTAAATTAAGGAAGAAGAAGCTGAGAAACAGAATTCCAAGACCACAAGAACTGGATAAAGGAGGGTGGTGAACCACCTGGACTGTAACCAATGACATATTCTGAGAAGTGTGTGCAGAATGTGTGGACAAACCAGAGGCACCAATCAAGAGATGTGTGATCAGCATGTGCAGGAGGGTTAGAATATATAAATAAGTGTGTAATGTAAGCAATAAAGGGGTCCTGCTTAATCATATTGGTTAGTTGTCCAGGAGTCCTGATTCTCCAGCCTGCAGTGACACCTCGGCCTGTGGCGACCAGGGCTGGCAGGACCCACCGTGCCCGGAGGATGGAGCAACCAGGACAATGAAGCAGATGGATGACGAGGTGTTGGGAAAGTGGATGGCTCCTCTCCTTCATGGCACCTTGGCAGGAGCATCCCAAGGTTGTCCTGGTCTGTCCTCCCCAGCAGGAGATGTGGCACCTCCAGCCTGGTGATGCCTTGTGAAGGCTGACCTAGAACAGAGACTGGACAGAGCTAAAGAATAAAGCAGGGATTTATTAAAAGGCCTCAATGGACACACCTTGGGCAGCACAAGAGCCCAGCCAGGGCTATACCCAAGATGAACCAAAATGGTCACAAAAATGAATAACTGGTCACAAGGTTTCTCACTTTTATAAATTCTGCTCCATTTGCATATTGGAGTTAATTGTCCAATTCCAGCTTTAGCCCATGCAGTCCCATCCTGCTTGTTTTTCTCTCTTCAACCCACATTGTTTGTGCTTTTGGGCCTGAGATTTGGATCATGGATCATTTGTCCTTGGTCCCCAGCTGGAGCATGAATTGTTTTGTTTCTCTATTCTGTGAAGAAAGCTCACCATCCCTAATACGAAGACCAGACCCACACACTAAAGCAGCACAGAACCTGAAAAATGTAAAAGCTAAACCTGAGGCATCACCAGCCATGTACCTCAGGCTGTCCCAGGAAGCTCCCAGGCAGCACTTGCTTGGCACAGGGGAAAGGCTGGTCCCAGAGGTGCCAGTGGGAAATTGGCCACAAGCAGGAAAAGGCAATATGAGGGTGTGACGAGGGAGGCAGGGGAGCTACTTCCAGAGACTTAAGGTGAATAATTGATAGGCAATTAACTTGTACCTTCACCTTTTATAGTCTAATTCCCTCTCTCCTCCCTTCCACGGCCTCTTCTAATATTAACTCTGTCTTCACGTGTGTCCCATTAGGAATAAAGCTTTCTTAAATCAACATGAATTATTTAACTCTACAGATTAAGTTAATTTGAAGTGAGAGCTCCTGTCTCTTTACAATGGCACAAGGCAGGGACAGGAGGAGGGTCATTGGGGTGTCAAGTGCATCCACATTCAATCACAGCCATTTTCCTCTTTTTATTTTATTTTTTTATTTTATTCCAATCCTCTTTCTTGCCAAGTCTTTCCAGTCCTCCCCTGCAGAGCAGAGTAAGCATTTCCATTACCAAAACGATGGTTGGCAGCTTGAGACATCTGCATTTCCCAGCTTTCAAGCTCTTTAGTGGAGTTTGATCAGGAAATAAAGAGGTTATGTCCTGGGTAAATGCCCTTTCTCAACATTTGTTTGTAATGCTGAGCTGCAAGAAAGAAAGTGAGGAGGTGATGTTTCAAATCCAGAAACAGTTCAGCCTGGAACCCTTTTTCCACACTTTTTAATAGAATTCAATTCTCTGAATGCAAAATTCAGAGCATGTAGAGCTGGGATGTCAATTCAGAACAAAAAAAAAAAAAAAAAGAAAAAGAAAAAAAAGTGATGAAAATGTGATCATTTTCTTTCAGACAGTCTCTTCTCCTTGAACAACTTTAGGTCTTCACAAAGCTGCATTTTCTGCTGGGAATATTTTCAGTGGCAAAACAGCAAGTGGCTCTACTGGGAACGAAACAGAAACATCAAACAATCGAGTGCAAATCCCAAATAACCTAAATATTTGATGTCGTGTCTGAGCAGCTTAAGTTTACAGCTCTCTGAGCCGGCTCCTTCTGATAGCAGAGGGTGGCCAGGTTTCCTTGCTCTCATCCCTGTGTGGCTCTGGCTTGGGAAGGCATTTCCATGGGATTGACCATTCCAGAAAAACCCAGGGGTTCAGAGGTGAAAGGCAGCCACTGCCTGGAGCAGCATAGAGCTGGAAAACAGACCACAGAGAGAGCTAAAAAACTGGGTCTTGAGATCTCCCTAGGTGGGTTTCACTATTGGAATAAATCACACAAAACTCCATTTTCTTCATGGTGGAAAATCCCCTACTTTATCCATGTAACTCATTTTTATATCGTTTACAGACCTCGTGTGTGACTCCAATGGGTTAGCAGCTTTCTTGCCAATTACTTTATTGGTTAGTAAAAGGTATTTTACTTGTCCATCAAATCTCTCTACTCTTCAATTGTTTACATATTTTCTTCACTAGTTTTCATGGGATAGGTTTAACGTTTATGCAGGTGTTAGTGGTTTTTCACCCAGGAATAGATTGTTATGTTAATGAACTGCTCACAACAGGATTGATTTCACATGGGAACTTGCAAAGTGCTAGCTTGACAAGGCCAGCCATCCACTTAACAGAGCAGGCTGATTTTATGAGGCCTTTCTTTTATAATTTTTCTACTTTACTGCAACATTTCACCTGAGTGTTGGGAAGTGCTGCTTCCCTCATCCTGGAGAGGTTTGCACCCTGTCTGTGAAGAGGAGGAGAAGGGAAGGCAGCATCTGCACGAGCTCTGTTCACCTTACTTTGAAGGAGACAAGGAAAATGACATCTTTATATCCCCTGCAAGTACATCTGGGCTGGTGGTGAGTGCCAGGGTGAAACTCTGTGGGACAGAGCCACCCACCTCAGGCTCTGCCAGGGTCACAGCAGAGGAATAACAACTTTGCAGTCATACAAACATGGGGAGAAGAAGGCTAAGGAAGGGGTTTGTTTCACCTTAAAGGCATTAAAATTATAAATATAATAGAACCATGGAATGCTTTGGCTTGGAAGGGATATTAAAGATCCTTTAGTTCTGCTTCCTTGCTTTTCCACTATCCCAGGTTGCTCCAAGCTTCCTCCAACCTGGCCTGGGACACTGCCAGGGATCCAGGGGCAGCCACAGCTGCTCTGGGCACCCTGTGCCAGGGCCTGCCCACCCTCACAGGGAAGAATTCCTTCTCCAGCTCTCCTGGAGCCCCTTTAGGCTGTGGAAGTGGCTCTGAGCTCTCCCTGGAGCCTTCTCCTTTCCAGGTGAGCACCCCCAGCTCTCCCAGCTTGGCTCCAGAGCAGAGGGGCTCCAGACCTTGAAGCATCTTCCATGTTCTCCTCTGAGCCCCTCTGCCAGGTCTATGTCCCTCCCCACACGACAGGGCTGGGTGTGAGCAGGGGCTGGTGTTCAGTCACATCAGGGCATGTTCAGCAGGGCCAGCCCAGCATTAAGCAGATGCTGCCTCTGGTCCCCCAAACCCTGCTCCAGATGGGCTCACACAGTTCTTAGAGACTTTGTATTTCCTAAATGCTCTGGGGTTGACTGATGCCATCTCTCCCATCAAAGCTTCCCTTCCCTAAGCCCTCAGAGCCACACCAGCATTCCTACCTCCACTCTGAAGTACCACAGAGTAAATAGGAAGAGACACAGATAGAAATGATTAATGTTTGTGTTCCTGCACCAATCTGTGATTCCTTGTCTTGATGCAGGGAGGGCATCGTGGTTCTGACCCGTGGTTTTATCGAACACGAAGCATTTGGCTTTTCCCTGCACTCTGCTGGGCTGGGCTGACCTGATGGATGCAAAGCACTGAGGGCTGATAAAAAAACCCTCCTGATCTTTAGTCATGCCTTTGTCTCTTCCCAGCCTCTTCTGCTGGCTCTGCCACTGCCCTGGGCCCCGTTACTCTGGTTGTGATGGCCATGAGGGTGCTGTGAAATGATGTGAGGGTGCTGGTGGCAGGACCCCTCTGTGCTGCTGTGCTCATTCCTGTGCCTGCAGCCCCTCCTGCTCTGGGCACGACCCCTCTGCACCTCACTGCCCAAGCCAGCTGGGGGCCAGCAGCTCCCTCCACACCCCACCAGCCTTTCCCTTTCCCCACCCAGCGCCTCCAGCTCCCTGGGTTGCCCATGGACAGCGGGCATTATTCGCTTCATGCGCTGCTGAACCGCTGACACCTCACATTGTGCACGAGCAAACCTCGCTTTGCTCTCACTCCTACGCACGATTCTCCCTGTTGCCAATCAAGACCGAGCTCCCCCATCTGCATCCTGCCCGTGCTCCTCTGCATCTGTGCTCACAGCAGCCCTTTGTGCCTCTCCCAGCTGCACACACGGATGCCATGCCGGGAGCCCGGTGGTTGTTGGTGACCTGACACAGGTATTGACTGCCTCTCCCTTGTCAGCTGGCAAAGAACGGGGCTCTCGGAGCGTGACATCACCTGAGCGACAGCCCCCGCTCGGCCATCGATCGCTGGGTGACAAATGGAGCGGCGGCTCGGCAGGGCAGGGCAGGGCTGGAGCCGCTCTGGGAGAGGATGAAGGGATGCCAGCCCTCTGCCTGAATGGATGCCAGCCTCCTGCCCGTGCCCAGCCTGCAGGAATGTTGTTTCCTGGCTCCAAGAGCTTGGCCAGCCCTTTTTGCTTGTCTTGCATTTCCCTGCTCCGTGAAGCGGTTTCCAGCCTTGCCCCACTGTGCCTGAGCTTCTCTGTCATCATTGGATGGTTCAGGCATCCCAGCAGAGCTCCCAGCATCTCCCAGCTCAGTTCCCAGCTCAACCAGCATCTCCCAGCCCATGGTGAAGGAATCTCTGTTACACATCCATACAGTGCATTCCCAGTGCCCCTGTCAGTGTGATGGATGCCAGCCTCTTGTCCTGCAGGGGCACTGGGATGGGCTGGGAGCTGTGCCATTCCTTCTGGCTTCAGCTGGGCTGTGAAACTGGATGGTCATGTCTTACTGACTGACCTGTGGGTGCCCTTGGTAATTAACAGGAGAATAACCTCTCCTGCCTCAGGATATTTCTCACATGCCAAAATGGACAAATGACCCTCTGGAAGGGGCTATTTCTCTTTTTTTGACATTAAAGGTGCCTGATGTGCTCAAATTTTCCCCCTTCAGTGGCAAAGAGAGGTGGAAAGCATGGACATGGCATTGGACCCACCCAGGACTCTCCAGCCTCCTGCTCCAGGGAATTGGGCCAGGGCTCTCCCACAGGGACAGCCACAAAGCCACAATTTTGGGTTCCTTTAAACTCAACTCTGACCTCCACAGAGAGAGACAAGGGATTCATGGCAAATTATGGATTTAACACCTATCATGAATCCCCATTACAGCATGAAATGAGAAAGGAAAATGTAGCTAAATGGAAGATTTCCCCTGGGCAGCAGGAGGCTGCAGCTCCTGAGAGGCTGGGGAAAATAGAATGAAAAAATGGGAAAAAAAAAAAGGACGAGGAAAAACCTTGTTCCATTAACTAAATATTGCAAAACCTTTGCAAGCCACTGCTTGCAGGTTAGTGGGGTTTAAAGGCCAGGGCTCAGACTCTTGACACATCCAAGATTTTTAAATCCATCCCCTTAGTTGTCATGACAAGGGGAAATGAAATACTGTTGATGATGGTCCCTTGGGGGCTCAGAACAACTGATCTCCTGTCTCTGGGGCCAGGACCTGCCCTTCACTACGTTCTGAGTGTAGTCTGACCCTGCATCTTGTCATTTCCCTTTGGGAAATACCAATGGAGCATCAGAAGGATAAAAAAATGCACTGAAAAGTTCACATTTATCTTAGAGCAGGCTCCTGGCTCCCAAACATCAGGTTTAAGGCCAGGTTGAACAGGGCTTGAACCTGCTCTGGTGGAATGTGTCCCTTCCCATGGCAGGGGTGTGGAATGTGATGATCTCTAAGGTCCCTTCCAACCCAAACCATTCCAAGATTTGGGATAATGCATCTGGAAATGAATTCCCACAGGGAGAAGCTGTCAGTAGCTGCCACTGGATGGCTTTGATGGACGTGCAGGAAGGAAGACAGGCTTCAGCAACCAAATAGGGTTGCTGAGGAAAATCAGAGAAGGGGCTCCCAGAGTGCTGCCTGCTTGGCTTGTCCTATGGGCAGAAAGGGAATTGGGTCATTTATGGCCTCCATGGAAACACACACAGCCTGGAGTCATTTCTGTGGTGCCAAAGCCTCCATGTGCAATCCTTCAGATCCCTCAGGCTCAAATCCCTCCCTTGAAGAGCAGGAAAAAGGAGCAGGATGAGGCAGGAACAGAGCCCTTGGGTGATGGGCATGGTCCCTGTGCTCACTGCAGCCCCGGCTGCAGCAGGAGCACATCCAGGAGCTCGGTGCAGTCACTCATCCCCAGGGTTGGGCAGCGGCCAAGCAGAAGCACTGCAGAGTCACAGTGTGGAGACAAGTGTCTATAACCTCCACTGAGTCATAAATCATGGAGAAGCTGAACTCTCCTCCCCTTGACCCCATGGATCCTCTCCCCGTCCTCATGAGCGCTGGACAGCCTGCGGTGGGTTTGGATAATCCCAGGAACATCCTCATACCTGGTGGCTGTTTCTTATTCACGTTGTTGCTAGGGAATTCTGCAGAGATTTCTCCTAGTGGGTGAGAAGTGACTTTCAAATCAGTGGCAGCATGAAAAAATTGCGATGGAAAAATAAGAGTCTTTCATGAGATCCCATTTAATTGCTAACGAAGACAAAAATCACAGCTCTCACATTTGGTTCCCCAACAAAACCCAGATAGCAGCTGCCCTGTACGTATCTGATTCCAACTGGTAGGTTTAAAAGATACAGAAGGTATTTAATGATAATGATAATGATTTACATTTATATAGTGCCTTGTATCCGCTGGGATCACAAAGTGCTTTATATATGTATGGATAAAAATATACTGGATAACAAGCACTCCATCCATCACCAAATCACAGCCCCTTCCCTGGCGAGCCTGCAAGCTGTTCAGGAAAGAGTTTCTGCATTTCCAGAGCCACTCTCCCTCCTCGCTCCTGCAGTACTTGGGGTGCTCTACGGTAATTTTGTAATAAAACCAGGTGATAAAAACACTTTAAAAACAATGTCATAAAAAAGGAGAACCCTCAGTGTCATAAAATGGCACACAGAGGAACAGGAGGGGAAACTTGAGAGGGAGAAGGTTATAACAGTTTTAAAATAAAACAGAGTAGGTTTGGGTTGGATATTGGGAAGAAATTCTTCCCTGTAAGGGTGGGCAGGCCTTGGGACAGGTTGCCCAGAGAAGCTGCCCGGCCCCTGGAAGTGTGCAAAGCCAGCTTGGATGGGGATTGGAGCAGCCTGGGACAGTGGAAGGTGTCCCTGCCCATGGCAGGGGAGTGGAATGGGATGAGCATTAAGACCCCTTTGAACCCAAACCATTCCATTATTCCACAATAAATAGAGACAGTTGCCCTCAGGAAGATCAGCCCTGGAGGACAAATGTCCTCCAGCTGCTCTGAGCTGAAAGGTGAAGAGCTTGGCCAGCAGGAACAGCCCCAAAGCATGGGAACCATCAGAGCTGGGTAGTCAGGGATCTCCCAAAATTACTTTGGAGGTGACAACACAAAGAAAAATCCTGACACCTGATGCTCAAATGATGCTTCTTCTTCCATGCTCTGCTTTGTCCTGGTGTGGAGCAAATCTGTTCCCATGGGCTGGGTGCAACTCAGCCTTCCCCCAGCAAGCTCTGCCCACATCACCGTGTTTTGGTGCCTGTCCTGGGAGGGATGAAGCCTTCCCAGCCCAAAGTCCTCCTGAATCTGAAAGGAGCCCCTCAGTTCTGCCCCTTTGGTGGCAGCCTCAGGCTCAGCTGGGCTGGGAGGCAGGCGAGGGGAGGGGAGGACGGAAGGCAGAGAGAAATCAAGGCTCTCAGAGACATTCATTCAAAATTCATAGGCGCAAAATTGCAGTCTGCATGGATTTGTTTCCTTTGGAAAATTACAGGAAGCTACAGGCACCAACAACTGTTATTCAAATAGCCACTTTGGATGATTAGGATGGCAGGAGGCTGTACTTACACATGCAGACCCAATATAATCAGGCGTGAGGCAGGGTGGGAAGGCAAGGCCGGGGAAGGGAAGCTGGAGGAGCTCAGAAGCAAAAACAGCAGCAGGGTGGCTCTGTGGGAAGAGCCACGGGGCCAAACCCAGCCCCACTGCTGGATCCAGAAGGAACAGCCAATTATCTTCCAGGTTTGGGTGATAAGGAAAGCACAGAGCTCTGGAGGTGGTTTCTGGGGGAAGTTTCTCAGTCCTCATGGGTCAGCAGCTGAGAACAGGGCCAAGCACCATTCCTGCAAGGAGGGCTTTGCTCCACCCTGCACATGCATCACCGCCCAGAAAGCACCACAGAGTCACAGGTTTGGATTGGAAGGCACCTTAAAGGCCGCCTCATTCCAACCTTCTGCCAGGGCAGGGACACCTTCCACTACCCCAGGCTGCTCAGGTTCACCCTCCTCATCTCCTGCTCTCCTGCCTTCCAGCAGAAAAATCCATCATCACTCCCCTGCCTGTCATAAATCAAGAAAAAAAGTTTTGCCCACACTGAATTTTATTTCTAAAAAAAAAAGAACTTTAAAGCCACACACACACAAAACCCTGAGCAAATACTGCTTTGAGGATTGGCCTGTGGGCCAGCAATGAAACGCAAGCAAAACATCTGAGCCGTGAAGGGTGAAAATTGTATAATAAAAGTAAAGTCTGCAGTACAAGCAGAGGAAAAACTCCTGGCTTTGTACTGGGGAGCTGCTTCTCTCCCTTTTAAAATGCTTCTCTGCAGCACCAGAGGTGTCATGCAGTGCAGAGCAGCCAAGAGCATCTCATCCTGCGCCGGCAGCAGCTCCAGTGCAGCCCAGCCCTCCCCACGGCTGCGCCTCTCCCGCGGATGGCCGGGTTCCAGCCGCCTGCCGCGGCTTCGCGGGCGCCTCGAGGTGTGGAGGAATGTTTGCACACAGGCCCTCGAGGCCCATCTGTGCCTCGGCAGCAGCAGAACACGTGGCTTGGCAGGGTTTGGCTGGAAGGGCTGCAGGAGCAGCGAGCACAGGCACCCAGAGCCGCGAATCCCAACCTGTGGGGCCTCAGTCTGCCGGACCCGCAGCCCTGCAGTGTGGGATCCTCTGAACCTGAGAGAAGCAGAGAAAAGAATGATCCAAACAATTCTTATCTCATTGGCTGCTCCTGTGTTGTGCCAAAGCAGAATGCAATATGGAGATTGTTTACTCAGAGTGATGGGGTTTTGCTTTCTTGGCCCATCAGGGCCAAGCACGTGTCCAAGGTCAGCAGGCAGTCACAAGATTTTGTTCAGTTGAGTGTTTGTGCAGTTTCAGTTTAGATATAGTGTAATATAGTACAGAATAATATAGTATAATAAAGTAATTAATTAGCTGTTACTATAGGACACAAAACAACATGATGCGGACTTGCTGCTCTTTTTAAGGTTCTCTCTGAACCTGAGGGAAGCAGAGAAAAGAATGATCAAAACAATTCCTATCTCATTTGCTGCTCCTGTGTTATGCCAATATAGAAAGCAATATGGAGATTGTTTACTCAGAGTGATGCGGTTTTGTTTTCTTGGCCCATCAGGGCCAAGCGTGTGTCCAGACTGTGGGTCAGGAGACAGCCACAAGATTTTGTGCAGTTGAGTGTTTGTGCAGTTTCACTTTAGATGTAGTGTGACATAGTATAGAATAATATAGTAAAATAAAGTAATTAATTAGCTGTTACTATAGGACAAAAAACAACATGACACGGACTTGCTGCTCTTTTTAAGGTAAAAAAAGGGACTTTTATTTTTCTGACACTAACAGTTATAGATTTCCAAAAGTGACAGTGGATTGGAGGGTGAAAGTGCCACCTCTCCAATGACACTGGACAAACAGTTTATTAAATTCCTCCTCTTCCATAAAAGAATGTAAAACAATAAGTTATTTACATAAGGTGTGTAAGAAAGTTTGTTACAAGAATGTAAGCATCAGAAAGCTAAGAAAATCTTAAAAAATTAGGGTGACAATTAGCCTTCTGATATCATGGAGTCTTGCTCATCATTCCTCCCACCAATCAGGCAAAATATCACCAATCCTGCAGCAGGAGGGTCCAAACTCCTCTCCCTGGCTGCAAGGGCACACAGGGCTCCACAGGGGAAGGGCTTTAAACTGGCAGAGATTTGAGCTGGATATTGGGAAGAAATTAATTCTTTTGAGAATTGCCCAGAGTGTGGCTGCCCCATCCCTGGAAGTGCTCAAGGCTTGGTTGGGTGGGGCTTGGAGCAACTTGTTCTGGTGGAAGGTGCCCCTGCCTATGGCAGGGGGTGGGTTTTAAGGTTCTTCCAAACCAGTCTGGGATTCTGAAGATTCTGTCATCTCTGTGATGTCAGTCTCTGTCTGTGACAGTGGTCACAAGGGTTGCAGGATGAAGAGAGAGACGAGAATGTTGACTTCATGTTCAGAAGGCTTGATTTATTATTTTATGATATATATATATATATATATTACATTATGACTATACTAAAAGAAATAGAAGGAAAAGTTCTCAGAAGGCTAGCTAAGCTAAGAATAGAAAAGAATAAATAACAAAGGTCTGTGTCTCAGCAGCGAGTGAGACCCAGCTCTGCCGTGAGTGGTCAGTAAATCTAAACATCTACAGGAGACCAATCACGGATCCACCTGTTGCCTTCCAGAGCAGCAGATAACCATTGTTTACGTCTTGTTGCTGAGGCCACAGCTTCTCAGAAGGGAGAAAAATCCTAAAGAAAGGATTTTTATGAAAAGATGTCTGTGACATCTGTCTCTGTCACAGACAGAGAACCAGATTGAAGATCAAATTTGCATTTCTGGTGAAGGTGGATGGGAGGGATAGTGGCAATGGGATTTTCTGGAGCTTGAGGCTTGGAGCAACCTGGTCGGGTAGAAGGTGTCCCTGCCCATGGCAGGGGGTTGGAACAAGGTGATATTTAAGGTCCCTTCCAACCCAAATCATTCTGGGATTCCATGATTCTATGGGTTTATGTTCCATCAAGCTCTTTTCCTGGCAAGTCAGTGCTGTTCTAAAGCCCCTTGCTGATGGACAAAGGTGCATGTGGATGTCTTGGAAAGGAGAGAGACCTAAAACAGCAGAGCAGGAGGTCTGGAAGGAGTTGACTCTCAAGCACAGCTCAGAAGGCAGCTTGGACATCCTGCATGTGCAAGGAGACCTTCACAGAGCCTGTGGACTCTCCTTAAACACAAGTTCTCCCTCCCTGGGGCTTTTTGGAGTGACCTTGAGCATGTGTTGCCTGGACATGGCATTGTGATGAGCTACTTTGCACATCCAGCCTCTTTCTTGTCTTTACAAGTGCTTCTCTCTTATCTGGTAGTATTTTGCAAAACTTCACAAGCTTTTAGTGGCGAGACTTTTGCTAAGAGGCTGTTGATAAATCTGGAGTAGGCAGCAGGAAGGCTTTAGTGACGTATTCTCTTCCTTTTGACTGGAAAAAGCAGCTTATCTGCTGTGGAGAATACAGGTTCTTCCTCTTTATCCACACTGAAATCTTATCTAAACTGGTTCAGGTGGCAGAGCTGAGAGAAGGAAATAATTAAGCAAGACAGGTGAAATGCTGGCATTATTATTACTTAAATGGCCCAAACCTTTTACCTCGTGTATTTTTTATTATTATTTTACCTTTTTTTTTTTACTGCTGGTGACACATAACAAGGGAGAAATTGGTTTTTCCAGGTTATCTCACCCATCCACACACTTGCCACTTCACCCCCCTCCTCCCCACCTAAATATAAATCTTGTTTAACTGGTTCTGTTGGCAAGACAGAGAAATAATTAAGGCGAAGGTGGCTGCAGTGTTGATGTTATTACTGTAATGCAGCAGCCTGTTTAGTTTCTTTGCCAATGAAATGCAACCAGGGGAAAATCAGTTTTAAAGATTACCTCCCAGAGATGCAAATAAAGGAGCGGAAACCATGTAGTCAGGAAGAAATGGTCTCAAACTAGAAAACATTTCAAAGTCGGTGACAGTCTCTTAGGGGCTTTTAAGACCACAATTTACCTTTTGACTGCATTCTATTTTCTCTGAAATCCTTTATTTCCCTCTTATTTATTGACTGGAGAGACAGCACAGAAACGAGAAAGCGATTCTCCAGCCGCTGGTCTTAAAAATCCATAGAAGGAAATTGTTCTCGGGAGTGCAGATTTTTGTTGTTGTTGGGCACTTCTTTTTTCCTCCCTCCTTGTTTTTAGCCCTCTCTGTGAACCAGGGCTTAATTGAATCGCTTTGCCATGGAGAGGCCTCGAACTGGAAGGGATCAAGGTCAGCAGCTCTGTCTGGGAGCAAGAAGCCCTGATTAGAGGTGGAGCCATGGTGATAACACAGCGAGATAAGGCTCATCCCGCACCAGGCCAGCTCGGGGTGCAGGTGGTGTCTGTCCATCCACACACAGCAACAGCAGCTGAACCTCAGTGAGGTGCTTCAAGGGGAATCTCTTTTGTTTCAGGGATGTTTCAGGTTGGGAAATGGGCAGCTCTGTGCTTGGATTAGCATCCCAGTCTTGGATTAACATCCTGCTCTTGGGACTGGCATCCTGCTCTCCATGGAACATCCCACTCTCAGTTTGTTATCCTGCTCTAATACTAACATCCGGATCTCAGATTGGTATCCCACTCTAAAATTAACGTCCTGCTCTCAGATTAGCATCCTGCTCCTGGTTTAGCATCCCAGATTTAGATTAGCATGAGACTCTGAGATTAGCTTCCCACTCTCGGATTAGCTTCCCACTCCCAGATTAGCATCCCACTCTTGGATTAGCATCATGCTCTCAAACTAATGTCCTGCTCCTCGTTTAGCATGCCAGACTTAGTTTAGCATGTGACTCTCAGTTTAGCTTCCCACTCTCAGATTAGTGTTGTGCTTTCAAATTAACGTCCTGCTCCAGGTTTAGCATCCAGGTTTAGCATTCCACTGTCAGAGCAGCATCCCTCTGGACACAGTGGCACTGTGAGCTATCCCACAGCCACAGCAGCATCCCTGTGGACACAGTGGCACCGTGAGCCATCCCACTGTCACAGCAGCATCCCTGTGGACACAGTGGCACCGTGAGCCCCATGCCTCGCCTGCCACCTCCTGCTCCTCTCACAGTGGTTTCTCCCACCCCACACACATGTGCTGCCCACAGGTTCCTGTTTGCGGGTGTTCCCTGCTGGGATGATACTGAGACACGCAGAAAAAGCCAATCCCAGAGAATTCCTGCAGTGCTGGCCTAGTTAGCCCGCTCCCAGCTGTGAGCTAACGCTGCTGCCCAGGCGAGCCCCTGGAGACAGCTCTGCTTGGAAGAAATAACTTGATTAAAAAATAGCGCATCAGTTCAGGGTCAGAATTGGTGCAGCCCTGTAATTAGAGCCTGGATTTCAGAGATTAAATCCTTTAAGGCCAGCTTTCAGTAGCTGTGTTTAATTACTCCTCGCATCTCCCAGCCCTGTCTTCACAGAAGGGACCATGTCAGGACAGCTCCTGCTCCATCCCTGAGGTTTCCTGCTTGCTGATACTTTTCTGCCTAATTCCTGAGGCTGCACCATTTCTTGGCAATCCAGGGAGGTTGGCAGCAGAGTCCTGCCTGTCCATGCAGCAGAGGCTGAGCCATGCAACTCCTCCAAAGCACGTTGGGTGGTCCCAGGGCATCACAAGGATTCACAGTAGGATGGCATTGGGGTGGGGAGGAAAGGGAGAGCCCAGCGCTCTGGATGGTGCCTCTGGAAGAGCTGAACAGGGGGCTACAGGTTCAGGAAACATCCTGGAGCAAGGATTTCTATGCAGAGGCTCCTCAGGTCGGGCTGCTCCATTTCCTGGCACTGTTGGTGTCTGTCTCAATTCTCCAGAGAGTGCTTGGAGGTATTTGGGTGGTGCAGAGGCAGCAAGAAGAGTGGGAGAGGAAAATTGCAGAGATTTGAAAAATTTCCCTTTTGGAATGAAGGATTCTGCTGCAACTGAACTGAACTGAACTGAACTGAACTGAACAACAATTGATTTGGGCAGACCTCCCCAGGGACAACGCCAGTTCATCCAATCCCACCCCCAGGAAAGCTGCCCCACCCTGGGTGTGCCTGTGACCCTTGGATTCCCTGTACCTGGATGCCTCCCGTGATGTGCTGTGATGGCCAAGAGCCCCAGGCTGTCCTGGGGTCGGAGCTGTGTCACAGGAAGGTTTGGGGGGATTGTGTCCATTAACACAACTGAAAAAATGAAACAGAAGCCATTCCCAGCCAGCTCCCAGCTTTCTATGCAGCCTCTCCTGTTTTCCCATCTCCCCTGAACCCTTTCTGATTTCTGCTGCTGTGGCAGCCTCCGGGAGGAGCAGCATGTCTGGGATGTGGGTGGAGGCAGCAGGACCCCTCACCCTGCGAGCCCCAGGCACCACACACCCCATGTCCCTGCACAAACCCATTGCTGCAGCGAGAGCACCCTCTCCTGTCTCGGCTCTGCCTGCCTGGCTCCCTGCTCCTCCCCTGGCACATGCCAGGACCAAGGCTCCATCACATCCTGGGGTGAGGCCACGGGGACAGGGACACAGCAGCCCAGTGCCCACACCCTGCCCTGGCCCCAGTGCCACCCAGGGACCTCCTGCCAGCAGCACAGACAGCTGTTTAGGAGGACCAGGGGAATATTTAGGTAAAAAACAATTTCTAGGAGAGGTCTGTTATAATTACTAATTAGACCGGGTTATAATTATCTCTCTTTGAAATCCCATACCTGCCTCAGAATAGCTCCAGTTCCTCTTAACAATTAACAGAGAAAGTCTTTTACGGCACACCGGGTGATTACATCGCAGTCACAGCCTCTGTGGCCAACGCTGCCTTATTAAAGAAAGGCTGATATTTACAGAAGAACATTGTGATCAAATTAGACTAAAATTAACTGGAGTAAATTAAGAATAAGAGGGTTTCTTTCATCTGCTTCCCTTTATTTTCTGCCACAAAATTGCCTCTGGGTTGGTTATAATGCTCTGTGTGTTGATTGTGGTATTTGACTGGGCAAAAAAACACAGAAAGGGGCAGCAACTCATTTCTCTGGTTTGCCTCAGAGTGAAATCTGCATTCACATCTGCTCTCTCATCCACCTCCTCCTGCTCCACAAAAGCTCAAGCTTGAAGCCTGCCATAGTTCAAGGTGCTCCCAAGCACAGGGTGGGGTTGTTGGGTGCCTGTGCAGGGCCAGAATCTGGACTCCATGATCTTTGTGGATCCCTTCTGACTCAGAATATTCTGTGAAAATACAGGGTCAGAGCCAAACCTCTGGTGTTTCAGCCCCTCCAGCTTCAGTGAGCTGGGGATGTCTAGGCTGGAGAAAAGGAGACTCAGAGGTG
Source organism: Melozone crissalis (assembly GCF_028551555.1). Classification (NCBI taxonomy): domain Eukaryota; kingdom Metazoa; phylum Chordata; class Aves; order Passeriformes; family Passerellidae; genus Melozone; species Melozone crissalis. The sequence continues at coordinate 2,747,051 of NW_026535896.1, read as the reverse complement.
ACCTTATCACTCTCCACAACTCCCTGAAAGGAGTTGTCATCAGGTTGGTCTCTTTCTCCAGGCAGCACTGACAGAACCAGAGCACACAGCCTCGAGCTGCACCAAGGGAAATACAGGTTGGATAGCAGGAAAAGTTTTTTACAGAAAGAGTGATAAAGTTCTGGAATGGCTGCCCAGGGAGGTGGTGGAGGCCCCATCCCTGGGTGTGTTTAACAAAGCCTGGATGTGGCACTGGGTGCCAGGGTTTAGTTGGGGTGTTGGGGCTGGGTTGGACTCGATGATCTTGAAGGTCTCTTCCAACCCAGTGAATCTGTGATTCTGTGATTCTGTGAATGAGCTCTGCCTGTGAGTCTCTGCCATGCCTCGAGCATCCCAAAGTGCTCATCCCACACTTCCTGCTCAGGGCATGGCTTTGCTCAGAGCAATAGCAGAAATGGGGTGGATTTCCCCCAGCGATCCTAAACCCAACACTTGCTCACATTTAACACACAGCTTAATAGCTCCAGAACCAGGGCTGGTGCTCAGCATTACCAACAATCATCCAACGAGGAATTGGGAGATTTTTTTTTAGTAGCAATGAGCCAAACAAAAGAATCCTCAGGTGGTTTGAGGGTTTTTCATTTATTCTTCAGCATGAAGGGAATTACTGGTGAGCAGAGTGTAGTTTCTGGGAGGGCCAGCTCTCTCTGTAAGGCTCCAGAAAATGGATGATCAGACTTTTGGCAGTGGCAGTGTGGTGTGGGTGCATGGGCTGTTGCTTTGCTTCTCCTGAGCAGGAGGCTGAATCATCCTGAAGAATAGTATAGCAGAAGCTGCTGGAGGGAATGAATAGCAGAGTCTCTGACCCAAGCCTTTGGATAAATCATCCTGCCAGTTCAAACCCATGAATCTGACAGGCTTTGAAAATTGTGTCTTATTACAGTTTCACCAGCTTCTCCACCTTTACCTGATTGCTTCATCCCTAATCCCCAGATCAAAGCCCCACTGAACATGAAGGCCTTTATTGCATCTTTAGCCACTCCTGGTTTTTCCCTTAATCCAGGAACTCCACCCCAGTTCTAGTTTAGCCTTTCCTCAGCAGTTCCTGAAGGCTGAGCCTCCATTCAGGCAGCTCCACTCTGAACTGGAATTCTAAGCCGGCCTCTAGATGGGCACAAGCAAGGAGTGGTGGCACTTCTGCAGTGCCAAGGATGCTGTTAATGCAGACAGTGCCATTGGTGTGGGAGGGAGACGGACACAGGGCACACTCCCCATGAGCTTTGGAAGACACTTTGGGAAGATGCAGCAGCTGGGATGAAAGAAAGATGCAGCAGTTAGGATGAAAAGTTTATCAGTCAACAGGCCAAGATTCTCTTTTTCCTCCTTGGTTTCAGAGGAAGACACTCACATGAAGTTGTTGATAAGGTTTTAAGTTTTGTCTTCCTCTTTTGTCCATTTCTTTTCTCCAGAGAGGAAGAAAGAAAAGAAATGACTGGGTTAAATTAGGTGAATAACCTTCATTTTTCAGGGTTTTTGTCACTGAAAAACTGAAAAATTCCATCTTGTCTGTCCAGAATGAAATGTTCAAGTTTATTCTTCATTCTTTGCAGGCATGATGAGTTCTGATGGGGTTTTGCCTGCTCCTCTCAGTGCCTGCAGAGCTGGCAGTCAGCAGGGACCTCTGCCCTGCTCATGGGATGACAGGACTGGAGGGGCTGGTGCTGGCAGTGCCCATTGTGGGTACATGTGTGTCTTGGTTTGGAAAGACAGGAGTCTGCTGAGGAAGGCAGGAGCCTCCCCTGAAATGGAGAATGTAAACCCTCCACACCCCTCAGAATTGCTGTAAATTTTAAATTAAGGGGCTCTCAGGCAAAAATGTGGGAGCAGGAAATAACAGTTCTTTAATAGGGAAGAAAATAAAAAGATAAAATAAACAATGCAGTAACTAAAACAACACTGACAGAGTCAGAACCCAACCTGACACCCTGTGGGTGTTGGCAGCAGTGCCATTGGAATTGTGGCTCAGCCCTCCTGCAGTGTCAGGGCTGGTTCTGCTGGAGCAGGGATCCTGGAGAAAGGTGCAGTCTCTGCCTCTGAAGATCCAGGGGAAGAGGCAGCTGCTGTTCCTCTGGGGAACCCAGTGGAGAAGCCGTGCTGGTGTTCCAGAATCTCCAGATTATATCCAGGTAGGAATGCTTGGCTCCTCCCTCTGGGCTCACATCTCCCAATGGGATGCTGTAGTTCTTATCAGCCATGCAGTGACATTCAATAGTCTGTTATCAGCAGATGTCCTCTCCCCAGGGAGGTGTGAATGTGGTCACTCAAAGAGAGAGATAAGGCAAACTGCCCACTTGACAAAGGTAATCTGCCATACAGATGGTAAGTGAAAACATCTTGCATTGCAGTCTGGAACACTGTGATACTTCAGTGGGTGCCAGGGCAGAGGACAGGTACCAGGAGGGAGGTTGGGAAGGGCAGAACCCTCCGAGGGTGTTGGTGCTGCTCCCATTCCTGCACCACACTCAGTTCCCCTGGGGGCTGACAATGGCTGAATTAGAGGATTTTCCCCCTGCAGGTCCTGCCCTGGGGAATCAGAGGAGGAAAGTGGGTGTTCTTTATTCACATCACACCTGAATATTCATGAGAGCTGTGAATTATCCAGCTGTGCCACCTGGGCAGGGCTGGGATGTCTGCCTGGAGCCCCACCCCATTCCTCCAGCAGCCTTGCTGCAGTGAAGGAGAAAATTAACAGCACTTCTTTTGGGGACACTTCCTTCATACTTTTGAAATCTGGTGTACGTTGGGTGTTTTATTTGCAGATAGCACTCAGGGTTTGTGGGGAACAGGCAGCCACCTCAAGCCAGATTTCTAAATCTATTCGACCCATTTGAGGATCCAACAAAGGAGAAACCAACCCTGCTCCAGGCAGGCAGAGCTGAAGCCCCATGTGAGGTGTTCTCCCTGCCCTGCTCCTCATGCTGCCTTTGCATTAGTGCAGCACAGCAAACAGTGAATTGAATTGGTACAGAATGAGCCCAGGGCAGGAGCAGCAGCATCATTTTCTCAACTGGAATGAGTCATTTTTTCTGAAGTATTCCTGCTCTCCTGACCTCACAGTGTTGCTCATCCTGGTCAGGATCTCCAGATGATCTTTGCAGCTCATTGTCATCTCTAATTGCTCTCTGCTTGGGCCCCAAACATGGACAAGAGCAGAGCAAGGACAGAGGAATTGCTGTGTTAATCCCTGGCTTTGCTAGGCCACCTGATGGCCACTTGGACACTCCTCTTGCACAATTGGGAACAGTCATCCCTTTCTCTTTGGGGATGCTGGAGAGCAAAATCACCATAGAAATAACAGACCAATGACTGCCTCAGGTGGCAAATCCCAGTGTCAGTCACAGGCCTAATGAGCTCCTGTGAGCCCCCAACAGGAGCTGGCAGGACTAGGCATGGCCAGGATGAGCCACAGGCTGGGAAACCATGGAATTATGCTGGTGGGTGGCACAGAGTGAGGGAGGGACCTGCAGGGACAGCTCTGTGTGTGCAGCAAAGCCACAGGCTCTGAGGATGCTCCTCATTTTGTGCTGTGAGCTGGCACGGTGCTGGTTCCAGCCCTGGAGTGCAGTGACCAGGGCTGAGGTGGCCACTGGCACTTGCTGGTGTCTCTCCAGCAGGTGGAAGTGGCACCTGTGTCCTCAGCAAGGTCCCAGTGTGCTGGTATTTGGGACTGTGAGTCCATCATGTCTGTGCTCTCAGGGAACCTACCAAACCCACAGCATATCCCTGCCCATGAATCCCACAGAGCTCCCCAAAATCCAGTGCCAGTCCATCATTTCCCACACAGATAAGGCTTTCCCTCCCTTCCATGGCTGCAGATTGCGTGAATGTGCTGGCAGTGCCACAGCCAGGACCCTGGCATGTCACAGACATCTTTTATGAAAAATCCTTTCCTTAGGATTTTTCCTCCTGAGAAGCTGAGAGACCTCAGAAACAAAATGCAAACAATGGTTATCTGCTGCTGTGGAATGCAACAGGTGCACCTGTGATTGGTCTCATGTGGTTGTTTTTAATTAATGGCCAATCACAGTCCGCTGTCTGGACTGTCTCGGTCAGTCACAAGCCTTTGTTATCATTCCTTCTTTTTCTATTCTTAGCCAGCCTTCTGATGAAATCCTTTCTTCTATTCTTTTAGTATAGTTTTAATATAATATATATAATAAAATAATGAATCAAGCCTTCTGAAACATGGAGTCAGATCCTCATCTCTTCCCTCATCCTCAGACCCCTGTGAACACGGTCACACCAGCGTGTGCCATGGGTGCTCTCCCACATGGAATGCAGTGGGAACAGCCCCATGCTGGTGGTTACAGTGACTGGAGCTGGACAGCCCAACAAAAGCTCCTCAGTGTGGTTTTTTTCCTCCTCAAACAATCCTCCAAACAAGCTCTGGCACAAGGGTGGCTGTTTGCAGACATGTATAACCCTTTTTATTTCCGCTGGTTTGTTTGGGAAGCGGCTGCTGTGTGTGAGGCCCTGGGATGAGGCTCAGAAACAGCTGCGCTGCACAAGTAGCACTCCAGAATCAGATGTCAGGTCCCCAAAGCCTTGAGACTGCATGAAGGAGTGAGGGAATTTCTAGTGAAAATAAAACTGCTTTGCCTCTCTTATTGGTGTAGCATGCCAGGGTCATGTTCTGAAGCTTTGCAGTGCTGAGGACGAGCAATGTGTTGGTTTTCTGAAGCTTTGCAGTGCTGAGGACGAGCAATGTGCTGGTTTTCTGAAGCTTTGCAGTGCTGAGGACGAGCAATGTGTTGGTTTTCTGAAGCTTTGCAGTGCTGAGGATGAGCAATGTGTTGGTTTTCTTGTGATGAAAAGCTCAGCTCCTCCTCACCTCCGATGGCTTTGGCATCTGGGCTGGAAGAGTGAGAGATGATGTGACAAGCAGGGTACAGCTGCTCTGGATTTGGTGACGCTCAGTTTGCTGGCAGATGTTCACCCCCATCCCTTCTGCTCTGCAGAAGCCAAGCAAGGCTCTCTCTAAACCAGCCCAAGACCCCTGGGAGCTCTCCTGGCAGTGCCACAGGCCCCATTTCTGGCAAGGGGGTGACTCCTTAGGTGCACAGCTGTGCCCTGCATTCCCTGACCCCTCTCTGGGGTGGAAAGCAAAGCTCAAGGTGGAGGGATCTTCTTGTATGAGGTCACTTTGCCCAGCCTGGGACCAGCCCAGGGCTCCTGCCAGAGGCAATTCAAGAGCTGTGCTGAGTCAATCCACCTTTACCCCTCCTTTCCATCTGTCTTTCCAAGGTCCCCCTCCCCCGGTGTCAACACAAGCTTAATGAAAATGCAGCAGATGTTGCTGTGATTTCAATTTACTCAAGATTTTAACCTAATGCAAATAGTAGTTTGCATCCAGCTGTGACAAGGCAACCTGTGCTGAAGCCCAACATCCCTGCCTGCAGATCTCCTACCTGTCCCATGGCTGGCAGGGCAGTGACTGACTTCCAAAAATCTTCTCCAGGAGGTTGTCTTGGGACCTGCCCTGACCCAGAATGTGCAACAGGACCTGCAGGACCTCCTGATGAGGCAGAGTGGGATCTGTGGGAGAGCATCGAGCATCGCTGTGGCCTGGATGGAAATATTTGTGTGTGTTTTGGAGGTTTCTCATGAAATGGAGGAATAATTGAGAAGAAGAGCAGTCAATAGTGAGCGATTCATCTGCCAGATTGAGCTTTGCTCTCCCTCTTAGGATTGCAGAAGCCAACTATGATTTCCTGACCTTATCTCCTCTCCAAGTGGGTAAACAACAAACCAACTCCTCTGTCACTGCCTGGAGCAGCTGGAACATAGTCACAAGCAGATCTGCTTGGTTTGTTTGTTTGTTTGATGGAAAACAAACACCTTCTCTGCCTTGTATTTTCATCACCTGAATTCCTGTGTGTGGGCAGAGCTCCATGGTCACTGTGGTACTGCCAGGCCTGTGACCACCATCCTCACCCAGAGCATGCATTGCCATGGTCACAACATGCATGGGAGGCTCTCTGTGTATTGAGAGCACCCACAGCTCACCCCCACCACTGAAAAACTCTGCACCATTCCCAGCCCTCAGGGCCAAAACTCTTCAGCACAGGAGGAACGGACCCAGGGAAAGCCCAAATTCACATTCCGGTCTTCACTGCCTTGCACTTCTCAAAAACAGATGGGACAGGAGATAACCATGTGCTTGCAGAGCCAAAGCAGTGGTTTGCCTCCTTGTGAGACACTTTTCAGATGGTTTTGGTGGTATGCAGACATCCCAGTCCATACATCCCTTCCCAAAGACTCCTGCTTCCCTCCTGCCAGAGTCCTGCAAGTCATAATGGACTGAGATGGGCACAAGGGGAAGGAAAACCTTCTGTCACTGGAAAAAACACCCTGCATTTCCCCCTGTAGCAAAGCAGGGGAGTGTGGTCAGCGTGGAGCCCATCAGAAATCTCAGCCTGATTAGGAACAGTGATCCCCTGACACGGAGCAGCAATTTACAGCACCATTAGCCCACGCCAGAGAGACAGAGATGCCAAGATTGGCCTATTTTCTGCACCTCCGGAATGCCACACGGCTCGTGAAGGATAAAAATAATTAGCTGGAGCATCTCAGGGATAACTGACAAGTACCCAGGGGCTGGGAGCTCCCCCAGTTTGCACTTTGAGAGGGAAGGAGAGAACTTTGCTGAGAGCCGGCTCGGGGCCGCGGATGCTGCCGGATCTGTGGGAGTGGGATGGGATGAGGGGAGCTCAGAGTCACTCCAACCTTCACACAGGGCCCTGCTGCATCCTGGGCTGAGCCCCCAAATCTGCTGCTGCCAGAGGAGGTTGGTCACACAGGGACAAGCCAGGCTTGGCTGTCCCCTCCTGCTGCAGGAGGACCTAGATCCCATTGTCCCTTCCCTCCTTCATCGACCCCTGAGCAGCCTCTCTGCTTTTGGGCCTCGTGGTATTTTCTAATTATTAGGCTTGCTAAATGGCACTGTCAGGCTGTCATGAATAATGGGGAGGTGTGGGAACCCAGAACATCCCTCTGGCTGTCCAGGATGGGGGGGCTCAGAGACCCTGGCACGGAGCCCAAAACACCTGTGGGTTTTATTATGACCCGTGGAGCAAGTTACCAACCTTAGATGAAGATCAGCAAGCCACAACAGTTTAAGTAGAATAATGGTGAAGTTATCACAGGGTGAAAAAGAAGATTTTGGGGTTTTTGGTATGGGGGTTCAGGAGGCAAGATGGAGGGAACTGGGCGTGTCCAGCCTTCCTCCTTCTTCTTGGCCTCCATCTTCTGCTGTGATGGTGGCACTGACAGATTGGTTTGGAGTAGAAGCTCACTGTCTAACATAGGTGATAGGTATTGGAAAGTAATTGTAAACATTGTACACGTAGTTTTTAGTATAAAGACATAACACGACCCTGGGGGCAGGCAGAGTGCCTGGAACTGTCCTGCTGGATGGACCTCGGCTGGGCAGGAGAAAGAATTTTATAGATAAGGAACAATAAACAACCTTGAGACTGAGAATTGAAGAGCTCCAACTCATTCTTCAAGCACTCAGGCTGAGAAAAGAGACTTTTAACATTCTCAGGGTCACTCTGACAAGCAAGAGATCCCGACAGGGAGGGTTCAGTGACAGGGCTGGGAACTGACTCCACGGGCTACAGGGGTGAGTGGCGAGCTCAGGAAGGAGCTTTGCATCACTCCCTCCCTTCCAAGCCCACATGTCCAGACAGGACCTCATCCTTTCCAGACAGTTTCCCACCAACCTCTATTTGGATCCCCCTTCTCTCAGCTTTTTGCCTCTTCTTCCTCAGTCTATTCTATTTAACCCACCACCTCCAGGCCTGCATGCCCTGTCTCTCTGCTGAGGCACAGCTTGTCCCAAAATGAGAGCTCACAAAGTGATGGAGCCAGTGGTCCAGAGCTGGGTGAGACTGGTTTTCCATTGCTGATAAACTCACTGGGAGCTGTTTGTTGTGTGAGTCAAAGCTGGGAAAGCATTCCAGCTGGGACAGGACAGCAGACGGCTTTATGTTCCTGAAAAAGGCCAAAAATTTCACATGAGCCTCTCCAAAATGAAAGGCTAGGCAGGGAAAAACCCAAATCCTGTGTTTTGACATCTTCCAAACCTCTCCTTTTGTGCTAACTCAGCCCTTCTTGTTTAAAAAAAAAAAAAGGCAAAAAAACAAAACTCAATTCCTGAGTAGGATTTTCTTTCTTTCCATTCCCTTCCCATCCAGCACAGTTTCTGTCCTGCCTTCTCCCTTCAGCTGTGACAGAGCCAGGCCCTGTCCTGCCCCTTGGGCCAGCCAGCTTTGTGCTTTCTCACCTCTGCTCCCTTTCTCTTCCTTTCAGCAGCCAGGACCCGACTGATGAAACCCTCAGGAGGCAGGAGGGGGATGGTGATGGATGCTTTGGGTAGTGCCAGTGGCACCTCTCTCTGTGCTGCCCACCAGGGAAATCCATCTCCCCAGAGTGGGAGCACCCTGGGGCTCCAGACCAGGGGTACAGTGATGGTGTTTATTATCGTTTGTGGGTTTATGATATATAAGCTTTGTGAGTCAAACTGACAAAGAGCTCTTGGATAGTGGGAATAATGGGAAAAGGTCTGGTAGAACCCCTCAGAGTGGGATTTCCCATGGAATAAAAAGCTGATACTCCATTACCAACAGCAGCATCACCTCCCAGCTTGTTCTGTGCCCCTGGAGGCTCCTTTGCTGTGACTGAGCAGGGTCATTTCTGCTGCACCCTGGCAGAGCCAAGCACCTGGTGAGCAGGAACTGGGTGTGGTGGGATTGGTGAGCAGGGTCCTGGTACAATGGGAGCAGCAATTGGTGAGCAGGAAGCAGAGCTGGGATGTCATTAGTGCTGTCCTAATTGCTTTGTGCATGTCTCAGTCTAAGGAGGGAAACAACCCTGGGGGGGCTGCTGCTTCTCAGCCCATAACATTTCAGAGGTGTTGGATAGAAAACCATAATGAGAACTGCCAGAAATGAGAAAACAGTAAAAAAATCAAGCAAAAAAGTCAGAAGGAAACACAACTATTTCTGCTGCAGAAGCTCCTGGGAGCCATCACTCAGATACCTGATGCTCCCTCCCTTGCTCTTTCCTCGCCTCATTTCCCAGGTCAGGCCAAACCTGCTCAGATTCACCATCAGCTTTCAAGAGGAACGAGACCAAAACATTTCCCCTATTGACATGTTGCTGCCTTTTTTTTGCTATTGATTCCTTAATTAAAAAAGAATAAAATTCCACCAAAGCAGACATTTCTCTGAAACAATCCATCAGTCAAAATAAAAATAAAAAAAAGAAGAAAAAAAATCAATATCCTATTAAAAAAAAAAAACAACAAACACATTTGGGAGCAGATTTTGGAGCAGCCCCAGGTAGTACATCTAGTTCCTTTTCTAACGAGTTCTGTTTGTTCTGCCTTCCCATGCTCTCCAGTCCCTCTTCTCTTCCCTGGTGTCCTTTCTTCTGGACTTTTCCCACAAATGCCGCCATTTCTGGGAGAGTTGTCACTATTTCTAGAGGGTGAAGCCCAGGGAACCTGCCTGTTTCCCTGCAGGGTCCTGTGCACAGGCACCATGTCCCTAAGGATGGGTGACACCTCTATCTTTGTGCTTCTCTCAAAGAAAACCTTTGGTAAATCATGGAGGCAGAGCAAACCCAGAGCCAGTATTCCCACATTCTTTGTGTCATGGCTTTAAACAGGATTCCTGCTTTTCCAGCCCTATTTTTGTGCTACTCTGCAATTTGCAGGCTCTCTGGGAATGCTGTATTAATGGCTCTGGCTCCATGGGGATGCCTTCACAGAGGGACTTGACTGTGAACAGCCACCCCAGGGGATTCCCTCTGAGCAGAAGTTTAAAGATTTGGGTAATTTATCTTAAAATGGGGCTATGCTAATGGTCTATGCAGGATGAATTATCCTGGGAAAGGCTGCGAGACTGGAGGGCAGACAAGGGCACTAAAGTGAGGCTGAACCTTTTCCCTGTGGAGCTGTACTGCAGCCTGATAAGGGATTCAGACCAAACCCAGACATGTGTCAATGCAGGGACATTGGGATTGATCGTGCTCCATCCTGGGCAGGCTGGGTTTGCTTTGCTCTGAATGTGTGGCCCAGCCACGTTGGGAGATAAGGAATTGCACTGCATTGATCAAAGCCAGCTGATGGATGCTGGATGCATCCCTGGGGGTTTGCTCAGCCCACACTGCAGAGCAGCTGAAGGTCTGCAGAGCCTGTGACCTCTGCAGCTCAGGGACACCTCCCTGGTGTCCAGCAAGGGACCTGCCACAGCACCATCAGTGCTTCGGGCTGTTTGATCCTTAAATGCTCTGCACGGTGCGTAAAACAGAGCTGGGGGATGTTCCTTGTTTGCCAGAGCTGGATATCCAATTCCAGATACACTTTTCCCTGAGGAGATGGTCAGCATGGCCTCCCTGGCATTCCTGTGTTGTAGGAATGATGGGGGTAGGACGGTGGGGACGGAAGGACAGGGACGAGAGATCTCTGAAGCCAGGTCTGGGAACTTGTGGTTTATTGCAAAGGGATTGCAAAGCAGATTCCTGCTGGGAGCTGCCAAACACAGCTCAGAGCAGGACTGAGAGAAGAGAGAGAGGTAAACAGAATGAAAGCAAGAGCGTGGTAAAGAGGATGAGACAGTGAAGTTCCCATTCCAATACCATAAATCTTCTTCTCTGCTGAATATTCTAATTCTCACTAACCAACCTAATACAAGATAAAAATCCTATAGCATTTCCATACAGCCTATAAGAATCATTACATTACCATACTGTGTTACATTTTAAACCCTAAAAACTCCTCTTTGGGCCCTTCTGCCAAGCTGTAGGGTCTGCTCTGACCCTTGGGCCTGTCTGCAACCAGAGGATGTTGTTCCATCAAAAGGGGATTACCTTCAGCCAGCCACACCATTGTTTTCCAGTTGTTCAGTAACTGAGGGATCTCAAAGCTTGCTTTTATTTCAATCTCACTTATAGTTTCTATATTCTCAAAATCTTTTGCCAGACAATCATGTTTATAAGGCTTTCCTGTTTCATCTTCCCCAACACCATGTCCTGAAAGAGGGAGAGGGTTTAGGACCCTGTCCCACAGCAGTGGGAGGATGTGGGGTGTGAGGCCTGAGGTGGCTCAGGCCAGGTGTGTGATCTGCTCCCAGGTGTGTTGAACAGGGAGTGTTTTTATCTGGCTGGAGCTGCCACGGGGGGGAGGGGGGGTGAGTCCAGCTGTTTGCAGGCCTGTGGTGCTGGGGAAGGGGAGGGAAGCAAGCCACTGACAGATCTGGGACATGGGATTAATCTTTTTCTAATTTATGTATTTCATTTATTATTTCTGGTGGTGTCTTACACCTGGGAGGGTTCAGCTGGTACCCAGATCAAAGCTCCCAGCTCCCAGCCCAGTCCTTCCTGCCTCGTCCATCTCAGTGCCACCACAAGGCAGGAGCAAAGCACTGGATTTCCCTGAATTTCCATGTCCCTGTGGGGCTCCCTGGTGTGAGCTGCCCTCGATTCCTCTGCAGCAGCACAGCCAGGGATCTGAGCGGGAATGTCTCCTGGTGGGGGCTGGAAAGAGCATCACTCAACACAGTGCACAGCCTGTTCCTGTCAGGGAAGGAGAGATGCAAGAACTTCGAATTGGTGACCTGCAAATGAGAGTATTCACAGAACCCAACAAAGGAAGGAGTTGGAAGGATCCAACAATGGAGAATCAACAATGGAGTTGGAAGGAACCTTAAAGTTCATTTCATTCCATCCCCTTCTGCCACAAGCAGGGACCCATTCCACTGTCCCAGATTGCTCCAAGTCCCATCCAGCCTGGCCTTGGACACTCCCAGGGATCCAGGGGCAGCCACAGCTGCTCTGGGCACCCTGTGCCAGGGCTTCACCACCATGGCCTGGAAAGGGTGCTGGAATCTCAGAATCTCTGCTGGTCAGAGTGACCCTGACACATGTTAAAAAGTCTCTTTTTCCCAGCCCAGCAGTCAACGAAGGAGTCAGGATTTTTTTGTTCTCATTCTCAAGGTTGTTTATTGTTTCTTATATATAAAATTCTTTCTCTGACCCACTGCAGGTCTGTCTGGCAGGTTGGGTTGAGGCACAGTGGCCGCCCTCAGGGCAGTGTTATCTTTTTATACTAAAAACTACGTGTACATTATTTACCATAACTTCCCAATACCTATCACCTATGTTAGACAGTGAGGTTCTACTCTAAACCAATCCAGAAGTGTCACCATCACAGCAGAAGATGGAGGCTAAAAAGAAGAAGGAGAAAGACAGGACATGCCCAGATTACTCCATCTTGCCCCCTGAACCCCCATTCTAAAAAACCCCAAATTCTACATTTTCACCCTGTGATAAATTCACTACCATTCTATTCAAACTTTCTTGACTTGTAATTCTTCATATAAGGTTGGTCATTGTTTTTTCCACGGGCTAAATCAAAGGCACAGGGGTCTTGGGCTCTGTGCCAGGGTCTCTGAGCCCCATGACAGGGTCTCGAGTCCTCCAGGGCAGCCAGAGGAATGTCCTGGGTTCCAGCACTGGAAAGGGACAGATCTGTCATGGTTGACCTTTGTTTCCAACAGCCACAGCACAGACATGAGCTGTAGGCAACACCCCCCATCCTCCTCTGGTCCCACATTAGCCCATCTCCATCAGAGTCACCATTCTCTGAGGTCTTGGGAACCTCTCCATCCCTCCAAACTCACTCTGTGCTGATGTCAGGTGCTGAGCACATGGGAACAAGGATCCATGCCCAAAGAAGGGTGGTTGGGTCAAGAAATTGTCTCATCATTGCTGCAGAGTGAGGTAGGAGCTTTCCCAGCCTGGTGGGTCCATCCGAGCGCATCCATGGAGAGCAGCACAAGGCAAAAGCCTAAAACCCTGGGGAACCTCCACCCTTCCTAGTGACCCAAATTGAACAGGTGTGGAAAATCTTCATCCTTTCCCTTGGTTTGATCCTCCTGCTGTGCAAACAGCCAGGGGCAGAGAAACCACAGGGATAAATCCTTCCCTAGGAGGGAGATGAGGCACAGGGTGCCCAGAGCAGCTGTGGCTGCCCCTGCATCCCTAGCAGTGCCCAAGACCAGGCTGGATGGGGCTTGAAGCACCCTGGGACAATGGGAGATGTCCCTGCCCATGGCAGAGGGTGGAATGAGATCCCTTTAAGGCCCCTTCCAACCCAAACCAATTCTGAGATTGTACAAATGAAAAGGCTGAATCCTCCTTCCTTGAAATGGCAGTCATACTTCAAATCCTAGGCACAGGAAGTGCCAGGGAGATTTCTCCCAGCCTGGCCTTAAAGTCTTGTCTCTTCTCACCCTTTCCTGCTCCCAGTTTCCTCAATGACACATCCCAGCAGCTGGATCTGGGTTTTCTCCAGCCCTGGGCTGCAGCTGGGAATAGCCATGGCTTTGGGGCCAGGAATGGTTTAAGGGGCAGCACATGACAAAGCTGTGGCCTTCAAGGGAAAGAGGAGAAAAAAAAGCAAAAATCAGCCTTTCATCCTTAAAAACAAATAAATAAATAAACAAATAAAATAAAATCAGTCCTTCCAGGAAGGTAGAATCCCTCCACTCTTCAAAGTGCAGTCTGGGAATGACAAAGCACCCCTGGGACATCTCCAACCCATGCTGGGGTGCCTGGCATTAGTGAGAGCAGGCACTTCTCTGCCATCTGAGTCTGGAACAGCTGGATCAGACCAGGAACCTGCCCATCCCAGCCAGGCCAGGCAGGGAAATGCCAGGTGAGAGGGGAGGGCAAAGCCTCTGCAGTGAGCAAGTGAATCAGCACCCGGGCCACAAGGGTGAAAATGAGACCCTGAGCTGGAAACTCACATCTCGTTCTGTCTCCTTGTCCCTGAGCACCAGACAGGAGCCTGGGGCTGAGGCTAGAGATGCAGCAAGGCTCAAAATACAAACCTCCCCTGGCTCTCCTCAGCCTGCAGGGCCTTGGGAAGGGCTGTGCCCATTCCTGGCACCACCCACCCTGCCCTGGATGCAGGCTGAGACAGGGAGATGTCCTGCTGCTGCACAGGGAGTGGTGCCTGCCTTGCCCTCAGACCCTTCCAGCTCCCTGCCAGGCCCATCCCAAGGGAAATGCAGGATTCAGCTGTGCTCAGGCTCCCAGGCCTGGAAGGTGCTGTTAGGATAGCAAATAGCACAGCTAATTAACAGAAGAGGTGTTGGCTAATGAGCTCAAGGCACGTGCAGCCTCAAAACAGACCCACATAATCAAGCCCCAAACATTAACAAGCAGGTCCCATGTCACCCCAGTGTGCATCACTGAATTTCCATGGCCCCTCCTAGGAGGAGACAGGCAGGAGTTCTCCCCCCATCCTGCCAGAGAGGGAATCTAAGAGCAGCTCTCACTAGAAGGAGGGGACCAGCTCAGGGTTTTGCTCCTGTTTTCCTTTTTTTCCTATTTTTTTAATGAAGAGTAATAATCCCCCTCTTTCCTTTTCTTTTCTTTTTTTTTTTTTTGTCTCTCTCTTTTTTTTTTTTTTTTTTTTTTTTTTTTAACAATTTGAAACCATCTGACATATGGGAAAAATAATGAATTCGGTTTTTCGCCTGCGTTCTCTGATCTGTCAGTCTGCACCCGGGAGCTGCATGCAGGGGGAGGAGGAGGCCGGGGTGCTGCCCTACATTGGGGAGATAATGATGTTCCTGCTGATCCCCCTCCCAGGAGAAGGCTCAGGCATGTCCTGCAGCTGAGGAGAGCCAGGGTTTGGCTCAGCCTTTTCCTTCAGCTTTGTATTTCTCTTTGTGGGAGGCTGGTTTTTAGCTGCAGCAAAGAGAGATGTGCTTGGAGCATCTCTGCAATCTCCCGATTCCCAGGGGCTCCCGGATCCACCAGGGCCCTGCTGCCTCCAAAGAAGATTGACCCAGGGCTGTGCTCTTTAGTTTCAGCATCTCTGCCCATCACTGTAGGATCAGTGAGGATGCTGCAGCCTCTGTTCAGTCCCAGATTCATTTGGAGAGTTCCAGAGTAATTTTGGCTGGGAAACGCCTCCCAGACCATCCAGTCCAACCTGTGACCAAGCGCTGAGCACTGAGTGCCACATCCGGCTGTTCCTTGAACATCTCCCAAGGTGGAGACCCCAACACCACCCTGGGCAGCCCCTGCCAAGGCCTGAGCTCCCTTTCCATGGAGAAATTCCTCCTGATGCCCAACCTGACCCTCCCCTCACGCAGCCTGAGGCTGATTCGTCTTGTCCTGTGTGTTGTTCCCTGGGAGCAGAGCCAGACCTTCCCCTTGTTCCCCTCTCCTGTCAGGGAGTTGTCCCCTCTGAGCCTCCTTTCCTCACAGAAGATCCCAAAAATTTGGGGCACCCAAACCAGAGCCCCCTGCCATCCCTCCAGTGCAGGGGGGGTTGCACAGGACTGGCACAGGTCTTGGTGCAGGGCAGCTGGGCAGAGCAGGAGACCTGCACAAAGCTGGGATGAGGGGATATTCCAGCTGGGAAAGCCTGGGATTCAGAACACCCGGTCTATCTGTGCCTCAGTTTCCCCTGTGCCCAGAGCAGCTGTGGCTGCCCCTGGAAGTGTCCAAGGAAGGCCAGGTTGGACAGACCTTGGAGCACCCTGGGATAGGGGAAGGTGTCCCTGCCCATGGCAGGGGGTGGAACAAGATGAGCTTTGAGGTCCTTTCCAGCTCAAACTGTTCCAGGATTCCATGATTTTATGCTGGAGGGGCATCCCCAGCACAGGGATCCTGTGTGTGATAGGGGCTCTTATCAGTAAATTTGATTCCATCAGTGGTAACAAGGCCAGGTGGGCGGGTAATTTTTCCTCCACTCCTCTCCCATGCCTGCTGACACATCTGGGGAGCTTTGCCCTGACTTTCCACCATGCTGACAGGCAGAATTGGAACCATTAATCATGGCTGTCCTGGAGCACGGGCCCACCTCTCTCTTTGTGGGCAGCAATCTTCAGTTTCCAGGCAGGCAGGGCACACACAGCAAAGCAAAACAGCTCCCTCCAAATCTGCCCTGAGTTAGGGCTTGGCAGTGGCAGCTCCATCTGACATGATCCATCCAAAACCACTGCCTTGGTGGGCAGAATCAAACAAGGACCTGGCAAATGCAATCTATTCTTTGGCATTGTGCTGCCCTTTCAGCTGGGAGAGGAAAATTTTAAGTTTTTTACTCTTTGCAGAGTGAGCGTTCTACATAAACAATCTGTGAAAAACACCAATCACTTGTTTTTAAAATTTTAAAAGTTTAATAGAAAGAAAATGGTTATAAAAAAATAGTAATACAATTAGAGTAATAACAATTTGGACAAATTGAATTAGGACAATATGAGACAATAAATACAAAGAGTTACAGACAGTCCAGGTAACTTTTCTGGGCAGCACAGAGCCCGAAAATGGACATCCATTAACAGAGGATTAACCCTTAAAAGCAACAGCCTGTTGCATATTCATACACCTCATACATGATGCATAAATTCCATTCAAACACAGGATTCTGTCTGGTCATCCACAACTTCTTCCTCTGAATCCTGACAGCATCTTCGAGGGGGAAGAAGTTCATTTCTCCTGATAATGGAGCAATAAATTCTCTTTCTCTGAAAGATTCAGGTGTCCTGTGGCTGCCATCTCACTGCAAGTCCTTTCTTTAAAAAAGACTACATAGCATTGTTTCTATTTTAACATTTTTTATAACCTAAAACTATATATAACACACTACTTAAGAGAATTAACACAGCATTACTTTCTAACACAACACATATAATATTCACTTTAATATCTGCAAAAAGCCAATCATAAAATACATGCATTTTTCACACAATCCATACCTGGCCAGCTCCCTGCCTGCACAGCATCTGGATCTTTGTTAAAGTGTGGAAGGGGGCTGCCAAAACTTCTTTCTCCTTGCATAGAAGGCTTTTCAGTGGAATACAAATGCTCACTTATCCCATGTCAGATCTGTTTGTGTGCTCTCCAAAATGGATCCTGCCCAGAGCCAGCTCTCACAAAGGATTTTAGGACTTTGACATTTGGTTTAATTCCAATCCATTGTGAAAACTGAATATTTAAAACTCTCTCTAGCCAAGAATCTAGGAGCAAACCTCAGCATGAAAAAGCAAAGAGTATTCCAGTGACATTCCTCAAAATGACCTGGAGAGGGCTTAGATGGAGGAAAATCAGCTCCTCCAGGGCAGTGAGTGGGAAAGCTGAGCTGTTCTTTGCTGCAGTGAGATCCTAGAGATGAAACCATCTCTAGGAATCATTTCTGAATTTTAGGGATCTTCATTCTCTTTCACTGGAGAAATCCATCCTGCTGACCCTAGAAATGTGGAACATGTGAGACTGGATGAAAAAAGACAAATCATTAGGAGAAAATAGGGGGGAAAAGGGGGAGAATTTTAGGAAATATTAATGGCTTGTTTCTCATGAGCTCCTTAATGTGAGGAGGGTCCATGAATGAGGCTCAGCTGCAGAGACAGGAGGGAAACAGGGACACAGGTGCTTGGGGTGGAGAGGAGGCAGCAGCCCTGGCAGCCCCCCAGCCCCTCCTGCTCACACACAAATACACACTGAAGTGCCACAAGACAAATAGGACCGAGAGAGAGATGCACTATTTAAACTTTCATCACTATTTTTCTCCCTGGCTCCCCTTGTTTCTTTTGATTTATTTTTTAGTGTGTTTTCCCCAGGCTGTGCTGTTTGCCTGCATCTCTTTCCTCTCCCTCTCCTGGCAGCAGTTCTGGAGCACCAGGAGCTGCCCAGCATTTTTCAGGCTCTCCAGGCTCAGCTCCCATGGGCAGGGGGGAGGAATGAGGCAGCAGAGCCTGGGCAAGATGTGCCCAGGACACAGCAGGGACAAGAGGGACTCTGTAGCCACAAAATCCTCCTTTTCCCATCCATCCCTGACCCAGCAAGGACTGGGGACAGCTCTGTACTGCCCAGAGCAAGAATCCCAGCCCAGAGTGGGCAACTCTGCCAGGGCCTGCCATGGGATGGATGCAGGAAGGCAAAGCACCAGCCTTGCATGCCATGGCAATCTCATCAGGGCCCAAGGCTGGCAGCACACAGAGGGGGATGGATGCTTGCAAGCAATGCCAGAGCTCATCCAGAGCCAGTGTGGCCTCTGTGAATTGGTTGTGGACAGCACGGGCTGGGTGGTTTTCAGCCTGTCGTGTGTGGGGAAGGTGCAGACAGCTCCAGGGATTGTTTTATACAATCACAGAGGCATGGAATGGTTTCGCTTGGAAGGGACCTTAGAGCTCATCCAGTGCCACCCCTGCCATGGCAGGGACACCTCCCACTGTCCCAGGCTGCTCCAAGCTCTGTCCAGCCTGGCCTTGGGCACTGCCAGGGATCCAGGGGCAGCCACAGCTGCTCTGGGCACCCTGTGCCAGGGCCTGCCCACCCTCACAGGGAACAATTCCCAATTCCCAATATCCCATCCATCCCTGCCCTCTGGCACTGGGAGCCATTCCCTGTGTCCTGTCCCTCCATCCCTTGTCCCCAGTCCCTCTCCAGCTCTCCTGGAGCCCCTTCAGGCCCTGGCAGGGGCTCTGAGCTCTCCCCAGAGCCTTCTCCTCTCCAGATGAGCACCCCCAGCTCTCCCAGCCTGGCTCAGAGCAGAGGGGCTCCAGCCCTGGAGCAGCTCCAAGGTCTCACTCCAGCAGCTCCAGCTCCTTCCAGTGCTGAGGACTCCAGAGCTGGGTTCAGGTTCAGCTCTGAGGATGGGGGCTCACAAGGGCAGAGCAGAAGGACAGAATCCCCTCACCCACCCTGCTGCCCCCTCTGCTGGGGATGAGCCCAGCATGGGAAGATGAGGACGAGAAGAGTGGAGCCTCCAGCTGCAGACTGGATTGGTCTCCAGGTTTCACATGTAGGATGCCAAGGAAGATCTGTTCAGTCGGACTTGAGTATTCCTCACTGGAGTCAGGAGGGACTCTGAGCCCTGTGCTCTCCCCATTTAAACTTTGACCACTCACTCTGTGTTGTTTGTTTTTCCTTACCTGCCAAATCAAAAGGACTGAAATCCCAATTGCATCAGGAAGGCAAGAGGTAGAACAGATGCAGTTGGCATCCAGGCCTAGGTTTCCTCCAGATCTTAGCTCACTGCGCCCCACAGTCCTGCCCCAAGTCCCCACTTGGTGCTGCCCTGAGAAGCCCAGCCCGTGACAATGCTCAGACAGCAAAATCCCTGCCTTTCAAGTGTTGGACAAAACCTAAGAGTGTGTTTATATCCTTCCTAGCTCTGAAGAACTGCTGGAAATCTGAATCCTAAATGTGTAAAGGCCTGATAAATGGAAAGCTGAGCACTCCTGGAGCTGTAAGCTGCTCTGCAGTGGTTTAGGCCCTCACAATTTGCAGCCTTCAGGGTTGATAATACAGCAAGACCCTGAGCAGTCTGCTGGAAAACTCTGCCAGAAACACAATCCCTGTAAGGGGATTCTCTTATCCCGTGTAGCAAGCTTCATCCTAAAAGCAGTTTTGTGTTCTAGCCCCTTTTCCTCCCTGTGGAAAGCTTTCCTAGACACTTGATGAAGCAGAGAACCTTCTTTCTCCCCCAGCATCCAAATTCTCCTGCTTTTTCCTTTGTCTTCTCCCAACCTGCTCCTGGTTCTTTAACTCATGCCAGTGAAGCCTCCCAGCCTTCATTTTGCCAATTAAACAACCCAACCTCTGCTGATTTCGCCTGGTAGGGGAGCTGCTCTTTTCCTTTGATCAGCTCCAGGGAGTTCTGCATCCATGAGTGTGGCCAAAACACCCCAGAATCTCAAAAGCATCGTGCAGAGCAGCACCACTAAAGCTCCAAAATGCCCCCAAGGCTGGTGGAGAAGGCAGAGACTGTCTGGGAAGAGGAGGCAGCTCCCTGCAGCTCTCAGGCAGAGAAGAGGATGCACAGAAATGATACCACAGCCAATTAACCCTTTTGTGATGGTGTTTGCAGGGGTCCCAGGAAGAGGGAAGAGATGAGGATCTGACTCCATGTTTCAGAAGGCTGATTTATTATTTTATGCTATATTTTATATTAAAACTATACTAAAAGAATAGAAGAAAGGATTTCATCAGAAGAGTAGCTAAGAATAGAAAAGGAATGATAACAAAATCCTGTGACTGACCAAGACAGTCCAGACAGCTGGACTGTGATTGGCCATTAATTAGAAACAACCACATGAGACCAATCACAGATGCACCTGTTGCATTCCACAGCAGCAGACAATCATTGTTTCCATTTTGTTCCTGAGGCTTCTCAGTTTCTCAGGAGAGAAAATCCTAAGGAAAGGATTTTTCATAAAAGATGTCTGTGACAGCCTTATCCAAGGGATCTCATTCCACAGGGCACTCTTGTGCTGAGTCCACACCAGCTGAACTCTCCTTGCAGACATTTGGCTCAGGGCAGCCCTCAGGGGCTGCTCAGTGTCTGCCCCTCCAGCCCAGCAGCTGGGTGGCCCTTGCCCACCAGCAGGTTGGGGTTGAATCACTTAACTCTGAGAAGAGGTTGGCCCCAAGAAGAGGAAGTGGTTACACAAACCCAGCAGCAGTGAGGCACCAGGCACAACCCAGGAAAACAGCCTTAATTAGGGAAAATGTGCTGCTGGCTGCAGGGCTGTTTGCTTCCTGCACTTCCAGGACCTGGCTGCTGCAGGATCCTGTTATCTCAGCAACTCTTGCTAATGACTGAGGCTCTGCTTGCTTGCCACATCGTTGTCCAGCTGCTGGGAGCATTTAAAGACATCCAGGTCATTCCTAAAGGCAGCCTTAGCCTGGGGTCTCAGCCCAGCAGAAGAATTCTGTGGGGGTCACTAATTAACCAAGTTGTGCAGAGTGGGACAGTGTGCAGGAAAGCCTCTAACAAGTAATTTAAAAAGCTGATGAATGCACCAAGAGCACCATCATTTAATTGTGTTTCTTTATGATGATGTGCTGTAAGTGCATTTTCCAAAGGGCAGAGACCCCAAGCTGTCCCCTCTCATCCAGGCAGCCCAGTGCTATGGAGAATAGATTGAAGCACGTCCAAGACTAGTTTTAAAATATTCAGCAATACCTGTATTTTGACAGAAAATGAGGGGTTTGGCAGGGAGAAGTTTGTCAGCATTTCTTGGGAAAATTTTATCGGCAGTGAAGAGAGGGACAAGTGTCCAGCTGAGGTCTTGAGGGCAACATGAGGAACAGGAGACCTTCAGCTGGGGTGATTCACCTCCACATCACTCTCATGTCCATTTGGGGATAATTTATGGGGACTCCCACCCCATAACAAGCTGCATGTCACAGATTCACAGAACCATTCAGGTTGGAAAAGCCCTGTAAGCCCATGGAGTCCCATGTTCACCACTAACCACATCCCCAAGTGCCACATCCAGGGATGGGGACTCCACACTGCCTTGAGCAGCCTGTTCCCACCTGACCACCCTTTCAGTGAAGGATTTTTCCCTAATACCCCAACTCCACCTCCCTGGTGCACTTGAGGCCCTTTCCATGCAGCTTTCTGCTCCTGTGGGCTGGAGCTGTCCTGGATCCCTTCTCCATCATTTCAATCTTCCTGGCCATGAGTGGGTTAACTTCATTTGCTTTGCTGCCAGGAATAACCCCCCCTGCAACCCCAAACAACTCTTCCTATTTATATCCCTGGTTTAATCAGGAAAGTTAGAGCTTCCATAGCTGCGTGATTAAAAATTAGGAGACCAGATTCTGTAGTGGTGCCTCATAATAACAACCAATCCTGGGAGCACAGTGGATGAATAATGGATCATGGCTTCTTGCTTTCCCTCCTTTCTTCTTCTCCCCTTTTCATCTTTTCATTCTTCTCCTCCTCCTCCTCCTCATCCTCTGCCTCCTCTCCCAGGCTGGAGGTGGAATGGGGAAAAATGCATCCATCCTTCATACTGCAGAAGTTAGAGAGACATCACTGATTCCTCTTCATCAAACCCTCCACCCCAAGCAAACTCCCTGTTAGGGAGCCTGGAGACATCAATAATTCACAGCTACCTGGAGGACTGGGTGATGAAAATCATTTACTTGGGAAGAGATCACCAGAACCCATCCTCTGCTCGTTGCCATAAGCAGCTCCTCAAGGCTGGCTGATCATCCCATAGGGAGAAACTGGAGAAAAACTAAAAACTGAGGATTTCTGGCACGGGCCTGACAAGTGATTCCATGTTTGTTTGCATTATGTTCTCCCCTGTCCCATAATATCCCCTGGTGGACACACTGAATTGCTTTGCAGGGGAGATGTTGCTACAGGAATACCAGTGAAAAAAGTCAGGAATGTCAAACATCCCACCATAAAAGTTCCTTCATTAAATTCCAAGATGGTCTTCAGAGAAAGATTTGTGGGTTTGTTTTTTCCCCACTCTACAAGATGAATTTTCAATGTTTTTTACAAGCAGAGGTCAAATTCAATTAATGGATTCAGTGAGGGAAAAAAAAACTATTGAACAATGCCAGATTTGGGTTTAAACAGCATAAACTCATCCCATGAAATAAAATAAATAAATCTTAAAAATTAAAATTCATACCTCCTTTATAGTTAAATAACCCCAGAATGGAGCAGAATTGTTCCCATTTTCACATCTCAGTGACAGGCAGGCAACTAACCCAAACCACAGATTTTCACTTTCTTGTTCCACTCTTTTAGCCTGAGGGGGGGAAAAAAAAAAAAAGAGAGAAAAAAGAAAAAAAAAGTACATTTTGGATCCGTGTAGAAAAGCTTTTTCCCTGGTCCTTGGGTTCCATCCACTGAGCTGAAAAATCCCATTACTCCCAGTGCTTGGCAGCCGCTGTGCACAGCAGGAAGTGCCCACAGCGCATGTGCAAATCCCAGCCTGGGGCAGGCAGCCACCTCTGCCTTGTCAGGGACCGTAATCCCTTCCCAGCTCCCACCCCAGCCCGGTGCTGGAGATTTTAAATCCTCCCCATCCAACCACGAGGCAGGGGCAGCTCAGGAGCAAAGCCAGGCCTGGGGAGTTCAGAGGGGGCTTTGGTTCTGAGGCCTCAGAATCTCTGCTGCTCACAGTGACTCTGAGATATGGACAAGCTTCTTTCTCCCAGCCTGGCCGTCAAAGAAGGAGTCAGGATTCTTCTGTTCTCATTCTCAATAAGAATTGTTTTTCCTTTCTCTGAGGTTCAGAGAATGTGAAACCCAGAAATATTCTTGGGTAGAATTGTGCCTTGCTTTCCTCTGTGAAGAGAAATGTGATGACACCGGGCGTTGAGGATTTAGTAGCCCTTGGTGGATTTATCTGCCACAGACCTGATCCCTCATATTCCTGCAAAGCTTGCAGCCACCTGGCCCAAGTCCCCTCAGAAGCTGCTGCTGCTGGAGGTCAAATCTGAGGCAGCAGAGCAGCAGAAGGCAGGTGGCTCTAACTGAGGACAGGGGTGGCACTGCCATGGCCATTCCAAACCATCTGAGAGGTCACAGGGCAGCCCTGGCAGCTCAGCCCCACAGATGACTCCAGGAAGGTGGGGTTCATGCTTCTAATGGCATTGTCTCCTCTCTGCTGTTTCGTTGCAGTTCCTCCAGATGACCCTGTCATTTTGGGGGGGCCCATCATCAGCCTGAGAGCAGGAGACCCCCTGAACCTGACCTGCCACGCAGACAACGCCAAGCCAGCAGCCTCCATCATCTGGATGAGGAGGGGAGAAGTCATCAATGGAGCCACCTATTCCAAGGTGAGGCAGGATGGGGCTGGGACAAGGCCTGTGCTTGTGAAAGGGGCACCAGGCCTGACACTTCACACAACCCCAAACATTTGGGGCAGCACTCTTGTAAGAGCCAAAATGAGGGATGTGGGACTCCAGGTGGCTCTCCAAAATGCAGTTTATTGTATCCAAAATGCAGTTTATTCCATCCAAGAGGTTACAGCAGTGCAGTGTGGTGAGTGACAGAGCTGTGCCCACAGCTGTCAGCTCCAGCTGCAGGCAGGCCTGGACACCCTTTGGTTTTGGTTCCATTGCATTTTATACTTTTCTTTTGGTTACACTGCATTATATACTTTTCTTTGCTGAGCATCTTAACACAGCAGAAACAATCTATACCTTAACTATTATCTACAGCCTATCATAACTACTGTAATTACCATATTCATGTTACTGTTCTCCAGACACTAAAAGTTAGTACATTACAGTTTAAGCTAGAAGTTGTTTTTCAGTTTTCTTGCAGTGGAAAATTCTGAGACCTTTTTTCTACTTGCCACATCAGCTGGCTTGTTTGCTTGTGCTATCTTTGCTTGCTACAAACATCATCTTGTTTGGGGTGGGCTTATCCTTTGCTCTAAGCCATAAAAACCCCTTCTAACTAACACACCCTTTGCTTCCTTGGTTAACCAATAAGACTGGCTCAGCAATTCTTTTCTTCTATATCAAAACTTGCTTCCATCTCTATTCCTTCATCAGACTCCACATTTAAAAATCTTTCTGCTAAGCACACATATCTGTGAGACTTTCTTGTCAAACTTTCATCCTTCCCAACAACCCTCAGCTCTGCAAGCTCATCCCTTCCCACTGGGGAGCCTGTGAAAACAGTCAGCAGGATGCAAGTGAGGAGCCACAAACTGTCACCAAAATGGGCTCTGCTCTGAATTTGGCTTTTTGTACCTTCTTACAGATTGTCATCACCTGGTGTGGCCACTTCTCCCCCATTAATCCCACCTTTAGGGTGTGGTGTTAATGCTGTGTGCAGCAGCACTGACCCAGCCCTGGTTCTGCTTCTGCAGTAGAAGCTCTGGATCAAAGGGGTGGTTGCAGTGACATGTGTCCCCTCCTCCAACTGCAGTTTTCCATGAAAAATTGACAGGGTTCTTGGCATTTTTTAAATTAGACAGAAAGTCTTTATTGGGTCATGAAGGAAATAAAGAGCAATCAGCAGCACACTGGGAATGGGACCCCAAATGCTCTCCTGTTTATGGGCTCCTGATGGCTGCTGAGTGTGAAAGATTCAGTAACACTTGACAGTTTTAATGAAATTTTTCTCGACAGCAAAATTCAAAGCCTAAAATGGGTCAGTTTGCAGCCAAAACTTCAAAGTGGGCAGTCAGAGCCATTCCTCGAGCTCCCAAATATCTTTAATAAACATTTCATCCTGGGCTGCCACTGTGCAGCCTCCATCCAGCCTCATTCCAGCAATACCCTGATTTGCTGGGGAGAGCAGAGGAGGCAGAACACCCTCCCTGCCTCCTCCTCCTCCTCCTCCTCCTTGCTGGAGCTGAGCTGCTTCCCTGCAGCCAGGGGTGAGCAGGGGGAACCTGCCCCATCTCCCTGCCTGCCATGCAGAGGAGAGGCAGCACTAATTAGAGCCTGGGAGAACTGACCCCTCTTTCTCTCTCTCTCTCTCTCTCTCTCTCTCTCAAATGGAGTGGAATTAATTAAAATCCAGGCCATTGATGTGCAGTTGTTCACAGCTTATCCCCCTCACCCCCAGCCTTCCCTTCCAGGGCTGCCAGGCCCTGAGGAGAAAAATTTTGAGCCCTCTGCCTTTCAGACCCACAAGCAGTGGGGAGCAGAGAAGGGGGAATACCCATCTTCAAAATATTTCCAACAAAACACCTTTCCAAAGCAGAGTTTTCCAGGCTGCACATCCATCTCCCACAGCACAGAGATCTCCACGGCATTTTAAGCAATTTGCAGGGATGGGTTGGGAGGGGACCCCAGTTCTGCATGGGAGGAGGCATCCTTCCCTCCCCCTGGAGTCAGGAAAATCTCTGTTTCTGAGGCTGAACCTCATTTTCTTCTGACTTCCTGAAGGTTTCCATGAGGCCCTTCCACATTAAAAAAGAAAATCAGCCTTTAGAAAAACTAACAGACAATTTTAGACATTTTTTGAGTCGGAATTTTGGATTTTTGGGGTCTCAGAAACGTTTCCCTTTTGAAGCTCCCTTTAAAATAGTTCCTCAATTTGCCTCTTTCTGCTTTTTCAAGAGAACTGAAACCCAATCCAGCTTTCCTTTGATCCAGATATTCCAGCCAACCAAAAAAGAAGTCCTGTTTGGGTTACTGACTGCCTGAAACCATTCACACTGAGTGATAATTTCTTTGTTACTCTGAATTTCCAGTCCACCAAATGATCCATATGCAGCCCCCTGCAATCCCAGCCAAGCAGCACAGAACAGCCACAGCTGACTGAAATCCCTCTGATCCCTGTTGAAGGGGACAGGGAATGTTAAAGTTCCTGCAGGATTTGGAGGTTAACCTCAAATAGGGGAAATTTTGCACAGACTTAGAGTTCACCTCAACCTCAGCACAAAAGTGGGGTCTTGTTCCCCAAGGGAAGAGCACACAGGGTGACAATAAAGCAAGGACAGGGCAGCATCCTGCAGTTGTGTCCAGAGGTGGGAATGGAGCTGGGGAAGGGGCTGGAGGACCACGAGTGTCTGAGGGAGCTGTGGGGGCTCAGCCTGGAGAAAAAGAGGCTCAGGGGAACCTTCTTGCTCTCCACAACTCCTGAAAAGAGGGAGATCCAGGGGAGGAGTCAGGCTCAGCTCCCAGGGAACAGGGACAGGAGGAGAGGAAATGGCCTCAAATTGTGCCAGAGGATGTTTACATTGGATAATGAAAAATTTTCTTTACTGGAAAGATATTCAGCCATTGGAACGAGCTCTCAGCATGCTGGTGGATTCCCCATCCCTGGAAGTGTTCCAAAACCCTGTGGATGTGGTGGAGAGGGACATGGTTTAGTGGGCCAGTGCTGTCAGTGCTGGGTAAATGGAGGGACTCAGTCTCAGAGGGCTTTTCCAACCCTCATGACTCTGGGATTCTGGGCTGATTGTGGTGACAGTTTCTCAGCATCCTTCCTTGTCTCCTGTGCTTGAGAGGCACAAACCTGTGTGCATGAATGCTGTGCCACAGTGACCCAGGGAAAGCATCAGTCTTGGAATCAAAGAATCATTAAGGTCAGAAAAGCTCTCCAAAATCAAGTCCAACCATTCCCTCAGCACTGCCAAGGCCACCACTAAACCATGTCCCCAAGTGCCACATGCACACATCTTTCTGACATCTGTTTATCTCCCAGTAAAGCCCTGTCTTACACTGTGGGAACAAATTTGAAGGATAAAGATTTAGAAGGAAAAACTGCCTGGCAGGGTCCAAAATCCACAGTGGATAAACCAGAGAGAGGTCAGAGGTTACAGAATGATTCAAAGGCTGAAAACCACACAACATCTTGAGGGCTCTGAGGGCTCAGCTTATCAAAGTCAGGGTTACGGGGTGACGTGACCTCCTGTAAGAACATGCAGGAGGATTAGGGGGTGGTAAGGAAGCTCTCCCAGGCTCCTGTGCTCCCAAAAGAGGCACAGCAGGGCACCACAGCTGAATTCAGATAAATCCAGGGAAGAAGCACAGTGCCAAGGCTGAGCAGGCAGAGCTGGTAACCACCTGTCTTGGTTTGAACAGACAGGTGTCTGCTAAGGAAGGCAGGAGCCTCCATTGAAATGGAAAATGTAAACTCCCTCCCTCTGAATTATTGTATTTTTGAAATTAAGTGACTCTCAGACAAAGATATGGGAGAAGGAATAACAGTTCTTTAATAGGGAATAAAAAATAAAATAAAAAAGCAGTAATACAAAACAGCCCTGCCAGATTCAGACCATGCCCTGCCCCCTGTGTGTCAGGGTGGTGTCCCAGCCCCATCCCATGGGGGCTCAGCCCTCCTGCAGTGCCAGCTGTGGCTCTGCTGCAGCAGGGATCCTGCACAAGGGGGGAGTTTTCCTCTGCAGCTCCAGGGCTGCTGCAGATGGGCCTGGGCTCCCTCTGGCTATGCAGGGCAGCAGAAAGCTGCTCCTCTGGCAATGCAGGGGGCAAAGGCTGCTGGGGTGTCCCAAAACTCAGATTGGATCCAGGTAGGAATGCTTGGCTCCTCCCCTGGGCGGAGCATCTCCCCATGGGATGGTGGAATTGGATCAGCCATGCAGGGACACTCAGTGGCCATGGACAGGAGATAATTAATAATTAATGGCCCATGAACAGCAGAGATCTCCTGGAAGGAGGATTGGCTGTGGGAGAGATAAAGAAAACTGCCCAATGAACAGGAGAGAACTGCCCCAGCTCTGACAGATGGGGATAGAACACACAGCCCCATTTCCAGCCTAAGACACCCCCAGGGTTTGATCTCTGGCTCCCATCAGCGAACACCTGAAAGGTGATGACTTACCATGGGCTGGGCCAGACCACAGCACGGCAGCCAAGGATCCATGGACAGGGTCTGTCAGTGCTGCTGGCAGCTGACATCACCTCAGTGCTGTGGGAAGTGCCCAGGCAGCTTTGTGCACTCACCTGGCAGAAGATGACAGCAGGGTCACAAAGCCATTTGCCTCTGGCTCCCTCTTTGCTGGGCTGGTGGGTGAGGTGTCTCACTGGAGCTTTCCTCCCTGGCCTAGGCACAGCAGGGCTGCAGGGAAGCAGATGGGAGTTAAGTGCCCAATTCCCAGGGAAGTGCAGTGAAATTTGTCTTTGTTATTCCCCCTGAGGCTTTTGGCAGATTCCAGCCATAGGAATTGTTATTGCAGGAAGCTGCTTGGCTGAGAAGCTCTTATTGTGCCTGGGGATGGGGAAAGGGCCCCTCTCCAGCAGGAAAGTCCTTTCTGTCAGATTAGGCCCTTTTCTGACCCAGAGATGGGGCAACTGAGAGGCATTTAAAAAACTTTTATTCCATTTTCAGTCTTATGTGAAGGGTGAAACAATATAGATGTTATAGTTCTCACCATCACAATCAGAAGCCGACTATTTCCCAATTACAAAACACTATAAGCATTTCTTAGCCTATCAGCTTTAACCACACCATGCTGTAAATGCCTTAAGGCAAATCATCTAAAATTACCCCTCGTGGGTCACATTACAGTACATCTTTCATGGTTCTATTTCTCCAAAGTATCTAGTTTTATTTGCAAGGCCACCCTTTGAAACTTGTTTCTAATTCCATTTCTCTCTCAACAATATCTGTCCTAGTCCATGGCATTTCTAAGTCAACATTTTTTATCTCAGGGTTTGCATACAGATGTGAGCCTTCTGTCAGGCTTTGAGAGTTTGCTACAAATTCATTTCCAACACTTTCCTCATCCCTGTTTCCCCTGGCAGACACTCCTCCGTGACGGCAAGAGGGAGAGCATCATGAGCACGCTGTTCATCGCGCCGTCCGACATCGAGAACGGGGAGAGCATCGTGTGCCGAGCCACCAACAAAGCCATCCCCAGTGGGAAGGAGACCTCTGTCACCATTGACATCCAGCGTGAGTACACAGCTGGCTGAGCCACCCCTGGCTGCTGGGACACCCCAGCCTCTCTGCCCTCTCCAGCCAGGGCTCTGACTCCAGGCAGGAGCAGTGTGATGCAACTGGGGGTTTCTATTTACTGAGATACTGGATGTC
This sequence comes from Melozone crissalis, assembly GCF_028551555.1. Taxonomy (NCBI): domain Eukaryota; kingdom Metazoa; phylum Chordata; class Aves; order Passeriformes; family Passerellidae; genus Melozone; species Melozone crissalis. The sequence continues at coordinate 2,717,710 of NW_026535896.1, read as the reverse complement.
ATGGTTTGGAAAGACAGATGCCTGCTAAGGAAGGCAGGAGCCTCCCCTGAAATGGAGAATGTAAACCCTCCACACCCCTCCAAATTGCTATGAATTTTAAATTAAGGGGCTCTCAGGCAAAAAATATGGGAGCAGGAAATAGCAGTTCTTTAATAGGTAAGAAAATAAAAGGATAAAATAAACAATGCAGTAAACCAAAACAACACTGACAGAGTCAGAACCAAAACTGACACCCTGTGGGTCAGGGTGTTGGCAGCAGTGCCATTGGAATTGTGGCTCAGCCCTCCTGCAGTGTCAGGGGTGGTTCTGCTGGAGCAGGGATCCTGTAGAAAGGTGCAATCTCTTCCTCTGAAGATCCAGGGGAAGAGGCAGCTGCTGTTCCTCTGGGAAATCCAGTGGAGATGCTGTGCTGGTGTTCCAGAATCTCCAGATTATATCCGGGTAGGAATGCTTGGCTCCTCCCTCTGGGCTCACATCTCCCAATGGGATGCTGTAGTTCTTATCAGTCATGCAGTGACATTCAATAGCTGTTATCAGCAGGTGTCCCCTCCTGAGGGAGGAGTGATTGTGGAAAAGATAAGGAAAACGGCCCACGTAACAGAAAATAATTGCCCTACAGATGGCAATAGAACACATCTTGCCTTGCAGTCTGGGACACTGGAGTATCACAGAGTGAAGTCACAGCCAGGAGATTTAATGACCCCTGAGCTCCCTGAGGAGCACCTACACTACAGAGATAGCCTGCTTCCAGTGTGTCCATGGATCTGAGCAAAGCAGCACCAGCTGCCATGCTCTGGTGGCCCAGCTGTGCCCTGACCCAGGCCCTCAGGGGTCTTTGGAGCAGGGATGGATCACAAAGGGTTTTGGGTGAGCAAGCAACACCTCTGGGCATGGCCAGTAGCAGAGATAAGTCCTGTTAGGATTTCTGGTGCAGAATCCTGAGTTTCCAGACTTACAGGCTTACAGTGATACATTTTTTGTGAGACACCTGATCAGGACAGTGTCCCTCGCATGACACAGAGCCAGTCACCACCTCTGGGGACAGGGCTGTGGTCAGAACTGTATCATTCATCCTTACTGTAAATCCACAAAGCAAAATCTGCCATCTTCCAAAATTCACATTTCACAGGCCTCTTCTCTCCTCTGCAACAGCCATTGCTCTTGGGCTCCTCCCAACCCCTTCCAGCCACGCTCCATTCACACACCCAGTTCCTGCAGCTGTATTTACCCACGACTTGCAAAAGGAGGATGTTCAATATTAGCATGCCAGCTGCTTTCCAGAGACCAATTAAAACTGGCAAACTCAACTGAACAAACTCGAGCACAGCAGAAAATTCACCATTTAAGACTTCCAGCTTTTGCTGCCGGAAGATTACCAGGCTCTTGGGTTGCTGCCTGCGTGTCCTGACAGAACTGGGCAGATAAAATGAGATAATAGCTTGGGTTATTTCACAGCCAGCAAACAGCTACAATAGCTGGAGACACACTCACACAAACAACGTGGAGCAGAGACATCATTACACCAGGGCAGTACAGTGTGGGCTGGAGACGTGAGCTGAATCCCCGAGCCACATGGAATCTGCTTGGGAAAGACAAAAACCCAATAAAGAACACCAATTTCCACTCTGAGCTATTAAATTCTCCATGCTGTGAATATAATAACAGTAATATTCTACCCAGCTATTAAAAGTATGTTGTTCTTAATGGTGGCTAATGAGGATATCAATTTTCCAAAGCTGGATGGGTGACGGGAGAGAAAAATACTAAGATGGATTAACCAAGCTGAGGTGAGGTGGATTTTGACCTGGATGCAAAAGCCTGCTCTAGCTGCATCTAGTAACTGAATCATGGCATTGTTAAGGTTGGGAAAGACCTCTAAGATCATCAAGTGAAACTATTAACCCAGCTTTAGCTCATGAGGTCTCACTCCCAGCCTTGTAGACAACCAGCTGCATTCACTTTGCAAAGAGCTAAAAGTGAAAAGAAGCAAAAATTATCTGGACCACTCATTTTTCCCTAGGGAATTAGGGAAAAAATTATTCTGGGAAGTCCTGCTCTTGGGTCTTCTTCCAATTTCTAGCAGAGAAGCAGCACCTCAGGGAGAGAAAGATGTGGTTTCTGGAGGAATAATGAAAAGCAGGCAGCAACTGTTGGCTGGGGAGCTCTTCCCAGCCTGGCATGAGCTGCAGCATCCCCCTGGACCCCTCCAGCTCCAGCAGTGCAGGTTGAATTCACACCATAGCAAACATCACCCAGCTGCATGGCTTGAGAGGTGGCCTTGCAAAAAAATCCAAGGGAACTAAAAATAATCCTTCCCAGGAAGCAGCAGCCTGGTAAATCACTCCTACAGCTTTCTTTCATTTTCTTCTGCAACTCAAAAGAACATCAGCACTGCTCACAGGCAGCAGAGAAACACCAGGATGGAGATTATCCCCAGGAAGAGTGTGTGTATGATGGGAGAGATTATCCTCTTTCAGCTGATGGAAAATTGAAGTTGGGGTCCCATCAATCTCATGCCTGACCATGATAACAGCAATGAAAGAGCTGAGTCATAAAACCCTCCCCTCCCAAATATATAAAAAAGGGGGGGTTGGCAGAAAGAGCTGAAAAAAACCCCAGTGCAGGCTCTGTAATGGAAACACTAAGCAGCTCCAGCTGGAACATCTGTTCAATGTGATTTCAGTTCCACCAGCCACATCAAAGTCAGCCTCCTGTGAGTTATGCGTCGAACATCACAAGTGGGATTAAAATCATGTTTAATAGTTTGATATGCCATAAACTATTTATACTGCAGGAGCCCAGTGGCTCCATGGAAATGCACACCCAGCGTGCTGGGATGGGGAGGAGCAGGGTTATTGCTTATCCAAAGCCATTGCTCCAAGCCCCTGCACACACATGTGCAGCAGCTCATTTTTACACCTTTTTTTGTCATGGCAAGAAGGGATTTGGCTGCATCTGTATGTTTCTGCAGGAGCTGGGAGGAGGAGAAGGAAAGTGGAGGGTGATGAGGGGCACATCGCTGTGCTGAAGGGTCTCCTGCTGGGTTTATCCTTGGAGCTTTGCAGTGTTTGATTCCCTTTTGTGCTTCCCTCTGGGGAGTGAAAAGCCCAGGGCTGAAGTGGCACCTCAGCCTTAGTGAAGAGGTTGGGAAGGGCTTGTCCAGAGGGAGAGGAGCTCAGAGAGGGATCTGCGCAGAGAGGGATCTGCACCTGGCAGGGCAAGTGCCAGCACAGCACCTGCAGCCCATGGAGCTCAGCCTGCAGCCATTCCTGAGGTGCTGAGAGGGAACAGTGGGAGCTGAAGGGTTTGCCAAGGTGCTCAGGGGGAGCTGAGGGGTTTGCCAAGGTGCCTCCCGAGCTGCAGGGCTGCTCAGGAGTGATGCTGGCCCTGGTGCCTGTCCCAATGCCCGTCCCCACAGCACCTGCACCAGCACTCACACCCCTCCTTCTGCTGCCTGTGGGCTGGCTCTATCTCATTCCATCATTCAAATTCATTACAAGAAGCCAGGCAGGAATTATAATTGTAACTGAGTGGAATTACATCCTGATGAGTTACAATTTGTGTCTTTTTTCCCTTTAAAATGCCCCGAAACACAGTGGCACAGGCAACCCACGCTATCTCAGCACCCACAATACTCGAAAGCCCAATCCCATTTCTGAAAGGAGAGATCAAAGACTTTAATTCATTTCCTTTGCTTTTTCTTTTTTTTTTTTTTTTTGTCTTTTTAATTTTATTTTTTTTTTATTATTTTGAGTGCAGGAGGGAGCCGGGCTCATTTTAATACAAAGAGGTTCCTCTCTGTAAATCGTAGGCACAGCTCCTAACCCATCAAACAATGGGGAAGCTACTAAAGAGAAGTGTGATTCATACTTAACAAAGGAAGGTGATTAGCTGTTGTTGTCTAACAATAGGGAAGTGTCAGGATGCCTGGGAATGAATTAGGAGCCCGCTATACATCTCTGGGCTGCTGTGTCAGGGAAGCTCATTTATATTCCCAACTGCGCCCATCTTTATTGTCATTTGAATTGCACATTTTAAAATGAAATTAGGGTAAATTGAAAATACCTATAATTTCCCCGTCATAATTTCCCATCAGGAAGGCAGGTGGCTTTGCTCACAACAAAGCCAGGCTCCGGCTGGGTAAATACCGCGGGGCGGAGGAGAAGGAGGCTCTGGGGCTCTGCCGGGACTCCGCCTTTGCTTCTCCCCTTCCTGCCCAGCCAAGGTCACTGTCCAGGACACCTCTGACCCTCTGCTGTGTCCCTGAGCTGTCCTGGCTCCTCTCAGGGCTGGAATAACCCAGCCCTGCTGTGCAGGCAGTCCCCACACCAGTTTGCCCAGTTGGAGCCCACACCCTCGAGCAGAGGCACTGAGCAGGTCACTCCAGCAGGACCTGACCTGGGGGTGCTGGAGGGAGAGGCCAGCAGGGAAAAACCATCCCTGGAAAACCAGGACACCCCTTGGGCATGGCTGGAGCCGTGGCCCCACAGCAAAATTTAGGAAAGAACCGATAAAAGCAAGCAGGAAATGGGTGAAGTGTTCAGATGCAGAATATCTAGAGTTGTTTTAATTTTTCATGATGACTGAGGCCTTCAGCTTTAGGTTTTAAGCACGGGACCTTATTTGGGGCAAAAAGCAGAAAGAAATGGCCTTGTGGAGGGTTTTTTTTTTGGTGCCTGGAGACCAGCTGTCCCATGGCAGAGGGACTTGGGGCTCATTGACCCATCTGAGGGGCTCTCCTGCTCTTGAGGTGGGAGTCTGCTGCACACATGCAAAAACACATCCTAAAACAGGACATGTTACATGTTCAGCTTTCCCTGCTGCCTCTCTCCTCTCCCAAGTGTCCAGTGCTGACCCCACACCCAGCCCAGGGCTCTGGGATGCCCCAGCACACCTGAGGCCAAGGGAGGTTGTGATGCTGTTCACAGGGGTCTCACGATGAGGGAAGAGACGAGGATCTGACTCCATGTTTCAGAAGGCTTGATTTATTATTTTAGGATATATATTACATTAAAACTATACTAAAAGAATAGAAGAAAGGATTTCATCAGAAGGCTAGCTAAGAATAGAAGAAGAATGATAACAAAATCCTGTGACTGACCAAGACAGTCTGACAGCTGACTGTGATTGGCCATTAATTAGAAACATCCAACATGAGACCAATCACAGATGCACCTGTTGCATTCCACAGCAGCAGATAATCATTGTTTACATTTTGTTCCTGAGGCTTCTCAGCTTCTCAGGAAGAAAAATCCTAAGGAAAGGATTTTCCATAAAAGATGTCTGTGACAGGAGGTGCCTTGGACCAGGGGGTACCACCCATCTTCTCTGCCCCCTGCCCTGTCACCTGCAGCCTTTCCCCATTTTCCAGCTGGGAAGGGCATTGCTGTAGCACTTGGAAGAGGAGAGAGGCAGCAGGGAATGCTGAACACATAACATGTCCTGTTTTAGGATGTGTTTTTGCATGTGTGCAGCAGACTCCCACCTCAAGAGCAGGAGAGCCCCTCAGATGGGTCAATGAGCCCCAAGTCCCTCTGCCATGGGACAGCTGGTTCTCCAGGCACCAACAAAAAAACCCTCCACAAAGTCATTTCTTTCTGCTTTTTGCCCTCAAATAAGGTCACACATTTAAAACCTAAAGCTGAAGGCCTCAGTCGTCACAAAAAATTAAAACAACTCTGGATATTCTGCATCTGAACACTTCACCCATTTCCTGCTTGCTTTTATCGGTTCTTTCCTAAATTTTATTTGCTGCTAAAGCATTTAGATGCTTGTCATGTGAAAAGGAGGAGAGAAACTGAGGAGCAGCTGGAAGACTGGAGAGCCTGTGACACCAGTAAGGCCTTGGCAGAGATGATTAGGCTGATGAAAGAGCAGAAATGCCACTTTAAAGTTAGAGGATAGACAAAAAATCATTGTTATACAGCAAGATATTAAACTGGAGTGTCTCAAAGCAGGCGAGTTTATGTCCTTAAATGAGAATCAGAGCCAGCAGTCACATTTTCCAACTGAAATGTTACATCAAATGGTGTCTGTGGCTCTTCTTCCTGTCTTATTTGCTGAAGCCCTTCAAGAGAAGAGCAGCGTACGTGACATCAGCTTGTCTGACAAACCTTATATGGCTTTAAACTGAAAAATGGCTTCCACTGCCAGAGGACAGGGTTAGACGAGATCTCAGGAAGAAATTCTCCCCTGTGAGGGTGATGAGGCCCTGAAAAGGTTTTCCAGAGAAGCTGGAAGTGTTCAAAGCCAGACTGGGCAGGACTTGAAGCAGCTTGGTTTAGTGGAAGGTGTCGCTGCCCATGGTAGGGTGTCGCAGACATCTTTTATGAAAAATCCTTTCCTTAGGATTTTTCCTCCTGAGAGGCTGAGAGGCCTCAGGAACAAAATGTAAACAATGGTTATCTGCTGCTGTGGAATGCAACAGGTGCATCTGTGATTGGTCTCATGTGGTTGTTTCTAATTAATGGCCAATCGCAGTCAGCTGGCTTGGACAGAGAGTCCAAGACAGAGCCTTTGTTATCATTCCTTCCTATTCTATTCTTAGCCAGCCTTCTGAGGAAATTCTTTCTTCTATTCTTTCAGTATAGTTTTAATGTAATATGCATCATAAAATAATAAATCAAGCCTTCTGAAACATGGAGTCAGATCCTCGTCTCTTCCCTCATCCTGAGACCGCTGTGAACACCACCACATTAGGGGGTGGAACTGGGTGATCTTTAAGGTCCCTTCCAGTCCAAGCCATTCTGGGATTCTGTGATATCACAGCTCCAAGGAGTCTCAGTGCTTTTGCCAGGTTTCTGACAGCCTGAGGAGCTGGCAGGCAGTGGGCAGGGGGTGTCCCAGCTGTCCTGGGTGTCTCATGGGCTGTCTCTCTTTGCAGACCCTCCCCTGGTGAACCTGTCCGTGGAGCCGCAGCCGGTGCTGGAGGACAACACTGTGAAGTTCCACTGCTCTGCCAAGGCCAACCCTGCTGTCACCCAGTACAGGTGAGCTGGCACCCCTCAGTGCAGCCCTCTGCTGAGAGCACCTCACCTTCCCCTCCAGGTAACCCAAACGAGCTCAGCACCCCTGGCTGTGATTTCTGGTGGCCCTTCCTCCTCCTCCTGTGTTTCTCCCCCCTTGGTGCTGACAGAACTGGGCAGACAAAATGAGATAATAGCTTGGGTTTTTGTGTCTCATCCCCATGGCCTCTCCTGCCCCCGTAGCAGTGGCTGGAGCCAGCCCCCCTCCCTGCTGTGGCAGGGTCCTTGTCCCCACTCTGTGGTCCCTGGTGCCACTCTGGCCTCGATGGTGCTGTTGCACATTGAGAGGCTCCTCTTCTGACACTCACCAGGTGTCTGCTGCACTCTACAGCTTCCCAGTCAGGGATTCCTGGGCACCTGGAGTGGATTAATAGGCCTGGCATTGAGCTGGCAGAGCCATCTGTTTGGGGACATCATGAGCAATGCACACCGAGTGAAAAGTCTATTATGGGAGAATTCCTCTCCTTTTTTTTGCACACTCTTTTATGACTTGAACAGAGCAGCTCCGTCACCATCTCCATGTAACCCTTAAGCAGCCACATAGGCCTCTCTGTGCCCAACATGGTGGAGCTGAGCCCAGGAGGGGCCAGAGCAGAGGTTCAGGTGCCACAGCTGTGAGGGGACACAGGGGATGGGATCTCTTTGAGTGGGACATTCTCCCTGAGTGGGGGGGTCACATCTGCAGGACACAGTCTCCAGTGCCCCTGCACTGGCCACGGTGAGCTCAGAGCAGGGCACAGGTGCTTGAGGAGATGTGGAGCAGCAGGAAATGTGTCTGGTTTTCCTGAGGGAGATCTGGGGTGCAGGCAGTGCATGGGGTCCCTGCCAGCCCTGAGCCCCTCTGGGTCCTCTCTTCTCTCTGGAGACCAGGGAAAGGATCTGAAGGAACAGCTGGAGCTGTGCCAGGGGAGATTTAGTTTGGATTTCAGGGAAAGGTTCTTCCCCCAGAGGGTGCTGGCACAGCCCAGGCTCCCCAGGGAACGGGCACGGCCCTGAGGCTGCCAGAGCTCCAGGAGGGTTTGGACAACCAGGAATGCCCAGGGTGGGATTTGGGGGTGTCTGTGCAGGGACTGTGCTGGACTTGATGATCCCTGGGGGTGCATCCCAGCTCAGGAGATTCTGTGATTCTGTGAGTGCACACTCAGGGATTGATGGGCAGGAGAGCAGAGTCACTGCCATGGGCCCTTGGCTTTGGGTGTGTCTCAGGGCCTTTCTGGTCACTGCAACCCTGAGAATGTTAAAAGTCTGTTTTCCCAGGCTGGTGCTTGAAGAAGGAGTCAGAGCTCTTCATTTCTCGGTCTCAAGGTTGTTTATTGTATCTTATCTATAAAATTCTTTCTCCTGCCCAGCCGAGGTCCATCCAGCAGGACAATTCCAGGCACTCTGCCTGCCCCCAGGGTGGTGTTATGTCTTTATACTAAAAACTATGTGTACAATGCTTACAATTACTTCCCAATACCTATCACCTATGTTAGACAGTGAGCTTCTACTCTAGACCTATCCCAAAGTGCCACCATCACAGCAGAAGATGGAGGTAAAGAAGAAGAAGGAGAAAGGCTGGACACGCCCAGTTCCCTCCATCTTGCCCCCTGAACCCCCCCATACCAAAAACCCTAAAATCTACTTTTCCTCCCTGTGATAACTTCACTATTATTCTACTTAATTTGTCGTGGCTTGCTGATCTTCATCTAAGGTTGATAATTTGCTCCATGGGTCATAATCAAACCCACAGGTGTTCTGGGCTCTGTGCCAGGGTCTCTGAGCCCCCTGGCAGGGGTCCTGGCCATCCTGGACAGCCAGAGAGATGTCCTGGGTTCCCACAGGTGTGAGGTCTCCTGCATCAGCAAACACCCCTCCTATCACAGGTTTTTTTTGTCTAAGCAGACAAAATATGGCTCTGGGAAGCGGGGTAGGCTGTCAGCACACTTTGGGAGAAAAGAGCTTTGTGTAACAGGTACAGCCCTGTCCTGCCTCATCCATCAGCCACTCACCCCTCCTGCCTGGAAGGGCTGAGCATGCACACACAGGCTCTCCATCCATCCTGCCTCTGCAGAACCATCCATGGATAATAACAGGAGGCACCTCCGGGGACAGGTACCATGACCCTCCTCCTGTTAGGCTCGTGCAGCTTAATTAGTACAATCAAGTTTCTGGGTAGGAACTATCCCTTCCAGCTGGATACCAGCACAACAAAGCTGTAATTGTGTTCCTGGTTACACAGAAGAGTTATTAATTCAAGAAGTCAATTAATGTCAAAGATACAAATAGCCCTGGTTTCATATTTACAGCTGGAAGGAAAACAAAGTGCATGGCAGGCTGGGTGAAGGACCCACGTGGTTCTTACGCCAGGACTGATTCTGGTACAAGGCAAAACAACCATCTCTGGTCAAGGAAACAGACAGTGGCAAGAGCCTGGCAAAACTTCTGCTCCATCAGCCTGATTGTCAACAAAGGAACCTTCCACATCATCCCTGATCCCAGCTGGGCTGATCCCTGTGCACTGGAGCAGCGTGGAAGGCTCCAGTCCAGGTTTCCACTTCCTTGGGCAAGGACTTTGGACAAGAGGAATGGCTCCCACTGCCACAGGGCAGGGCTGGATGGGATATTGGGAATTGGGAATTGTTCCCTGTGAGGGCAGGCCCTGGCACAGGGTGCCCAGAGCAGCTGTGGCTGCCCCTGGATCCCTGGCAGTGTCCAAGGCCAGGCTGGATCAGGCTGGGAGCAGCCTGGGACAGTGGGAGGTGTCCCTGCCATGGCAGGGGTGGAACAAGAAGAACATTAAGGCCCCTCCAGCCCAAACTGTTTTGGCATTCTGTGATTTCTCTTGGCTGTTTCCACCCTTGGGATCCATGCCCAAGCCAAGCTGAGTGGATTTTCTCCACCAAGCAGAGGTGGATCCAACACTCGTCTCCCATCTTTGCTGCCATCTTGGTAGCACAGGTTTTTGCCGTCCCCCCTCTGCCCTCTTCCTCCCTTCTCACCCATCCTGAAGCCACAGGTCTTGTCACCCTTCCTGTCCCCTGAGCCTCCATGATTCTACTTTGCTTCAAATGGCTTTGGGATTCATTTAATAATGGACTTTACTCTTAAAACTAATTGCATGTTTTTCAGGCTATGCTTTCCCATAAAAAGGGTTCTGGGCAGGAAAAAAAAAAAAGAGGCATGACAAATTCAATCACTTTGGATTTTTCATTTCTTGAGTTCCCTTAGCATGTAAACTTCACACAAGGCTTTTTCCCTACCACTGTGACAAGCAAACAGGACTCAGCAGTGCTTTCTGGGGCTTCCTTCTGCTTAAAGGCTCTGATTGATGGAGGGGGGATTTGTTTCCCTTCCACAAGATCCCAAAGCTCTTCACTATGTAAAATTGGCAGATATTCCAGCACTTAAGCTTGGAGCCCTCTGGATTGGGTCAGCCAAGCAAGGAGCCCCCTGCACCTTGACACTGGCCAGGGGAGAAGGATGGGAACTGTAACACTCCAGGCCTGGGACATCTGGAGGTTTGAGAAGGAGAACATGAGCTTGGTGCCATCCCCAGGGTCACTCAGGACCCCACCACTGCTGAAAATGAACTTAATTCTGCCTTTAAAAATCAACAGGAAACATGATTATTTTTCCCCTCCTTGGGCAAGGACCACTCTGATGTATCTCCTATGGCTTCCCTCATGCTTGGACAGAGATCCCAGATCTTCAGACATTTATTTTTAATCCCCCCCCCGCCACAACATGTTTGTCAGTAAATAACTCTGAACACGAAGTAAGAATGTTTAAACAACCTAAATCCCCTTTTGTGGCCATAAATTTACAGCCAGCTTTGCAGGGCCATCCCTGCCACCAACACAGCAGCAAGCTTCACCTTGCTGGAGTTTTTGAGGAGCCAAAGGTTTTGCATTGGGGTTGCATCCTGGGTTTTTTTTTCCTGGGAAAAGCACATGAGGTCCAGTATCCCACTCATAGATGTTCCCTTGGGAAGCATCCATGAACTGGGCTCTTTGTTAGGATGAAGCCACTAAACCACATCTGTGGTCCTGCTGACCCAAGATTTTAAGCCCAGACCTCCTATTCTCTTAGTTAGGAGGGCAAGGGAAAAGAAATAAAATTCAACACAATCTCCCAGGAGATGAAAAGGCCCCTCTGCCCCTATAGAGAACATAGTTTTGATTAAATTGAGCTGCTTTTTCCTTAGGAAGTTTTCTTCATTCTTGCTTATATAATCACACACAGGTCGATTTTAATGCAAGAAAAACTTGGTTGGAAAAGAGACCTCAGAGCAATCCACTCCCAGAGCCAGAGTGGAAAGTTACAGCCTGCACCTTGTCTTCTCTTCTGAAGGCAGAGGGTTATTGGCATTTTCTCAAAACTGACAGATTTTCACAAAATCTTTGGCCTCAGTGGCATTTTCCAAGCAAGAACCCCTCTTCTCTAAAACCTGCTGGCATCTCCTGATGTTGGGAGGCAGGCAGGGCTGGGGCAGGGCTGGAGGCACAGCTCCTCTGCTCCTTCCCCAGCTGAGGATGCTGGAGCTGAAATGCCAGCCCCTTTCTCTTGCTGGCAGCAGGTTCCTGCTGAGGAGCAGCATTTCCCCAGGGGGGTTTGTGTGCCCACAATGTCACTTGGGCTGTCACTCACTTTGGACATAGGACAGGCCAGTGTCACCAAAGCAAGGGGAGGGCAGAGGCTGGTGAGGTGTCACAGTGATCCTGAGCAGGGGGTTCTGGCAGAGGGTGAATTAACCCTCTGGCAGCAGGGGTTTGCTCTTTGGATGTTTTCCCTGCTTCCATACACAGCAAGCTTTGCACAGACACATCCTACAGCTTCTGTAGCGTCTTATACCCATAAGCCCCTAAGGTGGGATAAACCCATCTGGCCTGGGTTATCCCACCTCTGTCAGGTTCATCCCACCTCTGTCAGGTTCCCTTTGGAGCTGAGGAGCAGCTCAGCCCACCAAAAACCTCCTTGGGTGTTACCAGCGCAGCATCCTCCACTAGGAAAAGGCTCAAAGGGGACCTGGGCTCCTCGGCAGCGCTTCCCTGGATGTGTCCCCATCTGCTTTAGCACCATGAACATGGGGCTGGAAGCCCAAAGAGGCTCCCTGGTGTCCCAAGGGTGGCAGGGGACCACATTAACCTTTTCTCTCCCCTCCCCTGAGGCACTGCCAGCCCCTGCCAGCCCATTTGCTGGCACAGCATCCCAGTGCCAGGCTGGAGCAGCAAACGGCTCTGGTGCACATCCCACCTCAACACCCCCTCCCACGCACCTCTGCAGCTTCCTGGACAGCTCTGGGATGGGGAGGGGAGAGTTTGGGAATTTACAGGCTTTCTTTTGCTGCAAGCACACGGGCAGGAAGGGGAAAGGGAGAGTAATTAGCTGTCGCCATTGTTCTGTACCTGCGATGGCGGGTGAAATTAATGGGAAGCAGCAGAAGTCAGGGCGACGTGAACCGACTCCCAACCAGGCCTCCTCTTTGCTCCCTTCAGATCTCTCTATTTGCCAATCTTCTCGTGGCTTTTGATGTCTGTTGTGTGTCTGTGGGGTGTTTTTTTGCTGTTATTATTTATCACTCGCAGTAAGAAAGAGAATCTTTAAAGTGGCAGAAGAAAATGGGAAGGTTTAATATTGCAGGAGGCAGAGTCCCTGAGCATTTCGGGCTCCTGAGCTGATGATTATTTTTGTGGAGCGATGGGGAGCTGGTGCAGGCAGGGAGGGCAGTGATACCAATCTCATTCTGTGCATCCACACAGAGCTCTCACCCCCAGGGCTGGCAGAGACCTTTGCAAATAATGTTATCTTTGGTGGCAGAGGGAGACATGTGCAGCCACCCTCCAGCACCAGCTGCAGCTCTGGGACCACTGCACTTCCAAAGGAAGGTGTGGGACTGACAGACAGACACACAGACATAGCTGGGAAGAGGGAGACAGCCCTCCCAGCTGCTGCAAGGTGTTGAGCACAGCAGTTGTGAGCAGCTCTTCGTAGCTGAGGGATGTTGCAGGAGGTCCAGCAGGTGCTACAGCAGGAGCAGAGGTCAGGAGGAGCCAGGGGACATTTGTTTGTCAGCCACCCAAGGGATGGTGCTGCCCCACTCCTGCCCATCCCACGGCCAGACTGGGATCACAGCAGGTGCAGCCCAAGCAAGTTCCACCCATCCCTGCTGCTGCCTGAATCCATCTCTGTGAGTGGCAGCCCCACCATCCCCCTGCTCCTGCTGAGAGCCATCCCACAGCCATCCCAAGCTCAGAGCCATCCCACAGCATGCCCTGTGCTCACCTCCTCGTGCTTCCCCCTGAGCACTGTTTGTTTGTTGGCTCAGAAAGGCAGGAAAGCCCTTGCTCAGTAAATACTGTTTTATCTCTGAACAGCAGCTCACTGTCGCTCATCAAATATTAATCCAAACTCAACTGCTTCTTAACAAGGTTTTCTTTGAAGGCATTGGGGCTGGAACATACCTGGTGGGAGGCAGTCCTGGCTTCCCCCTGGCTTTGCCAGGGACAACAACAGGGAAAAGCTCCCTGGTCTGGTTCCTCCGCCCTCCTCCATAGGATAGGCATTTCCCACCCAGCTTTAGGAAAATAAGTGGATGAAGAGCCCAAGTGCCTTTGGTGTCTCCAAGGATCACACGTGCCCAGGTACAGGTTTGGGGTGTTTTGGCTGCTGGCCTTGGGGAAAAAAAGTGGCAGAATTTTGTGGGTTCAGGTAGATACAGACAGATTTCACCTGATATCAAGGAGCTGTGAGAGAGAAAGAGAACATCACAATGTGCACCATCTCTGCTTGGCCTGCCTGCCATACCCTGTGCAGATTGGAGGCATTCCTCCCACGGAGACACATTCCCACAGCTTGTTTGAACAAACCTGGGGAGAAATTCAAACTCCACAGAGCTTTGCTGCTCTTTACCCTTTGAGCCTTGTCTGCACCATTTGGGGACCTGCTGGCATTTCACCAGATTTATTCATGACATGCCTCAGCTCCCACGGGGGAGTCGAGTTCTGCAAGAGCACATGCCCCATGTCCTGCTGGAAATGGCTTGGAAGTTTGCTCAGACACTTGAGCCAGCTCCCTCGTGGCTCAGCATTGCTTTGGTGCCTGGCAAAGAGCAGGAAAAGCAGCAGAAATCTGGGAAAGCCTTATCAAAGGGATGGGGAATGGAGGAGGGAGTGAGCAGCTGCACAGCCCTTGCTTGGCTTGGCAGAATCACTGCACTTTCCCTGCCCCAGTGGATGTGGCTGGATGGACCAACTCCCTGCCAGGAGCACTTCCATCATCAGCCAGTCGTGGGCTCAGCACACAGACCCAGCTCCTCCAAAACAAAACCCAAGGAAAGAGCCAAGAGACATTCCAGCCATCCCTGAGTGGTTGGTTATGGCAGAGGGGGAAGCCCAGAATGAGGGTCAGCAAGTTATAGAATCACAGAATCAATAAGTTGGGAAAAACTCTCTAAAATCATTGAGTCCAACTTTTACCCCTGCACTTCCAAGGCCACCTCTAATCCATGTCCCCAAGTGCCACATCCACACATCTTTTAAATTCCTCCAGGGATGGGAACTCCACCACTGTCCTGTTCAAATGTCTGACCCACTTTTTAGTCAAGAAATGTCTCCTAATATCCAATCTAAACCTCCCTTGATGAAATTTGAGGCTGTTTCCACCCCTCCCACATCACTGATTCACATGGAATTCCAGGGAATCCCATCCCTAATTCCTCACCCTCACTTCCCAGGGATCAGACCTGTTCCCATGCCAGAGGTCTGTCCCCAGGGATACATCCTTAGCAGGTTAAAAGGGAAGGTGAAATAAAACTGCCTCCCACATCCAGGCAGGGAGGAGAGCTGGGCTCATGGATGGGTGCACCCTGTTCCATCCGAGCATGAGGATCTATAATATCAATAATAGAGTCAAGGAATTCAGGTCTTAGGGAAGGAAGAATCGCAAGAATTGTTTGCTGCTGCCAGGTTGGATGAGCAGAAGGAGAAATCACCCCAGACAGTGGGAGCAAGATGTCTCTGTTCCAGCTAGGTCCCCACTGCTTCTTTGCTTGGTCAGTCAAGCTGTGGATGTGCACAGATCCCTATTCTGGCTGAAAGGCCAGGGAAAAGCCTGTTTGGGGTTTAACACCCTTTTATGACACCAGAGTTGTCCCTACCTCTTCCAGTCAGCTGAATAAATTCACACTGTATGGAATAAATCCATAGGCTGTAAAGGCCAGAAGGGATTATTGGATCGTGGGAAGCTGATCAGAGATTCAGGGCAATGATTTCATTGGCAACTTTTGAGAGAGAAGTGGCAAATGATCCATTTAATGGGCACTGCCTCCAGCCAAGCCAGAGCAGGGGCTGTTTTCCCTCTTCTGGCACTATAAAACCTGGATATATTTTAATATGCAATTCTGGTGGCTTTGAAAAGTGTCTCCTGGGAGTGTTTTTGTGTTCCTTGCATTCCTCTGCCTGTTCCTGGAAGGCCCAGGATAAAGTGACCAACCCCTCATGCCTTGCATTTGCAGAGCTTCTGATCACCAAGACCACAACCAGGGAGGAGGATCTGCCATATTAACTCTTATTAAATTACAATCATGCCTCTCTTAATATTTAAAAGGGACTATAAAGGGTTTGAAATGTTTCAGGGTCCTGCTGGCTGCAGACAAGATGTGAAGTCTGTGGGTGCATGGGCACTTTTCTCCACATTCATTGCACTCAGTGTCCCACTCACAGGAAAATCACCCAGATTTCTCCTCCAGGGACTGCACAGGGACCCTTCCAAGGCTGGTTTGGATGGGCCTTGGAGCAGCTTGGTCTGGGGGAAGATGTTGGAATGAAATGAGCATTAAGGTCCTTTCCCACCCAAACTGTTCTGGGATTCTATGAGATCATCTGGGATTCTATTCCAACCCAAATTCTGTTCTGGGGCAGCCCCACAAGAGCTTCTGCAGAGTTTCAGGGTGCCCAGAAGGCTGCAGAGAGATGAGGTGGGGAGCAGCTCAACACATCTGATCCAGACCAGAGGCATTTCAGCATCTTGAAACGGAATGGTCACTTTGGTTTTGCTGCCATTTCTTGGCACACTTTGGACCTTCTCCCCCCGCAGCCAGCTTCCTCCTCCAGCCCAGCCTGGGAAAGTTCTCATTTCTGCCAGTGTGCAGTTTTCGTTGCCCTGCTCCCCCTCTCCCATCTGCTGTGTCCCCGGCAGTGGCCGTGGCTGCCGTCTGTCCAGCCGCAGGACGCTGGCTGCCCATCTGCTGTCCCTGGGCAGGGCTGCCGCCTCCCCTGCTGCTCCCCCAGCCAAACCTGGCAGGGAGGGAAGAGAAGCTGCAGTGGGGAAGGGGCCCGCAGGCATTTCACAGCAGTAACAGAATAAATCTAATTTATAGACATAGCAAAATGCAGCTAAAGCAGGAGTTGAAATAAATGCAAAGCACACCGAGGTCTCAAGTTATCGGCACGGTAACATTTTTCCTGACTATCTCTGTTTTCCTGCCTGGGTTTGTCTTTGTAGCTTCCTCCCAGACAACTGGACCTTTGCTCTGAAGTGAAAATGAAAGCTGGGGAAAAAAAAAAAAATACCAGGAAATGAATTCTTCAGATCTCCTTCGTGATGCATCAGCCCCATCTGCCAGCTCCCTGTGACAGGGAGCAGAGCATGGCTGGTGGCAGGTGGAGAGACAGGCTTTAGAAATAGGAAATAAAGTAAAGTAAAAGGCACAACTATCTCTGCAGCTGGGAAGTGAGACTGGGCTGCTGGGGGGGCTATGCCAAGGCACAGAGCTCCAGGTGAGACTGGGAAGACAGGGCTGGAAGAGCCTTCACTCATGGAGGTGTGAGGACAGGGAGATTTGTCTTCCCATTCCCTGGCTTGTCAAGGTAATGGGAACAAGCGGGTGGGAGATGTTCAGAGGCAGCTTGAACTAATTAGGAGAGAGAATAGAGGGGAGAGAGTCTGATGGAGGGGGGGAAAGGAGGGGGGAAGGAAAACACTTTGTACTGGTGAGCACCATCCCTGACACAGAGATGATGAAAGTACCAGAGCAGAGTGATGGAGCAGCCAGCCCGGGGCTGGATGGAGCCTCTGCCATGGTGGGGCTGCCAGAGGGGTTTGGGGGTTCGAGGAGAGCTCACAGAAACATGGGGTGCCCCATGGTGGTGCTCATCTCCATCCCAGCCAGGACCACCAGCATCCCAGGAGTCAGCAGCATTGGGAGTTTTCCAAACTCTGCTCCAGCCCTTTCCCAGCCTTAGAGTGAACCTGTCCCCATCTCATTTCCAGACCTTGGGGCTGTGGGTGTGTGCTGCCAGCCTTAGAGTGAACCTGTCCCCATCTCATCTCCAGCACACCTTAGTGCTGTGGGTGTGTGTTCCCAGCCTTGTCAGTCACCCCTCCTTCCACACTTGCTTCTGGAGCTGGGAATGATTCAGAAGGGAGCATCCTTGCCTCCTCTGGCCAGATCTCCTCTCCCTTTGCAAAAAGTGGCAGCTTTTTGTGCCTAATTTAGCAGTCTTTAATCTGAGTTATTCCGAACCACACTTGCCACTTCCTTCATGCGTTCCCGCAGGATGATGGGCTGATTTCACAGAACGAAAAGCCTTAAGCAAATCTTGTCACACAAGAAAATTGATTTTTCAAAACTGACTTTTACAAGATTACTGGTGGTTTTTTTCCTCCTCATCTTTCTTTTATATCGTTCCCTTCCAGTCTCACGAGGTGGCTTCAGATCTAAGGAAATTAGAGATGCTGTGACTAAATTGAAAATGTAAAAATGGGGAGAAAGAGGGGAAAAAAAGACACCCAGCACCTCCTCTGCTGCTGCCTCTCAAGGATACAGCTGCATGTGCTTGTGAAGGAGCAAAGCTGTCTCCTTGACCTCTCCCACTGCCATGACATCAGTGCCACATCACAGCAGAATCTGTCCAAGGATTATGCCAACACCTCACAGGCAACATCCCCTGATGGCCATTCCTTGGTGATCCCAAGCTAGATCGTGGGGTTTTTTCATTCTCTCCCTCAATCTGCACATATTATTTTATCTTTTGGAATTTAAAAAAACAGTTTCCCCCTGCTGCTCGGTTCAGAGACATCTCAATGTGTTTTGTTAAAAAAAAGAAGACAGAGGAAGAGTTGCCTTGAAGTTGTTTCAGACAGCTTAAAATATGCTAAGCTTTTGTGTTTCTGCCACATAAATAATGAATCCTCTTACAGCTTCTGAGTCAGGAAAGACGTTGATTTAAGAGGCCTTCAGCTCTGTTTGAGGCTTTTCTGCCAGAAAGGGAGGAATGTGACCAGGGATGAGCGAGGCATGAAGGATGAAGCAGAGTGTGCAAGGAGGATGTGGGATAGGGACAGAGGTGGCACCCACCACAGCCCTGCAGGAGCTGTTCTAAGGGATTTCCCTCCTTGATTCCCTCTTTGCTCCTTTATTGCAGACTGTGGGGGCTAGAGATGTGCTTAAATGGAGAACAAATCTGTGAGCATCTACTTCTGTCACTGTCTCTGCCCCAGTAAACCAGTGGGGGTTTGGTGACTGCAGCAGCATCAGTTGTTGCTCATTTGACTCATCCCCCAAGTGCCACCCTTGGGGAAGGAGTCAAATGAACAACAGAGCAGTCAGGAGAGCTGCAAAATGTGGGCCAGCAGGCATGGCAGGAGAATGGGAAACCCAGTGGTGCTGGTGTCCCACAACAAACCCAGTGGGTTCCCAACAAACCCAGTGGGTCCCCAACAAACCCAGTGGGTCCCATAACAAACCCAGTGGGTCCTAGGTGCCCTCCAGGGCCGTGTGCCCATGTCACCTCCCCAGTACCATGCCCAGACACTGGCAGAGGGCTCAGCTGCTGGAACGTGGATCCACTGCTGAGCTGGAGCTGGCAGGTCAGGCTGAGTTCATCAGGAAACAGCAAAAAGAGGAGCAAGGGCCAAGCTGGCCCAGGCTGAGCTGGGGCAGGGGAGCCTTTCCTCCCCAAACCTGTGTGACAGTGGTACCTGTGCCAAGGACGTGCTGTGCATCCTGAGCATCCTCTCCACCTGGCATGGCTCCACAGGGCACAACTGTTTGGGGTACACAGCACCTTCCCTTGCACACCCCATCCCAAAGAGACCCCAAAGGAGTTCTGGGATTGAGGAGTAACTCTGTTCACTTCAAGTCTCAAAAATACCCTTGGCTTTCTGTTCTGCTCTAGAAACTGCTCGCAAATATTAAAGCAAAGAGAAAAGGCAGGGTGTTGTCTCTGGGTTAGAAAGTTGTTTGTAAAGCATCAACCAGCATTTATTGCTTAGCTCCACTTTGTTACTGAAGTGGGTAGTGAAGAACTTCATGGCTGCTACTTTTGGAGATGTCTTTTTTTTTTTTTTTTTTTTAATACTGTTTCATGCTGTTCTGTGGAGAAATTGATAAATAATCACAGAGATCTCTGGGTCAGTCTCTTGTACCAGGACAGAACCACACTGGGTTGTTTGCCCATGACATGGCTGAGAAGAGCAGAAGTGTGCCAGGGTGTCAAGGGCACTCCAGAGATTTGTGAGAGAAGAGGGACTTGACCATAGTTTTGGGCATGGATGGACGACTGGATGGATAGATGGATGGATGGATGGATGGATGGATGGATGGATGGATGGATGGATGAGGGAGCTAGTGTTGTTTCAGCTGACAAAAAAGAGGCTCAGGAGAGACCTTATTGCTCTCTACAGCTGCCTGAAAGGAGCTTGTGGTGAGGTGAGGGTTGGTTTCTTATCTCAAGTAATGAGTAATAGAACAAGAACAAACAGCCTCACGTTGCACCAGCAGAGGTTTATACTGGATGTTAGGAATAATTTCTTCCCCAAAAGGTTGAACAGCCCTGGCACAATCTCCCCAGTCCCCATCCCTGGAGGGGTTTAGAAGGTGTGTAGCTGTGGCACTTGGGGCCACGGGTTAGTAGTGGCCTTGGCAATGACAAGTAAGGCCCAGACTCAATGATCTTGGAGGTCTTTTCCAAACTGAGCAATTCTGTGATTCCACGGATGAACTTCCTACTGAAAAGATGAACAGATTTTTGGTGAACTCCTAGCTTTATTCTACTCCCCTGTGAGCTGCCTGTGTGTTTGCATTAGCATGAGGGAACACTTTGGATATTTATTATTCCTCCTCATGACTTGCCAGACCCCAAGCTGCTCACACTCCAGGCAGCAGAAATCCAAGTTCCTTATACAGAAATCCCTACCCTTGGCATCTTCTGTGAGGAGATTCCCACAAAATGAGGGCTCAGCCCATCTCACCCGGGTGACTCAGCTGCCTCTGTTGATAATCCTGACGTGAACCTGATATCCTGTTGATAATGCTAATGTGAACCATCTGATCTAGACACAGTTGAGCCCTGAATAATTAACTGTTCTGGCAGGGCAGGCCAGGGAACCTGCCAGAGAAGGGGCCGTTCCTCACACCAACCTGAGGACATGCCAGGAGTCACACAGAGCACAAGGGATGGGAACAGTGGCTGTCATAGGGAAGGAGAGGCTTTAGGGGCACTGCTGGGGCTGGAAAGTCAGACAGAGCCTGCTCAGGCTGGTGGGCACCATTTTTGGTGGCCCAAAGCATTGCCTGGGCTGTTTGACATGTCCAAGGTTGGCCACCATCCTTGAAGAGTCAATACAAACTTGGCCCAAGGTCTGTCTGCTCTTGCCATGCCAGAGAGAGGGCAGACCCTCTCATGCTGCAGAGATCAAACCACAAAACCCTTGAAAACATCCCAAAGTCAGGACCAGGTCAAAGCCTCAGAGGAGCTTTAGGAGCCAGCCAAGAAAAAGAAAATCCTTGGAGAAGACCCAGACACCCAGCAACTCTCTGCTGCATGAGTTCCACGTGCAGAAAGGCACAAGCCGTTCCTGCCTGCTGTGCCAATTATTTCTGCCCTGAAATGTGTGGATTTGGCAGTTCCAGTGATCTAGAATGTGAGGTCCCAGTCCAGCATCACTTTCAAGATCCCCAAGAGCAGCTTTCTTATGCTGATGAAGACCTGTGAGTTTCTGTCTCCATTCACCATTGTCTTTTTCCTGCCAGTCTCAAAGGAATTTCACATCGAGGTGTAAAGCTGCAAAGGCCTCAAGCACAGATGGAAAATAAGAACTGGAATAGAGGGAAAGGCAAGTTCCAGCAGCTTCACAGCACCAGGATTCACTTTGCACTGAGGAGGAGGATAAACAGCAGAGAATTAGCTCTTCAAGATGCCAGCATCCATAAATCTGGGCTAAAGGCATTCTGCTACGGGGGTGGAGTGGGATAGGAAGACCCCAGAAAGGACTAATCCTGTTAAACGATTTGAGAAAACACAGACCACGTGATGAAATTGGATTACCCAAAATAATAGTTAAGCTATTAGTCATGTCTATTGTGTGGCTGGGTAAGTCAAGATGATGTAGGCAGGAAAAATGAAATGCAGCATCACTGCCAAAGGGGTAGAAAACTCCCCGAGGAGAGGTGACACCTCCAAGCTCATCTAGGACTGGGGGGTGACTCACAGCCCCAGTGTTTCCCCAGGATAAGCAGTTTTGGCAGGTGGCTGTCATAGTCCGAATGGTTTTATACTTTCTCTGCATACATTAAAATGAGGTATTTAGTGTTCATAATTTAACTTGGGGGGAGAAGTACAATTTTCATATGATTTCATGGCTCTGGGGCCAAAGATTCTTAAATCTTAAGTCCTCTCCTTAGAGGGAGAAGGAGTTCTTGTGAAAGAAGGTGAATTTGTGAAAGGAAAGGGGCAGAAAAACATCCACAGTGGCAAGAGAAGTGCCAAACAGGGATTAATGGGGACAGGTTTGGTGCCCAGCCCTGTCATTGATGGGGTGGAGGAGGAGGGGGGATTTTAAACAGCAGGATTAAAACAGCACTTCTAAAGCATCTGCATTTTGTTTTGATCTGTCACGAAAACAGCTCGATTTGCAGAAGGCATCATCCAGTCCATGAAGTTTGATGCTTTCCCTTTGAAACAGTAACA
The DNA here is from genome assembly GCF_028551555.1 of Melozone crissalis. Taxonomy (NCBI): domain Eukaryota; kingdom Metazoa; phylum Chordata; class Aves; order Passeriformes; family Passerellidae; genus Melozone; species Melozone crissalis. The sequence goes on along the minus strand of NW_026535896.1, from coordinate 2,695,734 downwards.
GCTTTCCTAGTTTTTTCCAGTAACAGCCTCTCTGGTTTCCTTCCAAGGGAGGGACAAGGGTCCTTCCCAGCTTCTGGTGCAGGGAAGGACCAGGGGGACACAATGGGATGGGCTTTGGCCACCCCTCTGTCTTGGTTTGAAAAGGCAGGTGTCTGCTAAGGAAGGCAGGAGCCTTCCTTGAAATGGAAAATGTAAACCCCCTCCCTCCAAATTATTATAATTTTGAAATTAAGAGGCTCTCAGGCAAAGATATGGGAATCGAAATAACATTTCTTTATTAGGGAAAAACATAAAAATAAAATAAAAAAGCAGTAATACAAAACAGCCCTGCCAGAGTCAGAGCAGTCCCTGCCCCCTGTGTGCCAGGGCGGTGTCCCAGCCCCATCCCAGGGGGGCTCAGCCCTCCTGCAGTGCCAGCTGTGGCTCTGCTGCAGCAGGGATCCTGCACAAGGGGGGAGTTTTCCTCTGCAGCTCCAGGGCTGCTGCAGATGGGCCTGGGCTCCCTCTGGCAGTGCAGGGCAGCAGAAAGCTGCTCCTCTGGCAATGCAGGGGGCAAAGGCTTCAGGGGTGTCCCAAAGCTCAGATTGGATCCAGGTAGGAATGCTTGGCTCCTCCCCTGGGCGGAGCATCTCCCCATGGGATGGTGGGATTGGATCAGCCATGCAGGGACACTCAGTGGCCATGGACAGGAGATAATTAATAATTAATGGCCCATGAACAGCAGAGATCTCCTGGAGGGAGGATTGTCTGTGGGAGAGATAAAGAAAACTGCCCAATGAACAGGAGAGAACTGCCCCAGCTCTGACAGATGGGGATAGAACACACAGCCCCATTTCCAGCCTAAGACACCCCCAGGGTTTGATCTCTGGCCCCCATCAGTGAACACCTGAGAGGTGATGACTTACCCTGGGCTGGGCCAGACCACAGCACGGCAGCCAAGGATCCATGGCCAGGGTCTGTCAGTGCTGCTGGCAGCTGGCATCACCTCAGTGCTGTGGGAAGTGCCCACACTCACTGGCCATGAACAGCAGAGATCTCCTGGAGGGAGGATTGGTTGTAGAATAGATAAAGAAAACTGCCCAATGAGCAGAGAATAACTGCCCCACCTCTGACAGATGGGAAATAGAATCCCCCAAACCATGCCAGGGCACCCTCCTGCTGCTCAATCCAACATCCCCAATCCTCGTGGGTCTAACCCACTCTGCCCACCTGGGTGCTCATGCACTTTTAGGCAGGTTTATTCCCCTCTGTGCCCTGGCCAAGCCCTGCCCTTGGGCTCTGGGGCCCCTGGGTGTCTCTGGAGCTCTGTGCAGCCCAGCTGCAGCCCTGGCAGTGCTGCTCCATTGATTACCTGCACGGCTCATCAGCCCTCTCCAACTATTCCCCACGGTTGATCAGTCAAGTCATTGACAAGTTAACAGCTTTGTTTACTTCTCCCTCTCGCTTCTGCAGCCAATTTGTTCTGATCACTGTGCTGAGAGAAAGGCTGTTTTGATTGGTTTCTCACCCAAAATGAACCATGGTGGGTGCATGGACTGGTGGCATGGCTTTAATTGTGTCACCTGGGAGAGAGAAACCTTCTCACCCCACTTCTTTCAGGTGCCCATGCCTTGGGCAGCACAGACCTGACCCCAGGGTGTCCCTGTTAATTTCTCCTCCAGTACCCCAGCTGAGCTCTCATTGAACATCTTCAGGTGTGATTTGGGCAGCTCTAAGTAGCTCCTCATGGATTTTTCCCACCCACGGGACCTGCTGATGGTGAGGAGATGCAAAACCCAGGCACTGCCCTTGAAGCCTGCAGCTGATGAGCAATCAGGCTCATCCCAGCCTCCTGGCTTGGCAGGAGTGGGAGCACTGGAGCCGAGATGAGATGGAAAATCAAGCCAGAATTTTCCTCTGCATTGAGGTGTTATTATTATCATCATAATCCCAGAGTGTTTAAAAACAACCCAACCCCAGTAGCAGCAACTGGTGCATCGTGGTGAGCGCAATCAGACACCAAACATGTCCTTGTCAGGGGTAAAAATCTGAAAGTTGGGGAAAGGTTTCAATCTTTCTCCTTGTTTATTTGATTAAAAAAAAATAAAAAACATATGGGGAAAAAGTAGAGAGGAGGAGATGAGCAAAGTTGGCATCTCTGCATCTGAGCTACGGCATTTCCACCATTAGAACTTGAGGCTCACTTTGTGGTGGAGCCAAGATCCCTAAATTGGGATAGAGAGGTTTGGGAAGAGGTGATCACTGCAGCAGCTGTGTGTGCATAGAGGTTTGTCAGGATGGGAGCTGGAGGTTTGGAAACATTTCCTTGAGTACAGGTGATGCAATATACAAGGAAATACCTTTCCATGTGCTTTCTTCCTCTCTACTCAGCACAAGTGAGCCCACATCTCAAATCCAGTGTCCAATTTTAGGCCTCTTACTACATAAAAAGACATTGAGGTGCTGTAGCCTGTCCAGAGAAGGGAACACAGCTGGGAAGGGTCTGGAGCCCCAGGAGAGGCTGAGGGAGCTGGAAAGGGGCTCAGCCTGGAGAAAAGGAGGCTCAGGGGGGACACTGTGGCTCTGCACAGCTCCTGACAGGAGGGGACAGCCAGGGTGGGGGCCAGGCTCTGCTCCCAGGGAACAGGGACAGGACAAGAGAGAATGGCCTCAGGTTGCCCTAGGTCAGGTTTAGGTTGGATATCAGAGAAGATTTTTTTATGGAAAGGGTTGTCAGGCATTGGCACGGGCTGCCCAGGGCAGTGGTGCCATCACCATCCCTGGAGGTGTTCAAATAACCGTGTGCTTGTGGTGCTTGGGGACACCTTAGGGTCAGTGCAACCTTGGCACTGCTGGTCAGCAGTTGGACTGATGATCTCAGGGCTCCTTTCCAAGCTGAACAATTGCCTGGCTCTGTGGTTCCACAGCCCAGCCCCGTGCTGCAGGGCCAGCCCAGGCTCAGGAGAATCCTCAGGGCTCTGAGCTGATGGAGCCCAGGCTGGAGGCACAGCCATGTAATGCAGATGGGGAGAGGTTACCCAGGGCCTGCTGCTGATAAATGAACCCACACTCAGAGCGGGAGGCGGAGGAGCCACACGAGCCCCACATGTCTTCATTAGGCAGGGAGAAGAGGAACAGCCCCATACATCACCATTATGAAAATTTACCCGTAATAAAGAAATAATTTGTGCGATGCATCACACGTGGGGGGCACCGCGACACTGCTCGGGCTGGGAACCTCACTCCATCATTTCTCACAAGGCTGACACCAGCAGGAGCCATCCATTGTTCCTGTCTCCTTTGGACCTCCAAAGGATGCCAGAATGTCAGCCTCAAAGCATCATCCTGTGGAGGATAGCAAGGCTCTGGGGCCTCGGGGGTTTGGGGTGGTGCTCAGGGCATCCCACTGGGGACAGCTCTGCTGTGAGGGTGAGAGGAGGGGATTGTCACATCACACCCAGGAACTGAAGGTACTGCTGGCAATAAAGCAACAAAACCCATTCTGTGAGCAATTTGTAGCAATTAATAGCCATTCCCAGAAATGAAATGTTAATTAATTCTTTCCCTGAGCCATGCATTTATTTAAGGTATTTGTGGGTGTTCTTGGTACTTTTATTAAGCAATTAAAATGCGTCCAAGAAAATATTTATCCATTTTAAGTAATTCTTAGTAAACACGATTTATATGGCAAGCAACCACTTTATTTTGCATTGTTAATTAAAACCGACGACACACTCCACTTCCCCGGGTGATTCGCCACCAGAGCAGCCAGGAGTGCTGCTCCAGAGCTGCTGGCAGCTCCAATATCCTCCCTCAGAACCTGCAGGGTGGATTTGTGCAGTGCTTGATGGGGCATTTCAGAGCCCCAGCAGCCCCTGTTACCCCCCAGCAGTCCCTGTGCTGCTGTAAGGAGCTGTGGCCTGATGAAGACCTTTCTGAAGGAGATTTTGTTGAGTCCTACAGCTTTCCCAGGGCTGGGAAGTTGGTAGTTTGTTCCCACACGCTGGGTGTTGAAAGATTAGAAGCCCTTGTAGGGCAGACAGAGAGGGGTGTTTGTTCAGGTGAGGGTGGGCAGGGATGAAGTATTCATGAGCAGGGATGTTAGCAATGCTCCTCCATGGACTGACACCCTGTGGGTGTCCTGGTTTAGGGCAAATTTGGGAGAGAATCTCCAAAAGAGCCCCTCCAGAAAGCAAACCCACATGGCCCCTGTGCCCAGCTGGCTCAAGAAGGATTTCTTGGAGAGAAATGGAAAGAACCTGTTTATTTAACAGGCACAGCACCCCCCAGCACACAGAATGAACAATACCAGGTCACACCACTCTGTCACTGCTCTGAAAAAGATTACAAACTCAGAAAGTCTCTCCTGTGGGTGCTTATTCTGTTATCAGTCCCTCCGGCACTGGGAAAGGCTGCGGCCCAGAGCAGGCCCCGCTAGGCCACAAGGTGCAAACTCTCTGTGCTCCCCAGGTCCCAGACCACAGCAGGCTCGATTTGGTTGAAAAAAAGGAAAGGAGAAACAACCCAGGAAGAAATTTGGACTGTTTAGCTAAACTAACTAATGAGCAGAAGTAAGAGCAAGCAGAAGCAAAGAAGAAGCAAGAGTGAGAGAGCAAAGCGAAAAGCAAAAGCCAAAAAGCAAAAGCAGCACTATGTACTGCCCTGTCTCTGTGTTCCGCCAGGCTGATAAGAAAACCCAAACAAAACTTTCACTCTTCAGAGCCAGTCTTAAAAGCACAGAACATAATATCCAGCATAAACAGAGCACATGAATGTTGATACAAGCATCACAACATCACCCTTGGACAGTGAGGTTTGCTGTGCTCTCACTGGGGAACTCTGTGGAGCATTCACCAGCCTGGCAGCCCAGCCAGAAACAGAATTCATGGGAAAAAAGGATGGAACTGCTGGGTAAAACCCCTTGTGCAGAAGGAGACGCAGCTGAACATCCCTCTGAGAGCGGGGGAAGAGGCTCAGGTGTGTCATCCCAGCTCTTGGCAGACTTCCTTCAGAAACAAGAGCAGAAGAAATAAAAACACTAAGACATGAAAACCAAAACAAAGCCCCAGCATTGTTTAGGAGCTGACAAATCCCAAACTGTCCTCTCTTATTTGCTTGTGTGCACTCTTAGCTGGGAAGCAATCGATGGAGTCAGAAAAAATGCTATTTCCCTGATGAATGTCTCCTTAGAAAAGTTCCTCCCTCCCTCTTCAGTGTTAAAAGGACCCACTGCAGGTATTCTATTTTTTGTTCATTCTTTAATCACCAGTTTTCAGTACTGACTGTAATAACCCCTTTGAAACTTGGATCAAAATATCTCTTTCCTGGTTGAAATTTGTTTTCTTCCATCACTCGAGCAAATTCAATTTGCAGAAGATACTGAATTGGGAGGCACCTGGTACTCCCTCCAGAGAGGCCAGAGGAAAACAAAAGCACATTACAAATATGAGAAAGGAAACAACAGAATGAAACCCAGCCCACAGGGGAAGAAATGCCCATCTGGGGACACAGACTGAGATGGTGTTCAGTGAAAAGAAATGAAGATGAGAAAATCTGCACATCTCTGTCCTGGATACAGGCTGGGAGAGCTGGGGGTGCTCACCTGGAGAGGAGGAGGCTCCAGGGAGAGCTCAGAGCCCCTGGCAGGGCCTTAAGGGGCTCCAGGAGAGCTGGAGAGGGACTGGGGACAAGGGATGGAGGGACAGGACACAGGGAATGGCTCCCACTGCCAGAGGGCAGGGATGGATGGGATATTGGGAATTGGGAATTGTTCCCTGTGAGACCCTGGCACAGGGTGCCCAGAGCAGCTGTGGCTGTCCCTGGATCCCTGGCAGTGCCCAAGGCCAGGCTGGACAGGGCTGGGAGCAACCTGGGACAGTGGAAGGTGCCCCTGCTATGGGACAAGATGAGCTTTAAGATCCCGTCCAACCCACACCCTTCTGGGATTATGATTCTGTGATCTGCATTGGTCCCAATGGGAGCAGGGTGAATTTGGAGCTGGGCACTCCAAAGGTGCCTGTCAGTGGCAGAGGGCAGGAAATGAAGACACCTCCAAGTCACCCTGTGGGGACACCTGAGGGGCTCAGGGGCACTGGGATAGGTCTCACAGCATCCCCTCTGCCTGTGGGGGCTCAGGGGCACTGGGAGAGGTCCCACAGCATCCCCTTGTGCTGCCCTTCAGCCTGGACAGCCCAAGGGAGTCACACACACACAGTCCTGTGGGCAGGGTCCGGACAGACAGACCCTCACCCCTCTCCTGGCACAGGGAGCCCCCTGCCCAGCCCTGCCCCTGCACTGGAGCCTGGCCAAGGGTGGAAATCAGCACAAGCAGTGACAGGCAAAGTGGTGGCCGAGTCATCCCGGGAGAGACTAAAGCAGGTGAATTTATAGAGTCTGGAACAGACCCTGAGTGGCACATTTGCAATCTATAAATACCTTCAAGGGAACAACATAAATGAAAGGAGCCCCTCATCTCCAGGCTGGCAGGACCAGGAGCACTGGCTGGGAGCCAGGTTGGTGCAGGCCATGGATACAGGAGAAAGAAATCACAGAGAGCCACAGCAGTGGAGGTGGTAGATGGGGCTGCAGGACCATCCTCCCCTCTTCTCTGCTCCTTTTTATTCAGGTTCTGTTTATAAATAACAACTGAATGGTCAATAGGTGAGCAAGGCACGTTATGGGCTCGTTAAAACCCTCAGTTAAAACCCTTCTGGCTGTCCACGAGCTCATCACAGGAAGCTTTACAAGAGAGTTATCAGCTGCCATTATTAAAAACCAATTTGACATTATAAAAGATCCATACTGCTCGTTCAGCCACATTGATTTAGCCACGTTAAGCCTTGGAAAACTGGAGCAAGAACCTTGATCTCTGCTGAAGCACAAAAAATTGGTGTTTGTGACACATCAGGAAATCCAGTTTTGCTGCAGCGATGGGTTTTGAGCAAATCCATAAAGCACCGTGCCACGGTTGTTGGGAGGTGTTTTCCCAAGCAGCTGCAATGTCAAACAGCTCTTGGAAACCTTGTTCTCTCTTTTGCCACACCCAGAAGGATCTCATCTGAGCTCTGCCCAGCTCAAACCCACCTCCAGACACTTCTCCATCTGGTTCTAATTCCTGGTGGTCTCCAGGAACGTTGGGAGGATGAACTGCAGGCAGGTGCAAGGACATGATCCCACAAGTCACTTTTATCCTCATCTTGAAGCCTCCTTCTTGTCCTTTGCACATCAGGGAGGGTAAATTTGTGCAAAATCACCAGGGAAGTGTCTGGGACAAGAGAAGCTCTGGATTGTCCCCAAAGTTTGGTGCCTCACCCTGTCCCATTGACTGCTGAAAAAAAATGGCTTTATCTACCTGCTGCCTCCCCTGAGCACCTGAGGGGCAGAACAAGACCCTGCAGAGGCTGGAGAACTGCTCTAGGCTAGGAATCTCTGCAGTGACAAAGTTGTAAAAGGAGCTTGATGGAGCAGAAATATTCCTGATGAAGAGCATGGGGCATTTCCCCCATTTCCTTCCTTCCTTCCTTCCTTCCTTCCTTCCTTCCTTCCTTCCTTCCTTCCTTCCTTCCTTCCTTCCTTCCTTCCTTCCCTGAACCTTCCCAGAATCTTCCTTCCCTCTTTCCTTTCATTCCTCTGCAGTTCCTGATATGAATTCAGGCCTTTTGGATCAGCAAACCAAACAGGAGACATCAGGACCGTGTCTCTCTCCATTCTCTCCATCCCACAGGCTGTGCTAAGCTTTGAGCAGGAGGTGCCAGACCTGTGGCAGATGTCCCTGTCCCTCTGCTGCCCCATCCCCAAGGAACAGCCGCTCTCACAGCACTGGCAGGTGCCTCCCACAGCAGGCAGCAGTTCCTGTGGCAGGGCAAGGCAGATCCATGGGGAGGCAGGGGGGCAGGATGCTGAGCTCAGCCTTGCAGGCTTGGCTTGGGCTGCAGTTCCCTCTGGGAGGCATCACCAAAACATCACTGCCAAAGCTTGGGAGCAGCACCTGCCCCTCCATTTGTGCAGGTTTTTCCATATAGAACCTCCCTCATTAACACACAAAGCAGCCCTAGAAATAAAACCAGCACCTCCTGATTAATTATTGGAGGGGGAGGCGAGGGAGGCAGGGGAGGGAAGCTGAAGTGGCCAGTCAGCATCTGTTAGAAGTGCAGAGATAAATGGGAGGCGAGGGCAGGTCAGGGCATACAAATGACTGCCATCCACTGGGGAGCACCTCTCAGAGTGCTGTGTCACCACCGGGGAGGCTGAGCAGGTCACTGGCAGGAGGCACTGAGGTTCACAGTGGCAGGTGCTCAGGGAATTGGCTCTGGCAGCACTCAGGGTGTTCTCCAGCCTGCCGTGCACCAGCATTCTGCTCTCTCTGCAGCCCCACTGAGGCACGTCACTGCCTATGGACCTTCAGCAGGAGCTCCCTGCAGCTCCAGTTGTCCTTGGCTGCCTTTGGGGCAGCATTGGAGCAGTGGGGAGCCATGGCAGAGTGACAGGAACAAGCAGAGGGAGGCAGGAGACCGCTGGGAGGAGCAGGAGCAGATGCTGCTGGCCTTGAAAGGGACAGCTCTCCCCAAACCACGGCACCGACCCCGTGTGGGGAGCAGCCTCTGCAGCTCTTTCAGCAGCTCCTTCTCTCTCCTTCATCCTCCGCAGCTCCTTCCTCTCTCCAGAGCCAGCTCCCAGTGCCTGCATCCTTCCCAACCCATCCAGCACACCACAAGGGCAGCCCCACAACAACAAGGCAGAGACTCCTCAGGGAAACCCTCTTCCCTCCAATTTACCTGTCCTGTTTGGGGAGGATTATTATATGTTTGTTCCCAGGCTTTTTTTTCCCTTCCCCAAAGAGTGGCTGGAGTTTCAGACCGCCTGACAGCATCTCCCGCCTTTCCCACCCGCTCCCGAGTGGCAGGTTGCCAGATGGTGCCCCATTAGGTCACATTTGCTCATTGTTTGGCAAACAGGGCTTAATTCAAGTGCTGAGTTGACAGCTTGTTCTCCAAGACAATTTGCAAGTTGCAGTGTTGCAAATGCCAGCTTGGCTTTTCGGGAAATGTTATTTCAGCTGCCTTAAAGGGATAAAGTTCTCTTTGACAGGGGAAAGAAAAAAGAAAAAAAGGAAGAAAAGGGCCAAAGCGGGGGGCAGCAGAAAATGTTTTTACTGTTTTTGATGTGTTGTTTGAAGCCAGCAGTGTTGTTGGCAAGCCTTCAGGAAGGGACTGTCACCCCATCAAGTAGACACCCCTCCATGTCCCATTCCTCCCATCACTGAGGTCCTTCACAATCCTACAAAATGAGGTGTATTCCCAGTGAAACAGGGTAATAGAATGTTGGTTTCTTTTGGAAAGACTTCTGATGGGGTACATGTCTAAAACTCTGTGATGGCTCCTCTCCTCTCTGTGGCTGCAGTCCCTAAATCCCCAGGGAAGGGGACAATGCTGAGAACAAGTTCATGTCCCTTCTGAAGTCAGGGGCACTCTGTGTGTGCTGCCCCCTGCACTGTGACAGCTACACATGGACATGGCAAGAGACACAAAGCAGCACCACAACAATGCTCTGTTTTCTTCAACAGGTGGGCGAAGAAAGGCCAGGTGATAAAGGAAGCCTCTGGTGACTTCTACGAAACCATTGTGGACCACACGTTCTTCTTTGAGCCCGTGTCCTGCGAGGTCACCAATGCTCTGGGCAGCACAAACATCAGCAGGACCGTGGATGTCTACTGTGAGTAACCTGATGGCTTCAGCCTGGCTTCCAGGCTCAGCAGAGCTGCTGAGAATCAGCAGGAAGCAGAGATCAGTCTCACTTGCCCAGGGTGGCAGGACTTGCAGCTCCCTCCTTGTAAACGCTCTGGTGGTTGGACCTGTGATTTCCTTGTGATCTCGTGGGTGGTCACTGTGGACCTGATCCCTCTGGAGCTGCAGTAGGCACCTGCCTGAGGCTTTTCTTTATTTGAGGCCCATCAGGATCTACCCCTGTGCCCTGTTTGGTGTGGGGTTCCTGGCTGGCAGAGCCCAGCCCTGCAGTAACTCTGGTTTCCTCTGCACAGTTGGGCCCAGGATGGCCACGGAGCCGCAGTCCCTGCTGGTGGACCTGGGCTCGGACGCCGTGTTCAACTGTGCCTGGACTGGGAACCCGTCCCTGACCATTGTCTGGATGAAGCGAGGCTCGGGCGTGGTAAGAACCTCTGGGGGCAGGGGCAGGGCCAGGGCAGGGGGGCTGCAGTCTCGGCGTCTCTGCTGCTCACAGTGACCCCCAGATGTGTTAGAAAGTCTCTTTTCCCAGCCCAGCAGTCAAAGAAGGAGCTCTTCATTCATTCAGAGGGATCCTGGCAGAGGATGGTGCTTTGTGAAGCCTTCAGCACCCAGCCATCCCAGTGGGAACTGGGATCACGGCTGCTTCTTCCCCAGCCCCTCTGTTTTCAGAACCAGGTGGAAGTCCCTCAAGATTGCCTTCTTTTCTCCTTTTTTCACAAAAAGGAAGCAAGTCAGAGACCAAAGAGAGGTTGAGGCCAAGTAAACACCGGTGTTTCTATGGCTAACTCTGCAATCAATGCTAACACAGTGGGTTTAAAGAGATCTGACCCTCTGTGCCTCTGCCTCGTGCCAGGTTAGGGCTGAGACCCCCACTTTGCTACAGGGAGACCCAGATCCACATCCAACCCCTGCATCCACTGATTCCAGGAGCTATGGGAGCAGAGCCAGCAGAGCCAGAGGCTCACCCAGCTGAGGAGGAGGCGAGATGATGGGCTGTGACCTGCAGAGCCCTGGGGGAGAAAGCCAAGGGCAACTGGAGGAGTTTGCTCCAGAAACCATTCTCTGTTTGAGATCTGCCATGTGTTTTTTCAAACCCAGCAGTGCCAAGAACCTGCTGACAGCCTCAGCCAGATCCCTCAGCTTTTCCAGGTTTAATAAAGCACAGCAGGGCAGGGGAGCAGCAGTGAGCCAGTCCATAGCAGGGGGCTGGCCAGAGCCAGCTGAGATTTCCCTGGGTATCCAGACCCTGTTCCAAGGTGTCTGCCACCTCTGCCACAACTTCTGGGCTTAAAATTCCTGAGTCAATCCCAGCAGCCTCCCCTGTGCCTGTGAATGTGGAGGTACAAGTGTGGAGTGTGGTTCTCTCCAAGGTTTTTCCGCTTGTGTCACTGCAGCCACCAACATTTTTCTCTTGCATCTTGAACTTCTTACAAAACTGGAGTTTGTAAAAATTCAAATGAATAGGAACAGGATTCCTAATTCCACCCCAAAACACCTGTAGTGTTTCTTTATTCTTTGGGCAACAGCAGCAAGTGATATTTCCATGCAATGCCAGACTTTGGGCTCATCCACTTGGCTTTCCCAAACATGCTCAGGAGCTGGTGACTCAGGTCATCGTTTTGTCTGTAACTTCTCATGGCCCACCTGAAAGCTCCCCTCCTCTCTTTCAGGTCCTGAGCAATGAGAACAAGCTGGTCCTGAAGTCAGTGCGCCAGGAAGACGCCGGGAAATACGTGTGCAGAGCCGTGGTGCCGCGCGTGGGCGCGGGGGAGCGGGAGGTGACACTCACCGTCAACGGTACCTCCTGCTCCCCTCTGACATTCATTCCTGCTCCCCTTCTGCCATTCATTTATTCCTGCTCCCTTCTGACATCCCTTCCTGCTCCCTTCTGACATTCATTCCTTCCTGCTCCTCTTCTGCCATTCCCTCTCTCCTGCTCCCTTTTGACATTCATTCCTGCTCCCCTCTGACATTCATTTCCTCCTGCTGCCCTTCTGACATCCCTTCCTGCTCCTTTTCTGCCATTCATTCATTCCTGCTCCCCTTCTGCCATTCCCCCTTTCTTCCTTTCTGCCATTCCTTCCCTCCTGCTCCCCTCTGACATTCCTTCTCTCCTGTGCCCTTCTGACATTCCCTCCCTCCTGCTCCTGTTCTGCCTCCTTCCCTCCTGCCATTCATTCCTTCCTTCTTCCCTTCCACCATTCCTTCCCTCCTGCTTCCCTTCTGCCATTCATTCCTGCTTCCCTTCTGCCATTCCTTCCCTCCTGCTCCCCTTCTGCCTTTCATTCCGGCTCCTCTTCTGCCATTCATTCATTCATTCCTGCTCCCCTCCTCCCATTCCTCCCCTCCTGCTCCCCTTCTGCCATTTCCCCCTGCTCCCCTTCTGCCATTCACTCCTGCATCCCATTTGTGATTCATTCCTTCCTTCTTCCCTTCCATCATTCCTTCCCTCCTGCCATTCATTCCTTCCTGCTCCCCTTCCATCATTCCTTCCTTCCTGCTTCCCTTCTGCCATTCATTCCTGCTCCCCTTCCACCATTCATTCCCTACCCCCATTCCCTTCCTGCCTTGATCCTGTTGCTCTGACAGTTCCTGTTCCCAAATTATCCCCTCAGATAATTCCTTTTGGAGCAAACCCCACCTCCAGTTGAATCAGAGATCCAGGCAATTGGAGTAAAGTGGATTTTGCATTATTTTGCCTGGAAATGCACAAGTTAAAGCAAAACAAAAATCAACATTTGCTCAGCCCCACACAGTTCCCTATTATCAGCAGGGGTTTATTGAGTAGTTGGGAGCTGGCAGCTTTAAATCTTTAATAGATTAATCTTGCAAAACCCTCGCGAGGTCGGAGAGTGCTGTTGTCTCTATTGTACACCTGGAGAGCTGGGAATTTAGTCTGGATCCAAGAGCAGCAGCCTAATCACACTCTCCATCCCACATGAGGATACCTGTGAGATTCCTGTGAGGATACTTGTGAACACTCTGCCTGCCAGGATTCCTGTCAGAATTCCTGTCAGGATACTTTCATGGCTGTTTGGGGCTCATCCAGCATTGTGTCAGGATGTGCCCTGGACTCTCAGCCACATCTCTGGAGTTTAATGATGCCCTGGCCAGGACCTCACAGCAGCTGGTAACAAATTTCAGCATAAATACGGCAGGGAAAGAGCCAGGCAGGCTGCAAATGGTGTAAGCAGAGGATGAATTTTGCATTGTCTCTCACCTGCCTGACAAACTGGCAGGTTTCACTCCCCACTCACTGTCACAGGAGAAGAACATAAGCAGGATGCAGCTCAGCAGGCATTGATTTCAAACACAGATAATGCACATGGTGGATGCCCCAGTTCCCTGGAAACATTCAAGGACAGGGCTCTGAGTAACCTGATCTAGCTGAAGATGTCCCTGCCATGGCAAGGGGTTGGACTGGATGACCTTTAAAGGTCACTTCCCACCCAAACTATTGCAGGTTTCTATAATCCTGGAAAAGGAAGCTGAGGGCAACCCAGCAGGGGCTGAAAACCAATCACTAAAAACCAACCATTGAAAACCAACCACTGAAAACCGGCCACTAAAAACCAACCACTAAAAACCAGCCACTGAAAACCAACCACTGAAAACCAGCCACTCCCTGACTTGGACTCAGCTCCTCAGCGCCTTCAGTCTCTTTCCCCAGCAGCTGCTGGGTTTAATTACAATTAAATGAGCTCATGGAAAACAAAGCAACAAATTAGCACAAAGAACATGCTGCTTCCCTGACACCTACCAGGCACAGGGATGCCCTGAGAGCAGAGCAGAGCTTCCCACAGCTCGAGGCATTCGGAGCTTGCAGCACTGACTGGAAAAGTTTCCCTCCAGCAATTTTTGGTTTTTCTCCCCAGCTTATGCCTGGGGAAACTGATGGGAAGCAAATGAAATCCATGCATGGGGTTCACTGCTCAGCCTTGAGGATCTGCCAGGAACTGACTGCCTGCACATCCCATCCCATGGGAAGTGCTGCCAGGTGCACCCCAAAGGTGACAACGTTGGGACATGTCACTGCAGGTGTTGGACCAAGGGAGAATCCCACACCTCTGGGTCAGAATAGTCTCCTGGCCCTCCAAGTGAGGAGAACTGAGCCTCTGAGCAGCATCCCCACATCCCACATCCACCAAGAACAAGAGGCAGCCTGTCCTGCAGTGGGAGCAGCGTTCCAGCTCCAGAGCACGGCACAGTGTGTCTAATCCAGCTAATGAATTCTGCTGGAAGCCTGCTCTGATGTAATTCAAGGGGGAACTTGAATGCCTCATATTTTGAAGTGATTTTAAATCCAGAGGGTGATACAATTGTCTGTTATTACCAGATGCTTCCCTCTATCACAGAAAAGTCAGGCATTGAGAAGTTGTGTTCTGGGCTGGCTGCACTGCCCTGGCCAGGGCACCTGGACTTTTAGGGGGCTGATCCATCCCACCAAGCACAGAGATCCCAACTGAGGGATCACCCAACCAACTCTGAGCCTGTGGTCCCATCAGCCTATCCACTCCCAAAATTATCCAAAATCATGGCATGGTGATGGTGGGGTGGGAGAGCATTCTAACCCAGCTCCCTCAGACAGGGCTGTGGTTGCAGAGCAGCCCAACCCCATGCCAGAGCCAAGGCCACCAGCCTGCAAGGAAGCAGATAGGATTCAGTCTGGTGAGTGGGAAGGAGGATTATGCAAAGCAGCAGCATTTGGCAGGGCCAGAGCAGCAGAGGCTCGAGGGAAGGGAGGAACTTGGTGCCATCATAAATCAGCAGTAGCTGGATTTACAGCCAAAGCCTCTCGATACTCTTGACTGCACCCAGCGTGGTCACAGCTCCCACCCCAGCAGAAGCACCCCAAGGTCACCTTCACAGGCAGATCAGCAGCAGTCCCCTCTGTCACTGCACCATCCAGGGTTGGCAGGGGCTGTTGAGCAGGGACCACCACCCCTGCCCACCTTGTTCTGCAAGAGAAGTTTGTTGGAAGGGCTGAACAGCTCCAGGTGACTAACTCGGGATGTCATTTGCCTGGGATTCGCTCCAACAAGGAATTTGGGCATGTGTGACAGCTGGAAGCAGGGCAGGGGCTGATGTGCCACCCCACTTGGTCAGGAGCACATCGGGGTGTCAGGAAGTGCTCAAGGACAGGTTGGAACAACCTCCTCTGGTGGGAGGTGTCTCTGCCCATGGTAAGGGATCTGGAATGAGATGGGTTTTAAAGTCTTTCCCAACCCAAATCATTCTGTGGTGTTCCTTTGTAATCAATACCAGGCAGAACCAGCCAGCCCAGGACTTCTGCAGGAAGCAAGGAGTTAAACAAAACTCTCCTGCCAAATCATTTAGAGTGCCTGGGAGAAAAGTTCAGATGGACTCAAGCAGACTGGAGAAGCCAAGGCCATCCTATCCTTTCATTCCTGAAGGCTTCCACCTCAGACTTCTCTTTTGTGCGAGTCGCCAGGACCGCACAAATAAATTGGCACCGAGGTGCTAAAAATAACCTCCACCAATAGCTCCATCATTTATATCCATAGCAACATTGCTTAGAGCCTTTTCCCTGCCTGTGGGCTGTCTCACACTCAGTGCTGAATGCCAAGCTGGAGATTGGCAGCTTTCATAAGGAGCCAGAGCCTGGTGGAGAATCAAACACCAGCCCTGAATGAGAAGAGGCTGCAACTTCATGCTATTATTTCTGGGCATGTTCATCTCACAAATAGTCTTTAGTCATCCGCTGTTATCATGATGATAAGCCTTCGACTCTGAACTCCTGAAGCAATAATAAAAGCCAAAGCCATTGGCATTTGTGCCATTTAAAACCCACTCGCCTTGGGGAAAATGATCCTTTTAATGATTATTAAGCCATTTTTCTCTAGCGTCACCCAGTCTTGGAGCACTTCCAGAATTTATAAGTAACATACAAGCATCAAAATGGAAAGGAGATGGTTCTTTTTATTACTGTTTAGGTCTGGCCTGCAGATCCCCTCACTGCTCTTGCCTTTGCTGGCTTTGGAATCATCAGGTGGGCAGGAGCATCAATGGCCTCAGCAGGCTCCTCAGGCAAAGCAAGGAGTCACCTCCTCTGAGACCCTTGGGAAAGCTGAGCTTTCAGCAATGGATAAACAAGAACTCACACCTTGGGATCGTGCCTAGAACAACATCTTGAGCATTTAGAGAGAAAAACACAACAAAGTGGCTTTTTTTTTTCTTTGCCTTCTTCGATCAAAAAGGGCAGAAGCTTCCACAGCCGTACTGCTGTGTCCATTACAGCAAAACAAGTCCTGACCTTCACGCCCAGCTCCTGCTATTCCTGATGCTGATGGCGGCTCCCTTCCAGTAGTAATTTCCTGAGCTGCCAGAACCGTGGTCACTGGTCAGTGAATTGTGCTTCAATGAGCTTGTTTTCCATCCATCTCCCCTTGGAGCAGTATGAGGAAGCAGGGACAGGGCTGTGCCTCAGTGGGAAGTGTGTGGGGAGTGTGCAAGTTTGGTGCAGGAAGGGTTACCAGGACAGTTCCAAAAGGCAGCTGCATGCACAAATGCAGAGAGTGATGGATTTAGCATTTTGGTATATTTCTGTGCATTTATGGAATTTATAAATGGGTGATTTGGATGAGAAACAGGCAGGAATACCCAGGCAAATCTTTCTTCCCACTTTACCCCAAATCCTTGAGACTTTTTTTTGAAGGAGCACCTCAAGTGCAGGGCAGGGAGGTGAGGAATATGGGAAAAAATCCACAATACTGCATTACTGATAAACCCAGTGACGTACTCCAAACCAGGTGTGGCAACCCCAAGTGAGCACCCAAAGTTCCAGAGCTGGAGCAGGGGGAGTTCTGACAGCCTCTGCCACTCCTCTCTCCCTGCCCTGCAGCCCAGTTGCTGCTGTTTTCTGCCAGCAGCAAGCCACTCATGGAAATGCAAATCTGCTTTAATTAAGGAGGTTAATAAACAGCAATTAGGATCCCAGCTCTTGTGCTGCTCCCCTGGGACATCAGGGCTGTTAGAAGAGTGAGGGACACACCACATGCTCTCCTCTCCCATCCCTTTTCTCCCAAGCACAGGATGTTCACCGAGGCAGGACAAGGACATTTCCCATCCCAAGCTGGTGTTTGGCTCAGGAAGAGCCTTTCCTACCCTCTCTCCTCGGCTCCTTTCATGACCCACATGGCACAGGAGAGCCCAGCTGATGGGTGTCAAGGTTTTCCAGCAGAAATTTCTCCATCACATCTTCCTTAATGACCTGGAGACCAATTAGTTTAATTCAAACTGGTTGCTTAATGAATCTGGTTGGTTGCTTAATGGATCAGGGAGGGCACAGAAGAGGAACAGCAGGTGGAATGGGATCCTGCTTTGCTCCTGCAGCAAACAGCCCTTCTCAGAGGCCAGGCTCTCCAAGGAGATGGGAGAAGGACCCTTTACACCAGGGATGGGGTTACAGAGATGGCGGACCCTGGTGTTTTGTGAGGGCTTTGCAAAAACCCACTCAATGTTCTCCATCACAAGAGGAGATGGGACTGTTTCTGCATCCCTGTCCTTCAGAGATAGAACCCAATATCCATTCGGGGCTCCCCTAACATCCCCCATCCCCAGCAGTCCCATGGGGTGCCAGCAGCCTCTCCTGTCTCCACAGGGCCCCCCATCATCTCCAGCACGCAGACCCAGCACGCCCTGCACGGCCAGAAGGGGCAGATCAAGTGCTTCATCCGCAGCACTCCGCCGCCAGACCGCATCGTGAGTATCACCCTGGGCACGGGGAGTGACTGCAGCACCTGGGGCTGCTCCAAGCTCACCCCTCTCTCTCTTGGCAGGCTTGGTCCTGGAAGGAGAACGTTCTGGAATCTGGGACCTCGGGGCGCTACACGGTGGAGACGGTGAGCACGGATGAGGGGGTGATTTCCACGCTGACCATCAGCAACATCGTCCGTGCTGATTTCCAAACCATCTACAACTGCACGGCCTGGAACAGCTTCGGCTCTGACACCGAGATCATCCGGCTCAAGGAGCAAGGTGGGCACTGCTGGGGGCTGCGGGGCTGGGGGCAGCAGGAATTAGCACCTGGCTGGGCTCAGGGAGTGGGGACATGCTGTGAGAGGCAGGAGGTGCTCAGAGAGCTCTTGGGATGTCAGAGGAAATTAGGAAGGACAGTGACAAGGCTCCAGCTGTGCTAGCTGCAGGATTGCATCCCTAAGGCACATGATCTAAAGGGGAAGGAGCAGGGGCAAGCCCTGTAAAGTCTCTGCTTGGTAAGGTATTGCTGATTTTACCTGTCCTGCTAAAGCTGGAGGGCATGGGTTGATCCTGCACCCCTCACTCCCTGTCCCACAGTACAAGGTGATGTCACTGCCCAGGCTGGAGGATCATTCACAGCCTTGGAGAGACAGGAGTGGCTGCTCCCAGCAGAGCCCACTGCTCCACGGTGATGGGGGCGAGCAGAGGAAGGCGTTTGGACTGGCGGCAACTCTCCATCCTGGCCACCAGCCACAATGCCAGCATGTCCCACAGGGCTGGGCTCACACACCCAGCAATTCCCAGGGGATGGCCAGGGAAATTCCACTCTCGGGGCTCTCCACAGCAGGGGAGGGAGATGGCTTGTGTGAGGAATGCTTAGCTCCTGGAGGAACTCCAGTTCTCCTCTATTTTATTAAATGCCAGGGCAGGCAGGTGGATTGTTCTCATTAAGCCGTGATTTATAGGCAAGGCTGGCGTCCAGATTAAATCAGAGCTAAATGAACCCCTTAAAATTAGCCTTGGGCTTCTTCCAATGCAAACAGAGCCAGTGGTTTTTCCAGGTCGGCTGCCAGTCAGCGGCAGCGCTGGGCGGCGAGCCTGGGTCCCAGCAGAGGGGGACGGGGAGCCGAGTTCACGCCCAGCGTCCCTGCAGGGCCACCGCGGGGCACAGCCCTGCCCGGGCCAGGGGACACTGCAGGGTGACATAGGGGACAGCCCTGCCCCATCCAGAGTGGCGCAGGGGACAGCCCTGCCCCGGCCAGGGGACACAGCAGGGTGGCACAAGGGACACCACATGGTGACATAGGGGACACTGCAGGGTGGCACAGGGGACAGCCCTGCCCCGGCCAGAGTGGAACAGGGGACAGCCCTGCCCAGGACAGGGGGACACTACAGAGTGGCACAGGGGACAGCCCTGCCTGGGCCAGAAAACACTGCAGGGTGGCACAGGGGACAGCCCTGCCCAGGCCAGGGTGGCACAGGGGACAGCCCTGCCCTGGTCAGGAGACACTGCAGGGTGGCACAGGGGACACCGCATAGTAACACAGGGGACACTGCAGGGTGGCACAGGGGACAGCCCTGCCCAGGCCAGGGTGGCAGAGGGGATGGCCCTGCCCCAGCCAGGGTGGCACAGGGGACAGCCCTGCCCCAGCCAGGGTGACACTGCAGGGTGACACAGGGGCCAGCCCAGGGGACAGCCCTGCCTGGGCCAGGGGGACACTGCAGGGTGGCACAGGGGACAGGCCTGCCCAGACCAGGGTGGCACAGGGGGCAGCCCTGCCCCAGCCAGGGTGGCACAGGGGACAGCCCTGCCCGGGCCAGCGGACACCACAGGATCCCCTTCACAGGGCCAGCCCTGGAGCAGGCAGAGCAGAGCAGAGCAGAGGGCTGAGCGCTCAGGAAGGTGCGGTGGGCGCGTGGGCTGTGCAAGGCTGTGGACACTTGCTTTATTTTCAAACAGGTACGGAAATGAAATCAGGAGCTGGTATTCAAGCAGGTATGGAAATCATGAGCTGACGGTGAACGTGAATTGTCCCCAGGCACCACCACACCTGAGGGCCCAGCGTCCTCCTCCTGGCCCGGCAGCTCTCCCCAGGGCAGGCAGGGCAGGCAGGGCTGCAGGGAGCTGCAGGGCAGTGACTGGGGCAGGACTGGGGAGCTGGAGGGGTCCAGGCCCCCTGTGCCACTGACCCACTCTGGAAACCAGCACTTTTCCTGCCCCAGCTCCCCAGGCACTGGAAGGGGGATGCTGTTACTCAACCGTGTTTAAAATGGTGCAGAAGTCCCACAGAGTGTGACTTTGGCACAAAAACAGAGGGGAAAGTACATGTTTCCAGGGTCATCTGCAGACATCAGCTTGGTTCAGCATAGTGGGAGAGTGATGGCCAGCATCCATTGGCACCAGAGCAGGTCTGGATGGATCTGGGGGTGGATCTGCAGGAGGTGCTGCCCTTGGGGTTCCTCATCCTGTGCTGCCCTTGTGGTTCCTTATCCTGTGTCCCAGAGCAGGATTCCTGGGGGAGCCAGCAATCTGCACCTCCCTCAGCTCACCCAGCCCTACAGGAGAGTTTACCATCCCCACCATTCTGTCACTGCCCCTTTGCAGTTTCCTTTATCCCAACCCAGGAGAGCCCTGGACATTTTCCCCACCCCATTCCCTGCATGGCTCTTCATCCCCATCACCATCTGCTTCTCTCTGATCTCTGCCCTGCAGATCCCATTCCCCAGAGCTGAGAGCCAGCCAGCCCTTCCAGGGCTCCTCTCTCTCCAGCCCCTTGCTCCATTTTCCCCTTGGAAGACCAAAAACATCCCATGAGGAGCTGCCACTCTTGGCAGGAGCACTGCCTAGCAGGTAGCCTCAGAAATCCCTGGTTTCTTCATGCCATGGCCCAGCTGCTGGGCTGGAGGACGGTGATTTTAGGGTGAGCTTCTTGGGCAGCTGGACCCAGCTGCAACCCATTCCCTGAGCTCCAGCAGAGGACTAAGGGGATTTGCCTTTTCACCACCTGGGCACTCCCAGAGGTTTGGTAATGATTTGGTTCAGTGCCACTTGAGTCATGTCACACTGGCCCACCTTGAGTGGCATGTGACACATCAAGGGACCAGCAGCCCAAGCAGAAAATCCATGAGCAAGCCACAAAGTGAGAAACATCAGTTCTGTTTGATCAAGTGTGAGCAGAGCCTGAACTCAATCAGCACCACATGTTTATCACCTGCAGTTCCCAAATTAGGGCTCAGGACCCAGGAGCTCCATAGCCATGGCTTAAGGGTACCCTGGAGTGGCTTTAGAACTCTCCTGTCCCACTTGGGATAGGGTAAACGAGGATGATGCCCTTTGCTGACTACACAGTGGATGCTGCTGGAATGAGAACTGCCCCAGTCGCACCAGTAGGGGTGTGCCCCCTTGGGAAGGATGGAAGGCACAGGTGGGATCTGTGCTCTCAGGTCCAGGATGAAATTTGTGCCCACCCCCAGCCCCACACCCGTGGGCAATGGGAAATGGTTCCTGTATCCCCCAGTCAAGGGACAACCCCTGGGCTTTGCTTCTCAGCTGGGTCACCCTCTGTGTCCCCAGGGTCCAGCAGCATCCATGTCCCCATCTGCACAGACCTCTGAGGAGAACCACCTCTCTGCATACATTTTTCCATAAATTCATCCCATCCATTTCCAAGGCAAGGCCTCCAAGGAGAAAACACCTTCCAAGGAGGTGTCCAGAAAAGTTGGGAGGACACACTCACCCACCTTATCTGGCCATCCCCGACAGAGTTATCCCTCTTCTGGCTCACCAGATCCTACAGAGTGTTTAGAAAGAGAAGAATGGGGACCTAGAGATACCTGCAGCTTTAGGGGAGAGGGTCTTTGGGATGCAGCTTTATCATCTCAGCCAAGGAAGGCAATTTGTGATATCCACAGCTGTGGTGTCCTACAGTGTGAGTGCTGCCCATTCCTGCCCCTCCTTAATCCAACCCAACACTCACTGCAAAGTCTGAGCTGTGCCTGGAGGAACTGGAGAGACAGAGCAGGGAGATAAAAAGGCTTTGGGGCTCCAAATCTGAACCCCTCACCAAAAATGTGATTTCCCATTCCACCCTCCCCACACCTCACAAGCTGCTGCCAAGGCCTGCGTAGATAAATCAGCTTTGCTGGCTGAGCCACACGCCAAAATCCCCCCCAGGAATTTGGTGACAGAGTTCTTGTAGGCAGAAGGATGTGAGGGTTCTTTGCCTCCCCCAGACCCTGCCCACACATCCCACCTCACAGTGCTCAGCCCCAGCATGGGCCATCCCTCCTGTCCCAGGCTTTGTAGCACCCTCAGGAATTTTGGAAGGATGACAGTTGATAAGCCACAGGAAAAGGCAGGAAATTGGGATATAAAATAGGGAGGGGCTGTGAATGATGACTTGGGTTAAGTCATCCATCAGCCTGCTCAGATGTCATTTCTCTTTCTTTATAATATTAACATACAGTCTTCTTTTGCACTTCATCCTTTAGAGAAGCTCATTCATTAACCTGCAGGGCACTAACAAAGCAGTCACTAATCTGCTCCTCTGGCTCCCCCCTCTCCTCCCAGGGTAAACTGAGGCACAGAACGAGCAGGGCTGTACAAACTGCAGCGTCCCATGGGCAGCCCGTGCCAACATCATGATGAAGGAATGGGGGAGCAGGGAAGGAGGCCCCAAAACCCTCCCTGGGCTCATCACTGAGCCTCTTGCCAGTAGCCAGGGTGGGTCCCTGGGGGAAAAGGCCCCTCTGTGACCTTCAGCCAGCTTCACTCTTGCTCTCCTTGCTCTTGCAGAGTCGGTGCCCATGGCGGTGATCATCGGGGTGGCCGTGGGGGCTGGCGTGGCCTTCCTGGTGCTGATGGCCACCATCGTCGCCTTCTGCTGCGCCCGCTCCCAGAGGAGTAAGTGTCACCTGTTGGAATGTCACCAATATTGTGTATGGGATGTGCCTGAGCTTGTCTGGCCCTGCTGCTGAACCAAACAGCAGCACTGTGGTGTTTCACCCCACAGACACTTTTGGCCGGCTGGGTGTGTGGTGTTTCACCCCACAGACACTTTGGGCTGGCTGGGTGTGTGGTGTTTCACCCCACAGACACTTTGGGCTGGCTGGGTGTGTGGTGTTTCACCCCACAGACACTTTGAGCTGGCTGGGTGCTGCACTGGGCCCATGGGGACAAGTCCAGGCCTGCAGGAGCTCTGGTGGTGCTGGGATGGAGCTTCCCCCCATAACAGGGGCTGCTCCTCAGGTTTCCCTCTGTAGAGAAGCTTTAAGGTGATGGTGAAGGAAAGGAGTCGGTTCTGATGTAGGGTTTGGATGCAGAGCTTTATTCTGGCTCACAGGCCTCTGAATGCAGCACCAGCTCCAACAGAACTCCCTGAGCCCGTGGTTGCTGTTCCTTTGAACCCCGGGGAGAGGGGCAGGGAAGGGGCAGGGAGCCACCAAGCAGGGACAGGAGGGGAGGGACAAAGGGACAAAGGACACCTGGATGGCCCAATGCCCCCCCCCCCAGGGGTAGAGGGCATCCTTTGGATCTGCCAATTCCCTTCTGGAATGCCAGGACTGACAGACAGTGCTGGGAGGGGTCAGGGTGGGGAAAGGAGAGGTGACTGACACACCTGGGAGGGAATCTTCAGGGGAGGGACCCAGGGTTCTGGGGTAAACAGAAATCACAATGGAACAGTCACCCCCACCTCGCTGTCCCCTTTGGAAGGGCTGGGGGGACAACTCTGGGCAGAGGGTGAATTGAGTGGAGCAGGGAGAAATCAGAGCCTGAATTAACCAACACAATTTACTGAATTCACTTCTCTGCACAAGCTGCTTCTCCTGTTGGTCTACCAAGTGTCTGCTGCAAAACAGCAGCCCTGTGGGAAAAGGGAAGGGTTTATGGAAGACATGCCAGGGTAACTGCTGATCCCTGTTAGCAGCTCAGGAGGTGTGCAGGGGAACTCTTAATCTCTCCCTTGGAGGAATCCTGAGGTATAAGAGGGAGAAGCATCCTCACTGTGCCACACCGGTGCTTAAAAACCCTCCACAGTTCTGCTTCTGTTTTAATTCCAGTTTTCCTGGCAGGAATGCCAGCCAGCAGAGAGGTTTTTCATGGCACTTGTGCATTCTGGAGTCTAGCTGCAGTGAGAATACAAGTTAAAGTGACATTAGAAACGCAGGTACAGGAGGAGGAGAGGGAAGCAGTGCAGCATTGTCTGGCCTCATTACAAAGACACCGGGAAATTAAAGGAGGAGTGTTGGCTCCGTGAAAAGGCACCAAAGCAGGAGGGAGAAGAGTGTGGTTGTCTGGAGCATTCCAAGCCTCTGGGGAGAGGAGAGGAGGAGATCCTTGGCGCTGCTCCCGGCGCGCCAGACGCATGGTGCGGATTCCGGCATGCCAAACTCCTCACGTGGGTGCCAGAAAACCCAGTTGTTGTTCTTTTATTTTTCCCCCCTTGATGGTTTACAAAGCCATCAAAGACATCAGGCTGCTCCTGGATTCAGTAGGGACACACGACCCCCCACTGCAGAAATGTGTTTAATTTTCAGTGTGATAATGATGCCTCTCCCTGTTTAATCCCTTTTTTTTGAACTCCCACAGCCTCCATTAGCAAGAATTAATGAATTAAATAGGGGAAGTAATTGATCTTGCTTTTTGAGGAAGCATTGCTGATGGACAGCACCCAAGACCAGGCCAGTTTGATGTCATTTGGCAGCAAGAGACAATGCAAGCACCTGAAGGAAGCAGGGCCAAGCTGTGTTCCCATGTCCATGGGCAGTTTTTTGCCCATGCCACATCCTTCAGAGAAGCTGAGAGCGTGTGGTTCATTATTTCCCTCTCGTTTGATGGAACCAGATGGTGCAGGGCTCTTTACAGGACACACAGTTTCACAGGAATGCCATGACAACAGATCCCAGACGTGGTGGAAACGCCAGGATTTAGACTCTCACAGGCTGGAGGCATGCAAGGATGGGCTGCTCTTCAAGGGGAAAGCCAAGAGGGGACAAGGCTATCCCAGCCAAATGCCTTGTGCTATTTATCCCATTGGTAAATCAGGAAAAAGGGCATTTTCCTCACCAGGGCTGGGAAGATAGGTTCTGGAAAGAAGGCACTGGGGACATGGTGGCAGGGTTTGAATTCCCTTTTCTCTGCTGTGTTTCTGGTGCTATCCTGTTTAGAAAAGGTTTTTTGGTCTCCAATACACCAGAGGCTGCTGTGTCTGGGAGTGTTCCCTGCTCTGCTACTCCCCTGGCAGTGTGATTCCCTGGGGAGAGCTCAGCAGCCTCCCCAGGCCAGGGCAGGGGTCCCTGTGCTCCCTACAAGGCTTCCTTGCCACTTTCCTTTGGGATCAGAATAAGTAAGAGATCATGTAGCTATGATATTTTCTGAAAAATCCCTTTGCTAGGATTTTTCTCCTGAGAAGCTGAGAGGCCTCAGAAACAAAATGTAAACAATGGTTATCTGCTGCTGTGGAATGCAACAGGTGCATCTGTGATTGGTCTCATGTGGTTGTTTCTAATTAATGGCCAATCACAGTCAGCTGTCCAGACAGTCTTGGTCAGTCACAGGATTTTGTTATCACTCCATTCTTCTTCTTGCTTCCTAGCCTTCTGATGAAATCCTTTCTTCTATTATTTTAGTATAGTTTTAATATTATATATATATATAATAAAATAATAAATCAAGCCTTCTAAACATGGAGTCAAGATCCTCATCTCTTCTCTCTTCCTGGGACCCCTGTGAACACCACCACAAGATCACCCAAGAGATCAGTGAAGATCCCTGCCCTGATCTCCCTTCCCTCCCCACAACCTCATGGGAAGGGAAGAGCCAGCCCCAGCTGGGGACAGCAGCAAATCCAGAATGCAGGTGGGATTCCCCAGCCTGAGATCCATGCATGGGGTGCTGGTGGCACTGAGCCCACTCAGTTCCCCTTCACCTGGCTCCAAAAGCCACTGGAAGCTGCCAAAACAGTCCCTCCTTGGGTTTGGGAGAATTGGGAGCACCAGCAGCGGCACCAGAGCCCAGTGACACTCAGGGTGCAGAGTCCTGCAGAGAAGGACTTGGATGTGAAACGAATCTAAGTTCCCTCTTAATTCTTCTCCAAGGAAAACCCACAAACCCTAATGAAGCAAATTAAGGGCTATTTAAAGGGGGTACAGCTCCTTTAAAAAAGAATGCAATCTCTACGAGCAGATAAATACTGATTTCCCAATTACATTGTGGACCCTCAAGCAGCCATCAACAAAGAGTGTGTTGAAGCTCTACACTACAAAAATATAAGAACTTTATTACTCCCTCCCCATTAACAGGCTAACCTATATTTAAATAGGAGAATTAATGCTAGAGTGAGTAACCAGGGTCCTCCCTCTACAACACAAGCTTGCATTCGTACATTATTAACAAATCACCAATATATGACAAATCGAACAAGCAGAGTATTAAATATCTTGTTAACCCATCTTGGTGGATGGACCCCAGTTTTGAGGTGCTGATGCCAGCTGAATGCTGTGGCCACTGTCTCTGGTGGCAGGAGGGTGGGAACACCAGGCTGAAAGGTGAGGAAAGGAATTTCATCACTGTTAGTGGTGTGTATGTGCAGAGTTATTACACAGATCAGCTCAGGAATGATGGGATTGACAGGGCACTTGGATAGCAGGAGAAGGACTCATTTCCTGCCAGGATGACTGCAGATTCCTCTCCCAAGACAAATACTGGAGCATTGTGCCATCATTTATAACAACAACCTGGTGCAGGCTGCAGGCACTGTTGTGTCAGGGGGATACAGTGACCCAGGGTAACTCTGGAGAAGAATCTCCTGCCCCAGCCACTGACCACAACTAACAGCAATGGGGGAGGCAATTCCTGACCATGTTTTGGGAAAATGCAGCAGAAAAAAGGACCAGGTGCAGACACACCATGCCTGGAGGCTCTGGAAAATAAAAAAATTTACTGCGCATCTGTTGTTGTATCTTCAGTGACTTAACGGCCCAGAGTTATTTGAGGGGGAACACTCCTGGGAGAGGAGCTGCAAGACACTGATTAGCATCTCCTTGTGATTAAAGACAGAAGCTGCAGCACCAGGAACGTGGTCCCAGCAGGACAATATTAAAAACAGAAGCTGCAGTAAGTTCCCAGTGAAAGGCTTTGCCTTGTGCCCTGAGACTTGGCAAGGTCTGGGGGCTGTGGAGGGCAGGGGATGCTGGGAGAGATGAATTCAAGGACACAGCTTCGAGCTGGTGTCAGTTGCATCATTCAGTTTGGTTTAGAGATAAATCTCCCGGGGGTCCAGCCTTTTCTGGACTGCTCCCCACAGTCCTGGCTTGGCAGGGCGCTGCTGGATCCATCAGCTGGAGGTAGATCTGACAAACCGGTGGTTGAAGGCAGTTTTTGGGTCTGGGAGGGCTGGCACAGCCATCCTGCGAGGTGAGAGCCAGGTCTCTGGCTGGGGGACAGCTTCAAAGCTGTGGAGGTCTCGCTGCTCAGATTTGCTTCCATCTCTGCTTTTCATCTCGGCCTTGCGCCGCCACTCTGCTCCCGCTGCTCCGCGCTTTCCTCCTGCTGGAATGACTTGTTCAAAGCACGCCTGACACCTTCAGGGAAGGCAGGGAGTCTCTCCAGGAATGTTTCTCTCTTCTCTCATTGTCATTTCCATGCTGCCTGCAGATGATAAAACTGTCCCTGGCTATGTCTGTGCTCATTGCTTGGCCTTTTCCATGTGCTGTCTGCACCCCAGACTGGGGGAGGCTTTTCTCGGGGGTTCCCAGAGCCTGGGCAGAGCTGGCCCATCCCTCAGAAGCAGGATTTCCTATGAATCAGCAGGCTGGACAATGATTTCACTGCCTGTGGGAGCAGTTCTGCTACAGCCCAGCCCCTGGTAACAGCACTGTGTGAAAAACGCCAATCATTTGTTTTTAAAATTTTAAAAGTTTAATAGTAATGAAATGGCTACCAAAATAGTAATACAATTAGAGTAATAATAATTTGGACAATTTGAATTAGGACAATATGAGATAATAGAGACCAAGAGTTTCGGATGGTCCGGGTACCTTTTCTGGGCAGCACAAGCCCGAAAAAGGACCCACATTAACAGAGGATTAACCCTTAAAAACAACAGCCTGTTGCATATTCATATACCTCATACATGATGCATAAATTCCATTCAAACACAGGATTCTCTCTGGTCATCGTCAACTTCTTCTCCGAATCCTAACAGCACCTTCGAGGTGGGAAGAAGTTCGTTTCTTCTGATACGAGGGCAATAAATTCTCTTTCTCTGAAAGATTCAGGTGTCCTGTGGCTGCTATCTCACTGCGGGTCCTTTCTTTAAAAAAGCATCCTACATAGCATAGTTTCTATTTTAACATTTTTTATAACCTAAAACTATATTTAACACACTACTTAAGAGAATTAATACAGCATTACTTTCAGAATTAATACAGCATTACCTTCTAACACAACACATATAATACTCATTTTAATATTTGCGAAAAGCCAATCATAAAATACATGCATTTTTCACAACCATGAACTCCAGAAGGAATTTCTGTAGGAGTCTGAGCTGTCCATACCTTCTGGCAACACAAGTATTGCTCCTCCAGCTCTCCAGTGGGCTCACTGAGCCGGGTTTATTTCCTCAGGTACTGCCAGGAGTCCTCAGTGATGTCCTGTGACTATGGTCACAGGGGTCTTTGGATGATGGAAGAGACAAGAATTTGACTCCATATTTCAGAAGGCTTGATTTATTATTTTATGATATATATCACATTAAAACTACACTAAAAGAATAGAAGGAAAAATTTCTCATCAGAAGGCTAGCTGAGAATAGAATAGAATGAATCAACAAAGGTCTGTGGCTCGGACCAAGAGAGAGCCAGCTCTGCCGTGATTGGCCATTAATTCCAAACATCCACACAAGACCAATCACAGATGCACCTGTTGCATTCCACAGCAGCAGATAATCAATGTTTACATTTTGTTTCTGAGGCCTCTCAGCTTCTCAGAAGGAAAAAATCTTAAGGAAAGGATTTTGAATGAAAAGATGTCTGCGACAATGTCCCTGCAGAAGCTCGGACTGAGCCCCTTGTCCCTCTCCCTCTTTCCGTAGATCTCAAGGGTGTGGTGTCTGCCAAGAACGACATCCGCGTGGAGATCGTGCACAAGGAGCCGGCCTCGGGCAGGGAGGCAGAGGAGCACCCAACCATCAAGCAGCTGATGGTAAGGAATTCCTTCCCTCCCCCGGTGATTGCTCCGGGCGAGGTTTGATGGTAACAAACCCAGACACATGTCGTTCAGCCCCCTAATAACCACTCGAGGCAATGATGCTCTTCCAAAAATGCGGTTCTCGAGATCCACGTTCTCTTGCCGTGAAAACTCCTCGAGCGAAACTTGGCTAACGAGGAAGGAGAGCTGCTGGGGGTTTATTGCAGCGGCCCATCTGCCCGCCGGGCTAATTGCAAAGCAAATTTGCCACCTCATGATAAGACCCGGATCTTCAGATTGGGCTTATCCCCGAGCATTGCAGGCCATTCCGGGTAACTCAGTCCCCTGGGAGACAGAGTGCCCAAATACCCCGTCAGCTCTGAGCCGCTGGCCGCTCTTAGCAAGCTTAGTGATTTCAGCTCTTTAATGATTCTCAGCTCTCTTAGGATTTCAGCTCTTTGCTTGCTTGTAGGGTGCCTTTGGCTGGGGCAGAAGTAGATGAGAGAGAGGAGAAAGAGAGGTCCTGGTGTTCCACAGCGATGGTTTATTGAGGGATCCAGTGAGGGGTTCCAGTGAGGGGTTCCAGTTCCAGTGATGGCCCTTCTTCTCCCGAATGGGCTAAAACATCCCCTTTTTATAGGATATAGGGGGATCCAAACTTGTCCAATAGTAAAGGTTAGGGAAAAGTGACCTATGGGGTTGCAGAGATAAGCTATGGGTCGAGACAGAAGACAGGAGCTTATTTTGCTCTCACAAACTCCATGGAGTCTGCTACAGCCTCACACCTGGAAAGCTGCAGAGGGCAGGGCGAGCACAAGGTGATAACGAGCTCATCACCCAGCAATGCTGCGCCCAGAGGCTCGGCAGGCAGGGCTGTGGGGCCAGCCTGCCCCTGGGTCTGTAACACCGGGGAGCTGTCACCATCCCAAGGCCACCACCTTCACCCGAGGGGACCGACGGACACGGCAGGGCAAGAGGAGGATGGCTGAGATCTGGGAAACGCAGCTTGTGCATCCTCACCACTCTCTGTGCTGTGGTCACTGCTCTCTGTGGCTCAGCCCCAGTCTGCCTTGGCTTTCACTTGCTGGTGACAAATACAAGCTGAAAAATGGCAAAGAATCCTGGGAAAAAAAAAAGAGCAGATGGGAAAGGGGGAAGGGATTGAAGAAGCCAGTGGCTGCTTTCTAGGCTGCTGGGTGGTTTTTTTCCTCCTCTAAATCTCAATTTTTTGGGCAGCACTTGTATGTCCTGCCTGCAAAAGCTGTTCCGTGAATGCCTGGTGGGAAGGCAAGGCTGATCATCGTAGAGTGGGTGGAATTGCTTGCTGGAATTGTCAGGATTGCCAGAGACAGCCAGGGAGCCTCCAAACAATGAGGCGGGAGGAGGTGGAGATCTGGCAACTTATTCCAGCACCACTGAGGTTCCTATACAAGACCCTTCGTTCCCAGTAGGGCTTTGCCCTGAGAAATCTGCAAGTCCATGGTGGGATTTGCAAGGCTGGAAGGACAGAGGAGGCTGGGGTTGGGTTGGGTTTGGAACAATCTGCTGGGATGAAGGGAAATGAGAAGTTTTCTCTCCCTGGGACCCTGTACATCATCTGTGTGATCTGCAGTGCCAAGCCCAGGTCTGGCTCCCACAAGGGCATCTGAGATCATCCCAAATCCCACTCCAGACCATAACAGGAGGCACACACAAAGCCTCAGCAGAAGGGAACATTTACCACTCTGAAAAAAAAATCTCTGAGTGAACAAGGAAGAGGATGGTGGTGGGAGCTCAAGCACAGCATCTTGGAAGCCATCGTGGGGGTTTTCTTAGGTTATTTTCCAGAGCCAGGGGGTGATTTCACATCAGCTTGTGCCTTGGTGAGGCTGGGAGCAGAGCTGTGCTGGGCACATTGCAATGAGGATTCAGGCAGGGTGGAAATGGTGCAGAAAAAATGACAATATTTGTTTGAGAGCTGGGAAAAAATGCCTTGCAGGGAGAGGTTGTGGAGCTCTTCTGGTTAATCATCCAGACTGGTGAGAGGTGGTTTGGTCACAGCACAATGGAACTGTGTAAGTGTGAGCAGGGTTCACACCTAAAGCTGAGCACTTTCAGATGTGACACAACAGAGACTCACACCCTGGTTGGACTGGAAGAGGGCAATTCTTCCCCTTTCTTGGCCAAATCCAGGCATTTTTCCTGAAAATACAGCAGTTGGAAATGACGTCATTGGATCAGCAGCGTTCAGGAGCTGCAAGAGATGGTCCATGATATCTGACCCTGGTGCTGGCAGGGTTTGGGACAGCTGGGACATCCTACCTGCAGGGAGAAGGCATCAAACCCCCTCCCCACCCTCATCTGCCCTCAGCAAGCACGTTCCCAGGAAATACTCCCCAATTCCTTCTCTCCACAGAGTCTGCAGAGACCCTCTTTCTGTCCTTTATCCCCATCTTTGCTGTGTCCAACAGCTGGTGTGGGCATCCTCCTCCAGCCATCAGACACCCAGCCTGGGATGCCAAAGAGTTCCTGATAAAACATCCCAACTTTGTCAATGAAATGGAGGATCAGTTAAGGAAGGAAGGAAGTTAAAAACTTCTCCTTGCTGATGGGGAGCGATGAGACCTCTTCAGCAGGAGGAGGAGGAGGAGGGCAGTGCCCAGCGCCTCCCTCCCCTCACCCCAGGATTTTCCAGCTCTCCTTCCTCCCATTGTTACAGCATTATTCCCTCTGCTTCCCCATTTGCCTTCTGCGAGCGTCCTGTGGGATCTCCATCCCTTGAGGTGATCTCGCCCTCACGGTGTTCATCACACCCTGCAGTTCATGACAGCTGTGAGTGTCAGTGCCACACCGGGGCTCGGGATCATTAACGGGCATGTTAACGAGGAGCAGCCACGCTGGCAAACAGCTCCTCGCTGCTCTCCATCCCAACCCCATCCCAGCCCCTGACTCCAGCACAGCCTGAGCTGCTCCTGCTGCATTTCGGGCTCCTCAGCACCGCGTTTGTGCCTTTGTGCTCGGTCCCCCGTGTCCCGCGGGGTGCCAGCGGGACTCTCCGGCCCCACAAACGCTGTTTTGTCGTTCTCCAGCCATCTGTGACCTCGGCAGCTCACCGTGCTTTTCACAAGTAATTATTCATGCATCTATAAACTCATTAACACCTTAGGATCCGCGTCACGCTGGCTGATTTGCATATGTTCACATTGCCTCGGCGGCGTTCCACCCCCTGCTCCGAGAGCTGTTCTGCCAGGCGGTGCCCACGGGCAGGGAAAAGGCTGCCAGCTCCAGTGGCTGCAGGCAAAGGATCCTGGAAAAGGGTTTGATCCTGGGGAAAATAAACGGCAACAAAAGCATTCTCCCTCCTGCGGGACGCATTGCACGGGCACAACAGCTGTGAGGAGGAAGATGATGAGTATGGTCGGCCCCAGCGTGGCACAGCCTCCTCCTCCTCCCTTAGCACGGCTGGGCTTATTCCCAGCTGATCGGAGCCCGTGCCTCCTCACCTGTGAAATGGGGCCGATAATCCCAAAGGAGCCATCCCCACTGCCATGAGCAGTGAGAGACGATCCCAAAGTGACAGGGAGGCAAGGGAATCACAGAGATCCCCATCTCTGGATCATTCATGCCCCACTGTGGCCAGGCAGATCCAGGCATCACCTGTGGTTCATATTTGGAGTGGAATAGTCAAAACGATCAATCCAGTGACAGGTTTGTCTTTTCTTGTCTCCTTTAACCCATCCCTCTGCTCCAAGGGTTGTTCCCGGTTTGTTCACAGCTTTCACAGGTGATCAGCACCAGACACCTTCTCCAGACAGGTGGAAGAGGAAAAATCAAAGGAGCAGAATTTCCATTCTGGATGATTTTCCTTCCTACCTGCAGCCCAGAGGACACAGCATCCCTTTCTGTGCCCCTTTCTCTGCCTTCCCCCGTGCCCGTGGGGTTCCATGTGCCCATCCTGGGAAGCACGGGCAGCCCTGAGCTGTCAGAGCGGGTCTGAACTGCAGAGAGCAGCATCTCCACAACACCCAGCTTCGCTCAGGAGGCTCGGGAAGCTCGGGAATCCCTCCCTCACAGCCAGCCCCTCCAGCCCATCCCAAGGCAGCATTTTGGGTGAGGTGGGACAAGGCGGGCAGCCTCTCCTGTGGTGGGCACCAACATCACTGGGCGGCCGAGGCCAGAGCCGGTGTTTGAAGGTGATAAAGCTTCATCGAGCTGGGAATTCCCAGAGGGGTTCTTTATTCATGGGGGTTGTTCCCTCCCTGGGAACAGAGGAAGTCGCTATTTGAGAATCGCCATCAACATCCCTCACTCACCCTGGTAACAAGT
Source organism: Melozone crissalis (assembly GCF_028551555.1). Taxonomy (NCBI): domain Eukaryota; kingdom Metazoa; phylum Chordata; class Aves; order Passeriformes; family Passerellidae; genus Melozone; species Melozone crissalis. The sequence goes on along the minus strand of NW_026535896.1, from coordinate 2,662,797 downwards.
GCTGCCGGGTGGCATCCAATTACCCAACCAGCCAGAAATATTGTAATTAAACCTGGAGCGAGGCGGGGGGAGGCTCTTCCAGCCCGCCGGGTCTGGAGGATACTCAGGAAAACCTGAAGCAGCATTTTAAAAAACATATTGTGTCCACTAATGAAAGCCAAGAATTTAATATCCTGTGGGATTCTCCATCTCAGAGGCTCCGTTTGGTGGCGTGAAACGCGGGAGAGCTCCACGCTTGCAGAGCAGAGCAGGGGTTTGGCATTGCCCGCTGCTCCCAGCGCTGGGAGAGCCTGGAAGGAGCTTTGCTGGGCAGGGTGGCGCTCCCTGGTGTTATAAATTATCCAATCGAGAGCCAAACTTATAAGAAAATTTAGCAATGATTTATTAAATTGTCAGCAAAACGGAATTTCGATCGGCAAAAACCACCACAGCCAAGGGCAGCGTCGAGCCCGGGATCGGTGCTGGGTGAACACAGATCTGACCCCCAGTGTCAGAGTCTCTCCTGTTCACAAATGCTGCTTTGCCCAGCGAGTTCTTATACAGTTTATTCTGCCTGAGGTAGAGATGACCGAATGTTCTTTGTGTCCCTTCACATGCAGATCCGGGGCTATTCATGTGCAGAGTTAGACAAAAGTCCAATCCAGGTGTCTGGATGTTGTCAGAGAACTCTGGAGAAGTCAGTATTCACATGTAACAGGGTGGCACTGCCAATCATCGTGGTAGATACAATCTTCGAGGTGAGAATCACTCTTGAGTGGTCCTGGTATCCCAGGATCATCGCCCAGGAAGTTTCCATTCTTACATTAAAAAACCTGATATTATCTTAACATAGTCCGGGAACTGGATGAATAAGAACAAGACACTGCTCCCGGCTGGGGTGGTCAAAAGACACAGTTTGGATCTTACGATATTTTATACATTAACAGCATGAATTATCTCTATCATATACTACACTGGGCAGGGGGAGCCAGCAGTGCCAGTTGAAGCTATCTTTCACAGTCAATGGGGACCTAAGGTCACGAAGGAACAGTGTCCCTGTCACTCACTGATTACAGGAATCCTTTGAAGAATCCAAAATCCCCAGCCATGAGCTGGAGTGGAGAGCATCTTGAATAAAAGTTAACACTGTGGGGTTTAGGAGACTTCTTGGGTCAAACGGCATGCCCATCTGAAGGTCAGGAGATCTCCTCTGAAAGTTAATCCCACAGGCTGCAAACACAAAATGTTACCACTCACTGCCAGCCTGGAGCTCTCTGTTGCTGTGAGCACTGATCCAGGGAAACTGCACTCACAATTATTTCATCTGTTCATGCAAGGGCTCAGTTTTCCCCGCAAGTGCAGTTATTGTCAGCTGCATTTTGCCTTGCTGGGTGTGTATTTGCTAGAACATGCTACATACCGTCAGCCTGTCCTGCTCTGAGCCCCTCCTTATGCTTCCCTCCATGAGCACTGCCAAAAGGAGATCTTCAGGCTTGGAAATTGTGGTTTGAAATCTTCCCTGAATCTGTTTATCTCTGTGCTTTGGGGTACACAGGGGGTGCCTCAGGACCTGGAGGGGGTCCCTGCCTTCTGCAGTGGGGGAAACTGAGGCAGCGACAGTCAGGGGTGCAGTTTGTCACATCCCTGCTGGCCCAGGAGCACCAGGGGGTTTGGACACGGGCAGGGCTTTGTGGTGCCCGCTGTTCTGGGGCAGGGAGGGCTGCTGGTGCCTGGCAGTGCCAGGCAGGGTGAAGTCCTGGCAGGGGGAATGGTGGCACTCACAGCCGGGTGTACCCCCAGCCATTGTCATGGCCAGGCCAGGAGCATATTGGTGCTGTCACCTGGCTGGAGAAAGGATGGATCTGGAAGAACGTTCAGGAATTCTGCTGGGGCATCCCATGCCAGGGCTCTCAGACATCTCTTTTTCCATCTATTTCCCTCTCCCTCTTCATAATCTGTATTAATATTGGTGATAGAGTGAACTTGAGCATGTTGGTGCTGTCACCTGGCTGGAGAAAGGATGGATCTGGAAAAACGTCCAGGAATGACGCTGGGGCATCCCATGCCAGGGCTTTCAGACATTTCTGGTCTCTTTTTCCATTTCCCTCTTCCTCTTCATAATCCGTGTTAATATTGGTGATGGAGTGAACTTGAGTTAAGGTCGGTCCCTTCCCGGTGTTGACTCAGTGATGACAAAGAGGAAATCACACTAACGAGGATCCCACCGCCCACTAATTAACGGTGTAAAACTTTAATAAAGTTGTTAATGATCGGCTGTAATGGGGGAGTTGGAGGTTCGGTGATGTGGTGGCGCTTTGTGGACCTCATGTGGAGACTCCCTGCAGCCCCCAAATCCACGGGGTGCAGCCAAATTCAGAGGGGACAGGGGACAGGCAGGGTCCCCATGGAGCATCCCAGTACCTGGATCATTCCCACCATCACTTCAATAAAATAAATGGCTTAAATAAAATGCCTTCAAACACCCCATCAAACCCAACATCATTAATTCCAGGGAGGTTTGGTCACAGTGGGATTGTTCCTTTGGTTCCCACCTCCCTTCTGCCCTCTCCATCTCTGGATCTGGCCCTGTGTCATCCATGCCAACACAAAAAAAAAAAAAAAAACAAAAAAAAAACAAAAAAAAAAAAAACACAAAAAACCCAAATCCAAGGAGAAGTGGTTTTTTTTTTTCCTTTTCATTCCGACCTGTTAAACCCTTCCGATAGGGTTAACAGCCCCGGTCTGCCTTTGCAGAGATGCTTTAGAGGATCGAGGGGGTCGCCGGGGTTGGCAGAGCAAAAAAAAACCCTCCATGTCCCACTTTAGCTGCACTCGTTTAATCCTCGGCGACACTTGTATTTATCCTGGTAAATCAATGGCTGATACAGGCTTTCTTTTCCCTAGGAAAACTCAGGTACTTTAATTTATTGCCTTTAACAGCCACATCAAAGGCTTTCGGGAGATGAACAGCAAGTGCCGCGGGGTGAATTTCCACAGCTACTTACCATCTTAAAGAGGAGCGAATTTGGGCAATAAAAGGGGATTTTGGGGCTGATGTGGGGCTGTGATCCCAGAGAAGCTGGGCTGGAGGCGTCGGGTGGATACGGGAGAAGCTAAAAAAAGGCAACTGAGGAATTGGTTGATAATTATCCCGCTTCCTGCACAGCCCCGCGTGCTGAAGGAAGGGTAATTAAAGCTGTGGTGTAATTAATGTGCACCTTGCCCCTCCTCTCCGCTTCCCCCCGATCACAGCCAGCCTTCAAAGGAAAACTAATGAGGCGGCCAAGTTCAGCTGAGGAGGAAAGGATGAAAAGAAGGGGAAAAAAAAAAAAAAACCACCAAAAAAACCCAGACGATTTTGGGGGTGTTGCTTTGGGCAGGCGGGTGCAGCCCCAGCCCTCATCTCGGTAAATAATTCGTTTTCTGCATCAGCCTGCCTTTTTCTGTCCTAAACATGGAAAAACAATCTGTAACCCAGGGAATTGTGTGGCTTTTGGGCGTCTGCCCTCGGACATCACTGGGGCACCCCTGGGCACGTCCTTGAACCCGGCCGGTGGCAATTTCCCAGTGCCCAGGGGCTGGTGATGGATGCGGGGCTGCCCCCATGGCCTGGGGGTGATGGGGATCGGGCGGTGCTGGATGCTGACCCTGCTCCTTTCCCAGATGGACCGCGGCGAGTTCCAGCAGGACTCGGTGCTGAAGCAGCTCGAGGTGCTCAAGGAGGAGGAGAAGGAGTTCCAAAACCTGAAGGTGGGTTGGATCCTGCGGCCTGCCTGTGTCCCCAGTGAGAGATGGGCTCAGAGCCCCCCGTCACTGCTGGCAGAGGGGCTGCACCCGGGGTGCTGGGGACCCTCCCCGTGCCCAGCACCGGGCAGAGCCTCACCCAGCACTGCTGCTGCCACGCTGCCTGTCCTTGGGCCGTGTCCCAGAGGGCTGTCCCTGTGCAGGGAGAGAGGCTCTGGCATGCTGGCACTGCTTTATGGCCCCAGCAGCTTTTAAAGCTAACACGAAGTTGTGGTGCCAGGACAGTGGTGTGCAAGGGGCACTTGTGTCCCCACCTGGAGGGGGCTGAGCAGATTGGAATTTACTGGTGGCACAAGAGGATGTTGCTGGATGGTTTGGTGGTTGAGGTGTCCTCCAAAGGGGGGCTATGAAAATGGGGAAGGGTCTGGAGGGTTCATACAAGGAGTCACTGAGGTGACTTGGCTTGTTCAGCCTGGAGAAGACCAAGGGGAGACTTATCAGGGTCTGCAGCTTCTTCCTGAGGGACAGCTCTAACCTCTGCTCTCTGTGACAGCAACAGGACCTGAGAGAGCAGCTGGAGCTGTACAGGGGAGGGCTAGGTTGGATATCAGGAAAGGTTCTGCCCCCAGAGGGTGCTGGGTACTGCCCAGGCTGCCCAGAGAATGGGCACAGCCCTGAGGCTGCCAGAGCTCCAGGAGGCACAGAGAGCAGGGTGGGATTGTTGGGGGGTCTGTGCAGAGCCAGGAGTTGGGCTGGATGATCCTGGTGGGTCTCTTCCAGCTCACCATATTCCATGACTCTGATAAGTCTCACATATCCCGGGTGGATGGGCAGGGTGGGCACCCCAAATGCCCAGGGAGGTACCCAGAGAGGCCCCCACCAACCTGCCCCTCTTCTCCCACTCCCCAGGACCCCACCAATGGCTACTACAGCGTGAACACCTTCAAGGAGCACCACTCCACGCCCACCATCTCGCTGTCGGGCTGCCCCGCCGACCTGCGCCCGGCGGGCAAGCAGCGGGTGCCCACGGGCATGTCCTTCACCAACATCTACAGCACCCTGAGCGGGCAGAGCCGCCTCTACGACTACAGCCAGCGCTTCGTGCTGGGCATGGGCAGCAGCTCCATCGAGCTGTGCGAGCGCGAGTTCCAGCGCGGCTCCATGAGCGACAGCAGCTCCTTCCTCGACACCCAGTGCGACAGCAGCATCAGCAGCAGCGGCAAGCAGGACGGCTACGTGCAGTTCGACAAGGCCAGCAAGGCCTCCGCGTCCTCCTCCCACCACTCCCAGTCGTCTTCCCAAAACTCAGACCCCAGCCGGCCCCTGCAGAGGCGGATGCAGACGCACGTTTGAGCCCCTCGGGACGCTCGGGACCCTCCCGTGGGCGCCGTGCTCTGCTAGGACAGCGGCACCGCCGGCAGCGGCGCTGGGAGCGGCCGGATCCAGGCCCCCGGAGCAGGGCCGGGGCAGGGGACCGGCCGAGCATCCCCCTCCCTGGCACACGCTAAGCACAACCCCGCCGAGGACGCGCTGAGCCCGGGGAGCCGCTCCCTCGGCGGGGCTGGGGACGGCCCTGGCCCCAGCGCGCCCCCCGCGCCCCCACAGCCGCTCGCCTCCGCTTGCCGCTGCCCCCTGCCCCGGCTCCTCCCTTCCCTTCGTGGTGTTCGGTGTCCATACTTATAGAGTCCGTGTCGGGGGGTCGGGGGGTCCCGCCATGGGGACGGCGGTGGGACAGGGACTCCCCGGGAAGGGCCTCTCCGCTGTATCGCGGCACCGCGGTCAATACAAGAGGTGTTTCTCGTGGCACGCCTGGGCTGATGGCCGCCCCGCGAGGACACGGCTTCCCTGGCACTCTGCCCCGGCACACGGCTGCCTGGAGCCTGGCTGTGCCATGGCCTCCTGGGGCAGGCCCCATGGGGGCAGAAATGGCCGGTGGTGGAGGGAAACTGAGGCACGGGGCAGCTGGGACCCCACAAGCCCAGCGTGGGAGCCAGGAGATGGGGCATCACAAACAGGTAAGGGGACACAATGACATGGGAACAGGCCACCCTCCCTGCAGCTCACAGCCCCAAAACTCCCTCACACTTCCTCCCCACCATGCCCCAGGAGCACCAAGCCCATCCCAGCCTCACCAGGACTTTATTGGGTGCCAACATGAGCCCCAACACCCCCATCCATGGGTCCCCCCAACACCTGCAGCCCCACGGGGGCAGAGGGGACCCTACACCAGCAGCGAGAAGGCACCAGGTCAACCCCTCCATGGTGGGGGACATCCCAAATGCCCACCCTGGAGCCAAGCACACACCAGCCCACCCAAGGGCCCTTGTCCCTGACACCAGTGGCATGCAGGCCCTGGGGGAGGGCTCCACCATAAATAAGCATTTAAATTAATTAAATTAATCTGCACCACCAAAGGGCCCTGGCAGACCCCGAAGCCAAGCAGCCCAGGGTGCCCCCACCCAGGGGGGCTGTGGGGACAAGTCCCTACGCCAGCGCTAAGGCACAGGACAGGGCCGCCAAGTAAAAAAGGAAATTAAAAAAAAAGGGAGGGAATTAAATATTTGGGGGGAGGCCCAGGGCAGGGAGGAGGCAACATGAACCTCCAAAGGCTCCCATTCCCTGGGCGGGGAGGGGCCAGGACCCCAAAATCAGCCCCTCAGCAGGGCCCTCGTCAGTGTATGAGGGAATTAAGGGAAAGAGAATGTCCAGGGCAAGGGCTCCTGCCCTGGCTCACCCCCTCAGGCCCGCTGGGAGGGAGGACCCCCCTACCCCAAAAACCCCCTCGAGTCCTCGGTAGCTTCAGTGCGTCAGTAGAAAAGGCTCAGGGCCATGGCCCCGCCGGGCTCCCTGCACCCCGAGAGCCGCCCCAGCACCCCGGGCACCCGCGGTCCAGCACGGGCCCAGCCCCGGCCCTGCTCCAGGAGTCCCAGGCCGTGGTGGCAGCGGTGACAACGATGCTCTGCCCTCGGTCACTCCGGCCGTGCCAGCGCAGTGTCCCCTCGCTGCAGGGGACGGTGTCTCCTTGTCCTGGGGACGGTGTACCTGCGCTGCCCCGCCACCCTCAGAAGTAGGTGAGGTTCCTGACGAGTCCCAGCTCCAGCATCCTCTTGATGGCCACGGCCTCGTGTGACACATTGTGCTCCGACGCCTGCAGGACAGGGAGCAGGGGTGACACCAGGGTCTGGGCCACACATTTTCCTTCCAGTCCTCCCTTCCCACCCTCCACCTTGCCCACCCCACCAGCAGGGACTTCAGCCTCCCAAAAGCAGGGACGGAACCCTCCCCACCCAATCCCCCTGTCCATGGTTCTCCTCACACATAAACTGTGATGGATCCAACTCTCCATGCCTCCAAGGACATTTGGCTACCAAGAGAAGTTGGATGATGACCAGCCAAAGGTGGACTTCAACCTTCGTCATGGGAGAGGAGTGAGAGGGAAGAGCCTCCCATGCCATTCAGCATCCTGGCACTGCTCTCCTGGGCTGCCATCCCCCCTCCTGGGGGAAAAATGAAGGGAACAGGGACAAAACTGTGGGGCAAACACTTACGGCCATGGACTTGAGTGTGATCTGCTCGTAGTAGTGGATGGTTTGCTTCTTGTTGGCCGAATCGGGGTAGCCAAAGCCCACGATGTGCACCAGGTCACAGAAGTGCAGTGCCAAGGTGATGGCCAGCAGCCCTGTGGTGGGCTTCTGAGGGACAGAGAGCCACAGCCTTCAGGGAGCTGCACAGGGACAGGCTGACCCCCCTCAGGGTGTGCAGGGTGACTGGCCATCCCCACCCCTTACCTGTTTGACCTTCCGTGGTTGCTTCATGGGGAGGTTGAGCAGTTTAGCAGCAGTTACTTCCATGTAGTAGGGATTGAGGACGCGCACTTGCTCCGGGTTGGCGTCCCAGATCAGCGGGGGCTGTTTCCAAAACCCTTTGCGAACCTGCAAGAGCCCAGATGTCCCCAAGGGTGGGGTGGCATGACAGCTGGAGTCTGGAGCAGCCAGGGAGGGGTTGGACCTGGTTCCCCACCACACTCACCCTCTTCTTGTCGTTAAGGATGGCCTCCATCCACTGGAAGTCCATGGGCTTGAAGGGCACGAGCACCAGCAGCGTGTCGGGGTTGTTCTCGGTCCGGGGGTCGAAGTGGGCTGACTCGGGGTAGAAGAGGCGCATGGTGGTCTTGGAGCCCACGTCCTGCTCATAACCATGCACTGGGGCGTTGTTCAGCCTTTGGGACATCACAGGTGTCAGCCCCAGCTGCGGTGGCACTGGGCAGGGAGCGGGGGCCGGGGCTGTACCTGATCACCACGTCGTAGGTGTTGATGGTGTCCCCCATGGAGCTGTTGCGGAGCCGGTGGCCGTTGCCCACCACGGCACACCTCCTGCACTTGAGGCTGCGAGACAAAACCCTGGCTCAACCAGGCCTGCTCCAAAACTGGGCTGATTTTAACCACCAGGGGAGTTAAACCTGGTGTTGTCCAGTCTCCACACCTTCCAATGGCTCCATCCACCACCTCTTAGTTGCAGAGGTTCATTTTGCCAAATCCTCGGCCCACAGCAGACAAATTGCAACCACCCCCAAGAGAGCAATGATGAAGAAAAAGAGAAAAGCCCCTAAACCCACCCCAGTGTTACCTCTGGATGCTCTCGGGCAGGGAGTAGTGGGTGATGGACAGCAGGCGCAGCAGGACGTCTTCTGCAAAGCAAGGGCAAGGACAGGGTGAGGAAGGTGAGGAAGGTGAGGAAGGTGAGGAAGGCAGCTCCTGCCTGGCACAACACTCTGAGTGCTGCCCCATCCCTGCCAAATTTAATCCTACTGTTAATCCCAATTGCAAACAGATAATCTGTCTCTGGGGTTTAGTAAAACCTGGCCCGCTCTAAACTTTTTTAGAGGCACCATGTGTGAGGAGATACTCACTGCAGACTTTAAAAACCAAGAAAATAGCTTGGGACTAGTCCCCAGCAAAATCAACCTGCAGATGTCTTTAGGAAAAAGGAAGTTGAAACCCCAGGAGCAGCAAGCAGCAGCAGGACAGACAGAGAGATCCCACAGAGCACTGTCAGGCTTACCACTTCCCTTGGTGCCGTAGGGCAGCTCGTAGAGCGACGGCGTCTTCACCCAGAAGTAGTCCTTCAGCTGCAAGAACAGTGGGTGGTCCCTCGTGTAGCTGCCAAGGAGCAAAGGGTCGGTGACACTGGGATCAGGGATGGCACAGGGAGGGGGGTCCTGGCTCTGCATCCCCCCCACTCCCTGCTCCCAGCCCCAAACTCACTTCCCGATGAGCTGCGCCGCTTTCTTTTCCACCTCCCCAAGGGGACACGTTGTCTTGTTGTTTTCTTGTACAGGGAAATAAAAGCTGTAAAGGAAGAGGTTAATTAAATCAAACTATGCCTGTTCCTCTGCAGCCCCCTCCTAGCGAAAGGGGCTCCAGCACCCCCAGGCATCCCCGCTGTGGGATTCAAGCTGTGAGAGATTTCCAGATGGATTTAAGGCCGGCACTGCCTGGGCATTTATCTGCTGGGCTTGCAGCCTTGCATCAGAAGAGGTCTCTCTTGCTCTGCTCATGAACCTCACACTCCACTTTCCCCATCTCTCTCAGCATCGCTGGCACTGGGAAGAGAGCAGGGCTTTCCCATCCTCCTGGGCTCAGAAAAGCACCAGGAAAAGCAGCATTTGCAAAAAACCCCCCAGAGCCCAACCATCACCACCCACCGAGGGGGAGCCTCGTTTGTGTCCCCCATTCTCCAGCAGCAGCCAAGGATGCTGCCACCTCCCCAGTCCCCTCAGATCCAGGGAATGTGCCACGCTCTGGCTTCCCTGTGAGGGATGGGCAGGAAGGAACTGCCTCCCAGGAGTGAAGGAAAGGGCAGGAGATCATTTAAACTTGAGTAAGGAGCACTCACAGCTGTGTGTACCTGTCTTCCCGGTAGATCGAGTACCAAACCATCACCAGAAACAGCGCCAGCACCCCGAGTATCTTCCCTCCTGCAAGGCCAGAGGGGAGGGGGAGAGATAAACCAATGTCAGCCATGGGGTTTAGATGGTTGCTTGTGGGGTCCCACAGCATCCCCAGCTAGAGCCAGGATGGCAGAGCCCTCTCCTCAGGGAGCAGGTTTGGCTGGCACCACGGCCCAGAGAGGAGCGGCTCTAAGATGAGTCAGGTGGTTTTATCTCAGGTTTAAAAAACCACTGTGACGTTCCTGCTTCCTCCTGCCTGCTTTTCATAAAAGATTAGGCAAATATCCCTTTTTCCGTGTGCCTCCACCCCATTTCTGTACAACAAAGTCCAAAGGGTTCCAGATGCCCAAGCCCAGAGATCAAGGTGCCCAAACCCACCCTCCCCACTGCCACCTGTGATACCCCAACACTCCATCACTCAACTGGAACCACAGCAAAGCAGCATCCAACCCCCAGAATTCCAAATGCAAATTCCCCAGGCTCCCCATCCCTGCTTGGACAGAGGGGATCCCTGGGGGACTCACGAGACTTGTTGATCATTTTTATCAGCAGGAAAGGGATCAGGCAGGGGCCGCAGCTCTCATTGTGGCTGGTCACCTGCAGCAGGAAAACAGGGAAAACCCATCAGAGCTGACCCTGAAACCCCACCCAAGAGGCATCACCCCCTGCTTGCCCATCTGCATCTGCAGACAAGCAGGTGCAAGGGTTCCCCAAGGATTTATTTATTTAAATTCACATTTGTTTACTGCAAAAAGGTTGGTTTAGAGAGCTTATCAAAGCCAAGCAAGCGGCACTTCCCAAGGAGCTTCAGCCCTACAGGTTAGAGGCCAAAGGAAAAAAAAAAGATAATTAGAGAGGGAAAACAAGCCCCCAGTGGGGTTTCAACCACAAAATCCCATGGGGGAGACTTTAAACCCAGCTTAAGCATCCACCTGGCACCAGCAGATCCAAAGTCCAACGTGCCACCACAAAGCCAGTCAGAAAGGACAGGAGCAGCCGAGCAGCATCAAACCAAAGAGCATCACATACTTGGGGAACCTCCGACGCCTTGGATTCACCCATCCCGGCCTGGGGACAGGAGGTGCTGGAGCTTAGTGCCCACACAAACACTGCCCAGGGAAGCAGGGACACTGTTGTGCTCCTCTGAAATCTCTCGCTCCTGGAACAAGGAGCAAAGAGCCGTGGTTGGAGCCATCCCAGGATGGGCCCATCCCATCCCACCAGGACACGGCAAGGACGGAAAATGAACTTACCGTGAGGGAGAAGCTTTGGGCTACAGGGCAGCTTTGCTCCCAGGTGAATCCTGCTCTAAGCCAGGCTCAGAGCTGGGCTTGGCTGTGCCCCTGGTACCTGAGCTGCTCCTGCCTCTGACCAGCCACGTCCCGGTGTGCAAATGCCAGCCAAGGGAAAAGTGCACCGGGGCTGGGCGATGCAAACAGCCTCTCAATCAGAGCCTGCCCATCAGATCCTCCAGGATTAGTCACTGCCAAGGGAGGGCACCCATCTCATCCCCTTCCTGCCCAGGGAAGTGCCACTAACAAACCTGACACCTGCCAAACACCCGGCAGGGCCACGGCCTCAGCCAGCCAAGAACACCGGGTTTGGGAGCAAAAATGTACCAAGAATGAGGAGAAATGGGACCAAGGATGGTCCCACAAGAGCCAGGCTCTTCCCTTCCCTGTCATGGCCTTCTGAAGTTAAAAGGGCAGGAGAGCAATTAATTAAAAAGGGCAGGAAGGGCAATTAAAAGGCAATTAAGGACAATTAAACCACACTAAAAGAAACGGGACAGGACATTAGAAAAAGAAAATTGTGTCCATTTGACAGCAGAGGGATGGGGCAGGTGAGGAGGTCCCCTAGGAAAGCACCTCCCTCTGAAGCACTTCATAAAACATGGATAATTGTGCCCCATCATTATCTGGGGGCTCCAGAAAGGGGAAGCAACCCCCCCATCCCAACTGGCTCTCATCCTGCATCCGAATTTCCAGCTCAACAAGCCCCTCGTGCTTGGGAAGATGAAACCTACAGCTGGGTCTTCACAGTTGGGAGCAATACAGGGAGAAGGCACAGGGGGGTCTCACCCCTTTACATATTACAATTTCTTGGAAAAAATAAAATTAGGGGAAGGTACAAGCAGCTTCTGCTTCCTGGGGAGTTTTGTTCTTAGTAAAACTGGCCACAAAAGCCCTAAGGGGAAATCCATTGCCTCAGCTGGAGGCTGGGTTTGCTCCTGGGGTAGGGGGCTGAGTACCCCTGTTTGCACAGGGCTGGGAAATTGCTGGGCATCAGGACCTGATTTTAGCACCAAATTCACCCCCCAGCTTCATCCTTGGGTGCCAAAACACCCAACCAAGCACACTTCACCCCTTCCACCAGTGAAAGCACTGGGAAAATCTGCTCTGCCCGCAATGTTTGACTTTACATACCAGCTTTTTTTAAATAATGTTTCTTGAAAGCTTTATGATCTTTTCCCAGGCTTGTATGCACAAGCTGGGCCTGATGCAAAATTTATCTAAGGCAAACATGGCATTTAATCCCTGAGGAGAAGGAACCTTGTTTAGTGAAGCGATCAGGGAATGCGGAGCAAAACAGAGCACACCCGGCTGCCCCCGCACCCCTGGTGCCTCTGGAATGAGATCAAGCTCCCCACAGCCCTCCCAGATCCACAGCCCAAACCAGAGCAGCTGCTGAAAGCAGCAAGGTCTGAACACCCTGAGCCAGGTCCTGTGTCCTCCTTGTAGGGTTGCTGGAGTGAGCAATGCCAAAGGGTCCTGCTGGTCCCCACAGCATCTTCAGTCTTGTAGCATCCTCAGAGCCTGCAGCATCCCTGTCCCATCACAGCACCCTCAGAGCCCCCTGCAGCATCCCTGTCCCATCACAGCACCCTCAGAGCCCCCTGCAGCATCCCTGTCCCATCACAGCACCCTCAGAGCCCCCTGCAGCATCCCTGTCCCATCACAGCACCCTCAGAGCCCCCTGCAGCATTCCTGTCCCATCACAGCACCCTCAGAACACCTCTGAGTATCCCTGTCCCATCACAGCACCCTCACAACACCCTCTGAGTATCCCTGTCCCATCACAGTATCCTCAGAGCCCCCTGCAACATTCCTGTCCCATCACAGTATCCCCAGTATCCCCTAAGTGTCCCTGTCCCATCACAGCATCCCCAGTGGCTCCCTGAGTATCCCTGTCCCATCACAGCACCCTCAGAGCCTGCAACATCCCTGTCCCATCACAGCACCCTCAGAGCACCCCATGGCACCTTGGTCTCACAGCATCCTCAGAGCCCTCCCACAGCATCCCCAGTCCTGCAATAACCCTATTAATGCAGCATCCCTGGTGTCCCACAATGTCCTCAGAGTCCCCTCCCACTGGCATCCTCATCCCAACACAGGATCCTCAAAGCCCCCAGAGCATCCTTTGCGCCTCGCTGAGAATCCCTGTCCCATCACAGCATCCTCAGTGCCCCCACATCATCCCTGTCCCATCACAGCCTCCCTCAGACCCCCCCAGCACAGACCCCTCACCAAACATCCTGCCTGGATCCCACACTGCAGCATCCCTGTCTGGCAGGAGAGATTCAAGCACTCACTGGGATGAACCCTCGCTCCCCCAGGGTTGTTCCAGGGCATTGCCTGCCCCACCGAGCCCTGAAGCTGGGGGAGAAAGTCCCAGCTGGATTCAGCTCCCCACACCTGGAAGAAGTGACTGGAAAACCCTTCTTTGATGTTGGAGGATGCACCCCCACAACACCGCAGGCTGCAATTATTGCTGCACAAAGGATCCAAAAGCCCCATGGCCCATTCCCCATCTCCCACTCCCTTCCCCACCCCATGTTCTGGGAAAGCCCCATCCCAGGATGCTGCAGAGGCAGCTCATGGCCAAGCCTCATGGAGTTTCCCTGTCTGCCTCTGACCTGGAGCAGCATTTTGCCTCCCAGTTTCACCATGTCCCCTGGGAGATGCCAGCAACACCCACACAGACCCCGACCCTCCTGCCAGGTGGAAACTCAGAGAGGTTCATCCCTATATCTCCATCAACCCATTCCAATCTCCCCCCATGGCCTCAATGGCTCCAGCATTTCCAGACTTAAGTCATGTCAATCCACAGAGTGGAACCAAGGACCTACTAAGTTGCTCCCAGCCAAAAAAAAAAAGCAAAGAAAGGAATTTAAAGGCATGGAACAAGCATGGAGGTGGGAGTCGTTATAAATTCCCCCACACCATCCCAGCGTGGATGGATAGTGATCCCAGGCCACCCTGGCAAAGCATCATGGACCAGCAGGTTTGGCACTTTCATGTTCCCATGGTAACCTGTGGATTGGGAAAGGCTCGACACGAGGCAAGGACACCTCTCCTGTGCTCCCACCGTCCCATCCCACATGCCCACGGGTCATGGAGCCACCCACTGCCGGTCCAGCTTCCCTGGGTGAGAAAAATAGGCATCTCCAGCAGTTTATCCCAAAAAAAGGTCTTTATTTTTAACTGGAGGAGAGTTGGATAGCACCCGAGGAAGGGATGCAGTCCCTATGGATTCACTCTCAGCAGTGGGAACCAAGGGCAGACAGACAGACAGACAGACCCCTTCAGCCCAGCCACACCATCCCTCCCGAGCTCTCCAGGCACTCAGAGCTTTCAGGAACCAGCAGGGCGGCCCCCGTGCTCCCTGGAGGGCAGCAGAGACCCCCACAGAAGCAGTTTAGGCCCCGGGATGTCCCAAGCCCAGGTGTTCTGCGTGCGGTAGGGCCGGGATCGCCCCACGCCGGCCCTGCCCCGGCACAGCCCGCGCCTGCCGCAGCCTGAGCGCAACCTGGGAGGCAGCCGGGGGCCATCCTGCAGGGAGAGCACCCAGGGAAAGGCACTGCCTGCGCTTGGCACGGCATCAAAGACACCCAAATCCCCAGCCTGGCATCCCAAACCTTCCTCCCCCCGGCCGCTGCGAGCTCCTGGCGCTCGGGGAGGTTTTTTCCAAGCTGGGGAGAAAATCTCTGTGGGGTTGCAACAACCACCACTGCAAGGCAGCAGGGATCAGATCTGAGCCCTCTCCAAGAGATGTTGCATGGCAGGGAAAGAGGGGTGCCAAGGAGGGTTCTGGGATCCTGGGATGTTGCATGGTTGGGAAAGAGGGGTGCCAAGGGGCACCAGGGATGCTGAGATGCCAAAAACCACAGAGCAGAGCAATGTCAAGAGCCAGAGCTGCAGTGCTGTGGCTGGGGGAATGAAGAGGGTTGTGAGGGCACAGTACTGGAAAATCAGCTCCACTGGACACTGGGCACAACCCACAGAGGGTGTGGAGCCAGCCTGGCCTGTGCACTGATACCCACATTTATCCTATTTTAAGAGCCCTGCGAGTCACTTTAAAGGAATCTTTAAAGGAATCTTAATTGCCTCTTAGTCGGAGAGGCAGCGCTGTTCCCTTTACCGTGGTATCCCAGGCACACAATAACCCAGCCAAAGATTTACGATAGGGGAAACAAGCCCTCCTTGGCATGTGAGTCTTAACAAAACATTTACTCATGACCAGGCTGCAATTTTCAAGGTGGCAACAGCAAATAAGTTCAGGTACAACAAGTATTTTCACAGTGGCGGGTCCTCAGGATAAATCCAAGCTGCTCCTGCCTTCTCATGGCACTGCTGGTTTTAATGTGCTCCAGAGCAACTCAGACCAGACCTGGGTCCATCCTCTCCTCTCCCCTTATGTTTTTTCCAATCCTTGCAGCAGAAAAAACAAAGGGATGGGACACAAATCCCTTCCTACACCCTCAAACCACCAGCTATGTGGGTATACCTGTTTATCTCACTGCTCTGGGGTAACCTTGGGCCATCACAGACCTACAGGGCTACAGTTGAGCTATAATGTTAGAGATTACATATTATTATTTTTATTATATAGGTTTAATGACTCTTTTGCTATTTAAACATTAAAATAAAGACCTTTTCTTGCTGTATGCAGCTTGCTACACCCTGGAGGTTATGGCTGAGCTGCTAAAGAGAGCACAGCCACCCATGGGGTGCCAAGCCCCTGCTGAGGAGATGAGGGCAGTGATAATCCTGTGGGATTTCATCCCTGATGCCCTGACATCGATCCAGGCACACCCTTCTCCTGTCCAGCCCCCCTTTGCTGCCACGCTCACCTCAGTGCCGTGTTTACTCTCCGGTATCTCCATCCTCAGGCATCACCCAGGGATGCAGCAGCAGCAACAGCAAAAGCGGCTTTGGCAACACAGCTTTGAGCCCGTGTTTTGGGCTAAATCCCCCCAAAAAGCAGCAGAAAGGGGA
Organism: Melozone crissalis; assembly: GCF_028551555.1. NCBI lineage: Eukaryota > Metazoa > Chordata > Aves > Passeriformes > Passerellidae > Melozone > Melozone crissalis. Next base: position 2,646,846 of record NW_026535896.1, on the reverse strand, counting down.
GGCAGTGAGCTGGGGGTGCAGGCAGGCGCTGGCAGCCTCTCCCTGCTCTCCTGGGAGCAGCAGGCAGAACACTCACTGGGAGCACCACTCCCTTACAGTTCTGGGAGGTAAAAACTAAACCATGGAGATGCTCCAGCCCATCCCCAGCCCAAACTCAAGCAATGCCCCAGCTCTTTTGGGAAAAGAGGTGGGAAATTACGGGATATCAAGGTCCAGGGCTGAGTTACCCTGCAGGGAGCTCCTGCTCCCATTGGCTTTTGACTCTGGGGTTCCCTTTTGGGGCTCAGATGCTGCCTGCCTTTATCATCCCCCTTGCAAAGCTCCTGTGCAACCGTGGCCCTGTGGTTTCTCCTCTGTTTCCTGTTTTGCACCAGAGAGGAGCAGAACCCCGAGAGCAAGCCCACAGCCTGATTTGGCCAGCCCCAAATCCCCTGGGTTCTTCTCTGCTCTTTTCTCTCACGCACAGAGGGAGATTCCCAGCAGATAACCCTGTCCATCACTTTGCACCCCCAGCATCACCTCAGCGCTCCGTTAACCCACGCAGGGAGGAGGATTCCCATGGCAGGGAAACCTTTTTCTGCATCCCCAGCGGCGGGAGAGGCAGCAACCAGTCCCAGCAGGGCGGGGATTAGCTGGCAGCGAGTCACGGCTACTTACGGCCCGTCCTCTCGGTCCAGGCGGGAGCTCGGCGGGATCGACGCTGCCGTCCTCTGTTCCCCTAGGAGAGGAGAAGGGAGAGCATCCTCAGGGCTGCGGCGCTCCGGAGGATGCACGGATCGCTGCGCATCCCCGGGCAGGGCGGCCCGAGCGCCGGGCGGAGCAGCCCCGGGCAGGGCAGCGGGAACCGGGCGAGGCGGCACCGGGCGCAGCGAGCGGGAGCGCTCCGGAAAGCCTCGACCTCCGGAAAGCCTCGACCTCCGGAAAACCTCACACCTCCAAAAAGCCTCCCACCCTGAAAAGCCTCCCACCCCGAAAAGCTTGCCACCTCCGAAAAGCCTCACACCTCCGGAAAGCCTCCCAACTCCCATCTCCCACCCCGAAAAGCCTCACACCTCCGGAAAGCGTCGTACCTCTCAGCTCCCACCCACCCCGGCCGGCAGCGCACCCCAGGGCCGCGCTCCCGCCGCCCTTTAGGCAGGAGGTGTGGCCGATCGCAGCGCAGACCTCAACATCCCTCGGCCTCTCACACCGAAATCCCCCTCCGTGACTCACTCGGACTTTTAGGAGGACCCCACGAGATGGAGATGGAGCGGTGCCCTTTTCCAGGGAAAGGGGAATGCAGCTTTCCTGCCCTCCCGGGTAGAGAACGCTCCTTACTCCCGCATCTCTGGCATCCTTTCCCTCAAAACTTTTCAAGCTGCACATCCTAGCCCAGCACTGTCATATCCTTATGGTTTGGGGGAGGAAAAGCTCTGCCGAGAAACCACACCACTCACAGAAACGCTGCTGCCTCTCAGAGAAATCCTCCTTCCCTGATCTGCATCCCAAGGCAGGGATAAATGAGGCAGCCAGTGGAGCGAGCCCAGTGTTATCCCAGCTACCCCAGGACAGCAGCTCTGCTCCTCTGCCTGTGCCCCTGGGATGGACAGGATGTGGTGGGAGCCATGGCTCTCCCAAAAAAAACACACACGAGAGGGAATGTCAGCTCATTTCAGTGCCAGAAACGGTGATGCAGGTGAGGAACAAACGCTTCTCTCTGTCAGCTGCTCATCAAGCCCTGGCAGGGAAGGTGCTTCCAAGGGAAAGCTCTGAAGGGCCAGAGGTTTCCTCACCTGTCCCCATCTCCACCAGCTAGAAAAAGCAGAGCTGAGAGAGGTGCCAGCCTTCCCCACAGCACGCTCCTCTCTTAATATCCCATTAATTTAACAAAGAGGGCTACATCCTTGTCCGAGGGGTGGGGATGGAAACCATCCAGGAGCCTGAGAAAGTTTCTCATGGATTCTTCTTGTCAGGGATCAGGCTTTCTGCACATGCCCCGGGATGACAGGGATGGCTCCATCCCAGTGTCACCTTCCCTCTCCACCCAAAGAACCTCTTCTTCCTCCTTCCATCACTGTTTGCCTTGGGGGGCAATTAATCCTGAGGGCTCAGGGCAATCAGCAGCCAAACCAAATGCACTTGAGGCCACAAAATTCACCTTTGGCACCAGGGTCTTCCCAGAAGCCCTGAATCCACCAGAGCATCCAACATTGCTGCCTCTGACACAACCTTTTCATCCAGAGCTGTGAATTATAGGATGCATTCACAAGGTTAAACTCTCCCTGGGGAGCTCCTGCTAAAGCACTTCATGGCACAGCACCAGCCCCAGCCCGTGGAAATGAGGATGTTCAGAGCTGCCTGGGGGTTCCAGGGGGATCCTGCAGCCCTGGGTGAGCGGCAGACTGTGACACTGTAAAGGATCAGCCAGGCAGGATCCTGTGGATCCGAGGTCTTGCCCTGAGCTGGTCTTTCCAGCTCGACTGGAGGAGCCAGGAGCTGGATTGCTGCCGCTCTTCCCAGGGTTGTGTTCCAGCCACTCGAGTGGTTTCCCTGCCATGAGCCCATGCTCATGGTCATTCCCAGCCCAAGGTCCAGAAAAGTCCCATCACGGTTCCAGGTCAGGAGCCACAGGCAGCTCAACCCATCCAGCAGCTGATCCCAGCAGGAAATGAACATTGCAAATCCCAGACCCTTCAAGAAGCCCTAAACAAGCTGGATTTTGCTCCTTTCCTTCTCCAGCTGTTTTGCTGGCCTCAGTTTTCCTCTCCTGCCTATCAGTTTAATCATTTAAATAATAATTTCCAAATTTGAGGGCAAAAAGGCACTTTCTGCCCACTCCCCAACATCTCCCACCGAGATGTTCATGGCTTTGAGCGATAGAAAAGAAAAATCCAGTGGGCACATCCCTTCCAGTGGGCACATCCCTTCCAGTGCTAAAGACTAAAGCCAGGCAGAACTGGCCCTTTGAGGGGCTCAGCCCCAGTGCAGGAGCATCCTGGCAGGAACGGATATTCCGGAGGCAGGAGGGGACACACAGGGCAGGGATGAGCCTCCAAATTCCTCCTGTCATCCTCCTCCCCATCGAAAACCAGATCTCCCCAGGGCTGTTAAAAGAGGGGAGGGGGAGATGGAGAAGAGTCTCCCTCCAGACCTGCAGGGAGGCAGCCGTCCGTCCCTCGGTGCTCCATCGCCGGCGCCAGCCTCCCTCGGTTAAAATTACCTCCCGAGGGGGGAGAGAGCAAAAGCCAGGCTGGGAGGGGAATAAAATCCAGGTGAGCTCATCCTCCTCCAGAGAAAACGTCTCCAGCTGGCAGGAGCAAGGTGTTTCCAAGCCCGGCACATCCCTCACGTCACCACAGTCGCTGTGGCCCCGGGACCAGCAGCTTATTCATCCAGCAAGTATTTAATGGGAGATAATCCAGGCGCTTCCCAACCATCCTTTGGCCGAGCCTAAATTGTAATTCCAGTGTGGGAATTACACTTTGGGAAGAGGTTTCACTAATGGTCATCCCAGGGGATGCTCCCTGTCCAGGACAGCACAGAACGGCAACAACCAGCAGAACCCTCATCCTTCAACCCTGTGTTTCTTTAATTCTATTAATAATTTATTAAATTTATTAAAATATTTCATTAAAAATAACATAATTTAATAAACGTATTTCTATCAAATCCCTGAGAATGGGAAGAAAAGCAAAGCTGCCCAGCCAAGCCGGATTATCCAAAGCAGCGACCGACCTAAAAATAAACCACTGCTATTTAAGGATGAGCCTCCCACAACAACCACCCCCCACCCCAAAAAAAATTAAAGGAAAAAATAGACACATTCCCAGGCTGGGGTGTTGAGCATCACCCACCACACCAAAAAAAGCCTACTTTGGGTTCATTTCCTAGCACCAGTCTGCACTTCCAAGAGAACAGCATCCCCACGCTCAGTGCTGCCGATTTTCAGACACCCCATGCAAATAAATAATTAAGATTTAAAGCTGCGTTTGCATAATACAGATAATCTGTCGATTTAACTTGTAAATGCAGGGGGGATTATGCAGCAACGTTGTTAATTAGGCAGCAAAGGGGCCGGGGAAGCCCCAGCTCCAGGGCAGATGCCAATGGACCACCAGGATGCTGAAGAAGCCGAATGTGTGGGGGATGCAGGGCTTTGGCAGTGGGATCTGGTCCCGGGGCAAGTGCTGAGGTGTCAGGGCTCCAAAACCGTGTGTTCATCCATATTTTAACTGAAAATCCCCCCCAGCTCCCCCAGCCCTTCACCAGGAGCTGCCCATCCCTTCCCACACTGCCTGCACCACCCAAGCCCTCGAGGGCTGCCATCATCCCACGAGAAAAAAGGCAGTGGAAAGGAGCCCGGGGTGAGATTTCTGAGGACAAATCACATCTTTTTGTTGCATAAAGAGCCTGCTCTGACAGCCGGGCTCTTGGTTCCCCACCCCAAATACCAGACCCCGCCCGGGAGCAAAACCTGTTGAGCCCGAATATGCCCGAACAGACATTTCTTTGTGATTCTTTTTCTTTTTTTCCCCGTCTATTTTTTGGTTTGGAAGCAGCATTGGTGATCGCACAGGGACGGGGCCGAGGAATTCCCAGCCCTTGGCATCGCTCCTGATGCCTCGTTCAAAGGCAGCACCACATTTAACCCCTAAAGTCCCTCACTGCCCTTCATTTCTGACACCATCCCACTTCCCACACCCTAGGCCTGTTCCGTCAAAGCTCACTTGCATCCCCCTCTCTGCATTTTTCTCCCTCACTTCTCACTTTCCACCTCATTTTTCCCCTCAGTGCTTCAGTGCTTTCCTCCATTCCCAACACAGACAGGTCTGATCCATTCTCATCCACAAAATCTCACCCACAGACCACAGGCCAGGGGGGTCAGGTGAGCCCAACAGCCACAGAGCTGCTGGGCTGGGGGCTCAATCCCCATCCAGGGGTGGTTTATGACCCAGGGTGGGAATGCTGGGCTGGCTGGGTGCACGCAGCATCAGCAAAGCCCCAGAGCAGAGTTTCAGACCCCTCAGCTCTTGCTCAGCACTCTCCTGCCTCAGTTTCCTGCCATTTTGGGGCTGAGGGAAGCTCTGCCCCGTTGGCAATGAGGGCAGAGGGTGCAGCAAGGGATCCCTAACCCCAAACTCCATCCCAGCTCATTTACCTCCGTTTTAAAAGAAATTTAAAAACCACCCGATGTCGCAAGCAGCTCAAACCCCGGCGGAGGATCCACCCCGGGGCTCCGGCTTGTGCAACACCGCGGGTGAGTTCCAACCTCCCGCCACTGGCACCGGGCTCTGCTTAAAAAATGAAGGCTCAGCTTACTCAGCCTGGCCGGATATGGGGATGTCAAATCCAGCCGGGAAAGCTTCGGCGGGCTGGGGGAGACATTTTGCAAGGGGAAGAGCCGGAACGGGAATGGCATCTGGAAGCGATTGGAGGCAAGGAGCCTCTCCCTGGCGCAGCAGGGAATTCCAATGGCGTGAGCTCAGGTTAAAGCCTCCTTCACAGACCCAGGATTAAAGAGAAGAACCAAACTTCAGCGCAGATATGTGTTTTTAAACCTACAAAGAACAGGGGAAAGGAAACCAGCTTCCTGCGTGGTCATATCCGGACGTGGTTTGGTGATTTAAGGTTGTTCTGACTTGCAATAAAAAGAAACCAAAACTCCAAAACGGTGCAGAAATCCTTCCGTGGATTTGTGGATCTAACTTCTGGTGTGGTGTCAGGAGTGAAGACTGACCAGTCAGCACTGCACCATCCATTCCTTGGGACCACTGCATCCCACCTCTGAGCATCCCTTGCCAGCAGAGGCTGCATCCCTGATGGTCCAGCAGCATCCCAGCATCCTCAGGATCCATGGAAGAGCCGATGGAGATCACCAGCCTGGCTTGGACAGAGCAGTCCTCCACAAGGAGCTGATGCAGTGGGGAGTCCCCAGTTCCAAGGGTCAAAGAGCAGCAGTTGGTCAAACCCACCTTCACTGGCCATCCCAGCAGAGCAATTCACGCAGGGCAGATCCCCGTGGGACGGGCAGATCCCCGTGGGACGGGCAGATCCCCATGGGACAGGCAGATCCCTGTGGGACGGGCAGATCCCTGTGGGACGGGCAGATCCCTATGGGATGGGCAGATCCCTGTGGGACAGGCAGATCCCCGTGGGATGGGCAGATCCCCGTGGGACGGGCAGATCCCCATGGGACGGGCAGATCCCTGTGGGACGGGCAGATCCCCGTGGGATGGGCAGATCCCTGTGGGACAGACAGATCCCCGTGGGACGGGCAGATCCCTGTGGGACGGGCAGATCCCTGTGGGACGGGCAGATCCCCGTGGGACAGGCAGATCCCCGTGGGACGGGCAGATCCCTGTGGGACGGGCAGATCCCGGTGGGATGGGCAGATCCCCGTGGGACGGGCAGATCCCTGTGGGACGGGCAGATCCCCGTGGGACGGGCAGATCCCCGTGGGACGGGCAGATCCCTGTGGGACGGGCAGATTCCTGTGGGACAGGCAGATCCCCACGGGATGGGCAGATCCCCATGGGACAGGCAGATCCCTGTGGGACGGGCAGATCCCTGCGGGACGGGCAGATCCCTGTGGGACGGGCAGATCCCTGTGGGACAGGCAGATCCCTGCGGGACGGGCAGATTCCCGTGGGACGGGCAGATCCCCATGGGATGGGCAGATCCCTGTGGGACGGGCAGATCCCCGTGGGACAGGCAGATCCCTGTGGGACGGGCAGATCCCCACGGGATGGGCAGATCCCCGTGGGACAGGCAGATCCCTGTGGGACGGGCAGATCCCCACGGGATGGGCAGATCCCCGTGGGACGGGCAGATCCCTGTGGGACGGGCAGATTCCCGTGGGACGGGCAGATCCCCACGGGATGGGCAGATCCCCGCTGTGCTCCTGCCCCGATCGCTGTTTCGGCCCCATCATGAGCCCCGAGCAGCGCTGCCCACAGCCCTGCCCTGCTTCCCTGCACCTCCCTGATGAGGCCATGCCCAACCCGGGCCCCTCTGTGCCCCACCAGGGCCGGGAGCAGCAGCTGCAGCTCCGGGGGCTCAGCAGAGACCGGGCACATCCTGGAGAGCGGCCGCAGCCGAGCCAGCCCCAAACCGCTGCAGCCTCCGCCAGCCCGGAGGAAAACCAGCATGGAGAGCGGCTCCTTTGGTTTTTCCGCTCCCTGACAGCCAAACGCCTTTCTGCTTCCTCCAAGGAAGCTTTCCAGCCCAACCCCAGTCACATGCAAGGGGTCAGCAGCTGGAAAAGCAGGAGATTAGCAAGTACTGGGTTTTTTTTCCTCTTCCCTCCCAAGAAGACGCAGGGTTTTCCTAGAAAATGCTCAATAAATACGAGGATTACAGCTGGAGGACAGAGAAGTGTGAAAGCAAAGTGACAGGAACTTAAGAAATACCAAAAAAAAAAAAAAGAGAGCCAGAAGTTGCAACGAGCAGCATGAAAACATCAAATAATTTCCTTTCCTCACTGTAAAACCAAAACCACTCATGCAAGTGTCACTGGGGGCAGAGAATGGGGCGGTCCCAGTCTGGAATGGGTAAAGCAGGATGAGATCCCAGACGGATCCCAGTGAATCCAGGATGCCAACCTCTGCAGGAGCAGGACCACATCCCTGCTCCTCACACAGCCATCATGCTACATCCAGAGGAAAAAATGTAAGGGAAAAAATAACATAAAATAAATATTTTTTAAAAATCACAATGGGGAAAGCTGTGGAGAAGCAGATTCCACACTGCCAGCCTGCATCAGCTCTGGAATATTCGAAGCTAAAGCAATGGGACCATCACTTCATCAAAGAGAATAAGCAACAGAATACACGGGATTTAGAGATATTGCCAAATAATTAATTAGCAGGATTCAACCTGGGGATTGCTGCCAGCTGAAAACCCCTGAACACAGGCATGGGGAGGGCACTGGTTTCAGCATTCCCACATCCTGCAGCCTGGCACCCACCCCTGATGCTGGTTGCAAGAATGGGGATGACACAAGCTGTAAAAATACAGGATGCAGACATGAGTACAGCTGCTCCAGAGTTCCAAATGGATGTTTTCCCTCCAGGGTGGATCCTCCAGGAGGATGCTCCAGTCCCAGATGTGGAACACACCCTACTTGCAGATCTCCTTAAAATCAGTGTCCACAGACAGCTCCTCCTTTTATATTCACATTTGCAGAGGCATTATTTCCCAGAATTTGCTGCCTTGCTGGAGCAGCTGCTGTGAACTCCCTGCCTGAAGCTGGATGAGCAAGCAGCCCTCCAATGATGCAGACAGTGAGGGACAGGGGTTAGGGAGAGTCCAGCAGAGCATGTCAATCCCATCCTACAGCTCACAGCAACACAAGGAGCTCATTAAACACTGGACACATCGTTAGGAGCCAGGGTAGGAAGGGGACACCTAAACCATCAGTTCTACCACAGATCCCCGGTTCTGCCCTGCCTGGGGTGCCTGTCCCAGGGACACCCTTGGCAGAGACAGCTGGCAAAGCCTGGGCAATCCCTCACCTGTCTCCAGGAACATTCAGAGGGAAAGACCAGCAGAAAAGACAGGGAAATTCAGCAGAGCTTCCCAAAAAGTTCCACCACAAGACTTTATTCAGCTCATCTCAGCAAGAGATAGAGCTCAGACTTGCCAAGCAGCAAGCATCAACCCACAGGCATCACCCTACTGATCCAACAGGAGAGATGGTGTCCAAGCTGAGGAACACAAAAAAAAACACCCAGAAAAAAAATTTTCCTTTGTTCTCCACTCCCCAGAACAATAAAACACCACTGGCTCACCCTGCAAAGACGTGACATGAAAAGATCAATGGGGAAAGGTCCAGCTGGTCCCTTTCCTGCTGGTCTGGGTGCAAGCATCCTCATCCCTCCCTGGGAGCAATCCTGTCCCGTGGGAGAAGAGGGCTGCAGGCACACGGAGTGGGATGGGACAGGACGGGGTTCATCCTGCACCAACATGCCCAGATCCACTGCCAGCAGCTCTGTCCACACCAGCCCTGGGTGGGGGATCTCCTCCTACCCCTTTGGGACCACCAGGCTACAGCAGCACATCCACCCACCAGCCGGGATGCTCAGGGATGGCGAGAAAAACCCTCAGACCTCTTCCTAAATCCTGTTCTGCATGGGAGAGACTTCATAAATCCTGTTCTGCCGTCCTGAGCGCTGAGCTGCACACGGGGCACGTCCTCCCCTCCCAGGGCCTCCGGGAGGATTTTCCCTTCCCTACCCCGGTTCCCGGGCATCCCGATCACCATCGCAAGGAGCCCCCCGCGCTATGGGGAGATGCCAGCCCCTACCCCGCGCTATGGGGAGATGCCAGCCCCTACCCCGTGCTATGGGGAGATGCCAGCCCCTCTCCCCGCGCTATGGGGAGATGCCAGCCCCTACCCCGCGCTATGGGGAGATGCCAGCCCCTCTCCCCGCGCTATGGGGAGATGCCAGCCCCTACCCCGCGCTATGGGGAGATGCCAGCCCCTCTCCCCGCGCTATGGGGAGATGCCAGCCCCTACCCCGCGCTATGGGGAGATGCCAGCCCCTCTCCCCGCGCTATGGGGAGATGCCAGCCCCTCTCCCCGGCGCTCTCGGGGTGGGATCTCCCTGCCGGGAGTGGCCACGGGCAGGAGCGATGCCAAGGGCCGTCTTTTCCCGGCGAGATGAGGGGGTTTGTTTAGCCAGGAATGGGGAGACAGCAGATGGAAGGGCACTGGCAGAGCGGGGGCTTTCCTCCGGCTGCCCACACTCACACTTCAGGCGCTGATTAATCGCGCTAATTAGAAAAATAATCATAATAATTATTTCTCAAAAACCTACAAAACGTAGAAATAAAGCCACTTTCTCCCTTTCCCGTGTGCCGCGCTCGCCAGGACGCCGATGCCAAAGGCGTGGGATGCTCGGGGGGGTCCGAGCTGGGGTGAACCGGGAGCCCCCCCATACCCCCCAGTTTGCACCCCCAATGCCAGCCCCGCCCTGGAGCTGCCGGGCGGGCAAAGCCCCTGCCCTGCCCAGCGCGGGGCGCCCCCTCCAGCCCCCCAAAACAGCGGGGCTTCGCTTCCCACCCTCTGCTCCTGCTCAGCACCCCCCGCCCGGCTCGCAGCCCCGCTCCGGACCCGGGGGGACCGGGGGGGATCCCCGGTGCGGACTCACCATGGGGCGGCGCGGGGGGCCGGGGCGATGCGGGGGGCGGGTGCGGAGCCCGGAGGATGCGGGGGGCGGGATGCGGGGCCGGGAGGATGCGGGGGGCGGTGCGGGACGCGGGCCCGGCCCGCGGGGCGGGCGGGGGGCGGACACGCTTGCGCACAGCGCGGGATGGGCGGCGGAGGGAGGAGGAGGAGGAGGAAGGAGGGAAGGAGGGAAGGAGGGAAGGAGGGAAGAGCATCCCGGGGGCTGGAGGCGCGCGGTCCCGCGTCCCCGGCACGGGAGAGCAACAACGCCTTCCCCGCGTCCTTCGGACCCCCAGAAATCATGGGGCTGGGGGCAGCCCCTCCCAAGGCAAACCCCGAGCCAAAACCCCCCAGAGTTGGCTCACAGCAAATTTTGGGGGTGGGCGAAACTCATCCTTTTTGCTGGTCCCAGTTGCTGGCAGCTTTAGTTTTGGAGAAATCCAGCAAAGTTTGCCAATTGCACGCTTGGCACTGCCCTGTCGGGCAGGGCCTGTGGCAGCAAAGGGAGCCCATTTTCCGTGGGAATAAGAAGTCACTCACCACTGTCTGGGTATCAGTTGAAAGGTGGTCTTTGAGGCTCTAAGGACTTTCAGGGTCCTAGTTGCTGGCAGCTTTAGTTGTGGAGAAATCCAGAAAAGTTTGCCCATTTCTAACCTGGCACCGCCCTGTCGGTCCAGGCGAGTGGCCGCAAACTGAGCCATTTTTCCATGGGAAAAAGAAATCCTTTCCCCGGGGTCTGGGTATCAGATGAAACGTGGCCTTGGGGCTCTAAGGACTTGCAGGGTCCTAGTTGCTGGCAGCTTTAGTTGTGGAGAAATCCAGCAAAGTTTGCAATTTAGAGCTTGGCACTGCCCTGTCGGTCCAGGCGAGTGGCCACAAACAGAAGCATTTTTCCGTGGGAAATAGAAGTCATTTCCCCAGGGTCTTGGTGTCAGATGAAAGGTGGCCTTGGGCCTCTAAGGACTTGCAGGGTCCTAGTTGCTGGCAGCTTTAGTTTTGGAGAAATCCAGCAAAGTTTGCCCAACTGGAGCATGGCACAGCCCTGTCAGACGGAGTGAGTGGCCGCAAACAGAGGCAATTTTCCATGGGATCAGAGGAGTCATTTTCCCCAGAGACTGACGTGGAGAAAGGGGTTTGCACTGTTCCCTCACTGAACCCCCATGAGATGATGCTGGAAGCCCCCTGAGATTAAGCTCTAAACCATCATGAGATGACACACAAACACTCTGGGGATGGCTTTACTTTAAATCATCAACTAATATTAAGTATTTTTCTTTTTCCTGAAAATAAATTACTCCCTACCACAGGAATGCCCCATGTCAGGCCACCTTCCTCTCCCATGGGATTCCATTTCCATCCCACCCCACAATACACAAAATTAGCAGTCAACTTTTGAAGTTTTTTTTTTATTCCTCTCAAAACTTTATTTTTATTTCTGCAGCCTCAAACTCATCCCTCCTGCCTGGGGTGAGTTTTGCCAATCCCTGAGACAACATGTCCGGTGCCAATATAAATTGATAAAATATCTGTCGAGCTGACACATCTGATTTTGCCAAGGGAACTACATCCATATTTGAGGATAATCTTTGCCTCATTCCTCATCCTTCTTAAGCTGGGGTTTCCTTGCCATTAGCAAGTGGGGCAGTTTTACCCGTGGTGACAGGAGAACTTGCCATAATTAGGTTTTAATTGCCACAGGCTTGCAGACAATCTGGGTTAATTAGTGGGGCCACAGCTCGGCAGGGATTTGCTTGAAGGATCTTTTGACCCTTTGGTCTCATGGGTTCCACATCTTGGTTTATTGCATCTGAAAACAATAAACAGCATTCAATGAAACTCCAGCAATAATAATGCATCCCAAATGTCTATTTCTGCTGTGCCCCCAAGACAGAACAAATATTAAAAGAGGCTGCAAAGCTTTGCTTCCCAAGATCTTCTCAGTCCCCAGCAGCTGGGTCCTGCTGGTGATGGTGGATGGGCTCATTCTGGGGTGATGGTCTTGGTGTTCACAGGGGTCTGAGGATGATGGAAGAGATGAGGATCTGACTCCATGTTTCAGGAGTTTTGATTTATTATTTTATGATATATATTATATTAAAACTATACTAAAAGAATAGAAGAAAGGGTTTCATCAGAAGGCTAGCTAAGAATAGAATAAGAAGGAATGATAACAAAGGTTTGATTGGCTATTAATTAGAAACAACCACATGAGACCAATCACAGATGCACCTGTTGCATTCCACAGCAGCAGATAACCATTGTTTACATTTTGTTCCTGAGGCCTCTCAGCTTCTCAGGAAGAAAAATCTTAAAAAAAAAGATTTTTCATAAAAAATGTCTGTGACAGGTCTCCATCTCCAGCATCGCCCCATGGCCCAGGGCAACATCAACAGGACGGGGAGCAGGATAAAAGCCCTTGCAGAGAAGTAAATCCAGGATCAGGGATGGCCCAGACCTCTGTGCCAAGAGGTCACAGTACTGTGGCTCAAGCACCACCAAGGTTTGGGGAGCAATGGTGATCCCATATCAAGTGCTGGACACCAGCTGTGTCCATGCCACAGGGATCTCAGGACACCAGCATTCACAAGGTAGCTGTGTTGCCTTGGGTGGACCCCAAAAACCAGCCAAGAGCTTCCTGTGGCCACACAGCCTCAGCAGACAACAGGGTTCAAAGCCCCCCAGAAAATGGGAATACATTTGCTGCTGTAGCAGTGCCAGGAGCTTTGCTGGGTTGTTAGTCACTGTGAATGACTACACCCTGCCCTAATATTTAATTTACAAAGGATAAACTGCCACTTGGATTAATTCAGCATGATGAGTGCTGAGTAATTTGGAGAAGAAAAGAGAGGGGGAAAATGCTGGCAGTTTGAGAAGTGAATTTGTAACGAGCTCTGCCATCACCCTTTGGAACTCACACTGACAGGAGGGTTTGGGGAACCAGTGCAGGACAGGACTGGTGTCCTGCCCCACCAGGGCACGGGCAGAGGCTGTGCCATCCATCACTGCACAGCCAAAATGCTCCCAAGAGGGTGATGAGGCCAAAGCAGGAGCCAGGCAAGCAGGATCTGTTCAGAAAGGAGGAAGGGAATGCCCTCAGCAGCATCTGCTCCAGAGGGACAAGAATGTGGCGATTCATGGCCAGCACAAGCCGGCTTTGTCCTGGATCACCTCAGGCTCACCCTTCCTCCAGCCACAGCCTGGGAATGCCATCTGGCTGTGCAGGCCCAGCCCCAGGATCTCAGTTAATCCTTTGAAGGCTGCAGATCCGTCAGAATGCCTCCCCCTGACCCTTTCTTTTGGGACAGAGAGGCTCCGTGCACCCCCTGCTCTCCAGTGAAACGATTGATCCAGCGGGAGCCAGGCAGATGGTCTGTGGAAGATGTGCTGCTTGGCTGTCTGCCACAGCCCTCTGAGAGTCTATTTTCAAGACTGAGGGTGTTTTTTCAATACCTGAGGACCAGGGAGGCTTCCTTAGAAACAGCACGGGCCTGTGTGTTGTTTAACCATCTCCATTTCTGGGCTGGCCTGGGTGGAGACATAAAACTGGGATGTTCCCTCACCAAGAGACCAAGCTCCCCTTGGCAGAGAAAATGCTTTGGTATGGGCAAAAATCATCCCTGTCCCTTAGCAATTTAAAGGGGAGAGCCATGGGACAGGCCTGGACACTGACCATGTCCACATCCTAAAGCTCTCCAGCTCCCCAAATCAACTGTTCTGTTCAGGAGATAGATAGAGCTGAAGCAAGAGGGAAAGGCTCCCACAGCAGATCACTGCAGCTTTCTTACTATGGGTTGCACTTCTAGACTCCAAGAATAATTTGGAAAATACCTCTAAGATCACCAATCCCAAGTGTTCACCCAGGAAATGGGAATTTCTGCAGAGAAATAAGGGAAGGTGGCTGCATCCAGCTGCTCTGCCTCTCCCGGCTGCTAAAAGGCATCAGGGAGCTGCCTGACCTCAATATTTATAAATGGGATGAGCTGAGCAGAGCCCCAGGGCAGCTCCAATGATGGCTCTTTGCTCCAGCTCCAGCACAGAAAAAATAAATCCCATCTGGGTTTTCCACCATCAGCAGAAAACCCCTCGTAGAGCTCAGGGTGTGGAAAGGAGCACAGAACTGGGGTAGCAGCAAGATGATTCCTGCAATTACATCCCTGGTTACCAACCAGAAACCAGAGCCCTCCTTGGCACCAAGAACTCATGAAGTTTTCAGAGGTTGGTGCTCAGTGGAGAAGCTGCCAGGGAACCAATGGCTGGGTGGCCAAGGAAGCTCCCTGCACACAGAGGAGCTGGGTCTTCCACCACAGGGGATCACTGAATCCAGCTCCTGGCACTCTCCCATCCTGCCACCACCTCAGCAGAAGGAAGAGCACTATTATTTATTTCGGGGGGGTTTTAACCCATAATCCTTGCAAACCCTTAGCAGCCTGTGTGAGAAGGGGCTGTCCCCGCAATGAGGCTGTTTCAGACACAGATGAGTAAGGAGCAGCAGAGGGGTGATGGCCCTCAGGCTGGGGATCAGGCAGCACACAGCACTTGTCTCCACACAGCCAGACAGGAAGGGTGAGGACTCGGGTTAGTCACTGGAGTTCTCTGGAGCAAGGCACCCCTCCCTGCTCGAGGAAAGCGCAATCTCACTCCCAGGGGTAAATCTAGAAAAGAAACACATGAAGCTTTCTGAGGACAGCAGGGTTTTTTTGGACCTGTCCATCTACCTATTACCCTATTTGGGCTGACATCTGGGGATAGGTGGAAAAGATGGATACACAAAGTCACTCCCACCCAAACCCCTCTGCTCCCAGCATCCCACAGGCACCCAGTCTGAGGTAAAATCCAGCACACTCAAAGGGGTTTATTCAATCACTGTTTTAATGGACTTGAACAGACAAACACAGTTTCCATAGCAAAGGATCATCAGCCTCACCTTGTACAAAAACAGAGTTTAAAAACATAAAAGGAACACAACCTTAAAAAAAGCCCAAAAATGGGTATTTATTTTTTAAAAAATTATACAAAAACACCTCTGCCTCCTCACACTTTTCCTGCCTCCTGGAACTTCTTAAACAGGGGTTCATCAGCCCGCAGGGGGAAGGTCAGAGCCCGTTTCTGGTAGTACATGGAGTCCATGGCCAGGTTGTCAATGACATCAGCCAGGAGATGGGCTCTCTCCACGGAGCTGCCTGGTGCATCATAGCCCAGGGCAGTAAAATGCACGTGCAGGTGGTAGTAGGAGGGCTGGTAGTGCAGGTAGATGCGCAGCTGGGAGCCGGGCACGCCGAAGCGCTTCACTATGGCCTCCTGCAGAGGGGAAACAGAGAGCTCAGCACTGGCAAAGCCTTGGAAAGGATGGGGGAGAGCATCCCTGGATGGCAGGAAAGGTGTAGAGAAAGGTGAAGGGGAGTTCAGTTCCCTCACAGCAAGGGAAAAGGGGAAGTTTGGAAGGACACAACTCTTCCCCACCCTCCATTTCAGCCTCTGCAGGGACAGAGCAAGGCCTCCGGCTGCCCCACTTTCATCCCTCCATGATGGGATGTGCTATCCACCCCTATCATTTTCCCTTTCACCCTTATCACTCCAACTCATTGGAAAAGTAACAGGGATCCGTTACCAGCCAGTGTAATTAAAGCTATGAACAGCAAGAGCGAACTCCGGCACGCCGGCTCCGCTCGCTGCAATCCCCTGACTAATCTCTTAATTAATCTCCCACCTTCCCCAGTGCAATTACTTTCCAAATTCTAACACAGTGAAAGAAAGAGAAGCTACTGCACATCCACCTCCCAAACACACCCTGTGGAAAAACACATCAGCCAGTGAGAACAGGCAAGGGATTGGGATGGGGTTGTTAATATGAAGAGCTCACTGCTAACAGGAAATATAGGGCATTCCTACAGCACCTGGAAGTGGCATGATCTGGGAAGGTGCTGATGGAGAGCAGGAACCAGGCTGTCCAGGCAGAGAGGGCAACACAGCCCTGTGTTTCATGAGTCATTATCTCCTGAGGAGCAGTCCCCAGGCAGATGCTGTGCCAGAAAAGCCAGGGTGTGCCTCTGCAGAGGCAGCCAAGCTCACCCTGGCCACGGCAGCAGCGTGGGACCAGGCTCACGCTCACCTTCCCTTCCTGCAGGACGTTCCTCAGCAGCGGGAGGTGCTCGGCCGTGAGGTCCCGCAGGGATTTGATGTCCCGGCGGTGCACGAGGGCGATCAGGTACAGATCATCCAGCTGCAGGGACAAGGGACAAGGGTGGGCATGGAGGGGACACACCAACAGCACGTGGAAAAAATAAATCCCATCTGGGTCAGACACACCATTCACAGCTTCCCAGGCTGTTATATAGGAATCCTGGTGTCATACGGGGACATTTGTGGTGCACAGGGACACTTGTGACACACAGGGACATTTGTGCTGCACAGGGACACTTGGGCCACATAGGGATATTTGTGTTACACAGAGTTATTTGTGCCATATAGGGATATTTGCATTACACAGGGGTATTTGTGCTACACAGGAATATTTGTGCTGCACAGGGATGCTTGTGTCACATAGGGACATTAGTGCCACGCAGGGATACTTGTGTTACACAGGGATATTTGTGCCACACAGGGATTCTAGTGTCATACACAGATATTTGTGTTACACAGGGATATTTGTACCACATAGGGATTCTTGTGTCATACACAGATATTTGTGTTACACAGGGATATTTGTGTCTTACAGAGATATTTGTGTTACAGAGAGATATTTGTGGCACACAGGGATTCTTGTGTCATACACAGATATTTGTGTTATACAGGGATATTTGTGTTATAAAGGGATTCTTGTGTCATACCAGGATACTGGTCTTCAACAGCCACACAGAGCTGAATGTCCCAGTATGGGATGAGCTCACCCACAATCCCACTACACCTTAAAGCATCATTTCTGGGTTTTGTCCAGAGATGACCAGAAGAGAACAGCCTCATCCCAACCCATAAACAGTGGGATCACAGATACTTTCTCAGCTTTAGAGGTAGATGGAGTGACCAGCCCTCTCATGCTGTGAGCATTGCACTCAGTGCTGCCCTTCCTACCTTCACATCTTCCTGAGCACTTCAAAAATGCTTTCTCTGTATGACTGGAGGCTGGAGACCAGGTGCAGGGACCCACCCAGACATGTAGGGTCACTGAGCCCATGCCAGCACCCCCATGCACAGCCCACAGCCTTGTCAGTGACAGCTGATCTGCAGCACACTCAGATGAACATGCACAGTGAACCACTGTGGAGAGCCACGAGCCTACTGGGGAGAAGACAACAGCAATGCCCTGGAGAGATGCACCTTGGGCTCTGAGCATGCCTCACACTTCAGGGTGAGCAAAGAAGCTTCCCCCATGGTGCTCTGCAGCACTATGTTAATTTGTCCCAGTTCTGTCCTCCCCGTTGGCCTTGCCTTCCCTTTTACCCTTATATGTTCATGTCCTAGTGAGTTCCCCCTTCCCCATTACCCCACTGGTTTGTGTAACCCTGTCCATCCACCCTGGCATCACCTGAGCCCTCAGGCCACTGGATCCCTGAGCCTCTCCTCTGCCCCTCTTTCCCTGGATTTATACCCTGGACCTTCTTTTGTCTTTGTCCCCTGGACCCCTTCAGCATCTTGGAGCTCCATGCCTGGACACCCCCATGCCTTCCCAGCCAAGCTGCTCTGTGTGTGTGTGTGTGTGTGTGTGAGTGTGTCTGTGTGTGTAAGTGTGAGAGAGTGAGTGTGTTAGTGAGTGTGCTGGTGCTCTTGTTGCTCCTGCCCTTGGTCTCAGGGAAGGTTGTGTCCCACCACCACCACTGCAGACTGCAACAAACCATTGGCTAAAACTGAAACTGAAACCTTCCCCAGTGATAAGCTCACTGCTTTTCCACTGTGCAAACAGCTGGCCACTTTTGAATCACATCACTTCTATAAATAACAATTTTCAAGGCCTAATTGGTCACTGTGCAAACTCGGGGCAGCTAAAATATGTCCCTTGAGCAGCTCTCAGACAAACCTCTGGCATCCCCTGAAGCACTCAGCACATTCAATGTTTAACACAACACAAAGTTGTGGATCATTACACTTAAAAAAAAAATTAAAATCCCAGTCTCCTCCACTCAGTTAGTGGCTTTATAATATAATACATACACTTTATAATATAAACACTGGACAGTAAAGGGTTTGGATATTTGAGATCCAGCAGATCTCTTCAGGGCTGTGAGAAACCCAATTCAGCTCTTTGGAAACAGATGCTGGTCTCAGAGGATGCTCTCAGAGCCCTTCACAAAGCTCTTGAAGCACAGAGCTGTTCCTGCACCCAGCCAGCACAGCCATGCTCAGGGCTCCATTTGATTCCCATGCACAGCTCCAGAAAAAGACAGTGTATCAGCTTGTGCTCTTTGGCTCCAGGCTGGCTGATGAGAGGAAAAGCAAACAGCTCTTCTCCTTAGAACAACATCTGCATGTTGCTGTTTGAAACAAATAAGCCTGTTGCTAAAAAGGCCTGGAATGATGTCATGCCAGGCATCGCTTCAGGCAACGCCTCAGGGCTCCTGCAGATTTGAAACCAACTCAAAAGTTGTGAAAGAAAAAAAAAAAACAGACAAAAAAAAATCAAACCCAGTTCAAATCACTATCAAGGTTGGGCAGCAGCACCCAGAAGGTTGAGACCAGCAGATTTCCCAGTGCTAAAGGGAATTTTCTCCCCATTCCAGTAGTCTGATATAACTGCAGGTGAATTCATGGGATCTGTGGGCCAGGCACTAAAGGAGTGAGGCCACACTGCTGAAAGGACTTCTGAGGAGCTGCATCTCACCATCTCACCTCCCTGCTTTCACTCAGCAGCCTGGCGTGTCAGGTGGGATGTGGCAGAAGGAACCTCGTTCCCTGGCAGCCCTGGGCTGTCAGGATCAGCTCTGGCTCAGTGCCACCCACAGGCAAGGAGAAATTCCTTGGCTCAAAGGCAACCTGGATGCTGTCTGCCTGCCTGGGAAGGAGATCAGCAGTGCAAAGGGCCCAGACAGCTCCAGGGATGACTGGGGTGCAGCAGACAGCAGCCCAGCAGCTGTGGAGAAGCCCAGAAGATCCTGTTCAGCACTCCAAGAGGCAACAGGAATAGGGGAAAGCTCCCCTAAGGACAAATCGTACCACTGAGGCACTCCCTGACCACACCAGCTGGGAGATGTGGATGCAGCAGGTCTTTAGAGAAATCCAAACACAAATTTTAGCCCATCTATGATTTTAGCCCAATCCTGATGTGAGTTGCAAAGTTTGGTTGCAGCACACAAGGATATCCACCAGGGCTTTGCATGTTTTTAGATATTGCTCCACTGGGAGGGCACTGAACAGGGCACATCCTACAAGCTGGACATGAATCCCCTGTGCTGCAAAACCTCATCAGGAAGAAGGGTGTGCCTCTGGTGACCAAGTGGAAATTTCAGCTTAGCTTTCCCATCAGCTCTTGACAGGGGATTTCTGGAGCAAGTGATGTGCAGGAATTCACAGGGAGCAGCCACTGCCCTGCAGGGACTCCCCAGGCTCTGCACCACAAACAGTTGCTCCCTGCACACACACACAGGATGGAGCTGCCCACCAGCAGCCTTCTGTTCCCATTTTTTTGAGTTTTAATTTCCATTTCTAAGTCTTAATCATACAGCAACTCTCCCCACATGCCCCCTGCAGAAGCATATGAGGATCAGAAACACGATGGGAACTTTTTTTGATGCCACCAACTTCAAGGGAGGAGTGTGTGTATGGAGTTTCACCTCCCCAAATTTAAAGTACAAAAGGCAGCCAGAACCCAAGAAATAATTCTCAATTTAGGATTACAGCCTGGTCTTAGAAATCACTTTCACCAAGTGGGCATTCCCACAAGGGGTAAAGCAGCTGCTCATGAGCCAAGAACCATCTGTTTAACACTGTGGAGGAGAGTTAATTGCAGCAACCAAAGAACAACACAGCTGCCAGGTTTGCACCTCAAGTCAAGGTTTGCAAAAAAAAAAACAAAAACAAAAAACCAGAGAAGTTCAGCAGAAGAAATACACAGGGTTTAGGTTTGAACACATCCTGACAACATTTGGGCTGATATGGACAGTGAAAGTAAACCTAATAAATGCATCTCAGCAGGAGAGAACAGCCTGGGTGTGCAGCATCCCAAATCAGCTTGGGCTAAAAGGCCCTGGCAATGTCATCACTGACAACAACGTGCACAGAAACCAACTCAGGCTCTCCCAGGGTGCTCTCAGTGGCCTGAAAGGGGACATTTCCTCTGGATTACCTTCAGACAGGCAGCATTAGAGGAGCAAACCAACCTGGTTTTGATTCCACTTTAGATCTGGAACCAGAACAAAGCCATTGGAAGGATCTGGGTTTTCATGGACGATTCGATCAGCCTCAGCTTTCTTCTCCAGGATATTATACACCCACTGCAAGAGAAAGATGTGATTTAGAAGTCAGCAGAGAATTAAAAAAACAACACCTCAGGTGCATTTAGCCCTAGCTCGTGGATTACTGCACATTCTCTGCAACTAGAATTTACAAAAAAAACCTGCCAATTTTATTTTAAATGACCAAATAATTTGTAATTAATTAGCCATAAAACACTTCATCAACCAATAAACTCCAGAATATTATGAGCACTTCAGTAAAAAGCAGTGGAACCCAGCTCCTGTGGGGCTCAGCACACACCTCTTGCAGCACCATGGGGCTGTTTACATCTTTTTTACCCCCCAAGCTGCAGCAAAATCTTTACAATCAGGTCTGGCAAGGGAACTTGGCTGATTCTGTTCCTTATTCAAAGAGGAAGGAGCAGAGCTGGATGTGGCTCTGGCTGCTGGCAGCTCTCTGCAGGGATACCAAAGGCCTGTGTGTTCTTGGGGGCAATGCATGTCTCTTGGCTCCCTGGCTGATTAGAAAACAGCTCACCACTCTTCTTCTTCCATACTTAAGGTTCCAGCCTCCAGCCTGCCTGTAATCCCTGCTCTGGTTATCCCCCCGTGCTCCTCCTGCAAGGCAAAGCACCATTCAGAGAAGAGTTATGGAAATGGAAGACACCAGGGATAAGGGACAGAGTAAGACCAGAGAAAAGCATCTTTGCTCTCCCTGGCTCCCAGCCTCAGCTCCAGCATCCTTCTTTACACTTCCAAAATGCATGTTATGCTCTAGCTTAAGCCTGGCTTGAGTTCTGGACTGGCAAGAGAGTCCTCAGCCAGGCCCCTGGAAGGTGGTAACACAAGGCAGCAGGAAATTGCTAAAGTTTGGAAGCTGAAAGTGTTTGGAAACATCATTTTCCTCACCAAATATAGCTCTGAAATATTCTGGCTGCCCCAGGGGGGTAGGGAAGGTGCAGCCAGTTTCATAAGTACACCAAATGAGCTGGGCTGGATTTCCCCTCAGACACTTTATGGGAAATCCATCAAGAGTTTCATTAATCTATTAAACACTTAGGATTGCTGCAAACTGACCTGAATGCAGCTGGAGAGAAAAAAACTACTTCTCATCCCTTGATCTGGGATTTTTGGCTTAAATTGCTATCCTTTCTCCTTAGCATCATCTTAGAGATTAGATTCTTCAAGTGATTCTCAAAATCACAGCACAAGCTCACTGTGTTCCATAACCCTGGGAGGGAAGTTCAGAGGGAAGCTCAGCAGAAAATTGACATTTGCCTTTTATTGGGATTTTGAAGCCTGCTCTGATCACAAGTGCCAAGCTATCAGTGCCCTAAATAAGTTCACTGATCAGATGAGCTGAATTTTAAACCCAAGGCTGCCTCATGATGGGCAGGTCCTTGGCTGGCTGCTCCTGCTGCTCCCAGCACAAGCAGAGCACATGTCCAGGCCCTGGCACCACAATAAAACCATTATCCTGAAAGCTGAAAGCATCCACACTTTGTATCTTCCAGCAGGAAACACAGACGCCTCTGTAGTCCCCTGGGATTTGTCATCCCTCACATTTCCTCTTGCACTTGGCAAAACCAGTTGGATAAAGACAAGGAACAGCATTATTAAATCCCAGAGGTCAAGGACTGACCATGATTTCTCAGCAGATGCTCCTGATGGTCACCAGGAACATGTTTCCATGTACTGAAAGCAGCTCACAAGCATTTGGGGCAAGAGGCAGAGTGAAAGCTCAAGCAATTCCTGAAGGCAGCTGCTGCACCAGGAAACATAAGAAATTTGGGAGCAAAAGCACAGAGAAAATATTCCATGAAGGCTGTGGCCTGGTAGAAACACACACTTGCCTTTCTCCAGCTAATCAATGCTGCAGTTTAAGGCATTGGGGGAGCATCCAAGGCTCCTGGTTACTTTTGGGGAGTTATTTTTAATGGAGAGCCTCAGCAGTCCCAGGATTTGGTTTATTCCCCCTTCTGCAGCCCCAGGATTTGGTTTATTCCCCCCTCTGCAAAGGCTGGCATGAATTGATCCCTACAGACTTGTATTCCTTTGGTCTCTAAAGGAGAAAGACAGGGAGATGAACAGTTTAAAAGGATAAAGCCAAGGCAAAAGCTGGGGCTGCCTGGGGCAAGTAGCACACTGTAAGTAACAGTTTCATCACATGGAATACGGACTGAGGGGCTGAATGGCAGGAGGAGCGAGTTGTGATGCAGAAATCCAAGCACATTCTGTGCCTTTCCATTTCCACAACAACCCAGAGACTCCAAAGAAGCCCAGTGACAGCACCAATGCCCAGGAAGCCAACCTTGGAAAGGAGAAACAAACCTCAGAGTTCCTCCAGAAACCCTGAGAAAGGCAACCTGAAGACCAGCTCTAAGGCAAATGTTTTTCTGCAAAGATGGGAAAGGATGTCCCAGCCAACCAAAAAAGGGGGGACAGAGCTGACAACACAACCAACAGGAGATGGGGCGGAACACTCCCAGCTCTCCAGCCTGGCCTTCAGAGAAACCTCTGACAGCAGTGTTTTGACAGAGGAGACCAAAGCCATCTGTGTCTGCAGGAGAGGGCATGGTAGCCATACCTGGATGCTGAAGCTCTGGGACTGGATGAAGGGCAGGGTTATGTTCTTGTAATCCTCCCAGGTCTCACGGATGAGGTGCGCTTCCTGCCGGAGATATTTCTGGATGTGTTTCTCCGTGGCAGGGTACACCACTGTGGCTTTGATCTCTAGGAACAAACACAGTCACTGAGTTACCAACCACGCTGCTTCCTTCAGGCCCCAACAAATCTGCTTTCCCTTCCAAAAAATGCCACACTGAGACATTTTGAAGAGAGGGTGAGGGAGAATGGACATGGAAAGCAAACAAGTGCTTAAACCTCCTGCACTGCTGCTGCTTTTCTGGAGGAAGAAGAAGCCAAGGGCACAGCCAGGGCCTGTCTTTCCAGTTCAGGTGGAGGAGTTTGCTGTCTGAGTTTTTCCACACACACTCTTTCATGCCTATCAGCAACACTGGGGCAGAGGTGGGGCTCCCAGGGCAGTGTTTATGTGCAGTCAACAACCAGGACAGAAACACCACCCTGGGGACAGAGACACATCTTCTTCATACTTCAAGTCAAAGCTCACAGGACGCACCCAGCAACTTCATCCAGCCACAAACCCAGATGAATTCCAAGGAGTAGCTTCTTCCCAGAGCTCAGTCAGAGTGCTTGGCCTCAAGCCCCAAGTACAGGAGGCAAAGTAGTCAAGGGCACAGGGACTAATCCAGAGCAAGCAATGTGAGCTGATAGGTCAACACAGCTCAGCATGAGCCAAGGGAAGAGGGCTGAGTGACCCTCTGCCCACAAAAATAATTTCAGTATTTACCTTGGCAAAAAGAAAATATTTTGTGTTTGCCTCAAGATTAGAACTTTGCTGGGTAATTTTTGTGGCATTGAACAGGATGCAAGTGCTCCCCTTGTCAACCTGGCAGCTGTGATGTCAGCAGCAGCACATCCTACCCTCAGGGCCAAAACACACGGAACACATCCGTCTTTGGCCAAGATTGGATGTGTGATACGGAGCCTGCCACAGCTGCAAGGTGCTCCAAGGGCACAGGGGTGTCTCTGCCTTCCCAGCTTACAAAGCTGCCATAAACTGAAGGAGAAAAGCCCCATGAGCCTGAGCAAACCCCAGGCAGACCAGACTGAGGCATTGTGAACACTGCAGTCTGTGCCCAGGGTCTGCCACAGAAAACCAGGGGCTGCACACACAGCAGGGCACCAAAGTTGTGCTTCGTGTTTAAAGTACGTATACAGGCTAGCTAGACACTGAATATAAGCACCTATTTGTTCCCAGAGCCAGGATTTAGGATGGTTTGAGTCTTTTTTAGTTTTCTGCTTTCTGTTTTTTTAAGGTCAGCGCTGCACAATCTGAGAGACTCTGCCTTTTCATTCCATGCCAAACCCAGCTTAATGAAATCCACAGGAAAATGCTGGTAACATGAAATATGAAAATGCAAACCACAAGGGCAGTCTGGTCTGATTCCCACCATACACATGTTCAAACAAGGTTGTTTTCCAGGACTCAATTAGCACTTCTAGCAGGATGATGTAATACCAAAGAAAAAAAGACAAGGCTGTAGCTCTCCTCGCTTAAAAAGATCAGCAAAGCATTAGGGAGAAAACAAAAAAGGCAAAAGATAAAATACCATAGCCAGCCTCAGGCTGAAACTTTCACAATTTGATTTTATACCCCAAAAATAGAGCAAGAACTGCAGCAAAAGCCCCTCGGTGCTGGGCGGTGATAACCACAGTGCGTGGGGGTGCAGGAGACCCATAATGGCTTCCCTGGCACCTCCCCAACCAGGGGGTGGCTGCTCATGGTGAGGAGAGAGCTCAGGGTGCTTTAAATGAGACATCACAGGACTCCTTAATGTGCAGCTGCAGCTGAGCAGATGTTTGGAAGAGAAGGCAGGGGAAAAGCTGTGGTTCACTTATGATTATTTCCCTTCTAAAGGTCTCATCAACCCCAAAATGCCCCAGCGATGCTAATTAGCATCAATCACTGCAGCCAGAGAGGCTGTTTGATACCTGCTCAGAGCCTGACAGTCCTTAGGAGCTGCACACAGGATGCCAAGTCACAGCTGAGCCCGGGCTGGGCTGCAGGAAACATCCACAGCGAGACCAGGCTCGCCCCAAAACCCTTCCAGCGCTGGCACACGGCCATGCTCTGGTTTCCAAGTCTGCTCCTGGCAGGCTCCACGTGCACCGGAGCAGCACGTACACCGTGGGGCACCCAGAGCCTGCCCCAGCCTGGAAATGGGGGTAGGGAACTGCTGGACACGTGATGTGGGTTCCTGAGCTGGCTGAAGCACCAGGGATTGTCTCTGCTCACATCTGACTCACATCAGGCAGCCTGGTCCTGAACGCCCGCCCGGGGCCACCACAGAGCAGCTGTGGTTTATTCTGGAAGACAGCACTGACCATCGACTAACTGGGGGTTATAAAAAGTCAGGAGGTTTAATTCAAGGAACCTGGATGAGCAGGAGGCAGAGAACTGCCCAGGCTGGTAACTCTACAACAAGCACTTGAGGGGAATCACCACAGTGCTGGG
Organism: Melozone crissalis; assembly: GCF_028551555.1. Classification (NCBI taxonomy): domain Eukaryota; kingdom Metazoa; phylum Chordata; class Aves; order Passeriformes; family Passerellidae; genus Melozone; species Melozone crissalis. The sequence goes on along the minus strand of NW_026535896.1, from coordinate 2,621,219 downwards.
AAACTGCCCAGGAGAAAAGGAGGCTCAGATTGACCAGGCACACACTTCTCCCCTCTCCTGCTAAAAACAAGTGAGGAAAACACAACCCAAGACAAAAGGAAAATCAGAACACCATTTGGGGAACTGAAGGGGAAAAGGGCTGGAGGCAGCTGCTGACAGGAGGAGAGGATGAAATATGAGCAGAGAGAGCTGGTGCAGGTAGGAAAGGGCACACTGACCTCACTAATGATGCCTCATTCCTTTCTGTGCCACTGCCCCCAGGCTCTGCCACTGTCCCCTTCTGTGCCACGCTGCCCCCAGGCTCTGCCACTGTCCCCTTCTATGCCACACTGCCCCCAGGCTCTGCCACTGTCCCCTTCTGTGCCACACTGCCCCCAGGCTCTGCCACTGTCCCCTTCTGTGCCACACTGCCCTCAGGCTCTGCCAAAATCCCACTCCAGCTCAGCACATCAGTGAGGAGAGGCCTCACACTCTCTTCTCCCACCCCACTGCAGCATTAGCACCTACTGCCAGCCTGCTTTAGACAGATGTAACCCTGCCAGGGAGCCAGGAGAAGCACACAGAGCAGGCACAACCCATTTCTCCTTTGGGGCAGGGGTGCTTTTTCCTCTCTTTGCCAGCAGGAAGCAGAGCTTTCATTTATAAGATCCCTAATCAACCTCACCATCAGATGCAGGAGGGTGCCAAGGCCAGGGAACAACAGGCAAGTCAACATTTGAACTCCTGCAGGTTTTTTTTCCTCTTTTCTGCTGCACCCAGGTCTGAGTTGTCCTCTCATCAGGAGGGAAGACAGCACCTTGGATGCAGCCCTAACTAAATACAAAATGCCCTAAGTAAATATCTAACACACACCTTGCCCTTCTGCATGACAGCCTCTATTTGGTTTTATGGTCACAAGTGCAAGAGGAGCCACACAGGAACGGTGGATTCCAACCCAGCCCCAGCCAGGTGTGCCCATGGCTTTGTCCCAGACAGCTGGGGCACTCTTAAGTGAATGAATTAAAGCTGCAAAGGATAAAGCTTGCAAGAGCTCAGTTTCCAAGGCCAGCACATGCCAGGGCAAGCCAAACATGCTGCCAGGGACTCAGCTAAGGCTGCTTGGCTCCTGGGGCTCATGCCAGGAGAACTTGGGGTGCTCAGGGGGTTTTAGCTGCAACAGGCACTGCAAAGAGGAAAGTTGCAGTTTACCACCCCTGCAAAACACAGAGCAAAGCACAATTACACACACCCCCCCACCACCCCATCCTCCAAACCACCCCACATGCTCCCACAGCTTCAGGCTCGAGCTTTTTATTTTAAGTGTAAATGCAAGAAGTTTCCTTGGCTGGGCAAACCCCAGAGGCAGCCAAAGAATGGAGACACAGGGAGAAGAGCCAGCCTTCCCACTGCAGCTCCTGCAAGTTTCTCCAGCTCCTCACTGCCTGAAACCAGACTCTTTTTGGGATGGGAATTACTTCCTGCATGACCGAAAACTTTCCTTCCACACTCTCCCATTTTTCCCACAATTTCTCCACCGTTGGAGCAATGGTGCCACAGCTTCTCCCCTTGTGCTTGTTTTAAGATGTTTTTATCTCAAGATAAAAAGATAAGAAGCTTTGGCCTGCAGCCAGGGAGCAAAGACTCCTCAGAGGACTGATAAGAGCCCTTAAATCACACCAGCACAGCTTTGGAGAAACACAGTCCCACAGCAGCCAGGCACCACGAGGCTGCTTTTTGCCACAAACATCAAGCTCTCCTTGGCAAATGGGTGTGAGGAATTAGATGTTATCAGGCAATGTGAATATTGAACCATCTGGCTTTTACAATCCAACCTTTGGTAGTGGAAAATTTTTCCCTTCCTGTGAAATCAGCCCTTGCTCTCCCTGCAGGGGAAAGCCAAGGCTGGGGCTCCTCTCACATCTAGGCTTAAGTTGCCTCTTAAATCACAGCAACATCCAGAAAGTGGCTTTTATTTGAAGGCATCTTATTTTAGATGCACATGCCTGCCTTTGGTAGCAGCACAGTCACATCAGCTCTGATACACTACTCCCCACAAATTCACTAAGTCCCCTCTCCTCACTCCACTGGTTTGGGTTGCCCTTCACACAAACTCTGACCATTACTGGCTTGCCTACAAATGTTATTTTCCATTTTAGCCTTGACACATGCAGTAAAATCAATGAGATGAGCAAGACTCATCTGGTGCTGCCTTCACACCAGTGTGCTCCCAGACCTAAAAATCTCACCAGAGTGAAATTCATCCTCCCTGAGTGAAATGTCCCTTCTGAGGTCAGAGGGGAGTCATTTCCTCAAGCAACATGCTTTGGCCTCCCTCTCCCTGTGTCACCATCCAAACAAATCATTGCTTGGGGTCTGTGCTGGTTTGGCTGCACAGAGGGAGCAGCACCCAACTCTCTTGTCAGAATCACCAGGTTGGAAGATACCTTCAAGACCATCGAGTCCAACCCAGCCCAAACAGCTCACCCAAACCCTGGCACCCAGTGCCACATCCAGGCTTTGTTAAACACACCCAGGGATGGTGACTCCACCACCTCCCTGGGCAGAACATTCCAGAACTTTATCACTCTTGCTGTAAAAAACTTTTTCCTGCTATCCAACCTGTATTTCCCTTGGTGCAGCTTGAGGCTGTGTGCTCTGGTTGTGTCAGTGCTGCTGGAGAAAGAGCCCAGCCCCAGGTGAGGGGAAGGAAAGGAGGTCTGTCTATCTATCTATCTCTCTTGTAGAGAGTGATAAGGGCACCCCTGAGTCTCCTTTTCTTGAAGCTAGACAACCCCAGCTCCCTCAGGGGTTCCTCACAGGGTTTGTGTTCCCAGCCCCTCTCCAGCCTCATTGCCCTTCTCTGGGTGTGCTCCAGCCCCTCCATGTCCTTCCCAAACTGAGGGCCCAGAACTGGACACTCAAGGTGAGGCCTCACCAGTGCCAATCACAGAGGAAGAATGATCTCCCTGCTCCTGCTGGCCAACATGGAGGTGGGGAAAGAGTGAAGGAAGTCTCCAGCTGAGTGAAGAGCCCCAGGTTCCTGGGAGCACAGAGGCAGCAGTGAGAAACAGGCTCTGGAGGCAGCTCCTCACGGCATCAGCACGAGTCACTCAGCCACCACTTCCTCTGCCTTGAGCTCTATCTTACCTCAGAGGCTGAGTGTGGCAGGGTTCAGCTGCCCAGGGTGCTGTGAAATCCCCCAGGTAAATTCCTTCATCACACAATACAGGACCGTTCCAAGAAACTGCTTAATGCCAAACTCTGGCCTTTTCTACAAAATACTGTTATCTTCTAACCAAGTGTAAACTTGCAAGGACCAGGAGACAAAACCCTGTAACTCTAACCCTGCAACTAAGGAGCCAACAGACCCTGAGCAAGGGCTCCCTGGCTCTCCACATTATCACTGGACATCCCAGGTCAGTCAAACCCTGACTGCAGCCTTACAGGCAATTCCTCCTGTTCATGTTTTTAAGCCACATTCCTCATGTCAAATGTACACCATGTCCTTGGGCTGACTCAGCTCCAAAGGGTAAACTCCTTCTCCTCCTGACACACAGGGCTGTTTGCTTACTGCCAGCCCAGCAGCTCATGCAATGTGTCCACCAACAGCTATTTGCTGCTAATTGCTTCAAAATAATCCTCCTTGCTCTGCACTCCTCAGGGAGCCTGGACAGCAGCCCCAGGGTCCACAGCCCCCTCCTGATCTCCTGCTTGGGGCTGCTCAGCATCCAGAACAACCTGAGGGGTGCCAAGGACAAGGGTGGGAAGCAAAGATGCACCACTGGGTAATATTACAAATATTGCAAGAAATTACCTTTTAAAAACAGATTTAAAAGTCATTAAAAAGATAAAAGCTCAGCAGAAGAAAGCCAGAGGCTTCTTCCCCATTCAAACGTGCAGGAGGGGTTTTGCACCTGGCATAAGCCTTAAACAAAATAAGGAATTCTGTTATCAGAGCACTGTGGGGTTACACAGCACTGCAATTCTGTTATCAGAGCAATTAGGAGTTACACAGCACTGCAATTGTTATCACAGCACTGCAATTGTGTTATCAGAGCACTGTGGGTGCACAGCACTGCAATTCTGTTATCAGAGCACTGCAATTCTGTTATCAGAGCAATGAGGAGTTACACAGCACTGCAATTGTTATCACAGCACTGCAATTGTGTTATCAGAGCACTGTGGGTGCACAGCACTGCAATTCTGTTATCAGAGCACTGCAATTCTGTTATCAGAGCACTGTGGGGTTACACAGCACTGCAATTCTGTTATCAGAGCAATGAGGGGTTGCACAGCACTGCAATTGTTATCACAGCACTGCAATTCTGTTATCAGAGCACTGTGGGTGCACAGCACTGCAATTGTTATCACAGCACTGCAATTCTGTTATCAGAGCACTGTGGGTGCACAGCACTGCAATTGTTATCAGAGCACTGCAATTCTGTTATCAGAGCACTGTAGGGTTACACAGCACTGCAATTCTGTTATCAGAGCACTGTGGGGTTGCACAGCACTGCAATTCTGTTATCAGAGCACTGCAATTCTGTTATCAGAGCACTGTGGGGTTGCACAGCACTGCAATTCTGTTATCAGAGCACTGTGGGGCTGCACAGCACTGCAATTCTGTTATCAGAGCACTGCAATTCTGTTATCAGAGCACTGTGGGGTTGCACAGCACTGCAGTTCTGTTATCAGAGCACTGCAATTCTGTTATCAGAGCACTGTGGGGTTGCACAGCACTGCAGCCAAGTGCTGGGAGGAAGGCAAAGGCAGCAGGGCTGAGCTGGAGGCAGCCCAGGGGATTTCAGTCTTGCAATGCCACCTCGTGGGAAGCACTGCAACTCCTGCTGGGCTGGAACACAGCAGGCACCCAAGCAAGAGCTCTCCCAGCTAAAAAAGAGGAGATTTAACTCCTCTTCCAACAACTCCTGTGGTGTTATGGTGTTTTCCTCAGACTGAAACTCACTGCAACAACAAAATCTTTAATTTGAGTCCTTCACAGGAGAAAAGGAGTTTTGCACAATTCAAGCTGACAGATCCAGACACTGCTCCCTCCTACACCGTGGGAACAGAGCTAAAACAAGAGCATTTTTGGAAAGGCACATCAAACGTCCTGAAAATCTATCTTGGCCCTGCAACAACATCTTACTTAAGGGACTCAGATTAATTGTGACTGTTAAACCTGTTTGGCTGTTATTGTCTGTGAAAGCATTGACATGGAATTTATCACTGCACTTCTGGAATTTAAATCTATACCAGCATTCAGATGGAATTAATTGTGGAAGGTGATCCAGCTCTGCTCAGGTGAGACCCCACCTGCAGGGCTGCCCCCAGCTCTGGGGTCCTCAGCACAGGAAGAACATGGAGCCACTGGAGCAAGTCCAGAGGAGGCCATGGAGATGCTCTGGTTGGAACAGCTCTGCTCTGGAGCCAGGCTGGGAGAGCTGGGGGTGCTCACCTGGAGAGGAGAAGGCTCCAGGGAGAGCTCAGAGCCCCTGCCAGGGCCTGAAGGGGCTCCAGGACAGCTGGAGAGGGATTGGGGACAAGGGATGGAGGGACAGGACACAGGGAATGGCTCCCACTGCCAGAGGGCAGGGCTGGATGGGATATTGGGAATTGGGAATTGTTCCCTGTGAGGGTGGGCAGGCCCTGGCACAGGGTGCCCAGAGCAGCTGGGGCTGCCCCTGGATCCCTGGCAGTGCCCAAGGCCAGGCTGGGCAGGGCTGGGAGCAGCCTGGGACAGTGGGAGGTGTCCCTGCCATGGCTGAGGGTTGGAACAAGACAAGCTTTAAGGTCCCTTCCAACCCAAAACAGTCTGGAATTCTGTGATTAAACCAAAGTGCCCAAAGACCAGCCCAGCATTCCAGTGGCAGCTGGAAATCATCACCACTTCAGGACACCCTCCCACTGGGACAGAGCCCCCTCCACAGGGTGAGAGCCTTCACTGCAGCTCCCCAACCTGCCCATCAGTCCTTGGTTATCAGCAGAGTTTTATAACACACAGATGTGTGAAACCTTAAGGGGAATGGGGCTCATCTGCCCCAGCACTCAAGGTTACCAGCCCTTAAATCCTGCCCCAAATACAAACTGCCTGTTCTTACCAGGTGACAAAAAAGCTCATGAGATGCCACCATGGGATGAGAAGCAGCTGCATGTGCCCTGCAGACTGTTTCAAGAGAAACATTCTGGAAGGAGACAACCCTTCCTCACCCAAGTGAGAGCACTGACAATCACTCACTGAGCCTTTCTGCACCTTCCTGTACAAGGTCACCAAGCAATGGCCATTCAGTGCCTCAGTAGCTGAGCCCCCTGTGTCCATGGCACAGCAAAAAGGGGATGCAGGGCATCACTCAAAGCAGGGCAGCACTCAAAGCCTCAGGATGAGACACTGCCTTCAGCGTGGCAACAACCCACTGATCTCCCCTGTTGCTTTGATTTTTTAATATTTTCTAAGCCTTCTGATGTTGACATTCTTGTAATGAACTTTCTCACACACTTTCTGTAAATAATTCATTGGTTTGCATTTTTTTAAGGAGAAGGAGAAGTTTGATGGACTGTTGGTTTGTCCAGTGCCATAGAGGTGGCACTGTCACCCTCCAATCCACTGTCACTTTTAGAAAACTACAAATGCTGGAGGCAGAAAATAAACTTCCCCTTTCTCTTCACCTTGAGAGCAGCAGTGTGTGCTTGTGTTCTTTCCTGTCCTATAGTGATACTCCCCACCTGGGCCAGGTGTGCTGCTGTCACCAAACCACAGCCAGGGTGGCACAGCCAGGCCCAGCAGTGGCACCTGCACTCCCCACTGCACCCTCCCCTCTGGAATGGGCAGGAATCACATCCTGGCATCTCTCCCATATCCCTGGGCAGGGCTGAGGGCACTCACCGCTCAGCTCTGGGGGAGGGCTCAGGTAGAAGGTGCAGTAAATGTCATTGTGCATCTGCAGCTCTGCGTGCATGGGCTTCTTCAGCAGGTCTGGGATCTTCTCCTCCTGGAAAGGAGTCTTTTCCAGGATGACTACAGCATCTGTGCCCTCTCCAGAGAGGCCAATCCTCTGGAATACAAATGGATAGAGTCATCAGCAACACAGATCCAACACTGTGGACAGTCTGAGGTCAGGGATCACGGCAGACACCTCACAGCCCCCAGTCCTCATGCCCAAACCCCCTGTAGGACAGATACCCATCCAAAAACAAACAGCACATTTGCCTGGAAGCACAGCAGGAATTTGCTCCCCACCAGGAAACACAAGTGGTTTTTGAGGGAGCTGGGGATGTGGGCAATGACTCAGCCCATCTGCACCTCCCCGGATGTTCCCGGGTTTCCTGCTGACCCACAGCACCAATTTCATCTCTGACACTTCCCAGGAAGAGGGCAAAGGCAGGCGTGGGGATTTACATCATAGTCAGGGAGCAAGTTCTGGGGCAGGGGGCACTCACTGCTGCCCTGCTCCAAGGAACCACAGCCCCGGATCCCGAGGCCACAGCGGGCTGGTTTGGGGGGTGCTGGGTGTGGAACATCCCCCAGCCTCACCCCTGCCTGTACAAAACCCAGGTGAGGCTTCATCACAACCTGGGGCTCCCAACCCTGTCAGCTTGAGAAGGAAGATGTGTGCTGATGCCTTTACAAACAGTTTGATGGGTCTTAATGTCTTTGAAATGGGTCTTAATGTCTCTATTGACTTTGGGCACTTTGGCTCCAGAAAGAGACAAGGGTCTGCACGAGCCTGAATTTCGGGGGAAAATGGCAGGTTTAAGGGGGCATATGGGGTTAAGTGGTTTGGGAAGGCTGTACCTCCCTAGGAGCTCAGTTAATGGGGAAAGGAAGAGGGAAACATGCGGCCGAGAGTTAGGATAAAAGGGAGGCTGCGCCCTCCAAAACCTCGAGAGAGAAAACCCTGCTGTCATGTGGCTCAGTGCATTCTCTCCCTGCATTGGAATAAAGCTGAAGGACTCCTCTATCTCCTTCTAAGCATAAACCTCCGGCGTTTGTGGATTTTCCTGACACGCTCACAGGGCAGAGGAGGTCTGTGGCCAGCTGTTACTGCAGGAACCCACTGAGATCAAAGCAGCAGCCTGGAACGTCCCTGTCCCCATCTCCTGCTTGGCTGCACATTTCAGGAGACAGGAGCCGAGACAGCTGCACGGTTCCCTCGCCATGCAGGGAACCACGGCTATCAACATGCACAACCCCAAGAATTACTGCACATTTTCCTGTAATGGCTGTACTATTTACAGTCCCAGAACCAGCACGCTGCTTGCAACCCAGCGCCGCTTTACCTACCAAGCACGAAAAACGTGCTGGAACCCAAAGGCACCAAATCATAGCAACAAGAAAGAGGATTGCAGTAAGGTCTGCAGCTGCCTCCGCAGCTGCCAGGCTGAGGGAGTTTGGGGCCGGGCCCGGGCCAGGCTGGAAAAGCGGGCCGGGGCTGGAAAAGCGGGCCGGGACCGAGCCGGGCGGGGTTCGGCCCGGGCCGGGCTGGAAAAGCGGGCCGGGTTCGGGCCGGGCCGGGCTGGAAAAGCGGGCCGGGCTCGGGCCGGGCCGCGATGCCGGGGAGTGCCCGGGGGCGGGGCCTGCCCGAGCGCGCCGCCGGGGGCGGGGCCGTGCCCTTAGCGGGGAAGATGGCGGCGGGCGCGGCCGCCCCCCCACTCCCCGGTACCTCGGCGTGCAGGAACACGATCTTGTCCCGCGCCGATTCCCGCAGGACGCGCCGCACCCGCAGGTCCGACAGCGTGAAAGCGGCGGCGGCGCCGCCTTGAGTGGCGGTCCCGCCATTTTTCTCCTCCTCCTCCTCCCGCTTCCTCTTGGGCTGCGGGCCCTCCGCCATGGCTCGCGGCCGCCCCCGCACTGCGCAGGCGCGGCGCCTCGGGGCGCGCTGGGACATGGCGCCCCCTGGCGGCCCGGAGGTCGCGCACCCCCGCGGCTCCTCCTCCCACAAGCGCCCGAACCGGGGATTGAGACAAAAACACCGAACACCATCAAATTGTAAAACTTCTGCATTTTCGTAGTCGCAACGATTCCGTGCAGCGTCACTGCCTGCCTCATATCTTGTCCTGCCCACATATCTTGTCAGCTTAGTAGGCGTCCCGGAGCACTCAGGACAGAGAATGCCAGTGCAGTAAAGAGCTCTCATGACCCTGAGAACCAACACCAGAGCTTAGTGTTTGTGTGATGGATGTCCCTCTCCCCACCGAGGAGATTTTGGCCACCAGGACGTGGTGGGCTCCAGTGTGCTGTCCCTCATGGATGCGAAGAACTCCCTATCTTCGGTCCCAGGTCCGGTCTGAGCAGCTCAGGTTCGACCTCAAGGTCCAACGGGATGTGCCAACACCCAGATCCAACGGTGACAGCTCCATGATGCCCACGGGAATGCATCTGCCTGCTCCCAGCACTACTCCATGCTTTTTGTGGAGCTCTGGCACAGTTCCTGGAGGTCTGCAGGGACAGCAGATGAGCTCCATTAACAAACAAGTACTCTAAAAATCAACTTTACGTGAATGTATGGAATCTGCTCCATTCCCACGGTCCTCACCACAATGAGCTGACATTTCACCAGCATCCAGAGGATACTCACAGCGCATGACAGTGTCTCTGATCTGCCTGAAGCTCTTCTCCTTCAGGGCCATGTAGATGTAGTAGATATTCCGCAGCTCCCTGGGATAATCCTTGCGATCCACGTCCTTCAGCACCGGGATGGTGCGTCCGTTGGCCATGGGAGCCTCGGCCAAGGCCTGGTGCATCTGGTACCTGCACCAGGGGTCCTGCAGGAAGCCGGGGGTGATGAGCATGACCCAGCAGTGGCTGTTGTGCACGGCGTCGCAGAGCTCCGTCACCACGGCGCTGCCCGGCACGGCGTCGCGCAGCTGCAGGAAGCAGCGGAAGCTCTCGGGCTGCCCCTCCAGGTAGGACACCAGCTCTGACACCAGCTCCACGTCCCCCTCGCTGTGGCAGATGCACACGTCGTAGCTCTTGTCCCACCGGGGGCTGTGCGAGGCGCTGATGTCCACTGCTGACACGGGAGACAGGGAGATGGAGCTGGTGGCCAGGCTCGTGCCAGGAGAGGAGCTGGAGCTCTTGGCAGAGGATGAGGAGGAAGAGGAAGGTGAGGATGAAGCAGAGTGGCTGGACTTGAGGCTTTCCACTGAGCTGGACTTGGGTTTGTGCAGGAGCCTCCTAAACCAACCTGCAGAGAGGTCACAGTCAGTTCTGGGGGCTCAGCACCCCCTGGACTTCCCAAGCACAGCATCATTCAATCTGTAGGATGCCCCCAGATGGAAAGGGGTGGGTAGGATCTCACCTTGACCCCAAAACCATCCTGGTCCCTGAAACTGAGCTGCCACCACCACCTGAATGCTGTGGCATCGTGAGGAGCAGCCCATGGGCACCCTGGTGTTCTGCTGGGGAAGGGATGCTGTGAGGGAGGGGACAGAGGCAGGTTTGTTCCCACACTCACCAGCCATAGTGGGCAGCACACTGCTCAGCCACTGACTGCCAGCAGGACACCTCTCCTGAGAGCAGAAAAGAGGAATAAAAAACTGAGAGCAAGAACTGCTTCATGGCAGGTCTCAGCCCGGTCTGTTCCAGGGATCTGCAGCTCTGGGGTGCTCTTACAGCCCCAAAATCACCCCCAGCACATCTGCCTCCCCAAAACGTGCTGGGAAGGAACATTTACCTGTTACTGGCTCTCTCCACTGGAGATACACACCTGCAGCAAGCGAGGCCAAGAGAGAATGGGGAGGAGAAACCCTCATTCCCATCAGTGGGGAAAGGATCCTGTGGAGAGGAGAAAGGGAAATCGGCTGGGATCACCAGGGATCACTGGGTGCTGGCAAACCAAAGGCAGTGTGGGTGATGCCCAGAGCTGTGCATCCTTGGTGCTGCCTGCCCTGGCACTCCTGTCTGTTCCCTGCCAGCTCACAGCATCCTCAGCACTGTGCTCCCAGCACGGTTTAGGGAGCCCAGACACTCCCTGCAGACACACAGGAACAGAATGGGGCAAACAGCTGCTGTTTTCCACTGCTGGCATCACCCCTTCCGAAATGAAACACCCCACATCATGCTGAAGCCTTTCCCCTACTCCAAAAACAGCACAGGGCTGCAGGAAATGCCCACAAAACCCCAGCACACCCACGGAAACCACAGTGCCCAAGAGTCACCACTCAGGGACAGCCAACAGCTCAAGTGTGAGAGGAACAATGAGCATGGACAGTGAGCAGGGGGGAAATTGGAGGGATCTTACCTGGAGTGCAGGAGTCCGGCACCGGAGCAGGGAAGGGGATGCATCAGCCCCTGGGTTTGGCAAAGAAAGATCTGCTGGGATTACCTGGGTGGGAAAGGACAGGTAGGATGCTCACTCTGCAGTCTGATGGGGTCTGCAGTGAATGGTGGGGCTGATCCATCCTTGCAGCTGCCACATCCAGGAGTGGATCCCAGTGAAGCCACCCTGGGGTGGAAACGAGGGCAGGGGCACCCACCTGCCTCCCCAGGGACAGAGTGCAGCAGCTCCCTGAACCCCCAGGTGCCCCCAGCAGCTCCAGCCTCTGCTGGGGAATGTGAAAGCACAGGAGGGTAAATGGGCTGGCACTGCAGGGAGGGGAAGCCAAGCCCTGGCAGGGGCCTCCCTCCCACATCCGCCACATGCCGTCACTGATGGGTGTCAGAGTGCACAGCCCTCAGCAGCACCCTGCTCTGTTCTCCTCCCTGGTTTCCTGACAGGTCCATCTTTGCCACTCACACTTATTTTACGAGTTAAATTTACCTAACAAGTCATTTGTTCACCCCAAAATCCCCCCTGTATTTCTCCTTCCCCAGGTCTCGTTCCCCTGGGGCTGCTGCTGGTGGCCAACAACTGACACTGCCTTCATCTCCTCATCATCCTCAACCCCTCCAAACCCCTCCTCCTTGGGGGGTGGAACCAGGACTCACCTGGAGCTCATCTCTCACAGGTGGCTCCTCAATGCCCTGTGAGAGATGAGCCCCAGGTGAGTCCTGGTTCCATCCCCCAAGAATCTGAGGGAGTCTCCAAGGCTCACATGCCCATCCAGCTCCCTGACAGGCTGTTCCTGGCACAGGAGATTTCCCCATCTCTTCCCTGCCTAGGGGACAATGCCTGGGCCTCTGATGTGGACACTGAACCCTCTGATGTGGGCACTGTCCCACACCCCATGGGACACCAGGAGAAGGGCCCTGGGGGTCCAGCCCCAGTACTGAATGTGTCCCTCCCTCTCCCATCTGAGTCCTCACCCTGGATAACAGCAAGGATCCCCACAGAAGCTGGCCTTGGCACTCACACTGGAGCATCTCCAGAGTGAGCCCAGGGTGGACCAGAGCACAAAGCTGGGTCAGCATCTCCCTCACTGTTAACCCTGAAGCAGAGTGGTGCCCATCACACCCCACTGTGCACAGTACCACAGCTCCAACTGTGGGGTTCCCAAACTGCAGGGGCTGGGCCAGGACCCACCCAGGTAAGTCCTTACCTCTACCTCAGCAGGGAGAACCATAGAACCCCACAAGAGTTTGGGTTGGAAGGGACCTTAAAGATCATCTTGTTCCAAGTCCCTTCCAGCAGTCCAGGTAGCTCCAAACACTGGCCATGCTCCCCTAACTCAGTGTGTTCATGGAGAGGGCAGGCTGTGCCCAGTGCCCATCACCCCAGTTTCAGGACTGCTGCACCTGCCCCCAAAACACATCCCCAGTGTCCCCCATCTGCTTGCAAGCTGACTGGGACAACCCCTACACCTCCATGCCTGAAGGAAAGTATTCCCCTCAGGGAATCCATGTCCTCTGACCCCCAAAACATATCCACCCACCCCATTTAACCTCAACACCCCATCCAGGGCTAATCAAGACTCCCCTTCATCAATGGCACCATGAGCCAGCTGTGCCCCAGGACTGACTCCACCTCCCTGCTCAGCACACTGCTCTCCTCCTTCCCTTGGAGTCTCCTGGGACAAAGGGCTGAAGGTCAGGAGATCCCCCAACCCCCACCAGCACCTGTCAGGCTTTTGGGGACCCCATGCCCACCCCACCACTGTGTCCCACAGGTATCTGAAGAGTTCCTGTTGGACACAATGTTCCTCCATGCCACCACCTGGCTGTGGCTTCCACAGGTGTTTCCATGTCTATTCACCCACCACCTTCAGCAAAACAACAGACCAGGGCACAGCAGCACAAAACACAAAACCTTGTGAAATGGGGGGGCTCCCTGATGGCTTTGCCCCCTTGTCATAAACACCTGCCCATCCCCAAGGATTTCCCAAGCCAGGCCATCTCTGAGCCCTGGGAGGCACCTTGGGGTACAAGAGCAGGCAGGATCTGCAGGGCCCCCAGCCCACCCTCAGACACGGTGCTGAGAGCAGAGGAACCCGGGCAGCCTGTGCCCAAAATGCAATGAATTCCTTGAGAGACACTGAGCTCCTCCCCACCCTCTACCACTATCTTGGCTGCCTTTCTCTCCACCAAGCAGGGGACACCAGTTGGCCTCTTGGTGGCCAAATCCCAAAGGAAAAAGCCCAAGGCCAAGTGGCAGTGAGCCCCACAGGGACCACCAGCCATGGGCCCAGCACCTCTCATCCCACTGGGACCCATTCTGCATTAGTCTCTGCCCCAGCACTGCTGCCACCACCCCAAAAATCAACTCCTCACCCGAGGACAGGACCCAGAGGATAGCAAGTCACCTGCCTGTGTGAGTCACCCCATCTGGAAACCTGAGTGAGGGTGAACCCACAAACCCTAAATCCCACAAGGCCACACCACCTGGATCAACCTCCACCCCACCTCAGCAATAACAGAATCATTATTAAAGGTGTAATTAAGTGGGCACAGCTCTATTCACAGCGTGCCTTGACCCAGCAGCAGCAGCACGCTGAAATCCCTGCAGCAGAAGTTTCAGAGCCTGTGGTTCACAGGATTGCCTGTGGAATTAACAAATAGCAAACACCAGGTGCTGCAAGGCAGGGTCGAATCGTTCTGGGGGAGAAAATAAGGCTAATTTTGTCCCTAAAACCACCATGAACGTTTCGTTTACGGTGCCAGTACAGAACAGCGCGCAGCTACCCAGAAAACAGAATAGTTTTTCTCCTGAAGAGCTCTAAGTACACCCAAATTCCGCCACACATATTCCTGAAGGCATCACAGCGGCCGTCCAGGCCCAGGCACCGCGTGTACCTCATAGGGCTGGAGACGCGGTGGCACGTACAGGAACCCAGGCAACGGCAGCTGGCGGAGGAGAAGCCCCTGAGGGGAAGGGGGGCACGGCCAGGCCCGGCCCAGCGCGGCCCCGACCCGGACGGACGGACAGATCCGCTCGGCGCCGCCCCCGGCCCAGCACTGCTCCGCGCATGCGCCCGCGCCTTCTATAGCCCCGCAAAGCGCCGCGAGAGCAGCGCCGCGTTCCCACGCCTGGCCCCGCCCCTTCCGCTGTCAGCCAGTGACGGGGCGGAGCTGGGAGGGGGCGTGGCCAACTCACCCCGCGGGGCGGGGCGTGGCCGGGCGCGGGGCGGGGCGGCGTCTCCTCAATGGGGCCGCGCGCGCGGCGCCAGGTGCGTGCGGGGCGCGCGGCAGCGGCGGGGGGCGGGCAGGGCGCGGTTGCCATGGCGACAGCGCGGGGGGGAGCTGTTGCCATAGCAACGGCGGCCGCCATAGCGGGGGGGGTCCCATGGCCGCCGGGCTGAGGGGACGGCGCGGCCTGAGGGGAGCGCAGGGACCGGCGGGGCCGGGGGAGCGCCGGGGGAGCGGGAAACCTCCGGCAGCCGCGGGCGGCCCGGCCGAGACTCGGCCTCGCCGTCGCCCTCTATAAACGCTCGTTCTTATTGATGCGTCCCCGTGGGAAAAGAGCCTCGGCGTCCTTCCCGCCCGCTGAATGCCCGTGTTGTTGCTTTTCCCGCAGCTTTAGCGAGGAGGGCACAACGGAGAGCACAGGTAAGGGCTCGAGCAGAGCCGAAGGCGTGACCCCCCCTCCCGCGTCCCTCGGCAGAGTCAGTTCTGGGAAGGCAGCGGGGCTCTGTGGGATGCGGAGCTCCGCCAGGCTTTGCTGTGTCACTGCCTCTCCTTGCTCATGGAGCCATGGGGAAGCACGTGGAGAATCACAGCGTTGAATAAAATCCTCTGGTGTGTTTTGACTCCCGTCCAAGGAGGCTGAATCCTGTGGTTTTGTGGCTTGGACAGGAGCAGGGTTTGTCCTCGGTCCCATTGTCCTGGAGCCTGTGTTTTCCTAGGATGGTTTTGATCCAGCTCCAGGGCAGCTCCCACGTGGAGGGGTAGGCTTGGGAATTGGCCAGGGACAGCTCAACTTTCAGCTGAAACAAAGTGGCTTTTGCACTGTCTTATCCCAACACCTTCAAGTGCTGAGTTGAGAGAGAAGCTGGTGGTGACATCTTTGCTGGTGGCAGTTCTCAGCACTCAGAGAAGCTGAAAATTATGGACGAGCAGTAGGTTTGTACTTGTTTCTTTTGGGAATTTGTGGGGGCTCTTCTGGAGGAGCCCATCTTCCAGCCTGGTGTTGGATCGCTTGGCTTCAATTTTAAACATCCAGGTACAGCTTTAGTTCTCTGTTGGGTGCAGCAGCAACTTCTCCTTGACGTGAGGGAGAAAATGTTCCATTAATTCCTCATTTCAGTTCTGCAGGTTGGGCTCTGGTGGTGGCTGTGTGGTGTGGTTGTGTTCTACAGAGTTCCTGAGAGGTTTTTGTAAATACACACCCTGTGTGAACTTCAGCCTTTGTTTGACACACGTGGTGTTCAGGTGTTTGCTTTTACCTGGGATACACCTTCACATTTCCAACATGATGTGTCTGTGTCACACAGGGAGTTGCTGGGGTTGGGTTTCTCCAGTTTTGGTGACTTGGGCACAGTTTAAAGCTGAAGTCTGGAAGGCTTTAGGATAAATTGAGGGATTTCTGTGGTGTGGAGGGAGAAATAGAATGCAGCAAACCCACACAGGGAGTCTCCTTTAACCCTGATAAAAGTGATGGGGACAAGGCTGGGACAGGGGAACGGGGCAGCTGAGCCAGGAATCCATGGAGTGTTGTATTTACAGTCTTCAGCTCCTGTAGTCTAAATAGCTGCAAAGTCCCCAGTGTCTGAAGAAGGCTGGAGAGACATTTCTTATCTTCTGAGTGCTGTGGCTCCCTCTCCTCCATGGCACCTGTGTTCCCAGGGGAACCTGCAGTACCTGCTGTGGTTTGTTCCCATGGCAGTGTCATGCTCTGAGGTAATTCCATTTAATTTTGGCTACCTCAGCTGTGCCAGCACCATCCATCCCTCTAGCAAGCAGAGTTTCTCCCCAGGACTGAAAACCAGAGGTTTCTATTTCTTGGCTGAATCCCCATGAATTCTTTTTAAGACCTGTAATAACTTTTTTGGAACTAGGCTGTATTTATAATGAGTTTTTTGTTCCTTTATGGCTCTCTGCACTGAATAATAGACTTGAAGGTTGAAGGTCATTATATCAGAAAAGGTGATTGTAATTCCAAAAGGTGTTTTTTCCTAAGTTTAAAATTGCTTTTGAAATGTCATTTAGAGGCACTTAAAATTGATTTGATGGCTCCATTCCTGCTGTTAATAGCATGGGAATGTGCAGGGTGAGCGAGATGGGAGTGTGCTGAGGCAGGTGGAAGCAAACAGGGGAGCTCTAGGTGGGAGTTTATAAACAACCTTGATATTCGAGCCACAGCTGATGATTCACAATGCAAAGATAATTATAAGCTTAAATTCTATCCAATTTAGAAAGCAAGGAAGGATTTACCTTCAGCTGTAGCATAGGGGCTGAGGCAGACCTGGCACCAGCAGGAACTCAAAACTTCCCTCTGAAACACTCCTGTTATCTATTGTTAGTGCCTGCCTTATCTAAAGCATCTTTGCACCACTAAATAAAGTCTGGCTGGCTTTGTGGAAGCAGCCTATCCTTCCAGAAAAATCACCTAATCCAAAAGAAAAATGGGACCCTCCTGGGAAGGAAAAAGAGGGGCTCTTCCCCCTTTATCCTGAGCATGCTTGGCTGCATTCACTCAGCAGGGATTTGAGGTCAGTCTGACAGCTCTGTGTCCAGCAGGTCCTCCTGTCTTCCTGAGAGTCACTGCTTTGGTCTCTGGAGATGTAACCCCCCAAAACAGTTCACCTGACAGGATTCAGGTGTTCAGGGGTGATGAGGCTGCAGAGGTTCATTGTCAGAGCAGCACTGAGCTCCTGGGCTGAGTGTGGGTTGGGAAAATACAGGGTACAATGTTCACAAGAGGGTGTGATGGAGGGCATGCACAGAGGGGGGAAAACCAGGAGATTCCTCACTTTCTGAGGGCCTTTGACACTTATCCAAAGTCTGGGCCCAGTAAGATAAAAAGGTGATTATTTGGAGTGATGAGCAGCATGTGTTCAGTAATGTTTCAGGAGGTAGGTAGTGAAAACCAGCTCTTTGAGTGAAAAGCAGCTCTTTGAGGTGTTCTACTGTTGGTACAATGATTTATTATTGAGCAAGGTGGGGTGGTGAAAAGTGTCCCTGCCATGGCAAGGGGGTGGAACGACACAAGGTCCTGTCCAGCCCAAACCAATCCATTGTATAAAGTTTTCTGAAGGGGTCAGAGGGTAAAGGCTGCACACACACAGTGTATCTGAGCTCCTGACAGTGTCACTTTGCCCTGTTCTCATCATCCAGCAAGGAAAGGTGGTGCTTTCCTGGAATACTGGCTGATTTCTCACATGTTCCATGCCAACACCTTCAGGTCCTACCTGGAGAGACCTGCCATTGTCACCTGCTGGGCTGCCAGGGGGCAATCACAGCGTGTCATCTCTAGAACAAACCCTCAGATCTCCCTGAGATGGCAAAAACTCTGTGATTTTGGGTCAGCAGCTCTTCCTCAGCATTTCCTCTTGGCCAAAAGCCCTTGTCTAACAGAGTTTTTGATGGACTCCTCATTACAATTGGCAGGGATAAAGCAGAGGAGCGTGAACAGTCCTGTTCATTCTCATTCCCTTTTCATAGACTTATTTGGGAGAAGCAGAGTGGGAGAGCTCTGCGTGCTGGCAGAGCTTTTGTGTTTTATGTGGCTGTTGAAAGAGTTCTCAAGCTGCACTTCCTTCCCGTGGGCTTTAAGGTCATTTCCCAGTGCTTGCAGACTCATGGCGGGCTGGGAAACCCTTCTCTCATCACCAGGGAATGAAATGCTCTCCGTGGCTTTTTGGAGCCAACAAAAATCTCTTTGTCTTCTCTTCCCTCCCACTGTTTCCCAAGCAGCAAGTTTGCTGACGGGCCTTGTGGGGAAGGGGGGAGTGCTGCTCCAAGATCCAGCTCTCAGGAAAACGAGCAGCTGAGGTGGAACAAAGGGTCTGGCGAAGTGGGTTTTGCTGAGGCAATCACGCCTGGGAAAAACAGCCAAGGATTTTATGGTAAAAGAGGTTAAGGGAGAGGATGAGACTGTGGGACAAAGTTCAGAGACAAAAACATGCAATTCTCAGCCAAGAGGTGATCTTGGAACGATAACAAACCTGAGATTTATCCACCTGTGCAAAGCTGGATCTGTAAAACCCCATTGTTGTGGTGGTGTCCATGTGCAGTGACTTCCCTTTGGTGATTTGTCTGCTACAGAAACTGGATGGCTTCTACGGTGAGCCTGGGCAAGGAAACACTGTTGGAAGATGGAATGCCACCTGCAAAAAAGCCCAGGTAAGTTTCCTTATGCTCCAGTGAATTTCTTCTAACAAGAGCCTTTTCCTTTGCCTGGCATTGTTCTTTAAGGATTGTGACCCCTGGCGACCGCAGCTGTTTTGTTTCCTGATCCAAGAGCTGTGTGCTGGCTGCTGGCCGTGCCCTGGGCTTTCCTGCTGTTTGTGGAACAAACACCTTCACACCCACAATGTACTTTTGGGGTTTTAACCCTCAGCCAGGGGATGGGGTCACTCTCAAAGCTGTATTTTGCTGTCCTGCCCACTCACACTGTCAGGTCAGACACGGTGGTTGTGCTTCTTTGCTTGAGTTGGATGGTGGTTTCCAGGAGGGCAGAGTTACTCAAATTAGTATGGTTGAGCTTCATGTAAAGGCTAAATAATTCACTCTGAGGCTCCCTGTGCTTGGAAGTAGGTGGTCTTACAGTTCTGTGAGTGGAGTCTGACTGGTGGGTAATTCTGTCTGTCAGAGACTGAGACTGTGGCTGCTGCAGGCTCAAAAGTTGTTGTGAACAAGCAGCTAATTCAGCTGGGGGTTTGTCTCCCACTAATTTGATTTATTTGCAAGTTCTGGAGGGCTGCAGGATAGTACTGTATGGTCTTGAGGTTGATCTGTGACCCTGGAATGTGCAGAAGAGACATTGGGAGATAATTTTTTCCTTGCTCAGGGTATCAAGGTAGAAACAAGTACATTTATCAGCAGGGCAGGTATGCAGGACATTAAGACTTGGGTATTTATTATTATTTTGGATTTCAGTCCCTGTATTTCCAATAGTGTTTTTATACTAGCTCATTAGCCTGAATACTAATTTATTCCTCACGAAAGGCTTGCAGTCCTAAAATTAAACCTTGTTTATCAGCAGTAACAATGAACCCTCCTCAAGGAAAGGGTTAACAAGTCTGTTTTCATAGGCAGGGGCTGAGCAAAGCACAGCTCCATCTGTGTGGTGTTGGTTTCCTCTCCCCTGCTCACCAAATATCACGTGTTTGCTGATAAAGCCCATTTCTTCCATACAAGTTGCTTTCCCAGGCTGCTGCTCCAATCCTGAGAAGCTGCAGCAGGTTCCTGCTGTGGAAAGCAGCTGGACACCAGGCAAGGCAAGGAGCAACACATCTGCTTAATAAATGATAAAGGTCACATTTAAAAGCTCTGTGCAGGTGTAAAGCCAGGAAAACAGGGATGAGGGGAGGAGGAGTAAGGAGAACACAGCCCTGCAGCCCTTTCATGTGACTCTGTATCATCTTGATATTCTAAAAAATTGGCCTGGAGCATCTTGCTGACATTTCAGGCATCATAGGGAAGGGATTGCTGGTACAGCTGAGGGGGTTCCTCAGCAAACTGGGGCTGGAGGAAGCCTTCCCTTGCTTTTGTCTGTGCTGGGATAAGTGGAGCTGTTGTCTCAAGGCCCCTGTTCTGCACCTTGTTTAAACCAGGTCGCATTTCTGACCTGCATGGGATCTGACACATGTTTTATCTCGGGACACAGAGCGTGTGTGTGTCTCATTCTCTCGTGCTCACCACTCCTTTCCCATGCCCTCCAGCCCTCCATGTAACTTTTATTAATAGATTCCCTTATTCCAGATTCTTAGTGGATTAGCTTTGCTGCAGAAGCACCCCAGGGCATCATTGACTTCCCCAGTAACCATCCTGGTAACAGATTTGATTCCCAAAATGTTGTAATTAGGGACCTGCTATTGGGAGCATTTGTGCTGCTGATCCATGCAGCTGCCTGCTGTCCTTTAAGGATACCAAGCTGCTCCTCTCATGCTCTGTTTATCAGAGAGCCCCAATGGATATTTGATCCAAAATTTAGGCCCAGGGTACCTCCCTCTCCCTCAGTCTGCATGTGCCCAGACACCCTTGCCCTCATGGTGGTACCAGCTGTGCTCCTTTCTCCTTTTGCAGGAAGCTGCTGCCAAGTCTCAAAACCAAGAAGCCTCGGGAACTTGTGTTGGTGATTGGGACAGGAATTAGTGCTGCAGTTGCTCCCCAGGTCCCAGCACTGAAGTCCTGGAAGGGGCTGATTCAGGCCCTCCTGGATGCTGCTATTGACTTTGATCTCCTGGAAGATGAGGAGAGCAAACGGTTCCAGAAGTGTCTTCATGAAGACAAGAACCTGGTCCATGTTGCCCACGACCTTATTCAGAAGCTGTCTCCGGTCAGTGTGCTTGTACCTGCCCTGAGGGCAGGATTTGGCTTTTGGAAATAGCCAGATTTGCTTCTCCAGCAATGGTGCCCCCACCCCAGCAATTCCTCTGTGCACAAGGAACCACAGGTGCACTTACTGTGCCAGGTGCCTGTGACATAACCCTGCTGTGGATGTGGGTTTTGGGTGTTTCACCTGGACCAAGATGATTAAAGGGATGGAGCACCTTCCTATGAGAAAAGGCTGAGAGAAGTGGGATTGTTAAACCTGGAGAAGAAGGCTTCAGTGGTCACCTAGCTGTGGCCTTCCAATACCTGAAGGGAGCTGAAAAGAAAGATGGAGAGAGACTGTGGGCAAGGGCCTGGAGTGACAGGATAAGGGGGAATGGCTTCACACAGCCAGAGGGCAGGGATGGATGGGATGTTGGGAAGGAATTCTCCCTTGTGAAGGGGTGAGATTGCCCAGAGAAGCTGTGGCTGCCCCATCCCTGGGAGTGTTCCAGGCCAGGCTGGAGGGGTTTGGAGTAACCTGGGATACTGAAAGGTGTCCCTGCCCATGGCACAGAGTGGGATGAGATGGCAGATTGGGCTTTAAGGTCTTTCCCAACCCAAACCAGTCTGGGATTCTGTGATCCTACAACTACACTGAAGGACAGCACCCACCCTGGTGCAGCCAAGGCTCTGTGTTTGCCCTACAAGGACCCAGAGCTTTGCAGGGTGTTGGGGAAACGTGGGCAGTTTTTCATGGGGCCATTTGGTGTGAGGTGTTGCAGGGCTGGCTCTGATCTCAATCTTCTCCCCTTCTCAGCGCACAAGCAACGTTCGCTCAACCTTTTTCAAGGACTGTTTATACGAGGTGTTTGATGACCTGGAATCTAAAATGGAAGATTCTGGGAAGCAGCTGCTTCAGTCTGTGCTTCACTTGATGGAGAATGGGGCCCTTGTGTTAACCACAAACTTTGATAACCTGCTGGAGCTGTATGCAGCACACCAGGGGAAGCACCTTGAGTCTCTTGACCTGACTGATGAAAAGAAGGTAAAGGATGATTATTTCTTTTGTCAGGGTCTGTGGTGGTGCAGAATGTGCTCTCATGCTGCTTGAGGGCCTTGTTGTGATTGTAGTGGTTTAAGTGGTGGCAGACAAGCTCCAGGCAGAGGCTCTGTCCAGGGCAGCAAGCAGAGGAAAGAGGAGGAACGCTCCTTTCTGGAGCGCTGCTTTGCTGGCTGCCATCCAGTGCTCAGGAGGAGTCCTTAAGCCTGCTATTCCTTTGATCTCTGTCCTTGAAACTTCTGGCTTGGCCTTGCTTCCACATAAGGCTCGGGTTGATGTTTCTAGCCCGTATGAGAAACTCCATGCAAGATGCAAAGCTGAACTTTTTATTTTTATAAGGTGCTGCACAGTGCTTTTTGTGATGGGTGTTCAGGGCTGCAGCCTTCAAGGCTCCCCTCTTGCCCCATGTCCTCTTCCTGCAATGGCTGGAATGGCTCCTCCTGCTGCACTCTCAGAGCTACTCTCTTTATGCAAAAATCCCTCCTCCTGCCCCAGTCAGGCTGTGAAACCCTGAGCTCTGCACCTGCTCACCTCATCTCTCAATCACGGGTTTTTCTGGTGGGGAGCATCTCATCCTTCTGTTTGCATGTTAAACACCCTCAATGCCTGTGTCCTGTGCAGTCCTTGCTCTCTTTTCATTCTCATTTCTGTGCTTCACGTTTCCTGCGTGACCTCTTAATCTACATGGCTGGAAGTACTTACAGTGTTACAAGTAAGCATTCTAATTATTGCAAGCTTAAACGAGCTGAGGTCTGCAGGAGTAAACCGAGAGCCTCAGAAGCAGCTGTCTGAAATGGAGGTCAGCTCAGCTAGTGACTCCCTCAGAGCCAGTAGGGGCCTCAAAATACAACTTGGTAGGCGTGAGAAACATGCTGACAGAAGATTTGTAGTTTTTTTCCCCTTTTTCTGGTCAATCAGGCATTTTGATTCAGTCTGCTCATCACATTCACAGTCAGCTGAAGTGTTGACCCCAACAAGCACCCCAAGCTGTGGCTGCAGGCCATGCTGTGGAGTCTGATGGAGAAGATGAGGAAGGAATGCTTCCCCAAAATGTTACATTTAGCAGTGCTGTGGTAGCCAACATGATGCACTCACGGATGTTGCTGCGGGTTTGTGCTGTGCAGGTGCTGGAGTGGGCGCAGGAGAAGAGGAAGCTCAGTGTCCTGCACATCCACGGCGTCTACACCAACCCCAGCGGCATCGTCCTGCACCCGGCTGGCTACCAGAACGTTCTGCGCAACACCGAGGTCATGGTGAGCCACGCTGGGCCAGCCTGGGCACAGCTCAGCTGGGCTTAGACTGAGCTCAGAGGGTGGGGGAGAATTAATAGATATGGGAAAGAGGAGGGTGAATTCCCTGGCCTGCTGAGGTGCTGGAACACCTCCCATGTCACAAACATCTTTTATGAAAAATCCTTTCCTTAGGATTTTTCAAGCTGAGAAGCCTCAAGAACAAAATATAAACAATGGTTATCTGCTGGTGTGAAATTCAACAGGTAGATCTTTGATTGGCCCATGTTAGTTGCTTCTAATTAATGGCCAATCACAGTCAGCTAGCTCAGACTTTCTGTCCGAGACACAAGCCTTTGTTATCATTCTTTTTCTATTCTTAGCCAGCCTTTTGATGAAATCCTTTCTTCTATTCTTTTAGTATAGTTTTACTATAATATATTATAAAATAATAAATCAAACCTTCTAAAACATAAAGTCAGATCCTCATCTCTTCCCTCATCCTGAGACCCCTGTGAACACAGTCACACTCCCACACTTGCTGAAGGATGGCATTGCTGCAGAGCCTCCCCAGGGATAGGGCAGGTGCTGTCTCTTGGGAGGATGAAGCTCACCTTGACCAAGAACATCTTTCCCTTTCTTAAAGCGAGAGATTCAGAAGCTGTATGAAAATAAGTCCTTCCTCTTCTTGGGCTGTGGTTGGACAGTTGATGACACCACGTTTCAGGCCCTGTTTTTAGAGGCTGTCAAGCACAAGTCAGACCTGGAGCACTTCATGCTGGTGCGGAGGGGGGATGTGGATGAGTTCAAGAAGCTCCGTGAGAACATGCTGGACAAAGGCATCAAAGTGATTTCCTACGGAGATGACTACGCTGACTTGCCCGAGTACTTTGAGCGGCTGACGAGCGAGATTGCCATGCGGGGCCGAGCAGGTACAGGGCAGGGGCTGGGCTGGGGACCCTTGGCTGGCACCATGCACAGTAGACAGGGGTAGTAGCCCCTGTTCTCCATGCTAGGTAAAGATTCCTGAAACCTTTTTTCTTAAAAAAGCAAATGTGTCTCTAAGTGTAGCTGGATCTGCAGGTTGCTTTTATGAAAACATTGTATGTTTTAACAGTTTAGACAGCTGTGCTGCCTCCCACGCCTGCAAACTTTGCTTTTCATGTGCAGCTGTTTGTTCCCTTTCTAGTGAAGGGGCATTTATTATCCCTGACCCTCATGCTGCTCAGCCTGAGCCAATGATTTTAAACAAGAGGTATCACTAATAAATCACAAAAATGGGGGGAAGTGGGTTCTGAGGGTTAACCCAGCCAGGAAAGCCTGTGTGAAACCAGCACATGGGCAGCTGGCTCTCCACCTGAGTCTGGTCTCTGCTCTGCCCCAGGTGTGCCCAAGGAGGGGCAGCAGCTGAACGGCTCTGCCGCTGCCCACGCTGAGGTGAAAGGTAAGGAAGGCTCTCTGGAGCCAAGGGGCTTCACCCTGTGTTGCTCCCTGGAGTCCCAGGCAGGTTTTCAGCCTTTGCTTCCACACAGGATGCAGCCCCTGAGCCTGAGCCCTGCCCAGGCCCTGAGCTGTGGCAGGGGCTCCTGGGACAGGCCCAGGCCAGGCCAGCAGCCCTCAGGGAGGCCAGAGCCCACCACTCACTGTCCCACTGCTGTCCAGCACCGAGCCAGGACCCTTCCAGCAGGGACAAGGCCAGGACAGAGCCACCACGGATGAACAGCTGGGCTAACACAGTAATTGTGGTTTTACTGGGGCTGCGTGTGCCTGCGGAGCGCGGTGTCCCCAAGGGAGCTGCAGCCTCCTCTAACTTCATACCTAGTGCTTTTATATTCTGTATTTCAATTTAAAATGAAACTTGAGCTTTTTTTTTTTTTACTGGAAGCTCTAGTTTTCTAGTCCTGTCTTTTTACTGTACAGTATTTTGTATGTTGAAGTTGTATTAAAGGCCTGCTCACTGAACTTTGGCTGCTGTATCATTTAAAGGGCCCTTTCACCCTTCTGGTGGGAGTTCATCTCCCCCAAACCCAGTAGTAAACAGGTCCTGGCTGGAGGCAAGTCATTTATACACAGAGAACAAATTATGAAGTTTATTTTATATAAATTATGTCTCTTAGCAGACAGCATTCAATTTATTGCACTATAGCACATCTGCAATACAGAGCTACAAGACATTGTCAGAGGTTTGTATTATCAGTGTAGCACTTCCGACCGGGATCAAGAGGCACTCAGAGCGGGGAGAAAGGGTGCAGGAAAGCAGCAAGCAGCCACCATTCTCTTCCAGTATTAATGTGGTTTGGTTTTTTTCCTTTTTACTAGCAAATAATGCCAAGACCAGCGGGCAGGAGCCAGGCAGGGCACGCTGCCTTCCACCTCTGGACCTGGCTGCTGCAGCTCTCCAGCTCCTGCCCAAATCCGTGGTGTCTGGGGACCCTGCTTCAGAGTCCGGGTGAGGACAGATATGGGGGACTTTAAGGCAATTTAGCATGTCCCCTCCAGCCCAGCACAGGCCATCACTTTTTTTGGTTTATCAGCTTCGGTGGAGCTGCCACAAGCAGCAACGTTAACAGCCAGATCTAACGCTGCCCCTAAGCCCAAGTCCCTCCTGCCTCCTCCCTAAGCTGGTCTAAAAATCAAAAGCAGCTCAATAAAAAGCCTTCAAACCCACCAAAAAGCACAGCAGATCCTGGCACCACCCACCCCCCCCCCCGTGCAGCACGAACAATACAAAGCTCTGGATTCAGCCTCCCCGCAAGGGAGCCTGCGTCACTGGACACAGAATGGAGGAACCCAGGGAAGGGCTTTTTCTGGATAAAAGGGGGTTTATCCAAAAAAAGTACTCCTCCTGCTGCCATTCCTCCATTCTGTTCTGCACTACACGGGAAAGACTAGTTGGTGACAGGGTAAAGCAGGTTCTTCTGGGACATCTGCACACAGCGATTTGGTGTTTAGGCCTTCATGAGCGCTGCGACCACGGCCTTGGCGTTAAGGCTTCGCAGATCACAGTAGGTTTGTCCGGTACCAACGAAAACGATGGGCTTGCTCGTGATGTAGGTCATGGAGATGGCAGCACCCACCTGCCAGGGACAAGCAGCACCATGAAATCCACTGCTCCCCCTCAGGGAGCTCGTCATTCGTTCATTCATCCCCCATGAGTGGAAACCAGACTTCTAAATTTGGTTCAATGGCTTAAACACAAGGAGAAAGTGCAGGAGTGCCCTGTGTTTGACAGTTCCCATCTCTCCCCTCCAGCCACTATCAGGACTCTGTGCAGAATCCCCTCAGCAGCCTCCTTACCTTGTCATCGATGGTATCAAACTTGGTGAGGACGATGCCATCGATGAGCCGCGGTGTCTGGGCCATGGAGTGATCAGCCAGGGCCTTATTGAACTTGACCTGAGGGAGAAAAAAGATCCAAGAAATGTGTTTGTGGTGCTGCCACCATCCAATTCTCTGTTAAAACCTACAGGGGTTCTTTTCCCTCTTCATCTGTGAGAACTCAGTTCATCCCTCTGGGTGTCCAGAGTTGCCACAACCCCTGCCAGGGGGCTCAGAGACCCTGGCACACAGCCCAGAACACCTGCAAGTTTGATTATGACCCCTAGAGCAAATTACCAGCTTTGTATGAAGACCTGGAAGCCACAAAAATTTAAGCAGTGTAATAATAAAATTATCACTAGGTGAAAAACTAAATTTTAGGATTTTTAGAATAGGGGTTTCAGAGACAAGATGGAGGGACTTGGGCATCTCCAGCCTTTCTTCTTCTTCTTTACCTCCATCTTCTGCTGTGATGTTGGCACTTACAGATTGGTGTAGAGTAGAAACTCATTGTCCAACAGGTGATAAGCATTGGAAAGCAATTTTAAGCATTGTATACGTAGTTTGTAGTATAAAGAGATAACACCACCACGGAGGCAGTCAGAGTGCCTCTGTCTGTCCTGCTGAGCGGACCTCGGCTAGACAAGAGAAAAATTTTTATAGATAAGATACAATAAACAACTCTGAGACTGAGAACTGAAGAACTCCTACTCATTCTTTGAACATGTGGGCCCAAAACAGAGACTGCAACCTTCTGAGATTCATCTCTCAAGAGCAAAGCCTCCACACTCACCAGCTGATCCACAGCCTCGTTTCCCACCAGCGCTTCCCCAACAAACAGGACCAGGTCGGGAGCGTTGACAGCGATGAGTTTGGCCAGCGCAGTCATCAGGGGTGCGTTGTCCTGCATGCGTCCCGCCGTGTCCACCAGCACCACGTCGAAGCCCTGGTTGCGAGCTGGGGCGGCAGGGAGGCAGCGTGAAGGACGGCCCTGCCTCAGGACAGCACCCCTCACCCCCAGCTCCGCACGTACCGTAGGAAATGGCCTCCATGGCGATGCCCGCCGCGTCCTTGCCGTACCCCTTCTCGTAGAGCTGCACCATGGCGCGCCCGCCGTGGCTCTCCGGAGGGTGCAGCGCGTTGAGGCGGCGCGTGTGGGTGCGCAGCTGCTCCACCGCTCCCGCGCGGAACGTGTCGCACGCCGCTATCAGCACGCTGAAGCCGTTCTCGATGAGCCAGAACGAGATCTGCGGCGGGCAGCACATCAGAAAAGCAGCTACACGGCCCGACCCCATCGCCCCAGCTGTGATCCAGGGTGCGGTCCCACCTTGGCCAGGTTGGTGGATTTCCCGACGCCGTTGACACCGCAGAAGGTGATGACGTAGGGCCGGCGGTGGCGCTGTGCGTCCATGACATCGCGGAGGACGTCCACGCGGCGCTGGGGCTGCAGGATCTGCACCAGGGCCTCCTGCAGCGCCTGCTTCACCGTCGAGGTCACCGCTGGGAAAAGGGGGTGCAAAGAGGACGTGTCACACGTGGGGAACACTCCTGAGCTCCAAACTTTCCTGTTCTCGGCTGCTTTTGATGGCCTGGAAAGGCTCGGGATGGCCTTGGGACAGCCCGCGCTCCAAAGGACGAAAAGAGTCTTCAATTTTTTCTCGGTCTTCAGTGTTTATTAGTTTTTATCTACAAGATTTTCTCTCGGCCCGACAGAGGTCTGCACAGCACGTCAGCCATGAGCACACTGCGTGCCCTCGGGGCGGTCACTTATCTTTGTACCCAAAACTACGTATAAGATATTTACCTATTTTCCCCAATACCTTTCACCCTTATTGACAAGTGCACTTTTAGTAAGAACCAATCCCAAAGTGCCACCACCACCACAGAAGATGGAGGCCAAGAAGAAGAAGAAGGAGGACAGGGCACGCCCTAATTCCTCCATCTTGTTTCTCTAGAACCCCCCTGTACTGAGATTCTAAAACCTGTGCTTCACTCTATAATTAACCTATCCCTTCACCATTTATCCCAGTGTGATCCTCCCATCCTCATACAGGTGTCGTCTCCTGTGCAGGATCAAAGTCCAGCCACCAGACACTTCTGGCAACATTCCAGGACCTCCGAGCCCCCCAAGGGTTATCTCGGTGACTCTGCACATCAGGGCTGCTGTGCTGAGATCCCACACCAAACCACACACTGCGTGCCACACGGACACTTACTGGTGAACGTCCCCATCACCTTCCCTTCCAGTTTCTTGGCCACTGATTCGCAGAGCTGCACTGCAATCTCAGCTGCCACGTTTTTAGCTTTGAGAAAGACAGAACAGGGAGTCAGTGCTGCTGAGAAGGTTATGTACATCCCACATTGGTGTCAAGGGAAGGATGGAGTCAGTGTGCAGGATTTTCACTGGACCTGACAGCTTGCCCTCCTTTTGCTGCACTCTCAAGGGCTTCTCAGATGTCAGACAGGAACCCACCACAGTTGGGCAAGAATCCCAAACCACGGGCACTACCCACACCAGGGCCCACTCAACAGAGCACAGGGAACTGCCACTAATCCCTCACACCACGGATCCAGACATACCAATCAAATGATCCTTCATCTTCTCCAGCACAGGGTCCATGTCCCCTCTGGTCAAGCTCTTGGAACCCACCAGGCCCTTCAGCATGCCAAACATGCCCCCCAGGCCACCCTTCTTCACACTGTGGAGAAGCAGGAGAGTTACACTGAGGTTTGAAAATTATCATCTGCAAAGGTCAGATGTAGAAGGGCTTGCCCTGAGAGGAATAACACACCAGTTTGTGCTTCCTGCATTACTGGTTAGACTGGAACAGGAGTTACAGGAGAGAAATCAAGAACCATGTGACAAACAAGGGCTGTGGGAGCCTCTACCTGGGTTTTGAAGGGTTCTGGACAACTTTCTCCTCTTCAGCTTCATCATCGCTCTCATACTCCAGGTCATAGAGGCGGCCAGGCTCCCGATTTTTGTCCCCCAGGGCCTGCAAGGAGAAGCAGCAGCTTTATGGGCTGAGTGCCACAATCCTTGTTTCATGTTTCTTCATGATCCCTCCTCATCCAGGCACAGAGACTGGGCTGGGTTCATAATGCCCAGCTGATCCCAGAGAATGCACAACAGCAAATGGAGCCTGACTTTTCCTTACCATGTCAGGGTCAAACTCCTCCACAGGACAAGCCTCGGCGCTGCCGTTGGTAGCAGAATTACTGTAATCAAGTACTTTGGCATTAGAGTTCCCCAGATCCCACACCCGGGGCTTCTTCCCCTTCTCCTTCTGTGCGTCGGGCTTCGGAGATCTGGTGGAACAAAGACAGAAACACATTGTGTGCAGTACAGGGAAGCAGCAGCCATCACCTCCGTAGGAGGTGTGAAAAATAAAAGCCTGGATTACCCCAAAAGGCAGAAATTAATCAATCTGATCCCCAGAGTTTATTTATCTTAACTTTAACCCCATATGGCACCACTTCCCCTCAAGTCATGTATCAATGCACTAATGCTGTCTGCTCACTAAAGACAGGTCTGGACTTCTCCCAGGGTTTCTGCATCTCCCAGCAAAGAAAATCAGGTTCTATTACCCCTCCAGGACACCCAGGTGTCTTCTCTCAATTTTTTCAGCAAGGAGGGAAATCAGGGAAATAAGGTCCAGGAAAGTGAGGCCTGGCTTCCAGGGGTCACCAAAAGGAGAAGAGATTCAGCCATGGCCTGGTTCAAACATAGGCAGACTGACCATGCCCTCATCACCCACCTGGACTTCTCCCCAGCTTTCATGTGTCTCCTGAAGAATTCCTCCCGGTTCTTCTGCAGGATTTCATCCTTGGTCAATTCCTCCTTTTCCCCTGCTGCTGAGAGCTGCTTGTCACCCGCAGATGCTTTACTGGGTGCTGCCACAGCTTCAGTTCCTGACAGGAAGAGCCCCAACACAAGCTCAGTCCAGCTCCAAGCGGATTGGGAAAGCACAGCCTGCAACACATTGCTCTGGAATATTTATCTCCCTCCCATTTATCTTCCCCATCAACTCACCATCCTTTTTGGAACCTTTGTTCTTCTTGTTCTTGACCTTCTCCTTTGGTTTCTCCCCTCGGGTTTCAATCATACACTTGACAGTCTTCTGGGATTTCAGAGACTGCTCAAACGTCTTCATTACCGTGGGAGCTCGGACTTTGCTGCTCTCCTCTGCATCCCTGCGGGGAGGTGACCCATTAGCCTGGATTTCAGCTCTTCCCCCGCTCCCATCTCTGCTCAGAACAGAAATTTAAGACAAAACCCAAGCTCTGTACCGGAGGAGGCGCATGAAGTCATCTTTAAAGTCAAAGGTGCCATTTAGGAGGCCCAGGGCTCCTTTCTGCTGGAACTCGTTGCGGTACTTGTCCCTGAACTCCTTATGGACGTCGTCTATCAACTTGTCCACGTAGGTTAGAGTCAGGATCTTCTGGAAGCCCACCTGCCAAGGAGCATGGCCATCAGACACTGCACTTCCAGCTCATTCAACAGCAGCAAGCAAGCAAAAACCTCTCTGTTTAATTCAGAGTTCTTTAACTTGGGCAAGCTTCTGCTTGCACTTTCTTCTCCACCTTCACAAGTTTTTAAAATGCCCCCAAAAAGGTGAAAAACAGCCCAGAGCTTCGCTTCAACAGGTGACTCTAACACACAGAGGCTGTCTCATGGCAACAGGGACACGTAGGGCAAGGGCAGAAAACCTCTAGCTTATCTGTGGGTCAACAGGAAAGGTAGTATGGATTTATGGAGATAAGGTGCCAGGAGACAAAAAGAGAGTATTAAATGCTGCATAAAGTGAAGGGAATAACACACTTCTGGCTTTTTTTCACCAGCTGCAGCCAAAGTAAAGTTTTACAAGGCTGCAGCTTCTATTTGAGGTTTGATTAGTTTTAATCCTGCTGCAGATGATTAAAACAAGCTGCTACTGCAGTGGCATTCAGCTGACAGACACCCATGTCCCCCCTCTGGTGGAAGCCTGGCTACACTGGGGTCACTACTCAGCATCCCCTTGCATCACTCATCACAGCCCCTCACCCCCAAAATCCCAGAGACAGAGGAGCCAAACCACTCTGGGAGCTGATATCCAGCCCCAGGCAATGCCAACAGCTGCTTGCTCAAACCTCAGCACAGCAGGAACTGTTCCCCCTCTGTTCTGGGGCAATCCCCTTCCTTCGGGTTTGGGGGCACATGGGGGGCTGGAGGGACCCTCCTGCCACCAGAGGGGTGCCTGGAGGGGGTCACTTACCACAAACACCAGCTCAAACTGGTTGTCCAGTTTGTACTTAAGCGTGAGGGCTTCATGGGTGAAGGAGTTGTTGCCGCCTCTCTCCTGGGGGAGAGGAGCTGTCAGAATGGGGGTGCCAGCAGCACCCACCATCCCCTCATCCCTGTCATCCCCCTCTCTGCACCATCATCCCTGTCACCACCTTTCCTAAAGCAGTCCAGCATCCCTTACACATGACTCCACACGTCCAGGGCAGGTGGACGTGTGGAGTCCATCCATCCCCCTCAGCTGGGTGATCCCACCCCAGGATGGTCATGGTGCTTGTGCCCCGTCCCAGGTGGGTGGTCCCATCCAAGTCTGTCGCCTCCCCAAGGTGAAGGTCCCATCCACACCCGTCCCCACTCCCAGAGCTGGCCGTGCCTGTGTGTCCCCTCCAACAGGTGGTCCCACCTGTGTGCCACCCCTCCCACTCCTATCCGTTCCCTCCCATTCCCCCAGATCGTGCCGGTGGTTCCCCCGCCCCACGCAGGTGGTCCCGCTCTCCATTCCCCGCCAGCTCCGTGGCTCAGCTGCTCTCCCTTCCCAGGCAGACCGTCCCATCCCGCCTCCCCGCCATGTCTGTGGCCTCCCCTCTCTCCTCCCCAGCCAGCCGGGTCCCACCGCCCCCCTCCCTCACGGCAGCCGGGCGCTCCCTCGCCCCCCTCGCCAGGTATGTGACCCCCACCCAACCCTGCTCCCCCGGCAGCCGGCCCCGCCCGACCTGCAGGAGGACGGAGCGGATGAGGGCGTTGACGGGGGCGGTGGCGGCGGGCCCGCGCACGCCCTGGAAGCACCAGAGGACGAGGCCGCCCTTGCTGAAGATGGTGAAGAAGTCGAGCATGGCGGCGGCGCCGGGCCCGGCGGGGCGCACACGTCGCTCTGCCCCGCGCTTCCGCCGGAAGCCCCGCCCCCCCGCGCCATTGGCGGGACGGCGGCGGGCGGGGGCGGGGCCAAGGCCCGCTCCAGTGGGCGGGGCCACCGGAAAGGGGCGGGGCCATGCTGCGGTGGGGGCGCGCTCTGCGCGCGCGGGGAGCGGGGGGGTTTGGGAGGGGGACCCCGGAACCGGGGGGGGTCCCGGTATGGACCCCGGTATGGACCCCGGTATGGGGCTCGGGCCGCCCCCTCCGCACCGCGGCTCCGCTCAGCTCCGACTTCTTCCGCGGTGAGAGCCCGAGGGGTCCCCAGCACCACACCGGGGATTTGGGGGACACGTGGGGAAGGAAGGACACGGGAAGAATGGAGGGAGGATCGGGGTGTGGATGGCGGGGAATGGCGAGGGGGGCAGATAAATTGGGGTGTCCCAGGGAACGGAGGGGTTGCTGGGGTGTGTGAGGATGTACGGCGGGGTCGGGATTGCTGGAAACGGGGGGCGCTGGGAATGGGGGGAGATGGGAATGGGGGGGGATGGGAATGGAGAGCTGAGAATGGGGAGCTGGGAATGGAGGTGCGCTGGGAACGGGGAGCTGGGAATGAAGGGCGCTGAGAATGGAGGGGAGCTGGGAACGGGGAGCTGGGAATGGAGGGGAGTTGGGAACGGGGAGGAGATGGGAATGGGGGGCGCTGGGAATGGACGGGAGCTGGGAAGGGACGGGAGCTGGGAAGGGGGGGGAGCTGGGAACGGGGGGAGCTGGGAACGGGGAGCTGGGAATGGGGAGGAGATGGAAATGGGGGGCGCTGGGAATGGGGGGGGGGTTGGGAGCTGGGAATGAAGCGGCGCTGGGAATGGGGGGGGATGGGAACGGGGTCGCTGGGGTGGTTGCGGTCCGTATGGGAGCGTGCCAGAGGGGCCTGGGGCGATCCCTGGGGGCTGCGGGGATGGCAGGGGACACTGCTGGCGCTGGGGAGGATAGGGCGGCCGGGGGTCTCAGAGGGGACGGGGGGTTCCGCCAGGCCCAGGGGATACTGGAGGGGTCCCAAGGGGGCTGTCGCAGGATCCTGGTGGAGGTGTCGGGTGATTCCCAGAGCGAACTCTGGACTCCCAGCGGGAGGCACTGGTGTCATTCCAGGTCACTGGAAGCGTTCTGGTGGTTCACAGAGTGTTCGGGGCGTTTTCCTGATCACCTGGGGGGAGCCTGAGGGGTATCCTGGGAATGTCCCGGAGGGGTCTCGGGGGGTGCAGAGTACTGGGGCTGCCGGCCGTGCCCCCTCAGGCTCGGCAGCCCCCGCTCCGCCGCAGAGCTGGGGCAGACCCTGGAGCGCATGGCGCAGACCCTGCGGGACCAGCTGCCGGCCTCAGGGAGCGGCGGGCGCGGCTGGGTCCCCCCGGGCACCCACCCCGACCCCCGGCCCCCCGACGAGGCCGACGTGGTGGTGGTGGGCGGCGGCGTGGTGGGCTGGTCCGTGGCCTACTGGCTGAAGGTGCTGGAGGGCTGGCGGCGGCGGTACGGCATGAGGGTGCTCGTGGTGGAGCGGGACCCCACGGTGAGACACCCCGCCCAGGGCAGGCTGTGGGCCTGGGGACCCCCCTGAACCCCTTCTGTTCTGGGGATTCAGAGCCTTCAGTATCACTGTGAGTACCTTTGGGTATTTATATCCTTCAGTATTCCAGAGCCTCTACAGTGCTGTCGGCGGGGGGGATCCGGCAGCAGTTTTCCCTCCCGGAAAATATCCAAATGTCGCGATTCTCCGCCAGCTTCCTCCGCAACATCAATGTACGTGGGGTTAGGTGGGCGGGGGGTAATTTGGGGAATCCAGCCCCGCTCACTGTGGTCCCCCCATCTCCTTCCAGGAGTACCTCGGGGTGCGGAATGAGCCCCCCATCGACATCCAGTTCCGCCCTGGGGGGTACCTGTTCCTTGCATCCCCCCAGAACGCTGCTGCCCTGGAGGCCGCCGTGCAGCTGCAGAGGTGGGGGACACACACGGGACCCTCCCAGGGGGGCTTCAGGGGCTGGGGGTCATCCTGACCCTCCACATGTTGGCCATCTACAGGAATGAAGGGGCACAGGTGACCTTGCTGTCCCCCACCCAGCTGAAGGAGAAATACCCCTGGATGAACACGGAGGATGTGGCTGTGGCGTCCTATGGTATGTGGGAGGATGGGGGAGGGCATGGAGACTCCCCTCAACATCCTTCCTCATCCTCCTGCTGCATCCTTCATCCTGGCTGTATTTATGGAAAGGGAGGTCCAGCCCAGTGCATGTATTGGGGGGGTCACACAGGAGTTTCCCCCCATGTTTCCCTGCCCAGGTCTGGAGGATGAAGGCTGGTTCGACCCCTGGACCCTCCTCAACGCTTTCCGGCGCAAAGCCACGTCCCTGGGAGTGCAGAGCTGCTCCGGGGAGGTGCGAGGTGAGGGATGGGGGTGCACAGCGAGGCTTCCCCCCTGCCACCCCCAGGAGCCCCCACCTGACCCCAAAACCCTCCAGCTTTTGTCACCTCGACCAACTACATGATGGCGTCAGCGCCGCCGTCTGCGCGCATCAGATACGTCCACGTGAGTGTGTGCGTGCCCCCCCGGCTCCCCAGAGTGCCTGTGACCCCCCCGCAGCCCTGACCCCCCGTCTGTGCCCCCCCAGGTGCACATGCCAGACAGCCTGGAGTACCAGCCCGTGGCCTGTGCCATCGTGGTCAATGCTGCGGGAGCCTGGGCTGGGAAGCTGCTGGAGGCAGAGGGGCTGCCCCGGGGGCTGTGCCAGCCCCCCCTGCCCATCCAGCCCAGGAAGAGGTACTGGGGCTCACCGTGGGACAGCCTGGCAGCACCCCTCTGCTGGGGCAGCTCCTGGGCTCAGAGTGGGGGCACACCCCAGAACTCCTTTTTCAGTGGGGTGATGCCCTTGCTGCTGTTTGGGGGGGTACTTTAGTACCGTGTCATGGAGGAGCACCTCAACACTTTTACTCTGGGGGCGTGTCACCCTGGCACCCTCTGTCTTTGAGGGGGTGACATGAACCCTTAGGTGCTATTTTGGGGGATCACAGAATGGGACACACATCCCAGCACCCACCACCCTCTGGGGGGGATGTTGAGCTTCCTCAGTTTGTTATTTGCAAGTGGGGTCTCGCATCCTGAAGCTCCCATTATTCCTCAAGTGCCCCCAGCCCCAAAGTCCCCATTATGTCCCCATACTCCCAATCCCAGTGTCCCCATTATCCCCCTCAGTTCACCTATTGTCACCCCAGCTCTAGTATCCACAGTATTCTCCCAGTATTCCCAATACTCCCATTATCCCCCCAGTGCCCCCAGCCCTATCACCCCCATTACCCCCACAGTACTTCAATTATCCCCCCAGTGCCCACAGCCCCTCCAGTGTGCCTAAGAGTGACATGACCTCCTCAATGTTATTTTTTTGGGGAGGACAAACATCTCCACATCCCAGCCCTACTGCACCATACTGAGGGGCAAGAGGAGTACCTCTCACACTCTGTTTGGGGTTCCCCAGGTATGTGTTCACCTGGCACTGCCCCAATGGCCCTGGCTCCTCCTGCCCCTTCCTCATCGACACCTCTGGTGCTTATTTCCGTCCGGATGGCGCTGCTGGGAACTACCTGGGCGGGATGAGCCCCCCCGAGGTGAGCCCCTGGGGTCCCCTCAGATCCCTCACCCCCCTGTTCCTTATCAGACACCCCCAGCTTATCCTTTTCCAGGAGGAAGAGCCGGATCCCAGCGATCTCTCGGTGGATCACGATTATTTCCAGGAGCAGATCTGGCCCCGCCTGGCTCGGCGGGTCCCAGCCTTTGAATCCCTGAAGGTCAGGGGCTCTTGGGCAGGGTACTACGACTACAACACCTTCGACCAGAACCCGGTGCTGGGCCCGCACCCCCGGCTGGAGAACCTGTTCTCAGCCGCGGGGTTCAGTGGGCACGGGCTGCAGCACGCGCCCGCCGTGGGCAGGGCCCTGGCCGAGCTGCTGCTCAGGGGCCGCTACGAGACCCTGGACCTGCGCAGGCTGGGCTGGGACAGGCTGCTGGATGGGGAGCCCCTGCAGGAGCTCGGCGTGGTCTGATGGGGGCGGGGAGGGGGGAACCGAGGCACAGCCCTGGACCCCCTCCCCAGGCCAGAGGTGGTGTCTTGTAGGAATAAAATGGATGTATGGATGATGGGTGTGACCGAGAATTAATGGGGTCCATGCCTGTTATGCTCCCTCCACCGGGGCTACCAGTATCCTCCTGGTATCCTCAGTTCTGATGTCCCCATTGACACCTTCCACAACTTCAGTGTCCCCACTGCACTCCATTTCCTCCCAGTATCCCCATTTTGTTCCCACACCTGCAGTCCCCAGGATCTCATAGTGTTACCTGTTGCCTCCCCAGTTCCCACTAATCCCAGTATCCTCTCAGTGTCCCAATGCCCCAGTGCTCCCATTACCCCCATTATCTGGTGCTCCAATCCCCTCCAGCCCCAGTACCCCCATTACGTCCCTATCCTTCAGATCCAGTGTCCATGTTATTCTCACAGTGTCCCTCGCCATCCCCACAGTGTCCCCTCTAACCCCCATTCCCCCACTGTGGTATTCACATTCTCTGAACAGAGAGAGACATAATTCTCTTTCCCAGGATTTTTCCTGAGGAAGGCAGTGAGAGAGAAGAAGGAAAACAATTAGCTCTACTTGCTGTTCCTGTTTGGCACACGTGGAATGTGTTATGGAGATTATTTACCAAGAGTGATTTGTTAATTGGACCAGTGATGGTTGTTTGGACTGATTGACCAATTGGGTCAAAGTGGTGTCGTGACTGTCTGGAAAGGGTCATGGGTTTTTCTTTAGTTTAGTGTAGTTTAGTATAGAGTATAGTACAGTATGTAATATAGCCTAATAAAACCTTTCAGCAGCCTTCTGAATCTTGGAGTCAGAGCACAATATTCCCCAGGTGGGTGACACCTGCATCCATACCCCCAGTGCTTCCATCATGATCCAGTGCCCTCAGTATTCCCCCAGTGCCTCCAGCCCCAGTATCCTCAGTATTTCCTCTACCCTGCAGTGTCCCCATCTCCAGTGCCCCCATTACCCCCAGTATCCCCTCATTATCTGCCCCAGTGCCCCCAGATGCATTGTGCCCATTACCCCCATCCACTGTTCCCATTATCTCCCCAGTGCCCCCAGCCCCCAGTGTTCCCAGTGTTCCCACAGTGCCCCAGCCCCAGTATGCCCATTCATTCCCCCAGGTATCCCCAGTATCCCCACAGAGTTCCCAGTGCCCCCAGCCCCAGTATGCCCATTTCCCCAAGTATTTCCAGTATCCACGCATTGCCCCAGCCTCAGTAACCCCTCAGTGTTTCCAGTGCCCCTGGCTCCAGTATGCCCATTCCCCAGTACTCCCATTCCCCCCGGCATTCCCCCAGTGTTCCCGGTACTCCCATTCCCCCCAGTATCCTCAGTATCCCCCTCAGTGTTCCCGCTATCCTCTCTGTTTCCAGTACTCCCATTCCCCTCAGTATCCCCCCAGTGTTCCCAGTATCCCCACAGTGCTCCAGCCACAGTACTCCCATTCCCCTCGGTATCCTCAGTAACCCCACAGTATTCCCAGTATCCCCCCAGTGTTCCCAGTATCCCCCCCAGTGTTCCCAGTACTCCCATTGCCCCCAGTATCCTCAGTATCCCCCCAGTGTTCCCAGTATCCCCACAGTGCCCCAGCCCCAGTACTCCCATTCCCCCCAGTATCCCCACAGTGTTCCCAGTACGCCCATTCTCCCCGGTATCGCCCCAGTATTCCCAGATATACCCCGCTATTCCCAATTCCCTTTCCTGTGCATGTGGCGCCCTCTGGCGGCGGGCGGCAGCAGCGCGCACGCGCACCTGCATTCAGGGCAGAGGTGTCTGCACTGGGCTTTTAGAGCATGCGCAGTTGGGGTGGTGGGCGGTGCCCGGGGGTTGTGGGCCGTGCCCCGCTATGGGCGTGTCCCGTTGGTGGGCGGGGCGAGCGGCGGCGGGCGGGGCCGCGACAGTGCGTGTGCGCGGTGCGCGCGGCGCATGCGCGGTGGGCGCGGCCGGGCCGTGTGAGCCGGGCCCGTCCCGCCGTGCGCCCCCGGCCGGCCCCGGTGAGTGCGGGGGGACCGGGGGGCCGGGGGCGGCGTGCGGAGACACGCGCGGGGGGCATCGCCGGGTACCGCGGCCTTCCCGGCCCGAAACAAACCCCCCGGGGGCGCTGGGCACTGCGGGGGCGGCCCTGAGGGCATTTGGGTGCCGTCCCCTTCGAGCACCGTGTGGGAGACTGTGGGAACAGCCCGGGGGAAAGCGCGGGGCTCCGAACTGAGGGGGGCACGCGGAGCCCCGGCAACCACGGCGGGGTCTGCCTGAGGGTCACCCCTCAGCTGCCAGGGGTGCTGACCCCCGGGTCACCCCCTCAGGGGTGCAGACCCCCAGGTCACCCCTCAGCTGTCAGGGGTGCAGACCCCCAGGTCACCCCTCAGCCGTGAGGGGTGCAGACCCCCAGGTCACTCCTCAGCCGTGAGGGGTGCAGACCCCCAGGTCACCCCCTTAGGGGTGCAGACCCCCGGGCCACCCCTCAGCCGTGAGGGGTGCGGACCCCCAGGTCACCCCTCCATTCCTGTGGGTGCCCTCCTCGGCAGGGTGTTCCTTGACTCGGGTTTTTAGGAGGAAGCTGCCCGTGATTAACTCGGTAATAAATCTGGAGGTCAGTTCTGGTTCCGCAGCTTAGATCCCGGCAGGGTTTGACTCACAATAACCAAAACAAACCCGTCTTTAAAATGATTTTAAACTGCAGCAGCAGCAGGGCTGCCATGCCGGGGTTGGTGACTTCAGCTGCTCCAGCGCTGCCTGGAGGATCGAGAGGTTTGCATCCTGCTGGGAAAGCACGAGTTTGGGTAGCTGCTGGGTTATTTTTGCCTTGTTTCCGAGGCTGGTTTTATTTCTCTGGTGGTTTCCAAGAGCTGTTCCTCCAGCCCTGGGCTCGCTGGGTCCATTCCCTGGCCTGTTGGAGGGTGGCAATCCTGTTGGCGATCAGCGGGGTGTGCCTGGCCCTGGCGTTCCCGGCCAGCCCGATGTCACCAGCCGTGCCCTGTGTGTTCTCTCCGCAGGCTCCTCCGTTTCCCGTCTCTCCAGGATGAGAGAGGCCTGGGCCCGGCTCTCCCCCTCTCCCTGTAGTTGATAGTTTGGGAAGCAGAGGTGATGCTGGAGTCGAGATGGCCGACAGCGTGAGAATCTTCCTTCATGACCTCGTCAGGGTGAGGCTCCTGGGCTGCTCCTGCTGCTTTGGGAGCGCCCTCCCTCCTGTGGCATTGCTTTTCTGCTCTTTCAGTGCAGATTTTGGGAGTTAATAAAGGTTCAAAGAGTCTCCCTGGTGTAAGTCTTGTAGAGACTGCACTGGCTGAGACATGGGGCGAGTCTGTGCAGGGATTCCTTCCAGGATTTCTGTGTTTGGATCAAATCAGGTGCACAATTGGTGTGGAGCTGGTTCTTGGTGACTTTTCCAAGGAAGGAAAAGGGTCTCCAGGTGTATTTCAACATTGTTGTGTGATGTGTCCATTGCAAAGGGCTCAGTGTTTGCTGCTGAACCTCTGACAAATTTCCTTTGGGCACAAATTAATGAAAAATCACAATAATATCAATATTGATAATATAATATATTGATATTGATAATCAATATCAATAATACTATTGATAATATTGACACACCTCTGTCTCCCTGTGCTGTTTTCCTCTTCTTCCCTGTGTATTGTTATATATTGTAATCTTATAATTAATAATAATATTAATTATAAGATTACAATATATAACAAGACACAAGGTTTATAATATATTTTAATATAGAGTGTACAATATTGTGTATAATTTAATAATAATGACAACAATAATAAATTAATGTCTGTGGCCACAGCAGCTCTGTCCCAGCAGTAAGGTCTGTGTCACCTCACTGCTCCCACCCTGTCTTCCATCATCCAGGGTTAAACACAGGCTAAAAGCTCTCATGCTGTGTCACTGAGCAATAACTCATGCTCAGAAATAACTCTGTTTGGGAAACAGACAAAGGTTTGATCAAAGCCCTGTGGCCACAACCTAAAAGCAGGAGTTGTGTCATTTCCAACACCATCAGCTGGAAGAGCTGCCTGGGCCAGGGACATGAATTTGGGATTGGAATTTATCCTCTTTGGGCAAGAACTCCATGAACTCAACCAGGAGGGTGACACCATCCTGGCTCATCCTTAGGATTTTTATTTTAAAGGAAAATTGTGATTACAATGGATATGGGATTACCTGGAGCTGGGAATAATGGGACAGGATCCCAGAGTGGTTTGGGTTGGAAGGGACCTTTAAGTCTTTCTTGCTCCATGTCCCACCTTCCACTATCCCAGAGTGCTCCAAGCCCCATCCAGCCTGGCCTTGGGCACTTCCAGGGATGGGACAGCCACAAACTCTCTGGACAAGCCAAGTCCTGAGAGGCAGCTCTGCAAATATGCCAAACATGGAGTTAGGGAAGACTCCTGGGCACTCTTATTAACAGGCATGGATGTGGCTGGTGGGAGGAAGTTTCTGAGATGAGGACAGATGCTTTTATTAGTGAAGGTATAAGCATCAAACTCACAGCATACACTGAGACTTCACACATCCCAAAGATTGGTGTAATTCCATTTTACTGGCCTCAGAAAGCTGGCAGGGGATGAGGGGCTTCCTGCCAGCCAAGGCTGGGAGAGATCAGACTCTGATTTTTTGCCAGGGTTTTAAATAGTGCAGATTGGAAGAGAATTACACCTTTACAGACAAAATTACTGCTGGTCACAGAGATGCTGGGACGTGCAGTGATTTGGGTCACTGGGCCATGGAACAGAGGTGGTGTTGCTGCTCCAGCTGGCCCAGGCAGCCAGGGAGTGAGGCCAGCCATGGCACCAGCAGGGTTTGGATGGCCTGGCTCAGCCACATGCCATTGCTCCTCTCTCCTCATGCCCACAGGGAATCAAGGACTCCATCTGGGGCATCTGCACCATCTCCAAGCTGGATGCCCGGATCCAGCAGAAAAGGGAAGAGCAGAGGCGCAGGAGAGCCAACAGTGCACTCGCCCAGCGGAGGTTTCACATGGAAGAGAAGAAGCAAGAGAAGTGAGTGTGGGTGTGGCTGCTCACAAATGGGGTAATTCTAACTGTGCTTGTATACAACTGAAAGCTAAAGACACATTATCTTGAACTGTACTAAGTGCTTCTACTATTAACTTGTGGTCTTGGTCCCCGGCCTTTTCATACTTCTTTACTTTGGCAGTACTTTTGAAATCTGTCATTGGCTAGTTCCTAATGCCAATAGAGATTACTATAAAGGCTGCTTCAATTTTGTTAGGCTACCTGCTGCAGTGGCCGGTTTATTCAGCAGTATTTCTGAATCAATTCCATTTAAAACTCCTAATCCTGTCCCTAATATGCCAGTTAGATGTTTGTTATGGGGAACAGGAACTGCTTTCTGTCCATGACCATCCCTCCCTGCCAGAGGGGCTCACACTGCAAATTCAGAAACACTTCACAAGTGTATCTGACAGAGGTTTAGGTCATACTTGAGGCAGATGTTTGTTCTGAAATGTAGAGACCTCAGGGAATCTCCTTACTCCTCTGGTAGCCAGAGCCAATAAATGGGCAACACGTGGTATGAAACTCCCTTTTTGCACTGTGCCATGGAGCCAGAGCTGTTACCAGGAGATAAGGAGTCAGACCTTTTATGTTGTTTGATAATCAGTTTGAATTACCACTGAAAGAACGTGGATTTATGGGTTTCTTTTCCTCCTGAATCCTTGTACCATCTCAGATCCATTGTTGCTGCTGGGATCAGGGAAGAAACAGCAGCTTGGATCCAATGTCCTCATGAGTGTCTCTTTTCCTCAGCCCTGCTGTGTTTTGTGGAGTTTGGAGCTGCAGAACCCCAGTGGCTCTGGAAATGCCAGAATTATCCCCATGCAGGAGCAAACAGCATCTGTTCCCATGTCTGACTCCCTGACCATGCCAGGACGTCTCTGCTGCCCTGATGGCACTGGGCTGGCACCTCACACAGAGGTTTTGGGCAGTAATGCACATTCTGAGACATATTTACCAATTATCGTGGCTGAAAGGTGAAAGAAAATTCTCCCATGATCCTGATACATCTCAGGGGTCTCTGCAGCTCCACATCTGGGCTGCCTCTGAAGAAAAAGATAACTTTGTTGTTGTTGTTGTTTACATAAATAGCTGAATTTTGGTGGTTTTCTTTATAGCAAAACCATTCTGGTGTCAAGAGCTGACTGGGAAAGTGCTGCAGAGTCCTACAGAGCTGCTCTTGCATGTCCAAATAGAGACCAAAACCATCCTGAGCTGAAACAGCCCCTTCTGAGACCAAAACACGCCCAAAATGTCCCAGTTTTATTGTGGCAAGAGTTTGGGGAGAACAAAGCCTGAGATCTACAATATGTGCTTAAAAATCTGGAAGAAAGCTTTGCTTTTCTTCTGTTTCAGTGCAGATTTTGGGAGTTAATAAAAGTTGAAAGAGTCTCCCTGGTGTAAGTCTTGTAGAGACTGCCCTGGCTGAGACATGGGGCGAGTCTGTGCAGGGATTCCTTCCAGGATTTCTGTGTTTGGATCAAATCAGGTGCACAATTGGTGTGGAGCTGGTTCTTGGTGACTTTTCCAAGGTGTCCAAAACGTGGGGCAGGAGCAGTTGGCCCCTGTGAGGGAGCATTTGTCCAGGTGCTGGGACATTAACACACCTCTCTCCCACAGTGAACCCCGGATAGTGAGCCGCATCTTTCAGTGTTGTGCCTGGAATGGAGGTGTCTTCTGGGTATGTGGAGATTCTTATTTATTACAGTTTTTATTTTAAAACCCCTGTGAAAACCCTGTGCTGCTCCAGCCCTCCTAGGCTGTGAGTGGTGGCAGCAGGAATTTTTGGGAACCACCACATTCCCATCCCAATGCTGGATTTTAAGGGATTCACTATGGGATACAGAACCACAGACTTACTCAAGAGATCCACATATGAAACCCAAGCTGCTTTTCCAAGTCTTTGAAACTTCTCTCCTCTTGAACATTCAATTCTTGCTTTGCTATAGCCTGGGATAATGTTTTGCCAATTGGATATTGACATCTTAAAGACATTTCCTCAGCTCTGACTTGCTATGCCTGGTTCATAGGGCTGATCCTTAATGGAGCCAACACTTTATAAATCAAATAACCAAATAAATGGCTTCATTTTCTCATTACACTGGTGCAGAGTATGAGGGATGTGTGATGGTGTTCACAGGGGTCTTACGATGGGGGAAGAGATGAGAATGTTGACTTTATGTTTCAGAAGGTTTGATTTATTATTCTATGATATATATTATATTAAAACTATACTAAAAGAAGATGGGATTTCATCAGAAGGCTGGCTAAGAATAGAAAAAGAAGGAATGATAACAAAGGTTTGTGTCTTGGACAGAGTCTGAGCCAGCTGGACTGTGATTGGCCATTAATTAGAAACAACCCCATGAGACCAATCACAGATGCACCTGTTGCATTCCACAGCAGCAGATAACCATTGTTTGCATTTTGTTCCTGAGGCTTCTCAGCTTCTCAGGAGAAAAAATCCAAAGGAAAGGATTTTTCAGAAAATATCATGGCTACAGGGATGGGCATGGAAATGTCAAAGTGTTCAGCTGTAGATTGTGGCTGCATTTAAACAGAAATCCTTGCTCCTCTGTATTTGTGGGTTGCTGAGGGAGGAGAGGCACATGTGCCTTGGATCTGTAGCCACCACAGGAGCACAAAATGCCCGTGCAGTGCCTCACTGAGGGCCCTTGTTTGTTTTTCCCTGCAGCTGAGTCTCTTCTTGTTCTACCGAGTGTTCATCCCCGTCCTTCAGTCGGTCACAGCACAGATCATCGGTGGGTGCCTTTCCCCTGGGGGCTCTTGGCTGCTCAGCAGCCAATGGGATGGATGAGTTCAGGGTCTTTGTCCCATTGAGCTGTTCCTCACACCTCTGTCTCCTTGTGTTGTGTTCCTCTTCTTCCCAGTACCCACCAATCCCATCATTAATCGTCCAGTAGAAAATCAGGGGTGGATCACCCTGCTGTGCTCCTGGGGGTCTTGCCATTTCAAACACATTTGTCTGTGTGT
Organism: Melozone crissalis; assembly: GCF_028551555.1. Lineage (NCBI taxonomy): Eukaryota > Metazoa > Chordata > Aves > Passeriformes > Passerellidae > Melozone > Melozone crissalis. The sequence goes on along the minus strand of NW_026535896.1, from coordinate 2,576,572 downwards.
TTTTGCATTTAAATAAAAATCAACTGGGTGGAAATGTGCTTTTAAAGACATTAGAGAACTAGAGTCAGGAGAAACTCCCTGATGGCTGTGCCAGGAAGCATTTGGAGGTTCCTACACCAGTTCCTCATATGTGTCTCTTTGTCTCTCTTCCAAAGGTGACCCTTCCTTACATGGTGATGTCTGGTCCTGGCTGGAATTCATCCTCACCTCCATTTTCAGCGCTCTCTGGGTGCTGCCCCTCTTTGTGCTCAGTAAGGTGGTCAATGCCATCTGGTTTCAGGTGGGTGACAGGAACCTGGGCCCTGCCTTGAGCAAACAGGGGGCGTTTCCTCACTGGGTGGGGCTTGCTCAGGTGGTGTGGGAGCACAAGATGAAATCCTGCCCCAAAACAGGCTCTGGGCATATCCCTGGTGGGCAGAAGCCCTCTGGGCATATTCCTGGTGAGCTGAGGAGCATCCCCCTGGGTTTCATTTCCCTGGAGCCCCCATTGCTCTGGAGTTCATTGGCCTGAAGCCCCCGTCTGTGCTGGCAGGACATCGCAGACCTGGCGTTCGAGGTGTCGGGCAGGAAGCCTCACCCCTTCCCCAGCGTCAGCAAAATCATCGCTGACATGTTGTTCAACCTCCTGCTGCAGGCACTTTTCCTCATCCAGGTGAGACAGCGACCACCCCACAGCTCAAGGGCTGCCCTCCCCCAAATCTGAGCATCCCTCTCTCCTTTTCTGTGCCAGGGAATGATCGTGAGCCTGTTCCCCATCGACCTCATTGGGCAGCTGATCAGCCTCCTGCACATGTCGCTGCTCTACTCGCTCTACTGCTTCGAGTACCGCTGGTTCAACAAAGGTGAGCGAGGCTCCTCCTCCTTTCCCCCCCAAAAAAGGGGAGTTTGCCTGGACTGAGCATTTCTCTGCTGAAGGAGCATCCAATTGGGGTGTCAGGCTGAGCTTCCCTCAGTTTTTATATGGGATGAAGGGTAAATGTGGGCCAGCAGAGTGCTCAGGTGGTAAGAAGGCCAGTGGTACCTGGCCTGTACCAGCCCCAGAGTGGGCACAGCCCCAGGGCGTTGCCTGTGCCCTGTGGTGGGCACTGGTGAGGCCTCAAGTGCTGTGTCCAGTTCTGGAGCCATCAGGACAAAAGGGACATTGAGGGGCTGGAGCATGTCCAGAGATGAGTACAGAGCTGGTGAAGAGTCTGGAAGCGCTCAGCCTGAAGAAAAGGAGGCTCAGGGGGGATACTCTGATTCTCCACATCTCCCTGACAGGAGGGGACAGCAGAGGGGTTGGGCTCTGGTCCCACAGAACAAGTGACAGGATGAGAGGACATGGCTTCAGGCTGTGCTGGGGAGGTTCAGGTTGGACATCAGGATGAATTTCCTCACTGAAAGGGTGGTCAGGCATTGGAAGGGGCTGCCCAGGGAGGTGGTGCAGTCCCATCCCTGGAGTTGTTCAGGAGGTGATCAGATGTGGCACTCAGTGCTCTGGTCTGTTGATAAGGTGAGGACTGGTCAAAGGAGGTGATTGGAGGTCCTTTCCAGCCTAAATGGTTCAGTGAAGCTGCAGTGAGGGTGTCTCCTCCCCACGGGTTCATTTCCACGGGATTCTCCTCTTGCAGGAATCGAAATGCACCAACGGTTGTCCAACATCGAGAGGAACTGGCCCTACTACTTCGGCTTTGGCTTGCCCCTGGCATTTCTCACGGCCATGCAGTCCTCCTACATCATCAGGTGGGAGAGCCACTCTGGCCCCTCCTCCTCCTCCTCCTGACACCCACTGAGTTCCCCTTATTTCATTTTATTTTATTGTATTTTCCCCTTGCAGCGGTTGCCTCTTCTCCATCCTTTTCCCTCTCTTCATCATCAGCGCCAACGAAGCCAGGACCCCCGGCAAAACCTAGTGAGTGTCCTTCATTTCCAGCCACCCACTGACCCCTGTGCAGCACCCCAGTGCTCCCCAAAACCCTGCAGGGGTGTTTGGCACCCAGAGCTGACGGACTCTCTTCCCTTTCAGCCACTTCCAGCTCCGTCTCTTCTCCCTGGTGGTTTTCCTCAGCAACAGACTCTTCCACAAGACCGTTTACCTTCAGTCCGCCCTGAGCGGTGCTTCCTCCTCCCCCTCCTCCTCCTCCTCCTCGCCCTCTCCTGCCAAACACGCGGCTGCTCCGGGGCACTGAGCTGCCCCCAGAGCCCGGGGAGGGGGGACCCCACGGGCTCCTCTGCGCCCCCGATCTCCAGGGTCGGGCAGGACCCAGCCTGACCAGGTGTCACTGTCAGCTCTGCGTCTCCCCCTGGAAATTTATTTGGGGGACAAATCTGGGTTTTTAACACCTTTGTGAGTTTCCAGGAGCCGGGTTGTGCCCTGCGCTTGTTTTATAGTGGACTCTTTTGTACGCCTTTCCCGTGCCATGTCCCCGCTCGGGCCGTGGGTCGCCAGCCCGTCACCCGTTTTGCCGTTGTGTCCCTCCCGTGTCTCCCCCGTGTCCCTCGTCCCCCTTCCCGCTCCCTCCATCTCCCCTAACTCAGGTCGTGGGAGGGGGGCGGGCATTTCCGGGAGCTCCCGCTGCCGTCGAGCACAGCGTCCCCCTGCCGTGCATGTACCGTTTCTGTCGGGTCGGGGAAGGAACCGGTGACGTTCAGACCCCTTTGGATATTTCGGGCCGGTTTATCAACTTTTCTCTAGTATTTTCACACTGAAACATTAAACGGAGAGACCACGATTCTCAGCCCTTCTGTTGTGCCGCTCTCGTTCCTGCGGGCGGGGTTCCCAGGCCGGGCTCCCCCCGCGCCCACGGTGGTTCCGCCGCCCACGTGGCCAGGCCCCCGCGCTTCCGCTTCCGCCCACGTGACCCCCCGCGGCCCCGCCAAGCCGGACGGACACGTCACGGCTCGTTCCCCGCCGGCACCGCCCACCTCCTGCTCCACCAATGGGAAGGCGCCGTGCTCCTCACGCGCCGCCCCGCGCCCGATTGAGTTTTCGGCGCTTCGGCCAATGAGCGCGGCCGCGCTTGGAGTGGCGTGCGCGACGACCAATGGGAAGCGAGCGGGGGCGGGGCGCGGGCTGGCGGCGGCGGCAGCAGGGCGGCTGCGCGGGGCGGATGGACGGGGCGGCGGGGCCGCGGTGAGGGACGGGACCGGCACCGGCACCGGGAGCCGAGCGGGGCCGGGGGAGCTGCGGGCCCTGCGGCTGCAGGTGCAGGTGTAGGTGTAGGTGTGCCCGGGCTGCGGGGTGTGCCGAGTGAGGGGTCACGGCGTGCCCGGGCCTTGGAGGGGCGTGTGGGGAGAGGGAGCGCGGGGGCTGAGGGGTCCCAGGCGTGAGGGCTGAGACCCCGGGGCTGCTCAGGGGCTGGAGCGCGGGGTGGGGAGCGCTCCGTGCCAGGGCAGTTCCTGTGGGTGAGGGGTCCCCTCTGAGGGCATCGGGGCACCCCGGGCAGAGCCGCTGGTGCCCGCAGCGCCTGCACTGCGCTCCGTTATGGCGGGGCATCCAGGAAATTACCACCGCCGGTGTTTGTACCAGGCAGTGCCCGGCGTGCGCCAGCCGGAATCACTGCTGGGCACTGCCAGGCTTTTCCAGGCCCCGGGTGTTCGGGTTTTAAATCTCAGCCTGTCCCACTGCGTCCTGCCTGGTGTATTAGCTCAGAGACCTGAGCTGCACATTTACCCACCCGTGCTGGGACTGCGCACTGGGAGGGGATTTCCTGACTGATTGGGCAAGAAACGATTTGAAGAAATCTGAGTGGTTTCAAGGTAGAAAGATGTTAAAGCTGTGATTCTTTAGTAAGAATGTCACTTCCTTGGTTTGCAACACCAGGGTTTCTGTGGCTCTTCCTTCCTTCAGGGAAGACGAATTAAACAGCCTGGTGTGAGCAGAACCAATTTACTGCCCTGGTCTGCATTAACAAACATACATATATATATATATATATGTATTTGACATAAGTGATCCAAACTGGCAGTAACCAGGAGCCATTCAGCTCTCCTGTGTGTAACAAAAAGCACCCATTTCCTGCACTCTCCATGGATTCCATTTTTGTATATTGCTTTCAGGTGATGGTTACACTTCAGAGAGCATCCAGAGGGAGGGCAGGGGTTTTGCTCAAGTTAACCCTGTGGTTTTGTTCTGTGCACAGAGAAGCAGGCGCGTCCTCTGCCCCGGAGAAGTTCTGGGCTCTGTAAAGGAAGGAAAACCAGCCAGGGTTTGGGGTGACAGCTCAGATCAGGACAGGAGGTGAGAGGTTTGTGGGGGGAGGCACAAGCACCTGGCAGGGTGAAGGCTGGGCCAGAGGGGGGATTTAAAATCCAAAGGCTCATGAAGGCTTTAAAGGCTTTTGATGTTCCTAATTGTGTTTAGGTGTTCAGGGATCCTCAGGCCCTGCATTTGATGTGAGAATGACCAAGCTGGGCTTCCTCCGGCTCTCCTATGAGAAGCAGGACACGCTGCTCAAGCTCCTCATCCTGTCCATGGCAGCTGTCCTGTGTAAGTCTGTGCCCTCAGGGGTGGCTCCTGGTGCAGGAAAACCGAGGGTGACTCCTGAGCTCTGTGTGTTCACTCTGCCCCTTCTCTGTTTGCAGCTTTCTCCACAAGGCTTTTCTCCGTCCTGAGATTTGAAAGTGTCATCCATGAGTTTGACCCGTAAGTGTTGTTTCCTCATTTCCTGGGGGCCTGTTGGGTTTTTCCTGTTCTGGAGCACACAGAATTCAGGTGCTGGTGCCAGGCTCAAGTTAATCCCCATTGAGGATGTGGGATTTGGAGGACATCTTTCAGTTCAGCTTGGTTTTTCTCTTCCACACCCAAATTTCCTTGGTACCCAGGGCTCTTGCTGCAGCCCAGATCCAAGAATCACCTGCTGTTGCTTTTCTCCTGGGATGTGGTTACTCCTGACCTGGCACAACAGGACAGAGAGCTCCTGGCACGATTTGTGTCAGTGTCCCAAGCTTGTTGCTGATTGAATCAATCCCAAGGGCCACTGTCACCTTTGTAAACACACTATTAGTCCCACTGGGAGGAGGAATGAACCTTTGCAGCTGAGGTTTGGGCCAGGGAACACACGGAGCAGCCCCCACAGCGGGCTGTGACACAGATACCTGTCACTGTCACAGGTGTCACACCCTGTCCTGTCCTGTACCCTTACAGGTACTTCAACTACCGCACCACCCGCTTCCTGGCTGAGGAGGGCTTCTACAAATTCCACAACTGGTTTGATGACCGAGCGTGGTACCCCCTGGGCAGGATCATCGGGGGAACCATTTACCCAGGTAAAGCTTTGCCAAGCTGAAATGCACCTGGTGGGAGGGAAAATCAGGTGAAGACTGCATCCCTGAGTGCCAGCTTGGGGATGCATGCTTGGCAGCAGCTCCCTCCTGGTGGCTCTGGAGCACCCTGATAAGGTTTCATTTCCATCCCCAGGCCTGATGATCACGTCAGCAGCGATTTACCACGTGCTGCACTTCTTCCACATCACCATCGACATCCGCAACGTCTGCGTGTTCCTGGCTCCCCTGTTCTCCTCCTTCACCACCATTGTGACTTACCACCTCACCAAAGAGCTCAAGGTACAGGGCCCAGCAGGGTGTGCTGGCTTTCCAGAGGAGTGGGACTGTTTGCCATTTGGGAGAGCAGCTGGGTCAGAGGTTTGGAGGTGAACACCACACTCCTCAAAACCCCAGCCTTCTGGGAAGTGGCAGATCTGTTTGAGAACTTTATTTCCACACATAATTTTTATTCTTTGTAGCAATAAAATCCCTAAACCCAGGTGTCTCTTCCCTGGCTGTTTTTCCCAGGATGCAGGGGCAGGACTCCTTGCTGCTGCCATGATTGCTGTTGTGCCTGGATACATCTCTCGCTCTGTTGCTGGCTCCTATGATAATGAAGGTGAGTTTGTGATCCTCAGGGAAAGCTGAGATCAGGTGAGTTTGGTGCAAGGCTAAACCTGAAGGCTGAGTAGAAGCTTAGATGGAGGCAGGACATAAAGAAAGTTATAGGGTGGAAGCTATAATTTGTTGAGTCAAAATCAACTGTGTTAGACTAACTTTCTGTTATTCTGCTCATTCTAACCCACCTTGGATTCATTCCTTTCCTAGTCCTAGTGTTAAGAAGGAAGATGAGTAAGGAGGTTCAAGTTAGGGTGGCAGTGGGAGATTGTAGCTGGGTGGCTCATGGTAGTGGAAGGAGTAGGGCAATTTCTAGGTTGAATAGGAGGAATAGGATATCTACTGGGAAGAAGTGGATTTGGTGCTGGAAAGGGGTGCTGGAAGATGCTGCAGAGCACAAGAGAGGCTCTGTCCTTTCCTGGTGATCTCTGCTGGGTTTGTGCTGAACAAACCTGACCCATCAGAGATCAGAGATGGTTTTTGGCCTTGCTGTGGAGCAGAGGGAGTGTCTCCCAGCTCTGGCAGCAAGTTTACTCCAGTATCCCTGTTTGCCAGTCAGAAAGGGTTTTGTCACTTCCCCAAGCTCTGCCTGGAACTGGAGCTACTGTGTGGTTCTTCTGTGCTTTTATCCCTGTTCCAGCAGCGACATTGGGACTGGCAAAGGCAGCAATGTCACTGCCACAGCCTGGGCCAGAGGAGGATCCTGGCTCCTGTGCTGCAGCTGGGCTTTTGGGGGCTGTGGAGGAGTTCTGCCAGCTGGTGTGGCTGGAAGAAGCCACGTGAGCTGTTAGACACAAACACCACAGTGTTTCAGTCTACAAACCAGATATCAAGTGCTTTTCTCAGGCCTGGCTCTTTGTGTGATGGAGCAGCAAAAGCATTTCCAGATCTGTTTTTAATGGTTTGAGTTCTCTGCTGTGCCCCAGGGATGGCATTAACAGCTCTGCCTCCTTCCACAGGTATTGCCATTTTCTGCATGCTCTTGACCTACTACATGTGGATCAAGGCTGTCAAAACTGGCTCCATCTATTGGGCAGCCATGTGTGCCCTGGCCTATTTCTACATGGTGAGTGTCCCTTCTCCCAGCTCTGGGGTAACCCTGGCTCTGAGATCCCTCTGGATGCACTCACCAGGCAGCCATGGTGTGCTGTTCTCTGGCAGTGTGTCCAGAGAGCTAAAACCTCTGGAGGTGGGAAGGGAATGGGTCCTTTCTTGCAAAACTAGTGAGTTTTGTATGAGGTGTTCTTAGTGTTGAAAAATCCATGTTTCTGTCAGTTTTGGAGGATCCTGGCTGGTATTGCTACTGTGTGAAAATCCTGCCTGTGATCGCAGGAAAGCTGAACCTCTGTGTTTCACCTCAGCTCTGCAGCTGTTCACTCCTGGAACTTGTGGTGTGTGTCTGCTTTGTGTCCTGCAGGTCTCCTCGTGGGGTGGCTACGTCTTCCTCATCAACCTCATCCCCCTGCACGTGCTGGTGCTGATGCTCACCGGGCGCTTCTCCCACAGGATCTACGTGGCCTATTGCACAGTCTACTGCCTGGGCACCATCCTCTCCATGCAGATCTCCTTTGTTGGCTTCCAGGTGGGCACCAGTAGGGTTTGGACTCAGGGATGGCTTCTAACAGAGCAGCAGCGTGCTCACACCTGATTTTACTTCTTGCCCTTCATCACTGAGGTTATGAGTGGGTGCTGACTCCTTGTTCCAGCTTCTATTATGCTGATTCCTTGCCACCTGTGGCAAAATGAGCCTTTGGCTGGGCTGGATTGTTGGAATCCATAAGATTAGACGATTTTTATGAAATGGTAAAAAAAAAGTATGTAGGCCTTAGATTAGAGTTCTGTTAGCATTGCAGAAAAGTTTCCCATGCAAGCAGAAAAGTTTCCCAAGCAGTAAACGTGACAAACAACAATAGGCCTCTGTAGAAAACCTGCTTTTACTTCTTGCCCTTCATCACTGAGGTTATGAGTGGGTGCTGACTCCTTGTTCCAGCTTCTATTATGCTGATTCCTTGCCACCTTTACAAAATGAGCCTTTAGCTGTGCTGGATGACTTTCAAAGTGTTTAATAACCTTCAAAGCACCTAATAACCTTCCCAGCACCATTTGTCTTTTATAAAAATATCTTTGGTTTTGCTGAAGGAAGCACTTGTGCCATGTGTGTCTTGGTATGGCAGGAAACCGGCCTGCCCAGCTCATGTTTTCAAGAGAATCTGGTTAATTTTCTACATGGGGTTAGGGTTTAGGGTTAGGGTGGTATGGTTGTAGGTGTATTGTATGCTGTTTTAGGTGAAAGCAAATTGAGGTTTGCATTCTGCTGCCAGAGGAATGGAGAAAAATGTATTGGTAATGTTTATAGTGGTGTATTATTTTGTTGGTTTGGATTTTAGTTTGTATAGGAGTTTTAGTATGTTTGGTATAGTAGCGTTTAGTGGTGGAGTTACTTTATTTAATGCATGATAGTTTATTGTTAATTTTTATTATGTAGGAAAAGAGCTCATGCCAGCTGTGCCAGTCACAGGGAGGGAGCATTTGAACATTTTCCTGTGGCTGGCAGAGATTGTGCCAAGCAGTGATTTGTGGAAAAAGGCAGTAATGGCTCCTGTTCATCTATTTCTGACCATGTTCTGCCCCCGTCCCAGCCTGTCCTCTCCTCAGAGCACATGGCTGCCCTTGGAGTCTTCGGCCTGTGCCAGATCCATGCCTTTGTGGACTACCTCCGGAGCAAGCTGAACCCTCAGCAGTTTGAGATCCTCTTCAGGAGTGTCATTTCCCTGGTTGGCTTCGTCCTCCTCTCCGTCGGGGCTGTGCTGATGCTGACAGGTAGCCTGAGGCTGTGGCCATTACAAGGGTGTTTCACCCTCTTTCCTTGCTTCCCAAGGCATGGAATTTGTCCATCCTAACTCTGTGTTACTGTGAGGCCAGTGCTGTGAGTCTCCTCGAAGGAGGAGGTTGGGACCTGCTCAAATTTGTGCATTAGCAAGGAATGTTTAAGCAGCAGCTGTAAGACAGGAGGGGCAGAGGCTCTGGGGACACCAGGCTGGTGCTGCAGATACTGGCTGTTGCTCTGTAGTAGCAAAGAGATGCTAAAGGTAGAGGTTGAGCAGGGAGGAGATTTTACAGTGAAATTGCATTGTATTTCCTTTCCAAAATGGCATATTTGAGTAGTAGAGATTCTAAATGAGGTCTGGGATCACTCATTCAGCCTCACATCTGCTTCCCTGCAAGAGTGCATGTCAGCATTGCCTGTTACTCTGCTGGATCCAAAGAGGGTTTGTTTTCTCCACTTTCCTAGGGAAAATCTCCCCATGGACAGGGCGTTTCTATTCCCTGCTGGACCCTTCCTATGCCAAGAACAACATCCCCATCATCGCCTCTGTCTCTGAGCACCAGCCCACCACTTGGTCCTCCTACTACTTCGACCTGCAGCTCCTTGTTTTCATGTTCCCAGGTGAGTTGCTACATCCTGAGTTACTCACCAGAGGGTTTTTCTGCCTCTTGGCTGTGCCAAGCCTTCTGTGTCCTGCTGTGTCCCTCAGTGCCTGGTTTAATTTCATCTCTGAGCTGAACCTGACCCCTTTTTTTCCCCCCTCACAGTTGGTCTCTACTACTGCTTCAGCAACCTCTCAGATGCCCGTATCTTCATCATCATGTACGGGGTGACCAGCATGTACTTCTCAGCTGTCATGGTGAGGGCTGCAGGCACAGCACTGCCTCTGAGTGCTCATAACAATTTAATTTGTTTTTCTGAACTTAGTGATGGTTCTTTCACCCTGAGGGCTTTTCTCCCTTCCATAAGCGTGGTTTTGTTTTGTCCCTTTGCAGTGAGGGAAGGTGAAGTTGCCAAACTGAGTGGTTTGGGTGTGACTGTCCCTGGGGCTAGTGCTGCCTGGTCAGGGTTCCTGATCTCCCAGAGCACCCAGTGCAATCTCAGACAAATTCTCTGGGTTTTGAGGCAGGGAGCGCTGACAAACAGTCATTGATGAGCCCATTTCCACTCTTCCTGTGGCACCCTGAACACTAAATGTGGTTGAGTTCTGCTGTGGAGGCAGCTACCAGTCCTTGCTTCCACCTAAGATTGCTGAAGTGACCTCAGTTTCCCATGTGGGCCAATTTTGAGCATTCAGGGAATTTCCCTCAGGGGTGCCCGGGATGGTGGCAGCTCTCCACTAAAAAACCAGCCACAGGTTTATCCCAAATATCCACTGAATTTGAGGTGCTGGATTAGGAATGGCATCCAATTCCCTCTTCCCGTGGATTTCTGCTGGATTCCTTCTCCAGCAGCTCTGCTGTTGCCACAGGTGCGTCTCATGCTGGTGCTGGCTCCGGTGATGTGCATCCTGTCTGGCATCGGGGTCTCTCAGGTGTTGTCCACCTACATGAAGAACCTGGATATCAGCCGGCCAGACAAGAAGAGCAAAAAGCAGCAGGACTCCACCTACCCCATTAAAAATGAGGTGAGCACCAGGCTGGCTCAGGAGCACACCTGGTGTTGATGGGCTGAGAGCAGGAGGCTGACGGCCCCGCCCCTCCAGTGCTGAGACCCTGGGTTGTTCCCACAGGTTGCCAGTGGCATGATCCTGGTCATGGCCTTCTTCCTGATCACCTACACCTTCCACTCCACCTGGGTGACCAGTGAGGCCTATTCCTCCCCCTCCATCGTCCTCTCTGCCCGTGGTGGTGATGGCAGCAGGATCATCTTCGATGACTTCCGAGAGGCGTATTACTGGCTGCGGCACAACACGCCGGAGGTGCGGGTGTGACCCTGGTCACAGGGGTCTGGGGATCGGGGGAGAGATGAGGATCTGACTCCATGTTTCAGAAGGCTTGATTTAGTATTTTATGATATATATTATATTGAAGCTATACTAAAAGAGTAGAAGAAAGGATTTCATCAGAAGGCTGGCTAAGAATAGAAAAAGAAGGAAGATAACAAAGGCTTGTGTCTCAGACAGAGTCTGAGCCAGCTGACTGTGATTGGCCATTAATTAGAAATAACCAACATGGACCAATCACAGATGCATCTGTTGCATTCCACAGCAGCAGATAACCATTGTTTACATTTTGTTCCTGAGGCTTCTCAGCTTCTCAGGAGGAAAAATACTAAGGAAAGGATTTTTCAGAAAATGTATCTGTGACAGTATGGGGTATTGGGGCCTTGGGCACCCCACATTGCCCACTGAGGCGCTGATGCCCGGCCATGTTTGGTGCAGGATGCCAAGGTGATGTCCTGGTGGGATTACGGGTACCAGATCACTGCCATGGCCAACCGGACCATCCTGGTGGACAACAACACCTGGAACAACACACACATCTCCCGTGTCGGCCAGGTGGGTCCCTCCCTCCCCCCCTGCCTTTGCCAGCCTTTCTGGGCGCCACATCAGCACTGGCTGACGCCACATCTGTGCTGGTGTCACCGCAGGCCATGGCATCGACGGAGGAGAAAGCCTACGAGATCATGAGGGAGCTGGACGTCAGCTACGTGCTGGTGATCTTTGGTGGCCTCACCGGGTACTCATCGGATGGTAAGATCCTGCTGTGAGCTGGGTCAGACCCAGCTCGGGGTGCTGGTGCAGAATCCACCTTCAGCTGGGGCTGTGGAGTGAAAACAGGGCCAGAATGCTTCCTCATCTCAACCTTGCTTTTGGCCCCCCACATCACCTCAACCCTCCCTCCTGGCTCCCCAGCTCAACTTGGCTCCTCATTCTTTTCCCTCATCCCAACCTCTTGTTCTTTCACCCCAATGCAACCCCTTGCTCTTGGCCCCTCAAATCAGCTCAAGCCTTCATTCTTTGCCCCCCACCTCTCTGCCTTGCAGACATCAACAAGTTCCTGTGGATGGTGCGGATCGGGGGCAGCACGGACACGGGCAGGCACATCAAGGAGCACGACTATTACACCCCCACCGGGGAGTTCCGGGTGGACCGCGAGGGCTCCCCGGTGCTGCTCAACTGCCTCATGTACAAGATGTGCTACTACCGCTTCGGCCAGGTCTACACTGAGGCCAGTGAGTCCCTGAGTCACCCCCGGGGCGTGGCACAGCTTCTGGGGGGCCCCTCTGTGCCCTGACATCCCTGGGTGGGATGCAGCAGCGCTGCCTGTGCTTTCCTCTCTCCCAGAGCGACCGCCAGGCTACGACCGGGTGAGGAACGCTGAAATCGGCAACAAGGACTTTGAGCTGGACGTGCTGGAGGAGGCGTACACCACAGAGCACTGGCTGGTCCGAATATACAAGGTATGGCACCAGAGCGAGCCCAGACCTGCTCAGTTTGGGAAAAAAACCATGGAATTGTACCTAATGAACCCTCTTTACTGCCCAGGTGAAAGATTTGGACAACCGCGGGTTGTCGAGGACGTAGAGGAGCCGGCGCTGGCTGTGCCAGACACCGCACTGACCCAGCCTTGCCTGTGCAGCAGAGATTCGGGGGTTTGCTGGGGGTTCGAGGGGGCTCTTTCGGGTTTGTTTTATACCGTTTGTAAGCGCAGGCAGCGGCGGGAGCACCCTGCCCGCCCCGTCCTGCCGGCAGTGATTTTTATATACACACGGAGCCGTCGCCAAATCAGGAATTGCGGCTCTCATCGGGGCTGATTGAGCAGGAATTGTAAAGAATGCAAATAAATAAAAATCAATTTGGTGGGTTTCTCTCTGAATTCTGTCAGAGGGGCGTTGGAGCCGTTTTAGCTGATATTAACCGGTTTGAATGTAAGTAGAGGCGGGGGCGGGGCTGGGGGCGTGGCCTGCAATGGGCGCGGGATTCCGGGTGTGGGCGGGGGCTGGCGGTCTGTGGGCGGGGCTTTGTGCGTGCGCACGCAGGGGGGGGCGGGGCTCGCGGCGGTGGCGGGAAAGGGCGGCGTGGCTGGGCCGCTGCCGGGACCGGGACCGGGATCGCGGCCCCGAGCGGGCCCGGGGCCGGGGATGGCGGTGCCCTTCGTGGAGGACTGGGACCTGGTGCAGACGCTGGGCGAAGGCGCCTACGGGGAGTGAGTGCGGCGGGGCCGGGGGGCGCGGGGTTGCTGCCGGCCGGGTCCGCCCCTTGCACGCCCCTGCCCTGCCCCTTGCGCGGCCCGGGCCCTGCCCTGCCCCTTGCGCGGCCGCTGTCCCCTCTGCCCCCCGGGTGCCACTTGCACACCCGCTGCTTGTCCCTGCGTGGTTCTGCGTGGCCACTGCGTGCCCGCTGTTTGCTCCCCTCTTGGCCATCACACGCCGTGTGTGTGCCCACAGCTCGCCCAGTCCGCGCTGCTCGCCCGTCACATGCCCGCTGTTTGCCCACTCTCCGGTCGTGGCACGTCCTCTGTGTGCCCGCTGCTCGCCCATCACACCCCTTGCACCCCTGTGTGCCCATGGTGCTCCTCCCCGTGCCTGCATTCCCTGCCTGTTCGCCTGTTCCTGCCCGCACCATTTGCTGCCCATTCCCTGCCCGTTCCTTGCCCCCAGTGCCAATATTCCCTGCCTGCTGCCATCTCCAGAGGCAGAATTATCTCCCATTCCCTGCCTGCTGCCTGTCTCTAGGGGAAGCATTGCCATGCCCGCTCCCATGCCCACTCCCTGTTCCGTGCCCACCGCAGGGTGCAGCTGGCCGTGAACCGCCGCACCGAGGAGGCCGTGGCCGTGAAAATCGTGGACATGAAGCGCGCGGCCGAGTGCCCGGAGAACATCAAGAAGGAAATCTGCATCAACAAGATGCTGAGCCACGAGAACGTCGTCCGGTTCTACGGACACCGGCGGGAGGGCACCACGCAGTACCTGTTCCTGGAGTACTGCCGCGGCGGGGAGCTTTTCGACCGCATCGGTGCGCATGGGGCACCGGGGATGTAGGGGCAGCGGGCATCCTAAATTGTCACCCCCACACGGCTCAGGGCTGCTCTTCCCTTCTTCTTCCCCACGTGCAGAGCCAGATGTTGGGATGCCAGAGCCGGAGGCGCAGCGGTTCTTCCAGCAGCTGATTGCCGGCGTGGTGAGTGTTCAGCAGCGGCAGTGCCGCGGGTGCCAGGCAATGCCACGGGTGCCAGTGGCGATTCCTGCACGGCGCTGACTCCCTGACCCTTGCCGTGATTCCTGCACGGTGCTGACCCTTGCCATGATTCCCACAAGGCACTGAGCCTTACCATGATTCATACATCATGCTGACCCTCTGATCCTTGCCATGATTCCTGCACCTTGCTGATCCTTGCTGTGATTCCCACATCATAATGAACCCCTGACTCTTGCCTTGATTCCCACATGGCACTGACTCCCTGACCATTGCCGTGATTCCCACATGGTGCTGACCTTTGCCATGATTCCCACACCATGCTGACCCTCTAACCCTTGTCATGATTCCCACATGGTGCTGATCCTTGCCATGATTCTCACATAGCACTGACCCTTGCCATGATTCCTACACCATGCTGACCCCCTGACCCTTGCCATGATTCCCACACATTGCTGACCCTTGTCGTGATTCCTACATGATGCTGACCCTTGCCATGATTCCTACACCATGCTGACCCTCTGACCCTTGCCATGATTCCCACATCACGCTGACCCCTGACCCTTGCCATGACTCCCACATGGTGCTGATCCTTGCCACGATTCCTACACCAGGCTGATCCTTGCCATGATTCTCACATAGCACTGACCCTTGCCATGATTCCTACGTGGTGCTGACCCTTGCCATGATTCCTACACCATGCTGACCCTCTAACCCTTGCCATGACTCCCACATGGTGCTGATCCTTGCCATGATTCTCACACAGCACTGACCCTTGCCGTGATTCCTACACATTGCTGACCCTCTGACCCTTGCCACGATTCCCACATCATGCTGACTCCTGACCCTTGCCATGATTCCTACACCATGCTGATCCTTGCCATGATTCTCACACAGCGCTGACCCTTGCCATGATTCCCACACATTGCTGACCCCTTGACTCTTGCCGTGATTCCCACACATTGCTGACCCTTGCCATAATTCCCACATGGCACTGATCATTGCTATGACTCCCACTCATCACTGACCATTACCATGATTCCCACACGGCACTGACCCTTGCCATAATTCCCACACCATGCTGACCCTCTAACCCTTACCATGATTCCCACACCATGCTGCCCCCTGACCCTTGCCATGATTCCCCTCCCACACAGCACTGACCCCTCCCCTCCTCCTCAGGTGTACCTGCACAGCATCGGCATCACCCACCGGGACCTGAAGCCGGAGAACCTGCTGCTGGACGAGCGAGGTGGGGCCGGGCGTGTCCCTCTCCGGCCTCCATTAAGTTTTCATTTCTTAATTTGTGGTTTTCCATTTGAGTGTTCAATTTAAAGCTTTTATTTGAATGTTTATATTTTGCATTTGATTTTTTAATGTAAGGGTCTAATTTTGTTCTGAATTTAAAATCTACTTTACATTTTTAATTTAAAATTTTTACGTTTTTAGCTTAATTTCTTTATTTAAGCTTTTATTTGTTTTTGCGTTCTGATTTGAATTTCTTCTTTTAATTTTATTTGTATTTTAATTCAAATTTTCAGGTCAACTTTTAAATCTAGAACTTTAGAATCTTAAGATTAAATTCTAGTTCGAATTTCTTTTGATTTTATTGGTATTTTAATTCAAATACTAAGTTCAACTTTTAAACCTAGAACTGTAGAATCTTACGTTTAAATTCTAGTTTGAATTTCTTCTTTTAATGCTATTTGTATTATAATTCAAATTTTTTAAGTTCAACTTTTAGACTTAGTAGTTTAAAATCTTAACTTGAATTTTCATTTTAAGCCTGTTTTCAATTCAAATTTTTAAACAAATTTTGAGTTTGAATTTATAAATAAAATTTTTACTTAACGTTTTGATTTTTATTTCAATTTGAACTTGCATTTTGAATTAATTTTGTTGGGGAAGCGGGTTAATTTTGAGTTTTGATTTGAAGTTTTAACTCGGCTTTGCTTCTGTTTGGGCCCAGACAACCTGAAGATCTCGGATTTCGGGCTGGCCACGGTGTTCCGGCACAACGGGCGGGAGCGGCTGCTGAACAAGATGTGCGGGACCCTGCCCTACGTGGCCCCCGAGCTGCTGAGGCGCCCCGAGTTCCGCGCCGAGCCCGTCGACGTCTGGGCCTGCGGCGTGGTGCTGACAGCCATGCTGGCCGGAGGTGGGCAGGGAGGGAGGGATGGAGGGAGGGATGGATGAGAAATGGAGGGATGGATGGATGGATGGATGGATGGATAGATGGATGAGAAATGGAGGGATGGATGGATGGATGGATGGATGGATGAGAAATGGAGAGATGGATGGATGGATGAGAAATGGAGAGATGGATGGATGGATGGATGGATGGATGGATGAGAAATGGATGGATGGATGGAGGGATGGATGGAATTCACAGAGGATGATGTGCTGATGGCCATGCTGGCCGGAGGTGGGCAGGGAGGGATGGATGGATGGATGATGGATGGATGGAATTCACAGAGGGTGACCTGGTGCTGGTGGCCATGCTGGCTGGAGGTGGGCATGGATGGAGGGATGGATGGATGGATGGATGGATGGATGGATGGGGAATGGATGAGAGATGGATGGGTGGATGGATGGATGAGAGATGGATGGATGGATGGATGGATGGATGAGAGATGGATGGATGGATGGATGGATGGATGGATGGATGGAATTCACAGAGGGTGATGTGCTGATGGCCATGCTGGCCGGAGGTGGGCAGGGAGGGATGGATGGAGGGGATGGATGGATGGATGGATGGGGAATGGATGAGAGATGGATGGGTGGATGGATGGATGGATGGATGGATGGATGGATGGATGAGAGATGGAGGGATGGAGGGATGGAGGGATGGATGGAATTCACAGAGGATGATGTGCTGATGGCCATTCTGGCCGGAGGTGGGCAGGGAGGGATGGATGGATGGATGATGGATGGATGGAATTCACAGAGGGTGACCTGGTGCTGGTGGCCATGCTGGCCAGAGGTGGGAATGCTGGGATGTACAGAATTCACAAAGGGTGATGTGCTGATGGCCATGCTGGACGGAGGTGGGAATAGATGGAGTTCACAGAGGGTGATGTGCTGATGGCCAGAGGTGGGAATGTTAGGATGGATGGATGGATGGATGAAATTCACAGAGGGTGGTGTGCTGACAGCCATGTTGGCTGGAGGTGGGAATGTTGGGATGTACAGAATTCACAGAGGATGATGAGCTGATGGCCAGAGGTGGGAATGTTGGGATGGATGGATGGATGGATGGATGGATGGAATTCACAGGAGGTGATAAATGGCCAGCAGAGGTGGGAACACTGGAATGTCTCTAGGAATGGATGGAATGCCTGTGACGTGTTCAGGGGGTGTGGGGGAAATGCAGGGGTGGTGCAGAGGACGTGGGGGAGTGTTTGTGGAATGTGCAGGGATGTATGTGTGGAATGCAGAAGGGGTGCACGGGTGAAGTGTGTGAGGGGAACAGCCTGGAGTGCCCCAGGGATGTAAGGGATGGGGCAGGGGTGCACATGAGATGGGAGGGGTGTGTGAAACAGAGATGGAGTGTGTGGGATCCATAAGGGAGATGGGAAATGCATGGAGGGGGATGTCTGGAAAATCCATAGGGATGCATGGAGGGAATAGAGGGCTGCAGAAGGGGAATGTATGTGATGTGTAGTGGGGAGTGTATGGGATGCATAGGAGGAGTTTGGGATGCACAGAGAGGTATGGGATGTGTGTGAGAAACCATGGGATGCACAGGGAGGTTTGGGATGCATGGGGAGCACACAGGACCTGTGGCAGGGTCACCTGGCACACCACGTCCCCACAGTGCCACATGTGTGCCCGGGGGATTGTGGCACTGGGGGTGACAGCAGTGGGGTCTCCTGGCAGAGCTGCCTTGGGACCAGCCCAGCGACAGCTGCCAGGAATACAGTGACTGGAAGGAGAAGAAAACCTACCTCCCACCTTGGAAGAAGATTGATTCCGCTCCCTTGGGTAAGCACCCAGCAGCTCCCTAAATATGTGCACACATTTATATATATATACACACACAAATATATAGCTATACATACACACAAACACACACATATCACACACCATATTGTGTTCCACCCCCTCGTCTCCCCCAGCACTGCTGCACAAGATCCTCACGGAGAGCCCCACGGCCAGGATCACCATTGCTGACATCCAGAAGGACCGGTGGTACAGCAGACCCCTCAAGAAGGGTAAGGGACTGCGGGGGGGCGCGCTGCTGCCCCCGGGTTTGGGGTCACCCGGTGTCCTGTCCCTTTGCAGATGTCAAGCGGGCTCGGCTCTCCTCGGGGGGAGTCAGCGACTCCCCTGGAGGCTTCTCCAAGCACATCCGCTCCGATACAGACTTCTCACCCGTGAAGGGAGCACTGGGGTGAGCCTCTGCTTCCCTCCACACGGGTTCGCAATTCCTCGCACGCCTCGGGGCCTTCCCGGCATTTTCTCCAGGAGGTGGTGGGGTGAAAACCCCGCACAACCCCTGTGATCCTGCAGAATCCCATGCAGTTCCCACATCGGGCTCTCTCCAGCTCTCCTAACCCTTGTGTCCCCCCTTGCCTTGCAGTGAGGACAAGGCAAGCTATTCCACGTCTCAGCCGGAGCCCGGCACGGGCGGGATGCCCTGGGAGAGTGGCACGGGAAGCATCGACCAGCTGGTGCAGGGCTTCAGCTTCTCGCAGCCCGCCTGCCCCGAGCACATGCTGGTCAACAGCCAACTCCTGGGCACCCCAGGCTCCTCCCAGGTCAGGGGGCACCTGGCACCACCTGCAACACCGGGGTGCTGCCTCGCCGTGCTTGGGACGCGGCTGGGCGAGGCTGATCCTCTTGGGATTTCACCTCGCGGCGTTTGGGGCGCGGCTCGGCATCGGCAGCGGTGTCAGCGTGCACCTGCAATGCTTTGGGGCTGCTCTCTGCTGCTTGGGGTGCAGCTTTGCCTGCTGGGGAACACTGGAGCTGTAACTTTTTGTTGTTTATCATCTCAGGTGCGAGCTTGCAGGATTTGGGGCACAGCTTTTCGATATTTTCACTATCGGGGTGACACTTTGCCATGCCTTGAGGTGCAAGTCTGCAGGATTTGGACACAGTTTTTCAGTATTTTCAGTATCAGGGTGACACTGCTATTGCCTGGGGTGCAAGTTTGCAGGAGTTGGGGCACAGCTTTTCAGTATTTTTACTATCAGGGTGACACTTTGCCATGGCCTTGGGGTGCAAGTTTGCAGGATTTGGGGCACAGTTTTTCAGTATTTTCAGTATCAGGCTGACACTGCCATGGCCTTGGGGTGCAAGTTTGCAGGACATGGGGCACAGCTTTTCAGTATTTTCAGTATCAGGGTAACACTTTGCCATGGCCTGGGCTGCAAGTTTGCAGGAGTTGGGGCACAGCTTTTCAGTATTTTCACTATCAGGGTGACACTTTGCCATGGCCTTGGGATGCAAGTTTGCAGGATTTTGGGCACAGCTTTTCAATATTTTCACTATCAGGGTGACACTTTGCCATGGCCTTGGGGTGAAGTTTTGATTTGCAGGATTTGCATCTGATTTGCAGGATTTGGGGCACAGCTTTTCAGTATTTTCAGTATCAGGATGACACTTTGCCATGGTCTTGGTGTGTTTGGGGGCAGCTTCACAACCGATTTACAACACTGGGGTCCAACATTGCATTGTATAAACTGGGGTGGAACTTTGCATCCATGAGGAGCAGCTTTGCCATATTTATAACATCAGGGAGCAGCTTGGCAATGTGTGGGGTGTGCCTGGGGGAGGTTCATCACCTTGGGGTGCAGCTCTGCAGCATTTGGGGGGCAGATCTCATCCAGTTTACATCAGGATCCAGTGCTGCACCTTTTATACTACTGGGGTGCAGCTTTGCCTTAGATATGTAAGATTAAGAAGCAACTTTTGTTGTGTTTATAATATCAGGGAGCAACTGTTGGGGCTGTGGCTGTTGAATATTTACCACCTGAGGGTGTCAGGTGAAGGATTTGGGCTGCAAATTTGCAGTACTTTTAGTGTCACTTTGTCACTTTGCCAGGGATTTGAGGGGCAGTTTCAGATCTGATTTACAGCACTGGGGTGCAACATTGTGCTGTGTAAAATATTGGGGTGCAACTTTGCATCATAAATACCACATTAAAGAGCAACTTTGCTGTATAAGCAATGTCAGGGAGCAGCTTGACAAGGCTGGGATGCAGCTGTGAGTTTTATCATCTCGGGGTGCCACCTCCCAAGATTTAGGTTGCAAATGTGCATCATTTATGGCATCAGGGTGCACTTTGTGCTCTGTGGTGTTTGGGGAGCAACTTTGAATATGATTTACAGTATCAGGGAGCAGCTTGGCAGCGTTGAGGTGCTGCTGGGCAAGGTTTGTCATCTCGAGGTGCAGCCTGATGGTATTTGGGGCACAATTTTGCAGTATTTTGAGTAATAAAGCGCAGCTTTCCAGTTGCAGGCTACAGCTCTGCAGCATTTGGGAGGCAACTTCAGATCCAGTTTACAATATTGGGGCCCATCATTGCACTTCTTATACCATTGGGGCACAACTGTGCATCCTATGTGTGTCTTTAAAGAGCATTTTATGATGCTGACTGACCAGGGGCTGACTTTGTGCTGTTTGGGATGTGGCTGTGCAGAATTTCTGCTCTTTGGGATGTGGCTGTGCAGAATTTCTGCTCTTTGGGATGTGGCTGTGCAGTATTTCTGCTGTTTGGGATATGGCTGTGCAGGATTTCTGCTCTTTGGGATATGGCTGTGCTCTTTGGGATGTGGCTATGCAGGGTTTCTGCTCTTTGGGATGTGGCTATGCAGGATTTCTGCTCTTTGGGATGTGGCTGTGCTCTTTGGGATGTGGCTATGCAGGATTTCTGCTCTTTGGGATGTGGCTGTGCTCTTTGGGACATGCTTGTGCAGCATTTCTCCTCTTTGGGATGTGGCTGTGCAGTATTTCTGCTCTTTAGGATGTGCCTCTGCTCTTTGGGATGTGGCTGTACAGTATTTCTGCTCTTTGGGATGTGCCTCTGCTCTTTGGGACATGCTTGTGCAGCGTTTCTGCTCTTTGGGATGCGCTTGTTGCCTTGTGCCATCAGGGGGTGCAGCTTCCCAACATTTCCTCACCGAAAGCCAGGCTGTGTCAGAGCTGGGGCTGCAACCTGGTGGGATTTGGGGCCTTTTGGCGGGGTTGCTGACCCCTGGAATGTTTTTTGGGGCGGCAGAGCCCGTGGCAGCGGCTGGTGAAGCGGATGACGCGGTTCTTCACCAAGCTGGACGCCGACGGCTCCTACCGCGCGCTGAAGGAGGTGTGTGAGAAGATGGGCTACGGCTGGAAGATGAGCTGCACCAACCAGGTGGGGGTCAGGGATGGAACTGGGGCTGGCACCCCTGTGCTGGGCCAGCAGGGAATAATTCGAGACATTCTCCCCCTTTGCAGGTCACCATCTCGACCACAGACAGGAGGAACAACAAACTCATCTTCAAGGTGAACCTGGTGGAGATGGAGAGCAAGATTTTGGTGGATTTTCGCCTCTCCAAGGTGTGTGGGGGTCAGGGTGGGTGGTGGGGGCTGTATGGCAGGGGCAGGGTGGGGAGGGACCACGTAAAGTGGGTGCAGAACGGGGGTGACCACGGGAGGTGGGTGCAGAATGGGGTGACCATGGGAGGTGGGTGCAGGGTTGGGGTGACCATGGGAGGTGGGTGCAGAATGGGGTGACCATGGGAGGTGGGTGCAGAATGGGGTGACCAAGGGAGGTGGGTGCAGGGTTGGGGTGACCATGGGAGGTGGGTGCAGGGTTGGGGTGACCACGGGAGGTGGGTGCAGAATGGGGTGACCATGGGAGGTGGGTGCAGGGTTGGGGTGACCACGGGAGGTGGGTGCAGGGTTGGGGTGACCACGGGAGGTGGGTGCAGGGTTGGGGTGACCATGGGAGGTGGGGGCAGAATGGGGGTGACCATGGGAGGTGGGTGCAGGTTTGGGGTGACCACGGGAGGTGGGTGCAGAATGGGGGTGACCATGGGAGGTGGGTGCAGGGTGGGGGTGACCATGGGAGGTGGGGGCAGAATGGGGGTGACCATGGGAGGTGGGTGCAGGTTTGGGGTGACCACGGGAGGTGGGTGCAGAATGGGGGTGACCATGGGAGGTGGGTGCAGGGTTGGGGTGACCATGGGAGGTGGGGGCAGAATGGGGGTGACCACGGGAGGTGGGTGCAGGGTGGGGGTGACCACGGGATGTGGGTGCAGAGTGGGGGTGACCACGGGAGGTGGGTGCAGAATGGGGGTGACCACGGGAGGTGGGTGCAGAATGGGGGTGACCATGGGAGGTGGGTGCAGGGTGGGGGTGACCATGGGAGGTGGGTGCAGGGTTGGGGTGACCACGGGAGGTGGGTGCCAGGGGAGGGAGGGGTGCAGGGGGTGTCAGCCCCTGTCTCTCCCCACGCAGGGCGATGGCCTGGAGTTCAAGAGGCATTTCCTGAAGATCAAGGCCAAGCTCAGCGACATTGTCAGCACCCAGAAGGTCTGGCTGCCTGGCACCTGAGCCCGCACACGCCTTCTCTGCCTCTTCCTTCTCTTCCTCCACCTCCTCCTCCTCCTCTTCCTCCTGGCTGCGCTCTGGCAGCAGCACGCAAATACTGTGAAGGTGTCTGGCCACCTGTTTTAGGTTTTGAAGGTTCAATAAAGCCCTGGGGGACACGAGGTGAGGCTGGTTGCTGCCAGGGGGAGCTGCACGGGGTTGTTCACTCTGAAGCCTGCTGATGGCGCAGCTTTGCTCGGCCAGAGTAAATCCCACTGCGGGATCTGTGCCGAGCCCTAAACCCGCCCCAGGGGCTGGGGGCTGACCCCCCCGCCCCCCATTCCTGCCCTGTCTCAGGGCAGTGGCTGCCCTCATTTTCCAGCCTCTCTAATTGCTTTTGGGAAGGACTAACGAGCCCGAGAGCTGCCAGGGGTTGTTAGCGCTGGAGCGAGAGAGGAGAGCCAGGGATTAACCCCATCCCCCCCAAAAAAGAGCATCCCCCCAAAAAAACCCACCCCAAGGTGCAAACCCTGAGACATCACCACAATTCCTCCTTAAAGCTGCAGCAGTGTTTAATTATTGGGCTAAAAAAAAAAAAGCATTTTTTTACTTGTTTACCCCTTCTTAAATTATTATTTTTTAAATATCCTTTTGCCCAGCCTTTTTGTTTCCCTGGTGGGAACCCCCCTTGGGCGAAGCAATTAGCGGCGATTTTTTAATTGCATATTTATATTGCAGCTGGGGAGCGAGACCCCGGCAGCGGGCGAGGGGAAGGCAGGAAGACGCCGCGCTCCGACCTTGTTTGCTTTTCAGCTGGGATTAAGCACTTTTAATTGTCCCAGAGATCACAGATTGCGGCCAGGGGGGATAATTAGGCTGAATACAGGGTTTTCTGGTTCATTCCCCCCAGGAATTTATATTTCTAAGGGCATGAAAAAGAAAATCTTTGGGAATGCCTCGGGAAGGGAGGGTTGTGGAGGGGTATGAGGCTGGACACAACTCGTTGCACGGGTGGGTCTTGCTGTCAAAACAAATTAATTTTTCACCTGTTACCTGCTGTAAATGGGATATTTTGGGGGGTCGTGGGGTATTTGGGGGGATCATGGACATGTCCCCTCTTCCCCAGGTTGCTTCAGGGGAGGCTGGACACTGCCTCTGCTCCACCACGGTCTCGTGCATTAACCAAGTTCCATTCCCATGGGAATCATTTTCAACCCCAATTTTTAGGCTCCTTTTGGTTTTTTAACTCCGTGGAGAGGATTATTTTCCTCTTCTGGGGTCTGTGGGGGAAACTCGAGGGGGATGAAAGGTTTGTGTTGCTCTGTGGCCGGGCGGGGGGGGCTGTGCTGAAAGCGCCCTTTGTGCGGCCCCGCCGGGGACCCGGCGCGCTCGGAGGCACCGGAGCGTGGCAAATCCCAAAACCAACAGCACGGCCGGGGCAGGCTGGGGGCTGCTGCCCCCTCCTCATCCCAAATTCATGGCTCTCCAGCGGGCACAGCGGGTTCTGCCAGCCCCCAGCTCCTGGCAGCATCCTGGGAGCGGAGTTGGGGATGCGGAGTTGGGGATGCGGAGTTGGGGATGCGGTGCTGGATGCAAGATGGAGGGTTCAGGGTTCAGGGATGGGAATTTAGGATTTAAGACATGGAGGATGGAGGATTTAGGACATGGAGGATGGAGGATTTAGGATCTAGGCGTTGGTTGTGGGACAGAATTTGAGATGCAAATGCGGGACATAGGATTTGGGATGGAGGTTTAGGGTGTAGGTGCAGGACGTGAAACAGAATTTATGATGCAGATATGGGACTTAGGCTGTGGATGCAGGGTTTAGGATGTAGATTCAGGATGCAGGATAGAATATTTAGGATTTAGGGCACAAATGGAGAATGGGGGATGGAGGATTTAGGATCTAGGTGTTGCTTGTGGGACGTAGGATTTGGGATGTAAACACAGGATGAAGGATTTAGGGTGTAGGTGCAGGATGTGAAACAGAATTTATGATGCAGACATGGGACTTAGGATTTAGGCTGTGGATGCAGGGTTTAGGATGTAGATTCAGGATGCAGGATAGAGTATTTAGGATTTAGGGCACAGATGGAGAATGGGAGATAGAGGATTTAGGATCTAGGTGTTGGTTGTGGGACAGAATTTGAAATGCTAATGTGGGACATAGGATTTGGGATGGAGGTTTAGGGTGTAGGTGCAGGATGTGAAATGGAATCTATGATGAAGATATGGGACTCAGGATTTAGGATGTAGATTTAGGATGCAGGATAGAGTATTTAGGATTTAGACACGGGATTGAGGATTTAGGGCACAGATGGAGAATGGGAGATAGAGGATTTAGGATCTAGGTGTTGGTTGTGGAACAGAATTTGGGATTTAGAATTAGGTAAGATTTAGAACGGAGGTTTAGGGTGTAGGTTCAGGATGTGAAACAGAATTTATGATGCAGATATGGACTTAGGATTTAGGCTGTGGATGCAGAATTTAGGATGTAGATTGAGGATACAGAATAGAATATTTAGGATTTAGACATGGTGTGCAGGATTTGGAACACAGATGGAGAATGGGAGATGGAGGATTTAGGATCTAGGTGTTGGCTGTGGGACAGAATTTGGGATTCAAATGTGGGACATAGGAATTGGGATGTCAACACAGGATAGAGGGTTTAGGATATAGGTGCAGGATGTGAAACAGAATTTGTGATGCAGATATGGGATTTAGGATTTAGGCTGTGGATGCAGGATAGAATATTTAGGATT
Source organism: Melozone crissalis (assembly GCF_028551555.1). NCBI lineage: Eukaryota > Metazoa > Chordata > Aves > Passeriformes > Passerellidae > Melozone > Melozone crissalis. Next base: position 2,551,463 of record NW_026535896.1, on the reverse strand, counting down.
TAGACGTGGTGTGCAGGATTTAGGACACGGAGAATGGGGGATAGAGGATTTAGGATCTAGGTGTTGGTTGGGGGACAGAATTTGGGATTTAGAATTAGGTAAGATTTAGAATGGAGGTTTAGGGTGTAGATGCAGGATGTGAAACGGAATTTGTGATGCAGAAATGGACTTAGGATTTAGGCTGTGCATGCAGGGTTTAGGATGTAAATCCAGGATGCAGGGTAGAGTATTTAGGATTTACATGTGGGATTCAGGATTTGGGACACAGATGGAAAATGGGGGATGGAGGATTTAGGATCTAGGTGTTGGTTGTGGGACAGAATTTGGGATTCAAATGTGGGACATAGGATTTGGGATGGAGTTTTAGGGTGTAGATGCAGGATGTGAAATGGAATTTATGATGAAGATATGGAACTCAGGATTTAGGATGTAGATTTAGGATGCAGGATAGAGTATTTAGGATTTAGTCATGGGATTGAGGATTTAGGGCACAGATGGAGAATGGGAGATAGAGGATTTAGGATCTAGGTGTTGGTTGTGGAACAGAATTTGGGATTTAGAATTAGGTAAGATTTAGAACGGAGGTTTAGGGTGTAGGTTCAGGATGTGAAACAGAGTTTATGATGCAGATATGGACTTAGGATTTAGGCTGTGGATGCAGAATTTAGGATGTAGATTGAGGATGCAGAATAGAATATTTAGGATTTAGACATGGTGTGCAGGATTTGGAACACAGATGGAGAATGGGAGATGGAGGATTTAGGATCTAGGTGTTGGCTGTGGGACAGAATTTGGGATTCAAATGTGGGACATAGGAATTGGGATGTCAACACAGGATAGAGGGTTTAGGATATAGGTGCAGGATGTGAAACAGAATTTGTGATGCAGATATGGGATTTAGGATTTAGGCTGTGGATGCAGGATAGAATATTTAGGATTTAGACGTGGTGTGCAGGATTTAGGACACGGAGAATGGGGGATAGAGGATTTAGGATCTAGGTGTTGGTTGGGGGACAGAATTTGGGATTTAGAATTAGGTAAAATTTAGAATGGAGGTTTAGGGTGTAGATGCAGGATGTGAAACGGAATTTGTGATGCAGATATGGACTTAGGATTTAGGCTGTGCATGCAGGGTTTAGGATGTAAATCCAGGATGCAGGGTAGAGTATTTAGGATTTACATGTGGGATTCAGGATTTGGGACACAGATGGAAAATGGGGGATGGAGGATTTAGGATCTAGGTGTTGGTTGTGGGACAGAATTTGGGATTCAAATGTGGGACATAGGATTTGGGATGGAGTTTTAGGGTGTAGATGCAGGATGTGAAATGGAATTTATGATGAAGATATGGGACTCAGGATTTAGGATGTAGATTTAGGATGCAGGATAGAGTATTTAGGATTTAGTCATGGGATTGAGGATTTAGGGCACAGATGGAGAATGGGGGATAGAGGATTTAGGATCTAGGTGTTGGTTGTGGGACAGAATTTAGGATTCAAATGTGGGACGTAGGATTTAGAATGGAGGTTTAGGGTGTAGATGCAGGATGTGAAAGAGAATTTGCAATGCAGATATGGGAGTCAGGATTTAGGATGTAGATCCAGGATCCAGGATAGAGTGTTTAGGATTTAGACATGGGATTCAGGATTTGGGACATGGATGAAAAATGGGGGATGGAGGATTTAGGGTCTAGGTGTTGGTGGAACAGAATTTGGGATGCAGATATGGGACTTAGGATTTAGGCTATGGATGCAGAATTTAGGATGTAGATTCAGGATGCAGGATAGAGTATTTAGGATTTAGACATGGGATTGAGGATTCAGGGCACAGATGGAGAATGGGGGATTGAAGATTTAGGATCTAGGTGTTGGTTGTGGGACAGAATTTGGGATTCAAATGTAGGACGTAGGATTTAGAACGGAGGTTTAGGGTGTAGGTTCAGGATGTGAAACAGAATTTATGATGCAGATATGGGACTCAGGATTTAGGCTGTGGATGCAGAATTTAGGATGTAGATTGAGGATGCAGAATAGAATATTTAGGATTTAGACATGGGATGCAGCAGAGGATTTAGGATGTAGATGGTGTCAGAGGATTTAGGACACAGGTGCAGGTTTCAGGATGCAGATATGGAACACGAGATTCAGGATGTAGATGTAGGACACAGGATTTGGGACATAGACACAGGATCTGGGACAGATCCTAAGACAACTTGGGATGCAGATATGGGACATAGGATTGAGGATGAAGATGCAAGACACAGGATGGAGGATCCAGGATGCAATTGTGGGATAGAAGACTGAGGATGTAGATATGGGATAGAGCTTTTAGGAGGTATGTGGAGACTTGGGATTTCAGATGTAGATACAGGATGGAAGATTTAGGATGCAGATATGGAACACAGGATTTAGGACATACATGCAGAATGGGGGATGGATGATTTAGGATTTAGATGGGAATACAAGATTTAGTATGTAGGTGCAGGATGCAGGACAGAAAACTTGGGATGCAAAAGTGGGACATAGGATTTGAGATGTAGGATTTAGGATGCAGGACTTAGAGATGTGGGATATAAGATTTAGGATGGTGGATGGAGGATTCACAATGTAGGTACGGAATGCAGGATGGAGAACTTAGAATGGAGATGTGGGACATAGAACTGGGGATGTAAATGCAGGATAGAGGATTTAGGATGCAGGTGGGGGACAGAGGATGCAGGACACAGAATGGAGAAGCCAAGATGCAGGTCTGGAATGGAATATTTGGAATGTAAGTGGGGACATGGGATTTAGGATATAAACACAGGATGAAGGATTTAGGGTGCAGGTGTAGGACATAAGATTCAGGACATAGATGCAGGATGGGGGATTGAGGATTTAGGATGTAGATGCAGAACACAGGATGGAGGATTCAGGATGCAGATGGGACACACAGAATTTGGGATGCAGATACAGAGTGCCAGATGTAGGGCACAGAAGGGAGCATTTAGGACGTGGGATGCAGGATTCAGGATGCAGACAGGAATTTAGGAAACAGATTGAGAATTTAGGATGTAGACACAGGTTCTCAGATGCAGGTTGGAGCATTTAGGAGGCAGATGCAGCTTTCCAGACACAGAACATGTGACATGGATGCAGGACACAGGAGAGAGGCTGCAGATGTGGCATGCAGGACACGGGATATGGGATGGAAGGGCAGATGCAGAATATGGGATGCAGGTACAGAATGTGGGGGACAGCAGTAGAATTTGGGATGCAGAGGTGGGACATAGGACAGGTGGTGAGGGACATGGAATATAAAATACAGATGAAGGATGGGCATGGGTTGCAGAGGAGGGATTTGGGATTCAGAGGTGGGATACAGGACACAGGAGATGGGATGTGGATGCAGGACATGGAATGCAGGACTGGGATTTAGGATGCAGATACAGGATGGAGGTGCAGGACATGGGATGCTCCAGCACAGAGCACCAGAGCTCAGCCCCAGCTCTGCACAGGGACTTTGCAGCACCCCTGGAGATGGGGAGTGCGTGCAAGGAGCCGGGAAACGCAAACTTCCAAGGAAGAAATTATCGCTTTCCAAGCCCGTGCAGACATTCTGCAGCTCGTCCCCCATCTGGGAGGCAGATCCTGGCCTTTGGCCACATCTGCCTGCCAGATGTGCTGGGGAGGGGAACAGAGCCCCTGTGGATGGGAAAGCTCCCCACTCCCTGTGGGCAGCCCAGGTTGGGAATGCAGCTTCACCATTCACACCTGCTCTGGAGAAATGCCTGGATGGGACCAGGAGCAGTGGGGAAGGAAGGACTGGATGGGACCATTCCAGCCTCACAAATGGTTTTCATTCAATTCAGCTTTTGTCCTGGGGCTGGGGGAGGTGGCAATGACACACAGCCAGGGTTCAGCCATAGGGGACAGCCCAGTATGGCCCAGTGTGCCCCAGTAAGAACCTGGGCTGAACTTACCCAGGGCCCTGGGTGGGGTGGGAGCTCCTGGTGAGGCCAAGTGGACCTGCAGGGGTTGTTGGTGCCCTCAGGATCCAGGCAGTGGGATGGGGATGTGGGAGAGGGGATGGAGATGTGGGATGGAGAGGTGGGAATATGTGGAATGCAAACACAGAGTTTGGGGTGTAGATGTGGGAAGGGGGGGCTGGATGCAGGTGCAGATGGAGGATGTGGGATGGATCCTGCACATGCAGGACACGGTGCAGATGCAGGATCTGGGATGTAGATTTGCATGCAAGGATCGAGATGCAGAGTGCAGGATGCAAGAAGTGGGATGCATAGGGCAGGATGTGGGATGAGAGGTTCAGGTGCAGGGTGTGGAATGCAGGGCACAGGGTACAGATGCACTATTTGGGATGCAGGGTGCACCCTAAATCCCACTCCTGCATTCCATGTCCTGCATCCACATCCCATCTCCTGTGTCCTGCATCCCAAATCCCTCCTCTGCAACCCATGCCTTGAACATCCTTCATTTGTATCTTATATCCCATGTCCCTCACCACCTGTCCTATATCCCACCTCTGCATCCCAAATTCTACTGCTGTATCCCACATTCTGTACCTGCATCCCATATTCTGCAGATGTGAGAAATGGGGTGCATGGTGCAGGGTGAAGAGTGCAGATGCAGGACATGGAGTGCGGGGGCAGATGAAGGATTTGGGATGCAGGGTGCAGCTGCAGGGTGTGAGAAGTGGGATGCAGGGTGAGGGATGAAGAGTGCAGATGCAGGACTTGGAGTGCAGGGCTGAGGGTGCAGATGAAGGATTTGGGATGCAGGAGGCAGCCCCAGGATGCTGATCCAGGGAATGGGTGTGGGATACAAAAGCAGGATGCAGTTGGAGGGTGCAGCTCTAGGATAGAAGGAATGGAATGCAGAATCCAGGGTGCAGGATGTAGATGCTGGATTCAGGATGGAGATGTGAGGTACAAATAAAACTCCAGGATGGTGATGCACCACCTCAAGCAGAGAAGAATGGTGGAAGCATTTCCCCTCTGATTATTAGGGGCAAATGAGAGAATTTCCCAATAACATCAGCTTTTTGGGGACTGGAAATCCAGTAGGATTCCAGAAGATTTTTATTTTCTGAACTGCCCCCATCAGCTCGGCGTCTCCAGGACAGAAACATTTATTTAGAGGAAAAAAACTCCTAAAGCTGGAGCAATTCCATCTGAAGACACCAAATCCAGCATTTCCCTCCTCTCTCCTCAGCATTTCCCACTGTGGAGGTGCCTGAGGGGCTGCATTTGTTGGATTTTTAACCCAGGAGATGTTTTAGCTCTTGCAAAAGCATCGCAGCAGCCTCGGGAATGCCGCCACATTAATAAAAGCAAAAATGCAGAGGAGTCTGTTAAGGAAACTCCTGCAAAAATCCCTTCCAGAAACATCGTGGGCAACATTAGCTCTTGGTCTGAGCTTTTTTCCCCTGTTTTATTTCATTGGGAAAATGAGTTTTGGAGGTCATCACGTGCCCAGAGGATGGTGCAAGGTGGGTTTTTGCAGCAGGTTTGACCCCCAGATCCTCCTGTCAGTATCAGGGAGGGGGTTTGTGGGCAAAAACCTGGAATTTACAGCTCAAAATTGGAATTTTCAGGTTAAAACCCACAGCAATGACCCTGAATTGAGGATTGGCACTGTGGATGCAGCCTGGCAGTGGTGCCAGGGACACGGTGAGGCCCCAGCTGTGCCTCTTGCCTGGCAGGCAGGAGAGGGAGAAAAATGCTTTAAAAAGGTAAAAAAAAAAAAGCTCCAAAGCAGAAGGCTGAGGTCATTTTCTTGGCGAGGAAGTCGGCTCCTTCCAAATGCCTCCGGGTCGGGTTTAATATCAGCAGAAACATTCTTGGGCAGGGTGGGGAGAAAGTGCTGCTCTCACCATCGAAAGCAGAACCCTCAAACCCCCAAATGCCCTGGGAAAAAAACCCCAAACATCCTAAAGCCCCCAAAATCAGTTCCCCGACCCCCAGACTGCTTATTTGGAGCCTCTAGGTGTGGAGTAAATGAGTATTGTGGTGGAGAGGTGTGAAAACAGCTCATGGAGGAGGGGAAAATCCCCCCTGGGAGCAGAGAACTGAATCTTTAAAGTGGCTTTTGAGCATCATTTGGCCACTGCTGGGTTTTTTTGGATGTGAAGAGGAGGAAAGTGAGGGAGTCTGGCAGGGAAAATGCCATTTTCCCCATTGTCCTGGAGAGTTTTATCATCACTTCAATCCCTGCTTGATTTAGCATCATCTCAGCAGGCTCAGCACCCAGCAACACCCCCTGGGGCCAAGGGACCTGCGTGCGAGGAATATCCTGCTGGAAAATACATCAAAAAGGAGGGGGAAAATTAAATGGATTTCATCTGCTCTGCTCTGCTCTCAGGGCTGCCTGAGAAGCTCAGGGGCTGCCAGTGCCTTGTGCGAGCCCTGCGGAGCTGTTGTGGCTTTTCCAGGGATTTTACACATTAGGAGGGGGTGGTTGGACCGTGTTTGTTTTGCTAAACCTCACCAAAACCCAAACCAGAGCTCGGAGGGAGGAGGAGGAGGAGGCGGGAGATGCAGGGAAAGGTTATTAAAAAATAGGGGCAAAACAAAAAACAGGAGCTGAAGTGGGGGGATGAGTTTGGGATTGCAGCAGAGCAGGGATGTGGCAGTGGGAGAGAGGCAGGGGGTGGCAGGGATGTGGCACTGGCAGGGATGTGTGGGTGGCAGGGATGCTGCACCTCGCTGGGGATGTGCATCCCACCAAAATCAAGATGGGAAAAAAATTCCCCAGGAGAATTGGGAGGACAAGAAACATCAGGAGGGCTCCGATCCCACTGGGAGGGAGGGAGGCTGTGAGGCGATGCCCTGGCACGGGAGGGGATTTTCCTTGCTTGCACATTCCTCCCATCAGCACCAGGAGCAATCCCAGGTCGGCTGGATCTCCTCATGGGTCTGGCCCCGGTGCTGCAGCCCCACAGCCCCTTGCTCCTTAATCTCAGGGCTTCCTCCCTGATCCCTTTGCTCTGTGCTCTCTGCAATCCCTCCTGTGCTAAAGTCCTGCTCAGGACATTCCAGAGCAGCCCCTCCCAAGATTTTCCTCATCCCAGCACCCAGAGCTTCCCCTTTGGCCTTTTCTAGGGACAGGGCTGCTCCAGGCTGCCCTGGGGTGCAGGGCTTGGGGTGGCTCCACGGGGCTGCTCCAACTTCAGGCAGTGCTGGGCAGACCCAGCAGCATTTCCTCTCCTGGGAAAAGGTCTGGGAAGTGTTGCAGGGATGCAAAGAGGTTTGTGGGATGCAGGGATGCAGCACACAGGGATGTTTATGGGATGCAGGGATGCAGCACACAGGGATGCTGGCCATGCACAGGGATGTTTATGGGATGCAGCACACAGGGATCTTTATGGGATGCAGGGATGCAGCACACAGGGATGTTTATAGGATGCAGGGATGCAGCTCACAGGGATGCTGGCAATGCCCAGAGATGTTTAGGGATGCAGCAGCACACAGGGATCCTTATGGGATGCAGGGATGCACCCAGGGATGCTGGCAATGCACAGGGCTGTTTATGGGATGCAGGGGTCGAGCAGCACACAGGGATGCTGACAAGGCACAGAGATGTTTATGGGATGCAGCAGCACAGGGATGTTTATGGGATACAGGGATGCAGCAGAACACAGGGACCTGGCAATGTATGGGGATGGTTTTGGGATGCAGCACACAGGGATGCTGGCAATGCCCAGGGATGTTTAATTTATAGGATGCAGGGATGCAGCAGCACAGGGATGTTTATGGGATGCAGGGATGCAGCTCAGAGGGATGCTGGCAATGCCCAGGGATGTTTAATTTATAGGATGCAGGGATGCAGCAGCACACAGGGATGCTGGTAATGCCCTGGGATGTTTATGGGATGCAGGGATGCTGGCCATGCACAGGGATGTTTGCAGCATCCAGGGCTGTTTGCAGCAGTGTGCAGGGATGCTGCGGCACACAGGAACATTCAGGGTGTGTGGGATGCCAGCAGCACACAGGGACACTGGCTGTGCACAGTGTGGCACATTGTGATACTTGCAGCATGGAGGGATGCATGGAGCCACTTTAAGGAACACCTGCAGCAGCTTTCCGTGCCTCAGTTTCCCCTTGCTGGAGCAGGGCTGTTGGTGTGTCCGTGCTGTGCCCGCCTGGCTGTCGGCTCCACGCTTGGCCAGCAGCCAGGGCAGCTCTGGGGCTGCTGCTCTCCAGATGTGATAAGGAAAGGTTTGGCCCAGGCTGGAGAAAAGAGACAAAAAGAAGAGAGGGAAAAAAAATTAAAAAAAAGGGAAAATAAAAAAAGCAAAAGCAAAGCAAATTCCTTGGCAAATCAAAGCAAAATGCTTGCACACGGCCTTGCATGCAGCCATCCGTCTTGATAAGGGGCTCTGGGGAGGAGGAGGAGGTGGAGGAGCAGGAGAAGGAGGCAAGCTGACACTGGGAACCTGACAGCAATCCCATTTCATGGCAAAAGCCTTGCCAGATTTCCCACTGCCAGCTGAGGGGGGCCCCAGACCTGGCGTGCCTCAGTTTCCCCACTGCATGCCTGCACTGAGGTGTGGCAAAGGGGTTAAAACTGCCTGGGAGGGGTTAAAAGGGGCGATTTCTGCCGGGTTTTATCCAAAACATATGTTTTCACCACTATTCCAGTTATCTGGGATATTTCCTGCGTGTTTGCTCCTATGGCAACCGGCCCAGCATGAAAGACCCATTTACTGGGCCCGGGGATAAGGAGCAGCCATATGGTGTCAATTTGGAGGGAGCTCCATCCCCTCCACCCGGCCCTGGTTCTCCCTCCACCACGGCCTTGGCCCCTCCAGGGGCATCCACCAAGAGCTGGGTCCAGCTGGGGCTGGGAATGGGCACCATCAGCAAGGTGAGGTGGTGGGCTGGGTTTTGGGGAGCTCAGAGGAGGTGGAGGTTGGCTGCAGCAGTGGCCTGGGATCCTTCAGGAGACAGGGATGGAGTGAAGGTACCTGAGATCCTTCAGGAGACAGGGATGGAGTGAAGGTACCTGAGATCCTTCAGGAGACAGGGATGGAGTGAAGGTACCTGAGATCCTTCAGGAGACAGGGATGGAGTGAAGGTACCTGAGATCCTTCAGGAGACAGGGATGGAGTGAAGGTACCTGAGATCCTTCAGGAGACAGGGATGGAGTGAAGGCAGAAGCATCCCCTCAGATCCTTCAGAAGACAGGGATGGAGTGAAGGTGGCTGCAGCAGTGACCTGGGATCCTTCAGGAGACAAGGATGTAGTGAAGGTACCTGCAGCACCTCCTGAGATCCTTCAGGAGATAGGGATGGAGAGAAGGCACCAGCAGTAGCAACCTGGGATCCTTCAGGGGACAGGGATGGAGTGAAGGTACCTGCAGCATTCACCTGGGATCCTTCAGGAGATAGGGATGGAGTAGAGGCAGCAGCACCCCCTGAGATCCTTCAAGAGACAGGGATGGAGTGAAGGTACCTGCAGCACCCCCTGAGATCCTTCAGGAGATAGGGATGGAGTGAAGGCATCAGCAGCACCCACCCGAGACCCTTTAGGACACAGGGATGGGTGAAGGCACCAGCAGCAGTGACCTGGGGTCCTTCAGGACACAGGGATGGAGACAAGAGACCCACAATGCTGATCTGGGATCTGCCAGGAAGATAAGGATGGAGACAACCTCCCTGCAACACTGAGCTCCATCCAGAGAGAAGGTTGAGGACAAACTGCCTGAATTGTGGGCCCAAGGTCTGCCCAGGAGACAGACCAGGCTGGAGAGAGATCCAGCAGGGCTCATTCCAGCCTGGCCTGGGGCAGGCAGGTGCTGGAGAGGTCAGGGCCACAGAACCTTTTATCACCCTCAGAACCCTCAGGAGGGGTGCAGGGGCTCTGTCCCACCCCAGCAGTCTGGGTTCTTCTCAGAGATACCCCCAGTGCCCTGGGAAACCCAACAGCCATGGGGAGGTTCTTGCTCCTTCCTAAACACTCAGGCAATTTTTGGCACCAAACGAATTCCATGGAGTTAAATGACCAAAATACAGGAAAATGAGGCAAAATCATCTTCTAGTCTGCTGGAAAAAAAAATTAAATTAAAAAAAAAGAATTATTTTCTAATAATTCTAATTTACTTTTGTTGCCAGTGGGTGTTTGCTACAGGGGAGATGATAAAGCTGGGCAGGACCAGGCACGGCGTGGGACAGGGGATTTTGGGAATGATTCACTCCCAAAGCCTCCCGCAGAGGTATTTCTGATGGAAAAAAAAAGAAAAAGCCAAAATAGATTAGTTGAGGCTTTTTGAAAGAAAAATAGAGGTTTTACAGAAGTGACCCTTCCCACCAACCTCCCCAATTTTCTTTTTAATAAGGAATAAAAAGCCTTTCAGCCAAAAAAAACCTTTGCTATGAAAACGTGTGTTTGGGTCAAAAAGCCACTTTTCACTGGGGGGAAAATAAACCAACAAAACCCCCCTGACCAATGCACGAAGAGATGGGTTGGCAAATCTCACAGGGACATACATCTTCTTTAGAGGCAACATCTCATCTCTTCTCTTCTCTTCTCCCTCCTCATCCTTTAGTCCTTCTCCTCTTTCCCTCTCCTGTTGTCTCATCTTGTATCTTCTATCCTCCTCATTTTCATCTTGTCTCTCCTCATCTTCCCTTCCCAGGTGATTGTTTTCATGTGTGGTCCATCCCAACACCCCTCCAACCTTTGTCCCCTGTTCTTTATCCATTCCCTTGGAGTGGAAATCCTGGGATTCTCCACTCACACACATTGCCTGCCACGCTGCACATTCAGCAGCTGATGCCACCTGCACTGCCAAGGCTGGGGGGCACCAGGCTGGCACCAGCTGTCCCCTTCTCAAAAAGAACCCAAACCTTCCCTCAATGGAGATCACTGGATGCCAAAGGGCATTGGAGTGTTGGGCTGGCCCTGTGGAGAGACACAGGGCCATGTCTCTGGGACAAGGGACAGGGACACAGGGCTATGTCTCCGGGACATGGGACTGAGACAAGGCACCTGCTGGGATCTGGGCCAGGGTGAAGGGACGAGGACAAGGTTATGGGGACTGGGACATAATGATGGGGACAGGGAGAGATGATGGGGACTGGGATGATGTGACTTGGACAATGTACTTGCTGGGGCCAGGAGATGGGATCAGGAAGGAGGTGCCTGCCATGATGATGAGAACCAGGACAAGGAAGCTGTTGAGGGTGTGGAGGTGGGAACAGGGATCAGGCACAGCCAGGGACAGAATCCAGAGGACCGCAAGAAGGAACCCAGCAGAGCCCAGCATGGCCTTGGGGAGCATCTCCCAGCCTCAGTCACTCTGCCCTGGCCTCGAGCTCTGCACGGAGCCCTCAGCAGTGAGGCGAGCACGGGGGCCTGGCGTGGCTCCCCCTGAGCCCTCAGCAGCGAGGCGAGCACGGGGGCCCGGCGTGGCTCCCCAAAGCCCTCAGCAGTTCAGGCGAGCACAGGGGCCTGCCGTGGCTCCCCCTGAGCCCTCAGCGATGCAGGCGAGCACGAGGGCCCGGCGTGGCTCCCCAAAGTCCTCAGCAGTGCAGGCGAGCACGGGGGCTCGGTGTGCCCCCCCTCAAGCCCTCAGCAGTGCAGGCGAGCACGGGGCCCCAGCGTGGCTCCCCCCGGGCGGCGGCGCTGCCGATCGGCTCCGCGGGCCCGGGAGCGCCGAGCGCGGGCAGCGGGCGCTCGGAGCCGGGGCCTCGCTCCCACGAGCGGATGAAAGGCTCCCTGTCCAAGCGGCATTAGACGCGCTGCGAAGGCTCATTCCCGATCGGTCACGCTCCGAGGCGCAGCTGCAAAACCCCCTCCGGGAGCCCGGGATGCTCCGGGGGCTTTGTTCGGAGCAGCCCCGCTTCCCGGGGAACCGTGACAAGACGATGGGATTACGGGGCAGGAGAAATGAAATAAAATAAAACCCAACCTCGCTGGGACCACGCTGGCTGGGCGGAAAAACAAAGGGGACCCGCAAATTCCCCCGTGCTCCTGCCAGGAACGATGGCCCCACCTGGGCGGGGGGAAGGGGCACGGAGAGGGCTTGAGGATTCCCGAGGAGGGAGGGTGGCTTTGAGGGTGTCCCCCCCATTTCTGCTCCCAAATCCCAGCACTGAGCAAGCAAGGAGTAGGAGGAAAAACCTGCAGGCAAGTAAACCTTATGAGGAGGGGAAACCTTGCATGGAGGGAAAACTTGTGAGGAAGGAAACTTCACAAGGAGGAAAACCTGCAAGGAGGTAAAGTCTTGAAAGGAAGGAAACCTCCAAGGAAGAAAACCTTGCAAGGAGGAAAGCTTGCAAGGAAGTAAAGCCTCAAAAGGAAGGAAACATCAAAGGAAGAAAATCTTGCAAACAGGAAAACTTTCAAGGAAGTAAAACCTTGAAAGGAAGAAAACCTTGCAAGGAGGTAAAGCCTTGAAAGGAAGGAAACCTCCAAGGAAGAAAACCTTGCAAGGAGGAAAACTTCACATGGAGGATAAACTTTGGGTGGGGGAAAATATCGCAAAGAAGGAAAATCTCGCAAGGAAATAAAACCTTGCAATGAGGAAACCCTTAGGCAAGGAAGGAGATCTTGCAGTGAAGGAAATACTTGAAGGAGGAAATAATTTCACGGAAGGAAAAACTTTCAATATAGGAAAATCCTTGTAGGGAGGAAAATTTTACAAGGAAAACCTTTGACAAGGAAGGAAATCTTGCCAGAAGGAAAACCTTGAAGGAGAAAAACCTTCCAAGGAAGGAAACCTGGCAAGAAGGAAAACCTTGAAGGAGAGAAACCTCCCAAGGAAGCAAATCTTGCAAGAAGAAAAACCTTGAAGGAGAAAAGCTCTCAAGGAAGGAAACCTCACAGGTTTGGAGGAAGAGAGCAGGCTGAAGGAGAGGTTCTGCACCTTCCTTCTGGGAGCAGCCCGGTCCCTCCTGGCACAGGGCCCGGCACGGTTTGGCTGAAGTTAATTGGGTTAGTGAGCGGCTAAAGGGCGTAGCTTGTCCAGGCGCCTGCTCCCTAATGAGCATCTCATTTGAATCTATGCAAAATAGCAGGGAGCATGGAGACATGCTAATTAAAGTGATTGCTGTTCGCTAATTAAGCAGCAATTCTCCTGCCCAAGAGGGTATTCTCATGCAAATGCGCTCAAGGAGGGGAAAACATCGCCCCAAAAATTGTACAGGGAGAAATTGCAATTTGGCACCGCCCCTGGTCTGCTAAACACCTTCATTATAATCCTCATTTTGAGTATTTTTATCCCAAAAAACCAGACTTGGCTCTCTTCTGTGCTGAGAACAATCCTGAAGCCCTCATCTTTTCCAGTGGCTGCCATAAATCAAGTCATTTAACTCCTCAGCCGTGCCAACCCCGATTTTGTTTTATTTTGGGGTGCTTTCTTCAGATTATGGGATTTTTAATCTGCCGAGGATTTTTCTACTCTTCATTTTCTTACTTTTTTTCCCCTTTCACACTTGTGGAAATAATGACGTCCTACAGGAAACCTCCTGAGGGATAAAATTAGGGCTGGTAAACACAGGGTAGTGCAGCGTTTTGGTCTCACAGGTTTCTCTGAAAACCATGAGATTTTATTTCAGCTCTAGTTTTTTAGGGGGGGGTTACACTTATTTTTTCTTTATTTTTAAACATAGCAACTGGGTTTCTCTGCATCCATGTGGTGCTGAATCCTTTCCTGGTGAGACTCACCTTGGGATAAATCCCTTTCCAGCTACCACTTGTGGATGTGACCAAAACCCAGCAAATTCCCACAAAACAAGGCATGTTTGGCATATTTGGGTTCTTTTGGAAGGGGTCAATGTTTGGGCACAGTATGAGCCCTTGATAAAGCCCCTTTTTGCTATTTTTAGCCCGAGTACGGGGTTCTTGGTAGCGTCATCTGGGGAAGGATGATGCATGGAGCATGTGTGGGGGCATTTCTCAGCCCTCTGGAAAAAAGCAGAGCCACTCCCTCACTCCAGCGACACTGAGCACAAGCTGCTCGCGGAGTGGGAGCCGTGGGCTCTCCGGCGTGGGGGCGAGCGGACGGGCACGGGATGACCCCGGGCGGCCGCGCAGGTGAGCGGCGCTCGAAGGGGGCACAGGGTGCCTGGTGTGTGCGACTGTCGCACACAGGTGACACACAGGTGGCAGGGCCGTGTGGGTGTGGGAGCGCGGCCGCCCAGGGCGGCACAAGCGGCCGGTCCGTGGGAGCGCAGGCAGCGGTGCGCGGTCACGGTGCCCGGTCACGCACACGAGGGCACTCCGGCCGGGTGCGCGGTGCCCGGTCCCGCCTTCCCCGTGCCGTGGGTGCCCAGTGCACCTGCTGCTCGGGGCTCGGTGCCGCGGGTCCCGGCTCACATGGACGCCCGGTCCCGGAGGTTCGGGAGCGCCGTGGCGCGGGTCCCGGAGGTTAGGGGCGCGGCTCCCGGCTCACACGGATGCCCGGTCCCGGCGGTTCGGGGGCGCTGTGTGCCGCGGGTCCCGGCGCACACAGCTACCCGCTCCCGGCGGTTCGGGGCGCAGTGCCCGGTTAACACGGACGCCCGCTCCCGGCGGTTCGGGGGAGCGGTGCCGCGGTACCCGGCTCACACGGATGCCCGCTCCCGGCGGTTCCGGGCGCGGTACCCGGCTCACATGGATGCCCGCTCCCCGCGGTTCGGGGGCTTGGTGCCGCGGGTCCCGGTGGCTCGGGTTGCGCTCTGCCCGGCGGCGCACGGAGCCCGCGGCGCCCCGCGCGCACGTGCATCCCCTCCACCCCCTCCTGTGCCCCTTAAAGGGCCCGCACCGCCCCGCTCGCCGCGCGCTCGGGCCGCGCTCACCGCCGCCCGCTCCCTCCCCTCCTCGGGCGGTGGGTCCGCCCGCGGGGCACCCGTGCTCCCCCCACCCCGGCCGGCATTGGTTCGCTCCGCGGGGCGGGGCGGGGCGGCGGCGCCTCCCCCGACACGGGGCGCCGGTGGGAGCGGGGCGGGGAGCGGAGCGCGGGGGGAGATAAGCGGCGCCGAGCGGCCGGGCGGCGCTGGATGGAGGCTCCCGCCCGCCGGGACGCCCGCCCCAGCCTGGAATGTCCTGGCGAGCCGCCGCCGAGCGGCACCGGCACCAGGACCGGGACCAGGGAGGGGGCGCGGCGGAGAGGTAACGCGCGCGCTTCCCGCCGCCGGCGCGCGCTGAGGGGGGCGCGGGCGGGCGCGCGCCGGGAGGGGCGAACGCGGCTCCTCCGTGAGGGGCGAGCGGGCCCGGGGCGGCCGCAGGTGGCGGCTGCTGTCACCCCGCAGGGCTCGCCGCGCCGCCCCGCTCCGCTGTGCGCCCTCGGTGCGCGGGGCTGAGCCGGTGCACGGCGCTCCGGGGAGCGGGACAAGCCCTCCGCGCTGCCCGGCTCTGATTTATGGTCTCATTTCGCAGGGAACGCGCCTCCACTCCTCTCTATTTGTCATTTAAACGCTGCTCCGCTTGAAGGAGGTGCCGTAGGGGATGGGTTTGGGGTCGCGTCCAGCCTCTTAACCGCCTTAAAATGGTTAATCTCAATGTTTTTAACCTGTAAGGTCACTTTTCTCTGCAATTAGAGCGGTGGAAAGTCAGTCCCTAAGGCAGGAGGTGGTGTGTGATGCCTGAGGTCTCTGGCTGTAAAGCATCCTGACATCTTATCTCTGTTATTATTATTTTTATTGCATTAAGCTGCCTACCTTCTTAAAGCCACGCGATTCTTGAATTTTAAATTACTTTCCCTTGCTTTATCTGTCTCTTTGCCAAAAACAAATATAAATTATATAGTTCCTGACTTCTCATGGAAGAACTTTCCAGCCGTCTGTCCCATGCTTCCAATGCTGATGTTTTTTAAACCAAGAGGGATGTGTGTTTCAGCCGTGACACACTGTCGGGCAGAAAACAGGCAATGTTTATTTTGCTCCCGCCTCGTAACTGTGTAAAGGCTTGGTGAAAGGGTAAATGTGATGGCTTTATGTAGCTTTTTCTTTTTAATTATTATTTTACTGCTTTCCCCCACTGCCTTGCTGCCTCTGGGAAGGAGCAGTCGCGCCGAGCCTGTGGCTGTAAAGCTGTCAGCTCTGAAGGGCTGTTTACTCAGCGAGCTGTATCTTTCACACATGCACCAGAAATACAATTTACCAACCCAAACAGCAGCTCCGGTCACCGGGGTGACGGGCAGCGTGGACGCTTTGCTGCTCTGCGGTTTTATCCTTCGTGGCCCGGCGTTTTCCTTGAACAAAGCAGGTAATCCTGGGGTGCTGGCGCTCCCAGCCGAGCTGTGGGGAGCCCGTTCGCTTTTCTCCTCATCTCCCCCGACCCGGCTGTTTTGACAGTCGCGATTTATGGGATGTACAGCCTGCCCGGAGCTGCTTTAAGGAGAAAAAGTGCTTTTGTGGTAGCGGTTGCTGCGGGTGACGGCCAGCTACTTTTATATTCCAAAAATTCGCAGCGAACCTTTCCCGGCACAATTCCTTAATGCTTTTCTGTCGAACTTGATATTATTTGCCTTAATTACAGCCAGCATGCTTTTGTTCCACCAAATTAAAGTAGGTGTCGAGAGCATGAGTCAAACGCATTGAAACCAAACCCTGCTTTTTTGGAGCAGCTGCAAGCCTGTCTTGTGGGGAGGACTTGGTAATGGAGTGATTAAAAAGAAATAAATGTTTTTGACCTGTATTCCCCTTTCCATAAGAAGAGGGAAACCTCTGACTGGCTTGGTCTCCACCCCAGAAAATCCTCAGGCTTGTGGGGAGACCCATGACTGTTGCTCAGAGCTGTTGAAAGCTGGACTCAGATAGAGGGTGGGATCCACTGAGTTACCTATCATGTTAAAAGGTGGTGGTTTTTTTCCTCCTCAAGGGGTAGGAAGCGAGATGGGAACTGCTGCGGTGTGGAGGGATTAGTAACTCAGCCGAGGATGAGCGGGATGTGGCTTTGTCGCCTGGATTAATGTGATTTACACCCTTAAGCCGCTCCAAGAGCTCGTAAACAGCCGTGCCCGTGTGTGCAAGGTGAAGTGTGGGCGGGCAAGCTCGGGTACACCACGGGAAGTACCTTGAGGGGCTGGTTTTTGCCATCCTTCATGCAATCATGGTGATTTCTCATCCTTTTTCTCTAGTTTTCATCCTTTTTGCCCCCAAACTCTGTGTTCTTTGCCCCCAAACCCGATATAGTAGCAGTGGGGTTTGGGCTGGCCTCCCTGTGTGCCCTTTCTGCTGGATCACTGGGCTGATCTGGTGCTAAAATTCTTAGGTTTTACCCCAAAACTGAGGGGGGGATGGAAAAAAGCCTTGCAAGGAGAGGCCTGACTGCAGGGCAAGTCCCACCAGTGCTTTCATTATCTCAAGGTGTGCTGTAAGCCCATAAACGAGGCTCCTGCTTACTTTGGCTTGCTGGTGTGCCAGAGGAATAAGGCAGCTGTGCTCTGACTTCAGGTGATGTCACTTGAGAATTTTAACTGTCAGAGCTTAAAAATACCCTGGCTTGTTTAAAGACTGCTTCTGCAGATGTGGGAATGGGGAAGCAAAGCAGTGGATTGTGAGTGCACAGCCACGTCAGGCTCCAGCATCTCATAAATCCCCCTCTGCCTGTCCCACAGCAGAACTGCTCTGCCTGACGAGGCCTCAGGTGTACCATGAGCAGGGCATTAATTGTGGGTGCTCGAGATGAGGCACTGCCATGAGCTGCAGACCAACAAAATTAGTGTCAAAAAAATAATGGGGAAACGTGATGATTAATTAGTTTTGCGAATCAAGCTGTTTTCTGATGCCATGGTACAGTCACAGCACTTTCTCCTGTACGGTGTTGGTGTGACTGGGTGTGTACAGGAGCAGCTGCTGTGATTTCAGGTTGTTTGCAGGGCTGGGTGTGAGGAGCTGTGGGTCAGGGGCTGCTCTCTGGGTGTTTGTGTGTGCACATGGAATGAGCTGTATTGAGAAGGTTCCCTGTGAGCTGTTTCTAGTTCTGTGTGTAAAAAGGCATTGAGCTTCACCTGGATTTCCCATATCACTCACCTAACCCACTCTTCACACCTGCTCCAAGAGCTCCTTTACCTCCTCTGTTTCTGCCATTTCTGCCAGTCTTTGAGCCTGTGGTGGAACCTCCTGCTCTGCATCTTCCTCATTCCCATGTCCACTGATGTGACTCTGGGTGGGTTTCATTGCCGTGCTGTGGTCATGGCACACAGTCCTATCCAAAATGACATGGGAATGTGGTGATCCTGTTGGTGAGACTTCAGACTTTGGGTTTAGTACCAGAAAACCCTGAGACTGAGCAGGTTTTGACCCACAAACCTGCTGGGATTGGGTATCTCACGTAATGGTTTTTTATGGAATCGCTTTAATTGGTGACTTGGAAATGGAACGTCTTTTGTTAGGCAACATCTCATTAGTATAAATTAATTGATACTGTAAACTTGCCCTTTGTACATAGGGTCAGGTTTTTGTCTCCTGCCTTGCTTATGAGCTGCTGAGTAGTCAGTGGCTCCCTTGAGCTGAGTTCTACCCCTGCCTCCTCAGTGCAGTGGTCTGCTGTCAGTTCTCTGGTTCTTGGCTTTTCAGTGGGCTGGGGAGCTTCAGAACCAATTTCCGTCTACAGCTGGGGTGAGACTGAGCTAAAAACCTTGTTTCAAGTGGAACTGCTCAATTTCCTGGAAATTTCCTCCTTAAATGGGAATTTGCAGCTTGCCTTGCAACCCTGACTCTCAAGCTGGTACTTGGGCACCAAACTGTGTTCTCTGTCCATTATTTTGCTATTTTGACATATTTTGTTAATTTCGACCTATTTTGTTGTTTAGGCTGGTACTTGGTTGGTTCTCCAGGTGTTTTCTTACTCACTTTCTGCTCTCCTGGAGGCCTCCCTGAGCAAACCCTGCTGTTGTGTGTCCCCTTGTCCTGCATTATTTGCTCTGGGATGGTGTTTGTCTTTGACAAAGTCAGCAAAAACCTCTTTGCTGTGTTACTTTGGCTAGTGAGAGGTCTCCAACTATGCTGGCCCAAGAATTTCCTGACTAGATAGTTTCCTGTGTGTGTACATGTTCACTTTTTTCAGTTGAGTGTTCTTCCAGTGATTTCCTTGGTAGATGGCTCAGGACAGCTTCCAGTGCGTCAGAGTTTTCCACTTGTGTTCCCTAGCTCACTTCTCCCTCTCTGCTGGGGATGATGCTTCTCAGTGACAGCCACCACTTTAGGGGAGCTGCTTGTTCAGCCCAGTAAGGGATTGAGCCTTGTACCCCCACACCACCTGCCATTTCCATTAAGCCCATGCTCATTCTTTCTGTGTGAGAAATATCTGCTGTCTTTCAACAGGAGGGAAAACAATCACGTAAGGTGGGTTGTTTTCTTCCCATTTTCCATACCTATGAGATGTCTTGGAGCTCTTCTAGCCAGGTGGGACTCTATTTTTTTTTTTCTTTTTCTCCCCTTTTTCCCCCTCCCCAGCTGCTTGGGCGCAGTTTCACGTTTCAGCTCCGTCTGAGGGCTGGCTGCTGCAGGAGGTGGCAGGTACATTCCTGCCTCTTCCCTGCTGCGGGAATCCAGCGCTGGAGCAGCCCCAGGGGAGTGACTCCAGCTAACCCTTCAGAAAAAACAAAAAAATACCCAGGCCCCAAACTTTCCTGGATCTTGCCCTGCAGTTAGAGTTGTTAAATCTTCCACTTGGATGACTGGGATTGCCCTGAGGGGCTGGAGGGGGGGATGGCCCCTTTTGGCAGCACTGGCTTCCAAATTGGCTTTGCTGTCTCCTGATCCTGTGTGCTCGCTGTGCTGCTCAGCCAAGGGTGGGTGCCTTCAGAGAGGGAGGGGATCTGGCCTGGAAATGCCCATTTGAACCAGTCCAGCTCACAGAAACGGCATGGAAAAAGGATAAAATAATTCCCTAAAGCTCAGAGTGAGCAAGACCAGCTTGGCTGGGATGTTGCCATCAGCTTGGCAGCAGGAGGGAGCTGGGGCAGGGAAGGAGAAGGAGACTGAGACCATCCCTTTGGCATGGCTGAGCTGAGGGGTGAAACCACACCCTCGGCCTCACCTGTCTCTGATCACGTCTGTGATTTATACCCTGGGTTCTGCTGTTTAGCTTTCCCCACAGACTCCAACCATTGGATCTGATAATGAACCAAGTGGTTGAGTCTTATTTGTTTAATTCAAAGAGCAGTTTAATGCTTCCTTCCTTGCAGTCTGTGGAGGCTCTGCCTTGCAGCCCGTGGTTTTCTTTGCAGTAAACCTATAAAATACCAAGACAAGGCCTAAAAGGCTTGAGCTGTGAGTAGCTTGTC